>NC_134711.1:315775420-316975420 GCF_049634645.1 Pelodiscus sinensis
GACTTCTTTATAAAACACTTTGAGATCTACTGATGAAAAGTGTGGTACAGGAAGGCCCACCAACAAGGTGGGGGTGGAGGGCAAAGAGGCAGCAGCCGCCAGAGCTCTGGACCCTTTAAATTGTTGCTGGGCAGTGTTGAGGGCTGGATGCTCCCAGCCCTGTCCCTTCTTCCCAAGCCCCGCCTCTTCCCCCTTCCAGGAGCATAGAGCCAGCCCCCCATTGCCCAGGGCCCCAGCATGGCTATTGGCTACTCGGTGTGCAGGAACGAGGTGGTATTCATGTTACCAAATTGATTCCCAATCCTCAGTCCCCAGTTCAGAAAAGCATCACTTATGCATGTGATTAAATCCCAGTGAAGCCAGTTGAATTTAAGCACTTCCTTAAAGGTAAGCATGTTTGTTGTTTCTTGCTGTACTACAGCAGGGCCTTTAACACTTACGTGAGGGGAGGATGTTTTTGTAATTACAGCACTGGATTACAGCTCAGGACACTTGAGTTTGATACTTTCCGCTCTGAGTTAGACATTCTCTGTGACCCTGGTCAAGTCACTTTAGGGTACATCTGCACTGCAGTAAAAGACTTGTGGTGGGCCCAGGTTGACTTACTCAGGCTCAAAATTGTAGTGTGGAGGTTAGGGCTCAGGCTGAGGCCTGGGCTTGGAAACCTTGCAAGTGGAGTTGGTCTCAGGACCAACACCAGTGTGTCTTTATCACAATTTTTAGCCCTGCCCTCTGAGTCCTGCAAGTCCAAGTTAGCTGACCAAGGCTCTGAGACACCATGTCCTGTTTTTTTGTTTTTGGTTTTTTTACTGGAGTGTAGACGTCTCTATAGGATCAATTCCACAGACTACTGAAGTCAATGGAAAACTCGCTTTGACTTTTGAGGCTTTGGCTTCATATCCTAAATTCCTAAGTGCTTCAGCTCCTCACCTGTAAAATGGAGGCTGTAAAACATCTCTGTAAGAAGGGACATTGTAAAGATTAAGGGTATGATCCTGCTCCATTGAGGTCACTGGGAGAAAGATCAAGTCCCAGTTCAATGGAGGACATACAAGTAGACAGGAGATGAATCCAGTTTCTTAGGGTATGTCTCCACAGCAAAGTTATTTCTAAATAACAGCCCTTATTTCAAACTAATTTTCCTAGCATCTACACAGCCAAACCGCTATTTTGAAATAAATTCAAAATAGCGGAGCGCTTATTTCGAATTTTGTAAACCTCATTCTACGAGGAATAACGCCAAATTAGAAATAGCTATTTCGAAATAAGTGCTGTGTAGACACTTATATCGAAATAGGGGTCCTCCAGCCTTCCCAGGGTGCCCTGGTGGCCACCTCAGCCTCAACCAAGAACACTCCTCTCCCTCCCCCTCCCCGGAGCTCTTAAAGGGGTTGACTCTGGCCACAGTGCCTGTGCCAGCTCCAAGCCTGCCAGACCAGAGCCAGTAGTCACTGCCCCTGACCCAGTGGCCTCAAAACATGAGCCAGCAAGCCACTGGCAGCTAGACTCCACTGCTCCCCAGGAGCAGTCTGCCAGCTCCCAGAAGCCTGCTAGGGCCCGGAGAAGGCGGGAGCCTTCCTGGTCCAGGGTGGAGATCATGGACCTTATTCAGGTTTTGGGTGGATGCCCCCAACATCCATGATCTCCACACTAGATGGAGGAATGAAGCCATCTATGGCAGGATAGCTGCCAGCCTGGCCACCAAAGGCCACATGCGAACCCAGGAGCAGGTTTGCATGACAATCAACCCCCAACCCTGAGCCCTGAGCTTCCCCTCCCTCTTCTTCCCCTTGCTTCCCCCTTCCAGTTCCTTCCTTCCAGGTTTCCCCCTCTCCTCTCCCATCCTCTTTTCTCCCCTGTCCCACCTCCTTTCCCCAGTCTCACCAGAGTTTCATTCCCTCCCCCCCAGTTTTGTTAAATAAAGAGAGTTTGTGTTCATGAAAATATGTGTATTTTATTTGACATCAGGAAGCAGGGTTAGGGAGGGGTAAGGATGTGAGGGAGGAATGAGGCACAAACTCCCAGTGGGGCAGACCAGGAAGGCTCTTAGTGCTCCTCAGGGTGGAAGCTCTCTCACAGGGCCTCCTGGATCCTGACAGCCCTCCAATGGACCTCCCGGATGGCAGCCTGTGGAAAGTGCAGCCAGGTTCACAGCAACACATCCAAGAGAAGCACCAGAGTGTCCAGGAGCAGCTCTGGCTCCATGTTATAGAGAGCTGTGGTGTCCCGAGTGAGGGCAACTAGAGCATGCAGAGACAAAGGCTTTCCTGTGTCTCATCGAGGTAGACAAGCAAGCAGGGAAACCTGAGAACTGGCTGTCCGGGGCGGTCCCTTTAAGCACAGACCTCAGGCAGCAGCCCTACACAGTAAGTCCTGACCTGGTGGCCTGCCGGAACTGGTTCTGGCCAGTCTTAAATGCGATTCAGAGTCCACTCTGTGTGGACGCACTATTTTGAAATAGCAAAATGCTATTTCAAAATGCATTGTGTGTGTAGAAACGTAATTTCGAAATAAGCTATTTCGAAATAAGCTATTTGAAAATAACACTGTAGTGTAGACATACCCTTATAGAAGTAGTCTATTGACTTCACTATGTCCATTCACGCAAATAATTTTACTTACATGCCATAGGGGTTAGCAAGATCAAACCACTGAGCTGGATACAAGCTAGAAATTTTAAAGGTAAATCTGTATTTAATTCCCACCCCACTGAGCTATCTTCTCCCCTAGCTTGTGGCCAATTTAATCTACTTGATGAGGTTTCTGTCCAAGCCTATTTAACATTTTATGCCAGATATTCCATCCACATCTGTTTACAGAACAGTGTTTTTTGGTAATAGAAGCCTGAGAATTGAGCAAGTTTAGCCCCTCTCATTTAGTGTCATTTTTGTTATACTTTGTGTTGGACTTTATTCGCCCACACATGTATTTATGTTATGTTAGTACTCACATCACAAAAGAAATGCCTTACAACTGTTGTTGTCGTCTTTTGTGCAATATCGTAAATGGCTTGCTTCCGAATAACTCTTCCAGTTCCCTACAGAGGCAAATGAAAATTAGTTCCTAGGCAACAAACACTAATTTTAAAAAGACCTCGCTTGTAAATTCCAATAGATGAGTGGAGATACTGATTGCATTTTTGTGGTAGATAAACCTCAACGTTTGCCTACAGCTCCTGGTAGGTATCAAATATATTGTGCTTATAAAATGGTATAGGCTCTAGGTGCATGTTTGTTGCAGGTATGGCAGTATATAAAATGTAATGTTGTTTTTAAGTGTGCGCCAGTAATGGATTTAAACCCAGTTTTTACACTTAAATCGGAGTCAGATTTCTCTATAAATCTTGGCACAGACATCATCAGACTTCTTACAAGCCATGTTTTGGACTAATCCAGGATTCTGGCTTTTATTTGACAAGAACAAGGGTAAAATATGCTGGAAGCTGTGGCTCCTTGAAGACAAATTTGCATTTTATGAGATGTTTAGAAATGAGCTTGTATTTCCAATATTCAGCTGAAAAAAAACCCATTCTGCCTATTGTGGGCTGAAGGCAGATTTAGTTTACTTTATCCACCATATAAAATACAGGATACAGTTAGAAATATGTTAAAGATAAATGGGGCAGCCTGAGGATTTAGGGTGAGGTTAGGAGCTGGGAGAATTGGCATCTATTTCAGACTTTTTCACAGACTCACGGGGTCACCTTTGATAATCTTTGACCCACATTTTTAAGTGTCTACTAACCATGAGTGCCACCATAACTCCATTTAAAGTCAACAGGGAGGTGCAGGTTCTCAGCTCCTCAAAAATTCAGTGGTAGGTTGGGCACCCAGATGACAGTCCACTTACTAAATGTTGATATTTAACCTGTGTGTGGCACAGCTGCCTCATCTGTTTAAAAAAAAAAGTGGGAGAGAATAATGCTTATCCTCCTTTTTTCCCCTCTTAAGTGTAGTCCCCTTACTAACGGTGCCTCTGACTTTTTCTGGGAGATCCTGTGTGCTGCAATCTAGCCCTAGAGACTACAACTCCCATGAGCCCTTGAGGAAACCAGGAAGAGAGGGCTTGTCTGGGCATGTTGAGAGAGAGGCTCAACAGTCTGGGGCTCTCCATTTTGGGAGAGGGGAACTAGGCTGCTGTGGAAGATATCCAGTCCAGGAGCTGTTGTGTTGCTGCTACAACCTGGACTGAAAGTCTGCTGTGTTTGGATCTAGCAGGCTGTTTGAGGAGGCTGCTGATTGACCTAGAAGGGAGAGAATCTGTCTATGCCTGTGGCTGAGAAGGACTACACAAAAACCAACACACAGGAGGAGGCTATAAATAAATGGGCTCTTTGGGAAAGTGCTGCCTGGAACAAACCACAGAGATATAGACTAACTCTGGGTCCAAAGAGAGGCAGAGTGTCCAGCCCAGTAAACCGGAGCTGCTGGCATTTGGTGGAGCGTGCTGCAGTGGCAGAGGGAGTTTGCAGCTGGCTGCACAGCTTGGACTAACACACAGAGAACCTCCACTCCAGCTACAGACCTTCAAGCACGCACACACAAGCAAGTGTCTGGGACTCTGAGTCCAGAGTAGTGCACACTCCGGGGTGGGATACATGGTAGAAGTGCAAATGCCAGATAGATAAGTTCCTATTATTTCTGTGTACTTTGCTAATTTTATTCATTGTTAATCTGTTAAAATCTGTTTCTTTAAGATTAATAAAGGTGTGTTCATTCTAATGTAATCAATTAGACGTATGTTATTTATAATTTATCTTGTTTTCCTGGAATTAGATCCAGATTATTGTTGGAATAATTTTATTCCTGGAGGCTCCCAAGGCACATCGTTAAGTGTGTGCAGGGCCAGCCAGGTGGAGGCACCACCTTTGTACATTCTTTGAGCCAGGGACTGCAGCAAGGGGGTGGATAGGGAATCCCCAACTAAACAACATCACCACTGGGGTACTCAGGATCTCCTTTTATGTTAAAACCATCAGGCACCCAGGCACAGCTGTGAGTGTGACCTGCTCCTGAGTAACCGGGGAGGAAAAAGGGTGTCACACAAGTAATTGTATTTATTTATTGCTGGTAGAACCAACTGTGCACAATGCAAACATAAAGGGAAAAACAGCCAGACAAATAAATAAAGAAAATGGTGATCCAAACAAAACAAAATAGAAAGCAAATTTCACAGGGGAACAGTGAAACTCAGTGTACAATACAGTGCCATGTGAGTTGGCCAGCTTCTGCTGATGAAAGAGATAAGCTTTCAGGCTTACATAGAACAACTACACGTACAGGGCTGATGGGGAAAATAAAAATTCTGTGACAAAATTCAAAGTTTTTATCTGTGTTGTAACAAAAGCAAGCCCTATCAAAATATATCATGATAAAATACAAAACAGATATCCATGTGCCCCAAAATAGTCACTTGGGGTGTGCGAGATTCCCAGATACCCACCTCAGTATAAGCAAAGTCCCAGTCATTATGTTTTCCTCAAATCTCTTTCGGTGGTTGCCATTTCAAATCATAACTGTAACAAGAATAAGTTAAAATCAGCGAGATCAGAATGGCTATCAAAATAAAAAACTCAATAATAGTAGGGGATTTCAGTTATCCCCATGTTGACTGGGTACTTGTCACCACAGGAGGAAATGAGGAGATAAAATTTCTCAATACCTTAAATAACTGCTTCTAGGAGCAGCTGATACAGGAACCCACAAGGAGAGAGGTAATTCTCGATTTAGTCCAGCATGGAGCAAAGGATCTGGTCCAAGAGGTAACTATAACAAGACCGCTTGGAAATAGTGACCATAATATAATAACATTTAACATTCCTGTAGTGGGAAGAATATCTCAGCAGCCCAACACTGGCATTTAATTTCAAAAAGGGGAACTATGCAAAAATGAGGTTAGTTAAACAGAAATTAAAAGGTACAGTGACTAAAATAAAATCCCTGCAAGCTGCATGGACACTTCTCAAGGCACCATAATAGAGGCCCAACTTCAATGTATACCCCAAATTAAACACAGTAAAAGAACTAAAAAAGAGCCACCGTGCCTTAACAATGATGTAAGAGAAGCAGTGAGAGATAAAAAGGCATTTTTTAAAAAGTGGAAGTCAAATCCTAGTGAGGAAAATAGAAAGGAGCATAAACACTGCCAAATTAAGTGTAAAAATGTAATAGGAAAAGCCAAAAAGGAGTTTGAAGAACAGCTAGCCAAAAACTCAAAACGTAATAACAAAATGTTTAAGTACATCAGAAGCAGGAAGCCTGCTAAACAACCAGTGGGGCCCCTGGACAATTGAGATACAAAAGGAGCACTTAAAGTAAATAAAGTCATTGCGCAGAAACTAAATGAATTCTTTGCTTCAGTCTTCCTGGCTGAGGATGTTAGGGAGATTCCCAAACCTGACCCATCCTTTGTAAGTGATAAATTTGAGGAATTGTCACAGATTGAAGTGTCATTAGAGGAAGTTTTGGAATTAATTGATAAACTTAACAGTAACAAAATCACTGGGACCAGATGGCATTCACCCAAGAGTTCTGAAAGAACTCAAATGTGAAATTGCAGAACTATTAACTATGGTTTGTAACCTATCCTTTAAATCAGCTTCTGTACTCAATGACTGGACAATAGCTAATGTAATGCCAGTATATAAAAAGGGCTCTAGAGGCGATCCCGGCAATTACAGACCGGTAAGTCTAACGTCAGTACCAGGCAAATTACTTGAAACAATAGTAAAGAATAAAATTATCAGACACATAGAAAAACATAATTTGTTGGGCAAAAGTCAACAACATGGTTTCTGTAAAGGGAAATCATGTCTTCCTAATCTATTAGAGTTCTTTGAAGGGGTCAAGAAACGTGGACAAGGGGGATCCAGTAGATGTAGTATACTTAGATTTCCAGAAAGCCTTTGACAAGGTCCCTCACCAAAGGCTTTTATGTAAATTAAGTTGTCATAGGATAAGAGGGAAGATCTTTTCATGGATTGAGAACTGGTTAAAAGACAGGAAACAAAGGGAAGGAATATAAATGGTAAATTTTCAGAATGGAAAGGGGTAACTAATGGTGTTCCCCAAAGGTCATTCTTAGAACCCGTCCTATTCAACTTATTCATAAATTAACTGGAGAAAGGGGTAAACAGTGAGATGGCAAAGTTTCTAGATGATACTAAACTGCTCAAGATAGTTAAGACCGTGAAGAACTTCAAAAAGATCTCACAAAACTGAGTGATTGGGCAACAAAATGGCAAATGAAATTTAATGTGGATAAATGTAAAGTAATGTACATTGGAAAAAATAACCCCAACTATACAATATGATGGGGGCTAATTAAGCTACAACTAATCAGGAAAGAGATCTTGGAGTCATTGTGGATTGTTCTCTGAAGTCGTCCATGCAGTGTGCAGTGGCAGTCAAAAAAGCAAACAGGATGTTAGTAATCATTAAAAAAGGGACAGAGAATAAAGTGGAGAATATCTTCTTGCCCTTATATAAATCCATGGTATGCCCACATCTTGAATACTGTGTGCAGATGTGGTCTCATCTCAAAAAAAGATATACTGGTATTAGAAAAAATTTAGAGAAGGGCAACTAAAATGATTAGGTGTTTGGAATGGGTCCCATATGAGGAGAGATTAAAGAGACTAGGACTTTTCAGCTTGGAAAAGAGAAGACTAAGGGGGGATATGATAGAGTTTATATAAAATCATGAGTGGTGTGGAGAAAGTGAATAAGGAAAAGTTATTTACTTGTTCCCATAATATAAGAACTAGGGGCCACCAAATGAAACTAATGGGCAGCAGATTTAAAACAAATCATAGAACCATAGAGCTGGAAGAGACCTCAGAAGGTCATCAAGTCCAGCCGCCTGCTCTAGGCAGGACCAATCCCAACTAAATCAATCCAGCCAGGGCTTTGTCAAGCCGAGAGTTAAATACCGTATTTTCCGGTGTATAAGGCGACTGGGCGTATAAGACGACCCCCTAATCTATTAGTTAAAAGATAGGTTTTCATCTTATACTCGCCCTTAAGAGGTCAACCGGCAGCGCCCCAGCACCCCTCCGCCTTCCCAGCTTTGCTCCCAGTGTCCCTGGTCTGCTGGAGACGGTCCCCAGTAGACCAGGGGCACCGGGAGCAAAGCCGAAGCGGCGGCGGGGTGCCGCGCTTCTGAGGCTTTGCTCTGGCAAAGCCTCAGAGGCGCGGGACCCCGCCACGGCTGCGGCTTTGCTCCCGGTGTCCCTGGTCTGCTGGAGACGGTCCCCAGCAGACCAGAGGCACCGGGAGCAAAGCGGCAGCAGCGGCGGGGTCCCACGCCTCTGAGGCTTTGCTCCCGGTGCTTCTGGTCTGCTGGGGACTGTCTCCAGCAGACCAGGGACACCAGGAGCAAAGCCTCTGAGGACGCCGGCAGCGGGACAGCCGCGGCGCGCCTGGGCTGCCCCGCTGCCGGCTTCCCCCGAGGGGCTCGGGCGCGCCTGGGCTGCCCCGCTGCCGGAGCCCCTCCACAGCTTTGCTCCATGTCTTCCTGGTCTGCAGACCAGGGAGACGCGGCACAGCTTTTCTCGCCCCGGAGTCTGTGTCCTCCGGGGCGAGAAAAGCCCCATTTGTACCTGCAAGTCGGGGACTGCCTGTATAACCGGCGTATAAGACGACCCCTGATTTTTGGGGGATGTTTATTAGCATAAAAAGTCATCTTATACGCCGGAATATATGGTACCTCTAGGGATGGAGACTCCACTACTTCCCTAGGTAACCCATTCCAGTGCTTCACTACCCTCCTAGAATCCAACCTGGACCTCTCCCATGACAACTTGAGACCATTGCTCCTATTCCTGCCGTCTGTCACGACTGAGAACAGCCTCTCTCCATCCTCTTTGGAACCCCCCTTCAGGAAGTTGAAGGCTGCTATCAAATCTCCCCTCACTCTTTGCTTCTGCAGACTAAACAGACCCAACTCCCTCAGCCTCTCCTCATAAGTCATATGTTCCAACCCCCTAATCATTTTGGTTACCCTCTGCTGGACCCTCTCCAATGTGTCCACATCCTTTTTGTAGTGGGGAGCCCAGAACTGGACATAGTACTCCAGATGTGGCTTCACCAAAGCCGAATAAAGGGAAATAATGACATCAAATGAAAGGAAGTTCTTCTTCACACAGCACACAGTCAACTTGTGGAACTCCTTGCCTGAGGAGGTTGTGAAGGCTAGGACTAGAACAGGGTTTAAAAGAGAACTAGATAAATTCATCGAGGTTAAGTTAATTAATGGCTATTAGCCAGTATGGGTAAGGAATGGTGTCCCTAGCCTCTGTTTGTCAGAGGGTGGAGATGGATGGCAAGAGAGGGATTGCTTGACATTATCTGTTCGATTCACTCCCTCTGGGCATTGGCCACTGTCAGCAGACAGGCTATTGGGCTGGATGGACCTTTGGTCTCACCCAGTATGGCCATTCTTATGTTCTTAATAAACATTCAGACAAAAGCGTGATTTTTTTTTCAACTGACTATGTCCCTTTAATGCTGCCTTAGAGGCTGATAAGATGCAGCAAGGTGTTTCAGTTCCATCAAGTAACTTTTAGTACAGAGTTGTAGCTGGGTTTTCTCAAAATTTCATGGAGTGGTGGGAGTAGGCAAACAGATGCTCTTAGGGTGAACAGCAGAAGTGGGGTAAGATTGACATATGGGAATGAGGAAACTCTCACTGAAAGCAGTGTGTTGGATTGATCCTGTTAATCAGATAACCTGCTAAATGCTTATACAAGGTCCCATGGGTGGGGAGCCTAGCCGGACTGGAGCGGCCCTCTACCTCTGGTGCAGCGTGGAAGGGGGGCTTCTCCAGCCTGGCCAGGCCTGCTATGCTGCAGGCCTGGCTCCAGCCAGGCTGGAGCCTACTGCACCGTTCTCTAAGTCGATGGGTGGGGTGATTCCAGATGTGCTGGAATACTCCCAGCCCGCAGTGTGGTGGGCCTGGCAGGCTGCCGGTAACTGGTAAGAATCACCCAGTAAAGGTGATGCTCACTGCTTTACTGGTTAACTAATTAACCACTGACATCCTTAATCGAGGGGATGTAGAAAATGAAGCCATGTTCGGGCTGCCCCCCTTTAGAGCTTTGGGAGGAAACTGATTTACAGCCTGTTCCTGTTGATCCGATATGGGTAAAGATTATTCAGTTATTTCAGTGATGGTCATATCAAGCAGATGCAGGGGTGCTGGAACAATTTGTACAGTGGCGGTGCAGAGAGCTATTGAACCGAATTGTAAACCCTGTGTATAAGAGAAACCAGTTCAAGCCCCCGCACTCCTAGTTCCAGCATCTATAGGTTGATGGGATCAATATTGCAAAGGAGTCTAAGGCTAAGGGTGAAAACCTGACCACATTAAAGTCAATGGGAGTTTTGTCATTGACTGTAATGGGGGTAGGATTTTACCATAGATTTTTAATGGCACCAACCACAAAATTGGGGCTGATTTTTTTTTGAAAGTGCTCAACAGACCTCCGCTAACACTGTGACGGGTGCGTCTAGATTCCTTTCAGAAATGGTTACTTCCCTTGGAGCCTAACTGGGCGTTCAGCTCTTCTGAATATTCTGGCTTTAGAGAGAGTGTTTGCACCATCTGACCAGCTTAATCAAAACCAGTTTTCAAATGCTGTTTTTATTAACTTTTTAAAAAATAAACAACTTCAGACAAAGCAGTTGATGGCAAACAGATGTTATAGGGCTTATTTCTCACTTAGCTCTCATAGGTACTCAAACAGAGAGAGATCTAGACAGATCAAAACCTCCCCAGTATTTGTTTTAATGGATGGGCTTTCTTGAATTTGTTCCACTCAGAGGAAAATGTTAAGAAGTGAAAATGATTAATGAAGGCAATTGAATACCTAACATGTATGTAATCTGAAATCCAAATCATTAGATGTTTATATGAAAAAAGAATAGCATCTGCTGCTAAGCAAACCAGCATACTGTTTGCAATGGCTATAAATCCTCATGCATGTATGTCTTCCCTCACCCCTTTCAAACCCGAAAGCCAACCCTGCAAACTCAAGCTAGATCTGAAAATTCAGCTGTGTTATTTCTGCATTCAAACTTAGTGGACAGTTGTACTGATGATGCAACAGGTGGAATAGAATCCAGCTCCCACTTACACAGCTAGTTTGGCTCTGTAGTGCTAATAGAAGTAAAAGCTTTCCCGGAATATTGGTACTGCCATGTGCGGTCCAAATTAGGTCAATAGGTCTGCAAACAGTGGAAAACATGGTGGCAAACAGTAAATCCGTTTATAGGGTTAGTCCCAAAGTGAGTCAGCAGGTGGGGTTCACAAGAAATTCACTTTCACTTCCCATTTATAGTTTTGTATGATTCGTTTTATAATGGATGTTTTGTGTGTTCCATCTGGAAGTGGCCACTGTCATATGATACCATACTAAATGGACCCCTGGTCTGTGCCAGTGCAGTAATTCCTCTGTCCTATTGGTGTAAGCAACACATCCTCAGCTGAATGTGGTTATCTGCATTGCTACCATTATTTCTGATGGGTGTAATAGCTGCAAGTTCACAGTGTCTCCCTACTAAAAGAGCTAGATCCAAACAGGTATTGGACATCCACACATTCCACTAAAGTCAGAATCAGTTTATCTCTAGTTTGTAGCTTTTTTGCAAAAATCACTGTATTCCACTCCCCTGAAAGTCACAAAACATCTTTCCCTTTGATGGGGGCAGCATCCCTACCCTTTGGGTCAGAAAATGGACAGTGACATGACATCTGACCACTTTATTATTCACACTGTTGTGAGGACAGAAGTGGGTTTTCCTAAATGCAATGTCTGCTGAGACAGGTTGACCCTCTCTAAACTGAGACTCTCTGATCCAGCAACATCCATGGTCCGGCAGGTTCCTGGAGCAGAGAACCCCGGCGGCAGTGAGGCCAGCATCCCACCCAAACCAGTAGCAGCAGAGTTGGCAGCTGGGAGGAGAGCTTCAGCGCAGAGGTCAATGGCCAGCAAGGGAGCCCAGCGACTGGCAGCAGAGGGACCAACATTTACCTTCCCTGGTCTGGCAAACTTCCTTGTTCACAATTGGTCAGGTCCTAAGGGTACAGGACCAGAGAGGTCCAACTTGTAACAAATTCCCATTTATTAGCAATGAACTGGTTGCACTGGCAGTATTGCAGGTATCAGGAAGTCAGAGTACAGTTACTTCAGAGTCATACTTTACTATTAATTAAGCAAATAACGTTAACTCCTCTATGCAATGCAATGGACTAGTAGTCCTTGGTTGTTTGGTAGTATTGCTGATTTGTCTGGTTACTGGCTATTCTCCAAAAATAAACCATCCATGCTGTTCTCATCTCCTCTGGTCTATCTTAAAATGCAATTGTAATATTAAAACAGTGAAACTAGCACCACTTTTATCCAGAGATCTTCTCCCTTCAAGTCAAATCGGCTTATTTCATTGTCCAAGCCAAGCTTTTATTCCTATTAGCACTCCAAATTAGCTATTAGATATTAGCTATATCCAAATTAGCTGGATTCTATTCTACCTATTGCATCATCAGCACAATTATTGATAAGTTTGAATTCAGAACCTACACTGGTAATGAAGAAAGAACACGGCTGGATTTTCAGATCTAGCTTGAATTGGCAGGGCTGGCTCTAGGGCTGGATAAAGGGAAAATAAGGAATCTTTTGATAAATAACATAGCAAATTAGATGTGGAGTCATTCAGAGAATGAGCCTCATTCACTTTTGCATTAGCCCATCTTTACAATGGAGTAACTTAATAAATTTGAATGAAATTGTTATTAGTCCAATATAAAAATTGGTGTCCTGCAGTGATTAATCAGACCCAATAAATTCTGAACCCTGCAATGCTGTTTCATGAGTACTTGTCTTTCTGTAACCATCTTTGACTGCATGTGTCAGCTCATGGTCTTAAAAGGGACACTTGAATGTAATTTGAAATGAGAGAAGCTCCTTGCCAAGTTTAGAACCACCTCTGATTTACCCTGAGTAAAACTTCTCCCCTTTGATCTAATTTTCAGATGGGAAACATTCATCTGAGCATGAATGGTCATTATTTCCATGTCTTGTATGATACCAATCAGTTTGCAATTTCTAAACAATAAATAAAATCTGTTACTACTTTTATGGAAAAATACAAAATTGGATAGAAAATAATGACCTTTATATGGGTCTTGTATAAGATTTGATGGAATTTTGAATAAGAAAAGAATATCCTTGTGGGTTAAATTTTCCAATTGTTTAGAGTTATTTCTGTAACACTTTCCAATTGTTTAGAGTTATTTTTGTAACACTTTCCTTTGATTTCATTTCTGTTAAATAATTTCAAGGGGTTTTTCCCCTTATGGTTGTAAGTCTGTGAATATGGGGGCTGGGGATCCAAATACTCCCCTGTTTTTTCTGCTTTAAAAATAACTAGAGGTGCCCAGCAAACTGGGGCTGTCAAATCCCAAGTGTCTGTTCTTTCTGTTAATCTTTCCATTTCCTGCTATTTCCAGTTTCAGGGTCAGCAGTTTTTTAAAAAAATCCTTAACTACTGTAAAATCATCTGTCATTTTCTTTTCTCCCCCTAGTCTCTTAAAGAGTCTCTGCAGTGAATTACCTCTCTGTCTGAAATGAATTACTATTTCATCCCACACAAACACACCATCATTAGCTGCCCCAAGCAAGGTCTGGAATTATATTGCTCATGTATGTTAAACGACAGAGAAGCAATGATGAGATGAAATTGATTATGTGGAAAATTAGAATGCTTCAATAAATCAGTTTATTTTATGTCATGGACTTTACATGTAGCATTCTTTTTTTTAAAGGGAACATTTTATTAAGTTTCTTTTCTTTTCTTTTCTTTTCTTTTCTTTTCTTTTCTTTTCTTTTCTTTTCTTTTCTTTTCTTTTCTTTTCTTTTCTTTTCTTTTCTTTTCTTTTCTTTTCTTTTCTTTTCGCTTTCTACAAGTCTTCTTTCAGTTACCTGGGTACCATCCCCCGACTTCAATGTAGAAGAGACACAAAAAATGACCAAATATTTTGGATATGTAGAACTGTTCATTACAAGTCTTGGCACAAATACAGCTTAGCCTAGTAATGGACACATTCCATTACAATTAGGCTGGAAAAGTGTCACAGTCGCAGTCATCTTTATTTGTCTGGGGTACACATTACAAAAAACACCACTGCAAACAGCACCTTCAAATACTAAAACCTTGTCCACTTGAGACAGTTGAACTGGTTTGACTTAAATTTCAAACTAATTTCGCTAGACAAATGCAAATGCCTACATAGGCATTAATATTCTGGTTTAAAAATGGCTTACTGAAGGTTTGCTTAAGCCGGATAAGCCTGGTCTACACAACATGGGAAGATCGAAGTAAGAGACACAACTCCAGCTACATAAATTAAGTAGCTGGAGTCAACATATCTTACATTGCATTTCTGCACCATTCACACAGCAGGAGGCTTCCATTGTCTTCTCTTACTCCTTCTGAGGAGCAGGAGTACCAGCGCTGACGGGGGCGCCCTGTGAGTTCGATCTAGTGGGTCTATACTAGACCTGCTAAATTGAACCCCGGAAGATTGACCATGGCAGCATCGATCTTCCGTGTTGTGTAAACGTGCCGTCAGGTTTCACTGATCCAAAATAAGCCTCTCATATCAAAATAAGAGTACCTAAAAAGGGGTTTTCACTGGTTAACTATGTTAGTTTAAAATCTCTTTCAAGTTGTACTGGCGCAGCTTTAACAAGCCCTAAAAAGTGTTCATACGATTTGCAGTTTGCACTTGTTTAATAAAACCAGTTGAAAAACCACATTGGCAGCACTTTCTCGTGTAGACAAGGGTTAGATTCCTTTTATGCACGTTTGAATGGAAATGATTTGGCATAGATGTTAGTGAGCCACGAAGGCATGGACGTAGTGATAAGGCAATGTAGCAGTGCTTCCTGCTCAAATGGCCGTCACTCCATTCCCCTGCTCAGGAGTTACTTTTCTTTAGGAGTGTGTGAGGAGTTTGTTTGATAAGCCGCTGTGCTGGAATATAGTGTAAATAAGAATGATCACTCCTAGAGCTGTTTGTATGAGGAACATAAATCATGCCTAGAAAAGATGAAGGCTAAACCATGCATGTGTTATTTCCACTCAGATGTCACCCAATGAATGCATGGAAATGAAAAGGGAATACATTACAGCTCTCGAAAGCCAGGCTGTAGCCACAAGGGGAGAATGGTTTCATCGTTTTTGAATGTACAGGCCTTGTCAGTCAGCAGCCAAAACCAATAATTATTCCTTAAGAATGAAAGCCAGAAACAGGCAGGCAGTGGCACTGAGGTTGTGTGGGGCCATCATAATAAGTGTCTTCACTAGGTCATTTGTAAGCCGGGTGAAAGCCCTTTATACGGCTGTGGCTGAACCCTCCCTTTATGGCTGAGCTTTAGATTTCATCGGTGATTTATTAGTGATAAATCAAGTGTCTCCAGAAGAGTTCAGTGAAACCACAAAGTATTAGAAATTCCGTTATATCAGCAAACGAGAAGCAGGGTCTACGTCCACAGATTTGAGAATTACTTGGCAAGAGCTCAAGAGCCGTTCTTTTGAGACTGAACCTGAGCAGTGAAATTATTGGGCTCCCATTTACATAGCATCTACCATGCTTACCACATTACCCCTGATCATCACGCCATCACCGCTTCAAAGCCCACGCACTTCGGTTAAAGTTTTACCCATTACTGACTAAAGTGGCGAGGAGTCATTACTGACTGTTTACAAGAGAACAGAGTGTTAATCTATTGAACATCTGGATTCTAGAGACCTGGTTCTATACAAGCTCTGCCATGGGCCTGCTGGATAACCTTCAGCAACTGATTTCACTGCCTTAGCCGTGTAGTTGCCGTAGCTTCAAAATGGGGATATAATTCTGGTCTCCTTTGTAAAAGCACTTTGAGAGCTGCTATGGCTATCATATCAAGCTGTTCACAACGCTTTCCTGTAGAACTTGCTGTACAGTTTTCAAGAAAAGCATGTGGGTTCTGTACAAAAATAAATGTGCAACTACCAATTCCTTTTACCTTGTTGCACTGCTCCATTTATCTAGGTACTTACTAATCTCACACTAAATTGCTGCTCGGTCCCTAAGGCCTGGTCTACACTAGACCAGAAAAGTCAGCTTAAGGTATGCAACTCCAGCTATGTAAAATGTGTAGCTGGAGCCAGCTTACCTTAAGCCGAGCTTTGGCAGCACCCACACTGTGAGAGGCCGATGGGAGCAAATGCTCTCATCAGCTTCTCTTACTCCTCCAAAAGGAGAAGCACCGGACACCAGCAGGACCTGCCCGCAGCATTGGATTTATGGGTCTATATTAGACCCACTAAATTGAACGCCAGACAATCAACCTCTGAAGTACTGATCTTCCAGTAACTACAGACGTGCCCTGAGAGACCTGTCATAAACCAGTTTCTTTGGCTGAATTTCCCTCACCCCCTCTCTGCCCCTGGTCTCCCATCGAAATGGTTAACCCCCACCAATACCCAGTTTTATGGAGCTGGTGTATTTAGGCCTGCTCTGGAGTGCTTTATATCAACATATACAGCTCTTAAGAATCCTCCTCCCCTCCCCACTTCCAGAGCCTATTCAACCCCTCAATGTTGTGAAAATATGTATGTCACTGGTCATTAATGTTTTGATGGTGGTTGTGTAATCGCCTACAGGCAGATTTGAACCTGGGACTTCTTAGTGTAGGATCCTCTACAGCAGGGACTGGCAATAATTTTTGGTAGGTACCACTTCAGGATTTTGGAAGGTGGTCAAGGGTCTCACTTTTGGGTGGAGGAGATGTGCAGTCTAGTATGGAGGTTGGGTGCAGAAGGGCATACGAGGTAAGGGATGGGGTACAGGAGACGGTGTGAGGTCTGAGAGGGAATTTGGGTGAAGGAGGGGGTTGTGATCTGGGTCAGGGGATTGGGTGTAGGGCCAGGGAGGGAGAATGGGTGCGGAAGAGAATTCTGGCTGTAGCAGGAGGGTCTTGTGACCTGGGAGAAGAGGAAAAGGGGTGCAGACTGCAGAGGGTTTGAGTGGTGACCTGGTGCAGAGGATTGGGGTGCAGGGTCTGGGAGGGTGTCTGGGTGCAGGAGAGGATTTTGGCCTGGGGGAAGAATGCAGGAGGGGGTGCAGGGTCTGGGAGGGAGTTCTGACCTGGGGTGTGATGGTGCATCGGGTATCCCCCGATCCTGCACCGTCTGCAGCAAGATGAAAATCCACCAGCCCGTAAAATAGAGAGGATTTGTTGCTTCTGCGAGGTACAGTACAGCCCGGGTTCTATGTGGGCATCGAAGTGAGGGGGCAGGCAGCCTCAGACCCCTTGGGGTAGGGGTCCATAGGACCCTAAGCCCCCAGTACTCAGCTTAGTCTCTTCTCTTCATGTTTTTCCAGCCAAATAAAAACCCCTTCTCCCAAAACCACCGAACACACATCCACCAGGTAACTACACCCCTTCCTTTGTTTAGGTGATAAGCACCGGCCAGTCATTGTCTACGTGCTGGAGCTCAGGGGCGACCCCCCGCTGGGCAGTGCTCACAGACACAGGCCAGTAGGGTCACCCACAGCCCAAGCATAGCGACCAGCGAGTGGACAGCCCCCCACTACATCGCAGGGGGTACCTCCACGTGGCTCTCTAGTCCAGGAAGGGAAAGAGGCTTATGCTGCTTCCATCCCCCAGGCCAATCTCTCAGCTCCTATTGGCTGGTTGTTTCCAGCCAATAGGAGCTGAGAAATTGCCTGGCGTCAATTCCTATTGGCCTGTTGTTTCCAGCCTATAGGAGCTGAGTATTGGGCTAGGGGCCTGGAGATCATACAAAGTCCCCCCCGCCCCCACACATCAGAGCAGAGAGCCACATGGACTGTACTTTAAACTGCACAGCTGAGGGTCCTGGCAGGGTAGTCCGTGGGCTGGATCCAGTGGCTTGATGGGCCAGATGCGGCCCACGGGCCATATTTTTCCCAGCCCTGCTATACAGCTTGAGCTATAAAGCCAGCTGGCTTTCCGCTTAGGCTGTAGAGCTCACTTATTCTTATCTCTCACTGTAAGTGGTCTAAATGCCACTATGTGGGACAGTGAGCCACACCCATTAGGTGTGTGGGTTACATTTACATAAGCATAAAGGCATTCATTCCAAAAGACAAGCATTTTTAATTCCTAATGGCTTTAGAGAGACAGATTTGTGTACTTTAAAAAGGCTCCTCTTTCCTCTCCACAAAAGAGAAGGATGGGGGGTAAAGAAGGTCTTGTAACTAGGAAGCTGAAAGATAACTTACAATTAAGTTCCTGTGTATAACATATGTGTATAGGTTAGGACGCGTCTTTCAAGCTTAGCAAGTTACTTTCCCATTAAAATAAATGCCTGAATTTCTTTTGATGGATGTTCTGTGGATATTAAATTCTGAGCATCCTTAATATTCACACTGAGTGTACAATAAGGCAATGTTACTTTCCAGTTGCTCCCCTAATGACAGTGTCTGCTGAATCATCCAGTGTTTCTGCCTTAATCAATACAATTCATTATTGAAGCTCGCATTTCCACAAACAGTACTCTACATACAGTATCATTGGGAAGTATTTTGTGAAATTAAAAAAAACACAGCATATTGATTTCTCCAAAGTTATAATGGGTTTGCTGTCCATCATGTAACACAGTAACCCCGCTGCATTCCTAACTGCAAGGTTTGCCATTCACAGAGAAGGAAATGCCCATTTTATTTTATTTTGGAGGCACAAGAAATGCGGCACAAATATAAAAAAAATACATTTTTAAATGAGAAACATAGTTGGTGTGTTTTTGGGTCCCTTTAAAAAAAATTCTTTTAAAGATTCTCATGAAAAGCACCTGATGGACATCCCTGAAGACCTCTGCTGAGTCACAGATTAGGTAGAGAGAAAGCACTGGTCTAGTAAATTCCCCACCCAGCTGCATCATAGTGGCTTAACCCTGATGTGGAAGGTACCACTGCTTGTTGTACAGCCGCTTTCCGAGTTACGAACGAGTTACGGACCAACACTTGGTCCGTAACTCGAACTGTTCGTAACTCGGATCCTATAGAGTTACATGGCAACCGCGCTGTTCATAAGCGCGGATTGCCATTTGTAACTCGGATCCGCATTTATGACCGCTTTGGTCGTAAGTGTGGATGGTCGTAAGTGGAGGTGGCCATACGTCGGGGAGCGGCTGTAATTCCATCTCCATGGCCAGTCCAGGCTTCACTTTCTTTGCCAACATGGCTGCCAGTTCATGTTAATTGTGGCATTTGTTTTGGCATGGCAAATGTCGATGGATAGCTGTGAATCCATCAATTTCATTTTGCATATGCACCAGACTGCACAGCCGACATTTGATCATGACTAATCTGTGTTGGATTTTAAAGGTGAAAGGTTCCATTCCCAATCCCCTGAGCCACGCAGTTCATCTATGAATTGTGTAGGCACTTGAGATTGCAGTATCAGATGATAACAAATGTGGTGCAGTATTCAAAGTCAACCACTGTTGCAGAGGTTGGGAGGGTAGCAAGTGTTATGGTGGAATCCTTGAATGATGGACCTGTGAGCCTTTCTTCAATTCCAGGTGGCTAGGGGTCAAAGTAGAAAATAAAGAGAAAATTGAAATGTACGAACAGAAAAATTGTGATTTGTCAGTCTACCACAATGCTTTCAGCATGTTAGCAAAATAATGGATGCTGGAGGTCCAGTTGATATTATTGTCTGGACTTTTAAAAAGTCTTTGGATGAAAGGCTATTGAGGAAGTGAAATGTGGGCAATGAGGCACATTGTTGTGGATCAGAAGCAACTAAGAAACAGAAAACACAGATTAGGAATAAATGCTTTATTGTTACCTCAGTAAAAAGTTCAGAATGAGGTGGCACTGGTGGTGAATATATTCTTTAATAACTTGAAAAGGGGGTAAATAGGGAGAGGATAACATTAGCAAATAACACTCAGGCTATGTCTAGACTGCAAGTCTCTTTCGAAAGAGAGCGTCTAGACTGCACGCGGAACTTTCGAAAGAGCAAGCCGCTTTTTCGAAAGAAAGCACCCAGTGAGTCTGGATGCTCTCTTTTGAAGAAGCCCTATTTACATTCAAGAATGCCTTCTTTCGAAAGAAGCACTTTCGAAAGAAGGCGTTCTTCCTCGTGAAATGAGGTTTACCGCCGTCGAAAGAAAAGCCGCGTTCTTTTGATTTAATTTCGAAAGAACGCAGCTGCAGTCTAGACGCAGGTGAAGTTTTTTCGGAAAAAGGCTACTTTTCCCAAAAAAAACCCTGAGTCTGGACACAGCCACAGATATTGAGATAGTCAAGACTAAAGAAGAGTCAGAAGAGTTCCAAAATGACTTAACAGAGTGAGGTGAATGGGAGTTGAAGTTTAGTTTTGTCAAAGGCAAGATAATGCACTGTGGAAGGAATCCTTTGAGCTACCCATGCACATAGTTGGACAACTGCAACCACTGTGGGCAGCTTGCTGAAATCCTGAGAATATTGTGTGTGGTTTTGTTCTATTAAAAGTCAGACTGTAATCTTCCACATTAACACATTTTGCCTTCTCTGTGGGAGATTTCAGCATTGTCTTCTAAAAACAAAATTAACATTGGGTACCGGGACCAAAATTCATCAAGTGGGATTAATTCAGTAAATACTGACCAGCTTGGGCTACACCCACAGCTTGTGTAAATGGGCCTAGCTCCACTGAAGTTGATTTCCACCAACTGCAGATTTAACTCCAAATGCATGCTTTTCTCTCTCTCTGTCTCTCTCTTTCCTTCTTTGTTAGAAGAAGCATGGCTATGTCACTTCTGAGTTTCCTTCTTGCAGTGCTAGATAATGATGACCATCTGCAATGTGAGTGGTGTGTGAGAGGAGATGCTTATCAATCCATTTTATTTCCTTCTTGCAAAGACACCTGTTTGAGAGAATGATTTCTTAACTTAGCCAAAAGAAGCTGAAAACCTGGTGCTTTAGAACTATTTTTTCTTGGTTTTCAGGAATAATAGTTAAAGCTGAGTATTGTACTCACAGCCCATCAGCACAAGATCAGCATAGTAGAGACAAATATATTGATCATACAGATTAGCAAAAAAAATGTACTGGAGACGCTGTACCCCATGCTGTTGTTAAAACAGCAATAGCTACTGTTTGTTTGGGAAACTTCTGCCACCTTCAGGCTGTTTCTTCTGTGAAACGAACCAGGGACCAACCAAAGTATTAGGTGCCTTTTAAAAGTGTTTTCCAACTTTGGGAGAAAGACCAGACTACTCCAGAGAGGGCAGGAATTGGAGCAGTTGGGTAAGTGTAAGCTTACTCAGTGCGTGCCCCAGCTGTGGGAACCAAAGCAGAGTAAAATTTCTAGTATATCACCAGTTTATCTCTGTGCTCTTAATACACGCAGCTATGAGAGATGTTCAGATGTAATGGTTGATACAGCTGTGTACTGACCCAAGCTTCTGAAGTCTGTTCCCATGCTCAGACTCTACAACACTGACAGCCTGGCATGGCATGGCCACCAGTGTGGGAGTGCTCCATGCTGGCAAGCATGTATCTGAGTAATGAGTGGGGAATTGGAGAAAGAGCCCTGTAGGTAGTGAAAGAAAGAAGGGATGGGGGGGAAACAAGACTCACTTATTTAGTGAATGGAGACCTAAAAGGACAGTGTTTTGTTTGGGTGCTGGGCTCCAGATTCCACTGGTACCCACACTATACAGTGTGTAAAGTGATTTGGGAACCTTCAGATTAGAAGTCTCTGCAGAAATGTAGCGATTAGTAAAGGCAGTTGTGCACCTGCTATGACTTAATGACTTGTGTACTCACTGTGAGTATGGAATTGCCTCGAAGCGCCAGTCCATACATGCTCATGTTTACACATATAACCTTACACACCTGAGTCTGGTCTCAGGCACCCCTGTATCATAGTCATGTAACTGTACTGACAATTGGAGATACTGCTGATTCACATTATGGTGAGCAAGCAAAGCATTGGGTTTGAATTTTTGGATTAAAGGTATAAGGAGCCTATTTGATACACAGAGCATTTTAGACCCAAATTTGACAGGAATTCCTCTATGTTTTAAATATCTTAAGGAGAAATCAAACCTTAACAATCCATTGCTTTTGACATTTCCTTTTTTACAAAGTGCTGTTATTTGCATAAGACGTTGCAAAAACAAACCAATAGGTTGCTCTCCCATTGCTGGTTCCTTAGCAACAGCTGACCAGACACCACAAATTTTGTGTACTGTACTGATATCATTGGTGTAGCAGACATATTTAGGCAGGATACGGCATAATGGAAGCTTAAGATCTTGTTAACCAATGCTAACAAAAGAGCCATGTTAATTTTAGCTCCATTAGAAACATGCAAAAAAAAATTGTCACTTTCTCTTGGCTGGAAGGTCACATAAAGCATTGACATGGGTGGTAATGACTCAGCCTTCTTATGCCTCGTCAGGTTTTATAGACTCTCAATAAGAGATTGCTTGGTACTATTGTTTAATTTGAAGAATTTATCTTTGCCAGTCCCTTTTTTGAGGGAAGGCTGTATTATTATGCCCATTTTACTGAAGGTCAGCCAAGTGGGGACACAGAGAGGTTTGACTTGTCCATACTCACGCAAGAAGTTTTTGACAGAGCCTAGAAACTGGTGTCATATAATAATTAATAGCCCAGATCTTCTTGATCTCACTCCTGTATCTTAACCCTAAGCTCATCATTCTTTTGGGTTATATCTATTCTGTTCTATTTTGCTTTTCCCTCCTAAATTAAGTATAGAGTAGGTTTTTTTATATCTGTGATCTAAAAAACTTTCCAGAAATAGCTGCCAAGTAACGCTAATATCTGTCTGATATTAATAAAGTTGTTCTGTTGTAATTGAGAACACTGCTGCTATACATTCGAACGATTACGCTCGATAAATTCAAATGATGACATTAGAACTAGGGATGTTAAATATAGGTTAATAGTCAAGTAACCGCATGACATTTTATTGGTTAGTCGACTATTCTATAGTCCCTAGGGCGGAGTTGGCAGCCTCTGTATCAGAGGCAGCAGCGCAGGGTGCCAGGTGAGAGCTGGTCCGCAATGGGAGTCAATTTAAAAACCAGCTCCCCTTGAAGACCAGCTACCTGTTGCCCTGTGTTGCTGCTTCTGTGAAAGAGGCAACAGCGCAGGGTAGCAGCAGTCTGTCTGAGCTTCCGGATTTGTTATGAGCCAGAACTGAACTGGGCTGCCTAATATGCTTTAAATGCAGAGCTGCAGCATGGGTAGATCTCAGACCCATCGCAAGCCAGGATTGAGCCAGGCTGCTGGCCAGCCTGCTAAAAAATGTATTGGCAGGGGGAGGGGGAGAGAGAAATTTGTGTAGTCTATGGCATTAACCTATAAGCTTTTGCTTATTGGTTAATCGACTACACTATGCCATCCCTAATTACAGCCCTGTAACACTTTAATCCCATGTAATATTTTAATGGCTATCATTTAACTGTTGGTAATATGCAGCTCGTAGGTGCTGGAATTAGGGATACAGAGTAGGGATGTCATAGTGTAGTTGATTAACCGATTAACTGATAAGCAAAAGCGTATGGGTTAATATTACAGACTTAGACGGCTACCCCTCTGAAACTATACACTACATACATTCTCCCCCGCCAATAAATTTTTTAGCAGGCTGGTCAGCAGCCTGGCTCAATCCTGGCTCATGCCGGATCTGGGACCTACCCCTGTTGTGGCTCTGCATTTAAAGTGTATTAGGAGCCAGCTGGGCAAGCTCAGTTCTGGCTCACGCCAGGTCTAGGAGCTCAGCCCTCCTCCTCTACACAGGGGCTATTGCCACCAACCCCATGCTTCTGCCTCTGTATCAGAAGCAGAAGAGCAGGGCAACAGGCAGTTGGTCTGTGAGGGAAGCTGATTTTTAAACTGACTCCCCTTGCGGACCAGCTCCTGCCTGCCACCCTGCACTGCTGCCTCTGATAGAGAGGCAGCAGCACGGAGTGGCAGGGGGCTCCTCAGGAGTGGGGCTGGAATGCAGTGGCTGCTGCTCCCCTTTACCCCCCCCCGCCCCCCAGGGACTATTGAATAATTGAGTAATCCATAAGAATTCATGATGTTAATCAACTATTCAATTATCCGATATTTAACATCCCTCGTACAGAGGATGCTGCAGCACCCGCTGGCTTGAAGTGGCTTTTTATAAGATACCAGCTTTCCAGTTTGTATCCTGTAATATATTCTCACTATGAAAGTTGTTCCAAAACCCCTGCACAGTATGCCACCTTGGTCAACTTCACTTGAACATACATGGCCATTTCCTATCCCAATATGCATAAAAGCCTATGGGTTTTATTTTGTGCTCTGTTGCACTGGTGTACGCCTGATTTATGCTACACAACCAAGAGCACAATTAGTTCCAGTGCATTTATTTTACCCACAAAAGTTGGCATTCCTTTTATGTAACAGGTGGCATATACATCCATAGCTGGAAATAAAGGGCCTGATCAACTCTGCAATATAAATAATTGGGGCTCCATGCAGGTGTCAGGGTCTGTCTCTTCAGGTCTGAATGCAAGATTGGGCCTTCAGGTGTAAGGGAAGCAAGGAAAACACATTTGGTTTCCCTTATAAGATATGGTCTCATAAGTCACAACATTCAGAGATCCTGAAATTGAATGGGGTCCCAAGTCATTGGTAAGAGGAACAATCTCTAGTAATGGAGTATAAAGTTTTTCCTCTCTGGGTACGTCCAGTTCCAGGTCAGGTCAGAGGTGATCTAGACTTACCTGCCATCTGACAGCTGTTTTTTGGCTTGCTGTACAGTGTTGACAGTCCTGCCACCATTACAACATGCTCTGTTGCTGGCAGTCTCCACAAATGGATTGAGTGGATCTGGGGGCTGAACTCCACGAATTGTTCTCTCCTGTCAGGATTATGGTTTGGTAGGGCATTGTGAGGAGAACCTGGCCTGCCCATGTGTGCACTGATGCCTTTCACTGGGGATTTTCTGTACTCAGTGTCTCCCACTGATGCCCTCCTCTTGCCCCCCTCTGTTTTGTTGTTGTTGACCACAGTACTTTTGTGATCTATTCCCCTTCAACCAGCACAAGTATCAATAAATTTCCTCTTATTGGGGCATTTTAAGGGGCCTCATCTCTTCCTTCTGAGGTCAGATATGCTGATGCTGAATGCACTTTTTTTATTGGAAGGATGGAGTTTTAAAAAGGATGAGAGAAGCATGTAAAGTAGTTAGAAAATAGGGGCCCAATTCTGAAGCCTTCACTCAGACTGATGAGCAGTTCCTCAGGCAAGTTTTCCCATCAGGCTGCTTGTGTCCAGTAAGGGGCTCCCTGTGATAAACCATTTGTTAGCATCTAGTAGTAAAACAAATGCAAGACTCTTAGGGGCTAGTCATTTTAGGTGCTGAGTGCCATGGAGGCTAGCAGTTCTCAGGAGTTGCTCGATACCTATCAGGATCAGCCATCAGAGCTGCTTAATTCCTGTCAGGGTCGGCCATCAGTGAACCTTTTGTGAGGCAGGCACCTTCAATGGGGTTTAACACTTACTCCTGGGATTATTAAGCAGAAATCTCTAATCCAGAAAACATTTCCAATATTAAACCTAATTCAACAGCTCAATATCAGCCAAAATAAGGAATTGAAGGAGAGAGAGACACTAGAAACAGTATGTGCATACTGAAGACACATCTGTTACTCAGGCCTCGTCTGTCACTCAAAAAGACATCATCCAGCAAACCTGCTCAACCAAATCCTGTCTCCACTGCTCAAGGAGAGCAGCTCTTTGAGAGGCGGGGCTCTTGCTTGTGCGCAGTGATTTGAACTGATCGAGTGCTTGTGCTGTA
Source organism: Pelodiscus sinensis (assembly GCF_049634645.1). Taxonomy (NCBI): domain Eukaryota; kingdom Metazoa; phylum Chordata; order Testudines; family Trionychidae; genus Pelodiscus; species Pelodiscus sinensis. The sequence goes on from NC_134711.1 coordinate 315,801,303, forward strand.
TAATGCCACGAACCTGTTTTCACTCCCCACTGAAATCAGTAGATTGACTGAAATCAGTCAATAGATTCCCTATTGACTTCAGAAGGAGTTAGAGTAGGCCTCAAATGCCTCATTTTATGCAAAGGAAAAACAGCCCATCCCATTCATTTCTTCACTTTTGTAAAGGGTTGTGTCCATTTTCAACCAAAGTGAATGGCGACATGCCCCAGACCATGTCTTTCCTTTAGTAATTAACATGGACAACAAGCTGTGGAGATTTCAAAACTATGCTAATATGAGGATTGATTTTTTTTTATTGTGCTGGTTGGAGCACAAATATCTTGTATTGGTTTCTTTTCATTTTCTCTCTTGAAATTAGTCTGGTACTAAAATAAAAAATATACTTAGGAAGTAAATATCTTTCAGGAGACTTCTCCAGTTATTTTTACTTAAAGAAACCTTAGCTGAATGCATTTTCAGTCTGGCTCCTTGTGCCTTTTCTTATCTTAAAAAATATCTTATTCTGTGCTATAAATAACCAGCTGAAAGGAAAGTGGTGCTTCTTAGAGAGGAGAAAAAAACAGCCAGGGTTGTTCTTAATTATGTTCAAACACAAACATTAAGAACGAATGGGGGGGTCCCTCCATGAATTTTCAGTCTGAGCAGACTGGAGTCAGTTTGTGGGGATTTAGACTTGAGGCTGTAGGGTCCTGGCACATTATTGTAGGGTCTGAAAAATGCTCTGTGGTATTTGTAAATAATCAAATGAAACCGCTCTCTTCAGTGTGGAAGTCTATATTCCTGCTTCTACAGGTTGTACCTCCAAAAACTGGCATTCTCTGGTCCGGCAACGTCCACCATCCAGCAGGACCACAGATGCTCCTGGACCAGAGAGCTGGGAAACTAAGGGCAGGAGGAACCAGCTGGGGGCCCGGGCCAATAGGGTCAGCAGCCAGGGTGGAGGCAGCTGGAGCCCCGTGGCAGCCTCTAGCAGCCTGCAGCAGTGCAGGGCTGGAACGGAGTCTCCTGGAAGCACGGGTCGGTTCGGGGCTGAAGTCCTGTGGTAGTCCCTGGGAGCTTAGGGCTGTGGCCTTAGCCCCACGGCAGCGTGGGACTGGACTCCCCCGACAGCTTCCTGGAGCATGGGGCTAACCCTAAGCCTAATCCTGCACTGCATCAGCACCTGGGAGTATGGGGCTGGAATCTAGCCCTGCAGCAGCCTGCTGGAGCGTGGGGATGGGGCTGGCGTCCCACATCAGACCCCAAGGCCAGAGCCCCGCAGCAACCACAGGGCCAGAGCTGTGCAGCAATCTTATGGGGCTGGAGCCCTGTGGCTGCCCCTAAATGCACAAGGATGGAGCCCCACGATAGGAGCCGGAGCCTCTGTTGCCCAGGGAGTCAGCAGTAGCTGGACAAGCAGCCCAGGCAAGTTGGGAGTGGGGGAGGGGGAGGCAGGGTACCTTCTGGGGCAGCGTGCCAGCAGCAGGTGATGAGCTTGGGAGCTGGTGGCAGGAGACCTCCCCTAGTCTGGCAAATTCTCTCATTTGGGACTGGTCAGGTCCCAACAATGCTGGACCAGGGAGGTCCAACTGGTAGTACAATCTCTTGAGGGTGAGGAAGGAAGTCTGGGGACCTGGGTTCCTTTTCCAGCTGTGTTACAGAATCATATTGTGACCTTAGACAAGCGGGGCCAACAGCCACTGCAGGCCTGGGGGCGTCATGGGGGGGCAGGGCACAACTCTGTGCCCTCGGAAGTGGCAAGGCGTTGGGCAGAAGGGGCATGGCCAAGAGCAACCACCCCTTAGCACTGCCCAGAGCACAGTGCTGGGATTCCAGCCCCTCCAGCCCTCAAGCCGTGTGGAGCACCCAGCACAGCAGCAATTTAAAGGTGCCTGAGGCTGTGGCTGCTGCCGCTACCACAGTGGCCAGGAGCTCTAGACCCCTTTGAAACACAGGGCTCCAAGGCAAATTGCGCCTTTTTCCCCGCCCTGTGACAGGGCCTGCCTTAGGCAATTAACGATTTATCTTCCAGTGGGTTGGGACTGTAAATCAGCATGTAGGCAAATGGATCCACTCTGGCCATGCAGTCACTGCCGATGTGCATACACATTTTGTGTCTGAATGCATGATGTCCGATTTTGAGTCCAGTTGGCCATTTGCCGAGCAGCCAGGTAAGAGTCACCTGAGGGAGCATTCCTGTGAGGGACAAGTGTAGAGCCGTGGCTCTGTCCTCTTCATTGTAGGAAGAGCACAGTAGAGGGTATTCCTCTTATATTGTCATCACAAGGGATCCTTCTCCTGTTGCTGCCTCCTTCTTCCCCTGGAGATATTATGCATAACATCTCCACGTATAGGTGCTCAGGCAGAACATCTCACTCTTTTTCTTCTAAGAGTCATAACTGAGTTCCTTCCTGTTTAAAAAGCACATGAAATCCTTTGTTATCTCTCTATCTAAAAAAGTTTTTCTGGTGGGATGACAGACTGACGACATCACATCATCGGCATCACCCCTGACGCCCAGCATTGGTAGAGTGAGAAGGAGAAGCAGCCTCCATGGCTCAGGACAGGATGGGAACCCTGTGCTGTTGGGGGTGAGGCGATTCTCCTCTCTTCCCCCCAAGCTGCCACTGAGAGGGGGGTTGGCAAGCATAGCGGCAGCCCCCTAGTTTTGCTATAATAAACATACAAAGCATACATGTGGCATTAGCTTCTTCTGCTTGTGTGCAAACAACACAGTTGTAACAAAAACTTTCTACACCAGTGATGGACAACCTAGGCTAGTGAGTGGCTACATGGGTGGCTTTTCTTCATCTCAGTGGGCCGCAAGAGTGTCATAACCAAGACGGTCTCACGATATTGTGTAGTTTTGCTGACCGCGCTTGTGCACTTAGAATTTGTGGGGTGTGCTGATTGAATCATAGCAGCACTTTGAGAGCTGTGTGCTCCCTCTGCATTCAATGCTCATGTGCCCCTGCTTTAAGTTACTTTAGTAATATCAATATGTGAACAAAACCCAGTGGAATCTGGCAACCCTGCACGTTTGCAGCGGTAAACAAAATGTCTCATAGGCCACATATAGAATCCTGAAGGGCCATGTGTTGCCCACTATTGACCTACACAGATGTCAAGCCACCAAGTAAGATTTACTGCTAAATCTCAGTGAGAGGTTTTGTTTTTTGTTTTTTACTGTTAAGTGTGAACCCAATTTTCTAAGACTGTTTTTCTCCAGACTTTGCATGATCTTGAGAAACACACAACCGACTCATCGCTACATGACATAGTACTACACACGTTCATTTCTATTGGTTTCTCACTCTACAAGTAGATCACTTCATTCTGATAAAGTTAAAATGAATTTTACTTCCCTTCAAATATGCAACAGTTACCAACTGATTAAGCAAAATATTACCAAAGACCATTTAAATTGATGTGAATGCATGTGTGTTCTCCATTGGTTCAGTTTGAGGGCACTTTTAAACAAATAGCATTGTCATTGAGAGCCTTAATTAGATAATAAATTAATAGATAAATGGATTAGAATGTTCAGTATGGATTTCAGAACCACTGCTAGTGGCATAAAAATGAGGTGGTTGGTATTAGCAATGCTAATAAATGGCTAAAAGAAAGCCCTTGGGAAGAATGATGATATTGGCAGCAGAAGGGGTCAATGAGGACAATTTTCTCTCCTTTGCCTAAAATGAATTTTGGAATCAAAGTGCTTCTCTGCTGTAGATTCTTCTCTACAAAAGATGTAGATTGTGTTGATCCTAAAAGGTAAAAATGTCAGCTCCACTGCATACCTGAAAGCCTGCATATTTAATAGGCAATTCATGAAAAATTCAACAAGCATACTGGCCATGTTCTAGAAGGGAGACTACACGAAGACCAGCACGTACATCTGTAGAAGCAAGCTTTAGGCAGGAATGGAAAATTATTAGTGATGGGAGAACTTCTTGAAAGGCCTAGAGGTTTGTATCAGTTTGGGCAATATCAAACTTTATCAGAGTTTTAATCTCTCTCTGCAAAACAGATCTGGAAATCCCAGGATACCAGGTTCCCTTATGAGTCTTCTGCCACTTGTTCAATTCCGTCCAGGACCAGCAAGGATACAGATTAACAGGGTGCAAGTGTAGAGTAACTCTACTGAGTTAAACTGCGGATTTACAAGGATGCAAATGAACTCATTGGCATTGCTCCAGATTTAGAACTGTGTAACCGAGATCGGAATCCGAGAAGAGATTTTAAAATTTATGAAGGGAAGTGAGGTGCCTATGTCTCCTTTATGTTTGTGAAAATGAACCGCTGGTCCTTTGACTCAAGGAGTTAGGGTAAGTTCTTAGAAATGGTTTAAAGCTTATGCTGTGTTAAACAAAAGCACTTTAAAAAGCAGAAAACTTGAGAACAGAAATGTCATGCATATACTTCTCTTCTTCCACTTGAGCTTTGTCTGTAATGCATATGGCCTTCAAAATGATATGAACGTCACCAGTTACTTGTTTTAGGGCTGTCAATTAACGCGCATTAACGCCTGTGATTAACGCAGAGCATGTTAATCGCAGGCGTTTCCGCAGCGCTGTCCCTTTGAAACGCTACCAGAGTGTTTCAAAGGGCCAGCACAGTAGGAGCCTGGGATCAGCTGGAGTCCCCAGCTGATCCCTGGCTCCCGCAGTGCTGCTGCTGCCCCTTTGAAATGCCATGGCAGCAGCATTTCCAAGGGGCAGCGCTAAATCGATCTGGGGTCAGCTGGGGACTCTAGCCAGTCCTGGGCTCTGTACAGCACTGCCCCTTTGAAATTCCGCCACTGCGTTTCAAAGGGGACTCCATCCGATCCCGGGCTTCTGCAGTGCTGCCCTGGGGCAGCGTTTCAAAGGGGCAACTGCACTGAGCTTGGGGTCAGCTGAGGACTTCAGCTGATCCTGTGCTCCCGCAGCGCTGCCCCTTTGAAACACTGCTGCCACATTTCAAAGGGGCAATGCATGCGATTAATCGCAATTAAATGTTTTAATATCTTGACAGCCCTAATTTGTTTTATTCCTTGTTAGAAAATAGTCATTATACAACTCTCTTGATATACATTAAAATAACATTAAATTAGATTGTTTCTTTTCCAAAGAGGGACTGAATTTTGTTTTACTTCTTCAGGAAGTTCCCTTAGGTCAGAGAGGTCAAGGTTATGAAAAGTCAGCACTGTACTCACCCCTTCAGCTAGATCATTAATAGTCTGATTAGCAATCTGTCTGAGGTAGAAATGTTCAGGCACAAAATACTGTAATTACTTATGGTGTGTTGCATCCTGGAAGTCTCATCGCTAGTGTAATTTAATGCTGGAGAGAACAAAGCACTTGAGAATATATTACAGGATACAATCACAATGGCTCTGAAAATGGGAAGGGATAGGCAACCTGACCTAATGGGTCTTTTTCACCTCTAATCTCTATTATCAGTGTTTTAGCCTCCCTCCCCCCATCATCTCCACATGTGTCAGTTAAGTTTCTAATTAGTGACTCTTCCAAACCTTCCTCCCTCCAAAAGGAGCTCCCTCAGTAGATAAGTAAAGGTGGCTGAGATATTAACCTGATATCCTTTCTGTCTTATATTGTGAGGAGAAAGGTATAGAATACCTGTGTTGGGAGACATGCCAGACAAATTACTCTGTACAGGAAACAGCCCAGTTTTATGGTAGATTAGCAAGAGGGGACAGGATGCTTACTGCTGCCTCAATGGTACCTTGGGCCATAGTCTCAGAAGACTTGAAGAATGTGGTAATGGAATTATGTGTTATGGTTTCCCCTTTTATTTCCTTTCTTTTACTTTGAGAACAGAGCTAGCATTCATTTAGGCTGTTTTTTTACATTCATTGTGTTCACGCTCCTATCTTGCTTCTTCATTTTCTAGTGGGTTGAACTGATGTTAATCAAGAAGACTCCAGCTTGCCTTCTTCCTTGCTGTCTGCAAATTTTTACATAAAGTAATAGAGTTGGAAGATAGGTTGTGGCCCAGCATGTAGAGATTGGGGTCTCGTCAAAAGGAGGAAAAGCCGAGAGAAACTTTGATCAGAGCTCAGTCTCCTGAATCAAAATGACAGCTAGTTTCACTGGATTTCAGAAAGGCAATAAAAAACTGGGGGCCCTGTTGGGAATAAATTGCTTGCTTCACTTCATGCATAGCGATGTCTGTTGTGATGTCTATTGTAATCTCTATCTAATTGTGTAACTTACTTGCCATGAGATTCTGTACAAGAGAGCATTGGGCAGGCATTGTTCTCGTGTTCAGTTTAAGACACATGCTTTCCTAGAAGGTGTTAAAGGGCTTATCCCTACACCCTCCCACTTTCCTGTGAACTTCTCAGGTGAACAGAGTACTGCGATACCCAGGGGTGGTGGGTGAAGGTAGGACTGCAGGAGGTAACACCCAGCCCCGCTCTTTCTGCTGAGGCCTTGCCTCCATGGGAGCCAAGCTGCCTCCCCATCCTCTTCACCATGGAGAGGCAGGGCAACACACCACGTCCCCCATCCTCTAGCATGGGGGCGGATGGGTGCACATGAACCCCTAGTCTCTCCAGCCCCACCATAGGGAGGAAGGAGGGCTCACGTCCTCAGTCTTCCTGGTCCCCGAGCATGCAAGGGAGGAAGGTGCGCAGTCCCAGGTTCCCCAGCCCCTCAGCATGGGGAGAGGAGAGGGTGTGCAGCCCCCAGCCTCCCTAGCCCTGAAGTTCTAGGATACCCAGCTCCAGCCTTCCTGGCCCCAGAGCACAGGGAGGGTGGGCAGTGGGGGCAGCAACACTCAGCCCCAGCATGCCTACAGTAGGCATTCTGGGGGCAGGGTAAGTGCGGGGTCAGGTTGATGGTTTGGGAAGGCAATGCCTTCCCCTGCCCAGCATACCAGCAACCCATGGCAATAATGCAAACAATTCAATGTTCATTGAAATTAGCTTCCAGCAAGCATAAATCCAATTTCCTTTTTTCCCCTTTTTTCTACTTACTTCCTGTTTGTCCCCAATTTATATGCAGTAGTAATATTTTCAGCTTTACTTTAATCCAGTGGTTCTCAAATTACAGGCCACGGACCACTAGAGCCCAGACCCCTTCCTTTCCCCCATAGCGGGGAGCCTGCATTGGTGCTCCAGCCTCGTACTCCTCACCACAAGTTTGCAGTACCAGTGCCAACTTCCTGCTGGGGAAAGTGGAGGAGAAAGTCCTGTGCCTCCCTGCCAGATCCAGCTCACAGAGAAGAAGCAGAGCCAAAAGCCAGAAGGAATTTATGTCCAACACAAAAGATTTCAACTTTCTTTCTTTATGGCAGCAGTAGGAAATTTTTTTTTTTTTTTTTTTTTTTTTGGTTGCGGGCCACAGACCCACAGAAAAATCAGTCAGGAAACCTTAAACAGTTCAGGACTTCCCATAGTCAGATTAACTCTTCTGGGGTTCCGGAGTTAGTGGACTCCCTTAGGCTTTGGGGTGGGGCCAAAAATGAGTTAATTGTACTGGACAGGGCTGCCAGCAAGTGGGATAAGGATGGAGTCAGGATCTGGACAGGAGCTGGGGTGCAGGATAGGGTGGGGTGCAAGGTCTGAGTGGGAGGTAGGGTGCAGGAGTATGCTACGAGTTTGGTGTCTGGCTGGGGGGAGGGTGCAGGAGCAGGCTGGGAGTAGGGTGTCTGACCAGGGGTAGGAAGCAGGAGCAAGGGAGGGTGCAGTGTATGGTTAGGAGGGAGGATGCAGGAGCAGGATGGGATAGAGTATCTGGCCAAAGGGGAGGGGCAGGAGCAGAGAATGGGTGAGTAGGGTATCTGGCCAGGGGGGATGGGACAGGAGCCAGGGAGGGAACAGGAGCAGGTTGGGGGCAATGTGTTTTGCCAGGAGGGAGGGGGCAGGAGTAAGGTGGGTGCAGAGTCTGGCCAGGAGGGAGAGTACGGGAGCAGGGTGGGGGTAGGGTGTCCGGCTAATAGAAGATGTGGGGAAAGCCTCCAGGCAGCCTGTCTATGCGCTGCTGTTCCCCCAGCTGAGGTAGGGGGAGTGGCAGCACACGGAACCACTTCCGGCTTCACTTCCTCCCCACAAGCTGGATTCAGAGAGGAGGCTTGGGACTTCCCACCCCACCCCCTGCCCGCCAGCAGGAGGTTGCTGCTGGTGCTCTAACCTCTCGGTGGAGGGGCATGAGGCTAGAGCATCAGCATGAGTTCCCCACTATGGTGGGGGTAGGAGGAGGCTGAGCTTGAGCCATGGGCCACCTGCAAAGTGTCCACAGGCCATTAGTGCTCTGTGGACTGCAGTTTGGGAACCGATGATCTATACCCTAACAGAAGGTAGTATAAACCAACATGCATAATATTGTCATGTACAAAGTCTAAAAGTGTTGTACATGTCCACAAGTTGAGCTGTACTAGAAGTTGAACTTTGCACATTCTGTTTTATTTCTTTGAGTGCTTTCCTCTTCTTGGAAGATAGCACCTTTTCCCTCAGGATTCACTCCTGCCCCACTATGAAGTAAAATAACTTTTGCCACTGACTTAATTAGTGATAGGACCTGGACCCATGCAATATAATGTAGCTTGTTTAGAATCATAGAATCATAGGACTGGAAGGGACCTCGAGAGGTCATTGAGTCCAGCCCCCTGCCCTCAAGGCAGGACCAAGCTCCGTCTACACCATCCCTGACAGATGTCTATCTAACCTGTTCTTAAATATCTCCAGAGAGGGAGAGTCCACCACCTCCCTTGGCAATTTATTCCAATATTTGACCACCCTAGCAATTAGGAATTTTTTCCTAATGTCCAATCTAAACCTCCCTTGCTGCACTTTAAGCCCATTACTCCTTGTCCTGTCCTCAGAAACCAAGAGGAACAAATTTTTTCCTTCCTCCTTGTGACACCCTTTTAGATATTTGAAAACTGCTATCATGTCTCCCCTTAATCTTCTTTTTTCCAAACTAAACAAGCCCAGTTCATGAAGCCTGGCTTCATAGGTCATGTTCTCTAAACCTTTAATCATTCTTGTCGCTCTTCTCTGTACCCTTTCCAATTTCTCCACATCTTTCTTGAAATGTGGCGCCCAGAACTGGACACAGTACTCCAGCTGAGGCCTAACTAGTGCAGAGTAGAGCGGCAGAATGACTTCACGAGTTTTGCTTACAACACACCTGTTGATATAACCTAGAATCATATTTGCTTTTTTTGCAACAGCATCACACTGTTGACTCATATTCAACTTGTGGTCCACTATGACCCCTAGATCCCTTTCCACCATGCTCCTTCCTAGACAGTCGCTTCCCATCCTGTATGTATGGAACTGATTGTTCCTTCCTAAGTGGAGCATTTTGCATTTCTCTTTCTTAAACTTCATCCTGTTTATCTCTGACCATTTCTCTAACTTGCTAAGGTCATTTTGAATTATGTCCCTATCCTCCAAAGAAGTTGCAACCCCTCCCAGTTTGGTATCATCTGCAAACTTAATAAGCGTACTCTCTATCCCAATATCTACATCATTGATGAAGATATTGAACAGTATGGGTCCCAAAACAGACCCTTGCGGAACTCCACTTGTTACTGCTTCTCCCTCCTCACTGAGCAGTGGGCCTACCCTGTCCTTGGTCTTCCTCTTGCTTTTAATGTATTTATAAAAGGTCTTCTTGTTTCCCTTTATGCCTGTAGCTAGTTTGATCTCATTTTGTGCCTTTGCCTTTCTAATCTTGCCCCTGCATTCCCGTGTTGCTTGCCTATATTCATCCTTTGTTATTTGTCCTAGTTTCCATTTTTTATACGACTCCTTTTTTATTTTGAGATCATGCAAGATCTCCTTGTTAAGCCAAGGTGGTCTTTTGCCATATTTTCTATTTTTCCTACACAGTGGAATTGTTTGCTTTTGGGCCCTTAACAACGTCCCTTTGAAATACTTCCAACTCTCCTCAGTTGTTTTTCCCTTCAGTCTTGCTTCCCATGGGACCTTACCTACAAGTTCTCTGAGCTTATCAAAATCTGCCTTCCTGAAATCCATTACCTCAATTGTGCTGGTCTCCCTTCTACCTTTCCTTAAGATCATGAACTCTATTATTTCATGATCACTGTCCCCCATACTGTCTTCCACTTTCAAGTTCTCAACTAGTTCCTCCCTATTTGTTAAAATCAAATCCAGAACAGCTTCTCCTCTGGTAGCTTTTTCAACCTTCTGAAACTGAAAGTTGTCTCCAATGTAGTCCAGAAACTTATTGGATAGCCTGTGCCCCGCTGTGTTAGTTTCCCAACATATGTCTGGATAGTTGAAGTCCCCCATCACCACCAAATCTTGGGCTTTGGATAGTTTTGTTAATTGTTTAAAAAAGGCCTCATCCACCTCTTCCATGTAGTAGACTCCTAGCATGACATCACCCTAATTTTTTACCCCTTTTAGCTTAACCCAGAGACTCTCTACACAGCTATCTCCTACGTTCATCTCCACTTCAGTCCAAGTGTGTACATTTTTAATATACAAGGCAACCCCTCTTCCCTTTTTCCCTGTCTGTCCTTCCTGAGCAAGCCGTACCCTTCCATACCAACATTCCAATCATGCGTCCCATCCCACCAGGTTTCTGTAATACCAATGATATCATAGTTGTATTTATTTGTTAGCAATTCCAGTTCTTCCTGCTTATTACCCATACTTCTCGCATTTGTATATAGGCATCTAAGATACTGATTTGATCTTGCCTCCCTGTTGTGCCCAGACCCTCCTTTCTCCTTGCCATTATAGGCCATAGTCCCCCCCATTTCCAACCCATCTCCCAGTCCTGCACATTCAGCACTTACCTGTGGGCTTTGCTCACCTGTCCCCGTTGAACCTAGTTTAAAGCCCTCCTCACAAGGTTAGCCAGTCTGTGTCCAAACAAGGCCTTCCCGCTCCTGGAAAGGTGAACTCCATCTCTGCCAAGCAGTCCTTCCTGGAAGAGCACCCCATGGTCAAGGAAGCCGAAGCCCTCCTGGCGACACCATCTTCGCAGCCAGACATTCACCTCCAGGATGCACCTCTCTCTGCCCGGGCCCCTACCTTTGACAGGAAGGATCGAAGAGAATACCACCTGCGCCCCAAACTCCCTCACCTGTACTCCCAAAGCCCTGTAGTCACGCTTGATCCACTCAGTGTCACACCTGGCAGTATCATTTGTGCCCACATAAATGAGTAGCATGGGGTAGTAGTCAGAGGGCCGGATAATCCTCGACAATGCTTCCGTAACATCTCGGATATGGGCCCCTGGCAGACAGCATACCTCTCGAGATGAACTGTCAGGGCGACAGATGGGCGCCTCCGTTCCCGTCAGAAGAGAGTCTCCAACCACCACTACCCTACGTTTTTTTTCTCGCAGTGGTGGCAGGAGACTGCTCAACCTTGGTGGTGCAAGGCCTGGTCTCCTCCACTGTGGGGGGTGACTCCTTGTCTCCTGCAGAAAGTATAGTGTAACGGTTATGTAACAACACAGTGGGAGGGTTAGGAGCAGGGGTGGAACACTGCCTGCTGCCAGAAGTAACCAGCTGCCAGTGCTCACCCTGCACCACCTCCTCCTCCATAAGTGGCGGGTCAGCAGTCCCACATCCTAGGACAGTGACCTCAGTGGACTCCACAGGAATACTGTCCAGAAATTCCTTATGGCCTCGAATGCTCCTCAGCCTGGCCACCTCCTCCTGTAGCTCTCCCACCTGCTGCCTGAGAGATTCCACCAGCAGGCACCTTTCACAATGGTTGTCTCCCCCAGCCTGGATATCAGTCAGTGGGAATTGCAAGCCACAAATACTGCAACACCACACCAGGACCTGGGTAGAGGCATCCATGCTCAGGTTCTCTGTCTGGATACAGGCACAGGTGGAGGAGACAGGAGAAGTACTGGCACAAGCGCTTCGGGTCTTCATCACCATCAGTCACTCCCTCTGCTCAACTCCCTCTTCAACTCCCCTGTCTGCAGTCCCCTGTCCGCTTCGCTCCCCTGGTCGCTCTGCTCTGGCTTTTTAAAGCCTGGTTGTTTTATCACTTATTATGATGCTTGCATATAATCACCTAAGTTATGTGCACATGCTTGAATAACTGTAGAAAAATTAAGTTCGTGGAATGCGGTGTTGAGTATAATCAATAAGCCTCAGTTTAGTGCATGTTCCCTGAATAACCCTCGGCAACAGAATGAGAACCTGCTTGTATATGCACACTTAAGATCCTGTTACTGGACTTGAGAGAATCAGAGCACCTGATCCAAAACATCACAACCACCAGAAACTTGGGAAAAAGTTCCAATGGTTCCATCTTCAATCCAAATTTGAATTTTGCAGGTTGGTCCTCCTCTAATGGACTGAATAAAAGACCTCGGTCGTAACAGCCTTAAACTTTCACAGGGTTCATATTCAATTCTGCATCTGAGTTCAAAAGTTTGTGTCTAATCTAAAAATGGACTGAAGAAAGCAATGGAGAAAAATATCATAGCTTACCTAATAGGTCTTTTCCATTACTGAGAGCTTTGATTCTGTGAACCTGCAACTAAACATTCATGCTTGAGCCCTTCAGTCAGTAGCTGCTTTGCAGGTTTCCACCTTTAGCACCTTTCTTCCATGCTCCAAGGATCTATAACTCTGTCCACCTCACTGATCTTAAACCACTCTTTTGCTGTAAGACTTGGCTTCAGCTGAAGTTCACATATCTCTCTAATATGACAGTAGGGCATTTTTTTCTGACCGATGATTTCTAACCATTTTTTTCCAACTCATACGTGTACTTCTGCAGGTTAGCACTGTGCATCCTGATAAGTTTGGACGAAGGTTTAAACTTCTAGGACAGAAGCATAGTGCAAAACCCTGAGGTTTTTCTGAAATAGGATCAGAGCTCGACTTTTTCTGTCTAATATTTCTAGTTTTAACCTAATATTCCTAAACCTGGTCTGACTGTCTATCTTTGAGCTTTTGCTTGTTTGGTTTTTGTTTCCTCCTTGGTGCCAAAAAATTGTGCTAGAGAAGACTTAGGAGAGATCATTTGTCTTTGCAAAAGAGTAAGACGTGCTGAAAATTCAATTTTGCCTCTTCCCAGGCTTTCTCTGAGAAAATTGCTATGAAGGAAAACTCAGACAACCAGGAACATTTTCTAGAAGACACTCTCCCACAGGCTCCATACTTCCACAGGCTCCATACTTCCAAGGAATCCAGTGCAAAGAGTTAAATTTTGAGCACTTTTTATACACCGTTATTACAGATGCTGAATAGAATCTAATAATCATTGAACCAAAACTGTTTAAACATTCTTCTTTAATCATTCATCCAGAAGGAGCCCCAGTTTTAAGCTGGATAACAGTACATCTCATCCTCTGTTGAGTGAATAAGTACAGGGTTTAATATCCAAGGCACCTTTTAGGAATCCTTCCACACAACATCCTAGTTCATATTGTGGAAATAAAACCTAGCTATGAATATTCTTGAATAAAATAATTTTTCATTTGTTTATGGTGAATTTAAGTGCTGTTGCTGAATTGATGTTCCTCAAGCCCAGTATTTATTCACAGAATAGGTACACACATGGAGAAGCTGCCTCCCATCACTCTGCTTTTCAAGTGTCTTTCAACCCTTGCAAGAGGGTAGCTACCACATCCATCTAATTCCGATATATGAAAAAAAGACATGATCTCTACCTCATAGTGCTCACTGTCTCCATTTCATACTTGATTTGTTTGCTGATATGGACAACAGTCCCTTAGACACTAGATTGTGCTATCGAATCCATTTCATATAGGCCATTGAACTCCTATTGGAATTGCTGATTATTACTGATAGGTGGTAGCTTGGAAATGAAATTCTCACTTTCTCATTATCAGCCCAATCTGAACTAGTGAGAAGAATCTGTTCTTAATGTGCAAGTTCTGAATGTTACGACAGTGGGTAGATCCGTGCAACAAAATGGGTTTGCTTCGGGGAGGGGAGGAGATACTTGATTTTGATCAAGGATTTAAGAAACATCGTATCTACAGAAGACCAGACATTTTCCTTCTCTCTTCATCCGGAAGTCTTTAAAGAAGGAAACGTACAATGAACAGTTCATCTGAGATAACCAGGATTGGACTTGGAAATATCATGAGTTTTCCATTGCCAGCTATATCAAAGTTTTGTTTTTGTATTCTTCCTGCAAGTTACTAGAAAGTGAAGGCATTTTTTGGACTAACTCACTCATGTATGTCTTGGGTTATAAACTGAAATGTTGCATTTCCCAGACTCTTGATGAGTCTGACAGTAAGATTAAAACAGAAGCTAATTTGTTTATAGAACACTAGTTAATTTCTGCTTCCTCTTTTATTAAGCTGCTTCTTTATACTGAGGAAGAACTATCTTCCTTGGAAAATGATGTGAGTGTCTTAGAGTGACACATGGGCATGTGAAATTTCCATTGGAAAATAATATGGATTTTAATATGTTATTCTGGAGATAGTGCAATGTATACACCTGCTGGGTGTGGTTCACTGTCCTGTGTAGTGGCACTTAGAACATTTACAGAGAGAGAAGAATGAGTTTGCTCTACAGCCTTAGCTAAGAGCCAACTGGCTTTTAGCTCAAGCGATAGTCTCATGCATTAAGCTCCAGAAGGCCCAGGTTCTGTTTTGCCTGTCAATGTTACAGTAGGAAAAGGGAATAATAATAATAAATAATATAATATAGCTTCTCTTATCCAGAGAACTCAAAGCAGATGTGAAAGTTTCAAAGTTACCTGCACAACCCAAACTTCTGCTCTCCTGTGCGCATGCATTATGATTCACAGGTGTAATATGAAGCTCATCTGTATGTCCTGTGTAAATTGGAGGCATCTGCATTCTGACCCTTTTTCTAAAGGACACTCAATGGCAACATCTTTATTGTTTTTGCTGCGGTTGGGTGTTTCACAAGGAGCAATTCTTTCCCAGTCTTACCCAGTAGATTTTACCTGACAGCTATTGCATTATGTAATACTTTTTATATTTCATACCATGTACTTTTTCCATCTCCATGTCTTTTCAGAAAGCTGCTGGTTTTTTAATCAACTGCAGTAGATAGTTTTTTTTTCCCCCACAAAGATCAGTCATTAGTGTGCACATTCCACTCTGTTAGCCATACTTGGTTCTGCTTGATTTCTTGACAAGTTCAAGTCCTAGGATGGTCTTACAGCTCTTATGTTGCAGCACTGCTGCCTTTAGAAGGACAGTTGCACAAAAGGCAGTTAAGAGGTTCAGGAGGGACTTGTATTTAAAAATAAATAAATAAAGAGGCAGACAGGAAGTGCCTGTCTATCACATACCAAACTCAGAGGTGGATCAGTACGGGGTCTGCTTTAACACTTTCTATGCAAGTTCATTTGGGGAGCAGATGCACAATTCTACTTGATCTTACAAGACAAATAATTAGCATCTATAGGCTTATAAATAGGATTTTACAGCATAACAGGTAAGCCTCTATTATTGGTGCTCAGTTCACTCTGGTTCTATTCAATTTTGAGGGAAATACAGACCTTGAAACCTATATCTGTGAGTTACAGATTCTTATTAAAACCATGGTTTGAAGGGTAGATGAATTTCTTTGGGTATTTCTTTTTCAGTTGTGTTGCCTTTCTACTCTTTCTTTCTTATAATTCAGTGTTTCCCAAACTATGGGCCATGGCCCAGTACTGAGCCGCGGGAAAAAAATACTGGACCTCTGCATGGCTGCCGGGAGCGGAGTGGGGCGGGGCGGGCTGGAAGGAGGTGTGGAGGAGGGGGGGGAACCGGCTGGCAGAAGCAGGATTGGGGGCAGTGGGACAGTCTGGCGGAGATTGGGGGCAGCCGGCCATCTGGCGGAAGCAAGGTTGGGGGCAGTGCGGTTGTCTGGCAGAGATCGGGGCGGGCGGGCGGCAGAAGCAGGGCTGGACAGGGATGCTGGATGGGGGAGATCGTGAGGAGGAGGACGGGAGAACCAGCTGCCAGAAGCAGGGCTAGACGAGGCAGTGGGGCTGGCCAGGGGAGATTGGGAGGAGAAGCCGGGGCGGGGGGCTTGCAGGAAGCGGGACTGACCCGGGCATGTGCAGCCCTGGGCACATGAGAGAGTCCGGCCCCGGGGATTGCATTTTGCCCTCCCACCCCCCCACATGCCCCCTCTGTCGAGTAGTTGCGAACTGCCTGGCTGGTAGACACACTCATGCAGCATGAGCACATCTACCAGCCAGGCAGTTCGCAGCAACGGACTGATACACCTAATAATAATAAAACTTACCTAATTAGAAAATACCGGACATTTTATATGTCCTGTATTTTCTCAATTTGTTTCCCACACAAAACCCTCAAATACCAGATTGTCCGGTACAAAACTGGACACTTGGCAACCCTATCCCTCCTTGCACCCTCCCTCCTAGCCAGATATCCTACCCCAATCTGCTCCTGCTCCCACCTCCTGGAGTGCCCATGTGGCGCCGGGTCCCCTAAGCCCTGGCCCAGGCTGGGCAGACGATGCAGCCGGGTGAAACACTGAAAATGTATTCATTTTTAATTATTTTTTTTATGTGTGTTTATATTTTTGGGCTGCAAAAAACAGTACTGAAAAAACCCAGGTTCCAACTAAAGTTAAAAGTTTGGGAAACCCTGATCTAGCCAGCTTTCTATCCATCTTACAATCCATTTATCCAATCCATATTCCCTTAACTTGCTGGCAAGAATATCGTGGGTGACCGTATCAAAAGCTTTGCTAAAGCTGGCACCGGGGGCTTTGAGAGGACCAGAAACAACTTATTTTCATATTCATCTTTTGCTTAATGAATATGCAAATATGCAAATGAATGTTACCGGTCCTCCAAAAGCTCGTGAATAGATTTACTGGTCCCCGTGTCAAAAAGTTTGGGAACCCCTGTTATAATTCATTATGCCTAGGCTGCTTTACTGGATTCTCTTTCAATGTCTGCAAATGACTCACTTCATGGCCTTGGTTAGGTCATTTTACTTTACTGAACCTCATTTTCCCTCTCTGTGAAATATATTTTCCTTTGTAAAGCACATTGGCCATGTCTACACTACACTAGGAAACTATTTTGAAATTACTAAATTTGATTTAATAAATCCCGATTTAACAAATTTGAACTAGTGTGTCCACACTATGGGGAAGCCTCGAAATTAGCTCAAAGCAGGTTCCATATGTGTGGATGTGCTACCTCAGGGTATGTCTACACTACCCTCCTATTTCGAACTAGGAGGGTAATGTAGGCATACCGCACTTGCAAATGAAACCCGGGATTTGAATTTCCCGAGCTTCATTTGCATAAGCGGGGAGCCGCCATTTTTTAAAACCCCGCTGGTTCGAACCCCGTGCAGCGCGGCTACACGGGGCACGAACTAGGTAATTTGAACTAGGAAGCCTAGTTCGAACTACCTAGTTCGTGCCCCGTGTAGCCGCGCTGCACGGGGTTCGAACCAGCGGGGTTTTAAAAATGGCGGCTCCCCGCTTATGCAAATGAAGCTCGGGAAATTCAAATCCCGGGCTTCATTTGCAAGTGCGGTATGCCTACATTACCCTCCTAGTTCGAACTAGTGGGGTAGTGTAGACATACCCTCAGACTGAGAGCCGCAGCAAACTCTGGGGAGTAATCAGTGGCACAAGAGTGTCCACACTATTATTTCAAAATAACTATTTCAGAATTAGCATTACTCCTGATGAAAAGCAGGAGTACAGACAAATAACAGAGTTGGTAGTGTGGACACTCTGCTTATAAATTCAAACAGGGGGTATGTGTGTTATTTAAAAATAAATTCTTAGTGTAGACCAGGGCTTTCAGGCCATTGGATAGAATGTGTTATGTAGCTAGTATCCATGATCCTGCTAACAAATTTTGCTTGAGTAGATTCCAGTGCCATTTAGTGCATTGGTCAGCAGACAAATATTCTGTCTGACTTGTTCGTAGTGTATTCTAAAAGCATCCATAGTTGTCAGATGAAGGTTTGCAATTTTATCACCTGCCAGGGATCAGGAGGGAACTCATTTCTGCATGTACAGCCACACATAGTGGACTAGATGGAGTTCTGTGGAGATCTTGGGATTGGCTGATGTCAGAGAGAGCCTTTTAGATTTAATGGACCAATAAGATTGGGAAAAATCTTATGATTCTAAAAATATTATGCTAAAAGTGTGTATAGTTCCAGTTCTACCAGTGAGGGGCCTTGAAGCAATTTTTCCAATCTAGTTTCCCATTATGTCGTTTGACAGCTACCCTGTCCCGATGGGATGATAGGTTAAAGGAAAAGATACATTACTCTATCTCCTGAATGGCTTCATAGCATTGGAGCAGCAGCAGTAGTAACAGCAGCAGCAAGGGCAGACTGTAGAATACACTATAATAGCCTTCCCCTCCTTCTCCAATTGGTGTTTGCACACAGCATAGACAGGGCTGAATTACTGTGACCTTACAAAAGAAGCAAGCAATAAAGTCTGGTCCTTGCTGGCAGTAAGCCATGCAAGATTGAATTCATTTTGAATACACCTCCTTCCTGAAGAGTTGTGGAAGTTAATTGCTTACAGTTTTTCAAATTTAAGGGAAAATCCATAGTTCCCTTAGCTTTAGCTGTTAGTATTACTGGATGATCAAATACAATTATTATCGCTGAAATAAAACTTACCCCCCTTCCTTCTGTTACCAGCAATGGAGGAAGCAGCTGACACCTTTCCTGGGTCTGGATGGGGTGTTGCAATAATTGGGCCTACAAATTTACTCATATGTTCCATCTAAATAAATGTAATAGGAGTCAGCCATGGACAGATTTGCGTCACTTTCACCTGAAGTAAGTGATATGGTTGGCTGTAGCAGGCAATAGCTGTTTTCCCCATGATAAATTCACTGAACATTCACATCCTTTATTGAATAAATGGGCAGGCAAATAATTTACAGATGCTTCCCCTTCGTATTCAACTTCCTTGGTCACGTGAATCGTCTTTGCTTCCTTAGCACTCTTCCTACATTTTGCTGCCACTTTTCCACCCTATCCAGAGTACTCCCATTACTCTCACTTCTCTTGTTCTTTCCCTCCGGTCTGCACTTTCTAGAAAGATGGGACTCCTCACATGTCCTACAGCTCTGAGCTGCTGTTTTCCCCACCTTGTCCACAACACTTCCACTGCTTACACTCCCACATCACTCTTCCTTCCCTCAGCTGTTGCTTTGTCACCCTGGGCAAACTAATCCAATAGCTCTTTCCACCCCAGCTGTGTGACAAGGTCCTCTGACTGAATACTGTGATACTGGGGCACAGAGGTTGCAAGTCAGACATGTACATAATAGATAGATCTGTCTAAGGATATTTTGAGAGACATTTTTGACCTTTTGTGTTTCTCTGTGCTTTATTAAGACTGGAACAGTTCTTTATTTTTAAAATCATAGGGCTTTATTATGTTTGTTTTTCATATCAACTATATCAGGCCCTCGCTATGTTTTGTTGCTGGAGAGTGTTGCTCTCCGCCAGTCAGCTCATCAGTAATGGAGAGAAATCTGTTTGTGACTATCTTGCCCCCTAGTGCCTCGAGGCTGGAAAGAGGATATATGTGCTACAAAACAGTAGAGATGCTTCCTGAGTTGAAATAGTAGATTGACTGCCCTTGGATTCCAGGGATTCCAATTAATTCCCTGCAAGGAGGCACTTCTTCTTTCCAGAGCCAGGGAGTGGTTTAGGGAAGAGTGTCTCAATCTTCATGATACCAATGACGAGCTTGTTGTCTTCACAAATTGTGGCAGGGAGATCTTGCTGATCCACAGACCAGTTGTTGAGAAACACCGGCTTAGGGTAAGGGGGTCTCCATTCCAACATACTATAAAAACTCAAAGGGTCAGCAGAGGGCCTCAGGATTCCTGGTTTCAATCACCTATAAAAACTCCAAGGGCCAGCCATGGGCCTCAAGGTTGCTGGTTTCAACCACTGGATGCGGGGGGGAAGGGCGTTGTGGCACCAGATCTCCAGGGTTCGGGGCTCTTAAGCTATGGTGGTGCAGGAGGAACAGAGCTCTGGACTTCAACCACTGGTCAAGGGGAGGTTTCAGTGGGGACCCTGAGCTTCAGTCCCTGATGGTATTGCAGTTCAGGGCTTCGGCCCTGCTTCGGGTTTCAGCCCCGTCAGGGCTCAGGTCCCTATGCTTCAGCTTTGGTGATTTGTGGCCCCCTGAAACCAGCTTGTGACCTCCCATGGGGCTGCGGACCCCTGGTTAAGAAGTGTTGATCTAGGAAAATCAAGATAAAATCGTAAATGAATAAAAAAGGAAGAGTTGTCTCTTGTGCACACTGTTATTCTGCAAACAGCCACTTTTTCTTCGTCCAGCCAGAATAGCTTTTGAAATATCCTTAAATTACTGTTGGGAATCTTTAGATGCAAGACAGCATGCCAATAGTGCCTTCACTGGCTTAGTGAGACATGGTGGGTGAGAGATTTTATTGGACCAACTTTCACTGTTTCAACTTTTCAGCTTATACAGAGCTCTTTTTCACGTCCGTGGAAGGTTTTTAGAGAAGTCCCTAAAATTGTATTGAGTCTGAGGTACAGTAGCAATGGGTTTTCTGTTGTTCTTCTTGTCTTGCTAATTGATTGTCTATCCTTGTTTTCTCCATGTGTGTGCCGTATTTTTTCTGTGGAATTAGGATGGAAATGGAATGGAGCTGGGCAGATGGAAATACCAAAACTGCTCATTTCCTTTACCTCCTTTGTGTTTCCAGGTGCTTCTCTTCCTGTTAAGATATGTGTGGATGCAAACCAAAACCAAGATTTATAAAAATTTACAAATATAAAACGCTTTCAAACATAAGCGCTTATCTGATGGCACCTCAGTCCACTTGGATTTCTTTGGGAGCTGCAGGTTCTGAGAACTTCTAAAATTAAGCCACTTGTGGGATGAAATCCTGGTCCTAATAAAGTCAATAGTAAAACTCCCAATGACTTCACTGGGGTCCTGATTTCAACCTAGAAGCCTCAACAAGGACTTAGGTGCCTTTTTTAAGCACACAGTTTTGCAGACTGGGAACTAACATTTTACTGCATCTGTGAAGTTTACATTCATATTGCTGTTCCTTGGTGTTCTTTACATGTACCGTGTGGAATTCATTTAAACATCTGTAAAATAGAGAGGAGCTATGGTCAGACAGGGATTACGTCTTCAAAATGTATATCTCTTGTTCATTTTAGTTAGTCTTTCATATCTCTTGGTCGAATGACAGCATATGCAATAGAAAAAGATCAGAGGCAACTTGGAGATTAAATATATTAGATACAATAGCTAAACAAATATCCTAAATAAGGGTAAAGCTAGATATCCTAATAAAGGAAATCCTATTAATTTTTAATTCTCTAGCTGATACCCAGCATATGCTGTGTTAGTTAATAATTCTCAAGTAGTTTTTTTTAGCTGTAATCAGCCTGTTTATTTAGACTAGATGGCTGAATTAAATATTTCAGAAAGGCACGGTAATGCGTTTTGCCAGCATTTCTGTAACAGTTTGGTGAATGGATATCTTAGAGGTCCAAATAGGTGCTAATCATGTAGTGCATATTTCCCGAGTGCGAAGGTCATTTCACAGAAAGTGACATCAGACAGGATGCTCTCCTTGAGCTGCTGAAAAACACAGGACAGTGCATGACTTTCATGGATTTTTTCTATTTTTCTGCATGTGGAACAAGAAAGAACTGCAATAAAACCTCTCTGGGAAGTTAAATAAATACAAGATTGTGGCTTCATCCATTTCTGGTGAGGGTTATAACATCATAGCGTGACACTCTGGGGTTCAGCTCAGACTAATGAGTGGTTTTGTCACCACTTGCCCTGCCTGATACTACCAGCCAGCACACAGGTCACACTCATGCTTCTGCCACCCCATTACTTTTTGCAGAACAACCCCAGTATCCCCCCTGTTTGGAATTTCCCCCAAATTGCCTGCCAGTGTGACAGTCTGCTGGGATTCCCAGAATTCCTCTCAGCCTCAGCAAGTGAGAATTTTGCTCCTCCTAATCTGTATGACAACTCCTTGGAACAGCCGCTGGTCTGCCTTGCTGGCAGATTCCTCAAGCCGCTGCCAGTCCAAACCTTCCCTTGTAGATAACAAACAATGAATCCTGGCTCCTGATTTTCCCAGAGATGTCTCCCTGCAGCATCCAGCCTTCTCCTGAAACACACCCACACGTTATTAGGATTGTTGCTTATTTATATAGACAGTATATTGAAGCTCGTTAAGTTAACTGGGTTTTGAGACTGTCACTCTTGTTTCAATCACAGCAATGAATTGGTTTATAGTAAATGTAAAACCAGTTTATTTAACCAAAGGATGCAGGATTAAATGATACCAAGTATAAGGATAAAAAAGGATGATAAAAATTAGAGATAAAAATACTTACTAAGTTACCTAGTCCATTCACCAGCCAGTGCAAAAGTGTTCAGTATATGAAGACCATTACTGATAGTGGGAGGTAGATTGTTAAATTGTGGAATGACCTGTCAGATGAAGTTGTAAGCAACCTCATAGACTGGGAAATTTAAAATTAGATTTGATGAACTATATATTGTAGAGAACTATAGTGCGGTAATCAGCAAAGATGGAAAAGAGGTCTTGTCCATCACCGATGCATCTTGATTCTGCATTCAGGAGAGGGCTCTTCATAACATTTAAAAAAATCATTTTATAAGGAAAAAATGGATAAATGCATGCAACATGTAAATAGGTTGTGGAACTACCTGCCACAGGATATTATTGAAGCAAATAGCTTAGTATGATTAAGAAAAGGCTGAACCACAAATAAGAATAGAAATCATCCTGCCGTTACACATGCTAGGAAAAAATTATAATGGCCATCAATCATCTCGCTTCATTGCATAAACTGATTGCCAGGTGGTGTCAGGAAGAAATTTTCCCCTATAGTATAGTACAGTATAATTATGTGTTTTATGAGAGAATTACATATCCAGAACTTGGTGTGTGTGTGTGTGTGTGTGTGTGTGTGGTGTGTGTGTGTGGGGGGGGGGAGAGAGAGGGGGGGGGGGGTTTCAATGAGTAGCAGGTTTAACCTGATAAAGATGTATATTAACTTTGTTTGGTAAAAGTTGTTTAAAAGCAGGGATTAAAACACTCACATAATTCTATTACTGCAAAACCTTAGTTAAAGGACATAATCATAGTCTGTCAGGTTGTGTGAAATAACAGTATTGCATTTTGCAAGTTAGTGTATTTTCCAACAACAACCAGTTAAGTGATATGCAGTCATTTTGGGGGAAAACATTTTTTTCCTTTCCGTCATGGTTATAAATTCCCTCTTAATAGCTGCAGAATATTTTCCTCTATTGATTTCATCCTTGTTTTTGTGGTTGGTTGTTTGCTAGTTATTTGTTCTAGGTTTGGAATGAAACTAAAATTAAAACAGAGATTTTATTTTTGGTCTGAAAACAACTACTGCTGGCAACGTGTCTTATTATTCCAGTACCTACTTGGCAACACTGTCATCATCAGCACCACTCTGGGAATCTTTTCCAGCAGAGAAGAGTACCATCCACATGACCAGCGACTATTGTTTTTCTTTTGATTTGCATACTAACACAAAGACATGTTTTTAAAGATGACCGGTTTAGAGCTAGACTCCAATGACAAGGGTAGTATCTCTGCTCTGCAGCTTTGGAGGAGTACCGCAGCTGTGAGCCATACCTAAGACTTCATTCTGACCCCAAATTTCATGAATTATTCTGCCTGCAGGCAGCAATACACACAGCCTCCAAGTCTCCAGCTCTTTTTAGCTCATTGTGAAGAAATCTTCAAATTAGCTACGATTTCTCAAGCACAAGCAGCTTCCCCTCTGTTCTTCATTATGATTTGTATTGCATCCGGGGCTCTGAGATCACTTAGCAAATACATGTGAGAGAGAGTCCCTGCCCCAAAGATCTTACAGTCTATATAGACAAGAGATACAGTGAGGTAGGAGAAACAGAGACCCAGAGAGGTGAAGCGTCTTTACTAAGGTCACATAGTAGGTCAATGCCATATTCAGGAATAGAACCCACATCGCCTGACTCTGACATCCTATGCCCTATGGCCATGGAGTGTAACACATTAGCTACAAGTGGCAGGTTGAGTTTAGCCATTTAGCTTGAACAATGTGGCTATTTGAGTGCGGCTAATTCTTCAGAACTGGTTGAACACCAGGGCCCTTTGGTGAAATAGAATATGGGCTGCTCACCTAGAGAAACAAGTGGCTTAGGAAAAGAAAGCTTTCTCCTGTCTCAGAATATTCAGGATCTAACCCAAAACAATGGGAAACTGCAGAAGGAAAATCTGAGGTTATGACTACACTACAGAATTTTTTCGGAAAAATGGTAGTTTTTCAAAAAAAACCTTCACTTACATCCACACTGCAATCGTGTTCTTTCGAGAAAAAAAAACCCCTCAAAAGAACAGAGAGGTTTTTCTGACATTGGTAAACCTCTTTCTACGAGGAAGAAGCCTTTTTGCGAAAGAGCTCTTTTGGAAAAAGGCGTGTGTACAGGGAACAGGGAGTTCTTTGGAAAGAAGAGGAAAGAGGAAAAAGCACAGATGCCCTGGTGACCAGTCCGTCCACAGTAATCACAGCTTAAATGCAAGATAGTGTCCATTCAGTGTGGACGCTATCTTTTGAAAAAGCAGATCACTTTTTCAATGCACTTTGCTGGTGTAGAGGCTCTCTTTGGGTGAGTCTAAACTACATGGCTCCGTCGACAGAGCCATGTAGATTTGTTTTTTTGGCAAAGGCAAATGAAGCCGTGATTTAAATGATCGCGGCTTCATTTAAATTTACATGGCTGCCGCGCTGAGCTGACAAACAGCTCATCAGCTGTTTGTCGGCTCAGCGCGCTAGTCTGGATGCTCCTCTGCCGACATCAATGCCCTTTGTCGGCAGCCCCGGTAAACCTCATCCCACGAGGAATAACGGGGCTGCCGACAAAGGGCTTTGATGTCGGCAGGGGAGCGTCCAGACTAGCGCGCTGAGACGACAAACAGCTGATCAGCTGTTTGTCGGCTCAGCGCGGCAGCCATGTAAATTTAAATGAAGCCGCGATCATTTAAATCACGGTTTCATTTGCCTTTGCCTATCTGTCTAATCTACATGGCTCCATCGATGGAGCCATGTAGTCTAGACACAGCCTTACAGAAGAAAGTGGGTTTTTTGGGGGTTTTTTTGTGGAAGATCTCTCCTGAAAAGCTTCTTCCAAAAGAAGCCTGCAGTCTATAGGGGTATGTCTACACTACAAAGTTAATTCGAACTAATAGACGTTAGTTCGAATTAACTTTGATAGGCACTACACTAGCAAACTGCTAGTTCAAACTTAATTCGAACTAGCGGAGCGCTTAATTCGAACTAGGTAAACCTCATTCCACGAGGACTAACGCCTAGTTCGAATTAAGTAGTTCGAATTAAGGGCTGTGTAGCCACTTAATTCGAACTAGTGGGAGGCTAGCCCTCCCCAGCTTTCCCTGGTGGCCACTCTGGGCACCACCAGGGAAACTCGTATGCCCCCCTCCCGGCCACGGACCCCTTAAAGGGGCACGGGCTGGCTACGGTGCCCGTGCCAGGTGCAAGCCTGCCAGCACCCAGCCAGCAGACCCTGCACCTGCACGGCTCGAGCCAGCCACCCGCTGCCACCCAGCCCTCCGCCTCTTCCTGGAACCAGGCTGGCGGCTCCCGGGAGCCTGCCCAGGTCCGCAAGAGGCGGGCACCCGCCTGGTCTACAGCGGACATCGTGGACCTCATCCACAACCTCCACACTAGGCACAGGAAAGTGGCCGTCTACAGCAGGATAGCTGCCAGCCTGGCCACCCAGGAGCAGGTGTGCATGAAAATCAAGGTGGTCCATTGAGACCCCCAACCCTGAGCCCTGAGCTTAGAATGGCTGTACTGGGTCAGACCAAAGGTCCATCTAGCCCAGTAGCCTGTCTGCCGACAACGGCCACCACTAGGTGCCCTGGAGGGGATGGACCGAAACAATGACCAAGCCATTTGTCTCGTGCCATCCATCTCCAGCCTTCCACAAACAGAGACCAAGGATACCATTTCTACCCCCTGGCTAATAGCACTCCATGGATCCAACCTCCATGACTTTATCTCACTTCTCTTTCAACTCTGTTCTAGTTCTAGCCTTCACAGCCTCCTGCAGCAAGGAGTTCCCCAGGTTGACTATTTGCTTTGTGAAGAAGAACTTTCTTTTATTAGTTTGAAGCCTGCTACCCATTCATTTCATTTGGTGTCCTCTAGTCCTTCTATTATGGGAAGTAATGAAGAACTTTTCTTTATGCACCCTCTCCACACCACTCATGCTTTTATAGACCTCTATCCTGTCCCCCCTCCGTCTCCTCTTTTCTAAGCTGAGAAGTCCCAGTCTCTTTAGCCTCTCTTCATATGGGACCTGTTCCAAACCCCTCATCATTTTAGTTGCCCTCCCCTCTCCTACCCTCTCTCTTCCCCTCCCCCACCTCCTTTTCCCAGTCTCCCCGAGTTTTGTTCAATAAAGAGAGTTTCTATTTTTGAACACACGTGTCCTTTATTTTGTACATCAGGAAGGGGAGCTAGGGAGGGGTAATTGGAAAGAGGTGAGGGAGGAATGGGGTACGAGCCCCCGATGGGGAGTACTGGGGTGGCTCTGCGGGCTCCTCGGGGTGGAAGCTCTCCTGCAGCCCCCCGATTAACCTCCCCCCCGGATAGCAGCCTGCGGCAAGTAGAGCTGGGCTGATGGCTGAGTGCTGTAATGTGCCGACTGTGGGCATTCAGGGCACTCCAAGACAGGAAAACTGTCTGTCCGGGGTGGAGGTTGGGACCCTTTAAGCACAACCCTCGGCTAGCCTGAGACAGCAGCTCCACGCTCTAAGTCCTAATCTGACTCCGGCACTGCTTCCGGCCATCCTAAACCTCCGTTCAGGGTCCACTCAATGTGGACATGCTAGTTTGAATTAGCAAAACGCTAATTCGAACTAGTTTTTAGGTCTAGATGCACTAGTTCGAATTAGCTTAGTTCGAATTAACTAATTCGAATTAAGTTAGTTCGAATTAGTGCTGTAGTGCAGACATACCCTAAGTAGCCTGAGCGTCAGATGCTTTGATCTTGCTCTTCTTAACTAAAGAAGGAGATTTATCTGATTCTGGACTTGATGGCTCCTAGGAAGTTGAGGAGAGGGTGTTTGCTTTCCATAAAGCTACTTGTATCTCATCTGGAAAAAGGAGATTGACTCTGGATATTCTATTGGATACTCATGTCAAGGACATGAGCCAGGGAAATGGCTTCAATCAAATTCTAAGAAGCATTTATGCTTCCTTCTCTAGATGGTAATAGGAGACATCGTCTGTCTGATAATAAATGTCTTGATAAGTACCAAAGGCTTAACAAATAAGCTCAGAAATTTGTGTAATACCAAAATGCAAAGCCAAGAGTGTAACTTTACCCAAAATAGCCTCTTTGTTCCCAGGCCCATTCATCCCATCTGAAAGTGATTTCCACCCCAGTTAGCCTACTTAAACAGGGTAGGATTTTCTTCACATTCTAACTATCCCATCTTTTGTGTGGCTCTCCAGTCATCAGCAGCCTCTCCTTATTTTGCTTAGATTGAACTTATTTAGGCAGATTCACTTCCTTCCAGAGAGCCTAAAATAAGCTCATTGCTTCAAAGTATCTCACTGGCTGCCTACTTCATTTCTGATTGATTTGTGGACTCTCCACGCTTAGCCTATGATCCCACGGTGCCTGATGTGGCTGATACCACACTTCTGGCTACATGAATGGAAGGCAAATGTTAAGGCCACACACCTGACGGGATCTATTTAATATTTTGGAGGAAAGTGTTTGAAGAGCCACTGTCAAAAAGGAAGGGGCGGAAGCATCTCCACAGGAATGTTTATTATCAGTCATTCTCTAGAGCAGGGTTTCCCAATCTATGGGTCGCGATCCAAATATGGATCACCATTACATTTCAAAAGGGTCGCCAAGTATCTCCCCAGGTGGCTATACCCCCCGGCACCTCCCCCTGTTTTTGAATTGCCTTGGGTCACCAAGTCTTCCTGAATTATCAAATGGGTCCCCATCTGGAAAAGGTTGGGAATCACTGCTCTAGAGCAAGGATGGGGAAACTACAGCTCCTGAGCTTCCATTGATCCAGCCCATGGTGAGGTTTAGGCTTCCCATCTGCTGCAGCAGGGTGAGGTAGTGCTAGCGCTCCAGCTCTGCTGCAAGTCTTACTGCCTCTACGCCCTGCCCCATTCCCCCACCCTGCGGGGCTGGAGCACTAGCACCGGCTCACCCCAATGCAGGGGGAATGGAAGCCCAGAATCTAACTCAGCGGTGGGCAATAATTTTTGCCCAAGGGCCACTTCAAAAATTTTTGAAGTAGCCCTGGGCCACCCCGGAAGGGGTGGGGCCTAAACAGGAAAGCCCAGGGCTTACCCCCCCTCCTCCAGACCATGATTAAGGCCTGGGGGTGGGGGAGCATGCGAAGCCTTCTTTGCTGTGCCCCTGCCTTGCAAGCAGCGCATGGTGCTTTGAAGCACCACGCACTGTGAGCAGGGCGGGGCAGAGTGGAGATGGCTTCGGGCGCTCCCCAGGCCCTAAATGGCCTGGGGGCAGGGAGCAGCAGGGCCTTCGCAGCCCAGATCCACCCCTTTGGTGGGCCAGATCTGGCCTGCGGAGGCCCTTTTGCCCACTCCTGGCCTAGCTGCACATTGGATCAAGGGAAGCTGGGAACTGAATCAAACGCTGTGGGAGTGGAGTGCAAGTGAGACCTGGTGCCCCGAGTGTTTCTTTTTTCCTATCAAGGGCCAGGCTAATGAGGGTCTTTCTTCCTTCCTTTTTTCCTTCCTTGCTTCCCCTAAATGATTTTCCTGAGAGTCAGTGGCCCCTGAACAAAATAAGTTTCCCCACCCCTGCTCCAGAGAGTTATATCCTATCTTAGGTGTCCTCATCACAGACAGAAGAGAATACCCATTTCATTCTTTTTTTGGCAATATGCTCTAGCCTCAAACATGTTTTCCAGACTTAGTTTAAAAACAGGAAAGCCTCATCCACTCGGCTGATGTTTGTTCACTTGGATGGTTCATAAAATATAGCAACCCTTTGATGAATATGGGTTAAGCTTTGGGCTTGGTCCATGTATCTAATAAGGTTTGCATTATGATGCACACGTGCTAATGCAAAGCAATTTGGGTTTGGTTGCCAATATTCCACTGGTACGTCTTCACTGACATGGTTATTTAAAAAATCAGTGTAAACTAGTCTTGCAAAATTTCTATGGAAATTAACCATCCCAGACACAAAAAATGCTGCCTATGATCCAATGTCATAGGAAACAGGCTAATGATCTTATATTCACCTGTCAAAATCAAACAAAAACTTGCCCCCCACACAAGCAAATGACTAACATTTTGCAAGGCTGCTATAAAACTTTTTATTAGTGTTAGGCTTAGTGAAAGCAATTTCTGAAATGTCTAACTTTTGGTTCTAAATTATGGGGAAATGTATCTTTAAGCAGATTTGTATGTAATCATTTGCAGAGAACCTCAGGGTTTATATTGGGTGTTTTTGATCAGATACAGCATTAGTGTCATATTGAGACAGGCCATTTCATGGGCAGCTCATCATCTTTCCTACTGATTACATTATGCTTTTACCAGTTGGTTTTGAGTAAAGCTGAGTGAGCCTTTGTAATGCGGATCCGTAATTAGGCTTGTGCTTCCCATAAAACTTTAGAAAATGTAAATGATTTGCATAAATATTCCTGAAGCAAGAAGCAATAACATTAATGGGCTAGAGTGATTTGGATTGTTTATATTGACCCTCTTTATGGGAAGGTTATTTTCTATAAGCAGTTTTTCGTGTAGCTGGAAATTAGATGAACTGTTTGTGTTCTGGCTTACTTGCAGGTGCAGTTTCTGCTGTTGTGTGCACAAATGACCCAGCTGTCTAGTCATGAAATGGTCCATGGAATTTTCTGAAAATCTAGCCCATTGTTTCTAGGTTGGCAGAATTTCAGTGAAGCTCCATTCAGATGCACGGTTAAAATATGAGCATAGTTGTGCCACCCCAGAACATATCAAGCCACAAGAGAAACTGAGCTTTAGGGAGCAGCAATTCCCTCCCTGCTCACCTCCATTCCATCTTGATTCAAGGGATAGTAATTTCAGCTGTCTTGTTTCACTGCACTGGGTTAGCTTGGCAGGGAGAGAGAGAAGAACCATCATCCATTCCTTGGCACTCTCCACCTCCATCCCACTGATGGGGAATAAGCACATGTAAGGTGGTTGTGACTTCCTCCCCATCTGTCAAAGCAGTAGATCATACCTCCTTGCTACAACACTTCAGAGGTGTGTTGGTTCAGGTGAAAATTAGCTCACTGTTAATGGGTCAGGCCTGCAGTCAGGCCGAGCAATGGTAGAGAGTCTGTTTGTCTGGGGCTCTTAATCAGGGTGGGGTGGCAATCAAAAAGACACTCAGGCAGGCAGAGCAGTAACTGTCAAGGGTGGCTTAGCTCTCTGGTGGGGGAGACAGCACAAGCATCTGGTGTCCTAATTCAGGCGGGTGCCAGACCTATGCAGGCCTCCTAACAACCAGGTGGGGAGGCTGTTATTCCTACCAATAGGGTGACAGGAGGTAGGAGGACACAGCTCCTCCTGCTCCACACCCTGGCCAGCTTGCACACAGCCGAACCCTATTTGGCTTCCCTGGGCTCCTTCTAATGCCCCGCTCATCTGGCAGTACCAGGGCTCCTGGGTTGTCGTCGGCCTCACTCAGGTAGACAGGAAGTGGCAGTCTCAGCAGTTCCACAGAGTCTAGCAGCTCTGGCAGCCCCTCCGGGTCTTGGGCACTGGAGCAGCCTCCATCAGGTTAGGGTTCTAGCAATTGGGGAGAGACATCCTGCTCCTCTAGCAGCACTTCTCCAACTGAGCTAAAGGGCTGGCCTGTTATAATTCTACTTCCTGTTCTTTTCAGGCCCCTCTGTTTCCAGCGGGGTGACCTCAGATATATTGGTTCTGCCAACCAGGGAGCGGTTATATCTCCCTCCCCATCCATAGTGCGGGAGTGGACACTGATGAGAACATAGATGTGCAGCTGTTCCTTTTATTCCTTCCTACATCCCAGTGCTGAATTCCCCATAAGGCTTGCCTTTTCCCATGAGCCCCAGAAAGCTTTCATGGTTGGTTGTGGTATGAGCCCTTTTATACATGCAACGTGATTTTCATCATGATGAGCATCTCTCCAAAAGAACCTTCAAGGCACAGGTTGAATTCAACAAACTTAAACAAGGTTGGTCTCAAATTCTTGCCCATCCATCATCTGTTTAATCCACGGGAAGGACTTTACATGATGAATATGCCATCCTAGAAAACAATGGTATAAAACATTTCATGGCATTTATAGCAGAGAAAAATTGTGGTTGGGGCCCACAAAATGTTAGCAAAACGCCCATCAAATGGCAATGTCTGTAATATATGATCCTGTAAGTCTATGGAGTTTGAGTGAGGTTGACTATTTCACTCTAACCATTTATTTGCCCTATTTCTACTATTCTAGATCTCTGTCTCTCTATGCAGTGCCAACCATTATTTTTCATTTTCAAGGCACATCTATTTAAATTTTCATTTTGATGACATAACTGCCCAGAGCTGTAAATGATGATTTTTGCTGCCTTTTTTTCTTTTCTTTGCCCTGACCTGTAAATCGACACACAAAATTAAAATAAAAAAAACCTCACAAAATCTCAGGTGAAACTTCAGGAAATATAAATGATTAAGAATAGTTTTCAAGCGCAACTTTTAAAAATCAATTTTAAGTGCAAGAAACATATTTCCTGTCAAAGTAGCAGTGCTGTGACCACCTATTGTTAAAGAATAGCAATAAATTTCAATAACAACTTCTTATTCGTATAATTCACTGACATATTTTGCCTGACAGCTAATCCAGCTTGCTTTTTTTCCCCAAAGGTGTTTTATGCTGTCCATCTGAAAGGCATGATGTGCTGCCCATAGAAAAGGTGTGACTGTTGTGTGTCCTCGGGAGAATTCTCTCTTTCTCCCCCTACTAATAAAACAAAGTTCTTCTTCACACAGCATGCAGTCAATCTGTGGAACTCCTTGCCAGGGGAGGCTGTGGAGGCTAGGACTATAATAGAGTTTAAAGAGAAGCTAGATAATTTCATGGAGGTTAGGTCCCTAAAAGACTATTAGCCAGGGAATAGAAATGGTGTCCCTGGCCTCTGTTTGTCAGAGGCTGGAGAAGGATGGCAGGAGACAAATCGCTTGATCATTGTCTTCGGTCCACCCACCTGGTGCTTGCCACTGTCGGCAGACAGGCTACTGGGCTGGATGGACCTTTGGTCTGACCCAGTACGGCCATTCTTATGTTCTTATGTTATGTTCTTATGTACCTCCGTTTCTAAGAAAGCCAGGCATGTGTC
Organism: Pelodiscus sinensis; assembly: GCF_049634645.1. Classification (NCBI taxonomy): domain Eukaryota; kingdom Metazoa; phylum Chordata; order Testudines; family Trionychidae; genus Pelodiscus; species Pelodiscus sinensis. The sequence continues at coordinate 315,833,677 of NC_134711.1, forward strand.
AGCTAAGAAAGAAGCCTTTTGCCAATGCAATAATCAGGGACCTGTTTCAAATAATATGTTCCCCTCACCTTGAAAACAAAAATGCTGGATGGACATAGATATTCTCCCACACTCCCATCCTCAAAGCAGCAGGGATTCCAATGCTCTGAAAGGCAACTAGAACAAATTACTGTATTTTATATTCTACAGAGAAAGCAAGTTTACACTGTTAAGGAGGCAGGGCAGTGCCTCTTCTGCATTCTTCTACGGTCAGCAACCTATTTCAAATGCAGTGGTTAGAGTGCTCTGATGCCAGTTCTGTGGATACCTGTGTGAGACAGTTCATTTTAGCATAGTGCATGGTAAAGATCTCACCCTGACTGCATTCCTTCATGCTGATCAGTTTTGTCAATTAGGAAAGATGAGAGGAAATTGATTCACTCTTGTTTGGGGGTGAGCAGAAACAGCTACAAACATATTTCGTTGTGTAAGCAAGTCATGGATTTCTCCAGCTCAGATACATTTTAAAAATAGATCAGTATGATTTAGTTTGTATGTCAAGGAGGATTGCTCAAAACCGCTGTGCAAGTAGGAAAAAAGGAGCATATGTCTATATTCCCTTTTTATTTGACAGGGTTATAAACTCATCCAGCACATTATGGAGTATACATTTTGTACCATTTACCCAACCATGCTTTGAATCAAGAATGGCTACTAGGAGTATTTATTAAAGGCAAGGCACATGTTGTGTTATCATTTGATTATAATGGTGTAGATTATTGTCAGTATAATTAAGGATGCCTCACATAGGTGTTATAAACTTCACTTTTAAGACTGTATAAGAAACCAGGCATATTAACTGGCATGAGGTAATGCACAAGACTTAACTTGTTTAAAGAGGATTATGCTCTAGGAATTATTTGGGGGAAGTTCTATGGCCTGTGTTATAGAGGAGGTCAGATTAGGTGATCACAGTGAACTCTTTGGGCCTTGGAATTTATGAATTTATTATTACATCCTCAAAGATGCAAGGTACGTACAGGCAGTCCCCGGGTTACGTACAAGATAGGGGCTGTAGGTTTGTTCTTAAGTTGAATTTGTATGTAAGTCGGAACTGGTACATATTGTAGGGGAAACTCTAGCCAAACATTTCTCCAGAGCTCAGTTTTATTCTCCCACACCTCACTTCCCTCAGTCCTTTATTCTCAAGCTGAGGTGTCTGCTGAGAAAAGCCGCTCTGCGTCTCCCTGGTCTGCTGGGGGGAAGCAGCTAGTGCGGGGTTGCCTCACCCCGTTTGTAAGTAGGGATCCGATGTAAGTCGGATCCATGTAACCCGGGGACTGCCTGTATTAGTTTGCACCTGTAGATTTCACATGGGGGAGTTACAGTGTAGCACGCTGATGTACACAGCAGTTCACACCCCTGCAGTCTGAACTGTGTGGCCATGTAGACATTATTAGAGAAGAGCCAGTACTTTTTTTCTACTTTCTAATGATATATTTTTGCCAATTAGAATACTTTTTTAAGGTGAGAAAAGGTCAGGCTTTGAGGCCCTAAAAAGATTGGTCAAATTAACTTGTTTTTGACTCAGTCAGGAATGTACTGTATGACTTTGGGCAAGGTGTAAGCATGCCTCAGTTTCCTTATCTCTAAGGGTATGTCTACACTACCCTCCTAGTTCGAACTAGGAGGGTAATGTAGGCATACCGCACTTGCAAATGAAGCCCGGGATCTGAATTTCCCGGGCTTCATTCGCATAAGCGGGGAGCCGCCATTTTTAAATCCCCGCTGGTTCAAACCCCGTGTAGCGTGGCTACACGGGGCTCGAACTAGGTAGTTCGGACTAGGTTCCTATTCCGAACTACCGTTACTCCTCGTGAAATGAGGTGTACCGGTAGTTCGGAATAGGAACCTAGTCCGAACTACCTAGTTCGAGCCCCGTGTAGCCGCGCTGCACGGGGTTCGAACCAGCGGGGATTTAAAAATGGCGGCTCCCCGCTTATGCAAATGAAGCCCGGGAAATTCAAATCCCGGGCTTCATTTGCAAGTGCGGTATGCCTACATTACCCCGCTAGTTCGAACTAGCGGGGTAGTGTAGACGTACCCTAAGAGAGACAGTAACATCTCCCAACCTAACGGGGTACTGGGCTGAAATAACAGTTTTTAAAAGACCATGAATCCTCAGCTGAAAAGTGCTAGGAGAGACAACAGAAAGGTAAAAATTGGATTTTACCAGTTTCTTTACTGCAGACATACCCTTTTGAGTATTCTGACCAACATTAAACTCTATTGAAACAGCAGCCTTACACTACTTGCATCATGAAAAGTCATTCCTGGGCAGCACTTAATTTCCTAACCATTTAGTTTTTAGGGATATGCCACAATACATAATATATGAAGCAGTGTATTCACATAATTTAGAAGCCATATGCAGATAATGTAGGTTATCTGCTGTGGGACAGGGCATATAGAGTCTCTAGTGTCCTCATTGGCGTTTGTTTGTAAATTTAGTCATAAGGATGCTATGTTTCAGGCAGTTGCTGGGTGTGTCTGTTTTATTAAATCAGTGGGGGTTTTGGCCGTCATTACTTCCCACATTTGTCAAAATGGACTCGGAGTTCTGTATGAAGGCTCTAAAATAGCACTTACACCAGTGTTTAGTTTCAGATGTTTGTTTAGGCCTTACTGAAGGTTCTGGGACTTAATTATTTTCTGAACATGGATAGACTATAGAGGTATGTAGTTTTTGAAAGGAAAGCATGTTTCAATGCTTTACTGAACTTGACACTGAAGCTTCTTAAAGAAATAAGAAAACTTGCAGGAAAACTTAACATGTCCTTTGCTTTGTTAAGGGTACATCTATACTTGGAGCTGGAGATGTAATTCCTAGCTCAAATAGATATAACCACACCAGCTCTGTTTGAACGAGTGTCCTAGAAATAGCAGCACAGCACTGTGGCAAGAGGGACTCACTACCCTGAATATGTACCTATTGTTGTAGACAGGGATATACTTGGGGTGGTTTTTCCTTCTTACTGTTCATTCCACTGTGACTTTGTTTCTGTTTATAGCATATTAGTACAAACCGGAGATAGCACAATCAAGCTGGAAATAAAACTTCATGTGTGAATGCCCCCAAGTTACCCACTTCCTGGCAAGCCCTCTGTGGTAGAAAGGTTAAAATGTGTTTATTCAGGTAAATGTGTAACTGCTTAAAATTTCAGTGGTTACATGTTTAAACACGAGAAGGGCAAGTGGCTTTCTGGGAGCTAGTGCTCCCGACACGCATCTGCTCCCACCTAACCTCCCCCCCTTCACTGATGCCTCTGACACAGAGGCAGCAGCATAAGGGCATGGGGGAGGATGTTGCTTGTAACAATGCACATTAATGCAACAACCACCTAACCTCAAGATGATTCTTACCAACCACCACAGGACATACCACACTAATACCAACCCTGGTACCTTCCCTTGCAACAAACCCCGTTGCCAGCTTTGTCCACATATTCATTCTGCTGATACCATTATTGGACCTAACCAAGTGAGTTATAAGATCAAGAACACATATTCCTGCGCATCCAGAAATATAATCTATGCTATCATGTGCCGAAAGTGTCCGTCTGCTATGTACATTGGACAAACATCTCAGACACTTCGCCAAAGGATTAATGCCCACAAAACAGATATCAGACAAGATCACAAAGAGAAAACAGTTTCTTGCCATTTTAACCAGAAAGGACACTCTCTCAATGACTTAACCACCTGCATTCTGCTACAAAGACCTTTTACATCTGCACTTGAAAGGGAATCCTCTGAACTGTCATTCATGTTAAAATTCGACACTTTCCAAAAAGGACTCAACAAACATTTGAACTATCTCACCCATTACCAAGATAGTTTCCCCAATTATCACCTCAAATACCACTAACTCACAAACATCCCACTCTCCCTACCTCTAATATCATCAATTCACAGACACTTACCTTCCTTCCTCCCCCCCCCCCCCTGCATCCCCCTCCTGTTCTGAAATGTGATTTGTCCTTTTCATATTTGTTCATTTTTTTTAATTGTATCCTTTGGTATATATGGTTGTGACTACTTTCTTCCACTATTTGATCTGAGGAAATGGGTCTGGCCCACGAAAGCTCATCATCTAATAAACCATCTTGTTAGTCTTTAAAGTGCTACATTGTCCTGCATTTTGCTTCAGCTACCCCAGACTAACACGGCTACATCTCTATCACTATTCTGCAGTCTTCAGTGAGCTCCTGGCCCCATAGGCTTCTCACATGACATGGGAGCTGTTAGTCTGCTCTCTTTCCTCCAGGCTGTTCCCCAGTTCAGCTCACTCTCACCTTCCCAGCCTGACAGCTGCTTTGGGTAAAGCAAGACCAACCTAATCAAGCCCACAACAGCTCATTAACTCTTGCGTGGCCAGTACTGAGTAGATATATATCATCACACCTCCTGTGTCTGTTGGAATTAATGCAACTCATTTTGAATAAACTTTTGGTTTCCAGTATGGTAAAGTTTCTCATGGCCTGGTTATGCATTGTCTCTTAGGAGACACCCTGTATTTTGAAGATTATGCACAAATGCAGATTGTAAACTTAAGTTTTGATTGCTTGTTATTTGTTTTAACTTTTCCCAACTATTTTGTGTCTGTGAAGGACTGTCTTTTCTTCTAAAGCTAAAGCAGTTGTATACATTTTTGAGGGAAAGTAGAATGTTTCTGTTAATCCATTTCCAAAATTTATGTTTCTTAATAATTTCTATAGATCTGCTACAGGTCTTAGCATATTCCTCCCTGATTGTTCCACAAATGTCTTAATCTGAAATATTGGTACACGAGTAAAAAACATGTTTGTTAGCTCTGTCTGATCCAGAAAAAAGAACATAGCATTCATACAAATCAATTCTAATCACATCATTCCTGCCTCAAATCTAAGGAGCATAATTTTAACTATTCAATACAAGAGGATATATGGGATTATTACAAATTGCTGCCAGGGGACTCATAGCTGGAATATGGTTTTATTTTTCTCTTAGTTAGTTTCCAAATTGCAAGAATGTGCATAATGAATGGTTATCTAGTCCTTCTGTTTTATCATTTTTGAGAGAAAAATAGCACATGTTGCAGACAGACTTGGCCCACATGCTTAGATTACATGGCAATCCAGAGTTGCTGTTGGTTCATTCTATACCAGAGAATTAGAAATTTTGCTCTGGCAGCCAGAATGAAAGCATATGGACCAAACCCTGTTTGCTTTATCAGGTACATAATCCCATTGTATTTAATGGGATTACTTGGGTGAGAAAATGGGCAGGTTTTATCCTTATATCTTGGTCCACTTTCCTATTTTATTTTTGTTACATTATTTATTTATTTTGTGTAACTGGTCAATTTTTTTTGTCTTTTTAATCCATCCATCAAAATGCAGATAATTCTCTTTGATTAAGCTGTCTGATATGTTTGACTTCTGTATGTAATAATTAGTGATGTGTGTAAAAAGTGTATATACACCCTGTATAGCAAATCAACTATATATGGTACAGATTTTCATCCTGTATAGGGTTGCTAACTTTCTGACTGCAGAAAACCAAACAGCCTTGCCCCACCCCTGCCTCACCCCTTTTCTAAGGTCCTGCTCCCTGTTCCCTCTATCCTCCCTCCTTCTGTTGCTCTCCCCCACTCATGCTCACTCATTCATTTTCACCAGAGGTATGGGAGAGGATGAGGGCTCTCTTGGGAATGTGGGCACTGGGGCAGGGCCAGGGTTGAAGGGTTTGGGGAGTAAGCTCTGGGCTGGGGATTAGAGCCAAGGGGTTCATGGTGTAGGCGTGGGCTCCAGGATTGAACAGGGGTTGCGTGGCAAGGGGTGAGGGCTCCATCTGGTGTTGCGTGCCCTGGTGTGGAGGTGGGGGTGAAGAATTTTGGGTGCAGGAAAGGTCTCTGAGCTGGGTCAGTAGGTTGGAATATGAGGGGAGGACTCTGGGCTGAGGCTGAGGAGTTCAAAATACAGCAGTGGACTAAGTGCTGGGGGTAAGGTTGTGGGAGGCAGTGAGAGCTCTGAGAGGTATTTTGGGCTCATCAGGGGAACTCAGAGATGGGGTAGGCAATTGGGTTGTAGGAGGGTGTTCAGAGTATGTGTTCTGGAAACAGGCTCAGGGCTGGGATAGGAGGGTGGGGTGCAGGAGCAGGTGCAGGGTGGGGTGTAGGAACAGGTGCAGGGTGGGTTCTGGGATGTGATTACCTGATGTTGGAAGTTGTGATGTCCCTTGAACTCTAGGCACAAGATTGACAAGGGAAGCTACACTGCTCCTAGTGGCCACGGTTCCCAGCCAAAGAGAGCCGTGAAATCAGTGCTCAGTGTGGGAGAAGCTCATGGAGCCTCCCTGGCTGCCTCTGTGTCTAGGGGCCACCGGGACACATCGGCCTCTTCTGGGAGCTTCATGTAGCCAGGGAAGACAGGGGGTATACCAGTCAAAAACTGCACACTTGGATAGGCAACCCTAATCCTATAGCTGTAGTATCCTCAGTTGCATTCATACGAACAAGACAGGATTTTCCAGGACACCCAGCAATATGTGCCAGTGACCTGCAAACTGCTGCATGATTTCAGTGGAATCTTTCATATTAAAGGTCTGATCACATATTGCTTAAGGCATGTGTAACTCCCATTGATTTTTGTGGAAGGTTTAGGGGACGCATGATTAAAATCAGTTTTGTCAATGGGGATGGGAGATCTCCACATTTTCTGTTCATTGATCAATATTTCAGTATAAGAGAAAACAGAAAATTCTAAGGAACTGCAGTATATGGTATGTGTATGTATAGTACTGTATAATGTTATACATAAGAGTGTGTGTGCATGTATATATATATATAACATTAACCATCTGACAGAAACTTGGACATTATGAATTTAGGAATTCTTTTTAGATCATTATGCCTACTGGTACATCTTATTGGACACTAGATATATGATTGTATGTGGAATATGCATTGCCTGACCTAGGCACATGGAGGGAGTTTGAGATGTATTAGTATTACTCAGTTGAGACCAGAGAATCACTACCACACAGAAAAAGGATAAAAAGCCAAAACAGTGTATCCACCCATTAGTGAACACTTTCACAAAAGGATCCTTCCATATTTAACTTCCCAGTCCTTGTTCTCAAATGAAACCTGCACAACACTTTCAAAAGATGAGCCCTGGAGCAAAAGTCATAACTTTGTTACTAACTAAAATTAATGGATTTATGGCTTGCTACAACAATCTGTAATCTATTAAGCCCTCCTCCCTTTTTGGTCCTGTGGCTGCAAGGGTGTTAACAGGCCACTTCATATTGAAAGTTCCTTTAGAACTTTAATTACTTATGCTAAACCAATTTGTTTCACCTCGTATTTAGCTATGACAATCTGGGTACCTTTCTGAAACCTTAAAAATGACAAGTAGTCCTGTGCCAACTTAGAGACTAACTTAGAGACTAATCATGAGTTTTTGTGGGTAAAACCTACTTCATCAGATGCATTAGAGTGGAAAAAAATGCATCTGATGAGGTGAAATTACCCCACTTATTTTTAAATAATAAGTAGAGTGTCCACACTACCAACCCTGTAATTTCAAAATAATGGGCTGGTTATTTCTTTATCTGTACTCCTGATTTCCTCAGGGAATAACACTAATTTCAAAATAGTTATTGTGAAATAACAGTAGTGTGGACAATCAGCTGAGGCTATTTCAGATTACTCCCCAGTGCTTCCTCTGGAGCTGTATGTCGAGGTAGCGCATCCACAATAATGGAGCCTGCCTTCGACTAATTTAGAGGCTTCCCCATAGTGGGGACGTGCTATTTCGATTTTGTTATTTCCAGTTATTAAATCAATTGTAGTTATTTTGAAATAGTTTCCTAGTGTAGACGTGACTTAAGGTGCCACAGGACTATTCATTGTTTTTAAAGTTATGAATTAATACAGCTACCCATCTAAGTATTTCTCATATCTGAAGAGCTCTGCTTATGTCAAAAGCTGGTCTTTCCCCAACAGAACTTTTCCAGTTAAATATATTACCTCACTTGCCTTGTGTTTCTAATATTCTGAGAGCAATACAACTACAACAGGATTGCAAACTTTGTGTTTAGTAAGGAATACTGTGCAGCCATGATGGGGCGTGTACTTTTGTTATCTTCAAGTAAAGCTTTTTAAAAATATTTTTATAGAAATGTTGACAATTTTCATGGTGATTACTTAGCACTGAGTAATTTTGATGGTTTTCAGTATTTGGAAAATCTGACTAATAGACTTATTATGACTTTCATATGAACTGTTTTCTGGGGGGAAAAATCATTGTTAAATGCATTGTCCTGTATTTAAACTTCTTATATGTTTTGTGTTTATATTCCTTCTGTTTTTAGTGATGTACTGCACATATTCAGACATCAGGCTTGAATAAATATAACAGCCTTTCTTTTGGTCACTTTGGATGTTTTATTTGTTTTGTTTGGAAAATCTGCTTGAAATATTTTTACTAACCATAAGTACTAAAATCCAGATCCTGCAAATTCTTTGCAGTATGTTTGCAGAATTGGGGCCTAAATACTAACTTTGGGCTCAATTTAACATCTTTGAAGTCAATAGGAGCTTTTCCTGAGTCAGGAGTGACTCTATAGAAATGTTATTTTTATACTACATCTCTCTTGATTTCATGAATGAAATTATACTGTCTGGATTTACTTTTATTCTAGCCTGTTGCTAGTCAGTTTCATTTGAGTGCTGACCTGCACTAACTCATCACTGTAGTGTTTCAGTCTGTCTTGCCCCCCCTTTACTCCTGTGAGTAAAAGCTCTTTGGGTTATAAACAGTACAGAGGAATGATTAAATCCAAACCAAGAACCATTCTGAATAACTGTCAGGAAGTCACAAAAGCTTATCTAGTGATAAATTTAGTAAAATTTTATAAAAGCCTAAATTTGGTCCTTAAACTTATGGGTAGTGTTATGTTTCATTACAGACATACTTTCTACATTACACTGGAAATTACAGGATTTATAAGATACACACTGTAAAACATATTCATATTTGAGTGTATGTTTGTGTATGTATATATACACAGACATCTAAATATAGAGAAATGCACATGCAGTGTGTAAATCCACACATCGTGCATATTTACACTGGTGTGTTAATAAATATGTGCAGTATGTCCCATTTTTGAAAGTCCCCCTCCCCACACTGTGCATGTTTTCTGTTGATTTTCCTTGTGTGCCTTATAAATTTTTATTTTTTCTGTCTGTGTTTGTGTTTGTGGTTCACAGGTCCTCCTTTGCATTGTTCATCCGCTTCATCAACCCCTATTGAGCAGTCCCCTTCCCCTCCCCCTTCCCCTCCCGCCAATGAGAGCCAGAGAAGGTTGCTAGGCAATGGTGTGGCCCAGCCAACCCAGGACTCTGACTCTGAGGAAGAGTTTGCCCCTAATTCATTCTTAGCTAAAAGTGGCTCTGGAAACCTCTGTGTACCTGCCAATGGTGAGTTATTCTCTCTACCTCCTTTACTGCTTGCTTGTCTTACAAGTTATGCGTGGGCCTGTAGGACAAAGATTTGGTTTGTCTCCTGGACTTGGAATAGTAATTCACCCTGTGTTTGATGACTTTCTGCTTCAGTTTTACAGCCACTATGTGTGTTGGTTTAAACTCCTTGTGTTCCCTGTGGATTGTGTCCCGGTATCTTTGCTGAACAAACCATTGCAGTGCTGGTTGCAACAAATCACCTACCTTGAGACAGCACCTGAACCCAATGCTGACACACTGATTATGGTTTAGCTCCCTGAGCCAGCCCTGCTGAAGTGTCACACAACTTGACCCGTAGTGTGCGCACTGCAGGACAGGCTGTCAGGCAATCTGTGAAACTTTCCGTGTCAGTCTCTGTGTGTGTGTGGATGTCAGGAACGGATCCTTTCAAATGACCAGTTTGGCGATCAGCTGGATTTCAGGCTTTATGAAATGTTTATTTTGCATTATAAACAGACCAGGGGAGTGTGTCCTGCATCACTTCAAGTCTATGAGTAACTTTTCAGTGGATTTTCTAAGTTTCACTGAGGCTTCTACTCTCAAACCGGGGCAAATGTGAGACAATCCCAGTGGCTGCATTAGGAGAATACAGATATAAAAACTAACTTCTGAAATCTCAGCCTGTTTTTTTTTAACCCAAATATGACTTGTGACAAGTGACATTAGCAATGTTACCTTCCCACACACCAGTCAAAAATATCTCTATCACAGTCAAAAATAGGTTATAGATCCAAATTTCTGCAGATAACTTTGAGAAATTTCCTAAGGGCATCATACATAGGCAGAAACATGACCCTATCCCACTAAGAACCAAATGCTTTTAATTCCCACTTATCTCAGTGGGAGCTGAGGGTCTTAGCACCAACAGGACCAGGATCCCACTGAAAGGATGAGGATGTAAAGAAATGCAAAAGAAATAAAAGGATTTGTTTTACAGTATCCTAAAGACAATGAACTGTAAAAAGGGAGATAAAATCTCATTGATAAAGAAATGTTAAATTCATCAAAGAGAGTGCAACTAACATAGTGCAGATACCAGCAGTGAAACAACAATGGCTGGCCAGCTCACTGATATGCAGCCACAGTGATAATTGCAGGAAGGTCTGATTTATGGGGGGGTAACCCCTTCACAGACATCTACCCAAAAAAAAAAGAGTGAGAGGGGTTTACAGCATCTGGTAACAACTTAACCCCATTTCTGTTGAGCCTTTTAGGAGGTTTTCTAGTATGGTGTTGTTTCAAAGGAAAGGGAAAAAAGTTTGACATTGAATTAATTCCTCCCCTCCTCAGCTTCCTTTTTTTTTCTCTTTATTGCATTTGCTATGGTAAAAACTAACTTTCCTTCAGGGCTTCTTAGTGGAAAAGGTTATCTGTTGTGAATTGTCATCGGGGGAAGGGAGGGAGAGAAACAGCATTGCATTCATTCAGAAAACTGCTTAAAAATCATATCCTCCTACCTCCCTTCAGTCACTAGTACAGTGAAGTTTGCAGTCCTTTGAGTTATCCTTTAGTGTTCACAGTAACACTGTAAATGGTGATTGGAGAGGAAAGTTGCCCTCAGTAATTAGAACATCCTCAGTAATTCTTATATGATCATAATAGAGATGTAGCCGTGTTAGTCTGGTCTTGCCGAAACAAAAGACAGGAAGGACTATGCAGCACTTTAAAGACTAACAAGATGGTTTATTAGGGAAGTGGGTTTGGTCCACGAAAGCTCATCACCTAATAAACCATCTTGTTAGTCTTTTAAAGTGCTGCATAGTCCTGTCTTTTAAATGATCACAGTATGTCTGTCTGTCCATCTATCTGTCTATACACACTTCGAGGTAAAAAGAGAGAGGGGGAGACAGAGAGAGATTAAATCCCTTAATCTCTTCTTTTACTAATTAACTGAACAACAGAAAAAGCATTGTTCAGAGTCTACAGTGAGTTGACATTATTGTATTATTGATGTGCTGGTTGAGTTAGTGAGACTTTAGGCTCTCCAGGTATCTGCTTATTTATACTCCTCATCTCCTTGCATCAGTTTGTTAAGGCTTTACATTCCCCAGGGCCTTCTTTGTGTGTAAAATTCTGCAGGTTGGTAATAAATATGTCCCACACAGACAGTGTGTCTGGGGTCTCATTTGCTTGGTGACTCTAGTTGTTCAATAATGAGAGGTGCAGGTAAATCCAGCACATTTGTGACCTGCTACGATGTCACCATCACTCTGCTATCAGCAAAAAACAAAGGTGACCTTTGAAAGCCTCATTGATTTATTATGCATCCTATCAGCCCATAATCCAGGAGTTCACCTGAATGAGAAGCATAGACCATGCAAGTCCATCAAGCCTAAATACTAAGACTCTTCTGACCCCTCTAAATGGATTTAATTGCCTTGGTTCCTGAAAGTTCTGTTTCTATGAGGCTTAGTCAGCTTAGACTTTAAATAATAAAGACAGGTCTTTATGTCCGCTAAATGGGGAAAATTAGTACAAGCGTATTTTGGTTAGGACTAAGTTTAATACAGTCAGAGCACTCATTCTCTGTGCATAGTGGAAGTCTCAACAGCAGGACTGCCTGAGAATGCCTAGCTAAAGATTTGTGTTGCACCTTTTAATTGATCCCTGCTAGATTTTCTTTCCACAGCTGTGTAAACTCAGCTTTAGAGGAATCCATCCAAAGTAACATCCCCCCCCCCCAGCTGCTGTTACAAATCTCCATGTAAATTGTAAATATAATACACATGGAACATAAGATATTTTTGAAGATACATTAGACTATTCATTAAGACTATTCTTTTTCTGAGTTCTGCTCCATCAAAAAAGGTACTAATGTTATAATATCTTTGTGAAAATGTTCAGCTAAAATTTCAAATGAATGTTGAAGAACTAAAATAATAGAGACTCACAGATTTTCATTTCTAAACATTTTATTTTTGTGTTCCATATACTGCAAACACATTTTTCCTAATCTGTGCTTCATTTGCCTAGGCTTTTGCGCAAGAGGGATAGGCAAGAGGGATCAGTAAGACATACGTGTTGTACTTATGTGGACTGTTGCGTCTGAGGCACTTATACCCTTTAATCAGCCAACTTCATAACACCACTGGAAGGTGGGGAAATGCTGTTATCCCCACCTTCCAGAGAATGGTGAACTGAGATCTGAAAGACTTAAGGTACAGATTTTAAAGTTATTTAGGGTTTGCTGTGCTTGGCATGGCAACACCTAAGTACTGATTTAGGAGCCTTGATCTCATGAGATTTGGACTCTGTAAATCAGTTAGGCATTACAAAGTACAGCAATGCCTAAATTGCTTTAAAAATCTGGGTGTAAGTGATTTGCCCAAGATTATGCAGGAAGTCTGCTGTAGAGCAGGGATTAAACCTGGATCTGCTAACATCCTAACCACTGTACACCTTTGGATAGCTTTAGGTTTTTTTGGTTTTATGAGTTATATAAAGCAGCAGAGGCAGATAAAAAAAGGACACATGAAGAGACAATAAGGGAAAAAACCCAGCATAATCTGCCACACCTTTTCAGGAAATAGGATGTATGGAGGCCCACATTTTTAGTCACCTCTGATGTTGAACATCTCGCTATCTGGGTGCTAAGCCGTAGGGATCATGGGACAGAGCATGTACAACTCCGGTGGAAGTCAATGAGAATGATAGGTATGTAAGGATGGTTGTCCAGAATTAGGCCTTGATCCTGAAAGGTACCCCATATTGGTATATGTGCGTGTAGAAAGACACCCTCGAAGTCACTGGGGCTGTGTGTGCATTCAGAAGTCCATCTGTTTGAATAATTTACATAATAAGGGCTCTAGAGGCCACTTTTGAGAATTTGGACCCAACTGTCTTTTAAAATTCTCCCTACCATTAAGCCTTTAGTGCATCACTGTTTAAAATGCTTTTTGTCTTTGCTGCCCATTCCTTTGCACCAGTCTTGTGTCATTTGTTGTCAGTGAGGATGACATTACTTCACAAATGATTTAGTAGAGACCTCTCACTGTCTGCCTGTGTCACCCAAGGTAAATTTGAAAGAGTCATAGAAAAGTCCTAGAAAAGCTAAGGATAGGATTCCTTCTACCATGTTGTTATACCTTTAATGCCAACAGTTCACTCAATGGTGTACAAAGCATAGACAACATAGTCCCTGCCTCAGCAAGATTTTGCAATCATTGAAGTCAATAAGACTGCTAACAGCATGATGTTTAGTACATGTCTTTTAGGGTCAGACACTAAGGGGTTGGAACAGCTCCAGCTAAATCAATGGAACTCTTTTCATTGATTTGAGTGAGATCCGGATCAGGCCCTAGAAGCCTCTCCTTCAAATCAATGGCAAAAGTGTTATTTCTCTTTTTTCAGTTACAAGAAAACCAAGGCTCTTCCCCTCACCAGCTGTCTCAGTTCCTGTAGGTCCCTCCGTTATATTTAGGATTAATTTACTCCCTGTTTCCACTTCTCCTTCTGTTTATGCTACGTGCTGGGTCACTTCACAGCAAAAACACTTTCCTAAAGCCTACTGTTAGTCACTTTGAACTATGGGAATGGAGACCAAAGTGGCTTTGTTTTCCTATCCCTGCAAGCTGCTTGCTTTTTTGGGGCCTAAGTGCAGTGTAAAGAGTTCACTCAATTTAACCCTTAAAGTGTATTCATCTTCAGTGTTTATCACTGAGGTGCTAAAGATCAGGAAACTTGTTTCCAGTCTCTAATTTACCTCGCAGTGCCTCTCCTCAGCTCCCACAAACATAGTTGCCTATTTCCTTAGCCCCTGGTATTCCCAGCCAACCACCAGTGGTCACCCAAGTCCTTCACACATATAAGCTAAACTGGGTAATTCATGAACCTCACTTATATCTTCCCATTCTGTCAGATGATGCAAAGTAGCATAGCTTTATTCAAGTCAGTCTCTGCTCCAAGGAGATCACAGGCTCAGATGCACCTGTGATTAGGATCATTATTTTTCATTATATTTTTATTTTGTGTTTGGTGCTGTAGTAATGATAACTATACAGACAGTCCCTGTCCCACACAGGATCCAAAGCCCATGGAATACAAATGAAAAAACGTCTATTGATTACAGTCGGTTTGTCTCAGGCCTTGTGACTGTGAACTTAAAAGATGCAAGTGTGCTTACTGTAAATATGTCCCATTGAAGTCAAACACCCATCTTTTTTAACAATGTGCTTAAATTTTCTCAGAATCATGGCTTAAAAAATAATCACACAGAAAACAACATTCCTTGGGGAACCCAAAAGAAAGGAATAATTAAGGGATTTAAAAATAATTGTACTTTGTGAGACTTTCTGAAATAGTGGATGTTAAGGGGTTTGAATGGAAGTGAGAGAACTTTTGAGGACTTTGATCACGTAAATACTAAGAGTTTATATTTTGCAATCTGATGATTGATAATAAATACACATTAAATCTTATCTCATACAGAAACTAGATTTCCCCTCTCCTCAAAAAGTATTAAATGTAGAGTCCATTCTCTGTCCTCACGGAGAGCACACAGGCAGTCCTCACATTTCAGTGTTTCCCATTATATTACATGTATTCAAACTAAAATGATAATTAGGCTTTGCTCCTGTTATAGCATCTTACATCAAAGGATTGCAGCACCCATTAGAAATGTATTCAGACAGTCCCCGAGTTACGCAGATCCGTACTTACGAACGGGGCTTTTCTCGCCCCTGAGGACTCGGGCGGTGGGACCGCCCAGACACACCGAGGTCCCGCCGCCTGCATCCTCCGGGGCGAGAAAAGCTGCTCCGCGTCTCCCTGGTCTGCTGATCAGTTTCAGCAGCAGCTGACTTGGGGACGCCTGGGGTAGAGCACCTGGGGTGCTGCCGGGTTGGTCCCCGCAGCGCTGAGGTGCGGCGCTGCGGAGACCTACTCGGCAGCGCCCCAGCTGCTCTGTCCCAGCGTCCAGATTCAGCTGCTGTTGAAACTGATCAGCGGCTGATTCCAGGAATCCCGGGGCAGAGAAACTCTGCCTCGGGCTTCCTGTAGTCAGCCGCTGGTCAGTTTCAGCAGCGGCTGAATCTGGACGCCAGTTCCGACTTACCTTAAGTACAAACCTACAGTCCCTATCTTGTACGTAACCCGGGGACTGCCTGTATTTAAATTACTCTCCCAGCATCTCTGTGAAGTAGACATGATTCATGATCATATAACATGGGAAACTGAGGACCAGGAAGATTTAAGACAGGGCTTTAGTATCACGAAGAGAACTTGCAAAAAAAAAAAAAAAAAGCTACAAAATGTCTGAATAATTTTCTTTGCTATTTTAATTTTTATTTATTGTGAACAATTATGTTTTTATCACTTTCTAATTTATTTTCCATTTTAAAATGGGAAATACATTTTAATAACTATTTTTGATCAGCTTAGTCACATCCTAACATTTTCTTTTAGAATTTAAATGTATTTTTAATATCAATAAACATTTTATATAAATTGATGTAGAAAAGAGTATTTTTGCCCTCCCCATTCAAAATATTTCAACCAACTATAGCCATTAATTTTGAGCACTTCATCTGTTGGATATCTCACTTGAGTTACTTGGGGTTTGATTACTAGTGTTATTGGCCATCTCCATTGCTCATTTACTTCACTGAAAGCACCCCTCATTGGTAGACACATCTGAAATCTTGGGCTTAAGAGATTTGCTGATAGTTACACAGCGAACACATTGCACAGCTGGGGATAGAACTCAAGCCTCTTGATTTCCAGCCATTTGTCTTCACCAAAAGGCCATTCTTCCTTCAGTCAAGAGAGAGGCTGTAACTTGCCAGGAATGAGGAGGATCCAGGCCCGCCAACATCAATTTCAGGCTCCAAGACAGAATAGTCGATGGGCCCTCCATGCACCCACAAGCTGTGTCTGTGTAAACATGGTCTACCTGACATTTGGGCAGTGACCTGCCAGCTGCGCTGCTGGTGCCCAGTGAACAGAGCCATCCTATCCTATCCATTGGACAGTTTGGGGCAGCTGCCCAGGACCCCATAATTTGGGGCTCCCTACTGGACCAGCATGGCCTGGGAGACTACTGGGGGACCTGGCACTTGCAACAGAGGTCAGCCCCACCCCTGCATTCACCAACAGCTGTGGGAGCTGGGGGACTACTGTGAGCCCACCCCACTCTGCTCCACCATCTCCCCTTGGGGTTGCTTTCACTTCTCCATGACAGTGGGGAAGCAGAGCACCCCAGCCCCAGCCCGCTCTTCTCCCCTAAGCAACATGGCTAGGAGCCAGGCTTGAGCCCAGTGAACTGGGGCCAGATCACTCCACTTCCTGCCACCACAGTGCGTGCAGGGGGTGTAACCCCTGCTGCCAGCATCAGCCTCCTCACCCCAGTAATCCCCCTAGTTACATTTCTTGGGGAAAGAGGTGCAGTGAGGGTGAGAGAGGATAGAGCAAGGGTGGGAAGAAGCAGGGGAGGGGCTTTGGGTGACGGGTGGAGATAGGGTGGAGTAGAAGCAGAGCAGGAGCAGGAAGGGTTGGGGCCTGTGGTGGAGGGGGGATTGTCCTACACCACACACCACCACTTGAAGGGATGGCACTACCAGTGAGATGCTGGCTGAACTGCTGGGCACGCTCTGCCAGCCTGGCCAGGGCTTCCATGTGCCTGCCTGGTAGGGTTCCCAACTGTCCAATCGCAGAAACCCAAAGACATTTTCCCCACCCCTTCCCGAAGGCCCCACCCCTGTAGTATCCCTTCTCTGAGGCCCTGTCCCCTGCTCACTCCCATCTCCCCTCCCACCATTGCTCGCTTTCCCCCACCCTCACTCATTTCCACTAGGTGAGGGTAGAGAGTTGGGGTGCTGAAGAGGATGTGGGGTGCAGGCTCTGGGAGAGAGTTTGGGTTTAGGAGAGGGTGTGAGGTATAGACTCTTGAAGGGAGTTTGGGTGTGGACTAAAAGGTGTTGGGGCAGAGGAGGGGGTGCGGGGTGTGGTGCTTACCTCAGGTAACTCCTGAAAGTGACTGGCATGCCCCTCTGGCAGCAGCACCTAGATGGGGTGTCTGCCCACTGCTGCCCACAGGCAGTGCCCCCACAACTATCATTGGCCGCAATTCCTGCCAATGGGAACTGTGGAGTCAGCGCACTGGGTGGGAGCAGCATGCAGACACCCCCCCTTTCCTCCAAGGGCCTCGGGGACATTCTGGCTATTTCCAAGAATGGAGTGTTGTCTGCTCTGCTATCCACCATGTTAGCTATCCACCTGGGAGGATCAGAGCATGAGTTTCTTCTCTAGTCCGCCTAATGAAAGAGGGGATGGAGCTGTCCTAAGTTTTTCCTCCCATTGCACACATGCTACCAATGGAGAATGACTAGGACAAGGCTACCTTGTGAACTGCAGAGCTTTTATAGAATATGAAGCCCTCAGTGGCCACTTGCCTTGTTTTTGCTTAAGGTTTTTGTGTGTGTTAGGTTTGCATGATGAGATGGTTTGTATAAACTGGCAGTTGTTTGGCTTAAGTATGAGCCAACAATAAGAGGCATTACACTCAAGTCATATGCTGTAGGTCCTGATCCAAATCTCACAGAAGGCGAGGCTTTGGATCTGACCCCTACTGTAGCAAGGATTAAATCCTGACCCCACTGAAGTCAGGGTGACATTAACAAGAGAAGAGCTTGGCCCAGGTTGAACAACTGAAATGTTGAATGCATGAAAGATTGCTTTCCTGCTGATACTAAACATCACTAATAGAATAAGAGCAAAGTTATGATTGTCACATTCAATATATGGCAGCATTAAAATAAGATCTACCCAGACCTAGTAAAGAAACACACTGAAACAATTAAAGCAGATTTATAGCATTATAGCTGTGATAAAACCATATCTCTGTGTAAGTAAATTTACAGAGAACTTTTTTTTTAACACAAGCCACATTGAAATGTATACAGGACGGAGTCCAACTTAGAGGAAAGACAACTGGAACAAATTATATACATTCAGACTTGTTAAACTGAACTGGCAGCAGAAATATTCCTAGTAACCTGAGCATTACAGCAGCACTGGCATAGTTAAAGTTATGTCAGCATTTTCATTAAAAATCCCTGCTTTCACGAGTTTATATCTGCAGTAAAAATTCATTGTGGGCTGAAACTTGACAATCTGTGTAGGGTCTTGTCTTGGGAGAAAAAACTATTTTTACAAAATTGAAAAAAAAATCCTATTTGATGGCTTAAAATATCAGAGCGCAAACAAAAATAACAGTATTTTGGCTTTGTTAAAAACTGCTTCATTTCTTTGACTATGTAATAATCAAATGAACAATAAAACACTCAAAAGGCGAACTTAATCACCATAGGTATGTCTACACTATGGGATAAGGTCAAATTAAGATACGCAACTTCAGCTACATTAACTACATTAAAGTTACACGGAGAATTAGCTGTCTTAACTAGGCCCACTAATTAATATCCTGGAAGATCAACAGTGGCAGGTTGGATCATTCTCTGTAGTGTAGATGTGCCCCATGGTGTTAAAGAAAATGAAATATTAATTTTTTGCCCCTTTGACATATACAGTAGAGTCCGGATTATCCAACCTTTGGTAATCTGACATTCTGCTTTATCTGATATAGCCATGGACCATTGTCAGCCAAGAGTATGCGGCCCCGTGCTGCTATGCTGTATGCAGCCTCCCCGGCTAAAGAGGCTCCAGCAGCCTCCTGCAGGCTAGAGCCTCCTGCCAGCACCGCTTAAATTAAATTAATGAAGATTGCCTGTTTCCTAGAACTGGAAGGAACCTTGAAAGGTCATCAAGTCCAGTCCCCTACCTTCACAGCAGGACCAAGTACCATCCCTGACAATTTTTGCCCCAAATGGCCTTCTCAAGGATTGAGCTCATAACCCTGGGTTTAGCAGGCCAGTGCTCAAACCACTGAGCTATCCCTCCCCCGGGAGAATAGCTCCACACCCAGGAGCTGCAGGTAGGGAAGGGGCCAGGCAGGGATGGGGACCAAGCAGCGCCGGCAGGAGCAGCATCAGCGGTGTCAGGAGAGTGACGGGGCAGTGAGCAGGGCCGTTCTCCCAGCCCGCGCCCGGGAGCTTCAGGGAGGGAAAGGGCCAGGTAGGGTTGGGGACCAAGTGGCACCGGCAGCTATCCCTCCCTCCCTATACTCCCTATTATATGACATTTACGGTAATCCGACCACCTGTCAGTCCCGTTTAGGTCAGATAGTCGGGACTCTACTGTAGTCAGTACAAGATCACCAGTGTTTTGACCTACATCTGGTCATGCTTGTAGAAAGAGATTGCTGAGACATTCATGTCTAAAATGAAACTAGGGGCATAGCAGAATGAATTGCAATGGAAGATTGTTCTCTAAGCAGCAGCAGCAGTATAATATAGAGAAGGTAGTGTTCTCTTGTGTCAACTTCTTTGGGCAAGTCACTAACTCAGCTTCTTTATCTGTACAATGAGGCCACGTCTACACTATGAGTTTTCTTGGCAAAAAAATTTGCTAATGAGGTACTCATTTTCATGAGTCGTGATCTCATTTGCATATTTTCTGCTGATCTATTTTTGCGCTGGGGTTTTTGCGCAAAACCAAGAAGTGTGGATGTTTTCTTTTTGCGCATCTTGTGGAAAAAGGGATATTTGCACGCAAAAACCCCAGTGCAAAAACGGATCAGCAGAAAATATGCAAATGAGATCACAACTAATGCAAATGAGTCCCTCATTAGCATATTTTTTGCCGAGAAAACTCGTAGTGTAGACGTAGCCTGAGGACACAGCAAGTTAGTTTCATGACCGGAGACATACTCTATGAGCTTGATTCTCTTGATTTTCTTGTCAAAGTCCTTTTAGGGCAGTATAACTAGGTTAACATCACTAAAGCTCCCTCTGATATATATCAGTCAGGATGAGAGGAGAATCAGACCTTCATGTCTCTTTATTCCCAATCACAGAGTCCTTAAGAGTCTCTAGCTCATGGTTTTTGTAAATATTTTGAGATTTGTGGGTAGAAAGTACTATACTAATAAGGACCTCATCATGTAGTTGAGTACATGATTAATCAATAAGCCTTATTGGTTTCTCTTATGGACTGCACGCCCACCTCCATTCCCCACTGCCTATGTATCAGAGACAGCAAAGGGGGAGGGGAGTGGGAGTCAGTGCCGCGTGGAGTTGGCTTTTAAGCTGTCTGCCCATGAGCGCTGGATCCACAGATCTGTGCCCCCCCTCCCACACTCCAGCGTGAAGGGAGAGGGGGGCAGGCAGGAGCTGGCACGCACAGTAAGCCGGCTTTCAAGCCAGCTCCCCAGGCATATCAGCTCCCACAGGCTGCTTTCTCCCCCTCTGCCTCTCAGCTACTTCTCTATCAGAGGCAGCAGCAGGGTAGGAGGGCAAGAGAGGCTGCCACAGAGAAGCCTCTGTCTGGGGTGGGACCAGGCTCATCACAGACAGAGGCTTCTCCGTGGGATGCTAGCGCAGCCTCTGTCCACGCGGAGCTCGGACCCTGCATGAACAGGGGCTGCTTCCGCCCCGCACTCCTGCCACTGTATCAGAGTCAGCAGCTCAGGACAGCAGGCGGGAGCCAGTCTGCGTGGGAAGCCGGTGGCAGGGGGCTCCTTAGGAGAGGTCTGAGAGTGCACTGGCTGTAGGCCCCCCACCCTCAGGGACTATTGGATAGTCATGTAACCAATAATATTTTGTGCAGTTACATGACTATTCAATTAATTGCTATCTAACATCCTTATATACAGGAACCAAATATTACAGTGTTACATGTTTGAGCCTAAACCTGAGAGTGTTCAGGGTTCAGGGCCACCTGGGAGGAGCTGTGTGTTCTCTGCATCTGGCAGAGTCTTTATAAAGCTCAATGAGACCTTCAAATAAAAGCCACTATAGAAGGTCAAACTGCTATAAAATACAGTACTGTGAGGAGTTTGGTGACTGTACATTCACAGCTGCAGTTTTTTAATTGTGAAATTGATCTTCAATTGGAAAGGAATTCAAAAATTTTGATATCTTACTATATCAGTTGTTTTTCAGTCATTCACCTCCATTTTAAAATGATGACTTTGAGGCCTTTGAACTTTATTTATAAACTGAAATTTGCTAGCCGTTGTAGGTCACTGATTGATTTGTAAGAGGGAGGAAGCCAGAAATAGCTTTCCCCGTAGAACTAAACATCCAATAACTTCCCAGCCTCAGAGACTGTATCTTCCTCTCCTTTCTGTTTTTTTTTATAGTTTGCCATATGTATTATGACACACTATTAATCTCAGCCTGCAGCTTGAAGACCTTCATATGGCTCTCTCCAGTTAAGAAATCCCCAAATAAAGCAGGGATATCTTTACACAGCAAAGATGAAACTTCACAGGGGTGTTTGTTGAAAGAGGGAAGTTAACCAGTTTGAAACAGTTGACTGAAAAAATGGTTCCTGGGACTGCAAAGTGTTTGGAAGGTCTTTTCGGAACATTGACATGAGCACAGTGATACTCCTCCTAGGTATACCCAGGAGAAACATACTGTATCTTTTTTAAGTTACTTGCTATTTGTACCTGAGTACACTGCAGCAGTTTTTGTCAAGAGATGGGGCAATAGTCACCCATGTACAGCAGAAGGACCAAGTTCATAGTATTCATACATGACACAGAAGACGACAGAAGGAACATTTCATCTAGGAAGGAGTTATAGTATAGACTCTCACAGTTCCTTAAGAGTCAATTGGGTTAAGCCTTTGAAGACTGCCAGCATGAGTATACATGCTTCATATAAGCAACCACTTGTCTGGCAGTTTATGCAATGTTGGAAGGGTTAGCAGGGTTTTTGTTTGTTTTTTATTCCCTAAATGCCTCTTAATCAATTGGCCTTGTCTCTTTGACTAATGGTTGGCATTGATTTAAAATCTATAAAATCTTGTAATGGTTAAAGCTTGGGAGTAGGGATGTTAGATCCCATGTAATTCAATGACCGTGTAACTGCACCAGATATGATTGGTTACACGACTACTCTATGGTCCCTAGGGGCGGAAGCAGCAGTCAGTGTACTCCTTGCCGCAATCCTGGGAGCCTTCTGCCACTCCGTGCTGCTGACACTGTCAGAAGCAGCAGCATGGGGTTGCAGTTGGCAGCCAGTCCACGAGGGGAGACAGTTTAAAAACGAGCTCCCCATGCTGGCCGGTTACTGCTTGCTGCCCTGCAATGCTGCCTTTGACACAGAGGCAGTAGCGTGGGGTGGCAGTAGCCCGGCAGGAGCCTTCCCTGCCCCCCACCCAAGTTGCTGCCTCTGATGTGGGGGGTGGAGCTGGTGGCTCCTCAGGATCCTGTGCTCGTGGAGAGCCGGAGCCGGCTCTTCACGGGCACCAGTTCCTGCCTCTTCCCCCCCCCCCCCCCTCCTTTGCTGCCTCTTATACAGGATTAACAAATACTCCCAGGCTTATTGGATAATCATGTAATCAATTACACGTTGACATCCCTACTTGGGAGAATGAATCAGGATACATAGGTGCTATTCCTAGCTTGCTTTGTGAGCTGGGTGAAGGTAGGACTGTGGGAGGAAAGACCTGCCCCAGCTCTGGTCTCACCTCCTGCCCCTTCTGCCTAAGCCCCATGCCTCTGCACCAAAGATAGATGGGATGGTGCGCAGCCCCAGTCCTTCCCCCCAAGTACCATGGGGAGAAAGAAGGTTGTGCAGCCCCAGCTTCTCCAACCCTGGCGCACCGGGGAGGGTGGGCAATATGCAGCCCTATCCACCCCAGCCCGGGAGTACCTGGGAGGGTGGGAAGTGTGCAGCTCCAGGCCCTGGAGCATGGAGAGGGTAGGCACTGGGAACAGCAACACTCCACCCCCAGTACATCTACAGGAGGCGTTCTGAGGGCAGTGTGTGGGTGGAGCCATGCCTGGCAGTTTGGGAAGGCAATGCCTTTTCCCCACCTATGGTACCCACCACCCCAGCACAGGAGGTCAATACTGTCTACCAGCATTAGCAACACTTCCATTGCTTACTGAGCTGCTAGAGGAAATTTAGGGGTAAATTAGAGCTAAACAACAACACAGAACATTGAGAGGCAGGACTGGTGGCTGTAAACAAACTTATGGGACTGCAGGAAACTTGGCCACACCCATGATAAGTGGACAGCCAGCTAACTAAAATCATGCTGCAACATGGATTTTTCTGGACCAAAGAATTCTGGACTAGAGAGGTTCAACCTGAATTCCTATTTACATAATATTCCATGGTA
Organism: Pelodiscus sinensis; assembly: GCF_049634645.1. Lineage (NCBI taxonomy): Eukaryota > Metazoa > Chordata > Testudines > Trionychidae > Pelodiscus > Pelodiscus sinensis. The sequence goes on from NC_134711.1 coordinate 315,857,417, forward strand.
CTCTAAACTCTGATGGGGTTATACAAAAATAAATTTATAAACAACATTGAAAACAAGAGACTCCCATCTTATTTTAAACATTTAATTTTGATTTTGGTGCCTTTGCTCATGCTGAGTAGTGGTTCTCAATAAAGGATACACGTACTCCCCAGGGATATGCAAAGGTCTTCCAGGGGGTACCCAATTTGTCTAGTTATTTATCTAGTTATACAACAGGCTACATAAAAAGCACTAGCAAAGTCAGTACAAACTGAAATTTCAAACAGACTTGTTCATACTGTTCTGTATAATATATCAGTGGCTCTCAAACTGTGGGTTAGTTTGTTAATGGGGTTGCACGCGCCAGCATTAGATTCACTGGGTGCTAGGACAGGAAGTTAAAGCCTGAGCCCCACCATGAAGGGCTGAAGCCAAGTCTGAGATTTTGAGTGAGGCGAAACTTGGTTTACACAAGATAAATCAGACTCTTGAGAAGCGTACAGTAGAGACTGCAAAGGTCAAGAACCATTCACATTGAGTGTGGCTCACTCAATAGTATTTCCACTGATGAGGTGCTACTCAATGTAGGAAAGTTGAATTGGCTACTTGGTGACTACTTCATATAGTTGCTACTCTATATCTCTTCAGTGGTAGTACTTGGAAATTAAACTGGAGGTCGTATGAGAGATGGCAACAATATGGGTACAAGCCTAGTAAGTGGAAGAAACATTGTGGTACTTGTTTGCTTATCTATTCTTATACAGTGTAATCTGCTCCATTGTTGACTGTAGACCCCTAGCATCTGTTTACTCAGAATATCCTATCGTTTCTGGGCTGTGCTGAGCTTTGTTTGGTCATCCCAGGGTCCTATTGACCTGGGATCTATTCCTGTCTCAGCTACCAATTCCTCACTTAGCTCTGAGCAAATAAGGTAATTTCTCGTTGCTTCACTTTCTCCATCTTTAAAATGGATGTATTGTAATAATAACCTACTTTACAGGAAATGTGAGTTTTATTACATTAATGTTTTAGAGCATCGTGGAATTATCAGATGATAGGCGCTATATATAATCCTGTGCCCTTTATATGTATATTACTTATTACTGTCAGTGGGTGTTTGCTGTGGTAGTAAGCTCTGTATCAGATGTATTATTACAAATCATTCAATGATGGATGCCTAGGAATTGAACTTTAGATCCTCCTACATGAGTGGAGAATTGAGTTTTGTGATATGGTTCAATAAGATAAGGTAGATCCCTGCTCAGGGGCAGTGGGCGAAGGTAGCCCAGAGCCTCGCAGACCAGAAACTTGCAAGCCAGGGCTGGATCCAGCCTTTGGGCTCTGGGGGGTAGAAGGAAGAAGCGACTCCATGTGTTGGCATTTTCTCTCTCCCTGGCTGCAGAAAGATCAGTGCAGGGAAGTTCTGCCTGGAGGCTCCCTCTCCTCTCCTCCCCCCCCCCCCCCCCCCCCGCCTGTCTGATTCCATAATCATGGCTAATAGGAGCAGCAGGGGACACGGAGTCATGTGTGTGCCTGAGGAGATGCACATGAGTGTCCCCCACACCGTTCCTGCACTCTACCTCCCACCCAGCCTTCCCACCCCAATCTCACTCCTCCACCCCCTCCTGCTCATATACTGCACCCCCACTCTGCTCCTGTACCCTAACTCTCATCTACAGTCTGCTCCTGCACCCTGCCACTCGCCCAGATCCTCCAACCTGCTTCTGCACCCTCCCTCCTGCCTAGACCCCACACCTCAAGCCACTTCTCAGCAGAATCTCTCATTTTTGGCCCCACCACAGGACCTAGGGTTGGGCACAAAGTCTTCTAGGCTCTAGGGCTAGAGCTACTGGCAAGGGAAATAAGGGGACTGACTTTCTTTCTGCTTCTCAGTTGGCTGAGCTGTTGGTTGGGTTTTTTGCTTCTCATTTTGTGTGGTCCCTGACTGATTTTTCTGTGGGTGAGTGGTCCCCGACCCAAAAAAGGTTTCATTTGTATGTCCTTTGTGCTTGGCCATCATCCCAGAGGACATACTGCAATGCTGATGATGCTTGTTAAAAATATGTTAATTAAATTTGTGACTCAATTCCTTGGAGAAAATTGTGTGTCTCCTGCTCTGTTTTATCCACATTCTGCCATATTCTTCATGTTATAGCAGTCTTGAATGATGACCCAGCACATGCTGTTAATTTTAAGAACACCTCTACTGCAAATTGGACAAAACACAAAGAAGATACCAATATGAGATTTAAAAAGATAGCTAGAGGACTCAACCCAATCTTTAAGAATCTAAAGTGCCTTCCAAAATGTGAGAGACAAGGCATGGAACATGCTTTCAGAAGTCTTAAAACTATAGAACCTGAACCACTAAAAAAATAAAATTAAGCTTTCGCTGGTGGCATCTGACCCAGGTGCTGAAAATGAACATGCATTGGTCTGCACTGCTTTGGATCATTTTTGAGCAGAACCCATTAGCAGCATGGACATATGTCCTCTTGCATGGTGGTTGAAGTGTGATGAAACAGATGAATCTTTAGTTCATCTGACACCTAAATATTTTACAATACTGGCTACAGCAATGCCATAGAAACACCTGATTTCACTTTCAGACATTGTAAGCTATAAACAAAAAGTGGATAGCATTATTTCCTGAAAATGTAAACAAACTTGTTTGTTCCAGTGATCAACAAATAGCACTGAATGGACTTGTAGGCTCTAAAGTTTTACATTGTTTTATTTTTGAATACAGTTATTTTTTGTACATAATTCTACACTTGTAATTTCAACTTGCATGATAAAGAGATAGCCCTACAGCATTTACACTGAGGAAAAATATGATTTCTTTTGTTTTTATAGTGCAAATATTTGTAATAAAAATAAATATAAAGTGAGCACTGTGCGCTTTGTAATTCTGTGTTGTAATTGACATAAAAATAGTTTAAAAGGTAGAAGACATCCAAATATTTAAATACATGGTATTATATTAACAGAGCAAATAATCAAATGATTAATCACAATTATATTTTTAAATGGCGTGAATATTTGTGTAATTTTTAAATCACTTGACAGCCCTAAAATAAAGTACTATAAAACCTTGGAGTGCTTCATAGGTTAAGCTCTCATCTACAAATAAGTGATTTTGATACCTTAGTTGGTAATGAAAGAAGCACAGGAAAGATGTGGCTATGATCAGATGATTTTGCTATAGCTGCAAATCTGGTTGAGGTGTGGTGGCAGCATTAGGAAACACAGAGCGTTTTATAAGAAATTCAGTATGAAGCCTGTTGGTGAGTTTTATTACCCTGTCAATGTAAGACTATTTCCTATATAGTACGATTTCTTCAAGTTTTGTGAAGTTTTAAAAAATAGGACTTCTGCCACTTCTTTTGCAGGCTTGTGCCACAATCTAATATAGGTCGGATGTTTTCCAGGATAGTTGATGTGAAGATTCATCTCTTCACTCCTCCTTGTACCACCCAAGCTATTTCTCACCCTAAAGTTTGAAGGATGTACATTACTGGATGAAATTACCAAGCCCCCACTCCCACAGGGTAGTTGCTTATTCAAATTATACATATTTACTTCATTTGTTCTTTCTTCATAAAGTAATGCCATTGGTCTTAAATTACATTTAGTTTTTCTACACATTTCTACTATTGCACATCAGTGAAGGATGATACTGTTACATAGGTGTTGTTAATCCTTAAAGGTTCAGGCTCAACATGGAATTCCATTGTTGTTTTCCTCATTTTATATGATTTTATAAGGTTATTAGGATCAATATAAAGAGGTAGCAAGTAAGAGAACTTATAGTTGACATTATGGTCAGCATGCTGTATACTAAATTAGAAGCAATTAATATTGCCTTCACATGCTTCTGGTACACAAATGAATCTTGAAACAAGAGGGAGGCTCACAGAGTAATCATTCCGAGCCAAAATTTATTCCCATCCCTCTGTCACATCAGTGATATAAAAATGACAGCAGTTTTTGACACTTAAGTTCTTTATAGAAGAAGGTGTGATGGGGTGGGTGTGCCCGATTCCTTCTTGGGCTGGGCTGTATGTCTTTCAAACCTCCCTCCGAGTGCCCCACCCTTTGAGGGCCTCAGTCTCTAAGGGGATAAGGTTCTCTCACTACACGTTTTCTCCCTTACAACATTCTAGTCTGGCGGCCACAGTCAACACCACCCCATTCTCAGAGGGTAGTGGGGCCCCATGGCCAGGGTCCTTTCCACCCCCTTCCATCAGTGCAGTGGGGAGCTAGCGGCCAGAGTATATATTAACCACACCCTGGCAGCCAGAATCAGTAGTAATCACACCCTATTCTCAGGGCAATAAGTCCTAGCGGCCAGAGTCAGTAGTAGTCACTTTAGTACCCACTTGGGCTAGGGGGACCTGGACCCACCCTTTCCGCTGGGTCCCAGCCCAGGACCCTGTAAGTGGTGAGTGTGTCCCACCATTAGCTCAGTGGGAAATCCATCTACAACATGCTGAGCTCCTGGGGTTTGTCTCCCCGCCCTGGGCTACTTCCTACCTTCCTCATGGCAGTCAGCATCTTCCCCACTTTCCTCTTGTGGACTGGGACCTTCTTCGGCCATTCCCACTGGCTAGCCTCTGCAGCGCCATCCATCTGTTGCTCTTTCTTCAGAGCTCTGGCAGCTGCTGATTTCTCTGCGGTGGTCAGCCCTTACTGAGCTGCTCCACTGGCCTTTATACTGGATCTCCAGCTGGAGTATGCCCAGCAGGGCTGTGGAGGTGGGGTGCTCTCAGCCAGATAGCCCTGGTACACCCCATCACAGTAGGTAAGATTCCCCTGCTTGCCCCACCCCCACACGCTGCTCAAAAAATGGGCCATTTGTATTCCACGAAAGTGAGCCAATGGGAGGAGAGCGTTACTTCCGCTTCATGGTTGCTTCTGTCCCCAGCGCAATCCCATTGGCCAGTTTCTGGCCAATGGACGTTGCCTGTTTAGCATGTGAAGCACCTTTCCCTGCCCTCCCCTCAGGCTCTTATTCACAGAGTACACAGCCTGTGTGGAGATGGGGCAGGCTCCTGCCTGAGAAATGTGCTGGGCTGCTAGAGCCTGCCTCTGGAACCCCAGCCATTTCCCCCCCCCCAAGCACTATGCCCCCACTCCTACCCTCCTGTCCCACATGAGCCAAACTCTCTGCCCCCCTCCTGAGCCCATACCCCCTCCCAGACCCTGCTCCCCAATCCCTTGCTCCAGATCACAACCCCCTCTTGCCCTATGTCACAACCCAAACTCCTGCATCCCCTCCTGCACTCCAGTCCCCTGCCCTAGGTCACAGCCTTCTCCTGTCCTAGGCCACAACCCAAACCACTGCACTCCAGTCCCATGCCCCAGGTCACAACAGCCTCCTTCACCCAAACTCCCTCCCAGACCTCACAGGCCCTCCGACGCCCAAATCCCTTACTTCAGGGGTGGGCAAGACAGCATTCGTGCTAGATCCGGCCTGCCAAGCCAGTTCATCTGGCCCACGGCTGGCCCTGCCATTCCCCTTCTCACAGGCCAGTTGAGACCTGGAGCCAGGGGAGCAGGACGTTCTCTCTAGGTTCTGGGGGGGTGGGAGCAAAGACTTCATGTGCTCCACCCACCCCCAATCAGGGTCTGTGGGTGAAGGAGCACAGGAAGCTTCCTGACCCTTCTGGGGCAGTCTACAACTATTTCAGAAATTTGTGAAGTGGCTCCCCTTCAAAAATTATTGCTCTCTTCTGCACTAGACTGTTCTCTCTCCCAGAACAGTGAGACACACACACAGATGTTGCTTCAATAAAACTGATTTAAGTATAAACAAAGAAGGATCACAGTATGTTTGATGGAATCAGCCCAAACTGTGCTTTTAACTGACCATTTCCCCAGCCTGATTCCACCCGGTGAAAATGGCTCAGCAAGAGCAGGGGTTCCTTCAGCACTAAATTCAAATGCCTCTGAAATGTTTGCCTTCAGACTTATTGTGCCTACAAATCTCACATTAATGTTGCCAGATAGGCAGATAAGTACCAGATGTGTGCAAACTAATGTCCATCCATGCATGTAAATATGGGCTTTGCAGGCATACATGCAGAATTTGAAAGGGTTTCGCTTTGAAAATGTGATCCTGTTTTCCTGGTTGTATGAACTATAATATTTGACATCTGGAAAGCCTAGTCTTTTCTGTCTGTATAGTTGCAGACTGCATGAAGTAAATTACCCACCTACATAGGTCCTTATGCTGCAGTTCTTTCTCAGGCAAAATTACCACTGACTTCGTGGTCTCATAGGACCACATATAACCTCACTGACTTCAATGGGATTTCATCAGACTAAGGACTGTGAAAGAATTTAAGGTTGTTCCAAAGGTATATGGAACAGTGTGACATATTTTCCACTTCTTCCCTATATACTCTTTCAATTCTTCCTAGTAAAATTTAAAATATTTATGCCAGGGTGAGTCCATGCTTAGGTAAAATATAAACAGTTCCCCTCAGTACACTAGGGATGTCAGCCTGTAGTCATGACCAATTAATCAATTATCCTCGGTTTATCGGTTAATCCTGTCAACTACACACACTCCCTCTTCACTTGCTGCCTCTGTATCAAGGTAACAATGGTGGGGGAGGCAGGAGAGGGTACGCATGAGGAGCCAGCTTTTAAGCCAGCTCCCCAAGAGCACTGGATCCTGTGGAACTGCCTCTCCCTGACCCCCTTCCATAGAAAGGCAGCAGCGCAGAGGGTGAAGCAGGAACTGGTACATGCAGGAAGCCGGCTTTCAAGCCAGCTCCCCATACATATTAACTCCCACGAGCCACTTCCCCTCCTCCTCATGCTGCTGCCTTTCTATCAGAGGCACCAGCGTGGGCGGGAGGGAGGGGCGAGCTAAGAGGTAGGAGCTAAGAGGTGAGAGCTGGCTTTTAAGCCATCTCTTCGTGGGTATCGGCTCCATGGAGGCAGCAAGAGGGAGAGGTAGGCAGGAGGCAGTGCTCAGTGGGAGCCAACTTAAAAGCCATCTCCCCACATGCACCGGCTCTGCCTGTCCTCTTTGTGCACCTGAAGCGCAGTGGGCAGAGGAGGCTGCCACGAAGCAGCTTCTGTCTGCGGCAGGCCCAGCCTTGTTGCAGACAGAGGCTGCTATGTGGGATACTGGCACAGCCTCTGTCCGTGGGGAGCTTGGGCCCTCCTTCCGACAGCAGCAGCTGCTGCTTCTGTACCAGAGGCAGTAGTTCAGGGTGGCAAGAGACTCCCCAGGAGTGGAGCTGGGAGCACACTGGCTGCTGGCCCCACTCCTGGGGACTATCAAATAGTAATATAACTGCTAATATTTGATGCGGTTACACTATTATTTAATTACACGATATATAACATCCCTACTATACCCTATACCGTGTAATAGAAACTGTACACAAAGGGTGTATCTAGACTACTGGTTTTTTTCCGAAAAGTGGCAGTTTTTTTGACCACAGAAAACCTCATTTTACGAGGAAGAATGCCTTTTTTCGAAAGTGCTCTTTTGAAAAAAGGTTCTATGAAATGCAAACTGTGCTTTTTTGAAAGTACTGGTTGTAGTCTAGTCGCTCTTTTTCGAAAGAGGCTTTTTCGAAAGTATCTTTCGAAAAAGTCTCTTTCAAATGAGGCTTGCAATCTAGACGTAGCCAAAGTAAATTATATCAGCCTGTACCAACATAGGCTCAGATCCTGCAGTTCTTTCTCAGACAAAATTACCGTTGAATTAATAGTCTCTTATGAACACCCTAGGCCATTCTGAGGTATAATATAAAACAGTTCCCCTTAATACAGTGTAAATTGAGGAATAGTTACTGTTGCAAAGAAAACTAAGCCGTTTTGGTTATCAAATGCTACATAGTCCTCTAATTGTTGTCCAAATCCAATGCACCTCTCCTTTGTCCCTCTGTTGTTAGGCATTTTTTATATTACACTATACTTATATCCTATACAATAGAAAACACTACAGTATACAATAGAAACTCCTCAACTTTTTCTTACCACTATTAAGCCTATGTCCCCAAATACATGTGTATTCAATATCCTCAAGTAGATCAGAATTCTCTTCTAGCTATTTTACTTTGTCTCCATTGTTTAGCATAGTGTTGATCTACAGGCTTAGGAGATACCCATAAGACAATCATTAAAATTCTTCTAACTTGTTCTCTTTAGGCTATTGGAAAGTAAATAACTATGGAATCTTTTTCAAGCATGTGAAAATTTTCCCCCTACTTTATTTTAATATTAGTAAAAAGGCTATAGATGGCCCTAAGGGTCATAATATTTGTATTGTTAAATACCAGTTTGACTGGTAAATTACCATCTTCCAGAGGCAACTGTATTGTAATGAGCTTTATGGTAAGAATTTATTCAGAAGTTTTTCAGTTCAACAGCTGTAGGGAGTTTATATCTGAAATATCAGGGAACCAAAAAGAAAAAGAAAGGATCTTTAAAGATGGGCCTAAGTGGCTTGCATGTCAGAAAATAATCCCTGAACACACCTGTGCAGCAGAAACACAACGCAAGGATTAGTGATGTACTTAATCTGTCATTATGGCATTCCCTCACTGAACTGCCTGAGTGGTTTCTGCTACCCCAGCTCAAGTTCCACTTCCACATTATCAGCGTCCACATGAATTCCAGTGGATTTTTATACTGAACAAAGCATGTTTGTTCATTCATTTTGACTGTGATGTCTAAGGTGGAATTTTAATGGAGCGAAAAATGAGGGGAGGAAAGGAAAGAGAAAATAATAACCTGAACACTGAAACTCAATGCTTAATACAATTTGCCAAGCTTTGCATTCACATCTGCTACTCTTTTCAGAAGAAACTCAACCCGCGTATTTATAAAGTGGAATTTCGGCTGCTGGTATCATTCTGCAAGTGCGTAGAACCTAGAGGGTATCTTACTGTTCATTCCTGGGGTTTTAATCCATCCAGCTAGCAGCCACACTTATTAAACCACAGTTTGTCTTATATTGTGAGATTTCCTGTGCTTTGCAGCCCTGAACCTTGTGCAAGTCTAAATCCTTGTGCTGACCAACTGCACATCTACAAAACTATGAGTTTCTTTTTAAATGTTAGGAAAATGCCTCTCTACCGAAAATGTTCCCAGTAAAAGATAGGAAATACGAGAAAAGAAAAAAGTAGATGAGCCTCTGTGATTTCTGCTTCCACTGTCCATTTGCAGAAAATAGTGTAGAAAGCAGTTTTTTGCAGAAGCCAAGCTTCTGGCCAAATAACCTCTTTCTACAAAAAACATTAAAAAGGAGGGAAGAGAGGTTAGGCAGGATCTAAGAACATAGAAACATGTTTTTTTAAATACATTTGAGTTTCAAATTGACCTGGTGCACTTCCTGTAGCATTAAAGTACCATAAATTGAAAAAAGCAAGTTGGAAATAGCCTGGACAAAGCTGCAGTTACTGCCAGAGTGGTTTTTTCATCTTTTTGAATGGAAGCCAAAGTAGTTGACTGCACTCTGTGCTGGAACCCATGCCAGCCAGCCAAAGAATAACATTTCTTAGACTAAGAAGGCAACTGTTTGTTTGTTCTTCCCGCCTGGCTGTTAATACTGGTGATGATGGAAGAGGTTAAGCATTGAAGAAAAGAAAAGAAAATTGTTTAGGGAGGAGAGTAAAGTTGAGAGGTAAATTTTCCCCTCTGTTACACTTCCCCACTCTCTGTTGTCTTCAATTGGATTGTAAGTGAGAGGAAACCTTTTCCTTAACATATGCTTTTGTTTCCTGTAAAATATGGCAGTTTTAAAAAGGAGCAATTGCCATTATCACGAGTTTTGCACAGGACCAAAATAGATGAGAATGCTAGGATGTCACCATGGCAATAGTATTCAAGGGAATATTATTCTTTTTGTGCAGATCTACAAACTCCAGTGTGTGATGCAACAAATAATAATAAAGGAATCCTTCTTATGTACAACAGCAATTGGACACCTATGATTAAGCCTGATACCACTGAATTTTGAGTTTTGGGTGCACAAGAAATGCAGGATCATGCAATTTGGAAACTGTTGTTGCTGGACTATTAATGTCTGGGCTGGCTTTCTTTCTGATGTGCCAGATTGGGATGAATCATTTCTCTTAAACTCTTCTTTCTTTCTCTCTTGTTGTGCAGTGTGTAACGTCCACGCATACTCCTCATGTGTTATAGCATGTGTCCATTCTGTGTCTAGATTGGGCTTTGATGTAAGTTCATGCCCGATGTCACCTTTTCACACTTGTTGTTTGATTTACTCTGTTATTTATTTTGAAAGTTTTTATTTTATTTGAATTCTAATGGGTGCCCTGTTTGCAGGCAGGAGGGGCTAGCATAGAGACAGCTAAACCATACCAGAGGAATCACTGGTTTTAAGGTTAAAGTCCTGTGAGTTATGCTGATAGCACAGAGGGCCAAAGATCTGAGTCTGTTTACTAGCTGTTTATCCATTTATCCTGCGTTCATTCCAATGGCATGTCCTCCTTGCCCTTTTTATTGGTTAACTAAATGTTCAACTGGTTAACCAGCCCGCCATGTCACAGTGGGCTTGGCCAAGCAGAGTGCACCGTACGTGGGTGCTCTTCCAGCTGGGCAAGGTGCAGGTTAACTGGTTACCCCGGTAAGCATGTAAGCAAGGCAATGCTTACTGGATAGCCAGTTACCCCTATATACTTCTAGGCTACGTCTAGACTGGCATGATTTTCCGCAACTGCTTTTAACTGAAAAGTTTTTCCGTTAAAAGCATTTGCAGAAAAGAGCTTTTGCGGAAAAGCGTCTGTGCCAATCTAGATGCAGTTTTGCACAAGAAAGCCCCGATCGCCATTTTCGCCATCGGGGCTTTTTTGAACAAAACAGTTTTTAGCTGTCTACACTGGCCCTCTTGTGCAAAAGCATTTGCGCAAGAGGGCTTTTTCCCAAGCGGGAGCAGCATAGTATTTGCACAAGAACACTGACAATCTTACATTAGATAATCAGTGTTCTTGTGCAAATTCAAGCGGCCAGTGTAGACAGCTGGCAAGTTTTTCCGTAAAAGCAGCTGCTTTTATGGAAAAACTTGCCAGTCTAGATGCAGCCCTAGTGATTATATGAGAATTTTGACTCATTTGAAAAAGAGTAAGTTTCTAGTCTTGATAACTCTGGAGAAAAGCTTGAATATGGAATAACTCTGGAGGAAAGCTTGAACATGAAATGAATGTGTTCCCTAAAGTTTCAAAACCCAGAAGGGAAATCAAAAGAATGCCAAGATTTTTTTTTCAAAATTCTTAATTTTTAAATTTATCTAATCCATTTGGAGCGTCTCTTGTTTTTGAATAATTGAGATGAAACAACACTGAATTATTTGTGGGTGAGGGGTCTTGTACTTATTGTTAGCATTTGTACACCTCTTACGGCGTGGAAAGCATTGTTCATTTTCCCTATTATTCTCAGCAGGCCACATGGGGTGCTGTAGTTCCAAAGAGAGCATTTTGCCCTTAAGCTTCGGGAGGGCTAGGGAGCAAGGAGAAGGAAGAGGCTGACCAATGACTTCTCTGACCCTTGATGGCCCAGGGGGATCATCAACTTTTCTCCTCCATTTCAGGGCTGTCATCTTGATGCAGTCCAGGATCTGCTTGGCCCATTCATTTTCTCCCCAGTAGTGAGCCAGACAGTGGTTTAGAAGTGGAGTGGTTTAAAGGCCACACAGTATACCTACCTTTCCTTCCCCCTGGGAGAGGTGAAGTCACAAATAGTGTATAATCTTCATTAGGGGGAGAGCCCTTTAATTATGAGGTGTATCTGGGCTCCACTCCACATACGTGGCAGGACCAGCATTTGACCTTCTGCATTTGCACAAAGTACAGCTTGATCATAGCCACCTGTCAGAAAAAGATATCTCACCTCAAGCCAGATGTGTGCTGCTTTGGAATTGCTGGGTGGGGCATTTAGAGGGGAAATGGAATGACAGGCTAGCATTAGCATTGCTAATATCTTGAACAAATGTTTTTTTCTGATTAATTAAAATAAATTGGCATAACAAGAAACACAGTGTGCGTTCTTAAAAGTGCAAAGTTGTTCTCTAATGCAGCTTCCCATTTGAGCAAGTCCCTTAATTATCTCTGTTTGTGCTCTAAAGCAAATTTGTTTTTTCATAGAAATCAGCGTTGCCTAATTCCCATTGCTGCTTAAAAATCAGCAGCACAAAGGAGTTCTTAACTGTGGAGTCTGTTAGCTCCCTATGCATACATATTGCATCTCTCAATGTCCCCTTTGGATGACCAGAGGCATGTTCATGTCCAGTGTAGAATATTTATACAAAGCCAATTTCTTGTTTTCCTTTATTTTATCATTTAAACATAGTGAAGTTTAGAGGTTCACTCAGTTGCAAGCAAGCTGAAAGATGTGCAGTAATAGAAGAGGCACTTATTTTCCCCGCAAAAATAATGAAAAGACACAAATAAGTTACCAGCCATAAAATAGATCCATCATTGACAGTGAATTAGAAAAGGAATTTTGGTGATAACTATCTTGAGAAATGATGATGTAAGCACCAAAGCAGTACACCCCACCATCAACCTCTGTCTGAATCAGTCCACACGAGAGATCCACTTCCTTGACACTACAGTACAATTAAATAATGGACAAATTTCCACCACCCTATACTGGAATCCTACTGACCACTACACTTACCTTCATGCTTCTCACTTCCATCAGAGATACATTTATCAATCTATTGTATACAGCCAAGCCCTAAAATACAACCAGATTTGCTCCAATCCCACAGACAGAGATAAACACCTACAGGATATATAGAGAGCATTCTTTAAACTGAAATACACACCTGAAGAAGTGAAAAAACAGATCAACAGAGCCAAAAGAGTATCCAGACATCAACTACTTCAAGAAAGTCCCAAAAGAGAAAACAGAATTCCACTTGTCATCACCTACTTAAACCCCTCCAATACATTATCAACAATCTACAACCTATCCTGGAAAATGACCCCTCACTCTCAGAGGCCTTGGGAGAAAGGCCAATTTTCACCTACAGACAACCCACTAACCTCAAACCAATTCTTTCCAGTAACCACGCAACACACCTCCATCATAATCATCCAGGAACACACCCCTGCAATCAGCCCCAGTGCCATCTCTACCCACACATCTACAATAGTGATTTCATCACTGGACCCAACCACATCAGCTACCAAATCCGAGACTCATTTTACTTACCATCCATTAATGTGATCTATGCCATCAAATGCCAGCAGTGCCCCACTGCAATGTATATTGGCCAAACTGGACAGTGTCTAGGGGAAAGTATTAATGGACACAAATCAGATATCTGAAAAGGCAATACACAAAACCTGTTGGAGAACACTTTAATCTGCCTGGACACTCATTAATGGATCTCCAAGTCACAGTTTTGTTTCAGGCCAATTCCACAAGCCAAATACACAAGGAAGGGTTAGAACTTAACTGCATTCTCAAGTTTAATTCTTATGCAAATGGTATGAATAGGGACATTAGCTGCTGAGCACACTATCTTCCACATCCCAATGACTAACCAACCAAACAATGGAGATACTAATTGTTCTTATCAGCCTCCTGTAACTATTTGAACCATCTACTCACTGTTTCTTTTTTCTTCCCCTCTTTTCCCCCCTTTCCTTATTTATTCTTGGATCTGGACTTCTAATACTCCTGTCATCTGAAGAAGTGGGTTGTACCCACGAAAGCTCATGATACCATCTACGTATTTTGCTAGTCTTTAAGGTGCTACTAGACTGTTGGTTGTTTTTTAAGTTTTTCCTGCTACAAACTAACTTGGCTACCCCTCTGAAGCTTTCAAAGCAGTACAGTTACTGCATGTCATGCTGCATCATCATGAATGGCTTAACAGTCCAGTTTGCAAGTGACAATCTGTGCCACAAATGCTATACAGTATCCGTGAAACCCAGGGCCAGAGGATAATTCTAGTACTACTAGTGCTTGAACCTGCTGTGCTTTCCTCTTCTCTCTTCACTTTTTTCTCTCTCAACAACCTCTCTTCAGTGTTTTTTACTGCCTGCAGCCTTCCAATGTGATGGCCTGTTGCTAGCTGAGCCTACGTGTTCCCAGCTTGTGGTATTGATGTTGAAAGTTTTCAAGCCCCTATTGTAAACTTCCTTGAACCTGAGCGTGGGTCATCCCAGTGGCCTTGGAGCATCTGCAAGTTCTCCATACAGGAGATAATTTGGAATGCGTCCATCATCTACCCAATACAAATGACTGATCCATTAAAGATTCTGTGTTTGAGAGAAGTGAATAGATAGACTATGCAGTTTTGCTTCCTCAAGCACTTCTGTGTCAGGACCTTTGGTTTCCCACTTGATATTGAGACTATGGTGAAATCTGCAAAAGTGAAAGGTATTTAGCTTTCTCTTATGCCTGCTGTAAGTGATCTAAGTCTCTCTATCATTCGGCTGCATGCTTAAAATGCATGTCCGGTAAACCTGTATCTTGGTGATCAATGTAAGGGCTCGTCTAGACTACGGGGAAGATTCGAAAGAGGATATGCAAATTCCCTGGGAATTTGCATATCTTCTTCTGATCTCACTTTAGAAAGCGGAGCTTTGGAAAGTGAAAGTAGTTTAGACGCAGCTTTTTGGTGAACCCCTCCCTTGTCGAAAAGCTGCTTTTCCTAAAAAAATGAGGTTTACACGGCTTTTCGACAAAGGGAGGGTTTACTGAAAAAGCCGTCTCTAAACTACTTTCATGTTCGAAAGGTCCGCTGTTTCGAATCTTCCCCGTGGTCTAGACGAGCCCTTTAGTGCCCTGTTATCTCATGTGTACTTGGTCCATTAGTGATAGCTGCCTTTCTTGTCTGAGAATTAAGGTTGCCATTTAGGGCATGTTTACACAAGACAATTATTTTGGAATAGCTTATTTCAAAATAATAATTCCCGAAATAATTTCAAAATAACATGTCCGCACTATGGCGAAGCCTCAAAATTAGTCCAAGGCAGGCACCCTTACTGTGGATATGCTACCTAAGCTTAGAGCCCCAGGAAGCACTGGGGAGTAATTACTTTGAATGACTCTGGGGAGTAGTTATTTCAAAATAGCAGCAGTGGAGCATCCACACCACTGCTATTTTGAAATAACTATTTCAAAATAAGTGTTATTCCTCATGGAAAGCTGGAGTTATTATTTCAAAATAACCATCCTGTTACTTCGAAACAACGGGCTTGGTAGTATGGATGCTCTGCTTGTTATTTCGAAATAAGGGGAGTTATTTCAAAATAACTCCCTAGTGTAGACCAGGGCTCTGATACAAATTATCCTGTACAGTTAATCCCAGAGACCAGAGGCTTTGCACAGATTCTAGCATGGTGTCAGCTATTGAAATTTCTAGTCTAGTCAACATATCTTGTGTGAGCATATTGTTATAAACAGTTGTTATTGGCAGTTTCCTTAGCACAAGAACATTAATAGGAATGTATAATTTATATCATTACCAGATTTAGATCTTAATGAGTATTAACACATTAATTCCTAGCTGCTTTTTAAACTGTAGCACATTCAGCAAATTGGATGCTACACTCCCACACACAAAGCCAAGTGCAGGTTTTATGATTTGACAGTTTCATCCAATTGTCTGAGCAATCTGGTCCCTATGCTACCTTCTGTTGGGATGGGATGCTGACAGATCTCTTCAGCTAAATTGTGTTGGGTTGGACCAATACTTTGATAGGAAACCTTCAAATAATACCTATGTTGTGGTTTGAATTAGGGATGTAATAGTGCAGTTGATTAACTGATAAGCAAAAGCTCATAGGTTAATGCTATAGACTACATGCATTCCCCCCGACTCCTCTTGCCAGTAAATATTTAGCAGGCTGGCCAGCAGCCCGGCTCAGTCCTGGCTCATTCTGTGTCAGGGACTTACCCCCACTGCAGCTCTGCATTTAAAGTATATTAGGAGCCAGGCAGGCAAACAGCCTGGCTCAGTTCTGGCTTGCACTGGGTCTGGGAGCTCAGTACTCCCCATCCCCCCCAGACAGGTGATAGGCAGCTGGTCCAGGAAGGGAGCTGGTTTATAAAATGGCTCCCATTGTGGACCAGCTGCTGCCTAGCACCCTGTGCTGCTGCCTCTGACACAGAGGCAATAGTGCGGAGTGGCAGGGGCCTCCTCGGGAGTGGGGCCAGACTTCACTGGTTAGGCTTCACCCCCAGGGTCTGTAGAATAGTCAAGCAGCACATAAGAATTCTTGAGGTTAATCAACTATTCAATTAACCGATATTTAACATCCCTAGTTTCAATTGCTGCAGTTAGGCTATATGGTGGCACTCTTCACTGTGAGCCTGCACTTAAAATCAGTGCCCCAGAAGTGTCAGGTGTTCTCTTTTGGGTGAAACATAAAACTGAAATTCTGACCCCTTGTTGTCATTGAGGGTATGTCTTCACAGCAGTTAAGCACCCACAGCTGGCTCATATCAGCTGACTTGGCCTCATAGAGCTTCATAGAAATCATAGAATCATAGAACTAGGAGAAACCTCCAGATGTCAACAAATCTGGTCACCTGCGTTCATGTCAGGACAAAGCAATGGGTAACCAAGACTAGTGAATGGGTTACATTACTGACCCTTATTTTTTGCACATGGCCACAAGATTAAAATCAACAGGTGGGCAACTTGAGGCCTGCGGCCCATTGGGGTTCCACTTGTGACCCGTGCATTCCCTCTCTGCTCCCTTTCCCCATGCCTATTTTGCCCTGGAGTTCTGCACTTATCTACTCCTCCTCCTCCCTTCCAACACTTTTGGGCGCCATGTGTCAGCTGATTCATGTTCCGTCCTCACTCTCCTTTTCCCTTCCAGAGCATGAATGCTGTGAATCAGCCGATTCACAGCACCCTGAAGGTAAAGTAAAATAAAATAAAACAAACTTTGTCTAGTTGGCTCTTTGTTTTCAGTTTTTGACAAACGATAAAAACTGAGATCATATCAGTGATTCAGCCTGCAGTGGGTTGTATATAGCATGAGTTAGTGAACCTCACATTCCTTGTGGTAGGCAACCACTTCTATTTGTATTCACTGGGTAGGAAGTATTTGTGCCTATATGTGCAACTCCACAAACATTTCCTCTTGCAGCTAAAGAGGGGACTATAAACAGACCAGTGTTGTGTGGAAAACAGCACTGAGATTTAGATTTAAATCCTATTATGTGAAAATGTTTGATTTATTTTTTAGCCAGGCAGCTCTTGGTCTGAAATAGAGGCTTTTATAAATTTATTGTAGGGAAATGGAAAGGTCTAGGTAACACAGCTCTCCCTGCAATCAGGACAGATGACTACATCCAAGGTCAGGATTTAGTTATCAAGCTTTAAATCACACAAGGTTTGATCTAGAGATATAAAAAACGCCTAAAATAGTTAACCAGTTAAATGATTTGTGTAACCGGTTAACCACCGTCCACAGGCAGGGGCTGCTCTGGCCCTGCTGCGTCATAATGGTGGGAGCTCTTCTGACCCTGCTGACCTGCCGTGACTAGGGTCCTGTGGGACGGGCCACTGTGGGCCGGGAAGCTAGCTGGGCTTACCTGGTAACTGGTTAACAGTGTAATCTTTTATATTCCTAGTTTGATTCTGTGTTCCATCAAAGGTAAAACTTATGGGTGTCCTCAACCAGAAACCTCAATCATGGACCAGGATCCCATTGTGCTAGGTGCTGTACAAAGACAAAACCCAAAAAAAGAGCTTACAATTCAAATGTAAGATAGAACACAACAGATGGATACACAATTACCCTGATGGGGAAAGCAAGGAAACAGACAATACTTGTTGTGATGGGTCACCACAGCACACCAGATCTTCTGTAGTTCATATGGTTTGTCCCACAGTGCCAGTGCAGGGTACCATATATTTCAAATTGTTTGTCCAGTCCCATTTTACAAGACTTGAGAGAGATATTCCATTGCTTCTCTGAGAAGACTTTCATAGTCTAGTAGGGTTCAATATTAGGAAGCCTTCTCGACGTTCTGCCTTCAGATGAAGTTCTGCCTACCAAACACGTTCAGACTGTGTGTATGTAATAATAAAACATGTACTCAGTATCAGCAATCTCTCATTTGTATTGAGATGATGTTCTCTCTTTTAAATTTTGAAATGCTCTGCACTTTGCCTTTGGGCAGCTTGCATAACAACATGAGGAAACAGGACAGCTCTGCTGGATTTCATTCTGTGGTCAAGTGCAGTCATCTTAGCTAGTCTATGTAAAGCATGAACAATTTTCAGCAATCATTCTTCACTCTCTTTTACTCTCTTCCCTTTCTGTCTCTAACTAGGAACCTTTTATACCAAAATGGAGCTAACATAAACAGAGTCCGGCACAGATACAAAATTTGTATCCACAGCTGTTTTTGCAAAAATAAGCAACAGATATCCACAAATTTGAAGGGTTCTAGGTATGAAATTTGTATCCGCATCCATATCCGCAAAAATGAGCTGTGGATGGATATCCACATCCGTGGATGCAAAGCTGGTATCAGTGGATTTTCAGAGCACTAAACATGAAGTTTTATAGCTTAATGTGAGAGCAGGAGCTTCTAGAGCACTGCTAAAGCTTGCTTTACCTGGCATGCGCTCTTCATGATGTCCTTGATAATGAGTCCCAGGGATTCCTAGGCGGGGTTGGAGCTTGTCCATTTCTAGCAAACATCATGCTGTAATTTCAAACTGCACCTTATCCCTGGGAACTTTGGTTGACCTACAGATTTGCTGCTGGAGACCACATGCTTTGGTGTCAGATAACCTGGAAAAAGACCCAGGGATCCATCATGCCTTGGCCTGGCAGCTTTTTTTAAGGGAGAATTGATGAGATACATTTATTTTTTAATCTTTTCTTTCACTCACTTCTTTCCAAACTATTCAATGGCAGTAAATCTGCTCTATAGCTGAAAACAGAGAGTGCCTGCTGACATGTAAATGGCTGTTGGGGAGCTGATCCCTTGTGCTTGAAAAGCCAATTTCAGTGCTCTGGACTTTATTCCTCACTTATCCTCTGAGTAAACCTTAATATTCAGACCAAAATCCTGGTATCTCATGCTTGTGTACAGTCACCTGAAATTAATTATGCACTGGGGGCTCTAATTAATAGAGTTAAGGCTGTTAGCCAATTCATTCAGCATGGAAAAGAGCTGAAATGCCTTAAGAACCCTGTGAGCCAAATCCAAGGAATACACTCACATACCAGTATGGCATGGCTTACAGAGTAGGGTACAAGGGAAGGGCTGTGATTACTGTCCCCTGCATGGTGCTGGCTTAATGCACAAGAAAGTACATTTTATGCTTCATTAGCAACAACAATATTGATTGCTATTATCGGTTTCACTTGCTGTGATTTCACTGTATTTCATTATGGTCAGATGCCATCAAGCATAAATGGTGGCACAGTGTTGAACATTGTGTCAAGGTGGTTTCTGGATGTATGAAGAATTGTGGCTTTTTTAATTTAGGATAGGATGTTCTTTTACTGTTAGCTGAAAATTCAACCAGAACAATCCTCATACAACACATTGTAATTTCAGACATCACTAGCAAATTTGATTAACTGGAACCTGTCCATATAGGGTTACACTAGTAATGTCTGAGTGTAAACGACTGACTGTTTAACCGATAAGCAAAGCCTCTTTCCTGGGAGCCAGGTGGGCAGGGGCTGGCAGTATAAAACTAAATTAAACTGAGCTAAACTAAGCTAGCTAAGCTAGCTAAGCTTTATACCGCAGAGTCTGCAGCATGGGTAACTGTGTAACCGTTGTTGAAATTTTCAGCAGTTACACTGCTACCCTACTACACAATTTTTAACATCCCTACCTTACACAGGGCCTCATCTTGCAAGATGCTGAGTGCTTTGTGTGAACTGTTAGTGCCCTTGATTCCCATTGTCTTCAAATGGGAGTACAAGGAAACTCAGGAAGCCCCAAGGGCCCAATTTTAAAAGGTATTAGTAACCATAGATTCAGATAGACACCTAGTGGGATTGTTGAAAGTGCCTAAGCAGGTTAGGTGCCTCACTCCCATGATTGCAAATAATATTTAGGCTCTTACGTTCCTATGCAAATTTTGAAAATGAGTTTTGAGCTCTTAAATTAATGAAGCATTGCAATGCTGAGCAGAACCACACAGACACACTTTTACAAATCAGGGCCCAAGTGCCAAGTCACTTTTGACATTAGAACTTAGAAGCCGAAATCACTCGAGTAAAATTTTCAAAAGCAACTAAGGCATCTATCTGCATCTTTAGGCGCCTAAATACCTTTGTCAGCTTTGGCCTAAACTTCTTGCAGGAGTTGGCTGCTATGAGGCTAATATGTTACCACTGTGGCAATAGTGAACTTCACCACACAGATTTTTCTCATAAACAAAATACAGATTTTCTACAGCCACTGAAAACATGTAGGCTGTGTCTACATTGGCACCTTTTCCAGAAAAGGGATGCTAATGAGACAAGTCGGAATTGCAAATGCCACGGGGGATTTAAATATTCCCCATGGCATTTGCATGAACATGGCTGCCGCTTTTTTCCAGCTCAGGGCTTTGCCGGAGAAAAGCGCCAGTCTAGACGGGATCTTTCAGAAAATAAAGCCTTTTCTGGAAGATCCCTTATTCCTCTTAAATTCAGGAATAAGGGATCTTCCGGAAAAGGCTTTATTTTCTGAAAGATCCCGTCTAGATAGGCGCTTTTCTCCGGCAAAGCCCCGAGCCGGAAAAAAGCGGCAGCCATGTTCATGCAAATGCCGCGGGGGATATTTAAATCTCCAGTGGCATTTGCAATTCCGACTTGTCTCATTAGCATCCCTTTTCCGGAAAAGAGTGCCAATGTAGACACAGCTGTATGGTTTAGTACAGTTAAAAGAAATGATGAAACTCTTCCCTAAAAGAGGGACCTCATGAGCTATGTTATGGCCATAGAAGTGTTGTATAATGTACAATGAGCAGTTTGAGGCAGTTCCAAAACATTGACCTTACCCCCACTGGGTACTACGTCTAGACTGCAAGCGCCTTTCAGAAGAAGCTTTTCCAGAAGAGATCTTCCGGAAAAACTTTTTTCGAAAGAGAGTGTCTACATAGCAAAAGCACAATGAAAAAGCGATGTGCTTTTTTGAAAGATAGCAGCCCCATTGATTGGATCCTATGTCACATTTCAGTTGTGATTACTGTGGATGGAGTGGCCACCAGGGCATCTGTGCTTTTTCTTGGAGGCCTCTTCTTTCGAAAAAACTCTCTTCTGTGTCTACACACGCATTTTTCCAAAAAAGCTTTTCGGAAAAAGGTTTCTTCCTTGTAGAAAGAGGTTCACCGTTATTGGAAAAACCCCTCCGTTCTTTTGACTTTCTGTCCAAAAAATGCAATAGCAGTGTGGATATAAGTGTAGTTTTTCTGGAAAAATTCTGCAGTGTAGACATACCCTGGGAGAGAAGATTAGCATACAGGAGACGATTGCTCACAGCTATCACAATGATGAAGTGAAATTTAAAATTTCAATAGATGTTTGCTTAAGGAATAACAGTTGAGAAGGCCCTGTGGATTCTTAAATTCCCATTGCAACACTGTAAAATGAAACCATGACCATTTGTTATCCTTCCACTACTTTGTATGGAACCCAGGCAGAAAGAGATAACCTTTTAATGATTCCTTCCTTGTTATTAAGAGTGTGTATGTATGCTTTTTTAAAAGGCATCTTTTAAACCATACGGTGTGAAAGTTCCATTCCTTTTACACCATTCTCTTCACTTAAAGGGTGCGTCTAGACTGGCAAGATTTTGCACAGAAGCGGCTGCTTTTGCGCAAAATCTTGCCATCTTTCTAAACTGGCCGTGAGAATTTGCGCAAGAACACTGATGATCTAATGTAAGATTGTCAGTGTTCTTGCGCAAGAACTCTGATGCTACGCACTCAGGAAAAAGCCCTCTTGCGCAAGAATTCTTGTGCAAGAGGGCCAGTGTTGACAGGGACAGGAATTTTTTGCGTTAGAAAGCCCCGATGGCGAAAATGGCCGCCGGAGCATTCTTGTGCAAAACTGCGTCTATACTGGGCACAGATGCTTTTGCGCAAAAGCAAATCTTTTGCGCAAAGGCACTTGCCAATATAGATGCTCTTTTGCGGAAATACTTTTAACAGAAAATCTTTTCAGTTAAAAGTATTTCCGCAAAATCATTCCAGTCTAGATGCAGCCAAAAAGTCTAAAGCTTTTCTGATGTTTGTGTAAATTAGGCTTTATATGTATTTTTCACTCCTCAGAGATTTTACAAGAAACAGTATCACTGAGTATGCTATGCCAGTATGATGAGGGCTTAAACTAATTCACAATGGCTAGAGAATTTGTGAATAAAATTTAAAACAAACAAAACAGTGGATCTTGCAGAAATACTTTTCACTGTTTTGCTGAGCAAAATGCTCCTTTTTGTACTTTAAAGGAATATCGCTGTTGACATAGCTTATGTTGTAAAATATAAATTAGGATTCTAAAGGATTTAAGTGGCTTAAGTACAAGTTTTCAGTCCTCCCAATGAGAGTAGTGTAGTCGTTCCCATCCAAGAAGCTAATTTTAATTAGACTTGGAATGGAGCTTTCTCAGCTTAAATAGAGTCCTGTGGAGAGCTTTTGTTTTCACTTTGTTGTGACTAAAAATGGCACATTTTGCTTTAAAGTGATGTATAGCCAGACACCATTTTCTGGGTTGTGAACTTTTGACACTGATGAGAATAATTCCTGCCAAACAAAAATCTATTGCTGTTCAAATTCTTTGCATGACTGTATTCATGCAAATGTTCCTTATAGTCCAACATGAAGTAGTGTATTATAAACCATTATAACACAGTCATCCTTCTCTCTGCAATTCAGATCATTAGCATAGGTCCAACAGCATTGAGGAGCAATTTCCATAATAAAGGAAATCCTCTCCCTTTTAATCACTTACCACCAAATGAACCATTTAATGCCACATTCAGACCTATTGTTTGAGGATTTCCCAAGGCTCCCCTTGATCCACTTACATTTTATCTGCCTTTTGTCTCTGGTTAACCTGCTTGCTTTTTTAAGGGGGGAAAAATCAAATCAATTGCAAGAGGCATGCAGCTGTTTAATTAAACTTTTTCCCCCCTCAAAAGTTGCTTGAGATTTCTTTGGGTTTCTCCTTAGTAGTGTCTAATCACTATAATTTAACAGATTCTGTAATTACCTGGCTCACATGGATATAGCTTGATTGCTGCTTCTTTGTTCCATCCATTTCAACTTCAAGTGACAGCTGAATTTACTCTAGATGAATAGCTCATGCAGTGGGGGCAGTACAGGGGTGGTCTAGATTTATATGCAGCCTTTAAGGCTTCCAAAACAAGAGCAAAACATAGTTCTAAAAGTTCACAGAGAAATGGATAGGCAAGGCTTCTTTATTTAAATCCTGAGAACCAGATTCTGCTGTAGTCCTTATGTGGTGGCTCCCTTTGAACTCCATGTAATATTAGTCAATGTACATAAAGGCTGTAGAATCTGGGCCTCTGCTTGTGTATTCCAGCGTAAAATGGAATATGGTAAAGGAGTGGTAGCAAATGCTAGGAAATTCAAAATTCCAACTGAAACTGTCCTCAGTTCACACTTTTTGTGCCAAGAGAGCACAGCCTGGTCCCTACCTGCCACCAGCATATTTACATAGAACCATCCATTGATTTCAGCAGGAATTTCCATGCCTGGATCAATGGTACTGTATAGCCCATTAGTTGGTGTTAGGTGGACAGAAGGCTCACAGGATCCTGTTCAGAGAGAGGTTTCTTTCTCCAATATCTAAATGAACAAGTCATGGTTTTAATGAACATACAAGAGAAAGGAGACCTATTTTTCCTGTGTATATTCTTTACTCGAAAAAGGGCAATGGTATAGCAAAGAAGCACAGGTGGTGGAAAAGATCAGAAAGATAATTTAGTCTGTCCTCCTTCTCCCAAGACTTGTTTCCTATCATCTGTTTTTAAATATTTTGTATATCTCTTGTTTTTAATGTCCAAAATAATGAGGTTTCCTGTAAATGCAGTATGAATTTAGGTCATGGTAAAAATACATATTCTGAGGATCTGGAAACACTACATTTTGCACTTATAATATATCTAATTATAATTTAAACACTGCACTCCTTATGAGTGCCTCACTTCATAAGGGTCTCAGGGGAGAGCAGTCATACAGTATAATCTTATTAATCCAATATATGTCAGTACAATGCAAACAATAAATATAGAGTATGCAGACAAAGAAATTACAGGCAATTGTACTGAGCAATCACAATTTCAGTTTTTTATCCACTACAAAGCTTTTTAAGATAAAGAGATACTATTTTCTTAACCTCAAATAATGTCACATTTTTGTAATAATAATATTTTAGCACTTGCACAGCTTTATTCCTCTTCAAAGCACTATACAAATAACAACTTAGTAATTCTAAAATCTCAAAGTTGTAGTTAGGTAATAATTATTATCCCTATTGTACCGAAGGGAAGATGGATACATATAGGTTAAATAACTTGCCACAAGCTCTAAAGTTCATAATCAGGGATGAGATCAGAACTCTTAAGACTCCTTCCTCAAAACCTTATGGTTAGACCATTCTATCACACCTTTGTATATTGGTAACTTTTGTATGATCTGTCATCTCTTGTATGATTGGCCCCCAACTGGTAAATTCTGTACATTTCTCATGTTTATTTTTGTCAGCCAGATAAACCTGGAGTGTCACTCTTTTTTATGTCAGCTAAGGTGTTCCTGCAATGCCAATCATTTCTTGAATCTGTTAGAACTGGAGTAATTCCTTCAAAATATGACCTAATTCCCCTGGTTAGCAACTGTGAATTTGTTTTTATGCTCTTGTAAGAAGAAAAAAAAAGCTAGACCCATATTTCCTCCATGGACAGGGGGTATGTCTACACTACAAAGTTAGTTCGAACTAACGGACGTTAGTTCGAACTAACTTTAATAGGTGCTACACTAGCGCTCCGCTAGTTCGAATTTGAATCGAACTAGCGGAGCGCTTAGTTCGAACTAGGTAAACCTCATTTTACGAGGACTAACGCCTAGTTCGAACTAGCTAGTTCGAACTAAGGGCTGTGTAGCCCTTTAGTTCGAACTAGTGGGAGGCTAGCCCTCCCCAAGTTTCCCTGGTGGCCACTCTGGCCAACACCAGGGAAACTCTATGCCCCCCTCCCGGCCCCGGACCCCTTAAAGGGGCACGGGCTGGCTATGGTGCCCGTGCCAGGTGCAAGCCTGCCAGCACCCAGCTAGCAGACCCTGCACCTGGCACGGCACAGAGCCACCCACCCGATGCCCCCCAGCCCACCCCCTCTTGCCGGGACCAGGCTGGCGGCTCCCGGGAGCTTCCCCTGGACCGCAAGAGGCAGGCACCTTCCTGGGCTAGTGCGAACATCGTGGACCTCGTCCACGATCTCTGCACTAGGCACAGGAAAGTGGCCGTCTAGGGCAGGAGAGCTGCCAGCCTGGCCACCCAGGAGCAGGTGTGCATGAAAATCAAGGGGGTCCACTGAGACCCCCGACACTGAGCCCTGAGCTTAGAATGGCCGTCCTGGGTCAGACCAAAGGTCCATCTAGCCCAGTAGCCTGTCTGCCGACAGTGGCCAACCCTAGGGACCCTGGAGGGGATGGACCGAAGACAGTGACCAAGCCATTTGTCTCGTGCCATCCCTCTCCAGCCTTCCACAAACTTTGGGCAGGGACACCACTCCTACCCTCTGGCTAATAGGACTCCATGGACCCAACCTCCATCACTTTATCTCACTTCCCTTTAAACTCTGTTCTAGTTGTAGCCTTCACAGCCTCCTGCAGCAAGGAGTTCCACAGGTTAACTATTTGCTTTGGGAAGAACAACAACTTTCTCTTACTAGTTTCAAGCCTGCTACCCATTCCTTTCCTTTGGTGTCCTCTAGTCCTTCTTTATGGGAACTCAGGAAGAACTTTTCTGAATGCACCCTCTCCACCCAACCCCTGCTTTTAGAGACCTCTATCCTGTCCCCCCTCCGTCTCCTCTTTTCTAAGCTGAACAGTCCCAGTCTCTGTAGCCTTTCTTCATCTGGGACCTGTTCCCAACCCCTGATCATGTTAGTTGCCCTCCCCTCTCCCAGCCTTTCTCTTCCCCTCTCCCACCTCCTTTTCCCAGTCTCCCCCAGTTTTTTTCAATAAAGACAGAGTCAATGTTGGAAGAAACGTTATCTTTATTTTGTACATCAATAAGAAGGGGGGCTAGGGAAGGGTAAGTGGAAGGAGGTGAGGGAGGAATGGGGTACGAGCCCCCGATGGGGAGGACTGGGCTGGCTCTGCGGGCTTCTGGGGGTGGAAGCTCTCCTGCAGCCCCCCAATTACTCCCTCTCCCCAGATGGCAGCCTGCGGCAAGTGCAGCCGGGCTGATGGCCGAGTGGTGTGATGTGCCCAGTGTGGGCACTCAGGGCACTCCAAGCCAGAACTTCTTTGCAAGCGGGGCACCCCTTAGAACTGTGTGTCCGGGGTGGGGGTCGGGACCCTTTAAGCGCAGCCCTCGGCTAGCCTGAGACAGCATCTCCATGCTCTAAGTCCTCCTTTTATGCCCTGCCGGCACTGCTTCCGGCCAT
The DNA here is from genome assembly GCF_049634645.1 of Pelodiscus sinensis. Taxonomy (NCBI): domain Eukaryota; kingdom Metazoa; phylum Chordata; order Testudines; family Trionychidae; genus Pelodiscus; species Pelodiscus sinensis. The sequence continues at coordinate 315,884,009 of NC_134711.1, forward strand.
CCTTAAGCCCTGTTCAGAGTCCACTCAATGAGAACTTACTAGTTCGAACTAGCAAAACGCTAGTTCGAACTAGTTTTTAGTTCTAGATGCGTTAGTTCGAACTAGCTTAGTTCGAATTAACTAATTCGAACTAAGTTAGTTCGAACTAGCGCTGTAGTGTAGACGTACCCAGGGAGAGAATTTCTGGCAGACCACTCCTTTTTGTTTTTCTTTCTCAAATGTTAGATCCAGACAAGTAAAATATAGGGTCAGGATAATAAGGTGTAGGATGTCTGATGAACTTTAACCACCTTTAAGACAGAATTCCAAATCAGATTGTTATAGTTGGAGCACTCTGGACATTGAGTGGAGTGAGAAAACAGTAAACAGCTACAAAGGGTATTGCCTGCATTTTTTTTTCTGTTCTTAGGAATCCTTTCATAAAAATGCTTGTTGAAATAGTGCTGTAGCTTAGCCTAGAGAAGAAATGGCTGCATCAGGGGCCAAGATTTTTGAAACCTCCATAGGAGCTGTTGAGTGCTCAGCACTTTTGAAAATCAGACAAGTGCCTAAATGTCAATCTTAAATGTAATACAGGTTGAACCTTTCTAGTCTGGCACGCTCTGATTCAGCAACATCCATGGTCCAGCATGATTTTAGTTAGCCAGATGTCTACTTATTATGGGTGTAGCCAATTTTCCCACAGTCCTATAAAGTTTTTTCACAGCCTTCAGTCCTACATCTCAGTTTTCTCTGCTGTTATTCAGCTCTAATTTGCCTCTAAATGTCTTGTAACAGCCAGGTAAGCAGTGGAAGTATTGGGAATGCTTCTAGACAATATTGACCTTCCATGGTTCAGCAAATTCTCTGTATCGCACCAGTCAGGTTCCACGGGTGCTGGATTAAAGAGGTTCAACCTATATTCTAAATCTCAGCTAAAGTACAATCTTGGATTGTTTCCCTTTATTTTCTTCAGACATACTGAATAAGTAATGAGCGTCAGGTGGATGAAAATGACATTTAAGAAATTAATCCTACATTATTTTAAAATCCCTGCATTTTTACATTGTTTGCCTCTTTTCCTTTTGGGACTAACCCCAAATTGTGTCCTGTCTTTCATCCATGGTAGATTGAGAGCTCATATGTCAAGCTAGATGCTGTAGTATATTGTTGCCCTAGGGACATGGACAAGCAATTAAATTAAAATGGCCAATGGTGTGGATATAAAATGGGAATAAGGAGTCCCTACACAGAAGAAAGATCTGACCTGAGAGCCGTATCTAATCATTGGTCGATCACTAGCCACAAATCAGGCATACACAATTTTAAGGCCAAACCATGTATTTGATATGAATAGTAGAACAGATATACAGTTAACAGCAAGTCTCAACAAACCAACCCTCCCTAACCCGAAGAAAGGAGATAGAACAGTTCCCTAGATACATAAGGTATATACAAAGCCTGAGGCGATCGATGCCTGCGACCTTCAACCCTTGGGCTAATTGTAAGCCTCTGGGGAGGACAAGCAGGGAAATCCCACGGTAGTGAGTCCTTTTAAAGAGACGACCCCGATATGGATCCTTGATCTGGAAAGGAATCCCCTCTGGACACAGTCTGATCTGTCCTTCAACAACACCATCTGGTCCAGTAGGCGGGTAATCCAACGAAGATGATGGGAAAAGAGAGTCCTGGGTCCAGTGGCCAATGCAAACAGGAAAACCTTGTGGGTATTTACCACACAAAGTAGCACAGTCCAAAAGTCCAGGCTTCAGATTACCAAGATAGTATCCGAGCTTCAGGCAAACAATATACAGACAGAGGAGCAACAGATGAGTAGATCCAAGGCTGGGGAATATCCAAAGACCCGAGCCCTTGATACCTCAGGGCTTTTATTGGCCCCCCCAGGGCTTTTATCCTCCCCCCCAGCACACCAGGGAGACCCGAGCAAAGCCGCACAGGAGGAGGGACCCCGCCGCCCGTATGGCTTTGCTCCTTTGCCCCTGAGCAAAGCCGCACAGGCGGCGGGATGCCACCTGTGCGGCTTTGCTCCTGTCTCCCTGGTCTGCTGGGGGGGTCCAGCAAAGCCGCTGGACCCCCCCAGCAGACCAGGGACACCCGAGCAAAGCCGCGCCTGGGCGGATTTGCTCGTTTGCCCAGGAGCAAAGCCGCCCAGGTAGCGGGACTCCTGCCGCCTGGGCGGCTTTGCTCCCGGGCAAAGGAGCAAAGCCACTCAGGCGGCGGCTTTGCTCGGGTGTCCCTGGTCTGCTGGGGGGGGGGGTCCAGCGGCTTTGCTGGACCCCCCCCCCCCCCCCAGCAGACCAGGGAGACCGGGAGAAGCTTTTCTTGCCCCGGAGGACACGGGCGGCGACCCGCCGCCCGTGAGCTCCGGGGCGAGAAAAGCCCCGTTCGTAAGTGCAGATCCGACGTAAGTCGGATCCGCGTAAGTCGGGGACTGCCTGTATCAAAACCCTGGTGGCCAACAATGACTAATAATTACAAAGATGATATCAATGAGTGACAAAGCTGGCTACCTGTAACAGGTTAAAACACAGTACAATTATAGGGCTACTAAATGCCAAGGTCTGGTTAGAAGTGGTTGTAACAGGAAAAGGTAATAGGAGAACTTTGTTCTGTCAAACTTAGGAGGGGTGTGATGTATCCCAGTTGATAGAACTATTTACTAATTCCAATCAGTTACGTCTGAAGGGAGTGGGTTGTCCTGCCACTAACTTGATCATAGAAATTTGTATTGCTGCTGATGCATATTGTGGGAAGCACCCAAGTTAACTCTCACATATCAGGCTGAGTTAGCAGTGTTGGCAGTTGTACTTGTGAAGTGAGTACATTTCATGTGGGAATCAGTGAGAGAATAATGCATGTCCCCACTTCTCTCCCAAACATGCACGCTGTATTGCCGGTATTACAGAATAGCTTTTCAAAGCAGAACAACTCGTTAAGAAAAAGGCAAATATGCGGACATTTCCTGTCCCTGAATGACACAACTTCAGTGCACCCAGGGGTATGGACACCATGGACCAAAGTTTGGCAGAGCAGGCATTTTGTTCATTACATTTTTCTCAAGACTAATTTGATTTTTGAGGCTGGTGACCAGCAACACATATGTCAATTTTGCTTAATGATATAAAGTTATTTAGGTACGTTGTATATCCCAGTAGTTGATCATTCTATGAGCTGTTAAAGTAAAGTAATGCTTCATGTCATCCCCATCTTTTGTATTGTGATGATATGACTCCTGGTCACTGAATTTCCTACATACCTTGCGTGGCTGACACTTGCATCAGAGAAATAGTACTGTATCAGGATCACACAAAACATGGGATGGTGCAATTAAAACCCAACTCATTCCTCAAATCTGCTACAGGTGAATCCAAGAGTAGCCACCTATATGTGACTGCACAACAAATTTCATTTAAAGATATGCACAAAAATAGCCCATAGACACCACATAAAGTCCAATCTACATCAGAGGAGATACCCCAGTTACAATGGAGTAACTGAGAAGAGAATTTAGATGAGCCAAATTCAGGCAAAGGCAGCCTACAGTAAGGGGATATAATTCCTTTGAAATATCTGGACTGGAATCGAATAACAATATAGAAGTCGATATTAATAGAATTCATTTTCCCATGCCTTCTGAGCCTAATTGTCTATTATTTTAACCTTGTCTAGTCATTTACAACTTTGCAAAGTGAGTTGAAAATGCTGCATCCATTTTTGCACTGACTTTACAGCAATGTAAATGATTGCACAAAGCAGTGAAGAATCCAGCCTTCTGACAGCCTATCTAATGCAAGTATACTAGTATCCCATATCACTTACATGCATTTTCTAACCAACTTACTCCTGCTCTTTGCTGGTGGCCCAATACAGATAAATTTCAGGTGATTAACATATAGCAACTTGCATGACACTGAGCACTGTTGAATGAGTGATTGCTCCTAATTACACGGTGGTAGCCAGTGTTGCAGTTTCTTTCAGTAATATATGTTAATTAATTAGCAATAAGTTTTATGAGTTTTAATGTAATCAATAATTAGAGACCTCAGATAACTCATCTTGACTGAGTGTATTGAGCAGTGCTTAGTGAGTGCATAACAGAAAGGCAAACATTACCAATATCTGTAAAAGCATAACTTGCGAACAGAACACAGCTGTTCTTGGTACTACCTGGGTTTATACTGGCTTATAATGTAGTACTTTCTTACCTAACTTGTTTTCAGTTTTGCTTCTATTATTTTCTCTTTTCCAACTTAAAGAAATATTTTAATATAGTTCCTGATTTTTCAGAACATTTAATAAATCTCTAACTATCTGATTGAACATCTGTTGTTTGTCCTTTCAAATTTTGTTAACTCACACATCCGTTCCTTAATGTGAAGTGTACATTCAAAATTACTTATCAGCTCTTAGAAATTTTACATAGCTTATCACAAGCCAGTACTTTTCCTGTTCGTACCATTACTGCAAAGCATTATGGGACTCTTGCATACAAATATGCCATAAGGCCCCAGGAGAAGCTTTAACAGACAGCTAGTCAGAATGTACATACCAGTTACCACGTGTTAAGTTTCACTGTCTAAATATATTATATGACATTTGTCCTTGTGTGGTGGAATTTAATGGCACACAATGTTCGTGCAAATAGCTTAGGAATAAGACAAGCACATATAGAAATACCATTGTCACTATGTTTTGCCTTTGCCTTCTTTGTCTTAATAATAATAATAATAATTAATAATCACTAATGAATCATAGAATAAGGCAATATTTACATCAGCCTTTGCTATACATTTGGATTTCCATATGGTTTGATTCATTAAAGCCCATTCCCTGCAATTTTGGATCAAGGCCAGAGTTGCATCTGAAGCTTTCAAAGTGCTCTATAAAAATATTCTACCTCTACAGTTTGGACCTCCCTGGTCTGGTATCCTCTGGAGCTTACCGGTCCCGAATGAGGAAATTTTTCCGTACCACCAGCCTACCACCCCTCCCTGCTGCCAGCTCCGCTTTTAACCCCGGCCCTGCTATCACCAAGCTCTGACCACTGCTGCTGGGCTCGGGCCCTTCCCTGCTTCCCTCAGGCTCCGGTCCAGGCCCCTTGCCACCGACTGGCCTGGGGATCCCCAGGACCAGTGCTCCCCAGCTGTCTCCAGCCCTGCTGCTGCGGACCCGGCCGGGACTTCCCAGTTGCTGGACTCCTGGTCAGCTCCCACTCCCCGCTGCTGGGGCTCTTTGTTCCAGAAACATTGGTGGTCCAGCCAGCCACAGATGTGGCCGGACCAAGCGTCCCGGATTTAGGAGGTTCAACATGTACTATCTATTTTACTGATGAATAAACTGGGTAGAAAGAGATAGAGTGGCTTTCCCAGAATCAGTACAGCAAGTCAGTGCACAGTGCAGTACAGAAGGACTCACATTCATGCTTTCCGAGTACTTTCCTGCTTTCCTTCCCTAGGAAGCAAATTGTTCCTCTTTCAAAAATGAAAATTCACAGTGTCATCAATTTCATAGTCAAAGGCTGCCAGTGATTGCATATGTACAGCTCCCATTGACTTTAGTGGAACTTTTTAGTGTAGATAACCAAAGGCACCGTTTAACCTTTAAATCTTACATTACTCTGACCATCACCTTTTTCTGTTTCCGCTTTACAGCAGCTCCATCTACTCATCTTAATCCGCAGATAACGCCCCAGTGCTTTGCATCATCTCCCACTGTTCTTGGTATCATGTTCAAATGTATTATTTTCACTTTCCAGGCCCTACACTATTCTGACCCAGACATCTGCCCAGATTCTTGTCCCTTGCTTCATTCTTTGTGACTCCCTCCACCCTGCTTATGAATTAAGTCAAAATGACACTTTCCTCTCCTCCCCTCTCTGTGCCTACTTTCAAGCTGTCCCAGTGCATGAAATACCCACCCAGTGCTTGTTTGCCAAGCTGCTTCCTTTGAATTCTTCCTAAAAATTCACTTTTGCCATCTTGCTTTCTGAAGCAGGTTAAGCCACCCCCACAAAATAAATACATCTATAATGTAGAAAAGAAAGTCTCATTGAGCTTTGTGCATGCCAGGGCTTAGAGTCAATGTGATTGTATTAAAGTCACTGTAGTTGTCATCCTCTCACAGAAACCTGTAATTAACCCTCACTTGTGACAGGGATAAAATTAGATTATAAACTCTTCTGGGGCTGGGGGAGGTGAGTTATGAATGTCCTCTGATTTACCTCAGTAAATAATCTGGAGTAACCCTATTTCAGTCAAAAGACTGGTGTTAGAGCAAAGCCAGGCCCGTTGTCTATAAAATTCCTTGCCTACTTTTGAGTGCTATAAACATGATAAATAATACATGGAAACATTTAACATGAGACATAATTACAGGTTCTTCAATTAAATTGTTGTTTGTAGGAGAGACTCTTAAACTTACTCAAATCATACATGGAGGCTGTGTCTACACTGGCCACTTATTCCGGAAAATCATCCGCTTTTCCGGAATAACTTGCCAGCTGTCTACACTGGCCCCTTGAATTTCCAGAAAAGCACTGACGATCTACTGTAAAATCATCAATGCTTTTCCGGAAAACTATGCTGCTCCCGTTTGGGCAAAAGTCCTTTTCCGGAAAACTGTTCCGGAAAAGGGCCAGTGTAGACAGCACAGTAGTGTTTTCCGCAAAAAAGCCCCAATCGCGAAAATGACGATCGGGGCTTTTTTGCGGAAAAGCGCGTCTACATTGGCACTTCCTGCCAATGTAGACGCTCTTTTTCCGGAAATACTTATAACGGAAAACTGTTCCGTTTTAAGCATTCCGGAAAAGGGTGCCAGTGTAGACGTAGCCATAGAGATGGTGGTGGGGATTCAGAAATTGGGGGAAGAAATTTAAACTGAAAATATTGCAACCTTTCAAAGGAAAAAAAATGTTCTACTTGTGTGCTGATTTGTTTATTGCTTAATTATAATTCATTGTATCTAATTATAAAAGTGCCTTGTTACAGCAATGCAGACTGTTGTTACTTATTATTAGTATTTATTACTGTATTGCTGAACTTTGGCAGTGTGCTTGGCAGCCAAGCCTTGGGGAAATCTGGTTGGCGAATCTTCTATTGGCTTGGGGAAAGTGGAGTTCAGCATGGATTAGTGCACAAACCCAGGATAGAGGGACACCTTTCAGAACCCCAAGAATTTTTGTTCAGCTCAGGAACTGTGCTACATGCAGTTTGCATTTAAGAGAGACTGAACCAGTAGAGAAACCCTGGCTATCTGTCCTATTTGTGTGAATATGTCCCCCATCACTGTGGTATCTCAGCCTTTCACAGTTTTTAATTTTATCCCTCAAAAACACCCTTGTCAGGTAGGGGAATACTAGCAGTGAAAGAATTAGCAACATAGGGTCTGTGACCCATAGATGAGCAGTCCTGACTCTCTACACAGCATAGAACAATTTTATGCATGTACAGTATGGGAAGATTCTAATCTGAATTACCGTGTGAGCCTTGAAGTCAGTGAAGTTACATCAGGCTGACAGTTGCACTGCAGATCACAATCTGATTCTATATAGAGTTCATTACACTACTGATTTTTTTGGATAGTCAAAATTGATAATAACTGTGCTTTAGTTACTGGTATGGTATGGGAAGTAGCTCCACAGTTAAAATTACTGCTACCATATGGAATTTGTCTGTGTATGAACACTGAATAACGGAAGGATGTTAAAACAAAATCCTAACTCTACATGGCTGAATATATTTATCATATATGAAAAATACCTTGCAGCGGCACTTGTAAAAGTCCTTCTTAGCTGCTCTTTCCCCCTATAAGAGCACTGTTCTAATTTTGGTAAAGTACGCTATTGCTCAAGTAGAGCCTACTTTTTAAAATGCCTTTCAGTAGATACTAAAAATAATTTTGTCACTATCATTAGAAACTTGGAGTGTTGAATCAGAAACTGATTGAAATATTATAGACAGTTGGAAGATGCTTTTCTGATCACTGAAAGCACTGGTATATGAGAGAGTCCATCTTTATTAAAGCTTTTTATGATTACCAAGTACTATGTCTTAATTTAAAGGAGATAACTAGATAATTGGTTAAATTTTGCTTTCAGTTGCTCCAGAACAAATCTGGAGTTTCCCCATGGAGGTCTGACCAACAGTCTTAGTAAAGGTTGACCCTCTTTAGTCTGCCATCCTCAGGACCTGGCAGGTGCTGAACCAGAGAATTTGCCTAACCATGGGAGGTCAATATTGCCTACCAGCATTATGAACACTTCCATTACTTACAGGGCACTTAGAAGACATTTAGAGGTAAATTAGAGCTAAATAACAGCACAGAACACTGAGAGCTAGAGGACTGGTGTCTGTAAACAAACTTTATGAGTCCAAGGGAAACTTGGCCACACCCATGATAAGTGAACATCTGGCTAACTAAAATCATGCCGGTCCACAGAGTGTGCTGGACTAGAGAGGTTCAACCTGTACTGAGCTGACTCCATCTTGTATCCTGAACAGCACTCAAATGGATGTGGGCAAAGATATAGAGAGGGGGAAGGAAGGGAATGTAATATTAGAGGATCTATCTATCTTTGGCATTCTTAATAGAGTTATTTACTAAATTCCAATCATTTACACCTGGAAGAAGTAGGTTGTCCTGCTACTAACTTGATCATAGAAATTTTTACGGGTGCTGATGCATGTTGTGGAAAGCATCCAAGTTAACACTCACATCCCAGGCTGAGTTAGGAGGATTGGCAGTTGTTCTTGTGAAGTGACACAAGCCCACTGCACCCTGGGATGTTGGACACGGTGTACCAAGCCTTGGAAGAGCAGTCATTCTGTTCATTATATACATTTTTTGAAGACTAATTTGATTTTTGAGACTGGTTACCAACAACATATATCCCACTTCTGCTTAATTATATAAAGTTATAACAGATCTAAGCGCTCATTTTGTAGAAACTCTTGCACCTCCTCAGAGTGGAGTCTTTGCTGAAAGAATTAGTAATTGCTTTTGTCACCCTGTCATTAGACTACAGAGTGGAAAAGCATAATAGAGTAACTGGCTAATGTTTAATATAGTACTGGCTTCCTCCCAAAGGTCACCATCATTAAAATCTAGGGCATTAAAATCTTTAGTCATGTCACAAAGATGATACAAATGAAAAAAAAAGTTAAGAGGGGAGGATGTTTCAGGTGCTTGTAATTCCCCAGGCTTTTTAAAGTATTAATTTCATAGTGCTAAGCTGGTATGAACTGTAGATATAATGGTAAATATGAATTATGTCAAACAAAAGAAGCAGCACACTCCAATGTGGAAGCAAATTAGCTGTCATGAGAACATAAGAACTGTCATACAGGGTCAGACCAAAGATCTGTCTAGCCCAGTGTCCTGTCTTCCAACAATGGCTAATGCCAGATTCTCCAGAGGGAATGAACAGAACAGATAATCATCAAGTGATCTATCTCCTGTTGCCCATTCCCGTCTTCTGACAGAGGCTAGGAACACCATTCCTATCAATCTGGGTTTATAGCCATTGTTGGATTTATCCTCCATGAATTTATCTTGCTCTTTTTTGAACCCTTGGACTTTACAACTTCCTCTGGCAATGAGTTCCACAGGTTGACTGTATGTTGTGGGAAGGAATTCTTCTTTTTGTTTGTTTTAAACCTGCTACCTATTAATTTCATTCAGTGACCCTTAGTTCTTGTTTTATAGAAACAGGTAAATAACTTAACCTTATTTACTTTCTCCACACCAGTCATGATTTTATAGACCTCTATTATATTCCCCCTTAGTATCCTCTTTTCTAAGCCAAAATGTCCCAGTATTATTCATCTCTCCTCATTGAACTTCAGTTGTGGAACTGTCCCATGTTTTTTATTAGTAAAATTGTTTGTTATTGACATTAGCTGTGCTTCATTATAAGGATAATGCATATACCTTACTAATTGTACATAAAAAACTGCATACTTGGGTTCCCTTGTATTTCTGTATCTTGGTTTATGTGTACATTTCCTCTTGTGCTACATATATTCTATATCAAATCAGTTGTTTTTTGTGTCTTCTGTGTTCCATGCAGTAATCAGGTATAAGACATTTTTACGTATGGTCCCAAACTTCTGAAATGCCCTTCTCTATGCCTTTAATTATCTCTAATTCTCTTTGCACTTTTGAGGTCAGATTGAAAAGGCCTGGTACTTACTTGGTGTCAATCAACATAACTCTCCATTGATTTCAATGTTTGCATGGTCATAGTTTTTTCTCATGATATTTTTGATTCCACATGTTTGTACTGTATTTTATTAGCCAGTATATATAAAGGGTGTTTTATGAATCAGTTATTATTATTCTTATTAATATCACATTGCAAACATTAATTCATTAATAAGTGCATAGTAGAGGTAACTATAAAATGAAAGTGTAATCTGAGAACAACACCTACATTTTTTATTAAGTTGCAGTGGAGTTTTCTAAATCACACCTTCTCACTTGAAATTTATTCAGCATATTTTGGAAGGAGAGTTTGAAGTGGGGTGGTGGCATAGAGAGCTCTTTGTAATGTCATGTTTGATGTCTTCCTTTCAAGAGTGACTCCTAACCTACATCAGATGGTAGTTTTATTCTAATTTAAAGCATTAGATTCAGGGAGGACAAGGTAATCCATCCTCAGGAAAAAAAATCAATGCAAGTAAGTGTAATTAGCAGCACTCTCCTCTAGTAAGTCAATGGTGTAGACAGAGCCTAAAAACCACTGCAGACTCTATGTGTTCTTCCTAATGTATTGTGACTACCTCATAGCTTTTATAATGAAGTTGTTTAGATATCCTCTAGGAATAATATTTCTGTTTGTCTGGTTAAACATATTGACAGGTTCTAATAAGCCAGGGACAATTTTAGCTATCAAGAAAGACCCAGACATGCAGGCTCATGTGGGCAGCTGAAGTATTAATTTTCTTTTGTTGGGAACCAGAGTAAGCCTGTGGTGAAAAGCTTATTTCACGTGGGGTTTTTTTTATTCACCGAGTTTCTTGCATGTACGTAAAGGTATAAATCCTCAGGGGCATTCTGTCCAAATCTGAACTTGTTTAAAGACGCCAGATACGAAGATCTGTGTGTTGTGCATGTTGTCAATTGGTCATTTGCATTCATCCTAAATTGCCAAGAGAGTTTTCTTTTCTTGACAAACCTGGCAGCATAAATTAGAAGCAGCAGTAAAAGCCAGAGAATGAAAATATGATTCCTGAATTTGATTAAGTTTCCCCAGCAGCTGGGTTATTTGTTTCATAAACTTGCACTAGGTTGATTTGATTTTTTAATATAAATAGGAGTCTGAACTAGAAAGGAATAAAGGTCTTCAAATATTTGTCCATCTACATTACAATCTGGGTACACATGTGCCCCATGCGCAGGGCCGACCCACAACATTTTGGCGCCCGAGGCGGGGGGCTCAAATGATGCCCTCGTGCTCCCTCACTTGGGCCAAAACTTTGAAAGGTCTTAATTCTGCCTTCTTCCTGTTCTACTCTTCTCATGGTACTACAGAGAGAATACATATGCACCAGCAGCAGACAGTTTTCTACCCTCTGGGTCCTAGTGGCGCCCCCCCACAGTCTGGCATCTGAGGCGGGTAGCCCTGCCCATGCGCTTAAGAGTATACTTTTCTGGCCAGCAGTAAATTTTGATATCACAGATTATCCCATAATTGTCCTCACCAGGAACCTGTAAAGGAAGTATGAGCCCAAGCACCATTTACTCTGGCCATGTCTACACTACCCAGCCTGTTATTTTGAAATAATGGACTTGTTATTTTGAAATAATAACTCCTGCTTATGAAGACGAATACACTTATTTCAGAATAGTTATTTCAGGAGTAATTATTTCAAATTAATGTATTTTGAAATAACCTGATAGTATAGACATAGCCTCTGTTCCTTCCAGCCACACATGGCTGCAAAATGGAATTCCACGGTATCTGAGTCTCAACACAGTTTTACAGAGACTTTTGTAGCTACTTGTACTTACCAACATCAGTTAGGGAGAGTTTTAGGCTATGTCTACCTACAGCTTATGTTAGCATAAATTGTGTGTCTCAGGGGTATGGAAAAAACACCTTCCTAGGTGACTTAAGTTACACTTATATAAGTGCTCCCGTGCACAGCTCTGTGATGGCGGAACATAGCTTCTTTTGCTCATCAAAGTGGTTTTATTATCTGACAGGAGCGCTTGGTCCCATTGGCATAGTGTCTTTATCAGACATGCTGCAGTGGCGTAGCTGCAGTACAGTTGTGCTGCTGCAGCAGCGTACATATAAAAATGTGCCTACTGACTCCATGTGTAAGTCCTTTTCTAAAAAATGTTTGTTGGCAAGAGAGGCAGACTTGGGGGGGGAGAGGAGGGAGAGATTGCTCCATGTGACCTATCTGTGATCTGGAAAGGGGAGACCTCTCAGAATGGGTGGCCCTATGATATTGGAGCCACTAACTTCCAAGATCCAAGTAATGGACTCCGGTAGAAATTAAAAAAGCCAGAACATCTGGGCTAGGTCTAGACTGGCATGATTTTCCACAAATGCTTTTAATGGAAAAGTTTTTCTGTTAAAAGCATTTGCGTAAAAGAGTGTCTAGATTGGCACAGACACTTTTCCGCAAAAGCACTTTTTGAGGAAAAGCATCTGTGCCAATCTAGACATGATTATGTGCAAGAAAGCCCTGATCGCCATTTTTGCAATTGGGGCTTTTTTGCGCAAAACAATACCACGTTGTCTACACTAGCCCTCTTGCACAAAAGCATTTGTGCAAGAGGGCTTTTGCCCGAACGGGAGCAGCATAGTATTTCCGCAAGAACACTGACAATCTTACATAAGATCATCAGTGTTCTTGCGGAAATTCAAGCGGCCACTGTAGAGAGCTGGCAAGTTTTTCCGCAAAAACAGGTGCTTTTGCGGAAAAACTTGCCAGTCTAGACGCAGTCCTGAACAAAAGGAGTATTGCTTCTTTGGAAAGAGCAGGGACATATCCCTAAAGAGGATCCAAGTCACTTACCTCACTGCTTTCATCATATGATTGTCAACATGTAGATGACTACATGATTAACTGATAAGCCTAGGTTGATCTTGTCACCTACATGCACTCCTCCCCTTGCTGCCTCATGGGGGAAAAGGGGAGCCAGTGCCCATGAGAAGCTGGCTTAAAAGCCACGAGCAACAGAACTACCTGCCCCCCACGACTTCTGCGTTGCTGCCTCTGATACAGGGGGGCCGGCAGCAGCCAATATGTGCAAGGAGACGGCTTTCAAGCAGGTTCAAGCTAGCTCTGTGGATTGGCACCGCAGTGGCATGGGGAAGGCAGGAGCAGGAGGGGGAAGAGAAGGCTGGAGCCTCTCTGTAGGGAAATCAGACCTTCCAAGGATGGAGGCTGCTGCCACCCAGCACTGCTGCCACCCAGCACTGCTGCCTGTATTTCAGAGGCAGCAGAGCGGGATGGCAGACAGGAGCCTATTCGTATAGGAAGCTGGTTTTTTAACTGGCTCCCCTTGTGGACCGGCTCCCGCCTGCTACCCCACACTGCCAGCAGCGCAGGGTGGCAGGGCCATCCCCAGGAGTGGGGTCAGAGTGCACTGGCTTCCAGAACCACCCCTGAGGACTATCAAATAGTCATGTAATCGCTACATTTTCATGTGGTTACATGACTATTCAGTCACACGCTATTTAACATCCCTACTCCAAGCCCTGTGCTGAGTACCACTGGAGAGAGCTGAGAGAGTACAGGACCAGACCTTCACAGTACCTCAAGAATCAAAATGAACTGCTAGTGATGAGCCCAGAGCATCAAGGGCTTGGTTTCTTGTTACCAGTCTTTTCAGTACCGATTATTTCAATGCTGAGTTCATTGGCACCAGACAGTTTGGCATTGTTCACACAGGTCTGCACACAGCTGCACTCACAGCTGATCCTAACTGGGATCCTTGCAAGTAGGAATAAGAGATCCTCCGGAAAAGGGCTTTATTCCGGAGGATCGTGCCAGTCTAGACGCTCTTTTCCGGCTTTTCCCCAAGCCGGAAAAAAAGCGGCGGCCATGTTTATTTAAATCCCGCAGGGGATATTTAAATCCCCCGCAGATTTCCCTATTCTGACTTGCCTGCTTTGCATGCCTCTTCCGGAGAAGGGGCCAGTCTAGACGGAGCCTATGTGGGAGTTGGAGACCTGATGAAAAGGGCATGCCACTATTTTCTGTTACTCTGGAAGGGGTGGGGATAAACATGAGCTGGCTAGAGGATTGATTTATGAGAAGAAGCAGACCATTGCAGGGCTGCAGCTTCTGATGGTAAGAGCTGCTGGCTGAGTAGAGTTAATTATGCCATGAGGGGTATGCCTATGGTGAGTCAACTCTTCTATACAGCATCAGCAACCTCTAAAAAGGTGGATTAATGGTACCAGGCATCATTCATCAGGGCAGAGTATCTATACACTCACCCAGTACTTGTTTCCATAGAAGTCTTCATGGTTAATGAAAGTAACAGATGACAGCCAGATATGACTCCCAAAGATAAACAACATAAGCAATTCAGTTTACTTGGGCTTAGAATTCTTTGTGTGGCAACTTGCAATTCTGAATTGCAAATGATCAGGTGTTAGTGGCACACTATGACTTTTTAAAATACCCATACATTCTCATACCTTATTGGCAAACTCACACAGGAGGAAAGAGAGCTTTGATTTTTAAAGGGACTTTTATTAGCCAGAATGTCCCATCCGTGCAGCTCTGGATGGCTCTGATGCTGCCTCTTGATCTATAGCAACATCCATCGTTAGGAGGAAGAAGAGCATCCTGGCTACAAAGTTCTGGCATCCCAGGGGAAGTGCGGTCAACTGTGGAAGATCTTCCCTTTGATGGACTAGATTTGTTTATCTCAAAAACTTGTCAGAGCTCTTCATTCAGTAAATGACTCCTGGGAGACTCTATGTTCCTTTGGAGTTCACACGCTAGCTTAAACTAGAAAAAAACAGAAAAACATAATCTTATTCTAGGCAGAGATGATCGCCAGGTACCTTCTGCAATTGCACCAAAGAACCTTGGCACTGCCAATATAGAGGCTGTTTTTTAAAAAAGAAAACCTTCAGTATCTGCTATGCTTTCGTTCTAGGTTCTGGCTATATCAGATCTGTGATTTGGATGGATTGCTCAGGAGTTACTCCATAATCTGTCTACTGCATTTCTACTGTTCCATCCCACCATTTGGGAATCACTTCACCTTTTTTCCAAGTTTCAAAGGAACCAAATAACATCAAACTGTTGGGTTCCACAGAGGATCTCATTTAGATATTATCTACTTTTGTGCACTTTCTTTTCATGCACTCTTCTCATAAAAGACTGTTGTGTCAGAAGGTGATGTCAATTCTGTCTGTTGGAGCAACAGAAGAAATTCCTTAACACTATGGAGGGAAAAGGTTTTATTCAGTTTACTTCCTAGTATTGAAGAAAAAGGGAATAGGGTGCCCAATTCTGTCTTCAAGATGGCTTGATGCCTTCATCCACTTCTTCAGATTCAGAATGGTAACCCTAACCTCCATAATTTCATCACTACATCCACTATAACAGCATGCAGCTCTGGACCTGCAAGGTACCAGCTTCATTTGCTTTCAGCTAGCACACAGGTACAATGTTTCAGGTGAGACAGAACCATTATCAATGCAGGGTCTTGCCATTTGGTATCTCTACAGCCCCAAAAGTATTTGTAAAGTTTAGCTGTTTCTGCTGCTCAGAATAATAACTTAATCATATCTAGATGACTGGTTCATCCATGAAAAATCACCACAGAAAGTGGAAAGTTTCATTAACCAGATTCCTCAACTTTTTTTTTGCCTTTGTCTCAAAGCTCAACAGTGGAAATCCCCATTGACACCTTCACAGAGGATAGAATCCATAGTCTGAGTGTTAAATTCCACAACAGCCGGACAGAAGTCATGTCTAACCTCATCAATCAACTTCAGACATCCTCATACAACTGTCAGGACATATAAGTCTGGTCAGGTTTATGGCCACCTATATTTTTGTGACACAGCATGCAATATGTAAGCTGAATGCAGGACTGGTTAAAATCAGTGTCTAAGAAACAGACACCACATGGATATGCCTCTGCTAATCTCTTATACCATTCTTGCATCATTACACTGGTGGAAAGCCCTCAGTCAGGTGTGCAGAAGGGTATTTTTTCTCTATCTCCCTCAACCCAGAACTTAGAGATGGCCGCATTACTTCTGAAATGGTGAGCACATCTGGTCCACCATCACTCAAGACCCACATAAAGATTTGATTACACATAACTGTATTAGAGCTCAGAGTAGTTTAACTACCTTTTGCATAATTCCTACCAATAATCCAAAGACTGGCAATTCAACCTATTACCATGCATCAGCCATGTTTTATATAAACGGGCAGGGACAAGACCAACCATCTCCTTCACATCAGGAGGCAGTTCAACTATGGAACTGGTGTATTCAGCACCGGACAGCATCTCCCAGATGTGCACAATGTTTTGGGAGACCATCTGAGCAAACATTTTTTATCAGACCATGAGTGGATGATCAAAGATTCTAAAATCCATTGCATTTTGCATGACTCAGGCTATCCAACAATAAATATGATTGGATCAGAAATGTCTCAGTTTCTGCTTTAGGAGAGGTCTCAGACCAGAATCTCTGGTGGACACATTCCCCATTCAGTGGTTCGATGTGATACATGCTTATCCTTCAGTCTCTGTATTCCAAGTGTGTTCTGAAAGATAAAACAAGATGCTGCCACAATCAACATGTTAGTGACCCTGGTGAGACAGTTCTGGGAACTAGAATGGATGTTCTTATGAGTTTGTCCACCAAAACTCTTACCTCTTCTTCCAGACATCATGTCAAGTCAACTGGAACATCTTTCATCTGAATCCAGCCTCCCTCTGCCCCACACCTTGGCTTCTATCTGGACATCAGACAGATAAATCATTTCCTTCAGATGTCTTGAATATTTTGATCCACAGCAGAAAGATTCTACCAGACTTAACTTATACTGCCAAGTGAAAAGATTTAGGATGTGATGTGAACAACATTACTTATACCCAGGAGAGGCCCTATACGAGCCGCCGGCAACTGGCACCCTAGGTGAAACGTGCGACCGGCACGTGATCGGCGCCCCTGCCTCCAAAGCCCTCAACGACCATTTATCTTGGCACACTAGGTGACCTCCTACTTCACCTGTATTGATGGGCCACCACTGCTTACACCGTATTGCGTTCCAGTTCCCTACTGTCTTCGGAAGGACCCCTTAAAAGAGATCAATTAGATGCTAAGAGTGCATCTAGTAGCCATTTACATATATATCCCTCCCACTTTTGAAAGTTACACAGTTTATTTCCCTGACCCACTATAATTAAATATCTTAAGAGCCTTATATAGTGAAACCTATGTTATCTGTCACTCTGTTAACCAGAAAACTTTGTTAACCAGTATTGCCCCCAGCCACAATATTGCCCCCAGCCACAATATGTGATATTGTCACATCTTCAGACGCCCAGGCCTGGCTTGGTTTACCATGATTGGCTTAATTTTTTATTTAAGAAGTACTAATCATCTTTAACACAAAATAGAAATGTGAGACCAACAGCCTCACACTATAAAACTACCAATATTAAAAACTTGAGTTTTACTGTTATTGTCTATTGTTTTTTCCTAGGTTGATGGGATCCTCAGATAACTGGAATTTTTAGATAACCAGAATGCCTTAATCCCCGAGTGTGCCAGATTACACAAGTTTTAGGGTACATGTTTTTTCACCAGAGAATCTCTTCCTCCCTGAGTCCTTAATGTGGTCCTGTCAGGCTTAATGCCTGTCCACTCACATCAGAGCCCACGTCAGAGCCCTGATTGCTGTTGTATTATGTTAGTGGCAAACAAATCAGCCAAAAGGTCAGGCAAATGCAGACTCTCATATCTGTCCCTCACTCCACAAAATTTCATAAGGATAAGGGTATCACGGAAACCTCACATGAATTCCTTCTTATGGTAATGACATTTTTTTCCATTTTAACCAAAAGATTCATTTACGAGGTTTTTTTCCCCTAGACTACATGAGCTAGTTCACATATTTGCAGGGCCGTATACTTTTATTTGCAAAAGACCAAACCTTTCAAGAGTTTTCCGGAGTCTACAGGTTGAATCTCTCTGGTCCGGGACTCTCTGGTTCTGGCAACATCCATGGTCTAGCTGGACCATGAATGTTGCTGGACTTGCTGGGACAGAGAGCCCAAGGAGGCCTGCCATGGAGAGGAGAGCCAGTAGCCTTGCAGCTGGGGCTGGCCACAGAGCCAGGAGCACGGTGAAGGCTGGGGTTGACAGAGGCCAGGGGCAGCAGAGCCCAGTGTCACAGGGCTGGCTGTGGAGACTGGCGGCATCAGGGCAGTGGAACCTAGGTCTGGCCTCTGAGCTCAGCAGCCTGGGGCCAACCTCAAAGCCTGGAGGCCAGGAAAAGGGAGTCCTGAAGAGCTCCAAACTGCTGAGCTCTATTTATATATATCTATATCCTTGCCTGAGGAGGTTGTGAAGGCTAGAACTATAAAAGGGTTTAAAAGAGAACTAGATAAATTCCTAGAGGTTAAGTCCATAAATGGCTATTAGCCAGTATGAGTAAGGAATGGTGTCCCTAGCCTCTGTTTGTCAGAGGGTGGAGATGGATGGCAGGAGAGAGGTTGCTTGATCATTACCTGTTCGTTTCACTCCCTCTGGGACACCTGGCATTGGCCACTGTTGGCAGACAGGGTACTGGGCTGGATGGACCTTTGGTCTGACCCAGTATGGCAATTCTTATGTTCTTATGTTCTGTATCTAGAATATATCTGTATCTATACATTCCACAATCCACCTTTCTTCCCTGCAACTCTGGAGTCATATACCTCCTGAATTCTGCATGTGCCGCAAGAGTGAATATAAATGGACAAGAGATCTGGAAGATTTCCAGTGACTGTAAGCTAAGTCACTTCTTTATAGTCAAGGAGAAGAATTTGACTTTCTCTTTAGAAGTGGTTAGGAAAGGATTGCAAACGGCAAACCTATTATTTTAACTTGGAAATAAAAAATGCAAAGTTCTGCTGAGTTGGTGAAAGCTGATTCATGATTGTTATGAAATGGCAAAAAAAAGCAGGCCTAGGGTACTATATTCTCAACTCAGTGACACCAATGTACTTCCGGGTCAACATAGTTAATCCAGATTAATTGGTGTCAATGAGATCAGACAATGGCACAACATTTTTGGAAAAGCCGTTCTGTTCTGCAGGATATTGCTAAATTTAGCCCTTAAAATGTGAGTCCTCATTTATAAATAAGCTCTTTTTCCACTCCTGTACCAGTAAAGAACATTAGGGTAGTCAACCAAGACCATAGGTAATGACCTCTGCTCTAGTGTAAAAGAAAAACCGTGTGTGTTACAATATCCATAAAATGGATAGAAACTTGTTTCATTAGTCAAATAGCAGCAACTGGAACCTGCTGAGCATTCCTCATTTGGAACCTAAGTCATGTGATCTTCTGGTTTTATTTAATTGTAAGCTTTTATTTTAGCCTAGACAGTATAATCTTATAATCATAATGCCCCCAGTCCAGAAAAGCTCTTGAGCACAAGTTTAACTTCGAGCATATGAATATTTCCATTGACTTCAATTATTTCAATTATTGACTTCAATTTATGTAAGTATATGCTGATTTGCTGGACTGGGCTTTATTGCCTGTTGTGAGTTACTATCTGTTCCACAGAAAGGCTGAAGAACCAAATTTCGGATAACAAACAATTATATCCAGTATTGGTCTGCAGACATGCATTCTGGAATCCCATGGTCCTTAAGTCCCATATATCTGACTGCATTCAAATGTGTTTTGTTAGTTCAGAGAGCATTAATCCAATGTATAATGTAAGTGCAGGTTCACTCATCATTTCATTACCTTTAATTATAATCATAGTCATCTTAACATGTCATAGTCCTGTTATATAATGCATTTACCTAATTAATGGTTGTAAAGCACATGGAGAGTCTAGGGTAAAAGTTGCTATATAATAGCAAAGTGTTCTTTGTCTCTGCTAAAAGGCCAGGATCTCAAAAGAAATCTGACATAATGTTTTTAAAATGTTCCCTCACAAATAGGTGAAATATAACCAACTCCTTGGGTAAGCCCCTAGCACAATCTTACACACTAATTTCTGGAATTTTCATTTCTGGGAGGAGGCAATGAAACACCGGGATGCTCAGAATTTGTGAGGTCGTGTCAATTGCCACCTGAGAAGACACTAATTGGCTGGGGGTGGGGAGAGAGGTGGTCTGTAGATATATCTCAAGGACCAGTCAGCTGGTGTCACATGAGCTACCTGAAAAGGGGTAGAGGACTGTGCTCCTCACTTTTCAGAAGAGAGTAGATAGGGTGGGAGAGAAGTTCAAGGAAGATTTCAGATCCTTCTTCTACTGCCAAGAAATGGAATGGAGGACAGGGGCTAGATCCTAAACCTGTCAGATGGGAGATTGGAGAAGAGTCAGAGTAAATTTTAACTTGTTTAGAGACAAGGCTGAATAATGGGACTCCAGCTTCCATAAAATGATTGAAATGGAGATCTGGAAAAGACCTAAAGGGTCAACTCCAGGTTCGTGTGCCAGAGCAAGACCAAGTAACTCTAGCCCATCACTGACAAGTGTGTGTCCAATTTGTTTTTAAAATTGTCCAATGAAGGGGATTCCACAACCTACTTTGGAAATCTATTCAGGAACTCCCCATATAGTAAGAAAATTGTTCCCTAACATCTGACCTAAACCTCACTTACTGCTGATTAAGACCATTGTTTTTTGTCCTTGGGTAAAAATGGAGAGCAACTTCAGTGGAGACAGAGAGCAACTGATACCCATATTCTTTTATAAAAGGCTTTATTGTATCTGAAGACTGTCATGAGCCTTTTCTTCAGTTACCTTTTCTCAGCTAAACATGCCCAGTTTTTTAACCTTTCCTTATAGGTCAGGTTTTCTAATCTTTTGTCCTGTTTGTTGCTCTCCTGTACACTCTCTCTCCAGTTTCTCCACATCTTTCCTAAAATGTAGTGCCCAGAACTGGACACAGTACTCCAACTGAGTCCTCACCAGTGTGAGTAGAGTAGGACAGTTACCTCTTATGTCTTACAAATGGCACCCTGTTAATATACTCCAGAATAGTATTAGTGTTTTTCACAACTGTATCGTATTGTTGATTCATATTCAGTTTGTTGTTCACTAGAACCCTCAGATCCTTTTCAGCATTGCTACCTTCTACCAGTTATTCTCCATTTTGCATTTGAGGTTTCCTTCCTAATTGAAGTACTTTGCACTTGTCTTTATTGAATTTAATCTTGTTGATTTCATACTAATTCTTCAATTTATTAAGGTTGGTTTGAATTTTAATACTGCCCTCCAAAGTGCTTTCATAGAATCATAGGACTGGAAGGGACCTCGAGAGGTCATCGAATCCAGCCCCCCATCCTCAAGGCAGGACCAAGCTCCGTCTATACCATCCCTGACAGATGTCTATCTAACCTGTTCTTAAGTATCTCCAGAGAGGGAGATTCCACCACCTCCCTTGGCAATTTATTCCAATATTTGACCACCCTAACAGTTAGGAATTTTTTCCTAATGTCCAATCTAAACCTCCCTTGCTGCACTTTAAGCCCATTACTCCTTGTCCTGTCCTCAGAAACCAAGAGGAACAAATTTTCTCCTTCCTCCTTGTGGCACCCTTTTAGATATTTGAAAACCGCTATCATGTCCCCCCTTAATCTTCTTTTTTCCAAACTAAACAAGCCCAGTTCATGAAGCCTGGCTTCATAGGTCATGTTCTCTAGACCTTTAATCATTCTTGTCGCTCTTCTTTGTACCCTTTCCAATTTCTCCACATCTTTCTTGAAATGTGGCGCCCAGAACTGGACACAGTACTCCAGCTGAGGCCTAACTAGTGCAGAGTAGAGCGGCAGAATGACTTCACGAGTTTTGCTTACAACACACCTGTTGATACAACCTAGAATCATATTTGCTTTTTTTGCAACAGCATCACACTGTTGACTCATATTCAACTTGTGGTCCACTATGACCCCTAGATCCCTTTCCGCCATGCTCCTTCCTAGACAGTCGCTTCCCATCCTGTATGTATGGAACTGATTGTTCCTTCCTAAGTGGAGCACTTTGCATTTCTCTTTATTAAACTTCATCCTATTTACCTCTGACCATTTCTCTAACTTGCTAAGGTCATTTTGAATTATGTCCCTAACCTCCAAAGAAGATGCAACCCCACCCAGTTTGGTATCATCTGCAAACTTAATAAGCGTACACTCTATCCCAATATCTACATCATTGATGAAGATATTGAAAAGTACGGGTCCCAAAACAGACCCTTGTGGAACTCCACTAGTTATCCCTTTCCAGCAGGATTTAGCACCATTAACAACAACTCTCTGACTACGGTTATCCAGCCAATTATGCACCCACCTTATCGTGACCCTATCTAAGTTATATTTGCCTAGTTTATCAATAAGAATATCATGCGAGACCGTATCAAATGCCTTACTAAAGTCTAGGTATATGACATCCACCGCTTCTCCCTTATCCACAAGGCTTGTTACCCTATCAAAGAAAGCTATCAGATTAGTTTGGCATGACTTGTTCTTCACAAACCCATGCTGGCTATTCCCTATCACTTTATTACCTTCCAAGTGTTTGCATATGATTTCCATAATTACCTGCTCCATTATCTTCCCTGGGACAGATGTTAAACTGACCGGTCTGTAGTTTCCTGGGTTGTTCTTATTCCCCTTTTTATAGATGGGCCCAATATTTGCCCTTTTCCAGTCTTCTGGAATCTCCATGATTTTTCAGAGATCATAGCTAAAGGCTCAGATACCTCTTCTATCAGCTCCTTGAGTATCCTGGGATACATTTCATCAGGACCTGGTGACTTGCTGACATCTAACTTTCCTAAGTGATTTTTAACTTGTTCTTTGTGTATCCTGTCTTCTAAACTTACCCTCTCTCTGCTTGTATTCACTACGTTAGGCACACCTCCAGACTTCTCGGTGAAGACTCCTCCCAGCTTGAGGTCAATTGTATACTTTATAAACATAGTTTTTAATCCATTATCCAAGTCATTAATGAAAAAACTTAATAATACTGGACTCAGGACTGACTCTACATAGTAATTTCATCTAGACCACATTTCCCTAGTTTGTGGATGAGAATGTCACGTGGTACTGTGTCAAAAGCTTCACTAAAATCAAGATACATTATGGCTACTGCTTCCCCCATATCCACCAGGCCAATTACCTGTCAAAGAAAGACTTTAGGTTGGTTTGGCATGATTTGTTCTTAACAAATCTCTGTTGGTTATTCCTTTTAAAACTATTATCCCGGTACTTGTTAAATAATTTGCTTCAGTATCCATCAACGTATTAAAGTTATGCTGCCTGGTCTACAATATCCTGGAATTCTTTGTTCTCTTTTTTAAAAAAATAGGTACTGTGTTTACCCTTCCAGTCCTCGAGGCTTCACGCAGCGTCCATGACTTACTAAAAATCATTAGTAATGGTTCCAAAATTGCTTCAGCTAGTTCCTTAAGTACCCTAAGATGAACTTCATCATGCTCTACTGACTTTGATATTTCTAACTTACCAAAGTATTTTAACATGTTATTTCTCTACTTTGGTTTATGTTTCATCCCCCTTGTTGATTATATTAATTATGTTAAGTGTTAGATCCATTACAATTTTTCAGTGAAGATGGAAGTAAAACAGGGTATGTCTACACTACCCCGCTAGTTCGAACTAGCGGGGTAATGTATGCATACTGAACTTGCTAATGAAGCCCGGGATTTGAATTTCCCGGGCTTCATTAGCATAAAGCCGGCGCCGCCATTTTTAAAAGCCGGCTAGTGCGAACCCCGTGCCGCGCGGCTACACGCGGCACGGGGTTCGCACTAGCCGGCTTTTAAAAATGGCGGTGCCGGCTTTATGCTAATGAAGCCCGGGAAATTCAAATCCCGGGCTTCATTAGCAAGTTCGGTATGCATACATTCGAAATAGCGGGGTAGTGTAGACATACCCACAGTGATTAAATACCACAGACTTCTTCATGTAATCAGATATTTCTTCCCCTTCTCTACTAAGTAGAGACCTATACTTTCCCCTTTGTCTTTCTCTTGTTCCTGATGTATTTATTAAAAAAAATACCCACTCTTCTTATTGTCTTTCATGTCTCTTCTTAGGTGTAACTCATTTTATGACTTAGACTTTGTGATTGCTATATCAATGGACTGCAGCCAGCCCTTCGCTGGCTCACATTTTCTGTTCTTTCCTTTGTGTTTTTTCAGTTCGATACTTTTTCTCAGGCTACTGCTGATCGCTCCTAACACATCACGTCTCTAAACCCAAACCATTTGCTCTGCTATCAAGTGGGAATAAGGGATCCTCCAGAAAAGGGCTTATTTTCCCGAGAATCGCGTCTAGACTGGCGCTTTTCTCCGGCTTATCCCCAAGCCGGAAAAAAGCGGCAGCCATGTAAATGCAAATGCCGTGGGGGATATTTAAATCCCCCGTGGATTTGCAATTCCGACTCGTCTCATTAACATCCCTTTTCCGGAAAGGGATGCCAGTGTAGACACAGCCTGTATGTTTAACTATCACTAATGTCAGACAGGTTGCATTGAAGACCAACGTCCTCATTGATAGTCTACTACAGCTCAAGGTCTCCAACCTTTTTACACCAAAGATCACTTTTTAAATGACAGAACAAGCGAGGATCTTCCGCCCCATCCTTCTCCCAAGGCCCCGCCCCTTCCTTGAAGCCCCGGCTCGCCCTCTCTATTCTCCTCCTCTCCATCACTTGCTATCTTCAACCCTTATACTGCTGCTTTTTTTTCTCAATTCTTCTGTAGGAAGAGGTCTTTCCAACATTTGGCTTGTCTAGACTGGATCAAATGTCAGAAAAAACCCTTCTTTTGGAAGCCCCCTTATTCCTTGTGGAAAGAGGAATATAGGGGTTACCGAAAGAGCATGTTTGCTCTTCCACTAAAAAAAGCAGAACAAACACATCCCTGGATGCAGTAGAGTTTTTGTGGGATATCTCTGGAATCCGGAAAAACTCCTGCAGTCTAGCCGTACCCTCACTGGGTTGAGACAGGATGTGTAGGCTCTGGAGTGGGAATGAGGGATTTGGGTGTGTGAAGGGGAGAGGTGTGCAAGCTCTGGGAGGAAATCTGGATGCAGGAGGAGATGGAGAAGGGGACACTGGCTCAGGGAGGGGGCTCCAGGCTGGGCAGTGTTGGGGTCAGATGGAGGGTTGGCGTACTAAGCAAGCCACCAGATTGTGGATGTGAGGGTGCAGAAATTTGGGTTAGGGTATGTGAGGGGCTCAGGGCAGGGGGTTCCAGTGTATGATAGGCTTAGATCTAGGGACTGGGGTGTGTGTGTGTGCAAGAGTGTTACGATGCTATGGCCAGATGGGGGCTTGGCCCCAATTGGGGGTTTGTTGGCCAAGCTTCATTTTTAAATGAAATACTATGTCAAATACAAAAAGTTTCTGCGTTGTCTTTATTTATAAGAAGGGCAGGGAACCTGTTTTGAGTCGGGGTCACTGACCCACAGAAAAGTCAGTTGGGGCCACACAAGTGAGATGCAAAAAAAACCCTCCTCCAACCCCCCCCCCCAAAGCCTCACTAATGTGGTCCCAACTGTGCTGGTGGGAGTAGGGGAGATGGTACTGGGGAAGGGTGCTAGTGGGTGCTGGAGCAGGGAAAAGGTGCCAGTGGGGGCAGAGTTCTGCTGCAGGGGAGAGGGTGCCATTGGGGACAGAGTTCTTTGGCAGGGGACAGAGGAGAGGGAACAGGATGCCGGGAGGGCAGGGGACAGGGTTCTGCAGCAGGTGACAGGGTGCCAGTGGGGGCAGGGTTCTGCGGCAGGGGACAGGGTGCCAGTGGGGGCAAGGTTCTGTGGCAGGAGACAGGGTGCCAGTGGGGACAGAGTTCTGTGGCAGGGGACAGGGTGCCAGTGGGGACAGAGTTCTGTGGCAGGGGACAGGGTGCCAGTGGGGGCAGAGAGTCCCCTGCACCCACTTTCCCCCAGGACTCCTCTCCACCCGCCCCCCCTGCAGAGGAGGGAAGCCCTGTTGCACGCCTTCTCCGGGGCTGTTGCATGCCTCCCACAGAGCAGAGAAGCCCCCATCATTCGCCCCCTCCAGGTCTGACTCCCCGCACCCGGGGAGCAGGGAAGCCCGTGCACATACCCCCTCAGGGGTCAACCCCCCCTCCTGGGGAGAAAGAAATCCCATCGCGCGCCTCCGCCGAGCCGGCATGAGCTTCCCATGGAGCAGAGAAGTCCCGTTGTGCGCCCCCTCTGGGCCCGACTCCCTCCTCCCACAGAGAAGGGAAGTCCCAGTGCAGGCCTCTGGGGACTCCCTCGGCAAGTTCCCGGCACGCCACAGACCTGGGGCAAGGAAGAAGCCAACGCATTTCCCAAACCCCCGGAAGTGACGTGCAGCTGCAGGACTTCCATCCACCCCATGGGAAGCTGCCATTACCTCCATTGTCGCTGGAGGTAGGTAGTGGGGCTTCTTGGGGGTGGGGAGAAATGGGGGGCCTGGAACACCGTGCAATCGACTGGTCGATCATGATCAACGGGTTGGTGACTATGGCCCTAAGAGTTTGTATGCAGTGTTTTCCAGGAGGTTATATAGATAGAACATACATTGTTTGATTAATAAACTTATACACAAACCATCCCTCATTGGTTTGATCACTGACGGTAAAGGAAAGGGGAAGGCTGAGGCAGTCATCATGTAATATTTATTAGAAGTAAAAGAAAGTCCCAGCTACTTGTTGTTATTAAAATTCCTCTGGCACATTTTACAAAAGATGAGGGGTGAAATTCTGACCTTATTGAAGTCTGAGGGAGTGGGGGTTGATATCGCCTTGAATGGAAACAAGATTTCACCCCAGATATTAGACCCAATTCAATAGCTGTCACATGACAGCTATACTGTGACTCAATTTCAGTGATGGGTTAAGTGAGTAAGAATTTGTATATTACTTTGGTAAATGTATAAAGTGGATCCTCTGGGAGAAAAGTAAGTAATTTTGTTTCTACAGTAATATTTCTATATATGCAATGAAATTCAGACTCTGTAGTTACAAAATTCCAGTCATGATTAATTTAAATCACTTTATTCAATTATTGTACCTCTGCTTTCTAAATGAATGTTCAAAAAAATTCTTCTACATCAGACTGAATTGCATGTATTAGGATTAAAAAACCCTCCAGTCAGTTTATTCATTCTGTTGCTAAATTTATATGCTTGGTTTATTATGGACCTATTCCACATTGTGTTTCGGTCATTTAAAGAAAGAAAAAAGAAACCTACACATGCACTTCTTGAGTTACAGATAATAAAATATATCTTTATTATCATCTCAATAATTAAACCAAATTTTTGTCACTTTCCCTGAGTGGTGCCATTTGGTGCCTGTGGCAAATAGTAAAGTAGTTTAATAAGATTTTGTTCCTAAAAAAGGGAGGCAGTATTTTAATGGGATGTAGTACTGAACTTGAATTACACTGTTAAAGGTGGTTAGAGGATGTGTCAATTTTATTGCACATGCTTCCAATATGAAAGTAAACTGTTTTGCACAACAAATAACTGCCAGTGTTGGGAACTGAGCTTTCATGTAAGTGAGGGTAAAATAATTTCTGGGATATTTGAAGGAGATCACAGATTCAATGTCCTCTTTTCGTAATGGCTAATTTTTTAGGACCCAGTCCTGTAAATACTTGCATATGGTTATACCATTGTGAATCTTATTAGTCCCATTGAAGTTACTCAAGCACATAATATTAAGTATGTGTGTGTATCTTCGCAAGATCAAGCTTTCGTATGTAAATTGTTCAATATCAACATTTTGCTCTACAATATTCTTAGAAAACTATTACCTTATTTCAACATTTAAAAAGGCTCCTAAACTATATTGTCAAATGTCAAGAGCACTTATAGAAAGTAACAATATAAACTTGAGGCCAGGTCTATACAATGCCTGGAAGGTTGGTTTAAGGTAAGCAACTCCAGCTACGTATATAACGTGAATGGAGTCGACATACCTTAAACCGAGTGTGGCACTGTCTCCATAGTGGGAGGTTGATGAGAGAAACACTTCCATCAACTTCCTTTACTCCTACCGACAGTGAGGAGTACTGGCACTGATGGGGGTGCCTCAATGTTCAATTTAGTGGGTCCTTACTACACCTGCTAAGTCGAATACCAGAATATAGACTGCCTCGGTGTCAATCTTCCTGCAAGTGGAGACATGGCCTGAGAAAATTAATCTTTCAAGGCAGTCCGTCTGACCTTTTTAGCCCCATGTTTCATGCCAAAGTGTAACACAATAGTGTAGAAAAAGTACATGCAATTTGCTTCAGGAGCCTGCATGAGCACTGTTAAAAACATAGGACTTAAACCTAAAATTCTCATGGTGAAATTTTGAAACTCGCATCTGGCAGCTTGGTGTGCCTACTTTCCACTGACTTTCACTGGGAGTATTGCCCTAGAAATCTCCCCCTCAGTAGATTCAGAGCTCCCATTGATCCAGAGATGGTTCTTGGAGGATCATGCCCCATTACATGCTTTTCGAAGCATCAACTTCAAAAACTACATTGGCAAACAGAATAAATTTATGGACAAAAATGGATTTTTCTTCTTTTTTCCTTAGTTTACATTGTTAACTTGGCAGCACTTTCTGTAAAGCCAGTTTCATTTTACCTCAGTTTCTTCTTTGTTTTAAGGACCTTGATAAACATCAAGAAAAGAGAAGAAAAATCCTTGTTTTATTTTAAAGGCACATTTAAAATATTGTCAAGATGGTCTGTAATAGGTGTTCTGTCAAAAACTAGTTTTGCATTAAAATCAGCTATCTCCTCAAAATGTAAGTTCCCTTTAGCACCATGCCAGTACATAGTTTCCAGAGAATTAAGAAAATGAAATTTAGGAAAGATTAAGGCATATTAACTATGACATGGTTCATTAGTCAATACAGACTTTGGAAAATATTTCATGTGCATGCTTGTTTCTGTCTGTAGTGAAATAGCTAGATACAGAAGCATATATTCAGAAAAAAGTAACTTTTATCCATGACAGCATCTATGTAAATATCCTTATGATCCAATAATACAGTTAAGTGGAGTGTGTGTGTATTTATAGTTTATTGATGTATATTCATGATATGCCAGAAATAATCACATGCTATATTACAATGAGTGGAAACAAACCAAAGAACGTGATGGATGAGAATAAATATCATGAATATTTATACCCTGGTTGGAAGGATTATAGTTAGTTGCCACTCAGATGCTGTGGTAATGGGGACCATATAAATAGACAGACAGACTAAATAAACTATGTTGACCTTCCATCATGGCATTCTTTTCAGCAAAATGCAATATTACTGTGGGGAATCTTGACAGATTCATAGCTTTGATTTTCTTTTAGTAGCTTCTTCAAGTGTTAATAAAAATATAAAAGTTTTTATGTCTGTTTCAGAATTATTTGAAGCTCAGCCTTCTGTCATTCATGGTTCTGAGAATGTCAGATAGAACCTAAAGGGAAAGGTCACAGAGCCCAGTACTCACAAATCAGATTCATGTGTCAAAGAGAATAAGGTTTTCCACCTGTGCAGAGAAATTTTACACTTAACTGCACCCATGGTTTTCTGCAAAGGAAATCAGTCAGGCTTTTGTGTACTCAGTGGATGAGGCGGGGGAGCTAGGTCTTAATCACTGTGACAGACTTCACATTAGAGTCGCAGCTGTCAAACAGAATTGCCACTACTTTATGTCGGCCCTTGCAGATATTTAACAGAAATGGCTTTGTTTAAACTTTTATGGGCAGCAAAATAAAAAAAGGACAGATAAAGAAGAGGTAACAATAAAATGCAAAAGAAAACTGATGAGATGGAAAGCCAAATTGGTCAAATTCTGTCCTGAGCTAAGGGTGTATGACTCCACTCGGTGTAGGCATAAATTACATGCGCAGAATTTGATGCAAAGTTCTGAGAAATGCCCTGGTTGCCAGCAAAGACTTTAAGGCTGTGTCTACATACAAATTGCATAGCTTATTTCGTGTCAATTTCGAAATAGCTTAATACTTGGCACCAAATTTTGAAATAGAGCACTATTCTGAAACATCACTATTCTGAAAGACACGGAATAGCATTGCAGTGTAGGCGTAACCTAAATAGTTTATTTCTCCTGCTGCCAATGTGATATTTTCCCTTTCTTTCTCAAGAGTAAATAATTAAAAGAGTTAGTGCTCATCACTATTGTGCTGCTGAACATCATGTCACATTCTATAAACATCATTTCCTGGTGAAATATGAAATTGTGTGTTTCCAGAGACTGCTTCATTCATAAGCCTACGATATAGATACATGAAAAGGGGGGAGGGCAAGGAGGAGGAATCCCACTCTCAGATGTGGATGCTTGTCATTCACTGGCATCACTTGACAACTCTGTGCACCATGGAGAGCAAAATTCATCCCTGCTATTCTACGTGTATACATTAAATCACAAATACAGTAGTTTCCTTTAATATGTCTGGTGCTTGAAAATCCTTCATCATAAGTATTTGAGTCTAGACATTCAACTGGCACGCACTAGTATAGCTCACTTGACTCCAGTGGAGCTGTTGCCCAAATTATATCAGCTTAGGATCTCTCCCTGCATCTTTTTATTTTACAGAGTAAATCAATTCCTATGCTGCTGTACAAGTTATACAATACTGGGCATCATAGCACCATTGTACAATATTGGCCATTTTACACCAGCTGAGACTCTGCCCATACAATTTTGTTTTAGTACTGTTCAGTCACAGGACCATGCCAGCAGCAGCATGGAGCTAGCAGCCGGAAGTCACTCTAGCCCTGCTGCACTGCCAGTGATGGTGGCAGGGGGCTCCTGTGAGTTTTAAATTGCTCAGGGGTGACAAGCAGGGCTTAGGGATGCATGGGGGAAGGGGAAAGGGGAACAGGCAGAGACAGGTGTTTTGCCAGAGGGGAGTTGCTTGCTAGCCCACTAGGAGGATTTGAGGACTGACACAGGCCCAAAGGTAAATTGAGTTTGAGACTCCTGATCAACTAGGGATGTTAAATTTAGAAATCGAATAGTCGATACAATTTGCATCAACTATTTGATTAATTGATAAGGGTGCCTCTGCCTTTGAAATGTAGCACCAGCCCCAGGGCTGTTGCTATATTCCAAAGGTGAAAGCACTATGGGGAGCATGGGGCCAGTGAGGGACTCAAGCAGTACCCTGCTGGCTCCATGCTCCCTGTGGCGTTTCAAAGCAGCAGCGCTGCATGGAGCCCGGAGTCAGCTAAGGATTCTGAGTCCCCAGCTGACCCCAGGCTCCATGCGGCACTGCCGCTTTGAAATGCGGTGGGGAGCCTGGCATCAGGCTCCTTGTGGCATTTCAAAGCAGCACCGCCACGTGTATCCCATGGTCTAGTCCCAGGATCCATGTGGCACTGCCGCTTTGAAGCACCCCTTCCTCTCTCCCTCCCCCTTGTTGACTCTAGTAGAGGCAGCAAGGGGGCAAGAGAAGCAACTAGTGTGTCGACTATCCGATAAGTATTGCTTATCAGATAGTCAACTAGTTGAGTAGTTTTTCACATCTCTATGGTCTACAGTGTAAAAGTGTTACAAAAAAAGCAAACATCATTCTGGGGTGTATCAGCAGAAGTGTTGTAATTCTTTTGCTTTAGTTGTGCTTATTAGGGCTTAACTGGAGTATTATGTCCGGCTGTAGAAGCTACATTTCAGGAAAGATATAGACAAATGGAGATGGTCCAAAGAAGAACAACAAAAATGATTAAATATTTAGAAATCATGACCTGTGTGAGAAGATTGAAAAAATTGGGTTTGTTTAGTCTAAAAACAGAAGACTGAGAAGGGACATGTTAACTGTTCTCGAGAACATAAAAGGTTGTTACAAGGAAGAAGGAGAAAATTGTTTCCTTCAATCTCTGAAGACAGGAAAAGAAGCATGGACTTCATTTGCAGCAAGGATGGTTCTAATTTTCAGGGCGGTTAAGCACTGGAATAAATTGCCAAGGGAGGTTGTAGAATCTCCATCATTACAAATTTTTAAGAGCAGGTTACACAAACACTTGCCAGGGATGCTCTATATCAGGGGTCTCAAACTCAATTTACCTAAGGTCCAGTGTCAGTCCTCAAATCCTCCTAGTGGGCCAGCAGGCACCCCCTCTGGCAGAGCCCCAGGGGAGGGAGAGGTGGAAGTCTCTCCATGTTTCCCCCCCCCACACACACACACATTCCCCCAGCCTCTCCAGCCACCCCTGAACAATTAAAAACCCACTGTGGGCCCCCACCCCCACCTCCACCCCTGGCAGTGCAGCAAGACTAGAGCAGCTTCCGGCTGCTAGCTCCATACTGCTGCTAGCATGTCCCTGTGGTCCGGGAGAGGTGTGTGCAGAGCCATCCCATCCATGTGATGTTTTGGGCAGTTGTCCTGGGCCTGATGTTTTGGGAGGAGGGGGCCCACAGCAGCAGCCCCTGCCATGCTATGAATGAGATGATCCTCCATACTCATGGTAGCGCATAATCCCTTGGGCAGAATCAGCCCCTTCCCTCATCCTGTATTCCCTGAGACTATGTCCCTTTGGGAAGTAGCTTGGAGGATGGGGTTCAATGGAGGGTATAGGTAAGAGCAGGGGTGGGAATAGGCAGGGTGGGGGTAGAACAGAGGCTGTGTTTGGGGGAAGGGTACTAACGTTCCCCCTATAGCAGGTACTCAAGTACCAGCAGCTGTGCGCAGGCTAGATTGTGGAACTGCTCAAGTCATAGATGGCCCACAGGCCATGAATTTGAGACCATTGCTTTAGATAATATTTAGTCCTCGAGTACAAGGAACTGAACTAGATGAGCTTCCATGGTCTCTCAGTCCTACAACTCTTAGATTATTTACTCTATATTTGAGTTTGTCTGTGGGTGAGCGGAGAGAGCTGTCTAGCCATTCATCTGTTTGTTCAAGAATGCCTCCTAAACAGTAAGAGCTAGGACCACCAAATTTGGTATACAGCTTCATCTTATCATAACTTAAAACAAAGTAAGGGTTTGATTGTTCCAGGACAACAGGATGTGCTTGGTATGCGATTTTTTTTTCATAACACGGAAAGGGAGGTGGCTGCAAGTAGGGACAGTTATACTGTGTAATGACCAAAGAGGAGGGGCAGCAAAGGGTTAGAAATGGAGAACTGGGATAGCTATAACTACATTGGGGCATGTGAAGCAGGGAGGTATTGAGGTAAACTTCCCATCTGCTGCCTGGCCAGCACGGCCCTTGCTGTTGACAGCCCCAGGGAGCCGCCACTTAGATAGTGCAACCTTTGCCAGTTCCTATGCCCCTAACGCCCCAAGTCTCTGCCCTGAGCCCCTCTTCATTTCCCAACCCTGAGTCCTGCATCCCCCCCACACAGCCTGCCCTGAGTCCCTCATCTCCCCCAGTCCTGCATCCTCCATGCCCCCTCTATGAGCCCATCTTCATTCTCCAGTTGTGACTCCTGAATACCCCGAGCCCTTTGCCCCAAGCCTCTGCCCTGACTCTTGCACACCCTTTCCCCCCACTCCTCTCAATCCCTAGCTCCCTGGCCTGAAAGACCTGTGCAATGATGGGTAAATATTCTGGTAGCTTCTGTGTAACTACCTGGGGAAAATATTTAATAATGTGCTTTTCTGTCTGGCAAAAAAAAAAAGACATAATACAATCCATGGGCTGAATTTTGAAGCTAGAGAAATTCAGAATAGAAATAAGTTGTAAATTTCTCACAGTGAGAGTAATTAATCATTGGAACAATTTATGAAAGGTCATGGTTGATTCTCCATCACTGACAATTTTGAAATCAAGATTGAACATTTTTCTAAAAGACCTGCTCTAAAAGTTATTTGGGAGAATTTATGTGGCCTGTGTTATACAGGAGGTGAGACTACATGATCAAAATGGTCCCTTCTGTCCTTAGAATCTAATCTATGAAATTATAATAAATAAGCCTCTGTCTTTTTTTTTAAATGGCACATGATGCACTCTTATTAACTTGTGTGATGAACATCGCTAGCTTGCAATTTGAATATCATTGGCTTCAGATAGCAAAGTCTTTAAGGGCATTATTTGTACAGGATGAAACTTAATCAAGCACACCTACCTATTCATGGAACAAAAACCATCCACACTTTCGGTGAATATGTGGACAGTAGAAGCCCTACAGTGAAACACTGAACAAAATATTGATTGAAACCCAAAAAGTCTTTTTTTTTTTCAAAAGGCACTTTGGCACATAATGGAAAAGAATGTAACATACACACTGAGTAGAGAAATACATAGAGAAATAACTGGATTGAATTTAGCATTGTGGAGAAGCTGTTTTTTGTGGGCTCCAAAGCTGCAGATTATTTGTTCCTCACCAGAGTTTATTACCAATTCTAGCTGATTTTACACATGCACACAAAATGCCAACATGGGTCTGATTCCAGTGTTACTTACGTGCGTGTAAATCAGAATGATGTCCATTGAAGCCAATGAGATTGCACCTATTTAGAACGTTCTGTGGGCACATTTCAGAAGAAGGCTGTCTTAATTTTATATAGCTCTGAATTTCTTGTACCAGAGACTTGACTTGCCAATCAATGACCCTACCCTGAGTAGTTTGTTCAGGGTTGCTGTCATGGCGGGGGTGGACAAAGAAGGGGTTCCCTTTCAATTGTTCTGGAGCCCTACGTGACGCTGTCTGGATGGTGCTGCAGACTGGTTGGGGAAGCCCAGCATGGTTCAGAAAGCACTAAGAACCAGCTACTCCTATTAATGCCCTTTCTGCCTGAGGGCCCGTACCTCCCAAGGAGCCAAGCCCTCCCACACATTGCCTAGGGCCTAGTGAAGTCTGTCACTGAGTTAATTTTGTTTCTGTGCTTTAGTCATGTTGTCCACTCTCCATTTTTAATCTACCCTCTCCTAATTGCTAGTGCAATCTTCTGCAGGAACAGAAAGTACGGCATGCTACTGGAGATTAGGTTTAGCCTTCAATAGCTTGTTTTGTCTGTTGTTTGCTGATTCTAGTATGTGCAGTTTTGCCAGCAGTGTCCAAAATGACTACCTAAGTCCTGATTGGCAACATTCACATTGACACTAGTAGATAGTTTCATAATGAAAAATTACCGAATTTGTTACATTTTAACAACTTTTCTGGCATTTGGTCTTCCAAGAAACAGCTGTTCAACGCTTCTAAGGTACAAACTTGGTCTCCAGGTTGCCTGTTTAGATGAACATGTGCACTGTACAAATAGAGTTAGCCTTTTCATTATTTTATTTATTTGCTCTTTTTGTAATGTGGTCTGGAATGCTTAGTCTGCACCTGCTGTCAGGAACTTGTAGGGTTACCAGGTAGCTTCAGAAAAAAACACCAGACACACTTGATCGGGGTGGAAAGGAGGGACCGGCCAGAAGGAGAGAGGGGCTGGCCATGAGGGAGGGGGCATGGGAAGCAGGGCTGGCTGGAGGAGATCGAAGGGGGGCACCGGCAGGAAGCAGGGCTGGTTGGTGGGAGTGTCGGGGGCAGCAGGGCTGGCCGGGAGAGATTGGGAGGAGGAGAACCAGCCGGCAGGAAGCAGGGCTGGCCAGGAGTGGGGGGAGAGAATTGGCCGGCAGGGAGTGGGACTGACCCAGGCACATGCAGATCCCAGGGTGCTGCCTGTCTTGCACACGGTCCCGGCAAAGCACAATCGAGTCCGAATACTGCTCCACAATGTGCTGAACAGTGCTCAGGAGCACAGACTGGGCTTCTCCTCCTCCCCAAGGCATCGCTCTTACGTCAGATGCAACCAGAGGCTCCCAGCTACTCCCCCCACTCCCACCAGGCTTCCATCGGGCGTCCAGCCGGAAAACCAGAAAATACCGGACATTGCACATGTCCGGTATTTTCTGAATTTTTTTTACCGGGCAGAGGGCCCAAAAATCGGACTGTCCCGTTGAATACCGGACACCTGGCAACCTTAGATGCTTGGGGTTTTTGAGAAGGGCAAATTGATTGTTGTACAAAAAGCTACATTTTATAAATGCTAGTGGACACAGGAAATTAATTTGTAGAGGTTTATTCTCCACAAAATGCAAGTGTGGTATGTTGCATGTCTAAGCCTATAGGAAAACATGACTCATGAGACAGGACTGAGAAGTGGAATTGATAAAGATTCTGATCTGAAGCCTATTGAAGTTTAATGGGGGAGCACTCTTAGAACTGGTAGTATTTCCAGAAACAGAATGAAGTTATGGGCGTGCATTTGAAAATTTAGAAGATTTAACTTCATGTTCAGATCAGTAGGTCTTTTCTGGAGTCATCCCTTGATATGATGCTAGAAAGTTGCTAACATTATAGTAAATTTCTTTTGTTGATCCACTACTTCATAGAGGTTTAAGTCAGTTTACCTGATTTATCTTGGATTCAGAAGGTGTTACTTTGTAGACTAGCATTGTGGGGAAGAGTGGGCTATTAAGTCACATTTGGTTTATCTGGTTTTTAATTAGAAGTTTAGGCCCAAACACTCAAAGGAAATCAGTACAGGTTGGACCTCCCTGGTCTGGCACCCTCAGGATCTGATTGGTCCTGAATGAGGGAATTTGCTGGACTGAGGGAGGTCCCCTGCCACCGGCCTCCCAGATCACTATAACCCTGACCTCCCTCTCTTCTAGATGCATAGGTTCCAGGACAAACAGGAGAAAAAACATTTTTGTCCCTCAAGTTTTGAACACAACCACAAAGCCTATAAAAGGTATCATAAGATGCCATTGTATTTACTATTGTATCTTTTCAGAGTAGAACTGTATTATAAAATAAAGATTTTTTAATACAAAGGAGATCTAGAGTTTCAAATCTGCTATTCAGATTTTTCCCATGTTAGACCATTGGGTTTTTTATGGTACACATTTATTTGCTCCCTCTCATACAGAGTTCTATCAAGTCTAATTGTCTCACTGTACAAGCTCCATTAGCTGAGTTATCTCTCTGCTCTGTTTTATCTGTGGTTACGAAGCCAGTGGTAGTCAATGACATTTTAATGTTAAAAAATATACAACAGAAACTTGATTTTTATTGGCATTTTAGAAATCAGATTTCTAATGTTTTATTTCAATTAAATACCATCGTATTTCATCTATGACACACTTTAGAGACCCATTAGTGAAAATGAGGCTTACTGGGGTCGTCATTAACATCTCCAGCAGCTTAGACCTCCACAGTGCCAGTCTGTCTTGTAGGAGTACTAAACTTTGTCATTCTGACTGGCACCCTGCATCTAAATGTATGAAATGCAAGTATGGTGGAACTATTGACAAATATCTCTTACCACCCCTTTAAGGCAGAAGCATCCTCAGGGCCTGATTTGCTGGAAGTTTGTGACATTGTTGGAAAGTTTGGGGGTTTATTTTAAGAAGTGTCTGTTTTATTTCCTGGTAGCATGTCCGCTTTGTCTGGAAAATCTGGGCACCATGAATGGCACAGGTGCCCTCAACCCTTGTGGATCCTGTGTGGTCTTTGGGAGTGTAGGAGGGAGGTGGCGCCCTCAGGCTACAAAATGACTCATCATCGGGCCCAGAGCCCATATCCCCTACGTTTCTTAATCTTCCCTAAGACACCCCATTCATTCCTCAACCCCATGCCCTCACCCAGAGTAGCTGTGCTCTTGACCAGCGCTCAAATCAGTCGATCCGCAATTTCTGTGGCATGTTGCCGCAAATAGTGCCTTTCTCGGCAATGTGGGAGGGGGGCCTGGGCCCGCCCTTGCTCCAGGCCTCAGCCTAGGACCCTAAGGGCAGGAATCCTTATTCCTGTCCAGTTGGTGGGGCGCGACCCCTTAACTCACCAACCCGCAGACTCCAACTGCCCCGTCCTGGGCTACTTCCTCCCACCGGTGCCTCTCGCTGTGGTACCTCCATCACGCTGGCTGTCCCCCCCGACCTCCTCTCCGGTGCTCAGCATCCGGCCTTTTGAATTGCCCGCACCAGCGAGGCCTGGCCCTTCCTCCGCCCCCACCCCCATCCCTCTGGGGACGCCAGGGTATGCAGGTGAAAGTTGGGGCTCTGCGCATGCGCGGGATGCCGCAGCAGACAGGCCCGGCACGGCCTGCACTCGGGGCCGGCCTTCTCGCTGATAAGTGCCTCAGGCCCCTCCGGTAAGTGTGGGTGCCAGCGAGCCCCGACTGCCGGGGGTTCACTGCCCCGTCACACATCCCCCCTTTTAAGTACCTTGCTTTCCCTTTCTGTTCCTCTTCTCCTTCCTCTTGCATCCATGAAAAAAAAAAATCTGCATTGAGGTATCTTGCTCCCGCCCGGTGCAGTACCTCGAACTTGTAGGGCTGTAAGGCTACATACCATCTCATTATGCGGGGGTTGGTTTCTCTCATTGATTGAATCTGAGTAGGTAATATCTTAGGGGTATGTCTACACTACCCCGCTAGTTCGAACTAGTGGGGTAATGTAGGCATACCGCACTTGCAAATGAAGCCCGGGATTTGAATTTCCCGGGCTTCATTTGCATAAGACAGGCGCCGCCATTTTTAAATCCCGGCTAGTTCGAACCCCGTGCCGCGCGGCTACACGCGGCACGGAGTAGCTAGTTCGGATTAGGTTTCCTAATCCGAACTAGCTGTACTCCTCATTCCACGAGGAGTACAGCTAGTTCGGATTAGAAGCCTAATCAGAACTAGCTACTTCGTGCCGCGTGGCTACACACGGCACGGGGTTCGAACTAGCCGGGATTTAAAAATGGCAGCGCCCGGCTTATGCAAATGAAGCCCGGGAAATTCAAATCCCGGGCTTCATTTGCAAGTGCGGTATGCCTACATTACCCTCCGAGTTCGAATTAGGAGGGTAGTGTAGACATACCCTTAGCGCCTCGATTGCCCACTTCACAGCTAACGCCTTCTTTTCAATGGTAGAGTAAGTCTTCTCCCTGGGGAATAGCTTCCGGCTACAGCACCGGATGTTCCTCCCTTTGGCTCTCTTGTGCGAAGACGGCGCCCAGCCCCACCGCCGATGCGTCGGTCTGCAAAGCAAACTCTTTTGAGAAGTCCGGCTGCTGTAAGACCGGCGTTCATATGAGACACCCTCTCAATCATTAGAATGCCCGTTCACACTGTTCTGACCAACACACCTTTTTGGGCTGTGTTCCCTTGGTCAGATCTGTTAGTGGGGCAGCTATCGTCGCAAAATATGGAATAAATCTCGTATAATAACCTACCAACCCTAGAAACTGACGTACTTGTTTTTTCGTTGTGGGGGTCCGGTAGTCTAATAGGGCTTCGACTTTGCTTACCAGGGGCTTCAACTTCCCCCTCCCTACCATATAGCCCAGATATGTAACCTCCTGTTGCCCTATGTGGCATTTTTCTGGGTTGGCTGTAAGTCCGGCCTCTTGTAGCACCCCTAGGACCTCTCAGACATGCTGCAAATGCTCCGGCCAAATCAGGCTATAAATGACAATGTTGTCAATATAGGCCATTGCGTACTGTTGGTGTGCCCTCAGTACCCAATCCATCAGCCTTTGAAATGTCGCCGCCACCCCATGTAAACCGAATGGCGTTCTCTTAAACTGAAACAATCCGAAGGGGGTGGCAAATACGTTTTTTCCCTAGAGGTAGGCGTTAACGGGATTTGCCAATACCCCTTCGTTAGATCTAACGTTGAAATGAATTGAGCTTGCCCTAGCCTCTCCAGGAGCTCATCTATCCGAGGCATCGGATATGCATCAAACTGCAAAATCACGTTTACCTTGCAGAAGTCTATATAGAACCGAACACTCCCGTTCGGCTTCGGTACTGAGACAATGGAACTTCGCCAGTCACTTTGAGAGTCTTCTACCATACCTAACTTCAACATAGCCTGTACTTCCTCACGCACTGTGTCCCACATCTTCTGCGGAAACGGGTGTAGGGGTTTGCGTACTTTCCGCTCTGGGCCATGGCGATATGATGGCTTACCGAAGAGGTGCACCCCAGGACTGCTGACAGTACCTGGGGATAGTCTTGCAAGACCCTCGATACTTCCTGCCTCTGATCTGTGCTCAGTTCTTCTCCCAATCTTACTTCCTGGGGGCTTTTGACTTCCCCAGCCCAAGGCCCCAGGTCCACTGGAGTGGGGGATGGGTCTATTAACATACTTTCCCACGGGTTCCACTTTTTTAATAAGTTAACATGGTAGACCTGTGTCTTTTGCCTGCTACCAGCCAGCCGAACCTCATAGTCCACGGTCCCTACCCAATGGAAAACTTCAAAAGGGCCCTGCCATTTTGCTAAAAGCTTTGACTCTTTCGTCAGTAGCAGGAGTAAAACCCTATCTCTGGGTTTGAACTCTCTCAACTTAGCCTCACGGTTATAATACTCTGCCTGTTTTCCCTAGGCCGGAAGCAGATTGTCCTTGCTGAAGTCCTCTAGCCACCGCAACCTCTCCTTCAAGTGTAACACATAGGGAATCGTCCCCTGGACTCGCGACTCTTGCTCCTCCCACTCTCCTTGACCAAATCCAAGATACCCCTCGGTTGCTGCCCATATAGAAGTTCAAAGGGGGAGAAGCCAGTGGTCGACTGGGGGACCTCCTTATCGCGAATAGTAAAGCCGGCAATAACTTATCCCACTCCTGAGGGGCCTCCTCCATAAAGCGCCTAAGAATACTCTTAGGGGTTCAGTTAAACCGTTCGACCATCCTGTCCGTCTGCAGCTGATATACAGATGTACACAAGGTCTTAATACGTAGCAGCCTACATAACTCTGCCATCAATTTAGAAGACCCATTGGTGCCCTGGTCTGTGAGTATCTCCTTCAGAATTCCAACCCTGGTGAAAATTTTAACTAATACGCCGGCTAACGTGGGGGCTGTGGTATTCTTTAAAGGAACCGCCACCAGGTACCTGGTAGCATAGTCTACTAAAACTAAGTTATAT
Organism: Pelodiscus sinensis; assembly: GCF_049634645.1. NCBI lineage: Eukaryota > Metazoa > Chordata > Testudines > Trionychidae > Pelodiscus > Pelodiscus sinensis. The sequence goes on from NC_134711.1 coordinate 315,925,059, forward strand.
TGACAGCCCGCCTTGGACCTTTCTAATGGGCCTACAAGGTCAAGGGCTACCCGGTCAAATGGAACGCCCACTACCGGTAACGGTACTAAAGGTGCCCTGGTTTCTGTCCGGAGCTGAGTCAACTGACACTCTGGGCAGGAGCTACAACTGGCTCTTTGGGCAGGACTACCCTGTGGACCCCAGGCCAAAAGAACCTTTGGGTGATTCTTTGCAGGGTTTTTTCCTGGCCCAGGGGTTGGTGTGCACTAGTTGAAGTATATGCCTTCGGTACCCTACTGGCACTAACAGCTGGTGCAGGGGCCCCCGTCCCCCTCCTGTGTCCGTTACCCGGTACAGGCGGTCCCCACATACCTCAAAGTAGGGTCATTAGGGTCGTCTTGGTGTGGGGTCTTGCTCCCACTCGTTTACCCTGGCTTGTTTCCAGGCTCTCGAGAGGGAGGGGTCGCCTCTTTGTTCCTGCAGGATGTCCTTGCCCTTCACCCAGTCAGTTGGCCCATCATGTCCTCCCTGGGGTACCGCGTCGGTGTTCCCACCAGGGTCCTTGTGTCCCTCTGCTGCCATCTTCTGGGCAGCTAATGCATTCTCCGGCTCTGGAACGTCATTCGTCTGACTAGTTTGCTGATTCCATGCGCCTAAAAAGTCAATGAACACCCGGCCAGTCCTGCCCCAGCAGCACCGGATATGATAAATTCGGGGCCAGGGCCACCTGGCATATTACCTCTTCCACCTCATCCACTATTCTCACACATGCTGTGAGGTAACACTGAACGTTGCCGTGGACACAGAACATCCATACTTGTGCCCCCGCCCACTCTGGTTCAGCTACCAAGTCCACCCTCACCATAGTCTGTCCGCATCCCTAGTCCACTAGGGTGGATACCGGGGTTACTTCCACCTTGACCCGGACCACCAGCTTCCCCAGGTCTCAGGGCTAAGGGCACTACTTGACTGTAAGAGCAGTCCATGTAGAGACAATCTCTTCTAAAGTGGCCTTCCTGACTACATTCATAGCAACTCCCACGGGTTGCACTCACTCGCGTCGGGCTTCTCCTACCCTCAGCCCCGCTGATACCTTTTTCTCCTCTCCACAACCTGGGGACCTCAGTTTCCCCAGTCGTTAGTTTTTCTTCTTCCTGGCATATCGGACACCACCCCATTCCTCGCCCTTTACCTCCTCTGGATGCGCGGGCCCTCCTTGGCGTGGGGCGCTCCATCCGGCTCCCTGTAATATCCTTGCTTCTGCCCGCTTGACCTTCGGCCGCTAAATAGTCCTCCATTAAAGTAACTGCCTCGGCAGACGTTGATGGCCTATGGCGTCGGACCCACCGCTGGGCTCTCCCCGGTAAGATATGCAAAAACTGTTCTAATACTATATTATCCGCCAGTTGGGTACTGGTGCATCACTCGGGGTCTAGCCACCTCCAACAGGCTTCTCGTAACTTCTGAACCACTGCCCGGGTACTTCTCCTGCCGGAACTTCTGCCAGTACATCTTGTATTGCTTCCTTTACTTTATGATAATTTAAAGCATTTTTGACTGACAACCCCCTATAGGCTAGTTGTGCGGGCCCTGTCAGGTAGGGGGCCAGCAAGGTGGCCCAATGCTCCTTAGGCCACCTAGCCACAGTGGCCACTCTTTTGAATTTTACTAGATAGGCCTTGGGGTCATCCTGTGGTCCCATCTTGGTTAATCCTATGGGTAACTGCGGGGCCCCTGCTAGGCCTTCCTTTGCAGGCTCCATAACCATTTCCTCGGCTTCCCCCAGCGCCCCGCCCTGCAGGAGCCACCATTCATGCTGGGTTTGCTGCTAGTCTACTAACTCCTGAAGTAGCTGACGCTACTTCTCTTGATTCTGGGCAGCTAGTTGCTATAATAGCTGAGTCTGTTGCTGCTGCTCCTTGGCCAGCCACTCGAATATCTTTGCTGGGTCCATCCTGCCCCTTGTCCCTAACCACCTATCTAACTCTGCTCGTATAGAAATCCCCACTAGACTATTTCTTTTTTAACGGGTACTCTCCACCCCTGGTTATCAAGGGTTAGGGTTGAATGCCCACATTCTCCACCATCTTTAGGAGGAGGGTGGTACCCTCAGGCTACAAAAGGACTCATAATTGGGCCCAGAGCCCGTATCCCCTGTTTCTTAATCTCCCCTAAGACACCCCATTCATTCCTCAACCCCATGCCCTCACCCAAAGTAGCTGTGCTCTTGACCAACGCTCTAGTCAATCGGTCCATGATTTCTGTGGCACGTCACCATGAATAGTGCCTTTCCCGGCAATGTGGGAGGGGGGCCTGGGCCCGCCTTCGCTCCAGGCCTCAGCCCAGGACCCTAAGGGCAGGAATCCTTGTTCTGTCCAGTTGGTGGGGTGCGACCCCTTAATTCACCAATCCGCGGGCTCCGACTGCCCCATCCTGGGCTACTTCCTCCCACCGGTGCCTCTCGCTGCGGTACCTCCATCAAGCTGGCTGCTCCCCACCCCCGACCTCCTCTCCGGTGCTCAGCCTCCAGCCTTTTGAATTGCCCGCGCTGGCCAGGCCTCACCCTTCCTCTGCCCTGGCCCCTCCGGGGACGCCGGGGTATGCAGGCGTCAGTCAGAGCTCTGCACATGCGCGGGATGCCGCGGGAGAGCAGGCCCGGCACAGCCTGTGCTCAGGGCCGGCCTTCTCACTGTTAAGCGCCTCAGGCCCCCCCTAGTAAGTGTGGGTGCTGGCGAGCCCCATCAGCCCGGGGTTTACCGCCCCATCACAGAGAGGTTAGAGCCATCCATGCAAAAGTTGTGAATTCTTGATATCTATGACAGCCCCTGGGTTCCCTTACAATGGAGACATACTGGTAGGGATGACTTTGTCTGTCGTTGACTCTCCAGGATTTGGGATCTGCAAAACAGTTAATGCAGTCTTAAGTCGCATGTAATAATATGTGCCAAATATTATATACTCATATATGATATATAAGAATCATTGCACCCACGACTAGAGTCCTGCTGCCAAGGGAGTGAAATGTGAAAACTGTTTAACAAACAAGTAACATTACACAAACATTAAAGAATGGAAGTGAAGAATATGACATTCATTTGAAAGGGCAGTGGCATTTTAGGGTCTATTTACACTAAAAATGCTATAGCAGTACAACTGCAGCACTTACTACAGTAATGAAAAGGATTCTTCTGTTACTGTAGTAAATCCATCTCTCTGAGAGGGAGTAGCTAAATTGATGGAAGAATTCCGCCAACCTAGCAGTGCCTACATTGGGGTTTAATTATACATTGGGGTCTGCTTAATTATATCACACCAGGTGATATAGTTAAGCCAACCTAATTCTAAAGTGTAAATCAGCCCTTATATATAAAAGATGTAGTTTCTTACATGGGAATTTGGTCATCCTAGCAAATGCAAGGGATAGGCGATCAGAACTTTGATTTCATATCTCATCCAAAAGTTTTGCTCACCTATGGTGATTTTCATTACTAGGATTTCACAGCTTACTTTTTCTACAGGTATCTTTTTTGATAATGTCTTCAACTTGAGAAGGAAAAAAAGAGGATTGTAAGCCAAGAGAAATAGGCTCTAATCCTAGTCAAAGTATATATCAAGTTCAATAATGCTCAGACATGACATAAGTGTTCAGAATTTGTATATGAATAAAATTAAGAATTTTCTAGGGGAAAGAGGTACCTGTCAGAAAAAGGAATGTAAGTTATGAAATCCCATGAAAAATCACACAGACAAGAGTTAGACAAATGTGCTGTCTTTACTTAGCAAAGAAATCACAGAGGATATGCAAATAGAGAACAAAAATGACACATTTTTACTTGGTTCAAAGGCATTATCCATAATAGCATCTGCAAAGTGTCTGTAATAAAAGGGTGTAAATTGAAATTTACACAGTTTTTTAGAAATAGGCTCTGACTCAGAGTCTTAAATTAATGTCTGCAATTGGAAGAGTCAGCCAATAGTAGAGAAACTTTACAAAAGACACATTTTGTATTCCAGGATTACCTGATTGCCCTCCTCTGTCTCCAATACCTTTCCAGGAATGTCAGCAATAATTTGTAACTAAAATTAGAATAACAACTTGAAATCCCTTCATATGTTGATCCTTGTTTGGAAAGTTCTGAAAGGCCTTTTGAGAGCCCTAGAAACAGAAGTCCTCTGTTTATGTTGATCTCCCTCAGTGTGGGACCTTCTATTCTAAAGTAGATGGATTCTCTTGCGGTCTGGATTTTTGGCTCCCTAGACTGCATCTGTTGGTGTCCACTTTCCCTATATTCCTTTCTTCTATCTGTCCTTCAGTAAATTGGACATCCGTGTTCACCAGCTGCAGAAAAAAGGATGGTTATTTCTTCCCAAGAGGAAGGAGAAGGAAAAAAGTTCCTAGACTTCATTGTCACTGGATTGTCTAAATTAGAGATGCAGTTTTTCTCATGTTTTTTACTGCCAACATTCGTGGCACTGCAAACAAGTGGGATTTCCCAAGAGCTGCAAGATTCACAGCATACTTTGATGGTCCAGTCTATATCATAGAATCATAGAATAATAGGACTGGAAGGGACCTCGAGAGGTCATCAAGTCCAGTCCCCTGCCCCCATGGCAGGACCAAATACTGTCTAGACCATCCCTGATAGATATTTATCGAACTTACTCTTAAATATCTCCAGAGATGGGGATTCCACAACCTCCCTGGGCAATTCATTCTAGTGTTTGACCACCCTGACAGTTAGGAACTTTTTCCTAATGTCCGACCTAAAGCTCCCTTGCTGCAGTTTAAGCCTATTGCTTCTTGTTCTATCCTCAGAGGCCAAGATGAACAAGTTTTCTCCCTCCTCCTTATGACACCCTTTTAGATACCTGAAAATGGCTATCATGTCCCCCCTCAATCTTCTTTTTTCTAAACTAAACAAACCCAGTTCTTTTAGCCTTCCTTCATAGGTCATGTTCTCTAGACCTTTAATCATTCTTGTTGCTCTTCTCTGGACCCTCTCCAATTTCTCCACATCTTTCTTGAAATGCGGTGCCCAGAACTGGATACAATACTCCAAATGAGGCCTAACCAGCGCAGAGTACAGCAGAAGAATGATTTATCGAGTCTTGCTCACAACACACCTGTTAATGAATGCCAGAATCATGTTTGCTTTTTTTGCAACAGCATCACACTGCTGACTCATATTCAGCTTGTGGTCCACTATAACCCCTAGATCCCTTTCTGCTGTACTCCTTCCTAGACAGTTGCTTCCCATTCTGTATATGTGAAACTGATTGTTCCTTCCTAAGTGGAGCACTTTACATTTGTCTTTATTAAACTTCATCCTGTTTACCTCAGACCATTTCTCCAATTTGTCCAGGTCATTTTGAATTATGACCCTATCCTCCAGAGTAGTCACAACCCCTCCCAGCTTGGTATCATCTACAAACTTAATAAGCATACTTTCTATGCCAAAATCTAAATTGTTGATGAAGAGCCGGTCCCAAAACAGACCCCTGTGGAGCCCCACTTGTTATACCTTTCCAGCAGGATTGTGAACCATTAATAACTACTCTCTGAGTACCGTTATCCAGCCAGTTATGCACCCACCTTATAGTAGCCCCATCTAAGTTGTATTTTCCTAGTTTATTGATAAGAATATCATGCGAGACCATATCAAACGCCTTACTAAAGTCTAGGTATACCACATCCACCGCTTCTCCCTTATCCACAAGACTTGTTATCCTATGAAAGAAAGCTATCAGATTGGTTTGACATGATTTATTCTTTACAAATCCATGCTGGCTGTTCCCTATCACCTTGCCACCTTCCAAGTGATTACAGATGATTTCCTTAATTACTTGCTCCATTATCTTCCCTGGCACAGAAGTTAAACTGTCTGTAGTTTCCTGGGTTGTTCTTATTTCCCTTTTTATAGATGGGCACTATATTTGCTCTTTTCCAGTCCCCTGGAATCTCTCCTGTCTCCCATGATTTTCCAAAGATGATAGCTAGAGCCTCAGATACCTCCTCTATCAGCTCCTTGAGTATTCTAGGATGCATTTCATCAGGCCCTGGTGACTTGCAGGCATCTAACTTTTCTAGGTGATTTTTAATTTGTTCTTTTTTTATTTTATCTTTTAAACCTACCCCCTTCCCACTAGCATTCACTATGTTAATCATTCCTACAGGCTTCTCGGTGAAGACCGAAACAAAGAAGTCATTAAGCATCTCTGCCATTTCCAAGTTTCCTGTTACTGTTTCTCCCTCCTCACTGATCAGTGGGCCTACCCTGTCCTTGGTCTTCCTCTTGCTTCTAATGTATTTATAAAAAGTCTTCTTGTTTCCCTTTATTCCTGTAGCTAGTTTGAGCTCATTTTGTTCCTTTGCCTTTCTAATCTTGCCCCTGCATTCCTGTGTTGTTTGCCTTTATTTATCCTTTGTAATTTGTCTTACTTTCCATTTTTTTATGGGACTCCTTTTTTATTTTTAGATCATGCAATTCTCGTGGTTAAGCCAAGGCGGTCTTTTGCCATATCTTCTATCTTTCCGACGCAGCGGAAGAGCTTGCTTTTGGGCCCTTAACAATGTCCCTTTGAAAAACTGCCAACTCTCCTCAGTTGTTTTTCCCCTCAGTCTTGATTCTCATGGGACCTTGCCTATCAGCTCTCTGTGTTATTTTCCCAACATATATCTGGATAGTTGAAGGTCCCCCATCACCACCAAATCTTGGGCTTTGGATTATATTGTTAGTTATTTAAAAAAAGCCTCATCCACTTCTTCCACCTGGGTAGGTGGCCTGTAGTAGACTCCTAGCATGACATCACCTACAACCCAGAGACTCTCAACACTTCTGTCTCCTATGTCCATCTCCACCTCACTCCAAGTGTGTTCATTTTTAATATATAAGGCAAAACCTCCTCCCTTTTTTCCCTGTCTATCCTTCCTGAGCAAGCTGTACCCTTCCATACAAACATTCCAATCGTGTGTATTATCCCACCAAGTTTCTGTGATGCCAACAATGTCATAATTGTACTTATTTATTAGTACTTCCAGTTCTTCCTGCTTATTACCCATACTTCTTGCATTTGTATATAGGCATCTAAGATACTGATTTGACCTTGCCTCCCAGTTTTGCCCTAACCCTCCTTTCTCTCTTCCATTATAGCCCACGCTCCCTCCCATTTTCCACCCATCTCCCAGGTCTCCATGTTCTCCACTTACCTGTGGGCTGTCCCCATTGAACCTAATTTAAAGCCCTCCTCACTAGGTTAGACAGTCTGTGTTCAAATAGGGTCTTCCCCCTCCTCGAAAGGTGAACGCCATCTCTGCCCAACAGTCCTTCCTGGAATAGCATCCTGTGATTGAGAAAGCTAAAGCCCTCCTGGCGACACCAGCCAGGCATTCATCTCCAGGATGCACCTGTCTCTGCTCGGGCCCCTACCTTAGACAGGAAGGATCTAAGAGAATACCACCTGCGATCCAAACTCCTTCACCCACACTCCCTGGGTATGTCTACACTACCCTGCTAGTTCAAACTAGTGGGGTAATGTAGGCATACCGCACTTGCAAATGAAGCCCGGGATTTGAATTTCCCGGGCTTCATTTGCATAAGCGGGGAGCCGCCATTTTTAAAACCCCACTGGTTCGAACCCCGTGCAGCGCGGCTACACGGGGCTCGAACTAGGTAGTTCGTACTAGGATTCCTATTCCGAACTACCGGGACACCTCGTTCCACGAGGTTCCACGAGGTGTACCGGTAGTTCGGAATAGGAATCCTAGTCCGAACTACCTAGTTCGAGCCCCGTGTAGCTGCGCTGCACGGGGTTCGAACCAGCAGGGTTTTAAAAATGGCGGCTCCCTGCTTATGCAAATGAAGCCCGGGAAATTCAAATCCTGGGCTTCATTTGCAAGTGCGGTATGCCTACATTACCCTCCTAGTTCGAACTAGGAGGGTAGTGTAGACATACCCCCAGAGCCCTGTAGTCACTCTTGATCCACTCAGTGTCACATCTCGCAGTATCATTTGTGCCCACATGGATGAGTAGCATGGTGTAGTAGTCAGAGGGCTGGATAATCCTCGACAATGCCTCCATATTGGTACTACAGGATTGCAATCAGGCCTGGTTTGTATCTGTTCTTTCTCAGTCCCTTCTTATTATCTGCCTGGATGGCAAGGAATCCAGGACCATGGACCTTCCCTTTCCTAGAAAATTTCTACATAATGCAGAGAGTCATCTGTGATCCCTAGACCCTGGCTGGAGATCTAGCTGTGGAGTTGCCTGTTTTGTGTGATTTTACGGATAAGTCAGATTCCCTCACACTCAAACTCCCGTAGGCCTATTTATACCACTCATCCCATGTGTAAGGGAACCCAAACTGGTGTATCTTACACTTTCTTCTAATTCCTCAGTGTGCAAGTTTAAACAGGGGCAACTGGTTTAACTTACTCTTGCATCTGATATATTCATGAGCATGTCTACTTTACAGAGAAGATCAGTCCTCTGGAGGTCGATCTTCTAGTGTTCTATTTAGCAGATCTTGTGTAGACCTCCAAATTGAACACTGAGGACAGTCTCCCATTGGTGTCCTGCACTCCTCTTTCTGTGAGGAGTAAGAGAAGCCAACATGAGTGTGTGCTCCCGTTGGCCTCTCACAGTATAGACACTGTGGCAGTTCGACTTAAAGTAAGCCAAAACTAGCTTAAGCCGACTAGCCTGGTCCATTGTAGACCTAGGATTTGTGTATGTTAGGCCAGCTTAAAGTCCCTGACACATCAATAGAGCTGTTTATAATTAATGGTAAGAATTGAGCAGGGAGAATTTACAGAGAATTACTGATGAGGTAGACTGGGAAAGCTGAAATTTTGGATTGACAATCAGCACAGAGAATACAGAAATTATGGGAATTAGAAGACAAGAGAAAGAATTAAAGATCAAATTCAAAGACAAAGAACTAGAAGAAGTGGAAAAATTGTGTAGCTTGAAAGACTATGTCAAAGAATAGGAATTGTGAAGTTGGCATAAAAATAATTGTACCATTGCGTCTACGTTCAAAAAACCCGTAAGAGCTGGAATGATAAAAGACATTTCAATAAAAATAAAAAGAATATATGAATGAGGCTATTCTTAATCTGTGATATTGTGGAAATTGCGGATCCTTCAATATTAGGCTTCCATTGAAGTTTTTATTTTAATTAGCTTACTTTTCACAGTCCACAATTTTGCATAAATGTTGAGGTTTGCCACACACTTTTTCCCCATTACTACAGTAGAACATCATTTATCTGAGCTGCTAGTGGCAGGGCTTGGGCTATTAGTCATGGCAAATGTCAGCCCTGTGATCTGCGGAGCAGCAGGGGTCCTGCTGTCAGCCCACAGGTGAACAGAGCTCCAGCTCTCAGAAGTATGGGCATTTGGGGCAGGTAGCTAGGGTTTTGGCTCTCAGCCCTGTGGGCAGCCTGGCCTTTGGCTTTCAGCCCCACTTATTAATGACTGTAATACAGTTGCAGCAAAATGTCTGATTATCAAAAAAAATCAGATGCATAACCAATGTTCCCTCTAATCTTTTCCATCCATGTGAAGTTTTTTTCCATCCATGTATGGAATAAATTTTTATGTGCACCGAGGCACCATCAGTAGAAACAAAAAAAACTTCTGTGGGTGCTCTGCTAATCATGTAGGCAGCATTTAAATCTCTCCTGAGTGGTCTACTCAGTACCAAGAATCAAACTTGGGAAATAAATGTCCTCTCAATTCAAGAACTTGCTTGGACGATGCTTGGAAAATTCAGACAAAACAATGAGAACTTCAATAGAAAGTGTATTTACCTAGCTTTATTTACTTAGAGTGTGCAAAATATAACCAGCCTTTTATACATCAGCATCACTACAAAAATAGCAATTACACCTGCAGTTATAGATCAGAAATCATTTGATGATAGGAACAGACCATTTTCAGTGTTCTAAGCCTTTATAACAGGGGCTCTGTGTCCCTGTTATAAACCTTTTCTCTATCAGGGGCCATTGCCCCATAGAAAAATCAGTTGGGGGCCATACAGAGCCCTGAGGGGGGGCACTTAGTGTTGAGGCTTACCCTAGGCCAGAAATGAGGGGTTCAGAGTGCAGGAGGGGGCTCCAGGCTAGGACGGGGGAAGGGTGGGGTTAGGTGTGAGAGAAAATAGGGATATGGGCTTTGGGATGTGGCTTAGGATAAGGTGTTTGGAGTGCAGGAGGGGGCTCCGGGTTAGGACCAAAGGGTTTGGAATGCAGGGGGTCCTCAGGGCTGGAGCAGGAAGCTGGAGTATGGGAGAGGAGTACAGATTCTGGTGAGGTGTGTGGGCTCAGGGGTGGGCCATGGATGGAACAGGAGGTTGGGTCATGGGATATGGTTCAGAATGCAGGCTCCAAGAGGAAGTTTGGGTGCAGGGAAGGGGAAGGAGGGTTGCAGTGTTTGGGAGGGAGTTAGGGTGTGAGAGGGGGTTCCATCCTGGAACAGTGGCTAGAAGGGGGGCAGGGTGCAGGCTCTAGTTGGGTAGCATTTACCTCAGGAGGCTCCTGAGAGTCTTAAGGCAGCTTCTCTGTCTTCCCTGGATCCTGAGCAGCCCCTTTATGGAGGCCTCAGGCAGCTCTGTGTGGAATGCACTGTCGATACTTGCAGGCGCCGTCGCCATATCTCCCTTTGGGGAGCTGCAGAGTCAGCACTGAAATTGGGAGTAGCACAGAGTTTCCTTGATCTCCCCTCTCACTAGTGTGAACCGGCATTGCTCCTGGCTCCTGCCTCATGGGAGGTCACCAAAGCTCAGGGCCTCCACCCCATAATGTGAAAACATGCCATGGTCTGGATGAAATAAAGCAGTAGGCTGGATTTAGCCCATGGGCTCTGGGTTCCTCACCCCTGCTTTTATAACATCCTTTGTCTGCTGTTCACTTTGTGTAAGTATCAGATCTTTCATTACAAGTTATTGAACAAGACCAACTACATTTGTCTTTTGAGTTTAATTTTGTGTCTGTGGCCTCTTATGGTATGTCTACACTGAAATAAAAGACCTAGCTGCCACTAACTTGAGCTTGTGGGGCTCAGACTGCCAGGCTCAAAATTGCTGTGTGGATGGTCTGGTTTGGCAGAAGCCTAACCTCTGAGATGGTGTGCTAGGGGGAGTGTTTTCCCAGAGCTGGGGCTGTGGCCAAGACCAGATGTCTGCGCAGCAATTTACAACCCTACAGCCAAAGTCCTACGCGCCTGAGTCAGCTGACTCAGGCAAGCCGCAGGTTTTTAACTGCTGGGTAGATGTTCCCTTCACACTCTTTGAACTTCTTGGAGGTGGGTGACAGGGGATGGGTCACATGAGGATTTCCTGTTGTGTTCCCTCTCTCTGGGGCATCTGGTACTGGCCACAGTCGACTGACAGGATACTGGGCTGAATGGACCATTGATCTGACCCAGTACGGCTGTTCTTACTTTGTGCAAAATTAAAATTGGCTTGAGTCCCGAACCTTACAAATATTTAACTTGCGTTTTAGATCATCCTCCAGGTCTTCAGAACCATTCAAGACTTCGAACTCCTCCACCTCCACTACCACACGCTCACACGCCAAATCAGCATCATGCAGCCTCTATCAACTCCTTAAACAGAGGGAATTTCACACCACGTAGCAACCCCAGCCCTGCTCCTACTGACCACTCTCTTTCTGGAGAGCACCCTGCCAGCACCCAAGAGCCAGCCCATGCTCAGGACAACTGGTTACTCAACAGCAACATCCCACTGGAGACAAGGTAGGGGTGGTTGTTGTTTTTTAAAGTTATTACAGTGTTCCATACTTATCTTAGTGTATACCATAGGGTATGTCTACACTACCCCGCTAGTTCGAACTAGCGGGGTAATGTATGCATACCGCACTTGCTAATGAAGCCCGGGATTTGAATTTCCCGGGCTTCATTAGCATAAGCGGGGAGCCGCCATTTTTAAATCCCCGCTGCTTCGAACCCCGTGTAGCGCGGCTACACGGGGCTCGAACTAGGTAGTTCGGACTAGGGTGCCTATTCCGAACTACCGGTACACCTCGTTTCACGAGGAGTACCGGTAGTTCGGAATAGGACCCTAGTCCGAACTACCTAGTTCGAGCCCCGTGTAGCCGCGCTACACGGGGTTCGAAGCAGCGGGGATTTAAAAATGGCGGCTCCCCGCTTATGCTAATGAAGCCCGGGAAATTCAAATCCCGGGCTTCATTAGCAAGTGCGGTATGCATACATTACCCCGCTAGTTCGAACTAGCGGGGTAGTGTAGACATACCCATAGAGAAATATTAGAGGGTACACGTTTACACTAGCCCCCTAGATCGATCTAGAGAGGCTAATGAGGGCGATCAGAATTGCAAATCAAGCCCAGGATTTAAATATCCCGTGCTTGATTTGCATGTTCCCAGCCGGTCGCCATTTTAGAAATTGACTAGCCCGAAGTAACTGCCCGCGTCTACATGCAGCAGTGAAATGGGATTCCGAGTTACAGCCTCTAATTCGAATTAGCTGGTAAACCTCATTGCAGGAGGAATACCAGCTAATTCAAGTTACGGCTTTAAATTGGAATCCCATTTGACTGCCGCGTGTAGACGCGGGCAGTTACTTCAGGCTAGTCATCTTCTAAAATGGCGACTGTCTGGGAACATGCAAATCAAGCGCAGGATATTTAAATCCCGGGCTTGATTTGCAATTCCGGACACCCTCATTAGCCTCCCTAGATCAATCAAGCGGGCTAGTGTAGACGTACCCAGAGAGACAAGATGAGTGAGGTAATATCTTTTATTTAACCATTTTCTGTTGGTAAGGGAAACAAACTTGTGAGCTAACACAAAGCTCTTCTTCAAGTCTGTGTAAGCTCAAAAGATTGTCTCACCAAGAGCAGTAAGTCGAATAAAAGATGTAATCTTATCTAGTTTGCCTCTCTAATGTCCTGGGAACAACCCTTTGTACATAGAAAAATCCGTTTGTTTAGCCAGTGAACTGGTGTATAATTTATGCATTCCAAGTTGTATATATTATTACTTGTATCTTTTATTTGGACTAAGAGAGGATAAAATTGCTCTTCTTCCATAGACTGACAATATCATTGGTATTAACCATCACTTATAAATTTTCCCCATTTAAAACTAAAACCAGAATAATAGATTTAAAATGTTTTTTTTCTCAATTTAGTTTCTTTCTATGTGGTGGGGTAAATCAATATCCTATTTACAAAACTGAAATCAGTCAATATATTGAAAAGATTTAGCTTTCTAATTATGCTGCATCTAGCAGATATAATTGTAGTATGTAATGCAGAAAAGGGTGATCTTGTTAGACTTAACGGGAAAGGAGGAATTTCTTGCAACATTTTACTATGCTACAGTATTGTATCAAGAAGTATGGAACACTGAATAGTGGTACGAGTCAATTAATAATGCTTCCATTAGCTTTTCACGTTATTTTCCACGTCTGTTAACTTTGTGATTTTAGATAATTGTATGTCTCAGTATTGTCCTAATTTATCATACGGAACTTCCTTAGTTTAAAGTATTTTTCCCCATAAAATCGACTAAGATTTCAGCAAATGTATCAAAGGTCTAAAAACAAAACCACCTGGTATTGTGAATGGTTTTATTTGGATTTTACACTGTTAAAGTTTCATATTTATGAAATAAACTTTCTATATAATAGAAATGGTCTGCAGAGGTGTGTGGTACCTGGTAATAGGTGTGCTCCTATCCTTGTCCTAACAAAGTACACATGAGTAGTCCTGTGACACCTTAGAGACTAACAAAAATATTTAGGATCATGAGCTTTCATGGGTAAAATCCACTTCATCAGATGAGTACAAACAATGGATAATATGGAAAATAGTTGCTTGAAGAACAGAAAACATAAACCTTTTATAAATTCAGTTTAAGTGCTTCTTCATAGAGTAACAAGAAGGCTGAAATGAGGGGTAGATCTATCTATGATGCATATAGACACTGACAATTAGACCACATGCTGTCTTAGATTGATCCATACTCTTTGGCGCTCTGGGATTTTACTGGACATTCTGGATATGCCTGAATTAATTATAGTATCCCCTGATGGTTGTACATGCTGCCCTGTCGTATTCCCCTGTAAGATATGCTACATACTGGAACTACTTGGATAATGAAAAGGATGCTGCTGGCATTATTTAAAACCAGCCTAATTAGCCTTTCCTCTCACTCACTCTTGATATTTTGCTTCTGCAACTTCTGGGTAATAAATGAGGCTGCCAGTTCTTTTGCCCCTTTCCCTTTGCTTGTGTTCACAGCGGGAAGAGATATACTGGTGAGAGAAAGGGAAAACACACATACCTGAACATATCCAATCTCGCTTGCACAGACACACCCACATACAATGAATCCAGAACATATACATACACCGTACTAACGACTTGTCTAGATAGTGAATTAGTGCACTGCAAGCAAGAGGGAACTTTTAATATCCAATAGCCGGGTCTACATGGCCAGTTCGTGCGCTGTGTTTACATTACAATCTCACTGTCTACACATGCCCTAACACACGCTATCACAAATAGACATGTGCATATTTTTTCCAGTTCAACAATTCTCTGCCCTCCCCACCATATCTATTTGCTTCCAAGCTGTGGCTCGTTATAATTCCTCAACTCTACTTCCTTACATCTGGGCCTCCTCGGGAATTTTGACTCAAGATTTCCCGTGATGGCAGATGCATCTGCTCCTGTTCAACTTGCTGAATCACCTCCTCTTTCTCCAGAGATTCTGCTCGACCATTCCGTTTGCCCAAACCCTCTCTTTGGTCCAAGTTTTGATATGTGTTTTCTCCCCTCCCTGTACCCAAGGAGGTGTCTTTCTGGAATGAAACTGGGGCATGTAAATTCACTTAACTGCCTCATTTGGGATGAACAAATCACCAGGAGAGAGGCAGACAGAAAATATTTACAAAGCCCTTCCCCCCCCTGCGCCCCAAAACCAAGCTAAGTTTTGTCAGTCCTTTGCATGTATGAGTCTCACTGAGATCAGTGAGAGCTATGTGCATCCACCCTAGGGAAGACTGCCCAGTTGAGTTACCAAGGCAGCACTGCTGAGAACATTTTAAAAGCAGATGTATATTTTGATCCATCTGGGTAGGAGCCATGTTTGCAGGTTCCTCTGAACTTCCAAATGATGTCCCAGTTTAGTATTTAGTATCTCAGGCTAATTGATTTCTTGGGGACTGACTGATTAAAACCCAACTAAAAAGCTGGCCCCAAAAGATTAGGACAAAATTATATGTTAGTACTGCAAATATGATTTAGCCACAGTTGTGGAAATTTTATTAGGGTACTAACTCTGGTGCATATACACTCAGGCAGTGAACTTTGCATATTGTTTCTTTATTAAGGAAATTTATGTCATAGCTTATTCTGGCCTCAATTCTGCAGTCTTCCTGTGAGTAATCCATTTGATTTCAGTGAGATTACTCAAGGAGCGGGCTTTTCGCTATCCGGGCTATATATGGCCCTAACCTTTAAATTTACTCCTTCCTTATTGACTTGGGGTTTGAACACATAAAATATAATAAACAGTATGAAAATAGTTAATATCTATTCAAGGCCTACACCTACAGGAAACTGAGTACAAAATAATGGCTAAATTGAATGGTAGTCAGGTCTCGCACACTGTACTCATGAAACAAAAAGAAGTGGGGGGAACACTTTTCAGATAATTCACAGCAGTCATATCATGCACATTGTAAGCCTATACAACCATGTTGTTATAAATACTTTACTCTGCCTCTTCTCTCTTGCTATTTGTTACATTCTCTTGTGGCATCTTGTCTTAACTTAGCCTGTAAGGACTTTGCAGGGAAGGTCTTGTCTTCTTTTGTGGACATACAGTGCTTACCACAGTGGAATCACCAAATCTCTTTAGGGTCTCTGGGCACCTACTGCCATGCCCAAAATAAATAATAACCTGGTTTTGTGAGACCAGTGGTGGAACCTCAAAGTTAAAGGCCCTCCCCTGAAAACATTGTGTTCCAAGATGTCTGTATCCATAGACCATGAGCAGGCCTGTACGCAGGGATCGTGCGAAGGGTTCAAACACTGCCCCCCCCTCCCAGTGGCCCGCACTTGCCTCAGCCCCCCTCACCTGTACTCCAGCCAGCCAGGTAAAAGGCAGGAATGGCGCACTGCCTGAGCCTCTCTTCCCCCATGCTCCAGCTGACCGAGGAAGGCTGGTGCTGATTCCCACCCCCCGTCTCCCCATTCCCCAGATGGGCCACTGTAGCAGGAGCAGGGCAGCCACCAGCCCCTCCCACACCTCGGGGTGGGCTGTTCCAGCCACGGCATAGCCAGACAGGAGCCAATTCTGCCCCAGCCCTCCCAGGCAGTCAGGAAAGCGGGCTGTTGGTCTGCTTTGAGATCTACTGGTTGACTGCTTGTGATAGACTGGTGAACTGCGCTCGACATCTTGGGCATCCCAAATTTAGATTATGACTGGGCTATAATTGGGCCCTGCTGGGCGTCCCACAGGCATCACATGATTAGTGCTGCTTAGTAGCAGAATGTTGTTCTTTTCATTGAAAAGATGGCTGCCATTTAAGACACTGGTATAAAGCAAAAGTAGATGAACTGATGAGATGTATGCATTACCTTTCCATCACTGACAGTTTATTTTGACATGGCTATATACAGGCAATTACATTGCAACTGGGCTGATTGCTTGTATTAATATTATTCTCGTTTAAATTAGTATTTATTTTTTAAATTGTTTTTTTAGGTACAATTGGAATATAACTGGAAAATAAGGGACCATTTTATATTTAAATGAAAATTATTTAAAAATAAAACCCTTTATAAAAAATGGTCTCTTATATTCAAGTTGTGCTGGTTTTTATTCAAAACCGATTTAAATATTGGTATGAGGAGAAAAGAGCAACAGGAAATATATATTTAAAAATATATTTAATAAAATTGCAGTCCACATTTACAAAAAAAAGCACACACACACCCTTTATATGGGCCTGATGAGGGAGAATGAGCAAGCATCAGAAATCTAAACTATTACAGTGATGTATAGAGAGAAAAAAAAGGTGGTCTGTCAGGTATCTACAGTCCAGTCTATGCCCCTGTTAAACAGGAAACTTGGACACATCCTTAACTACAGCATCACTACTGCTCCACCATATTAGGTCTGGTGAATGTTTCTCCAAACCTGAAGTAGTCTGTTTTAATTGCATATTATTTAACAGTCATATGTAGATTGGGAAATTCATATTATTACTCCTAACCAGACAGGTCACCTAGAATTTACTCAGAAAAAGTCGTCCTTGTATGTAGGTTAAGGCTTTCACTTGCTTCACAAACTACTGTCATTGTTACTTGATCCCAAATGTTATCATTCTATAAATAGATATTGTAGAGAAAACAGATTCTTTGCTGGGCAGTTATACAAATTCTGACCCAGCAGCTGAAAAAGCATTATATTGCCTTTATGTTTGATAATGACAGGTATCACTTGAGAGTTTTCCAGACAAAGAACAGGTAAAAAATTCTGTGTTTTGATGCTGAATGACAAACTAGTAATTTAGTTGGCCATCATCAATATATTGTTTCCCCCACTATATAAACTATTAGGATAATAAGATATGTTGTAGAGATAGTGGCAACATAATAAATAGAGGATGCAGGTTTAGTAACGTGTGGTAAATCTCATCTCTGACATCCACAGATCTTCCCTTTACTTCTGTGAGAGATCTTAGAGACCATTGTTCAGGTTTCTCCTTCAGACTGAAGAACAGAATTCTTCCTTCTGTATAAAGTAATTGTGTAGTTCCTTTCCATTGCAAAAATGTAACCACTTAGGAAACAAAATGTCAACAACTAGTGGAATAATAAATAAATAAACCACAAAAAGTTCAAAGTTTTAAAAAAATCCATCCCAGAGAAGCTAATCCAAGAATTAAAACCTTTGGGCTGTGTCTACACTGTCCACTTATTCCGGAAAATCAGCCGCTTTTCCGGAATAACTTGCCAGCTGTCTACACTGGCCCCTTGAATTTCCGGAAAAGCACTGACGATCTACTGTAAAATCATCAGTGCTTTTCCGGAAAAACTATGCTGCTCCCGTTCGGGCAAAAGTCCTTTTCCGGAAAACTGTTCCGTAAAAGGGCCAGTGTAGACAGCACAGATTTCTTTTCCTCAAAAAAGCCACGATCGCGAAAATGGCGATCAAGGCTTTTTTGCGGAAAAGCGCGTCTACATTGGCACAGACGCTTTTCCGGAAAAAGTGCTTTTCTGGAAAAGCATCCTGCCAATGTAGACGCGCTTTTTCCGGAAATACTTATAACGGAAAACTGTTCCGTTTTAAGCATTTCCGGAAAAGGATGCCACTGTAGACGTAGCCTTGAAGTATAGAAATATGGTATTGTGATAATCTGGTGTAAAAAATGGAACTGTATTTTTATCGACTACCCATTTTTGTAATTCCACATTAGCCAGAACAGAAAGAAAACATAAAGAGAAAGGTATTTATTTTAAACAGAGACGATCATGATTACAGTATTGAGCACTGGATTGCAAACCTCTCCCATCCCAAATTTGAAGGTGTTTGGGTTTGATTTTTAATAATATAGGGACTATTTTCAGAATTCAGATTTGGGTTCAGCTTTTGAATGACCTTACCTATGGATGTTCAGAATGCAGAGTTGGGTGGGGACAGATTGAATTTCATGCAAAAGCCAACATAAATGCATAGTTTAGGTGCTTAAATCTTATTGCTCATGAGAATTTCGTATATTGCTGGAAGAGGAGCCTCTCCTCACATCTCCTCCTTTCCTCTTTCTCTTCATTTTCCCTCACTCCTCTCCCCTTTTCTCCTAGTTCTCTTTTCCTTACTTCTCCCACCTTTGCTACTTTAAAAGCACCATATTGTCTAAAAACATCTGCACAGCCATGAGATCTTACAGGTGAGTATTTCTCTCCACACTTTGTTCCAGTAAATGTGACCTTGCAGTGAACAAATAAATGCCTGCTGAGATGGCCATTTGCTTGACACAGCTATAGCTTCAGGACAGATGTGGTCCCAGAGAATTTCAAGCTGTAAGCACAGAGGACCAGATTACAACCCCTGATTCATGTTGAGTCAAGATCTTACTCCAGAATTAGCAGGTCTATCCAGAGTAAACTACTACTCAGGCTAGGTAAGGGGTAAAATGTGCCCCATGATAAATGAAGAGTGCAGTTGTATAGTAGGTGCAAATGTAATTCAGTGTGTGACGTTTCTGTTTCTGGCATGCATCAAAAGATCCCATAACCTGGTGTTCTTTCCCCTTTTATTGACCATTCACAACTGAAATATATAAAATCTTCATTTTTAAACAGATTTTAACTATTAACTATTAACTTTTACTGATTACTATGTTGTTAGGAGCCTTGCCTTTTATCCATTAAAGGTTCCATGTGCTACTGTGCTGCTTATTCATTACACTGAATGAAGCATCTTACTTTTCTTGCATTCTTGGGGAATGAGAGGAAGCAGTAAATACTTAGAGATGGGTTGATATTTCAAGTTCTCTGTCTCAGCTCAAGCATTTTGATCCACTTTACTTGAAAGCTATGAATATGAATCACATTACTTTCTCTGGGATCAACTGCAGAGCTGTGCTGTCAGTGCAGCTCATAGCCAACAAAGCAGGGGCTTGAACCAAACAAGTGCTGGCATTAGCTAGAAGGCCAGAGAAGGAGAAATGAAAATGAAGGTTAAGGACACTTTAGATAAAGGGAAGTTTGCATAATGTGTCAGTACTGAAGTTTCATGCTATCTGAATACAGTTTCTGTGACGTGTCTCTCATTTTCTGTAAGCACTTAATACTGCAAAAGTGATAAAGTGTCACAATGCTAACATGTTTCTCTCTTTAGTCTTGGCTAGGGAATTTGCTAAACTTTCAAGATGCAGATTCAGATTTAGTTTTGATGTTTGAAAATAGAGAAGGGCAAAATCAGGGATGGATTTGAATTTTGTAAAAGATGAGAAAGATATGCCTGCATCTCATCCTGTGGCACAGGCCAGGTTTTCTCCATTCTCATTTCCATCTCTGCCTCTGACTTACTGTAGGACCTAGGGCACCTTCCCCTGCCTGAGCCTCATTTTCTGTAAACCAAGATATGATTGTAAAGAACTTTGAGACCCTTGATGGTGCTATAGAATATCCATATATAATCATAAAACAATTGAAGTTGAGTGGTTAGCTCTAGGTCAGTCCTCCCCCCCCCCCCCCCCCCAAACCAGAAGCATTAAAGTGTTTAGGCTATAAGGATTTGGATTTGGCTTATCTCCATATGTGTACAAAGTAGGAATGGGCAAGACTTTTCAAAACCCAAAACATGGTATTTTAGATCAAGGTGCTATTCGTTTAAACCATCTACCACCTGCAGTCCATTATGAGAATTACAAATAACATTCCAGTTTTTGCCCCTCAGTAGTTGAAAGAATGTTTATTTAAACTGTGGACATGGAGCAAAACACAGATATCCCACCTTCTAAATATAAGACTAACATTGCCCCATTAATTAAGTAAAAAGTTAGATTCATTAACCAATTCAAAGTTGAAAGTGGGAATTTAAACAAAACAGACAGGATCCATCTGGTTAAGCTCTTGGCTGAAGATATTGTGATGACACAAGATAATATTGACTGTACTTGGGACTGTACAAGTGTATTGAGTCTTGACACAGCAGACTCGTTACTGGGGTACAGCTTTGCTAAATTAAGATTTGGTCTTTTGGATACAGCAGATCAAAAAGTTTCATAACATTTTTTTCAGAATTGGCAGAAAATAATAAAAAATGTGCATAGACATAAAAAACTAACTTTATATATATGCACACATGTGTGTTTATATATATGTTTGTATACACATACTTAGAAGTGAGCATTCTAAAAAGCTGTATATGTATATGTGTAATATCTTATACATATAAATATATGCTCCATCATTCTAATTCCATGCACTACTGCACTATAACCATTGTGATTTATAAGATCACACTTCATAGATGCATGACTCACTGGCTTCATTCATGTTTCCATGTGTATGTAGAAACATAGCAAAGCAGACATTCCTAGAGACATTGCAGGACAACCTCATTGAGATGGACATTCTCACCTCCTCCCGACATGACGGTGCTTACAATGATGGGTATGTGACACGTTTGCGGTCTTCCTATTTACTGTACAGTCATTATGATCTTTGCATGAAAGTGTTTGGTCACTTCATTGATGTTTTAAGGACGATGACATTTTTGTTTCTTCTAAGATTACTTTAAAAAATTAGGTTACTAAGCTTGAAGCACAGCATCCTGTACATATTAATGGCAGCCCCATTAATATGCTGATGATCCATAGCATCTCATTGACTTTCTTTGCCATTTTGAAAATCATTTCACTAATAAGATGTATCTGTAGCAATTTGCAGTCCTTTACAAACTAAGATTACTTGCCTTGCATTTAATCTACAGGTTGAACCTCTCTAATCCAGTACTCTCTGGACAAGCAACATCCATGGTCCACCATGATTTTATTTAGTCAGTTGTCCACTTATCGTGCATGTGGCCAAGTTTTCTGCAGTACCATAAAGTTTGTTTACAGCCACCTGTCCTAGTTCTCAGTGTTCTGTGCTGTTATTTAGCTCTGAATTACCCCTAAATGTCTTATAAGAGCCCAGTAAGCAGTGGGGGTATGTCTACACTAGCCACCCTAGTTTGAACTAGGGTGGCTAATGTAGTCATTCAAACTTGCAAATGAAGCCCGGGATTTAAATATCCTGGGCTTTATTTGCATGTTCCCGGGCGTCGCCATTTTTAAATGCCCTGTAATTCGAACTACCTGCCTGCAGCTACACGCGGCATGAGCTAGGTAGTTCGAATTATAGCTCCTAATTTCAACTACCGTTACTCCTCATTGCAGGAGGAGTAACAGTAGTTCGAATTAGAAGCTTTAATTTGAACTACCAAGCCCATGCCGCGTTTAACGGTGGGCAGGTAGTCCAAACTATGGGGCATTTAAAAATGGCGGCGCCCGGGAACATGCAAATAAAGCCCAGGATATTTAAATCCCGGGCTTCAATTGCAAGTTTGAATGACTACATTAGCCACCCTAGTTCGAACTAGGGTGGCAGTGTAGACATATCCTGGAAGAGTTAGTTACATTGCTAGACAATATTGCCTTCCCGTGGTCCTGCAGATTCTCTAGTTTGGCGCCAGTCAGGTCCCCACAGTGCCAAAAAAGAGAGGTTCAACCTGTATTTTGAGGCTGGCTGAACAATATTCAAAATTACTATTTTCCAAGTTCATTGCTTTACAAGAGTTCTGACTTATCTTTTTGACATGATATCAGTGATGTTGGCGCATCTCTTTAAAGCCACGCTTTTGGTGTTGACTTAACATCCGGTTTTGATGTTAACCATCACTTCTTAAATTTAAGTTTTGATCATATAACTTTTAAGTTATAAATTGCTTCTAAGAAGATTACACATTGCACAGAACCTGTATGACAATACTGTGTGTTAGTAGTTTTCCAATTTAATAATCATCATCAGCTATAACAGTGTGGCCTGCTTCCTGCCGGGCCACCATGTCTCTGAGAACCAGGACTGGGGTGCACCACTCTTACCACAACTGTTGGGAGAGACTTGTCCTGCCCCACCTCTCAGCCAGCCAGCACCGGGTTGGGGCGGGGTCTCTTCCTGGTCACATAAGAGTGCTTTACTGAGGGCCATGCAAATCTGGGATGGCAGCCTTAGAGCAGCCAAGACCCAGGCAGCAGCGCTCAGCTGGCACTGGGAGGCACTACAGGGCTAGGTGAGGAGTCCAGGGCAGGCAATGGGGGCTTTGGGGACGGGGCTAGTGCTGGGGGGCTCTAAGAGGCGGGGGGATGGCACTCTGGGGATGGGGCTAATATTGGGGACTGGGGGCTGGCACTGGGGGAGGGTCCTAGGGAGGTTGGGTGCAGTGGGGCTCTGAAAACAGGAGGCTGGCATGGGAAGGTCAGGTCGTGGAGGGCTCTAAAGCACGGGGGCCTGGCACTGAGGCATTTGGAATGGGGGGCTGGCACTGGGGGGGTTCTGAGGGCAGGAGGCTGACTCTGGGGTGGGGTTGGGTGCAGGGAACTCTGGGGTCAGTGGCTGGTGCTGGGGGGTAGTGTAGGGATGGAGTCTATAGGGGTTAGGGCTGGCACTGAGGGGCTCTGGGGATCAGGGCTTTTGGCAGACTGGTATAAATTTATTTGCATATTTATTATTTGTGTGATGAATATGCAAATGTGTAAATAAAATGTTGCCAGTCCGCCAAAAGTTTGTGAATGGGTTTGCTGGTACCCAGTAGAAAAAAGTTTGGGAACCACTGTGCTATATATGATACTGCTTGGTATATTTGAATACTTCAATGGGGAGTAAATACATCTGCATAGCCCCATTGACTTCAGTGGGGCAGTACTGTTTAATCACCGTTCAGGATCTGGCCCATAAAATCAGTACCGAAACACTATTTAGCTACAGATTATTTAATCCAAAGAAGAGAATTAATAGTGGAAACACCGCTGCAAGAATTAAAGATTTAGCAGATGAATAGTGAAAATGAAAATAACGAGTTATGCTCTAGCAACCATTATTTTGTACAATTAATTAACAGGTTTGCCAGATGTAGTATAAACATTGTTTTGAAAGAAAATCCACATCACTTTATACTGCACAAATTATTTTATGACTTTTCTTCACAGCAATGTTTCTGCATATGAAAGTTTTCCCTATGATTACATGTGTGTCTCTGAGATAGTACCCATGGACCCCATGTTCTTTTGGCATAAAGCAGCATAACCCTATTGACTTCAGTGGGGCAGTACTGTTTTTTCAGTGCTCAGGATCTGGCCTATAAAATCAATACTGAAACACTAGCTGCATTGAGCCTGATTCTGATCCCACACTGGTGTAATTAGTCCTGATTTACACTGGCCTAACAGAGGAGAATCAGGCCTACCATCTTTACCACTATTTCTCCTTTCTTTACCTTTGCTCCTGAAGAAAAATTCAGGAATGGGGATTTGAGTGCCTTATATTTCTGAAGAGCTTTTCCTGAAAATTGGTGGCTTCGTATATATTTTGACCCAACTCCCATGGAAGTCAAGGGGATTCTTCCCTCTGACTTTAGTGAGACTTCCTAAAGGTGCTTAAATTACTGTTTCCCAAGCTCCTCATAAACAATTAGGGTAAAATATGGCTGCTGTCAAAATGCTGGGATGGAAAATTGGGAACACTGTCACAATTCGGACACTGTGAAAGGACTTGATCTCCATTTCCCCATCTAAACTCAGCAAAACAAAACAAAACAAAGCTCTCTTGTGACAATTGGTATATTTGGGTAAATTTTCATATTCTCCCCTGTCTCCAACTTGCTCCCATTAAAATTAAAGGTTCAATGGGGCCAGGATCAGTTCTGCCTGCATGAATTGATCTGTTCTAGCTGTTCTTGGGATCTCTTATTTCACTGTAATGTGAGCTTTCCCGTGGAGATTTCTCTTATTATCAAAATGTTCTCTGTTGGCACTGTGATGTTTTTCCTTTACTCTATGTGACTTGCCTTTGTTTTTTACTCTTCTCTTCTGTGCATGGCATCCATGTATTTACAAAACATTGTGAGAAGCTGCTGACTTCATTCTGACAGCAGCCACCATCTCTAAGCTATGAATTCTTCCTCTGCTTTTCTTTTTGTGAAGAGTCACCTACCCTTTGTCTTTCTTCCCTCAGGCACTTCCTGTTTAAACCTGGAGGCACCTCTCCCCTCTTTTGTACAACATCGCCAGGATATCCCCTGACGTCCAGCACTGTGTACTCGCCTCCCCCTAGACCCCTTCCTAGAAGTACCTTCTCTAGGCCTGCCTTTAATCTGAAGAAGCCCTATAAGTACTGTAACTGGAAATGTGCTGCTCTGAGTGCCATTATCATCTCTGTCACGCTGGTGATCCTGCTGGCTTATTTTATCGGTAAGCATATTCCACTTTTCAGCCTTTTTGTCCTTTACCCTCAGTGCCAAGTGTTGCTAACATTTGGTGCAAGTCCAAGTAGGTTACACCCATTGCCACTCTTAAGCAGACCTGCTAACAGAGGAGACAAAGGGAGCAACCCTTCAATTCTAAAGTGACCGAGGCTTCTGGCCATTGCATCCAGAGCCCTGGGCCTTTTAAATTGCTGCCAGAGCACTGCACCACATGCTCAGGGAGGCTTTAAGGGCTGGGGGGCATAGCATGCTTTGGGAGGCACTGAGGACTGGCTGCTCTGGGCCCCACCCCTTCTGGGAGTGTGGAGCTACTCAGTCCATCTTCCCCACGGGCCCAGTGTGGCTGTTAGTTCCCCTGCTAACAAGCAAGGCCTTTGGGGATTTGTCTGGAGGATGAGTTATTGCATGGTAAAATGGGATGTAAATCTGCTGGACGCTAACAGGCTGCGTGGACCATGCAACTGCGCACTATAGGAACTCTAGTGTACTTTGACATATTCCAGTCTCAAATAACAGCAAGTCCATGTGCACACAGGAACCTTTGCAGTAGCTTGGTCCATGTGGGTCATCTGTGCACAGCAGGCTGGTGCACTTTGGATATACACCCCAGCTTGCTATACACGATCTCTGTCTAAACAACCCCTGAATCCCTTGTGTAAGTCCATTGTCTTTGGTGGATGTTGCAGTGTTAGGCTCATTTCATTTAATAGTATTGCCAAGGTTTCCCTATTCATATGCTGTTTATAAATAGTTTAAAGTGCTCCTTTTCTGCTGGAGAAAGTGTTGGAATCAGCTAGAGTGAGACAAGCCCAGCTACAGTGAAGCATAATAGTGAGACCAGGTCCTAATCATGCTCAGTGGGAGCTGAGTCAGACTCCAGATCCTAAAATGTTGACTCTGTTCTTACTCCAGCAAAATCTCCTCTTGGCTTGGAGTTAAATATTGCTTCTCTTACTCACGTGAGTAATTGTATTAGAATGAATGGAACTACTTGCATGAGTAAGGGGAACAGCCTAGGAGTTTTAGTTGAATGAAGAAGTAGTTCAGGGGCTTTGGCCCAACAAGACATTTTGAGGATTAGTGAAATAACTTAACTTTGAAATGCAGAAGATCTGGAAATTTTTCTGTCCTGTTGTAGCCATTCAATGGCAGTTTTGTTTGAGTTTTGTCTGCAGTTGGTTTCCTGTATTTCTAAGTTTTCCAATGCTTATTGCAAGGAACAACTGAACTATTAAGATGAGAAGGCTATTCCTAACTTCTACAGTGTAGGTAGTACCCTTCATTTATTTTCTTTTTTACTGATAAACCTACTTTTAATTTATATACATTCTTTCCTAATTTTCTCTTTTAATATCGCAACGATACATACTGTTGTTATAAAGATCCTAAGACTGTAGCCACAGGTGAAAGAGCCTGTCTTTGTGGCACAAACAAGGTGTTGTCTTTGTTTTCACTGTAACATCCTGGAGGCTAATGATCTGTAAATACTGTTGTTAGAGGTACCAAAACCCATGGCTTGGATTAAAAGATTTTTTTGCTTTCATTTCTTATGTGTATAATTATTACTATCACCAGTGATCAGTTTCACCATGTTCCTTTTATGTGTGCTGCACTAATGACTGGATCTTTTCCACAACTGACTTGTGTTATGCTGTAGTCGCTTTTGTGCCTACTATAATAGTAGCAGAAATGATTAATTAACAAACATTAAATCAGTAATAGTTTGATGGACTGTACAGTCAGTTTTCATTATTTGATACTTACATTTGAATCTGTCTGTCTTACTCATGGAGCAATCTCCTTATGAACTGACCAGGGTTCCATTGTGTATGTGTCAGAGGAATCTCTTCATAGCTCACTTAAAACTTTGGTGCCCATTAATTATGCCTGTTGCTATATATATAGTTGGCTGTGTTACAGACAGATCTGGAAGGCTGGCTTGCCCTTCAGTGATCTGCTATTCAAAAACCTTTTCCAGCAGTTTTGAAAAGAGTAGACTCCTGATTTAATTCATTGTTAATATGGTTAAAAATGATGTCCCTGGGTTATGCTGGAGTCCTTTTTCCCCCATTTGGATGAATCCTGTGGCATCTGCAAAGCGCTATGTGTGGCTGGCAAAGTGCCAGCAGGGTTGATCAGGTTGAACTCTAGCAATTGTGGGTCATTATTGCTAATTTCTAAAGGAACTATCAATTATTAAAAATAAAATTCATTGATGCAGCACAGCATAAACATATTTCATAAATAGTGTCGCTGCCAGACCCACTGATTTAATCAGCGGGCAAAAAAACAATAATTTAATTTGATTTTGAAGAAAAATTGGGTTTAATTTCAAGTATAATCAATTATTAATTACTGTAATGAGAGACTCTGACTGAGTTTACTAATTAACTCATTTAAAAATTATGAATAACCTTTTCATTTGTAATTATTTTCTACATCCTCTCAAGTTGCAGATAAGAATTGTATCACCTTCCCCCCAAAAAATTATTTTTGCCAACTTCTGAGAAGATGGTGATCAAAATTATGAAGTTTTTAGTAACAATGCATTTTTTATTTTCTGTTCTGTTTAAAAAATAAATGTTTATGTACCATTGATACTTATGTACCTCTGTATGCATTTGTGAGTGTGTTCAGATATCCTTACTCATGTTGAGTTGTATGTCACTTCTATTGATTTCCTTGAGACTGTTTGACTTGTTAAAGTATTGTTGAACATGAGCAAGAGTGGCAAATTATAGCCTTTATTATGTCTAGTGAATGTTGATAACTTGGCCCGTTGCCAATGGCTCTTGTTAAAGTCATTATGGAAATTCTCTTTTATGACCATTGGCCCAATAAAAAAGAAGTTGAAGCAAATGGAAAGACTCCCATTACAGAGAGCAAGTTTGGATCAGGGCTGATTGCAGTGGTTTGCAGTTCGATTATTTTTTCATCCACCTAGCAGTTGATACTAATGCTCTAGTCTACCAGGAAAGGTAGGGCAGCAGAATACCATTCAAAAGACAGTCCTGCATTCAAATTAAAACAAAACAAAAACATCTAACTCAAGCAGAATTTTTTTAACCTGAAAAGAGCCAGAGACTTCATGAACACCACTAGGGACTTTGCCCATACGTTTTATGTGCCAGATTCTCAGATACATCAGTGATGTGCAGCGCAAGGCAAGACGAGTATCTGTAACTGGACTAACTTCCATTGGTGAAAGAGACAAGCTTACACAGAGCTTCTGCTTAAGTCTGAGATGGATAGACAGCTAGTAAATCTGCATGAAAACATAGAGCCGTTTGGACCTTTTCGAAACTGTTTGCAGGAGATGGTTGCATTTTTAAAAATGCATCTTCAGCCTCCACTGTCAACTATTTAAGGGGAAAAACCACAGAGCAGCAGGTATTTCCATTTTACCAGAGTTATGCTTTTTATATGACTTATTTATCTTGAAATTCTTTGATTTCAAAGATCTGGGGTCAGGGCAATTGGAAAAGATGCAAGAGTCCATATAAACATAGAGACTAGGACCGGACCAGACTAGGCCTCAGTTGGAGTATTGTGTCCAGTTCTGGGCACCACATTTTAAAAAATATGTGGACAAAATGGGAGAAGGTCCAGAGAAGAGCAACAACAATTATTAAAGGTCTAAAGAACATGAGTTATGAGGGAAGACTGAAAGAATTGGGCTTGTTTAGTTTGGAAAAGAGAAGACTGAGAGGGGACATGATAGCAGTTTCCAAGTATCTAAAAGGGTGTCACTGGGGCCGTGTCCAGACTCAGGGGTTTTTTCGGGAAAAGTAGCCTTTTCCCAAAAAAACTTCCCCTGCGTCCAGACTCAAGCCGCATTCTTTCGAAATTATTTCGAAAGAACGCGGCTTTTCTTTCGATGGCGGTAAACCTCGTTTCACGAGGAAGAACGCCTTCCTTCGAAAGTTCCTCTTTCGAAGGAAGGCGTTCTTCAATGTAAAGAGGCCGTCTTCGAAAGAGAGCATCCAGACTCGCTGGGTGCTCTCTTTCGAAAAAGCGGATTTTTCTTTCGAAAGATCCGCCTGCAGTCTAGACGCGATCTTTCGAAAGATGCTCTTTCGAAAGATGCTTTCGAAAGAGCATCTTTCGAAAGAAGCCTGCAGTCTAGACATAGCCAAGGAGGAGGGAAAAAATTGTTCTCCTTGGCCTCTGAGAATAGAACATAAAGCACTAGGCTTAAACTGTAGCAAGGGAGATTTAGGTTGGACATTAGGAAAAACTTCCTAACTGTCAGGGTGATTAAACACTGGGGCTGTGTCTACACTGGTGCGATCTCGCGCAAAAGAAGCCGCTCTTGCGCAAAAACTTGCTGCCTGTCTACACTGGCTGCGTGTTCTTGCGCAAGTAAACTGACATTCTAATGTATAAAATCAGGGCTTCTTGCACCAGACCTCTGACGCTCCCACTCAGGAATAAGCCGTCTTGCACAAGAGCTCTTCCAGAAGAGGCCAGTGTAGAAAGGCAACAGGAATTTCTTACCAAGAAAGCCCTATGGTTAAAATGGCCATCATAGCTTTCTTACGCAAGAGAGCATCTACACTGGCATGGATGCTCTTGTGCAAAAGCACATCTCTTGCGCAAAAGCACATGCCAGTGTTGCCGACACAGTGCCCGAGGGGGGCAACACCAGTGTAGACGCTCTCTTCTGGAAGAGGGTTTTTTTTTTTTTTTTTTTTTTTGCAGGATTGAATCACTGGTCTTGAAAGATAATGGCAAGCAAAAAAATTTAAAAAGCATATTAAGCACCAGAGGCAATTTTTCATTGGAATTAACCAGCATTGGATTCACTTTTCTGTTATGTTTTCAAATATTCATAGAGGCTACGTTATGTCAATGGCAACAATGCACACCAATAGCAGTGCACTGAATGCACTGACAGTTAATGCAAAGGAAGAGCCTGCTGTACAAATCCTGAAGACACATCACAGGCTGGTCTTGTAAAGTGCATACATCAAAGAGAAAAACTATATTAGGTCAAGGCTACAACATAAACACTGCAAGAGCAGTGAAATCTGAACTGCTAAAAGGAAAGACTTCTTTAGGGAGCCTGTAACTAATCTACAAATTTGCTGTTCCTAGAGGTCATAGAAATGCATGCTGTAATTTTAACAGAAATTGTTCATTGGGGGCCTGTTTGTACAATTTACAGCTGTAACAAGGAAGATCCAGTCCTGTGCTGCAGAGTATTAAATGATATAGCTGTCAGAGGGGTCAGGAATGATTTTTTTTCTCATTTTACAAAAAGGGACAAGTTGCCAGTCTTCAAATCCTGACTCCTTTTCTGCAGTTAGGGAGTGCTTTGCTTGCACTGGAACATGACTTGTCCCACTGGAGAGTAACTAAATAGAATGTGAAGATCCTGCAAGAGCTCTGTATCTCTTAGGTTGGGGAGAGTGGGAAAGATGGCTTTCCTGCTGTACAGATACACTGCCCATTGAGTCTGCATATGTAGTAGGAAAAAGGGCTGCTAGGACAGCTCTGTGGAGAAGCTTTGCTATCACTCGCCACCCTCAGAGGAAGTATTCTTTCCCCATAGACTTCATAGGCACTGAAAATGGAATAGACTTGTTAGATTATCCAGCTCTCATGTCCACCAGCTGCTTTGCTAGATTCTAGGTACAGTATTGGCTTCTAAGTGCATAAAGGATGGAGAGCAGTTGCTTTCATCTGAAACAGAAGAAGTATCTTCCTGATCCAGTTACTAGGGCAGATGGATGTATAATTTGATGTTGTAAAGCACTTGCTCTTTTCCTACATTTTAAGCATGTGCTGTGGCTGCATTTCACAAACAGCAAAGGAGATGTGCATTTGATTCAAATTAAATATATAGTTGGAAAGTGTATTACAGAGCCAAAGCAGCCACTCATTTGATTGGAGTCATATCTCTCTCTGCTATTTCAGCTCTCCATTTATTTAAACTCCTTATAGCCACTGTTTCACTTAAAGTTGCATTGCTCACAACCAGCAAAATGCTTCAACAATAAAATGGTTCCATCAGTGGGATGCGTTCATGATGCAGCTTTCATTTCATTGTCCCAAAAATGAACTTGAGCTCAGGTTATTCTTGATCCTTTGACACCATATACTAACCTGAGTTCAACTCAGCATTCGGAAATTTCTAACTATCTTCCTATGCATTTCTCATACAGCAATTATCATGGTGTGTGAGCACCACCTGAGATCAATAGGAAAAGTCACTATTGCATCATTTTTCAGCTTGTGCTGCATTTTTCAGTCTACATTTATAATGAGATATTCAGGCTTTCATTCACCCTAAAATACAGCCTAATAATTTGCCCTACCAATAAGTTTCTTTGATTTTTGGTTTTGGCTTTTCTTTTCTAATCCAGGATTAAGGATTTTGCCTGTCTTCTCCTTTTAATTTACAGGACTCTTTCCATTCCTTATTTCCATCTAATCTCAGAAAGACAAAAACAACACACCAAAGGATCCTTTCTGCAAAACCTTTATTATACATTAAAATCTGTTTTTTAGAGCCAGAGACCTGGCACCAGGACTCCTTAGTGTTCCTTCTTGGTTCTTTAACAGTCCCACTGAATTACTGTTCACAATTCAGTTAACATTAAGGGATGTGAATTACTATCTGACTATCTGATAAGCAAATGCTTATCAGATAGTTGATAAGCTAATCAACTAGTCGCTTCCTCCTCCCCTCTCCTGCCACCCCTTGTTGCCTCCATCAGAAGGCAGAGGCCTGATCAGAAGCCTGATGCCGGGCTCCCCATGGAATTTAAAAGCAGCAGTGCCGCATGGAGCTGGATCAGCTGGGGACTCAGAGTCCCCCACTTGAGTCCCCCATTGGCCCAGTGCTCCCCACAGCGCTTTTGCCTTTGAAGTGTAGCAACAGCCGGCGGAAGCGCCCTTATTGACTAATCAAATAGTCAATGCAAATTGCATTGACTATTCGATTAGCCAAATAATCTAAATTTTACATCCCTAGTTAACATTTGTGTTGTGAAGTTATTTCCTGGTGTAATGGGGTAGCAATCACCTCTCACGAGTGCCCGCTCTGGCCATGTGCATGTGCCTGCATTCTCTCTATTTGAAGCCTCCTCAACAACTCAGCACTCGGGGGGTATGTCTACACTTCCCCGCTAGTTCGAACTAGCGGGGATAATGTAGTCATCCACAGTTGCAAATGAAACCCGGGATTTGAATTTCCCGGGCTTCATTTGCATGAAGCCGGCCGGTGCCATTTTTAAATGCCGGCTAGTTCGGACTCCGTGCCGCGCGGCTACACGCGGCACGGACTAGCTAGTTCGGATTAGGCTTCTAATCCGAACTAGCTGTATGCCTCGTGGAACTAGCCGGCATTAAAAAATGGCGCCGGCCGGCATCATGCAAATGAAGCCCGGGAAATTCAAATCCCGGGCTTCATTTGCAACTGTGGATGACTACATTAAACTAGCGGGGTAGTGTAGACATTCCCTGGCTGACTTACACATCCAGGCCATGTTGACACTACACGAAAGATCGACACTGCTGCAGTCGATCTTCCAGGGTTCAATTTAGCCAGGGTTCTAGTGAAGAGCTGCTAATTGAACCTGACAGGGTGCCCCCATCAGCGCTGGTATTCCTGTTCCTGATGAGGAGTAAGGGAAGCCAACAGGCATATTTTCCTTCCTGGCCTCTGATTTGCCATTTCCCCTGCAGCCACTCTAGCTTGCCTGGAGGACTTCTCCATAGTCTTTTCTGAGATGGAATGTGGCAAAGCCACAAGCCTCCAGCAGGGGGCTTCGGGGTCTAATGCACCCCATCATACCTGGGTGTTGTGAGACTTAAATAATGAATATGTTCAAAACACTGACACCCAGTGGTGAAAGTTGCAGTAAAAGTGCAAATATTATTCAGCCACAACTGTTGTTATAACACCTATCATTAAATCTTGATTAGATTTTATTGATAATTGCAGTAAATGTTCATTTTACACGTACACATTGAAAAAATATTTTGTTGATAATATACATTTACAGATAAGCTTGTTATAAATGGATTAGCTTATGAATAATAAAAACAGGTGTGATTTGTTGATTTAAGAACACTTACTCTCTATATTTTGACATGTGATGTTAATTTTGTTTTAATAGTTTAGTTGACTTTTTGAACATCAGCATTTACTGTAATTAAATAATTGTCAGACTTACCCCTTCTCCCCTAATTTCCTGTAAATGTGAAAATGTAAATAGTTACAAATAATGGCTAAAAAAGCTTAATATCCATAGTTTTGCACAATTCTGAAAATGTAAATCTAAAAAAATGGTTATAAATAAACATCAATATTATCAGCTGAAGTTATAAAAAAACATTAAATTCTACAAAGCCTGCTTATAGTGCTAAAGAACACAGTCAGGTTGTGCCCTATTGGGCAAAATTTTGCACAGACATATAATAAATGACAGTCACTGCGTGAAAGAGTTTACAGTCTAAATGAACTGTTTTTTGTGTCCGACTTTTCCTTTTTGCATACAAACATCCATTACCATATCATCTGAGCATCTTCCAGAGACAAATTACAATACATATTTTTAAAAGTACTGTAATTCTAACCTTCTGTATTATCAGTATGAGAATGACAACCTGAGTCTCCTCTGACCTAACAAGTATTAAAGAGGATTAATTTTATTTACATTAAAAGTGATGCAACTGAGACTGGAATCAGTCCAGAACATGCTAGCCATGTTGTCTGGTCCCATTAAAACCAATAGCAGAACTCCCATAGGGTATGTCTACACTTGCCCCCTAGTTCAGACTAGGGAGGCAAATGAAGCATACCAAAGTTGCTAATGAAGTGCGGGATTTAAATATCCTACACTTGATTAGCATATTCTCAGCCGGTCGCTATTTTAAAATGCTGGTAACCCGATTTAACTTGCCGCATGTAGACACAGTAGTCCGATCCAAAACCCTTCCCTCGAATTAACTGCTACTCCTCATTGCACGATGCTTCATTTGCCTCCCTAGTTCGAACTAGGGGGCAAGTGTAGACATACCCATAGACTGCAGCAGTATCTGGACTGGGTCCTAGGGAACTTTACAAACAAAAATGGTTCTGATTCTGGAATGTAGTCTGACTAAAAGCATAATGGATCAACTGGGTGCTGGTATTAATTGATCTCACCCCTGAGCTTCACATTGTATCCATGTGCATTATCTCTGGGAACCAGAGGTGTGAAAAGCTGAATGGAAAGATGTCATCAATATGGAGCTATGGACTGACCCATTAAAAATGCTTGATCTGAGACAACTCACAGGAGCCCCCTTACGTTCTTTGTCCTAGAGAAAGGATGGTGGAGAAACTCTGAGCCTTGCTTTCTGTATGCTAGCTTCCTTTGTACTCTGCTTTTGTAAAAGAACAACACTTTGGACGGCTACTGTGTGTAATGTGGAGAAGATATAGGTTGAGTAGCACTGAGGAAGAGCAAGAGCAAGTGCCCACAGGGATCTGGCAATAGAAGTCTTCACTGGGCAGTTGTAGTGTGAATCACTTAATGTTTACTCCCTGCCGCATGCCCAAGTCACTTTACCAAACTCCTCCTGAAGTCATAAAATACATAATGTTCTGCAAAGAGCAGTTCAGTACATCACAGTCTCAACTTCAATGGGAGAGAGCTGGGGAGAGGCTGCACTTTAGTACTGTACTTAGAAGCAAGGCAGCAATCATTAGGGAAAAGGAAAAAAGTGAAGGACAAAAATCTGCCAGGGCAACTTATTGTCAGTTCTTCCCTTCACACTTTTTCTTCCTCTGCAGCTGCTTGAGTCACATTGCGAAATAATTATAATGGAAATTTTATTTTTCTTGCTTTCCACATCCAGAAAGCCTTTCCAGTTATAAGAGAGTGAACATCTCTTTTTGTTTTATTTTTTTGGCTTGGTATTTTTGTCTTTGGACAGCAGCCACTGTTAGCTTTATAGCTCAGGGAATAGGAAGCTGAGATGATTTAATGGCAGTTTTAAAATAAAAGTGTTAAAAGATACAAGATCCCGCTTTTGAACTACACTTGAGGAGATCAGTTCATTCAGATGGGTATAGGGGAACTGTTTCCTTTATTTCAGCCCTAACCAATATCTGTAACTTGATATTAACAGTGTTAGGGTCAAGACAATATACGGTTGTATGTAAACTGCTGAAAGAAAAAAAACCCTCTTTTGTCAGAAAACATGGCTTAAAAAGAAATTGTTTTCTGTTTTAGCAGAAGCTCAAAATGATAAATAATATAGAAATATTTTTAAATTAATCTAAATGATTGTAAGTCTAAAAATCTAATAAATACTTTGCACTTGCATTATTACAATGCATGCTTATTGCATAGCTCAGAATCCAGAGTTTTACAAGGATAAAATCTTAGCTTTTTTCATTTTTCTGTGTTCCATGTTCATGAAAGCCACACACATTCACAGCCGAGCTTTGCAAAATGATTGCACTGGAAACTGATAGGACTCATGTAGTCACATTTTTGTGTGAGCCTATTGAACTTCTGAACAGATGCTAAAAGGCAATACATTTTATAAAACACACTGTGAAAATGGAGGTGTCATAGGCAAGGGCAGCAAGTTCTGAAACCAGGTCACTAATCTCCTAAGAATCAATAGTCCTACAGAAGAATACTGATTGAGAACATTTCATTGAGCCTGATCTAGAGTTTATTAACATCAGTAGAAAGACTCCCATTATTGTCAGTGGACTCATCTTCAGTGGGCTTTTCACAAATGTAAGACCATGAGGCACCATGGTTGGATCTCCTGTTTATCACAGGCCATATGCTATGCCCAATTCCCCTTATATTGAATAAAGCATATGTCTAAGGAAGACATACCATCTTGATTTGAAGACATCAAGAGATGGAAAACTCCACCACTTCCCTAATAGCTTATTCCAGTGATTAATCACCCTGGCTACGTCTACACTGGCTCCTTCTTCGGAATAGCCATGCTAATTTAGAACTTTGGAATAGGGAAATGCACGGGGGATTTAAATATCCTCTGCGGGATTTAAATAAACATGGCCGCCACTTTTTTTCCGGCTTGGGGAAAAGCCGGAAAAGAGCGTCCAGACTGGCGCAATCCTCCGGAATAAAGCCCTATTCCGGAGGATCTCTTATTCCTACTTTCAATAGGAATAAGAGATCCTCTGGAATAGGGCTTTATTCCGGAAGATCGCGCCAGTCTGGACGCTCTTTTCCGGCTTTTCCCCAAGCCGGAAAAAAAGCGGCGGCCATGTTTATTTAAATCACGCGGGGGATATTTAAATCCCCCGCGCATTTCCCTATTCCAAAGTTCTAAATTAGCATGGCTATTCTGAAGAAGGGGCCAGTGTAGACATAGCCCCTCACTTTTAACCATTGGTTTTTGGTATGCCATTCTCAGATAGATTAAAGAGCTCATTAGCATCCAATGTTTTTTCCTTGTTGAAGTTCTTATACACAGTAATAAATAAATAAACCTCTAAAGTTGCATGGGCTTCCTGATTTAAAAAGGTATTTTCTCAGTAGAATTTGTTTAACAGTCTCCTTAATTATTAATAGACTGAAAAGTACATCATAATCCTCATGTGATATGAACACATCAGCCTGCTTCTTTTCAAATACAGACCAGAAATATTCCATGAATATTTTAAAATAATTATTAATATTTTTATGTTCTCCATCTTACAATGGGCATATCCAATTACTAGCATTTCTTTTGTTCACAATATAGGAAAAAAAATCTCCTGATTGTGCTTAGCTCTGCCAGCTGTGGAGTTTCTTCTGGTTCCTTTAGCTTCCTTTATCAATTTTCTGCTTGCCATAACTTCTGTTTTATATTCATTTACCCCCTTTTTTATTCTAATTTCTGTGTTCATTTTGCCATTGAGCCAAGATGGCTTTTAGGCATAGTTGTCCTCTTGATTGGGGAATTGTGGCTTTTTGGCCATCTTATAAACTATTCTTAAAGAATTCCTAATTTTCATTTACATTTTTGGTTCTAAATTCTTTCTCCCGGTCAATTTTGCTCATAATTTTCCTCAGCTTTGGGAAATTAGTCCTTTTGAAAATCAAGTACTTATGTTACTGTTAGGGACTATCCTCTGTTCACTCATAATGAAGGTATTCAAGCTAATGTGAACTAGTGACACTAGAGTTTAATAAGAATATGGCCCAGATCCTCCAGCACGGTCAAATGTGCTTGGTGTCTTGGATGGAAAAGATGGCATAAAATCATCTTTGCTGTTCCTTAGTCTTAGAAGTGCAAGATGCTGGTTTAGATCCTTATACATGACACAGAGCTGTTTTAATATCAACTCTAGTTTCACCTATCTCCCGATAAATTAACATACTACCTCAGTCTCAGGCATCAGATATCTGAACAATCTGTCAATTTACGTATTATATGGCTCTCATCAACATCATATCCCTAAAAATCATATTTAGCAATTTTGTCATGTCACAAGAGGTGTTAAAGCTGTTGCCACCACGCTTTCATGTAAGTGTTTTTCTGGTACAATGTGTAAGTGGTGGCAACAACATGGATTTGCAACTACTTAGATCACATCTGAATTTGTGCCTTGATCTGTGACCTATTTTAAGAAGTGCATAGTTGATTGCAGTGGCTAGGAGGAGGTGGTTCAGAGTGGTATTTTTTCACTCATCTTCTAAAAACAAATATGAGAAAGCTAGTTTATGAGAACCAGATTAACAAGACAGCTAAAAACTACTGTAAGCTATCTTTGCCATATTATTGACACTCATTTTTCAGGACCCACTCAGAATTCAGATGATACAATTAAAAAACAATGGACCTGATTTTCTGCTGCCTTGCTCTTTTGTCATCATTTATTCCTAAGCAAAATGAATGCAAATTGCTGCCAACTGTCTTGGATACAACTGTGCATGGATACTTCTGATTACATAGCATTTTAAACTCACTCCATATAAGTGTAAATTACTAGTCAAGGTGCAAGGCAGTGGAGAATTACATCCCATGTCTGTAGACAGCCCAAACATTTTGAACTGGAATAGGGTTTAGTTAGCCCAGACCAGGACTGGCACAGCCTTTATGACAGTGACACAGATGGGCCAGCCTACTCTTCATTTCACAGCTGAGATCGACCTTTGCACATGAATGCTGCAGAGGAATCAGTTCTGCAGGTCTTAATCTCTCCTGAAAGGAGTTCTCTTCATGTCTGTGTTTTTATTTCATACTAATTACTGTGGAATAACATAATTTAATTACAGTTCAGAAGAGAAAGAGAGAAACATTTGCCATAAATGGATTTTCTTTCACTGTTTTTAAACACTAAGCTTTGGTGTGCGTGTAACTAGTCATAATAATAGGCTCAGATAAGGATGTCAGTGACTCTGAAAAATACTCCTGCATTAGAGTTCAGTGATTATCCCCGCTACCTTCCTTTTCTACTGTAAATTAGAAAATACCTTCAAAGCCTTATGTGCAGGATTTGGTATAATTTTCTGTTGGGCTTTGTGATGGTTTAGTCTGGTGCCTGGAAGTCAATCCATCCCTGTTAAGTAGC
The DNA here is from genome assembly GCF_049634645.1 of Pelodiscus sinensis. NCBI lineage: Eukaryota > Metazoa > Chordata > Testudines > Trionychidae > Pelodiscus > Pelodiscus sinensis. The sequence continues at coordinate 315,963,615 of NC_134711.1, forward strand.
AGAGTTCATTAAGATTTTGAAAGGTCTGGTGTATATATCAGGACCTAAAAGAGCTTAGTAGAGAGGAAGTGATCCCAGAAATAAGTAGTGTTTGGGGAGGAAGTTCCATCACTGTTTCTTTAAGTGCTGATGCTAGCTTGGCTCTGGCTAGCATGTGGACATTGGAGCTCAGGCAGCAGATAAGGCTTATAAGCCCACCAAACTCACAGAATCTGAGCTCAGGTGGTTTGGCCCAAGTCTCCATCTCTAATAAAGCCAAAATGATCTCTCTGCTATTTTTACAATGCTAGGCTGACTTAAATTATCATGAGACTGTCTGCCTAGGCTAGGAAGCTCGCCCCCAGCTTCAATATAGACATGCCCAAGCTATCTGTACTTTACACCTACTTGAAGGTGGTACATCTAGCAATGAATCTTTTGTGATGTCTCTGAAATTCAGCCCAAATTTGGTGAAATAATAAGTTTAAGAAATCTCAGTTCAGCTAAAATCTTGGAAGAGTCCATCTACATTGAGCATGGCCCATCCCCTAATAACTGACTATGTTGATCAGACTGCGTGCACCATTGCCACAACTAAACATGTTACATTTATGAATGGACTGCACATGTGGCATCTCCACAGAGTATGTGCCAACCTGGAGATGGGGGACTGAGCTGGCTGCTTCTTTCTCCTGTCACGATTCTTGTGGGGAAATTATGTGATCATGTCATTAAAGACAGTTATCAGGATGCATATGCATAAGGGAGCTAAATTAAACTTGCGCGGGCAACCTTAATTCTGACATTTCCCAGATTTTAATTCCATGGCTTTGCAAACTTCATACTCTCTTAACATTGTTTTTGGGATGTAATTCAATAAGATGGCTATGGGCCTCATTATAGAACTCTGTGGGTTGCATCTGACTCTTTTTTTGCCTTTTTCTCTCTGCTGGATGAGTCCTGAGGCTGAAATTAACAGATTGGCAGGTATGTTAAATTTTGTTATTGAGAGCGCTTTTAGCACCGATCTGTACCATTCACTTAAGATTTATAGCTCCCTCAAGTTCTGTGCTGGATTTTGCCTGGAGTCTCTAGAGAGATGGAGAAATTGCAGTGTCATTAATTGTGCTGTGTCATCCATTTAATCAACTTTCCCAGACTGTACATTCATACCCATTTGCCAGGCTTTTGTAGAGAGGAAGTAGGGGTTTCTTCCCAAATTAACTTTAATCATTATTAGCTTGTTTTTTCAAGTTTGCTTGGAAAGAGATAAGAAAGTAAAATAACGTGCACCTTCATCTTCTAGGTCTTCTGAAAAAAATGAAGTGCCTCCTTAAAACATCTACCTAATAAAGCCATTCACTTCCATGTGCTAATGATAAGGCAGAGAAGACTGGGTTTTAGGGCTGAATATTTGAGATTCTGAGCATCTGGTCCTGATTCAGTAGAGCACAAGAGTAGTTCTGTTGAAGTCAGTGGGACTACTGACATTGCGGAAGGTAAACTTGTGGATAAAGTCATTTGCTGGATCAGAGCTACCAGCTTTTTGTTCTGTGATTGCATTGGAACTTCATAGATGCTACCACAATACAAATAATAAATAAGTGCTGAACCATAGCTGTTTTATCTTGGTGAATTACATTCCCTCAATTAGGGTTCAGCAATTATAGGTGCCTAATGAAATGATATGAGTAAAATTATATTGTGCGTAACAGGCTAATCCAGAATTTTAGTAGTTGCAAAGCAGGGTGTGAAGCCCCCTGTCTGTGCTCATTTCTCTAATTGAAGTAAGTTTTCCAATGGGAAATTTCTATTGCTAATATTATATAGACAAATTAAAATACCATTGAGAGGTACGGAGGGACAATGTTGTAATGACTTTGATCATGAAGAAATCTCAGTTATATATATATTAATACGACCTCTGTCATAAAGGGAATCTGAAAGGAAAATATTATTTCTTCAGAGAAAGATCTGAGCATGTATAACACCAAATTTACTAGCATCTGTGGGACTGAAATCAGCTGCTCCAATGCCTAACAGCAGCAAAATGTTGCTGAGGTTCATCTTTCAACTTCCTCTTCTGCTTTCTCATTGGCGCAAGTGTGGGGAGGAAATTATAGATTATACATAAGCAGAAAGCTTCTTTGATAAGCTGGGACACCTTTACATATAAATTATTTTTTTTCGTAGGTCGACACTTGAAAAAAGCCTCCTAAGGAAATGAATATAAATAAGCTAAAGGTTTAAAATGCATTTTTCCTCTGTGCAGGAAATGACAAGCCTGTGAGTAGGACACTCTAAAGCTGGTGGGGGCAGTTTCTCTTCGCAGTCTGAATGAACAGGCAATCACTTGAAATTCTTTGATCCCCTGGGTAATTAGGGAGACTTTGAATAGGAAGTGCTGACTCTTTCATTGAACATGGAGTTTAACCGCTTCATTTCATAGTATGTCTTTCTAGTCATTTCCTTGAAGCCTTCAATGGGTGCTTCATCTGGAAGCTCTTTTGTGGCTATCAAGAGCAATTGACAACTACATTAAAATATAAAATATCCTTCAAAGAAGGTACCGTTATGATTTGGAGGCCATTTACTTGCACCTTAGAAGTCTCTAGAGTAGTTGCACCATACAGGAAAGAGACATCTTGTTTAGATAAAAAAGTTAAGCCTGAAGCGGTGACCATTGTGTCAAATGCATTCTTTGTGCACAGTCAGTACAAGTGACTAGGGATGTGGACGACTAGTTGACTATCTGATAAGCAAATACTTATCGGATAGTTGAGTCGACTAGTTGCCTCTTCTCTCTGCCTCCCCCCCCCCTTCTGCCTTTATCAGAAAGAGGCAGCAGGGCAAGGAGAGAAAGGGGTACTTCAAAGCAGCAATGACAAGTAGAGCTTGGGGCCAGATCCCGGGCTCCACGGAATGTTTCGAAGCGGCAGTGCTGCGGGGAGTCTGGGGTCAGTGGGGGTGCATTTCATGCGGTGCTTTGAAATGTCATGGGGAGCACAGGCCTATGCTCCCTGCAGAATTTTCACCTTAGAAGTGTAGCAACAGCCCTAGGGTTGTTGCTATATTTCAAAGGTGAAAGTGCCCTATCAACTAATCGAATAGTCAATGCAATTTTCATCGACTATTCGATTAGTCAGTTACTCCAAATTTAAAATCCGTACAAGTAACCTCTTGGGAGGATGGGGCTGGTGATTGGTGGTAACATCTGGAGAGGTTTCCAAAGGAGATCGGAAAATTCTACTTTGATTTCTTGTTGAAATGGTAGCCTGGAGCCCAACTCTTTATTCCTGTCCTTTATAAAGTAAGGTTATCCCAGCCCAAAAGTTACTTACATTGTTTATTTGGGTGAATGGTTCATACATAGAACAAGTTCCAACAGGCTGTGCTAATGCAGGGCAGTTTCAGCCGAGTGGGAGCCTTGCACCCCATGTTCTACCCCTTCTCTCATAATGAAAAGAGGTGAAGCCTTCTGTGGCGGTGGTTACCTGTGATGCACAGGCACCATCTTTATGAGTTGCTGGGAGAGCGGGGGGCAGAAGGGCGTGTTACCCTGAATTCTACCTCTTGCCACTCCTCACTCCACCTCTTCTCCCAAGTCTCATCCCATTTCTTCTTGCCCTGTGCTCACCCTATTCCTCACCCGAACGCTGCTGACCCTCACTGTTCTCCCTCCTCCAAGGGTCTCCTGCACATCACTGAACAACTGGTCACTTGAGAGGGAAGGGCAAAAGCTGATTCTCAGGGCTGGCAGTGCATGCTGAGCATCCACTGTTTTTACGTGGGTGCTCCATTCCCAGAGCACCCACAGAGTTGGCACCTATGCTGGGTTGTATTCTGTTCAGTTCAGGATAGAACAAAACATGCTGAGAGGCGGTATTGTCTTTGTTGCTGGTAGGAGCAGAAGTCAGAGCCATTGTAGTGTGCTGGAAAGAAGTGAAGACATCACAACTTGGGACTTGTCCTCACCATGTGTTTAACTTTATATAAACAATGTGAGGGAGTGTGATGAGGGCCCAGTCTTGCCATCTGTATTGTCTACTGACTCAAGCTGTGCCATGAGAGTCACTTGGCTCTTGAACTACTGATAAGTTAGTTCCCAGAACAGCCATCAGGGCAAAGTGGGGTTCCACTTAGTAAAGTGGCAACAGGCACTCAGGAGAAATGTGTTTGTTTGCTTGCTTCCTTTAATGTCTATTTTGCTGCTTTTCCCCTTCATTTTATGGGCCTTTTCCATGATTTATTGAAAGATTGACAAAATGAGTGATTATTTCATGCTAAAAGACTCCTTTTCATAACAACATTGAATGCCAGAAAAGTATGATTAATTCAGCAGCAGTCAATTCTTCCACTTCTTCAAAAATCATATAATTTCAGTGTAGAGAGAGACAGTTATTCAGATAATTACAGTGAAGTTTATCCCAGAGATAGCAGTGAAAGAAATAGATTTACTTGCGGCAAAATTAGCCCTGAGTACTTCACTGGTGGAATCTATAGTATTTGAACTGTTTTAAAAAATAGCAGTTCTCACATGAAAGATATAGTTACTACAAAGGGCCAGCATGATGTTTTGGCCCAATGGCAATTATATTAGAAAAGGCTACATCCTGTTCAACTCTGGAAAAAAAGAAAGAGAAATGGAAGACAGAAGAAGCAAGTTGGATACACGGATTGTTCTAAAAACCTTCCCATTACATGTGTGAGCCCCCAATTTTTCCTGTCTGTTGCGCCTCACTTCCCTTGCTCATGACCTCCCTCCATCCACTCTTTTCTAACGTACTCCCTTTCTTATATTCCCTTGTTTTCTCTCTTGCTCTTTCTTAATTCTGTTTCCTCTTTATTCATTGTTTTTGTCCCAATAACCTATTCCTTCTCTTTCTGTTCTGTTCTTCTCTGCTCTCTCCACCTGGGTGCTGCTAGGGGGGAGAGAGTACTACCTTTTGAAAAGTGCTCCTTTCCCATGGGCTTTGGTTTAGCTATTATTGAGTCCCAGAAGTACTCCATAAAAGCCAAAGAATTTGCTGTGCTGAGATCAGAATTGGGACCTGCAGAAGCACTTGCAAAGCCTTTAATGTTAGTTTTTCAACTCAGAGGATGTGTCTAGACTACAGGGTTTTGTTGACAAAAGTTTACTTTTGTTGACAAAACTATACCTGTGTCTACACTACCGCTGCATTCTGTCGACAGTAAGTCGACAGAACGTGGCAGTTTTGTCAATGGCGGTAAACCTCGTTTTACGAGGAATAACTCTTTTGTCAACAGAGTTCTGTCAACAAAAGGTAAGAATGCAGGGAAGAATTTATGTCGACAATAAAGGCCTTCAGGAAGAAGCCCTGATGGATACTCCTGCCACAGCTTTCAACTCTATTGTTCCTGCCTGTAGCCATCTTTAAAAGGCACAGGCACCCGGATTAGCATTCTGGCAGCAAGCCAGCTCCAGCCAGGACCCTGACTGCACAGCTCTTCCTGGCCCTTCCAGGGACACATCCCCACAGGAAGCCAGGAGCACCAAACACCAGGCACCCTCCTGGTCTGGGCCCGAGATAAAAGCCCTCTTGGAGCTCTGGTCCGAGGAGGAGGCTCTTCAGGCCCCACAGTCCAGGCAGAGGAACGCTGACATCTACGCCAGAATGGCTGATGGCCTGGTAAAGAAAGGCTACCACCCCTGCTCCTTAGACCAAGTCAGAGCCAAAGTGAGGGAGCTGCGGCAGGGGTCCATTAGGACCCGTGAGCGCAGCTCCTGCTCTGGGGAAACGGCAAACTATTGTGCCTGTTACAAGGACCTGGACCGGATCCTGAGTGCAGAGGAACCCCTGCCTCCCAAGAGGGTTGTGGAATCTGGCTTGGAGACCCCTGTGCAGCATTGGTTGCAACTCCAGGGTGAGACCGCAGCAGATGACCAGCAGCTCCAAGGAGCGGAATACACCACCAGGAGCACAGCGACCCTGACCCAGGAGCCATATGCCCACACTCAGGAGGCCTCCCAGGCAACTTCAGACACCAGGGAGGGAACATCAGGTGAGTGCTGTGAGGGTCCAACACACACAGGGCAGGGCAGGCGGGAGCCAAGTGGATGGTGCAGTGCTGTGACATGTCATGCTGATCACAGCCTGGGGTGGAGGTACACACATGGCCAACTCAGGGAGAGCTGTCCTACGCACAGGCACCCGCATGGCTGTGAGGCACCACCTGCTCCTGCAGGCAGTGATGCCAGGTGCAGGCAAGGGTTAGGGATGCTGGGATTGCCACACAGCTTCAGGCCTCTTAGCAACTTGCAGGAACCCCAACTGTGGCCTGACACTTGTCTGTGCTGCTTGGGCATGGGGTGTGTGTGAGGGGCGGCATGATAGTGGCCTACACACCTGGGCTCCAGGGAGGCCGTGGCTGCTGGCCAGGCCACACCATGCCTCACTGAGATGCACATGAGCATCCTCTGACCGTAGGACAGGCACTGACTGCTGAGAAGAAGGAGGGCATGTCCTGTCAGGGAAAGTGTAAGCATGCATGACTGACAACTTTTCCCTCTTGTCCTCCATAGCCGGACCAGCTGACCAGGAGGGGAGCGCCAACCTGCCCCACCACCCAGACGGCTGCAGGGAACCCATTGGCATTGGCGCATGTATTTGGACCTGGTATGCCAGCACATCTCGGTCCTGCAAGGGATGCAGGACACAGTGAACCAGAGAATGGAGGTAGAGGCAGAGTGGTGCAGGTGCTTGCTGGACAAATTTGTCCAGCAGCGCACTGAGATTTGCGCTACTATTTGGGAGGCCATGGCCTTCCCCAGTCCTATCCCTGGTCCTGCTCCTCCTGCTCAATCTGCTCTTCCCCCCCCCCCCCCAGCCCCTGCCATCCCAGACCCAGGTACAGCCCCACCTCCTGCCCAGCCCCCTACTATCCCAGCCTGCATGCATGGCTGTCTGCGAGAAGGCCTCCGCAGCCAAAGTGCCAGGGGCTCTTCAAGGCAACACCCTCAGCCCTAAGCCTCCCCCCCCCCTTCCAGGTTGACATTCTCCCTTCCCACCTGTGAGTCACTGAAGGGAAGCACTTTACTTTGTTTACAAACACTTTATTTTTCTGAACAAAAGAGTATTTTATTTTTTCAAAAAACCAACGGTGAAATAAACTGTAAACATTTTTTCACCAACACCTGTCTCTGTTGTCAGTGTGTGATGAATGCGTACAAGGTGTGAATGTGGGGCCAGGAGGGGTTTTGGAGAAGAAGGCACTGGGGCATGGGGCAATCCCACAATTGGAAGATCCTGGGGGAAATCATTGGGCTCCTTGGGAGAATTACTCCCTCAGGGCTTCTCAAAGGCGCAATGCCAGATGGTGGGCTTGCCGGATGCCAGCTGTCCAGGGCTGCTCAAAGTGCCTCCCTTCCACATCAGCCTGTGTTCCCCACACAGCTCTGAGTTGATGGCCATCACCACCTGCAGAAAGGTACAAATACAAACACACATAACAGGACATTAGAGGAGTTGTGTGGGGTGATGAGATGTGCTCCCCCATGCCTCTCCTCTCAGACTCCAAGAGCCCCCCCTCAGACAGCCCTCCCGTGCTCCCCGCACCACCGCAGGGTGAGGCCAGGAAGGCTTCTTCCACTCCCACCTCTTCCCCCATTCCCAGTGCCCAGTCCTGACCGTCCCCCTTATCTGCCCGTCCCCGCCCCCATGGACTGTCTCCCAAGAGTGACTTACCTCCATCAAGACAGCCCCAACAGTAGACTTCCCCACGCCAAACTGATGTCCCATGGAGCGGTAGCTGTCGGGGGTGGCCAGCTTCCACAGAGCAATAGCGACGCGCTTCTCCAGGGGGGTGGAGGCCCACAAGTGGGTGTCCTGGCATTTCAGGGCAGGGGCAAGCCAAGCACAGAGCTTCTGGAAGGTGGACTTTCTCATTTGGAGGTTTTGGAGCCACTGGCCGTCGTCCCACTGCTGCATAACAAGCCAGTCTCACCAGTCAGAACTGGTGCTCAGCCTCCAAACTCACCTCTCCAGGAATAAGTTCGGTGGCAAGGGCAGTGGGGGCTGGGGGCTGCGGGTGGCAGGCTGAGTGAGGGGCTCAAAGCTGGGCTCTGAATCCAGCTCTGCCACAAATGTCATGATGCAGATGCAGCACAACATCCAGCATCACAGTGTGGGGCCATCGCCTGCCCAGGGGCAGCTTAGGCTCCATGGCCAAAAACACAGTGCAAAGCACAAAACCAAACCTGAAAATAAACTGCTGTGGTGTCCAAGGAAGCAGAGCAACCAGAGCAAAAACTGCAGCAGCTTTGTTTCCCTCTAGGAGGTAGGCAAGCCAGAAGCAGGAGCAGAGCAATGGCTGTCCAGGAGGATCTCTTTAAGCACGCGTCTCTGCAAAGAGCGTGCAGTAGCATCTGGAATTTAACGCTGCCAGAAGCACTTCCAGGTGCCTTCTTTTGTTGACAGGGTGAGGCCAGGAAGGCTTCTTCCACTCCCACCTCTTCCCCCATTCCCAGTGCCCAGTCCTGACCGTCCCCCTTATCTGCCCGTCCCCGCCCCCATGGACTGTCTCCCAAGAGTGACTTACCTCCATCAAGACAGCCCCAACAGTAGACTTCCCCACGCCAAACTGATGTCCCATGGAGCGGTAGCTGTCGGGGGTGGCCAGCTTCCACAGAGCAATAGCGACGCGCTTCTCCAGGGGGGTGGAGGCCCACAAGTGGGTGTCCTGGCATTTCAGGGCAGGGGCAAGCCAAGCACAGAGCTTCTGGAAGGTGGACTTTCTCATTTGGAGGTTTTGGAGCCACTGGCCGTCGTCCCACTGCTGCATAACAAGCCAGTCTCACCAGTCAGAACTGGTGCTCAGCCTCCAAACTCACCTCTCCAGGAATAAGTTCGGTGGCAAGGGCAGTGGGGGCTGGGGGCTGCGGGTGGCAGGCTGAGTGAGGGGCTCAAAGCTGGGCTCTGAATCCAGCTCTGCCACAAATGTCATGATGCAGATGCAGCACAACATCCAGCATCACAGTGTGGGGCCATCGCCTGCCCAGGGGCAGCTTAGGCTCCATGGCCAAAAACACAGTGCAAAGCACAAAACCAAACCTGAAAATAAACTGCTGTGGTGTCCAAGGAAGCAGAGCAACCAGAGCAAAAACTGCAGCAGCTTTGTTTCCCTCTAGGAGGTAGGCAAGCCAGAAGCAGGAGCAGAGCAACGGCTGTCCAGGAGGATCTCTTTAAGCACGCGTCTCTGCAAAGAGCGTGCAGTAGCATCTGGAATTTAACGCTGCCAGAAGCACTTCCAGGTGCCTTCTTTTGTTGACAGAGTGTCTGGAAGTCGACGCTCTTTTTCGACAAAGCGGATCGCTTTTTCAATCTGCATTATACAGTCTAGACACTCCTGTTCAACAAAGCCACTGTTGAAAAAAGCCTCTAGATGTACCCAGAAGGAGATGTTGTGATGGAAAGCTTGGTTTTACCAAAGCTTGCATGTGCACTTTCTCCCTTTCTCTTTCTTTGTTTAACATAGGAACATAAAAGTGGCCATACTGAATCAGACCAATTACATACTGGTCCATCTAACCCAGTATCCTGTCTTGACAATGTCCAGTGCAACAGGTAATGAACAAAATAGGGCAAATACTAGATGATTCATCCCCTGTCATCCAGTCCTAGTTTCTGGCAGTAAGAACACCCAGAGCATGCAGTTACATCTCTGGCCATTTTGATACGCAGTTACATCCCTGACCATCAGCCAGTGTGGGGCATATTCTCCAGGAACTTATTTAATTCTTTTTTGTAATCAGTTATACTTTTGGCATTCACAACATCCACTGGCAATGAATACAACAGGTTGACTGTGCTGTGTGTGTAGTTGTAGTGCTGCCTTTTGTTTCTTTTAAACTTGTTGCATAGTCATTTCACTGAGGGTGCATCTACACGGCGGCAGTAGCTCGAAATAAACTACGCAATTTGAGCTATGCAAATTGCGTAGCTTATTTCAAGCTTATTTCATGGAACGAGGTTTATCAAGACATCAGAATAGCAAGCCTGTTATTTCGATTGCATTTGCAAATAACAGGCATGTTGTTAAGATGTGGAAAACACTATTTCGGGGATACCGGACATATCCCGAAATAGCACTGCTGTCTAGATGTACCCTGTGTGAGCTGTGATTCTTGTGTTATGGTATGAAGGGGTAAATTACACTTCCTTATACTTTCTCCACACCTTCCTTCATTTTGTAGGCCTCAGTCATATCAGAGTCTCTTTTCCAAGGAGAAAAGTCCCTGTCTTTTTAATTGTGTCCTTAAATGGAAGCTGTTCCATACCCCTACTCATTTTTATTGCCTTTCTTTGTATCTCTTCCAATTCTAATATGTCTTTTTATATGGGGCAAATGCACAGAGTATTCAAGGATTAGGTCTACCATGGATTTATATAGAGGCATTATGATATTTTCTGTCTTCTTAGCTATCTCTTTTGTTTTCTAATATTATATTAGCTTTTTTGACTGTTTCTTTACATTGAGCAGATGATTTCAGAGAACTATCCAAGATTACTTTGAGATCCATTTCTTGAGTGGTAACAGCTTATTTAGATCTCTTCATTTTGTATGCACAGTATAGTTGGGATTATGTTTTCCACTATGAATTGCTTTGCATTTATCAACATTGAATTTCATCTTCCATTTTTGGTGCCTAGTCACCAAGTTTGGGGAAATCTCTTTGTAACTCTTCACAGTCAGCTTTGGACTCAACTATCTTGAGTAATTTTATATTTAAAAAGTTTAGTGGAAATTTTGTCATTTCAGGTACATCTACACAGCAATATTATTTTGCAATAACTAGTGTTATTTCAAAATAACATAGTCCATGTCTACACTGCAGGCAGTTATTTCGAAATAATGTTGAAATACTGTCAAGCTTGGGGACTTCTTACTCTGACTCCTGTAACCCTCATTGTACAAGGAGTAAGGGAAATCGGAGGAAGAGTGCTCTATTTCGAAATAAGTGCTGTGTAGATGCTCCCTATTTCGAAATAAGCTACACAGATGACATAGCTCAATTTGCGTAGCTTATTTCAAGTTAAGCCCTGCTGTGTAGACGCACCCAAAGGGTGCACCTCTTTCTCCCAATCATATATTGATATGTGTTGAGCAGCACTAGTCCCAATACAGATCCCTGAGGGACTAAGTTCACTTTAAGCAGCATAACTGCGGCCCATGTTCTGGCTATTAAGCCCTGCCTGGGGACTCAGGGCTTCTAAACTTGGGGAGAGTTGTCTCTCTCAGCTGCAGCCCTGAGTCCCCATGCAGGGCTTAACAGCCAGAACATGGGCCGCAGATGGGAGAGATGACTATCCCAAAGTTTGGAAGCTGCAATGGGTGCAGAAGAAGGAACCCTCCCAGCCGGCACATATCTGTGACCAGTGAGGAAACAGCAGGTCCAGCTCCTAGATGGGGGGCTACAGAACTCTGTGCACTACCCCCCCCCCATATTGGTGAACATAAAAGTCATTCCACACATGGACATAAAAATATAGAGGGAACACTACTGGGAGACCCCTCTATTTATACCTCTTCAGTGTGAGAACTTGACCCTTTGTTTCCTCTTTTATCCTGTCTCTTTTATTTTATAACTGCCTAGTTTGCCTAAGGGAGACAAGTAGATGAAGTAATCTCTTTTATCTGATCATTTTCTGTTGGTGAGAGAGACAAGCTTGTGAACTGCACAGAGCTGATCCTCTGTTCAGACTTTATCTCACTCACCTTATCTCTATAATATCATGGGACTGACATGTCTACAACAACTGCACACTTTGCTTAAAAGATTTTGTCAAAGAGCTTTCTGAAAATCCAAATACCCTATAACCACTGGATCACCATTGTCCACATAGTAGTTGAATCCCTCAAAAATTCTAATAGATTGGTGTGGCCTGATTTTTTTTACAGAATCCGTGTTGACTCTTCCCCAACAAAATATGTTCATCTATGTATCTGATCATTCTTTTCTTGATACTGCAGTTGGGCTTATTGGTCTGTGGCAGCCAGGATTGCGTCAGGAACAATGGCATTATATTAGCTATACTCTAGTCATCTGGTACAGAGACTGATTTAAGTGATCAGTTACATATCAAGGTTAGTCATGCTGCAATTTCGTATTTGAGTTCCTTCAGAGCTCTCAGAGTGAATACCTTCTGGTCTTGGCGACTTATTACTGTTTAATTTATCAGTTTTGTTCAAAAACATCATCTACTGACACCTGAATCTGAGACAGTTCCTCAGATTTGTCACCTAAAAAAATATGACTCAGATGTGAGAATCTCCCTCACATCCTTTGCAGTGAAGACTAATGGAAGACTTAACTTCTTCACCTTAAGTGTCCTGGTGTCCCACTGATTGGCAGGTGATCTGCATCTGCCTTTTTTTTTTCCTGTTACTTTTTTTGGTCTTTTGTTAATTATTCTTTACATTCATTTGAGACTGCTTAATTATACTTTACACATTGGCTACGTCTACACTGGCCCCTTTTCCGGAAGGGGCATGTAAATTTCACTAGTCGTCGTAGGGAAATCCGCGGGGGATTTAAATATCCCCCGCGGCATTTAAATAAAAATGTCCGCCGCTTTTTTCCGGCTTTTAAAAAAGCCGGAAAAGAGCGTCTAGACTGGCCCCGATCCTCCGGAAAAAGTGCCCTTTTCCGGAGGCTCTTATTCTTACTCCCTTCAAAGTAAGAATAAGAGCCTCCGGAAAAGGGCACTTTTTCCGGAGGATCGGGGCCAGTCTAGACGCTCTTTTCCGGCTTTTTTAAAAGCCGGAAAAAAGCGGCGGACATTTTTATTTAAATGCCGCGGGGGATATTTAAATCCCCCGCGGATTTCCCTACGACGACTAGTGAAATTTACATGCCCCTTCCGGAAAAGGGGCCAGTGTAGACGTAGCCATAAAGTGCTGGACTTTATGCTCTTTTCTGTTTTCCTCCATAGGTTTTTACCTCCAACTTTTAAAGGCTGCTTTTTTGTCCTAACCATTTCTTTCACTCTCCACTTAACTTGTGGTGGCTTTTTTTTTTGGGGGGGGGGGGGAAGGGAAGGGTTCTTTCACTGTTTTGTTTTTAATTTGGGGCATGCATTTAGCCTGAGCCTCTCTTATGGTGTTTTGAATACATTTCCTTGGAGCTTGAAAGCATTTCACTCTTGTGACTATTCCTCTTAATTTTCATTTAATTTTCCTCATTTTTATGTAGTTCCTCTTTTTGAAGTTAAATGCTATTGTGGGTGGGTTTCTTTGCTATTTCCCCCCTACAAAGATGTTACATTTAATTATATTATTGCTGCTATTACAAAACAGTGCTTTAGATTTAGTGCTCCACTTAGGACTGAATCAAGTATTGCCTCTCCCATTGTGAGTTCCACAATTAGCTGCTCCAAGAAGCAGTCATTTGTGATATCCAGAATGTTATCTCTCTGTCCTGTCGTGAAGTGACATTACTCAGTTAATATGAGGGTGGTTGAAATCTCCATTATTATTGGGTTTTCTGTTTTGTCAGCCTCTCTAATCTCCATGAGCAGTTCCCATTGTCATCAACCTGATTGGGTGGTCAATAACATATTCCTACAGTTTTACTCTTATTATTCAAGCATGGAATTTCTATCTGTGGAGATTTGATGGTACAGTTGGATTAATTTAAGATGTTGACTCTATGCTTTTTATCACATATGGTACCACTCCCGGACCTGCCTAACCTACTGTATTATTCCTATATATTTAACTCAGATTCAAGTGTATTTACCTCCTGAGATATAAGACAGAATCCAAATTCAGAGCATTTGGGGGACTATGGGAATTAGGCATCCAAATCCCATTGAATTTCAGTCGGAGTTCGATATCTGACATTCATACCCTCCCTGGACATTGTTCCTCCTCCTCCTCCTGTTGTTATTATTCATTCATTCATTCATTCATTCATTCATTCATTCAGTATTCCCAGGAGCCTCTGTATATTCTGATAAATGCTTTTTTAATAATTCAGGGCCAAATCCTGAAACTGTTGCTATTTTTTATGCATTTCTTGGTTTTGGATGGGAGTTTCCTCTGAATAAGGAATGACCAAGTGGTGAGACTTAACTTTGGGGTCTGACCCTATTAAGAACAGTGTAGGAAATAGTAGCAAGAGATTATGAGCCCACAGTGTAAATGCACATTGCAAGTCCCCCTTTAAACACAATGGAAAGCAGCTGGTGTCTTCAGCCATAGCCTTTCAATTGAGCCTTAATGTCAAGCATTGTAATGGATTGTTTTGGTTATTTATTACACTTACCTTGCCCGCTTGGGCAAGTCAACAATCTAATAAAGGGCAGCAATGAGTTTTTCAGGGTTCTGCTGACTTCTGTGGTTTCTGGGGGTCTCTTATGCTTCACTAAACATGTCTTGTCTTTTTTTCTCCCTGTGATCTATCACAATCATCTGTTTCTTTCTGCTAACTCCCTCACTTCATCAGCCTGTCCCAAGAGATGTCCATTTTGTTGACTGTGTGAATTGCCATCCTTCTTTGTCTTTTTTTATATCTTAAATGCTATCCCATGTTCTCTTTAGTATGCTGAGCATGATTTTGGCTGCTTTGTTTTTCTGTGTCATAAGCCAATGGCTGTAATGGAAACATATCAATAAGACTGTGCCTCTGAAAAGCAAACTGTGAATCCCATTACTACTTTATTGGGCTTTACAACAACAGACAATGAAGCTCACAGGCACAGAGAAGAGCTATATAATAGGAATAATGCCATGCCGAAAAAGAATGCTGTTGTATGACATAAAATTTATGACAGATCTCAGAGGGGGTAGCCATGTTAGTCTGTATTTTCAAAAATAACTAGGAGTCTTGTGGCACCTTACAGACTAACAGATTAATTTGGGCCTAAGCTTTCATGGATAAAAACCACTTAGTCAGATGCATTGGTTTTTATCCACAAAAGATTATGCCCAAAAAATCTGTTAGTCTTTAAGGTGCCATAGGACTCCCCCATTATTTTTATAAATATAAGGTGCCATAGGACTCCCCATTATTTTTATAAATATTTTTATAAAAATTGTGAGCCATCATCTTCTTTTCCATTTGAAAGGTAACATTTTTTAGCTATGAGAAATAAAATGACACCATCTGAAGTTTCCATCTACTGTCCTTTCTAAAATGAGTGTGACTCTAGTGCCTATAAACCCACTTCACCACTATATTTTGGCGTAAAGTGGCCCTCTTACTGGTTCAGTCAGCAGAATAGCCACGACATGAAAGGTCATAGAGCTGGAATCCCTTGCCACCAAGAGACACCCCTTCAAAGCAAGGTTTAGGCTTGCTGCAGGTGTGATGGTAGGGAAGCTTTTCCTGCCACTGACTGTGTGCTGTTACCTGTTCAGAAGATTTCAGAATCCACACATCTTTCACCAGCACTTATTTCATTTAAAAGTAGAGGATTTGATTTGAAAATTGAAGCTTAATGGGTCATTTGTCTCACTAGTGTGTCTTGAACTGTGGCAACGGGGTTGATTTGGTCCAGTGAGCACATACACTGTATTTTCCCCACCAAGTATTTCAATTCCAAGAAATAATAGAAGAGTGTTTTTAACTAGGCAAAATGTTACCATGGCTTCTTAAACGCACATGGCTTCCTAGGCAGTGAAAGCTACATGTTAGTACAGTGAATGGTACATTTTAATGAATGTTAATTCACTGTGCTCTTTTAATACCCAGGAGTCTTCAATATTAGAGCAACTATTGAATATCCTGTTTGGGGGGAGAGAGAAATTATTAAGATGGAACTTTCACTTTGAGAGTAGAGCAGAGCAGGAAAAAAGCCAGAGAAAGTGTTGAACATGGGTTCAGATTGATCTGGAGGCTAAGAACATCAGGTGCCTCTACTTCTTGTTTGGCTTCACTTTGCTTTTAGGAACCATTAAAACTTCAAAGAGCATGATTATGTCTGTTGTCCATAGTTTCAAGACCTCATTCTTTACATCACTTTAGTGAACATGACTGAATTTTTTTTATTGTTCTGCTCTCAAAACATTTAAACAACAGTGCGCATCAACAGTTATAAATATCCCACTGATATGTACGATCTAAAATATCCATTGCTGTTATTACTTGACGTTTCAGAAAGATGAAGGCCTTTATAGGAGAGCAAATGAGAGTCAGAATCTTCCTCCAGCTTCCAACACCATAAAGTTTTGGTATTTGTAAAACAGTAATCACAATTGCATAATCAGGTGGTGAGATATTATTGTTTATGGAGAAAGAACTGAAATCGGAGCCAGTTTCTAAAGCAAGCACAGACTTTCTGGTTTGGTTTCAAGTACAGTTTTATGGTTAGTTTCCATATTATGCAAAAATTGACTTATAGGTACATCTTATTGGTCTATATATCTGTCCTGTCCAGGTATATACACTACACTCATCAGTATTCTGTTACAAGCTGAACAGCCCCTGTTTACTAATTGTGCTTACTCAGGAACTCTTCTCCATCTTAATATTCAAAGGGCTATTATAATAACAATTACTTATTAATTAACACTTTATTTCATAAAAACTTTAAACGTGTAATCTTTACACATCGTATGGGAGGCACAGGGACCGCAGCTATCTCAAGCTACGTCTAGACTGCAAGCCTCTTTCGAAAGAGACTTTTTCGAAACATACTTTCAAAAAAGCCTCTTTCGAAAAAGGGCGTCTAGACTACAACCAGTACTTTCGAAAAAGCAAGCCGCTTTTTTGGAGAGAGATCATCCAGGCAGTCTGGTTGCTTTCTTTCGAGAAAGCACGGTTTGCATTACATAATACCATTTTTCGAAAGAGCACTTTTGAAAAAAGGAGTTATTCCTCATAAGACGAGGTTTTCCATGGTCAAAAAAACTGCTGCATTCTTTCGATTTACTTTCAAAAGAGCGTGGCAGCAGTCTAGATGCAGGGGAAGTTTTTTTGAAAAAAAGGCCACTTTTTTCGAAAAAACCCTGTAGTCTAGACACACTCTCAGAAATTTCCTATTTTATTTGAGGGAAAATCTGTTAATTCATGGCAAGGGCTGACTTTTTAATGAAGGCCTCTATGATAACTTTTCATTTCTAACAGACTTTCCAGCTAAGACCTTAAATCCTTAAGAACATGCATGAACTAAGCTAAGCAAGATACATGTTAGACAGGTAAACATTCATAGCCCCCTTTCACACATGGAGAAGCTAGCGAATTCTTGCCCTCATGTCTGGCTGATGGGTCTTGGCCACATGCTTATGGTCTTAACAGATTGCCATATTTGGATTGGGAGGGAATTTTCCCTCTGGATCTGTGACAGTCCCCTGGGCTCAAGCACCCTGCCTGGTGTCAGTCCCCGTAATACACGAGGTTCGAAGGGATGCCGGAAAGGATGAGACCACAACTGGGGGTTTTAAAAAGCACAAACTGATTTTATTTTGATGACGCCAGACAATCATCAGAACAAAAATTAAACAGATTGCCAGACAACACAAAACAATTCCCTGAGGCTTTTCTAAATCACAATAATTCCCAATAACTGCCCAGGGGTTAGGAACAGTTGAATTAACACTGGTATTGTCCATAGGGCTGATTATTTACACAACTTTATACAAGGAAACAGTAAAAACCCTAAACCACAACTATTTATAAACTAACTTAGTAACTTTTTAACCACTGTCACTTGACAAGCAATAAGGACAACTAAGAAATCAATTAGGAAAGGGATGATGGCGGGGGGAGGAGTTATACCAGTTCTGGAGACAGCAGGAACACAAGTACCGGTCGCATGCTCATAAACTGTCTCCACTCGGGTCGACCAACTCGGAGTACACTCAGTAAGACTCGAGAGCAGGGGGTGCAAGGCGTCTGCGTGATCAGGCCAGGCGTTCATTCGATGTGAATCCCCAGTGAGAGAGGGGCTGCCTGCCTGTTTTATTGCCTGTGAACTTATCACCCCATAGGTTGGTTTTTGCTGCAGTGGGTGGAGTAGCAGGCCTGAACACAAGTCAGCCCATTGGCTGATCTTTCACTGCAATGGGTGGAGCGAGCAGGGGAAGATTATTAATTTACATGCCCTTATATGGAAAACACTCCACCTCACAGACAGAGCCCCCTATACCAGCCTTAGAGGTATTACAGGCTATGGCTCCCTGCAACGGGCAGCCATTGTTGTAGTTCTGACTCGGACACCTGGGTCCAGGACGGAGGCCCTGCAAGCCCAACTGCCAACTGTCTCTTTTGCAGCAGGTCTCTGGGCATGAGCACCCCACCTGGGTCCGGGACGGGGTCCCTGCAAGCCCAACTGCCCATTGCCTTGTGTTCCCTTTACAGCAGTCCATTCCGGGGTTCTATACCCCAGTTGCCTGGGACTCTCGTACTCCCTCCCGGATTTTGCCTTGTCCATTCCTCACAGGGATGGGGGACCTGGGCCCTCCCTCTTCATCAGGTCCCAGCCCGGGGTCCTAAGTGCAGGGTCGACACTTCCCTGCACGGCTGACGGGGTGCATTCCCGAAATGTGTCAGCCCACGAGCACCACAAGGACCCTGCCCCGGGCTGCTTCCTTCCCTCCACTGGCCCCTGGGTGGCATCCTCCAGCTCCCCAGTGTCTACCATGGTTCTTGGTGCCAGTTCCTCAATCTGGCCTCCAGCGCCTCTCCCAGGGCCTCACTGGAAGGCAGCGTCCCCCATCCGGGACTCACTGCCCACCTTCCACGGACTGCCAGCCATATCCCTTCGCCAGCGCCGGCAGGCCCTTTTGAATCGGCCTGCCGGATGAGACGCTGATTGGTGGCCCCGCCCACTCCGTGATGCGGGACTTCCCCACATCACTTCCGGGCAGCTGCCCGATGCCTCCGCTTGGCCCGGCAGTATGCTGGGATCCGAGCTCGTGGTGTTGGCGCTGCCCCAGCTGGGTGAAGGGTCTTCGTTGTGCCTCGGTGCAGCGGCAGCATCAGGCCCCTCGGGCTCACCGTCACCTGTGCGGCCCACTGCGCCCCCATTCCAGCCGGCCAGCATGCGGGCCGTCACAGGGTCATATTGGCAGAAACCCAGGAGAGAGGAGGTTCCATCTTCCTCTGCAGCATGGGGCCTGGGTCACTTGCAGGGTTAAACTAGGATAAATGGTGGATTCTTCTTCAAGGAATGGAGCTATTGTATTCCACTGAGGATTATGCACATGATTCTCTGTAATTTCAAATCCTTAAACCATGATTTTGAGGACTTCAGTAACTCATCTACAGTTAATGGGTCTATTTACAGAAGTGGGTGGGTTGAGGTTTTATGTCCTGCAATGTCCAGAAGGTCAGACTTGATGATCATGATGGTCACAGTCTGCAGCTCTATAAGACATTGAATGACCTGATGATTTGCCCAACGACACACACAAAATCAGTAGTCTTGGTTTCCAGTCATTCTATCCTGTTTGTAGAACAAGGTGTTCAACTTCCATAATCTTTTTAATGTTCCCCAAACAATGCTAATTTCTTCCACTTAGCTTTCTCACAATAATTATCCACAACAAATAAATTCCTACTGGAGGACAACAAAAGAGAAGGAAATCTATATTAACTAGTAGGCATTCAAATACTGTGGTAATACGCAGAGTATGAGGCAGGAAACATGGTCTACTGGAGAATGCACTAGAATTGTACTTAGACCTGGGTTCGGAATCCCTTTCAGCCACAGATGACCTATGTGAACTTGGCAAAACATTTCATCTTCTCTGTGCCTGAATTCCTCATCCCTGAAATGAGGGTAATACTTTCCTACCTCATGCAATATTGTGAGGATAAAATCCATTACATATTGTGAGGTACTCAGATACTGTGATGATCAGGGCCATGGAAGTATATATATACATAATGTATAAGCAGTTTGATATCCAAGGCTCTGTCATTCATACTTGGACTGCTCCCCACCTCCCCACCCCCTTTTGAAACCTTACTCTCATGTAGCATTTCTGGAGAAACCCATGTGCCCCCTTCAAATCAAAACCATATGCCAGTCTATCCTAAGTTTTCTGTTTGAGTCAACAGTTATATCTGAAATGACTTGGCTTTGAATGGATTCCTGAGAGTCTCTCCTTTCTGAGAGGGAGTTTATGTGAATTTTTCTTTCTTACTAGATTAATTGGGGTTTTGATAACAAATCCAGTCCCTGTTTACACGGGAAAGTGGAAGTTCTAATTTCACTCAAACTTATTTATTTTCCATTACCTACTGACAATGAAGAAAGACACTCTTGTTCATGCTAGTAGATGTCCTAATTAACTTTTAACCAGATAGTGGTAAGTGCTAATTTTGCTATGTATGTCCAAACCACTTATTTTAAAAGAACTGTTCAGATGCCTTTACAATCCACTTGAAATGGATCCTTTCCAATGCAGAGACTTTACTAAACCCAGCACTCATCATTGGGATGTTTGACAAACTTGGGCATATTTTTATAAATAAAATGACATGTATAGGAAGTGAAAATGTGCTGTTCCCTTCCTCTTTGTTTATGTTAAATGGCTCTGATGTTAATATTACTGTACATTTTCTTGGAGAAACTATTTTGTGAAATAGGAGTCGCTCCCTTAATAAGAAAATGTCATTACAAGTCCATTGAATATCGGATCATTTAGCCATTGAGTGCCTGAAGGTAAACTGGATGGTGATTAAATATGAAATGTTTATGTTCGGGAAGAAAGGAACGATACAGGAAGCCACATTGCTTTCCTTCATGTTTTCAGGGGGTGCGTCTTAATTGCATAAGCATGCTTCTCTCCATACATGTGTTTGCTTTTTAAGTGCTCTGTCATGTTCTTTAACTTTACTTGCCTTTATGTAATTTTGTGGAACAGATGCATACACTGGATGGCCTTGGTGCAAGCAGAAACCTACACTGAGTTGTGTCCTGGACTCATACAAATCCAATCAGTGTTATTCACTTTTAAACCCCCAGGATGATTAGTAGAAAGCTGGAATTGTCCCAGGGAGAGCTGGGTCACATGTATTACATGCTAGACACATACAACTAAGATCTTAATGGTAAAAGAATGAATTATATATGGCTGACTTTTAAGCTGCTTACTCAGTCCTTACTCAGTCAAAATTCTTACTGTCTTTCCCTGTATAAGGACTGGATAAAAATGAATAAGGGCCAGGAGAATAGCTTGTTAATATGACAGTGCACATCAAAGGCTCAGTTTCCGTGGATTTATTGATGAATAAGTAAATATAACATCACATCTTCTTAAGTGTTGTAAAATTGCTCACTGAATTTCCATCCCAGCTTCAGATGTATTCTGTGATCTGGAGTCCAATTCTCATCTCACGCTGGCATAAATCAGGAGCAATTCCGTTGAAACCAACAGTGCTAGACTAGTGTGAAACTAGTGTGAGAGGTGAACCAGACTGAAGAAACTGGCATGTTTTTGTTATTGCAGAACCCATATGAGCTGTCAAATAACATAAATCCCATGCTTTTCTTTTTAGCAGTGATTAGTATCAAGCAGTAGGGTGAGAGTCTACTAAGTGTCCCTGCAGTTATGAAGCTCTCCCCCACAGAAAAAGATGACTTTTCTCATTGCTCACTACAGCCATGCACCTGTTTGGCCTAAACTGGCACCTGCAGCCGATGGAAGGGCAGATGTATGAGATCACGGAAGACACAGCCAGCAGTTGGCCAGTGCCAACGGACGTCTCCTTATATCCCTCGGGGGGCACAGGGTTAGAGTTACCTGACAGGAAAGGCAAAGGATCCAGTGAAGGTATGGTTGGTGTGTGTCCATGTTGTGAGTCTTCTATGTCTGCCTCTGATGTCCAACCATCCAGACTCATACTCCATCATTCCCATACCGCCTTTCCTGCAGTACCATAGTTTGGTGCTTTCCCAATTTTTCATGCCTAGAACTAATAGCAATCAATCATGTTTTTGTATATTTCTAAATGTCATATCCTTTTAATGTCCTTTAACATGATAATAAGGAGTGTGTCTTCAGCAAACCTATGAGATCACTATCAAGGAGCGAATATCAATACCACATCTCATATGGGTACAGTATTCTACCACAAAAGCCCTAATGACGATGCCTCCAGAATTGTCACTGTGCTTTCTCCACAACAATACATCAGTCATATTGTAGTATTTCTTTTGGTTAGTAGTTGTCATTGTTGTGGATACCAAAGTATTAACTAAAAGCTGTTGGCATTGCAGGCTTAGGCATAGTGAAGTTGGCAATGTATCCTCAAGGACACCCAAATGAAATGCCTGCTGACAGCCTTCATTTCCCGCTAAAGTTAAAGATGCTGAGCCTGCTCAGAACCACGCAGAATCAGGGTCTAATTTAAAAAAACAACATGTTATTCCACAAGCAAGCATGAGTTTTGCAACATTGATTGTGTTTTCAGTGGGGGCATCAGTGCCAGAAATATCTTCAGGGTCTGCAAAGTACAGGGTTTTCATCACTCTAAGAATCATGTAGGGGAGATGAGGAGATGAATTCAGATTTGAATTTAATAAAGCTCTTTGTGCTGTGATGCCGTTTCTTCATATTTAAGTGACCATAAGATCAAAAATCTCTCATTCCAGTAGAGTTATAGTTATTGGCTGGTTTTGGTAAAGTTTTTCTGATGGGGGATGGAGAAAAGTAAATAAGAGGCAAGGACTGTGGTCTTGATCCAAAGCCCATTGAAATCAATGGAAGTCTTTCCACTGATTTCAGTGGGCTTTGGATCAAGCCTTAAATAATTACACTTAGGCTACGTCTACACTGTAGCCTTCTTGCGGAAAAGCTTATGCAAATGAAGCGCGACATGGAATCTTGCCACGCTTCATTTGCATAATTAATTAGCAGCCGCTTTTGTACAAGAAACTTTTGCGCAAAAAGGAGCTGTGTAGACGGCTCCTTTTGCGCAAAATGAGGAAGAACGACTCTTGCGCACGAGGGGGTTTTTGCACAAAAAAGAGCTGTTAACCAGCTCCTTTTTGCACAAAAGCCTTTTGCGGAAAAGTGGCTGCTAATTAATTATGCAAACAAAGCATGGCGATATTCCACGCTGTGATTCATTTGCATAAGCTTTTCTGCAAGAAGGCTGTAATGTAGACGTAACCTTTGTCTATGTCTAGACAACTGAGTTGTTCTGGGATAACTGCCGCGTCCAGGGAACATGTCTGCTCTTCTGACATTTTTTGCGGAAGAGCAGACGCACTCTTTTGGAAGCCCTGTCTTCCTTGTTTTCTGAGGAAGAAGGGCTCTTCTGAAAGAGGAGGTTTTTCCAAAATTTGGCCTAGAGTAGATGGGCCAAATTTCAGAAAAACCTTTTTCGAAAAAACAATTAGAAAAATATACGCAAATTGCAGAGTGCAATTTGCGTACCTTTTTCCGATAAAAAGCAGCAGTCTAGACGTAGCCTTATTCATTACAGAATTTTTACTTAATGGGATTATCTGTCGTTATTAATGCCAACGAAGGCCATAGTTACATACTACTTAAAAGCAATATAGTTACTAATGACTGATCAGTGTCAAATTAATTTAGTACAGTGTAAATCAGCTAATCAAGAACTGTAGAACCCTGGACAAAGCTTCTTAGACAATGTATTAAACTACAGACTTATCCATTGCTTCTACATTCAATGGGGCCTCATGATAAAGCTTTTTTTTTCTTTTGTCTTCTGTTTAAATTGCTATGT
The DNA here is from genome assembly GCF_049634645.1 of Pelodiscus sinensis. Taxonomy (NCBI): domain Eukaryota; kingdom Metazoa; phylum Chordata; order Testudines; family Trionychidae; genus Pelodiscus; species Pelodiscus sinensis. The sequence continues at coordinate 315,987,262 of NC_134711.1, forward strand.
ATAAACCCCTGTATATTGTATTTGATCTCTGCCTTTCCTATTAAAAGATCAAAATGAACATAAAAAGGATGTATCTAATAATCAAGGGGCTAAGTCAAAGTTTTTTACTCAATTTTCTTTTGGTGCTTCTCAGCTAAGCCCCCACTGAAATCAAAAAGATCTTTGTCTGAATGGGTATGTCTACACTACAGCGCTAATTCGAACTAACTTAGTTCGAATTAGTTAATTCGAACTAAGCTAATTCGAACTAACGCATCCAGACTAAAAAACTAGCTCGAATTAGCGTTTTCCTAATTCGAACTAGCATGTCCACATTAAGTGGACCCTGAACCAGGGTTAAGGATGGCCGGAAGCAGTGCCGGCAGGGCATCAGAGGAGGACTTAGAGCGTGGAGCTGCTGTCTCAGGCTAGCCGAGGGCTGTGCTTAAAGGGACCCGACCCCCACCCCGGACAGACAGTTCTCAGGGGTGCCCTGCTTGCAAAGCAGTCCTGGCTTGGAGTTCCCTGGGTGCCCACACTGGGCACATCACAGCACTCGGCCATCAGACCGGCTGCACTTGCCGCAGGCTGCCATCTGGGGAGAGGGAGCAATTGGGGGCCTGCAGGAGAGCTTCCACCCCCAGAAGCCCGCAGAGCCAGCCCAGTCCTCCCCATCAGGGGCTCGTACCCCATTCCTCCCTCACCTCCTTCCACTTACCCTTCTCTAGCCCCCCTTCCTGATGTACAAAATAAAGAAAACGTGTGGTCAAAAATAGAATCTCTCTTTATTGAACAAAACTCGGGGAGACTGGGAAAAGGAGGTGGGAGAGGGGAAGAAAGAGGGTGGGAGAGGGGAGGGCAACTAAAATGATCAGAGGTTTGGCAGAGGTCCCATATGAAGAGAGGCTAAAGAGACTGGGACTTTTCAGCTTAGAAGAGAGGAGATGGAGGGGGGATAGGATAGAGGTCTATAAAAGCATGAGTAGGGTGGAGAGGGTGCATCAAGAAAAGTTCTTCATTAGTTCCCATAATAGAAGGACTAGAGGACACCAAAGGAAAGGAATGGGTAGCAGGCTTCAAAGTAGTAACAGAAAGTTGTTCTTCACAAAGCAAAGAGTCAACCTGTGGAACTCCTTGCTGCAGGAGGCTGTGAAAGCTAGAACTAGAACAGAGTTGAAAGAGAAGTGAGATAAAGTGATGGAGGTTGGGTCCATGGAGTGGTAGTAGCCAGGGGGTAGGAGTGCTAGTGTAGCACCTATCAAAGTTAATTCGAACTAACGTCTGTTAGTTCGAATTAACTTTGTAGTGTAGACATACCCTATAAGAGCATGGATCTCTCTCTCTCTTTCTCTCTAAGTATAGAGATATATGCATATGTACACGCTCACACAGTGTCAACTTTCCTGCCAAATCCTCTCTGCAATGGGGAGCTTTATTTAGAGAGAAGTCTCTGGAGACTGTCATAGGTAGAGAGCTGTAAAGAACCCTAGCGTGATCTTCTTGAATGTCTTGGGGAACCTGTGGCCTTGTGGGTATCATCTGCTTCTGGTTAAAATTAAATAAAGCCTTGGTATCTATCTCTACAGAGATAACTGTATACACCCCTGAAATGCAGCTACCTCTGCTGTGTGGTAACATGGGAGGCAGCCTGTGCTAGTTAGGTTACATAACGTCTTTTCCAAATAAGAAGGTTTATCATTGAAATTATGAAAACTGACTAAAAAGTATTCTTGAAGAGACTGCTTTTCCTATGGTGGAATTGGCAGTTTGGAGCTAACATTTCCTTAGTGCTGAAATGAATTTGGTTTTGCTAACTGTAGGAAGTTATTAGCTCTAATCCAGGGGTGGGCAATAAAAAAATGGTACTTCACCAGGGTTAAACCTGTGCCTCTGTATTTACCAGTGATCACAGCTCCCATTGGCTGCGGATCACCATTCCCGGACAATGGAAGATGTGATCTCTGTACCTGCGGAGATGCAGGTAAATATAGCAGTCGAGGCCTGCCAGGGGTTCGTCCCGGCAAGCCAGATCCGGCCAGCAAGCCAGTATTTGCCTGTTCTTGCTCTTGTCTGTCTCCAGTCCAGGAAAGAACTTTAGCATGTGCTCAAGGCCATCCTGATTCAACAAATTTAAATCTTTGCTTAAGCGCCATTGAAGCCAGTGACATATTAGCATGAACTTAAGTACTTTGATGGATCAAGGTGTTTTACCAAATCATAGCCTATATCAGAACTATAATCACATGCAGTTGGGCCCAAAAATGAAACAACTCATTTTGATAACTAAATAAATTGGGCATAGTTGCTAAGGAAACTGAAGCATTGCATGTGCAAGGAAAGAGCAAAGTGATTGGCAGCATAATTAGGCTTTCAGAATTAATTCTGAAATTAATTTTACTTCAGGTTAGTTAGACAAAGTTTCTGATTAGAAATTGTACTAAAATTGCATTCTTATTTGAGTTTTGTTCTAAATATCCAGTTCTCAGAGCCTGATCCTGTTCTTTTCCGAGTGATTGACAACTCCTGTTGATGTCAATGGGCGACATTTACTCCTGTGCAGAAAACCTTGTTCTGAACTTTTGCACTGGGGTAGATCTTACCCAATGGGGACATGAAGCAGTTATTTTAACTAGCTCCAGAAAAAGAGTACATCAGATCTTTCCCTACATATTTAACTGGCAATCAAGAAAAGACACATACTTTTGTGGAATGGCTATTTCTGCCTCAAACTCAGACCTTTTTTATTTTTATTTCCTTGTGCTTGAGTAAGCACTACTCATTGTACTAAAAAGAATCCGTCTTATGCTCATTTCTTCCAAGGTATCATCCTCCCTCATTTGTTCTGATGTAAGACCTTTATTAATGTCCAGTCAGACAGCATACCATGTGCTTTGACTTTCCATTTTAACTTCCATGTGTGTATCAGACTCATCAGTAATAATCCCAGAAATGTATCTTTGATGTGGACCAGAACTAATGAAGTCTTTGGATCTTTTTATAACCTCTTGCAGCTCTCTTTCCATCCCTTAGTTATAAAATAGGACTTTTGGAAAGAGAGCCTTGCACAAGCACGATGTTTGCTTTAAGACTGACAGTATCCTGAAAAATGACTTTTAGAATTCATGCAAATTCTAATAATCCAATTTACAAAATAAAAGTCATGGAATTAAACTAATTTGATCTCAGTTATATTATTCTGTGCTACAGACAGAATTACAAATGGTTTAATTATAATTTCCTGTTCCCCCAAGCTGCCTCTGTTTATTTTTGTTAATATTAATCTTAATTTTTAAACACAGATAAATAAGGAGTTTAAATTTTTCCTTGTTCCTTTGAAATGCAAAGGACAAGACTAAATTAGGCTCTTATAACAATAGTAGATCCATGTTTCTGTGAATGAAGTTTTATTCCTTTGTTGGTGTTTTCAAAATCAGACTTTTATTAATGAAATTTATGTAACAGTGTTTTTGAAAAATAATAATGGTAATGAGTCATGTGTATTCCACAAACTTCCAGTCTAGCAAAGCTCTTAAGTACTTGCTTAACTTTAGCAGTAGCTTGTTGGCACTTAAAGTTAAGCATGCGCTTAATGGCTTTCTATTTAATTAAAAAATTAAATGCAAACTCTTCTCCATGATACTTGAATACTTTCAATATTAACTGAATTAAAAAATTTTTATCTGCTTTTAATTAAGATGACATTTTAATAGTTTGAACCTGATATTTCTGCTATGGAGTTTACATTAGGAGGAAAATATATAGAGAAATTTTACATTTAAATAGATTTTTATTATTTAAAACAGCAAAATATTTTATGTAATGGCTGCAGGATTGCACTACAAGTTCAGCATTAAATGTAAATTGTGACGGTATTAGACTAGAATTCATAACGGGTAGGAGGACATTGTAGTTCTTATTTCCCAAATGCAGAATTTAGTTTTAAAAAGCTACCATAAATATGATTTGTAACAAATTATTTTGTATTACTGAAAGATTCTTTCTCATTTTGTTAGAATTATTTGATCTGTGAAACATACGGAAGTGGGTTTTAACAGCAAAGAGATTAAATAGTCGTTGATTTGAATATGGAAAGGTAACAAAGACAGCCTGTAGTGGTCCACATAGTATTCTCCTGTCCCTTAATTGTTCCTATAAAAGCTGAAATCTGGGAGGTGACGCTAACATATACTTTTCAAATATAAATGTGTTTAATTTAGCAGCCTCCTAACCAATGGTATTTTTCATCTTCATCTCTTTTCCTGTTTTCTCATAATTTCAGGCTAGGCAGCATGCGCCAGTGATTAAAGCAAAGTCCTGGGAGTCAGCAGCCCTGGGGTTTTATTTTCCACTCTGACCCTAATTCGCTGTGCTTCCCTTGTGTCCCCATTTTCCAAAGTGCCCACTGATTCTGAGAGCTTAAGTATATGGATACCCAACCTGATATGCCTAGAGCCTGATATCCAGAGGTGCTGAGAACCCTGTTGACTTTATTTGGAATTCTAGATGCTCAGCACCTCTGGATATCAGCCCAAAGTCTTTCAATGCAGGCACTCAAACTCAGTAGACTCTTTCAGAAACATGCCTTCATGTTTGTATCTCAATTTTCCCATCTGTAAAATAAGGATAATAATCATACTCCAGAAAACTGCTCTGAAGTCTAATAAAAACACCTTAAGTTCTTGAAGGGGAGGTGGTATAGAAGTGCAGCATATTATGTCCCCTATCTTTGCTATATATCCCATCTTCATTTAGACATTTCTGAATTAGGGATGACATCCCACATGTCCCCACAGTTGCAAATAATTAATTTAGCAGTGAATTTACTTCTAGTTTTCCCCTGTATAATTTGCCATTACTTAAACAGATGTTCTTGACATACTCATCCCACTCCATGGTGCATGGGAAACTCACAATCACAATATTTTTAATAACATAATTACTTTCTCCATAAAGAACAGCTAGGATGTGACGTAAGATGATTTATTTTAACATTAAAATGTAATTTAACAAGCTCTGCTTTTACGATTTAAGCAGAGAGCCATTTGGGAATCCATATTGCTCTTCCAAGATACATGTTTTCAATAGAAAGATGGAGGGTAGCCAGGCATAATCCCATCCGTTCATAGTAATAAAGATTTGATGCATAATGTATTCTGAAAAAATCTGTGAATTAGTAGATCAATGTCAGAGATACAAGTTTGATCAGATTGCTTATGGGATGCTAGGCTAATCCAGGTTTCTGTTTTGTTTTGTTTTTTGTTCCTGTGTCTCCGCAGGAAAGCCCAGTAGTTTCTTTCCAGAGGACAGTTTTATAGACTCTGGAGAAATTGATGTTGGACGGCGAGCCACACAGAAGATTCCTCCTGGTATCTTTTGGAGATCTCAGGTGTTCATTGACCACCCAGTGCATCTGAAATTCAATGTGTCTTTAGGAAAGGCAGCTCTGGTTGGGATTTATGGCAGGAAAGGCCTTCCTCCTTCACATACCCAGGTAACAGGAGCATATTTCAATAAACCAACACTTACATTGGAATTGATGTACTTGTAGCTTGTATCATGAAAAGATACAGAGACCCTCTTTTTATTTCAGTTACCTATCTCAAGAATTCTGTGGGTTCATGGAAGATACTGAGATTCAGATATTAAAAACAGATGCCTAGTGACAACTGCAAAATATGGGTTCACCAACATTAGCACCAATTCAGATCCTGAATTAGGATGATTTCCTGGCTTGGAGCCATAGAAAGATAGTGTTACACACCAAATATGAAATTTTATTTCCACAAGTGCTGCTTGCATGGTACGTTTTTATAGGCACGAGGCCCAATTTCATTATTAGTGCCTATTATCAGGTGCTTCTGATTTCCCATGAAAATTACTTTTCATGCTAAAAGTTCCTACTTAAAAGTGATTGGGGAGGGGACTATGTTTTGAAGATTATAAAAAGTAATTAAAATGTTGGGTCTTTTTATTTTACTTGTTAATAAAAGTTGTAAGTAACCTACATTGTTTGGATTTGATGAACTTGGAAAGCCTATATAGCTAAGCTTGACAGAAAACGTGGTTAGCCCTACTGAAGTCAGTGGAAAATCTCCCACTGACTTTGTAACAGGGCATAGCAGGGCCCCCTTTGGTCCTGACTCTCCTCTGCTCAAATCAACCAGCCAGAGATCTCTGGTACAGTCATGGGTTTTCTTTATTTACAGTACACTTTCCTATCAGCTTCTAGCTACAGACAGCTTCAGGATTACAGCTTCAGGGACTGCTAGCTCCTGCAGCCAACAGAGAAGAGCTCCCACTCTCTTTAATTTTTTGGCTCTTCCCCTTCCTTCTGGCTAATCTTTTCTATCCCTGTGCATATTTTTTCCATCCATGTGTGGAATACTTTGTTTATGTGCACCACGGCATGTGTGAATGTGCACCCTAGTAGAAACACACAAAAAAACTGAGCTAGGTATCTCTGCTAATCAGCAGGGCAGCATTCGACTCTCTCCTGAGAAGTTGCAGAAGGGCACAGCTTACAGGTTTTCCTTCTCTCTTGGCTTCTTTCCTGGCAGACTTTATATAGCCCCTGACTAGCAAGGCTGGTAGCTTTTCCCCATTTGCCAGTAGGCCTGGGCTTACTCAGCCAGCTCGAATTCTTCTTTCTTGTTTGGAGTTTGCGTGACAGTGGCATGGTTAAGTTTCCTTAGCTAGCACCCTGTCACATACTTCAGTAAGACCATTTTACCCAATGTCTAAAAAAAGACTGAAGCAAGGGAAAAATGAAAAAAAAAAAAAAACTTGATGGTTCAGGTTCTATGCTCACAAAAGTCAGGAGATTTAAAAAAATATTGTTAAAATTATTGTTTTTAAAAAAATGCATTTATCATGTTAAACAGATGTTTTGTAATTGAGGTGGAAATCTCAGTTTTTTTCTTATACATTTTTATTGGTTTTAAGGTTTTATGAATTTTAAAAAATATGGCTATCGTGTGTTAGACTCATTAGAAGTTCTGCAGCAGGTTAATGAGGAGCTATGAGAGAAACAAATGGAGAGGAATGAGTGGAGAGAGGAGACCAGAGAAAAGCAGATCAATAAATAGATAGGAGATCCTGCAAATTATTGGGAACAGGCACAATTCCAGTCATATCCTTACAGGTTAAATCAAAACATGCCATGACTTGCCAGAAGAAATATCATGTGTGATGTTCCATAAGTGTGGGTGACAAAATTTTAATGTAAATCTCTTCTGCCTATCCTGAGATAGATCTGGCCCAAGGAGCATGGTCATTTTCTGGAATCCTGAAGTATACAATGAACATCTTTCCTTTGTGTTTCAGTTTGACTTTGTTGAGCTTCTTGATGGGAGACGGCTACTTACCCAGGAGGTGAGGAGTCTGGAAGGACCTCAGCGGCAACCTAAAGGCTTTGCGCCAATGTCCAGCCATGAGACAGGGTTTATCCAGTATTTGGATACAGGAATATGGCATTTGGCCTTCTACAATGATGGGAAAGAGTCTGAGGTGGTTTCTTTTCTTACTACCACAATAGGTAAGGATTTACCATATTATTTTACCTAATCTATGTACTTTAGGGCCAGTTTCTCATGCTCTTACTCTTACTGAGTAGCATTTTACAGAAGATGTAATCTCATTGTTTCATATGAAACCATTCACAGAGTAAAGTACTGTTCAACATAAGTGAGGCTATTTGGGCAATAGTTGATAGACAGAGGCATATCTGCCTTGGGGACAAAACTGCACACATTATTAATGCTAAATACTTGAACATAGCCATGATGGCATGAACAGAACAGAACTATATTAAAGGCCTATTTAAAAATTATCGTCTGGACACTCTGTCACCGCAGATGAGTCCAGAGTTACTGATTATAGAAGTTTCCCCTCTTCTCTGAGGCTTCTATTTGAGAATTATTTTCTGTTTCTATTGGGCCTATATTTTGTTTCTTGAGTGGAATTGTACAGCTGTTCGATAGCACACAGGAGCATCAAGCAATAGTTGGACCAGAAAATGAGGAATACCATATCTAATGGAAACTTCTGGCATCATGTAATCACTCAAATTGGAGTTGTGGTAGGACACCAGAGTTAATGCCCCATCTCTTGCCAAAAGCACTATGGAACGGATAGCCAATTGGATGAACCTATTTCATGCCACATCTAAAAGAAAGAGATTGAGATTTTTCAATGGATGATTGGGTATCCAAACCTGCCCTAGGCTCTCCAGTAGTCAAGCAATCAGGCTACATCTAGACTGCACTCTTAAATCGGAGAAAGATACACAATCTGTGCTATGCAAATTGTGTGTCTTTTTAAATTTAATTTCAAAAGAGGCTTTTTTGAAATTTGGCGCATCTACACGGCACCAAATTTCAGAAAAAAGTGCTCTTTTGAGACATCCTTTATTCCTCGTAGAATGAACATAACATAAGAACGGCCGTACTGGGTAAGACCAAAGGTCCATCTAGCCCAATATCTGCCGACAGTGGCCAGCACCAGGTGCCCCAGAGAGAGTGGACTGAAGACAATGATCAAGCGATTTGTCTCCTGGTGTCCCTCTCCAACCTCTGACAAACAAAGGCAAAGGCCAAGGAGTTCCACAGGCTGACTATGCACTGTGTGAAGAAGAACTTTCTTTTATTAGTTTTAAACCTGCTACCCATTAATTTCATTTGGTATCCTCTAGTTCTTCTATTTAGGGAACTAATAAATAACTTTTCTTTATCTGCCCTCTCCACACCATTCATGATTTTATAGACCTCTATCATATCATAAATGAGGTACACAAGGAAGGTGAAAGAGCACGTCCATTCTTTCAAAAAAAAATTGAAAACACAGACATGTTCCTTGGACGTGGCATTGTATTTTTGGGATACTTCTGGTATCCCGAAAAAGTAATGCAGTCTAGATGTAGCCTCAGTTAGCACCAAGCACTGGGTAACCACTACTTATCATAGCACCTTGGGATTCTTTTTCCTGCATGTAAATATTGCAAGATATGACCTGTCCCAGGTCTAGCTCCCTCCGTTTGCAATCTGTCCTTTCCCAGAACCAATTTCTGACTTCACTATGTGTAATTTTATATTTGACTGACCTACTGAGCAGGTTCATAGCCCTGAATCCATTTTGTTGTAATTCCAAGGCTCCTCCATAAAACCAGCACTTAGCTTTCTTTTACCTACAATGACTGTTTAATGGACCTTTTTCTAAACTGCATAAAGCAGTCTTATTCAAGTATTGCCATTAATCCCTCTCCCCAAAGAGGCATTGGCATGGAATTTCAGCTGTCTGCAGTAGTTACCCGAGAGCGATGGGTTTAAATTTGTCTTGTCAGTTTAATTAAAAGTTAGGTCTTATTAAAGCAAAATCATTAAGGTTCTAACATACAGTTTTACTTCTAAAGGTTATTTAATGTACCAATATAATAATATTATATTAAAATAAAAATATAGAATATAAACAGGCCTTTGCTGTCAATAATTCAATACATTCAAGACTGTTCACAAGTAAGCAACACCAGAAATAATTGCTCTTCAACTTATTAAATGGAAGGCTTACTCTTTGCAATGTGGTTTTATTAGTATGCTTAGTTTATTGCAGCAAGTTATTGTAATCAGAACAAATTGTACCTGTATCCGACACCTTTTATCCAAAAGGATCCCTACATGTTTTTTATATATTGGGACCGATTCAAAAAAGTTTCTTCTGTTCTGAAAGATTCTGCCAGGTAAGAGAGATTCCCTTGCAGATGATAGATGCCACACAACCAGTAATAGTTCTACCAGAAAAGAGAGTTTTAAAACATAATGACTGTACTTTTCAAATTGTTTACAAAGTGTAAGCTGGATTCAGACTCTTCTCCCATCAGTACACTCGGTACACTCACACTGTAGAAAGGCAGGATACATTGCTAGCACATCTGTCTGTACTGAATAAGGCTCCCTTAAGTGCTCCACAGCTTCAAGGTGGTCTAGTCCTCTGTGGTTAAGCTCACCGGAGCATGCACTTAGTTGGCCACTTAGCAGGTGGTGCAGGCTGTGATCTTGTTTTAGACTATGTGTGAGGAGCCACCCAATAATTCCCCCACTTATCTTGAATTATTCTGCCCTTTGCAAGCAGGAAGACTCAAGGCTTTGCACTTCCAACTCTGCCCTGCATCCATCATGGCTAGCTTCATCTGCATGGTGCACAAGTCTGCACTAACTGAGCCATAAGGACCCTGCTTGCAATCTCTAAAAGTTCCTTATTGGAGATTACAGAGTATTCTATCAAATGGGACTAAATTAACACACACATTCAGTATGTGCCAGACAAGTACTAATAAGATGGGTCAGGCAGGATTTTTGTGTATGAGGAATCATTTCACCCATCAGCAGCCAAATAAGACTGCAGAGGTTCAGTATCATAGAAAGGACACAAATGACCCACTTTTGGACAGCATGTGAAAACGACTATGCCTGATAAGTGTAGAGTCTGAATTTTAGATAAGCATGATGGTGTGACAGGAATTTTGCCAGGACTCCACGGCTAAGCTAACACCTTACAAAAAGTACTGCGAGGACTTTAATGGCCAGAAGAAGTCAGTGTCTTGCTTATATGATCATTTTTAACAGCAGCCCTTTAAAATATCTGCTGGAGGTTTCCAGTAAAATCCATTAAATATGGCACTATATATAGCAGAATATCAGATTCTTTTCAGTGTGCTCATGAGCTCTGAAAAGATATGGTTGCTACTCTCTAAGTTCATAAATGCTGTAGTGGGTTGCAATTTCTGTTGACTCCACAGTAAAGAGGATGCAGCTACCTGACATTCCTGGTTTATGAAACTAGATGTAAAATTCTAATGCCCTATGAGTATATCAAGTCATATGAGATGGTCAGGTTACTTTTTTGGGCAAGGAGGGGAGATTTGTGTTTAGGTGGTATTGAGCTCTGATGGCTGTTGTTTGATTTTATTTATTGTGACATGGAAAAATCTCTGATTATTGCAGAAATTCAGAGAAAGAATTAATACAGGGAAGAAGCATTTTGAATTATTAGCATTGTTGAGAAAGAGGCGGGATCTAAGTCATCTGAGTACAGGACTGGGAGTCATAGCTCTATTTAAATCTAAGCACTGAAACTGACTCCCTTCAGGCTTGTGTATGTTGCATAATCTCTGTGGTTCAGCTTTCTGCTCTGTAAAAGTGCTATCTATCCAGCCCACAAAGGTGCTGTGCATATTACTTGAATTACTTGAAGATTAAAAATGCTATGTAACTACTAATAGTTCACAATAACGGGTAACAGTTAACAACAACCATAGAGAGCCAAATTCTACAGCCTTTTCTTTGAAAAATCTCCTACAAGGTCAGCGGTAGTCTTGTTTGAGTGTGATACATGTTCCAAAAAAAAATTGTGTGGATTCTGCTAAGTTCACCCCCTGGTTTCCAACTGACCAAACCTTTAGCAAAATCAGTCAGCATAGGTCAGTTTCTCTGCATTACAACATTGATGGTAATTGTTGTACACTGCCTGTCTGGACTCATCATACTCTCCATTATTCATGTGAAAACAGGAGCAAAATGCAAACAACCTGCATTCCCAGCTTGGTGGCACATTTATTTTCATAAAGCTTGATGCTGTGCCTAGTTAGAGCTTTGGAATCCTGCAAAGCTAGAAGGAAATCCCAATCACTCAGGAGCACTGTCATTTGCTTTGATAGCATTTTCATCTTGGCCTATTTCTTGTAAAGAGGAAGATTTGCCTGCATCACCACCAAAAGGATTGGACTTTCTTAACATCTTTTCCCATATATGCACCCTGGCAGCACATGTAAAACGTGGGAGAATGCACGTTAATTCCCATCCAAATTCTCATCCAAACTCATGCTGATGCTAAATAATGGTAATTCAGGAGGAGGGCAAGGGGAGATTATTGTGGCATAGTTTTCAGCTTTTAATAACATTTTTTCATTTTGTTCCTCAGAATTACAGTACAAAACAGAATAAAAGAATGGAGAATCAGGGTCTCTCAATAATGAATTAACCTTTCTTGTAAATGACATTGGCAGCACTTTCTGAAATTTTTAATAGAAACGCTTCTCTGAAAAGCGCCTTGTGAATTCACCTCTGCCTGACAGCGGTGAGTTAGTCAGAGCAATCTGGTATAAGTGGAATAAAATAGTAGGCTGAGGGAGAGCTGGAGTCAGCACATCTGAGACAGAGATGTTGGCCAAAAATCTGTTCAGTGGAGGCAAGGAACATCTGAGAGCTTGAAAGCAGCATCTATGAAGTCAGAGAGGGAGCCTGTCAGCAGCTGTTCCTGCTGAGCAATAGCAGGCTGGCCTATGTAGGGGCATGGAAAAATCAAAAGGAAGAAAGCGTTCAGCTAGGCGCTAGAGAGAAAGAAAGCATGTGGGAGGAGAGGTTGTCTGTTTACCATTGCCACTCCATACCCTAGCAGGCAGGAGGAAGTGCATGCAAGAACACCCATTCTGGGATGTGAACTTTTAACTAGCTTTTAGCTTCGGTGAGAGGCATGATTTAAGATTAAGAAAAATACTGTTGTTCTCCTGCCCCCTCCACTCCACTTTCTTGGGAGCAATCTAAATACTGGAATCCATGCAGAGGAATTTTCAGACAGGCTTAAATCAGGATTGTTCATATCCCTTCTTGCATCACCTCTTGCATCTAGGAAAAAATCATGCCCCTCTCTCTCCTAGTCTTATTACTATTGTACAGTATTCCTGTGTCAGTCTCCTAGCTGACAGCATCTCGACTTCTTCTTGCTGTTGCATCTTGGTTATATTTTAGCCTCCTGCAGGAAGGAGCCTACTGTTTGAAAGGTACCGGTAGTTCGAATCCTAGTCCGAACTACCTAGTTCGAGCCCCGTGTAGCCGCGCTGCACGGGGTTCGAACCAGCGGGGTTTTAAAAATGGCGGCTCCCCGCTTATGCAAATGAAGCCCGGGAAATTCAAATCCCGGGCTTCATTTGCAAGTGCGGTATGCCTACATTACCCCGCTAGTTCGAACTAGCGGGGTAGTGTAGACATACCCTTCGTTTCATCCACCTCACATTGCCTGAATGGGCCCAGCTCTTAAGAGAGGTTGCTTTGGTTTCTTTCCCCTTTTGTTTGCATGGTCACAGCAAGACCTCTGAGCATTTCTGCCTCATGGGGACCTTCTCTGGGCACTTATCTAAGAATCCATCACTTCCTATGCTCAGAGACATTTCCATCTGCTCATCCTGTACAGAAAAAAAATTGAAATGAAAGAAAAATGATGGGGGAGGAAAGTCACAACTTTACTTTTGTTAAACTATTAATTAGCTCTTTGCCCCCTTTCATGTCCTTGCTAAGAGCCACACTATTACATGACCAATGCCTTTTTTTTTTTACTAGCCTCAAGCGTTCAGCACTTTCTTTCTGGTGCTTCAGAGTCCTCCTGTTTGGTTCAGATACAGCCCTCACAGGTTCCTCACAGAGTTTTAAAACCCTGTCAGATTATAGTTAGGAGCTGTGTTCAGTTAAAAGACAAAATAATATCTTTTTTGTTTTCTTGCTGCCTCATGATCAATCCCCTGCTGTGAAATCACAGAATATGTATCCTATGTTACCCCTCAACATCTTTATTACTTCCACCCACCAGGCATCCTGTTATTTTTTGCACCCAGAGGCATCTATTTGTTTAGGATTTTTCATGTGAATTCAGTGCTCATGAAAGATTGTCTGCTGTGCACACTGACATCTTACATTCCTCATGCAACCAACATGTTCATAATAGGCAGCTGTATTTCAAGCATCTCCGCTGTCCCTCCACTATGTCTTAAACTAAAGCAATTACTAGAAACATTTTCAGAAGCACCTAAGTTCCATTTTCAAAAGCAACTTAGTCACTTATGCCTAAGTCTCATTAAAAGTCAATGGCGCATAGGATCTAGGTGCCTAGGTCTCTTTTGAAAATTGGATTTAGCACATGTCCTCACTCGAAACATAAGTCAACCTATGTTAGATCAACTTACAGTCATTGCAGTAATTACAGATTGAAACTCTCTTAACTGGGATTTTCTATTCCAGCAACATCCATGGTCCAGCACAGATGTTGCAAGGCCAGAGGGTCCCGGTGCAGAGCTAGCAGTAAGGATTCCTGCGGGGCCAGCAGGGCAGTGGACTACCCACAGGTAGCTGATAGTGGGACCGCCCAGCTCTTGGCAGCGGGGCTGCCCAGCAGGGTTGGGAGACCCAGCGTATGGCTGTCCAGCAGAACTGAGGGTATGTCTACACTACCCTCCTAATTCAAAATAGGAGGGCAATGTAGTCATACCGCAATTGCAAATGAAGCCCAGGATTTGAATTTCCCGGGCTTCATTTGCATAAAGCCGGCCGGCGCCATTTTTAAATGCCGGCAGTTCGAACCCCGTGCCGCGCGGCTACACGCGGCATGGAGTAGCTAGTTCGGATTAGGCTTCCTAGCTGTACTCCTAATCCGAACTAGCTACTCCGTGCCGCGTATAGCCGCGCGGCACGGGGTTCGAACTGCCGGCATTTAAAAATGGCGCCGGCCGGCTTTATGCAAATGAAGCCCGGGAAATTCAAATCCCGGGCTTCATTTGCAATAGCGGTATGACTACATTACCCTCCTATTTCGAACTAGCGGGGTAGTGTAGACATACCCTGGGAGTGCTAGTTCATGGCATGTGTGGGGCTGCCCAGGGAGCTCTAGTGCCCAATGTGCAGTGCATGCTGAGCTACTCAGGGAGCTCCAGGATGTACAGCTGCCTGGAACCCCAGCACACAGTTATGGCTGCCAGCGGGTTGCCAGAGACAGCAGAAAGTGGGGAGCTGTCTAGGAGGCCAATGGCCAGACTAAAGGAGCCAGTGGCAGGGGTCCAAAAATGACTACCCCAGTCCAGCAAAATTCCTCATCCGGGACCAGTCAGGTCCTGAGGTTTCCGGACCAGGGAGGTCCAACTTGTATTGTGGTGGTACCCATCAACACTCCCTTCCTGTCAACGGTGTACGTCCTCACCAGGAGGACTCCCATGAACAGGAGGGGCAGTGTGGGGGCTGAGATCCTGAGCTCTGAGCTCTGTATACACCTCCCTGCCTGGAGACTAGCTATCCCGTAGGCTCTCAGTTCTGTGTGGCAGCCAGGCTCCTGTTTCTGAGCTCTATGCCCGGAGTGTGAGCAGTTCCCAGGAGCCTTGGTGCAGCTGCCAGGCTCCTGGCATGGAGCAAAGAGCCTCTGGGAAGTACCAGGATTCAGCAGAGGCCCTCTACCTGTCCTGGTGACAGACCAGCTGTCTTTCCAATTCAGTTGTCAGTGCAGGAGCCATGAAATTGACAAGAGTGGCAGCCAACAACCAATGTAAGTAACACAGTGTCTACATGGACATTGTGTCCCCCTCACTACGCCATCATAAATCCCGCACCTCTTGTGAAGTTACTGTGTTGACATTGTAGGGCACTTACATTGGGAGGAGTAAGGGAGCAAGTCCATAATGTGTCCACTGGCATAATTAGGGTGATGCAAGCTGCCGTATGTTGACCTTACTATCAGTGAAGATGAAGCCTTAGGTTCATAAATCTTATAGGACTTTGGAATAGCAGCCTTGGCTGGTGCTCAGGCTCTGAAGACAAGAGACAAGGAGTCAGCTTCAGAACTTGAGCTCTGGCACAACTCGCAACTTTCAAGCCCTGTCTCCACAGCTGTTTTTAGAGCACTGGCCATGAGCATTGCTAGCCTGTGTCTGACCTGGCGTACAGCTGAGAAAGCAACTCACTCTCAGCACCTCTTCAGTCCTTGTTATCTTCGAATTATCACAATTGATTCCAGCTACACTGATGGTTTCTATGATGTAAATAGCTGTTCATGAAGAATTGGACTGACAACCACCTTTTACACAGGTCGCTAATGGTCATTTTTAAACCAGGTTGAATAAAAACTCTGGAATTAGAAGCTTCCTGTCTTGTCACTAAAGCCCATTAAGCCATTAGCCCCTCAAGAAGGTTGTTTCTTTGTGCAAATAGCTATTGAGGTATTATTACTGTGTTTTAAACAGTGGTGGATAAATTTCAAAGGGTTCACAGCCAAGGTACCCGGTCAGCTGCTTACCCAAGAATTGCTCAGATCTTGTATCTCTGCAAAATTCAGCTTGAAGCTTTGCAAGAACAGACTTTCCCACACCGTAACAGCACTTCTAGTTACCTCCGGTGGGTCATACAAACCTGTGGGGGGAAAATAAGATGTAGATCCTTTTAAAAAATTCTTTGGTTTGGGTCTAGGCATAGATGGAGTTTGGTGGGGGAGAGACATGTATTTTTCACACAGGGTTGCATTTCCTTAGTTGAGCTCTTCCGTGAGGTTCTTGTATCCTGTGCCCAGTAAGTAATTGATTAGGGGTATGTCTAGACTACATGGCTCCATCAACGGAGCCATGTAAACATTTTACCTGACATAGTCAATGAAGCGGGGATTTAAATACTCCCTGCTTCATTAAAATAAAAATGGCCGCTGCACTGTGCAGACAATCAGCTGATCCAGCACAGCGCGGCAGTCTAGTCGCAGATCGGTCAACAAGGGAAGCTTTTGTCGACCACTCCCTTATGCCTCGTGAAACAAGGTTTACAGGAGCAGTCGACAAAGGCTTCCCTTGTCGACCTAGCCACATCTAGACTACCGCACTGTGTCGGATCAGCTGATTGTCGGCACAGCGCGGTGGCCATTTTTATTTTAATGAAGCGGGGAGTATTTAAATCCCCGCTTCATTGACTATGTTGGGTAAACTAGTTTACATGGCTCCGTCGATGGAGCCATGTAGTCTAGACACACCCTAGGTGTCTATCCAGGTAGATATATGGCTTTCATTACTGCAGCATCTTAGTGCCTCCTGTGACTTCACGAAAGCCACTGTCAATCCCTAAATCGCTTCAGTTGTGCCCCAGCCCTGCAGGTTGCTGAGAATTCTGGTTTCCCATTGAATTGAGCTGAGGGTACTCAGAATCTCCCTGTGTGCAAGCCCATTTCTCTCGTTTCCTCTGTATTGCTCGTGATTTATAATGCCTCTCCAGGTTTTTAAGTCCTTTGTAGCTTCAGTAAGTGGGCAGTTGCCATCCTGCCATTTGGCTAGTGTCACTGCCAGACAAACAACACAGAAAGCAGGTCCCTCACTGGTTCATTATTATTTCTGCCAGAACTGTCAGATGACATGTGCTGTATTGTAGCTGTATTGTTCACATTGAGGTAGGCTGGCTGCACTCTTGTCTAACACCTGTTCCCATGGTGTGCCATTCTGTCTGCTAAATGGGGCTCTCTTAAACAGCTGGGCCCAGAAACCTCACATCAGACCAGTCAGACCAAATTTAGCTCTTGCACAGAATGACCTTTTTTTCCTCTTTACAAGTGTCCAAAAGAATTCTTGCATAACAACCTCGTTCCCGACTCTGATTATGGTTATTTTGCAGGACCTTTGAGTCAGACTTAAGGCACCTCAAATAAACGAGAAATCTGTGACACATCTCAAAGATTATCAAAGAGTAAGAAGCCTGTAAAGGTCAGACATGTGGCACCAACCATTTCCACGTCCTCCATGTCCTCATACAGTGTGTCTCTTTCTTGATTCTATGAGTGGAAAAGCAACATTTCAAAGTAACTTCTAGTATTGTCCCATTCCGTATAAAGTTAGATTAGTAAACAAAAGCTGGAATAATTAATTCAGAATTAGCTATCAGGACAATTTTTTGCACAAATTCCTTTTAGTATAGTCCTTGTAATTTCGTAAGACACTTCACAAATGAAAAATATATGTCGGTTAATGCACAAGGAACCTTCTCTGTACTTTGTTTACTAGAGGTTGCACCTCCCCAAACCAGGACTCTCCATCATGCATAGTCCAGATGTTCCTGGACCAGAGAGCCCTGGGGCAGGGAGCCTAGTAGCAGGAGGGCTGACAGCAAGGGACCTAGACTGTGGCCAGCAGCCTAGCCAGGGCCAGACCTGGATCCAGTGGCAGCAGGGTTGGCATTGGGAGCCGTCATCCAGCAGCCTGTCCAGAACCAGGGCCAGTGTCCTGGGCCAAGACAGGACTGGGGCCAGCTCCCCACCTGAGCTGGTAGTATGAGGCCTGGCCGGGATGAGAGGCAGAGGGGCTGGCTGGAGCAGAAACAGAGCCAGCAGCAGGGAAGGGCAGCGGGCTGGGGGACTGGTGGCAGGGGATCTCCCTGGTCCAACAAATTGCCTCATTCAGTACCAGTGAGGTCTCCAAGGTGCCCGCCTAAGGAGGTCCAACCAGTAACTGCAAAAGAAAAGTAATATTTTATAAGCTCTGCCTACCTCTGTACTAATATGGTCCGGTATCCTTGAACTCACTCTGTCACCCACTGCTTGTCAGCATGCTGGTTGCAGCAGACAAGTTCTCTTGATCTGATAAAGTTTGTACAAAAGGTTTATTGATTTGAGGTAATTACTTCAGCTTTAGGGTCAAGAAAAGGTTTATTTAATTCTAAAGTTACGTTTTTTGTTATATGTTTTAGAACAGTGGAGTTCTGCCTTAATGACAAGGCTTCTAGTATTATCTGAAGCCTTCTAGAGAAATTTGCAAATCAAGGAAACTCCAGGACATATGGTTTTAGTTTTTACACTTTTGTATATAGCTCTGTCTATATGTCCCAGGCTGAGGGCTAATGTAAGCACAGCTTGTTTTATTCCTGTGTCATATTACACTGCTGCTTAACTTTTCATTCCATTTATTTTCTAGCAGTAAAGAGCAGAAATAGGGGTTCTGAGAGTTGGTTGTATATTTTGGCAAACAGAAGGAAAACCTTCTTTGTGGAGCAAGAACGGGTTTCTTAGTGTTTAATTTTCAAACGTCTGTGCTTAAAGGGAACTCATACAATATGTGGTTGGATGCACAAACAGGTAATTGAGCACATCCGTCATGAAGAAGCCAAAAGAGGGTCAACGTCTTCCAATAGTTACCACAGATTTCTCTCATTCTTCATAGAGGAGAGAATGGTCTCTACTATTCCACCCCCCGCATCCCACCATGTATGGTAATCATTGGCACATAGTGATGATGTTTTATCAATTACCACTTTTCTGCATGCACAGATGCATTTGTAGTGAACTCATGCCTCCTTTCTTTAATTAGTCTTTACAGTACTGTCTTCAAGGTAGATACAGTAAGTGGTGTTGAACCACTTTATAGATAGGTAAACGGAGGCACATGGACATTAAATTATTTGCTCCAGTTCACACAAGCCATCTAGAGACGTGGAAATAGAATTATGAATTCAGACACCCCTCATCCCCCTGCTCTAAAAGTATCCTGTTAAATGTTTGCCATTCTGGTTACTGCATCCATTATTTATTAGTGCATGTCTATGTAAAGTGAAAATGAATTTACTTCTACTGTAAAATGAAAGCACAGCTTGATTTAGTGACATGTATTTAACTGAATCAGTCCACGTTTCAAGTCATGAGTATGGGTATGTTTCTAGAACACGTACACACACAATATCTTTTCAAATGAGACTCAAAGCCAGCTTTAGCCTTGCCCCAAGCAACAAGCACAGAAAATGTAACATACTGAACTTCCCACTTGCCAGTTTAAACCTTAAGGCTGAATAACTGTTGTTTCCTATATTAGTTTGTAACAATTTATATGAGTGAGAAGGTACAAAATAATTTTCAGTAAATTTATGCTTGCAATCCCTTAGGCAAATCAGAGATATGAGAATTTCATTTAGTGAACCATAATTCAGATTTTAAAATACACCATCTGCAAAAAGAAAGGAAGCAAAGGAAACATTCCCAAGATGTAGTCTGGAAAACCTTTGTCTTAAGTGTTAGTTGCAGTGGTGAATGTGGTACCCTCATTATACGTAGGACCTGCAATTTAAAGATTCCCTCTCACCTAAATAGTGTGAGACTGTATTCAAGCAAGTAGGTTTTATTACCTCAGGAACTGCATATGCTGAAAGTTCTTCCCAGGTAGCTTATGACATAAGGGATAAAAGAGTAGTTCAGAGTGACAGAGACACATCAAAGATTTTGAAATGGTCTCATGTAATTCCATAAGAACTGTAACTCATTGACCCTTCTGTGTCTGTCTTCAGTGTCTCTACATCTCTTAATGTATCAGAGTATATTTTGTTTGTTGTACATCCCTAAACAGCAGAGGCACATAAGGAGAGATTTTCAAAAGTGGGCAATGCTGGTCCAGGTCAAGTTCATGAGACTTTGACCATTGACTTCAATTAGAGCAGAATTGCCGTTGACTTCAATGGGAGCAGGGTAAGGCCAATGCTCAGTGCTTTCAAGCAAGCAGTGACCTTCATCTATCAAGCATTCCATACTGGTAGGATTTCTCTTAACAAAGAAAGTAAGAGGCAGGGGATAAACAGGTGAGAGAAGCACTTGCCCAAACCCAACCTTCCCCTATTTCCAAAGCCAGAATCAGACCAAACCATCTGAAATGCTCAGGCTTCCACCATCCCCATTTCCAAATGCCATCTGGCACTAGTTCTAAAAAAATACTGTCCGAAAGGCTGCTTGTGCTGCTTTTCCAGCTTGGTTTGGCAAAAGATGTGCTGAAATACTGTGAAGAAGGTTGCTCTTGCACTAACTGCTATGGTGATGAGGGCTATGTAACTAGCTAGAAAGTATTTTAAGCCAGCAATAGAAGCAAAAGTGTTGAAATCTCACATGATACACTATTCCCTTCAGCAGACTCAGCCATCCAGATAGTTTTGATAAGTGGCCCCAGCTTTTGGATCTTTATCCAAATTGATCCCAGAGCCCAAACTTTGTGTGCTTCACAATTATTAATTTGGCCAGGTCTACACTAGACCTGGAAGGTTGGTTTAAGGTACGCAATTCCAGCTAAGTAAATAATGTAGCTGGAGTCGATGTACATGAAGCTGAGCTTGGCACCGCCTCTGCAGCGGGAGATTGATTGGAGCAAACACTTCCGTGGACTTCCCTTACTCCTTGCAAATTGAGGAGTACCAGCACTTACTGGGGCACCCTCAACATTCGATTTAGTAGGTCCTTACTAGACTTGCTAAATCAAATGCCAGAAGATCAATCTGTGGTGAGGTAATTATAGATGTGGCCTTTGAAACAATGCAGAGAGCAAGGTCACTGTTGCGTTGGGCAGGAATATGCTGCTAATAGGCAGATGGAAATAAGGAATGTCTGTCATTAAACATTTGTATCATTGGACCCAGCAAACATGGAGTGCAGGGAGATCAGAATGAAATTGGATGGTGTGATTATGGCACTTCACATCGAATTGCTGGGGAATTTATTTAAAGAAGTGTCTTCCCAGTGCCCTTTACCTAATTTAGCAGCCTGATACCTGCATGTGGAGATTTGAGAGTATACGGAGGTTACATGCTTGGATCTTTAATTAAATCAGACTTTCCAACCTTCATAAA
This sequence comes from Pelodiscus sinensis, assembly GCF_049634645.1. NCBI lineage: Eukaryota > Metazoa > Chordata > Testudines > Trionychidae > Pelodiscus > Pelodiscus sinensis. Next base: position 316,008,663 of record NC_134711.1, read on the forward strand.
AAAAATCAAAATCTGGCAAACCATCAAGTGGCATTAGCAGTATCAGCATCCAACTGGGCACCCTGCAGAAGAGGAAACTGAGAATGATCACTCTGAAATAATGACTGGCTTTCCAGGATGCTATCAGGATATTCACATTCCCAGCTGCCAGGTGCAGATGATTTGAACTAGAATGTGAAAGCCTTCTAAAATACAGATGAAGCAGAAGAATCAGAATTTCTGCAGGTACGGCGGGAAAGGAACCAGTCCTTTCAGACTTCAAATTGGGAAGGAAAAGGAGGAGCAAGAGAATATTGGATCCAGCATGTCTGCATTTGCTTTAGTTGTGGAGACTTTTATTTACCCACAGCATCAAGTTGGAAATTTCTAGGTGTCTGAAACCTGTTATGTCTCCTCTCTCCTCCATAATGCTCCGTTAGTGTCATTATCACAATTACTGTAGCAGCTGACAGTCCTTTCGATTTATCATTCTGCCTGCCCTGCAGAATGAATTTCATTGAATAGCATTGTTTCCTCAGAAAGCAAATAAACCCCCAAGAGCTCCCAACATGCTGGAGAGATGAAATTATGGGCTGTGTTCACGGCGAGACAGAATCTTTTTCAGCTTTTTCTGTCCTTGGCTTCGCAAGGGCTGTTTTAGTACCTATTAAACAGGCAAAGTAGTGATGAGACTTGCAGTGGCTGAGAGCAATTATGGCAGTGAGAATATTGGTGGGAATATTCCCTTGGGCCAGAGCAAGGACTGAGAGAAAGTGGCATGTTGAGGCTGGCAGGGCCTCGCATGGCAGAGGTGGGCTGCAGAGACCCTCCATTTCAGGGTTTCTCACTGGAGAGTGGAGAGGGTCTTATGCTTCTTTATAGCCCTTTTGCATTGGCATCCCTAGTATAAAAGGGCTCAAGGGACAAATAAGACTTGGACTCATGGGCCTGTTGCCCTTCCCCATGTGTACTGATGCAAAGCGGGGGGAGAACACAGCAAGATCAGAATGATCATATTTGCTGCTCCCTGCTCTAGTCTAGACAAGGGGCAGTGCAGTGGATAGACTGAATGATTTGCTGCCTGGGCATAACTGAGTTTATTCACCTAACTTGTAAAAATCCTTTGGTGGTAACCCTGGGGAGGTAATGTACAACTGGGTGGGTGGGTGGTTGGTCTAATGAAAACATTCATGTTTGTAGCAAGATTGTTCAACAGGGATAGCATAGATGGGCCAAGCTTTAACATAACTTTACCATAGGAAAGGGGATTGAAAACATGAGCTAAGATGGGTTTTCCTGACAGTTTTCTGTGTTGGTTTTCTGTAAAAAACTCTGTCTGCCCCCACTTGATTGTTTTTTGTTGAAAGTCTTCTTAAGCATCCGTGGCCACTACAAGACAAAGGTTTAGCAAACATCTTTTTCTCTGAGGGTGAGCATGTTGACATGGGAATTTACTCAACCTGTTGGAACCTTAGAGGAGAGCACAAGTCTTTGAGCCCACTAGGGAGGTAGTATGGACAGCTAGTTAGAGCATAGGACAGGGAATCAGTATTCCTACTCTTGTGTTGATTTGCTGTGTGACATTATGCTAGTCATTTAACCTCCCTGGGTATGTTTTCACTGCAGCTGGGAGCAAGCCACCCAGCTCAGGTAGACACAGATTCCAGCTGGCACACTAACAATAGCAGTTGTGGGACTGGCAGGGACTTGGACTCACCACTCAAGCTCAGATCATTCCTGGACTCTTCAGTCTAACAGAAAAAGGTGTAACAGTCCAGTGGCTGGAGGCAGAAGCAAGATAAATTCAGACCCGCAATAAGTTGTATATTTTTAACAGTGACGGTGATAAATCATTGGGACACTTTACCAAGTGTCGTGTTGCTGATCAACCCATCTAATAGCCTGAATTTCAGGCTTGGGTGGCTAGTTGAAGCCCCTGCAGATACCGCAGTGTCACACTCTGCTAGGTAAAGCCCTGCTAGCAAGAGTCTGTGTACCGGGGCTAGGCGGCTCCTGCATAGGCAGACCCACTGTGCTTTATTTACCCAGCTGTACAAAGTTTGATATTACTCACTGTATCTACTTCACAGGAGTTGGCACCAGGATTAAATCATGTTTTTGTTGATCAGATTAAAGGTGCTAACTTAGTGCAGAGTGTTATTACTTAGATATATCAGTGCTGGGCAGCCCCAGCTCTAAAGCAGGCTAGATATGTTTCCAAAAGAAATTGCTGGAGTATCCGTAAAACCACTCTGCATTGAGTAAAATTTAATCAGTAGTTAGAAAACAGCCCAGGTACTTATTAACTTCTAGGAAAGCTTCTGCTTTCTATTGCCTGCTGGGTAACTAGTTTTTCTTTGCCAGTAGATAATTCCCTCTAAGTGCCTAGGGAGCAATGATGCTTGGTGGCTGTCGGAGCTATAAAATATTTAACTTTAACATATAATTGCATTACTGCAGCCTCTAATAGGATTTGGTGTCAGGCAGATGTCTGCCTTGGCCTCTGGCCCAAAGATAGAGACCCGAGTTACTAAGCTGAATAAATAAATAAGAAAGATTAAAAGTTAAAGTAGCAAAGTTGCTGACCAATGAGCATGGTAATTATCTAAAAGAAAAATCTATCCAGATCTAGCAATTTGTCCATCTCTTTAATGTATTTATTGTCTTTCATCCAAACAAAGGCAATTCACATAAGTAATTGTAGGTCAGAGTGATAGATCTTTATATAGCTCACCACAATGCATTTGGTCTTTGCACATCTCTTTGTCGAAAGCAAAGTGATCCATTGAACAGACCTCCATCTTGGGAACAAGCAAACATCAGTTCAGTTCCTGACTCTGTCATCGAGTCACTTTGTAACATTGGTACAATTAATATAACTGGTCTGTGCCCCACTTTTCCCATCTGTAAAATGGAAATAGCAACTGACTGACCTTCCTTAAAGCCCTTTGAGGAATTCAGATGAAAGACATGTACATAGGAAAGTCTTATTATTAGTAGAGACAGCAAAATGATGTTTAGATTTTCCCATTTAATGAAGGGAGGCTACACTGGAAAGATAAGTGGAAGGGTAAGAACAAAAGAATGGCCATACTGGGTCAGACCAAAGGTCCATCTAGCCCAGTATCCTGTCTTCTGACACTGGCCAATGCCAGGTGCCCCAGAGGGAGTGAAAAGAACAGGGAATCATCAAGTGATCCATCTCCTGTCATTCATTCCTGGCTTCTGACTAACAGAGATTAAGGACACCATTCCCGCCTATCCTGGCTAATAGCCATTGATGGATCTATCTTCCATTAATTTTCCTAGCTTCTTTTTTAACCCTGTTATAGTCTTGGCCTTCACAATATCCTCTGGCAAGCATTCCACAGATTGACTGTGTGTTGTGTGAAGAAATACTTCCTTCTGTTTGTTTTAAACCTGCTACCTACGTCATTTGGTGATCCCTAGGTCTTATGTTCTGGGAAGGAGTAAATAACTTTTCTTTATTCACTTTCTCCGGGACACCTGTCATGATTTCTAGAATTGTAGAATTCTAGCCTACATGATTTCTAGATTTGTAGAATTCTAGCCTACATCCTATAGTCATCTCTTTTCCAAGCAGAACAGTCCTTGGGTACGTCTAGACTACATGCCTCTGTCGCCAGAGGCATGTAGATTAGGCTACCAGACATAGTAAAATGAAGCGGCGATTTAAATAATTGCCGCTTCATTTAAATTTACATGGCTGCCGCGCTGAGCCGACAAACAGCTGATCAGCTGTTTGTCGGCTCAGCGCAATAGTCTGGACGCGCGGGTGGCGACATCAAAGGTATTTGTCGACCACCCAGGTAAACCTCATCCCAGGAGGCTTACCCGCGCGTCCAGACTAATCAGCTGTTTGTCGGCTCAGCGCGGCAGCCATGTAAATTTAAATGAAGCGGCGATTATTTAAATCGCTGCTTTATTTTACTATGTCTGGTAGCCTAATCTACATGCCTCTGGCGACAGAGGCATGTAGTCTGGACGTACCCCTTATCTTATTAATTTTTCAGAATATGGCAGCCATTCTATACTCTGAATTATTTTTGTTGCCCTTTTCTGAAATTTCCAATGCCAAGACATCTTTTTTGAGATGAGATTATCACATCTGCATACAGTATTCAATATGTGGGTGCACCATGGATTTCTATAGAGGTAATAAGATATTCTCTGTCTTATTCTCTATCCCTTTCTTAATGATTCCCGTCATTACGTTTCTTTTTTGACTGCTGCTGCATATTGAGTGGATGTTTTCAGAGAATTATATACAATTACTCCAAGAACTCTCTCTTCAGTGGTAACAGCTAATTTAGTCCTCATCATTTTATATGTATAGTTGGGATTATGTTTCCAAAATGCATTAGTTGGCATTTATCAACATTGAATTTCATCTGCCATTTTATTGCCCAGTCACCTAGTTTTATTAGATCCTTTTGAAACTCTTCATAGTTTGCTTTGGATATAACTATCTTTGTTTCATCTGCCACCTCACAGTTTACCCCTTTCTCCAGTTCATTTATGAACATGTTTAAAAGGGTTGGTCCCAGTACAGATCCCTAGGGGTATGTCTACACTACAAAGTTAATTAGAACTAACGGATGTTAGTTCGAATTAACTTTGATAGGCGCTACACTAGCACTCTGCTAGTTCGAACTTAATTCGAACTAGCGGAGCGCTTAGTTTGAACTAGGTAAACCTCATTCTACGAGGACTAAGCCTAGTTCAAACTTGCTAGTTCGAATTAAGGGGTGTGTAGCCCCTTAATTCGAACTAGTGGGAGGCTAGCCCTCCCCAGCTTTCCCTGGTGGCCACTCTGGCCAACACCAGGGAAACTCTATTGCTCCCCTCCCGGCCCCGGAACTCTTAAAGGGGCATGGGCTGGCTACGATGCCCATGCCAGGTGCAAGCCTGCCAGCACCCAGCTAGCAGACCCTGCACCTGGCATGGCTCGAGCCAGCCACCTGATGCCCCCCAGCCCTACCCTCTTCCCGGGACCAGACTGGCGGCTCGCGTGAGCTTGCCCGGGACCACAAGAGGCGGGCACCCGCCTGGTCTAGTGCGGACATCGTGGACCTCGTCCACGACCTCCGCACTAGGCACAGGAAAGCGGCCGTCTAGGGCAGGAGAGCTGCCAGCCTGGCCACCCAGGAACAGGTGTGCATGAAAATCAAGGTGGTCACTGAGACCCCCGACCCTGAGCCCTGAGCTTAGAATGGCCGTACTGGGTCAGACCAAAGGTCCATCTAGCCCAGTAGCCTGTCTGCCGACAGCGGCCAACCCTAGGGACCCTGGAGGGGATGGACCGACGACAGTGACCAAGCCATTTGTCTCGTGCCATCCCTCTCCAGCCTTCCACAAATTTTGGGCAGGGACACCACTCCTACCCCCTGGCTAATACCACTCCATGGACCCAACCTCCATCACTTTATCTCACTTCTCTTTCAACTCTGTTCTAGTTCTAGCCTTCACAGCCTCCTGCAGCAAGGAGTTCCACAGGTTGACTCTTTGCTTTGTGAAGAACAACTTTCTGTTACTACTTTGAAGCCTGCTACCCATTCCTTTCCTTTGGTGTCCTCTAGTCCTTCTATTATGGGAACTAATGAAGAACTTTTCTTGATGCACCCTCTCCACCCCACTCATGCGTTTATAGACCTCTATTCTATCCCCCCTCAGTCTCCTCTTTTCTAAACTGAAAAGTCCCAGTCTCTTTAGCCTCTCTTCATATGGGACCTCTGCCAAACCTCTGATCATTTTAGTTGCCCTCCCCTCTCCCAGCCTCTCTCTTCCCCTCTCCCACCTCCTTTTCCCGGTCTCCCCAAGTTTTGTTCAATAAAGAGAGATTCTATTTTTGACCACACGTTTTCTTTATTTTGTACATTAGGAAGGGGGGCTAGGGAAGAGTTAAGTGGAAGTAGGTGAGGGAGGAATGGGGTACGAGCCCCCGATGGGGAGGACTGGGCTGGCTCTGCGGGCTTCTGGGGGTGGAAGCTCTCCTGCAGCCCCCCCAATTGCCCTCTTTCCCCAGATGGCAGCCTGCGGCAAGTGCAGCCGGTCTGATGGCCGAGTGCTATGATGTGCCCAGTGTGGGCACTCAGGGCACTCCAAGCCAGGACTGCTTTGCAAGCGGGGCACCCCTGAGAACTGTCTGTCCGGGGTGGGGGTCGGGTCCCTTTAAGCACAGCCCTCGGCTAGCCTGAGACAGCAGCTCCACGCTCTAAGTCCTCATCTGATGCCCTGCCGGCACTGCTTCCGGCTATCCTTAACCCCGGTTCAGGGTCCACTTAATGTGGACATGCTAGTTCGAATTAGCAAAACACTAATTTGAACTAGTTTTTAGTTCTAGATGCGTTAGTTCGAATTAGCTTAGTTCGAATTAACTAATTCAAACTAAGTTAGTTCGGATTAGCGCTGTAGTGTAGACATACCCTAGGAGACAATACTAGTTACCTCTGGCCATTCTGAAAACTGACCATTTATTCCTACCTTTTGTTTTGTATCTTTTATCCAGTTATCAATCCATGAGAGAATCTTCCCTCTTATCCCATGACAGCTTACTTTGTGTGTGATAGAGGAGCAGTTTAGCTCTTAAACAGGTGTGTAGTTATCTAATAGATATTTTCCAACTCTTGCTTTTATAGATCTGAGACAATTTTGCAAATCCTTCCCCTCTCCCTAAGCAAGGTGGGTTTGACTAATGTGTATTGTGGGGTAATATAACAGAGAAGCTATTGCTTGTGTAGTTTCCCATTGTGAGACAATGTGGAACTACAGGCAGTGAATCTGTCATGTATGTCATTTATTCATCACATCAGAGGAGCTCTGCATGTTTATAGTGTTCATTCAGGAGGCTTTTTTTTTTAGTGGCTAATTAGATTTTGAAGCTTTCATGTTCAAGTACTGAGGTCACTATTCCAAAACAAGCCATTTTAGTTTTTCTAGTTTGTCCCAGTATGATCTGCTAGTTTTCTCAAAATCACTTATGCAGCCATTTTGTTTTGGAAGGAGGCAAGAAAACGATGTTTTCAACATTCTCTTTGGCCATTACAGAAAATCTATATGGTAGAGTTATGCATGGCTCATTGGCTAAGCCTGCAATTGGTAATTTTGGTCTTTACTAGCAGGTGTCAGTAAAATTGTGGCAATCACTACGAGACACAGAATCCAAGAAGAAAATAAGAGAGTTAGACTAAAACCAATAAATAAATAGTTAACAAAATTGAACACCCTTTTTAAGGAGAGCATTGCTACAATCTTCTACAAGAATTCCATATAATTAGTTAGAGCAGTGGTTCTCAACCAGGAGGGCATGAACCCCTAAGGATACACAGAGGGCTTCTAGAGGGTGCATCAACTCATCGAGATTGACACTCTTCAAGGGGGGCTCAACAAAGACACCAACTACCTTACCCATTACAAAGATAGCTTCCCCAATTATCACCTCTAATACCATTAGCTCACAGACATTTACCTTTCCCCAACTCTAATATCATTAACTCACAGACATTTACCTTCTTCCCCCCCGCCCCCGCTTCCCCCTTCTGTTCTGAAATGTGATTTGTCCTTTTCATATTTGTTCATTTTTTTTAATTGTATCCTTTGGTATATATGGTTGTGACTATTTTCTTCCACTATTTGATCTGAGGAAGTGGGTCTGGCCCACAAAAGCTCATCATCTAATAAACCATCTTGTTAGTCTTTAAAGTGCTACATAGTCCTGTATTTTGTTTCATCGGGATTAGTATTTAGTGGTTCAGATCCCCAGGGGAATCTCAGGACAGTGTTAGAGAGGTTGCAAGTGCAGGACTGGCATTAGGGGGCAGCAAGCAGGGCAGTGGGGGGCCCACGTGACACTACATTACATGAATGAGCTGTTGGTGATAGGGGCACAGGTTTCAGAGAAGGTGTCACAATGAAGTGTAAGTATATATATTTTATGTCTGATTTGGTAAGCTAGTACGTTTTCAGTGAGGTGAAACTTAGAGTGTGGAAGATAAATTGGACTCCTGAAAGGTCTGGAAGGTTTGAGAACTGCTGAGTTAGAGTGTTAAGTATAATACTGTCCATACCTATTAATATGTGTATAGTTATGTCAAAGCTGAAAAATAAATATTAGGATGGAATTGAATTAGACCTAACTAATAGTATGGCATATGGGTGTACTTAAGGGAGAATAGTGCTTTTAAACACATGCTCAGTGCAATTGGCTTTGGTGCTTTATGGAGTTTACTAATTTAATTGGTTATAACAACCATTGAAGTTTTAGCCAAGTCCTCTCTTCTGCCACATGTGTGCAAACATAGCTGTTTTATTTTTCAGATTTCCATGTGGTTTTATTTTTTCCCATACTTTCCTTAAAACACTCTCACTTCACCTCCTTTTTACTTTGCAGCCCATGGGTTGAACAATTTGTATGTGCAAGCTGTAAGATTGTCACACTGTGAGGACTCCAGCTGGTGCAATGGCTACATGCTGTCAGCAGGCTGGCTTTAGGCATGGGCATTTCGGTCCTCTGTGGTTTTGTTCAGACTTGGCAACATGGTGAGCTGATTTCCCCTGTTATTGGAATCAGAAAGAGCTGCAGAGGGCAGCTGACATGCTGCCTATTTTAAACCTTCAGTAGCTGTGGCTCTTGCAAACCTAAAGACAATCTCTGAGGGTATGTCTACATTACAGCATTATTTCAAAATATCTTATTTCAAAATAGTTATTTCAAAATAGCTTATTTCGAAATATCATGTCTACACACAAAATGCATTTCGAAATAGCGTTTTGCTATTTCAAAATAGTGCGTCCACACTGAGTGGACGCTGAATCGCATTTAAGGCCGGCCGGAACCAGGTCCGGCAGGGCATCAGGTCAGGAGTTACTTTGTGTGGCTGCTGCCTGAGGCTATCTGAGGCCTGTGCTTAAAGGGACTCCCACTGGACAGCCAGTTCTCATCTTTCCCTGCTTGCTTGCCTACCTCGATGAGGAGCAGCATAGCATTTTGTCTCTGCGTGCTCTGGTTGCCCTCACTTGGGACACCAGAGCACTCTGCAGCATGGAACCAGAGCTGCCCCTGGGCACTCTGGTGCTTCTCGTGGATGTGTTGCTGTGAGCCTAGCTGCACTTTCTGCATGCTGCCATCTGGGAGGCTGTCAGTATCCAGGAGGCCCTGCGGGAGAACTTCCACCCTGAGGAGCACTAAGAGCCTCCCTGGTCTGCCCCACTGGGGGTTTGTGACTCATTCCTTCCTCACGTCCTTCCACTTACCTCTCCCTAACCCCCCTTCCTGATGTCAAATAAAATACACATATTTTCATGAACACAAACTCTCTTTATTTAACAAAACTGGGGCGGGGGAGAATGAAACTGGTGAGACTGGGGAAAGGAGGTGGGAGAGGGGAGAAGAGAGGGTGGGAGAGGTGAGGGGGAAACCTGGGAGGAGGGAGCTGGAAGGGGGAAGCAAGGGGAAGAAGGAGGAGAGGAAGATCAGGGCTCAGGGTTGGGGGTCTCACCGGACCAACTTTATTTTCATGCAAACCGGCTCCTGGGTTCGCATGTGGCCTTTGGTGGCCAGGCTGGTAGCTATCCTGCCATAGACGGATGCGTTCCTCCGTCTAGTGCGGAGATCATGGATGTTGGGGACATCCCCCCCAAACCTGAATAAGGTCCATGATCTCCACCCTGGACCAGGAAGGCGCCTGCCTTCTCCAGGCCCTGGCAGGCTCCTGGGAGCTGACAGACTGCTCCTGGGGAGCGGTGGAGGGCTGGCTACCAGTGGCTTGCTGGCTCATGTTTTGAGGCCACTGGGTCAGGGGCAGTGGCTGCTGGCTCTGGGCTGGCAGGCTTGGAGCTGGCACAGGCACTGTGGCCAGAGTCTACCCCTTTAAGGGCTCTGGGGAAGCGGGGAGGGAGAGGAGTGTTCTTGGTTGAGGCTGGAGTGGCCACCAGGGCACCCTGGGAAGGCTGGAGGTCCCCTATTTTGAAATAAGTGTCTATACAGCACTTATTTCGAAATAGCTATTTCGAATTTGGCATTATTCCTCGTAGAACAAGGTTTACCAATTCAAAATAAGCGCTCCGCTGTGTAGACACTAGTAAAGTTATTTCGAAATTACAGCTGTTATTTTGAAATAACTTTGCTGCGTAGACATACCCTGACTGACATGAACTTAGCAAAACTTCACTTTAGGCTTCTAGATTTTTCATGTAGACTTCTAAAACCTGAGACCAGCCATGTGATGCACTTGAAGGGTTTTTTAGGCACTTCAGGTAGATGAGATTTTGTTTTAGCTTCCAAATAAAAAAGAATACCCCACTTTAGGAGAGTTCTGGAGAACCTGGGTAGGGTTCTGGATTGCATAGTAATAAAATGAACAGTGAAGATCCCACTGCCAAGGAGCTTAGACTTCTGCTATTCAACCCCCTAATCACAGTGCTTGTTTGGTCTCAGGAGCTAGCAGAGACAGCGAGTGTGTGTCTACACAGCACCCGAAACTTGAAATAAGATACCCAATTTGTGCTACACAAATTGTGTATCTTACTTCGATTGAATTTCAAAATAGGCTGTTTTGAAATTTAGTGGTCTATACAGCACCAAATTTTCAAATAATGCACTATTTGAGACATCCTTTAACCATCATTGAATGAGAGTTACTGAGATGCCGAAATAGTGTGCCCTTTATTTAAAAAAAAATTCAAACTAACAGGCGGCTTGTGAAGACACAGGGCAGCTATTTTGGGATACCTCCAGTATCCCAAAATAGCCGTTGAGTGTAGATGTACCCTGAAGGAACAGCATGTCCATTTATCATCCACTGTTTTGCAAATATTTTTGAACTATGTGGAAACTGCTTCCTGTCCAATCCTGACTCCAGGCAAACAGGGATGATCGTGTAGCATGGCTGTCTCTTGTTGCTGAGCAGTTGGTCTCAATTGTCAGAATTTTTTGAAGATATAGGACCTTAATTGACCTGTATTGTCCTAGCTAGGTTTATATTCTGGGTGCCATGCAGACATTACAAGGCACTAGACGCTGGGGGGAACCATTTTTTAGTCTTCTCCAGTCCTTTCTTTCTCCCTAGATGAGGTTACTACTTCAGGACAATGATGGAGAAAAGCAAATGTGCATAAAATGAGGGCATTATAGTAAGTGTCACTCTCAGACTCATTAGAAAAAAACACCTCAGATAGCATTTAACCCGAGACAAAGTGATTTTAAGGACCTAGCCTCTTATTGTTGGAATGGGGTAGTCAACACACAATTAAAAACTGAGGATGTACTCTACAGATTATTGCTATTGTGAATTTTTTCCTAAGTGTTAAATTATTGTCTGGCTTTGATTGCAATTATAAGGTCCATGTCATTTCCCTTTGAAAACTGGAGCAGAATTTCAGTAAATATGACCGGTAATGAAATCAAGATGTAATTTGCAATGAGGTCACACTTGCCAGAGTAGCATTCTGGGAAATCAGAAAATGGAAAATAATCTTACCACTTTTAGTGCACATAACAGGGGAAAATTGTATCTAATACATGGGTCATTATGTATGTGTTTCACTGCCCTTTGTTATGTGCAATGCCAGGTCTGTACAATTGTACATGAATTGTACATGAATACTCTGTGTTGCCTATTAGTCAGCAAGTCTTTTGTTTCAGCAAGACCAGACTAACATGGCTACATCTCTATTACTTGCCTATTAGTGTCAGCCATAGAGAAAAGAGAAACTCTAAATACGCTTATAAATAATGGAGATTGTCCTGCAATTAATGGGTGAAGTGATAGATGCCTGTGGTTTTAGAGCATAGGTCGAGGATTCTAAGGCTAATGGTGCATTGTCCTTTAGATGCTGACTGTGCTCTTCACTGTTTGTATTGATTTCTTACGTGCAAAACATTCTATGGTCTCTCACAGTTGTAAGGACCTCCTCCTCCTTCCCTGCAACTTCTCTGCCCAGTCATTGAAAACTATAACTTGAAAAGAATTGTAAATTTCTGTATTCCAAGGGTGTTTTATTAACATTGAGACTCATGTCAAGCTGAGTAGTACTTCCTTGAGTAGTCCTGCTTCCCATTAACTTCAAGAGGAGTGCATGTGTAAATACTGGTCAGTGTGAATAAGGTTTGCAGAATTGGCCCATAATGGCAAGCTAAGATCTCACTATGGGACCTTTATACATATAAAATATGTAAAAATAATTCAACCTCTGTTCTAAGAAAATTGTATTGAAAACAAAAGTACCTGACAAAGACCTTTTTTGCTGTGGCCATGGACAAGCATCATCAATAAAGTTATGAAAAGCAACTATCACAGGCTAAGCTGAAATTTCATTTGGGGTCACGACAACTGTGGTCTTATCTCAATACTTCATAAAGTGGATCTCTGCTTTTCATGAGACCATCTGTGGCAGAGAAGTGATCCGTTTTTCTTTACCTTCACAATAAAGCTCAGTGCTTATTGGAAATATATGTGGATTCCTAAAACACAAATGCTTGAAACTCAGCTTTTAGTATTTAAAACTGCCATTGCACTCTATGGATGATTAAATTACACCTTGCCCATTACAGTGGCCTTCAGGAGCCCCTATCAATCAGGACAGCACCAATTAGGTACAGGCTTCCTCTCTGTCACGTTCAGAAATTAATGCCGCTCTTCGCTCCAGATGTTTCAGCTCATTAGACAAACAGGAAGGTTACAAATAGGTTTGCTACCACACAGCCCAATGAATTAAGCACTTGAGAGTGCAGGTATTCTCCAGTGCTCCACCATTCCCAACCTGCTTTAATGAAAGATGTGAAATTGGGTCCTTTCCTATATAACTGAAGCCAATTTTAATATAACAGGCATTTCACTTTCAGGAAATCTGGGGCAAACCGTAATATATAGTCATCATTGCAAACTACACACAAAAAATCTACCTTGTCCTTATGCAAACTTTTGTTGCAAATAGGGTGGTTTTCAATCCCTTTGTTGTTGAAATATAATATTTAATAAGTCATGCACTTCTTTTTATTAAAGACAAACTATGCTCTGAGATAGTGATAGAGATGCAGCCATGTTAGTCTAGTGTAGCTGAAACAAAAGACAGAACTATGTAGCACTTTAAAAACTAACAAGATGGTTTATTAGGTTATGAGCTTTCGTGGGCCAAACCCACTTCCTCCGATCAATATGTGGAAGAAAATCGGCACAACCATATATACCAAAGTGATACAATTAAAAAAAATGAACTCATGTGAAATTGACAGATCAAATTTTAGAATAGAGTGGGGGTGAGGGGGTAAGGTAAGTTTCTATGAGGTAATGACATAAGGGTGACACCATTATTGGACCTAACCATGCTAGTTACAAGATCAAGAACACATATTCCTGTTCATTCAGAAATATAATTTATGCCATCATGTGCCTAAAGTGTCTGTCTGCTATGTACATTGGACAAACGTCTCAGACACTTCACCAAAGAATCAATGCACACAAAACAGACATAAGACACTTTCACAGTTAGGGTATGTCTACACTACCCCCCTAGTTCGAATTAGGGGGGTAATGTATGCATACCGAACTTGCTAATGAAGCCCGGTATTTGAATTTCCCGGGCTTCATTAGCATAAAGACGGCTCCGCCATTTTTAAAAGCCGGCTTGTTCGAACCCCGTGCCGCGCGGCTACACGCGGCACGGGCTAGATAGTTCGAACTATGTAGTTATTCCGAACTATCTGTACGCCTCGTGAGGTGTACAGATAGATCGGAATGGCTACATAGTTCGAACTATCTAGCCCGTGCCGCGTGTAGCCGCGCAGCACGGGGTTCGAACAAGCCGGCTTTTAAAAATGGCGGAGCCGGCTTTATGCTAATGAAGCCCGGGAAATTCAAATCCGGGCTTCATTAGCAAGTTCGGTATGCTTACATTACCCCCCTAGTTCGAACTAGGGGGGTAGTGTAGACATACCCAGAGAGAGCTGTTGCCTGCCATTTCAGCCAGACTGATCATTCCGTTAATGACCTTAAAACATGCATATTGCTTCAAAGAGACTTTAACTCCAGACTTCAACGAGAAGCTTCAGAATTGTCATTCATGCTTAAATTTGACACTTTATGTATGGGTTTAAACAAAGACTTTAATTATCTCACCCATTACAAAGATAGCTTCCCCAATTATCGCCCTAATGTCATTACCTCACAGAAACTTCCCCTATTATCACCCCTATATCATTACCTCACAGAAACTTACCTTCCCCCCCTCACCCCTACTCTGTTCTAAAATTTGATTTGTCAATTTCACATGGGTTCATTTTTTTTTTAATTGCATCACTTTGGTATATATGGTTGTGCCGATTTTCTTCCACATATTGATCTGAGGAAGTGGGTCTGGCCCACTAAAGATCATCATCTAATAAACCATCTTGTTAGTCTTTAAAGTGCTACATAGTTCTGTCTTTTGTTTATGCTCTGAGATGACATTAAAACAAATCAGAAAAATTAGACATAATTTTCCTCTCCTATTAACTCTTCTAGGAAGATCCTTATCTAATGTTTTGTCACAGTCAGAGAATTAGAAGACTTACCTTGAAACAGTTTCTGTAGAATTGTCTCCCAAGCGAAACAGTAGTAGTCTCATTGTCTGGGACTTTAAATAGCACCGTTCACAACACACTAGAAAATGTACTATGCAAAGCCAGGAAATTGACAGGGTGATACTACAGGCCAGTGGTTCCCAATCTTTTTTAAGCCTGGGACCGGCAAACCCATTCACAAACTTTTAGTGGACTGGCAACATTGTATTTGCATATTCATTATTTACATAATGAATATGAAGAAATACAAATACAGTGTTACATGACCGCTTAGCCCTGACCCAGTGCCCTTGGTTCCCAGTGCCTAACATCCTTTGACCCCCATGCCCTTTGACCCTTTAACCTCTGACCTATATAGCCCATGCCTATCACCCTTTTCCCCCATGACCCCACCACACCCTCACCCAATACCCTTTTGCCGCTCCCCATGCCCAGGAGCGTGAGGCTGCCCCCTAGGGAGCGTGGCTGTTACTGCTGCAGAGAAAGGGACAGCAGCTGTTGGCTGTATGTGCTCCCTCCTCCTTTATGCCCCTTCCCTCCCCAAGCACGTCTTGTGCTCCCATGGGTGGAGGGGAAGTGTGGTCCCCAGCTGGGCCACCATTACTAAGGAAGGAGGGAGGGAGGCACCTCCTCCTGCTACTGCCTCAGCACCACTGCCGGCAAAAGGAGCCCTGGCAACCCGCCATAACCAAGGGGGGGAGGAGAGAGGGAGGCACCTCCTCTGCCTCCTCCTGCCACTGCCTCAGCCCTAGCGCCGCCGCTGGCAAATTTGGGCATGCGGGTAGGGGGAGCAGCTGTTCGTGGTGCACGTGCTCCCTCCTTCTTTGCGCCCTCTCCCTCCCCAATCATGGAGGAGGAAGGAAGGCACCTCCTGCTCTGCCTCCTCCTGCCATGCCTCAACCACGATGGCTGCCGGAGATGAGCCACCATGAACAGCTGGTTTGAGCTCTGGCAGCCAGCAAGTCATGGGCCAGCAGCGGCCTGTGGCCCAGCAATTGGAAACTGCTGCTATAGGACTTTACCATCTCCAGCTTCCAAAATTTTATTTGTAGTGGACTTACACTAGGGAAAATCCCAGTGTCAGATCAACCCTCTTCATTTCAGATAAATACGTCCAAATTCAAAGGTTATTGAATCTGCAAAAGTGAGCTGGAGATCTTAAAAGAAAACAAGCTCTGTCAGGAGGTTTCTGCTATTTTTTTCTCCAGTCAAATCATAAATAGGAAGTACAAAAAAAAAATAAGAGAGATCAGTTACCAGGAATTGTTCAGACTGTGGGTGAGGTTTTTGCACATTTTACTGAGCTTGCTTGTCTCTGTTTTGTATAGTATTAAATAATACAGAACTGTTGTTTTGCTGTTGTATGTGACCAGATGTTAAGCCTGATCCTGGGAGGTGCTGAGCAACCATAATTCCAGCTGAAGGCATAGGAGTTATAGCTGATCATCACTCCCCAAATCAGCCAATTGATCTGTAAAAAAAGCAGGACTGAAATGTTAAGGCCATAACCTCCGCAGGTGTAAATCAACATAGCTTCAAGAATCTATTTCAGACCAGCATGTCCCAGTCCATAGTCTGTACTATTGTGTATTCACTTTAAGTTATCTGTCCTGCTGCTGTCCGTGGGCTCTATTGAGGATAGAGGATTTTCTTGCCCAAATAAAGTATCTCAAGTCTCTTTTCATCTTCTAGAATCAGTGGATAATTGTCCCAGCAACTGCTATGGAAATGGAGACTGTGTTTCTGGAACCTGCCATTGCTTCCTCGGCTTTCTGGGTCCCGACTGTGGCAGAGGTAGGCATTTGTATCTGATGCTGTAACATCTATATATGTTGTTTTCCCTGGTTACATTTCTCAGAGCGTGTTTCAGAAGTAAACCTGTGGCAGATTGTGATGGTGCAGTAGAGTGGAAATAGATTGGCTTTGTGGGTTTGTTTGTTTATTACTTGCCATGCTTGCAGTAACCTTAGTGACACAAACCTCTGAACTCCCCCTACTTCCCCCAGCTGCATGTGAGCAAACAATAAGGACAATGACTCACCAGGCACTCCCTCTTTGGGAATGTGTGGAGAAAAGGTGGCTTAGAAATGCTGTACTATTATTTCTCCAGCAGAGCACTTTATCCATGGATTAGCAGGTTATTTCTCCAGCAGACCACTTTATCCATGGATTAGCAGGACTTTATAATGATCTTTTGTCCTCAGCCATTTAGAAGGTGGTTCTTAAGCACCCTTGGCCCTGCCTCAGAGGTCTCCTTGGTTTAACCTGCAGCAACCAAAGGGGGGGAGGGGGGAGACAGACAGGAGTGGATTAAGGCAACCTATGACATTAGGAATGTGAGATCACATGTGGCCCCACCCATGTTCAGGGGGATTAACACAAGCATTGTCCAAACAAAGAATCCACCTTCACTGTTGGCCAGTGCTCACTGTCCTAAGGCTGGTTGTGTTCCTTCCTAGAAGACGATGAGCAAACCCCCACCCTGCAAAGCATAGAGCTCTGTGAGACTCCAGTTCACATCTTTTCCTCACAGCCAAGGAGGAGGAATAACAAGGTTCTCCTCACTTGTATTCAGACCTTTATCCAAAGTATGGCCTAGTGGGTTTCAGAGTTCACAATGCAGTCAAATGAATAGGACAATACACACTTGTTAGAACTTTATGCAGACATCAGTGTAAAAGTTCATATCAATTCAAATTAGCTTCTTAACCATAAGGGCTAGAAACATCACTGGAGTTTATAGACTTTCACCATGGTATTTGCAAATTCTCCATCACTAGATGTGAAGCTGGGTGGACATCTTGATGAATTTGTTTTGAGTGAGTCCTTTTTTATTGTCATAAAATTGTGTGGCTAAAATGCCATAGATCCACATCACGCTGTCTGTGTGGAAAGGAATATGTGGGGGGACTGTTGCTGTTTTGTGTGTTATCTGTTGGATTTTCAGCCAATGGGGCTCTCAATGGTACTTGTTAAGTGGGATCATCGTGCCATGAGTCATGATACAGGTGCTCCAGGATCTGTGTTGGCTGGCTGTTGGTTTCCAGCTGGAGTTTAGGTGCTAGTTTTTGGCCTGAAAATCAGTAAATGGCTTGGGGACCTGCCTACCTGAGGGTACATCTACACATCAGGGATAAAGTCAAATTAAGCTACACAACTTCAGCTATGTCAATTGCATAGAAGAACACTTTTCCTTCGACTTCACATACTCTTCACGAAATGAGGGTTACAGGAGTTGAAGTAAGAAGTCCTCCATCTCGACATTATTTTGAAATAATGGCTTGTAGTGTAGACGCGCAATATGTTATTTCAGAATAATGTCAGTTACTCTGAAATAATGCTGCTGTGTAGATGTACCCTGAGAGAGCACCATACTGCTGCTATGGTGACCAGAAAAGATGGTCAGGCTGTAGCACCAGGGGTGTAAATCAACTTTGGATTATGCTTTCCAGCTTGGCCTGAAACTGGTTTGTTACCTTTATTGCATGCTATAAGGCTCATCTTTTGGGGAAGGGGCATGATGAGGCCTTACAGCAGCTGGAAGTGGGGATGAGTACCTGGTATGTGTAACCAAGGGGTCATTATTAACTTTTTCTTGGCTGATTAGTTTTAGCTGCATGAGAGAGATAAGGATGCTAGGTTTATATTGCTGAGCTAATGTTGGATCAATCCCAAGATCTCCTACAATAAGGGAGAGGGGCACTTTTATTTTGTAAAAACCCAAGCAAATGAATAAAGTGTTTTGCAGCGATATTCTCTAATGATGCACTTTAGAATAAGTGGCATGTGTTTGGATCATTGCAATCGTGTTTATTCAAGGGAATTACCATAATTTAAACAAAAGTGCACAAAACCATCCCAAACACTCTTTGCTTGGCTAGCATTTGATTTATAAAGATTCCACATCTATAATGGCATGTCTAGAATACATGGTTTTAAAAATGAGGTATGAATGAAAGGGATTAAAGAATTCCCCAAATCTCCAGTTTCCCTATAACTGTGGGATGTAACAAAGGAGACTTCGCAATCATTGTTGCTTTGTTATTCTCAGTTGCTCCTTTGAGACAGTCCTGGATGATTTCTCAGACAGGGCTCTTTAGAGCTCTAGCCTTCTTACATGTGGCCTGCAATTTATCTGATCTTGTACTGGGTGATCAACTGTCTTGTCAGAATACATGTAAGTCCTTCTCAACACCTGTGTAGTCTCACTGGTTATAGGTGATTATTCTTTGTCCTTGTTGAGGAGAATTGTGGCTCTATCCTCTCTGTGTACCTTGGAATAGGCTCCATTATTCAGCGTTTTAAATTTTAGACAGGTGAATGGAAACCTTCAGTCAGGACAACTAAAAAGTTAAATTACAAAGCTTCTTTTGTTCCAGGCGGTGTATAGCACCTAATACATCTTACCCAATTTATGCCTTGTATTGTACACATAGATATCACCTTGCAA
This sequence comes from Pelodiscus sinensis, assembly GCF_049634645.1. NCBI lineage: Eukaryota > Metazoa > Chordata > Testudines > Trionychidae > Pelodiscus > Pelodiscus sinensis. The sequence goes on from NC_134711.1 coordinate 316,027,670, forward strand.
ATGATGCATTTGACATATACTCTCAGTGTACCTTATTTTAAGCAAATAAAGCACTGTTTAGTAACAAGAAAGCATTTCCAAGGTCCTTTCCCTTGTAAATTTCTTGTATTTTAATCAGGCAAACATGTTCCAATGTAGATCAAGCAGGTTTAATACAATGTCAATGTTGGTAACTTATTATATTGGGCCTCTGCTGTCATGATGCTTTCATACACTCAAACTGGCTGGCCTGTAATGAGAGGCATGAAAGCAACACTGGAGAAACATTGGAGAAGCATTGTGATGCTATCCTGAGAGGATAGTAACATACAGAGGGATGATTTCTTTAGCTACAATGAAATCTCTTCCTGTGTGGACTGCAATGCAGGAATAATATAAAATAGAAGCATTGTATCCAGCACAAGTCTAGTGCAGATGGGTTACAATACACACTGCGATATTGTATACAATTTCTATATAATGTTCTTCATTAAGATGTTCAGAAAATGCTTTAGTGAGTCGTAGATATGGAAGCTAATGCTTATCCAGCTGCTCTCATCTAGGGTGTTATGAGCAAATTAGACATGGCAGTAAAAGAGAATCATGATGGAGGAGCATAGGTAAGCCCAAGATTGGAACTGTGGAGTTTGTGAGCAGCAAAATAGCAGGACATAAATAGTCAGAGAAAAGGTGGAAGAAGTTCATAGCATTTTGAAAAAACAGGACAGTTTTAAATTGTATTTTGAATTGCTAGTGAGGTTGATGTCCATAAAAGGTGGTTGGGACAAGATGATGTGCTATCATTAACTAAGTGGGAGTATAGTTTAGCTGCAAATTCTGCTTCCATCTCAGCAAACAACGTGTAGACCTTAAAACCAGGAATTACACAGTATAAATTGAGGTGTGATTGATTAGTAAATAGCTAAGGTTTCCAGCAGAGGCAGGGTCAAGGAAATGATGAAATATGCAGATGGTCCCAAGATAGAGCAAAGCAAATCTAAAAAACAGTGAAGATATGGAAGGGGGAAAAGATTTAAGATCCTGGAGGACTCCAACATTTCTAATCTTGGGATTGAATGAAAGATCTAAATTCAGATTGCTGCAGCACATAGCAGAGAGACAGAATAAAGAGGCATTTTCCCCCAGAAGCATGATTTCATGTTTTAAGCATTCACTTGTAGAAAGTTATGAGGTAACCAAGAGCAAAGAGATTCCAGACAGATGGGAAACAGTGATCAGAGAGTGATTCAGGCTATGTCTAGACTGCAGGCTTCATTTGGAAGAAGCTTTTCCAGAAGAAACCTTCCAAAAAAACTTCTTCCAAAAGAGAGCATCCACACTGAATGGACTCTATCTCGCATTTCAGGTGTGATTGCAATGGATAGCGTGGCCACCAGGGCACCTGTGCTTTTTCCTTTTACCTCGTTTCAAAAGAACTCCCTCTTCCCCGTTCACACACCTTTTTCTGAAAGATCTCTTTTGAGAAAAGGCTTCTTCCTCACAGAAAAAGGTTTACCAATGTCGGAAAACCCCCCTCCGTTCTTTAATTTTTTTTCGAAAGAATGTGATTGCAGTGTGGATGGAAGTGAAGCATTTTCGGAAAAACATCTGTTTTGCGGAAAAAACTCTGTAGTGTAGACATAGCCTCAATGGCAATGTGGAATTGAGTGTGATCCATATAAAAGTGTTGCCCTTGGTTAAAGGCCGTGTTGATACTACCCTATTGGGAGAGTATATATGAAGAAGAGTATAGGTACTTGAGTTACCTTAGTGGAAGGAAAGAGGGGTTGTACTAATGCTGCTTCTTTTCTATTTCTCTCAGCATCTTGTCCAGTCCTGTGCAGTGGAAATGGTCAGTACATGAAAGGGCGATGTCTGTGCCACAGTGGCTGGAAAGGGGCAGAATGTGATGTTCCAACAAACCAGTGCATTGATGTATCCTGCAATAACCATGGCACGTGCATTATGGGGACTTGTATCTGCAATCCAGGCTACAAGGGGGACAGCTGTGAAGAAGGTATTTGCACGTTACATTCAATTAGCCTTTTTTGCTTTGATTGCTGATATATAATTACATAGATAGAGACTGTACTGAATAGTTCTGGCACTTAGACACCACAGTAATAGGCACCTTAGCAGTACAACAGATGGCTGGAACATGAAAATGATATGTTGTAATAGCTTGTGGTTATCTGTCATATTTGTGCAGTAATTGGGTGAAAAGCCATCATACATTTCAGATAGACAGATCTGGTTGAAGGGCCAGAACATCTGATCACACGTTCAAATGTTATTAAAGCATCATTTCCATTTACACATCTAAATGTATAATTACTTTAAGAGGGTATTTTTCTGGTGTGCCATGCCAAGCGATCATGGTGCTAATGCATATAAAAATGTGGAGCATATGAGAAAGGCCCTGCATCCTTTCAAGTTTAAAAGATTAGTTGTGTTCAGGACATAAATTTAAGCTCAACTTCAGAACCAGATACCATTTCAATGGAGCGGCCATAAATTTCTTTCACTTCCCATTAGCCTTAAAACATTTTTCAATTTACAGTTATTTTGGGGACTACTAAATATGACATCTATAAGTATTTCAATTATTTTGTGCAGTCAGTCATCCTATCTGCCCTAATGCACCAATAACAAGATAAATATTCATCTTCCCCAATTCATAACCACCTCTTCATGCAACAATTTTTAGCAAACACGAAAAAATGGACAACTGTTTCCATATTTGCACATAAGCACTCAGCCAGTTACAAAGATATCTCCTGATTTTCAGAGGTGGTATGGTTCATTTGAAGTTGTAAGTGTGAAGCACTTCTGAAAATTTAATGCAGAAAACTCCAAAGAACGTTCATTCTGGGTTTAATTCATCTCTCCACAAATGCCAATCCAACACCTTAAATGGCACATAGGCTTCATACATGACCTTTGAACAAGAGTGAATGTCACTCTATAATTTACCTGCAATTGCTACAGTGAGTGTGAGATAAAGAATCCCCTCAGCTGGTTACTTTTTATACAATGGCAATGAGAATAACCTTTATTGGATTCTGATACTGAAATGGCACTTCTTAGAAGCATAAAATGAATTCTGGGTCGAGCATGGTTTTGTGTCTTCGTGAAAATTAGCTGGACACAGTGATGGTGCAAATTCCATGCTGCTAAGCCATCTCTTGAGAAAACATTTTACCTTGGCTCAAAAATGCTTAACAATGTAATAGAGCCAGGAAGCATAGAAAACTCAGTTATTATTACTGAAAAGATTTACTAAGTGGGTCACTCTATCTCTTCATTATTAAATCATCACTACTATCTAAACAAAAGTGGCAAAATGGAAAGTGTTTAAGAGTCAGAGTTAGCATCTGCTCCGAGTTAGATGCATGAGTAACTCTTTTGAGGTCAGTGAGGTTTAATACACAGAATGCAAAGCAAGATTTTTTTCACTAATATGAACCTCCTTTCCCCAGCCACATTAGAAGCAGTGGAATAAACCCCATTCAGTTGTTTTATATTATCACTGTAGCAGGGGACTGTATCACAGTCCCATTAGGTGAAAACATGAAAAAGAATAAGGAACAAAGAGTACAAGATTTTTCTTATGAGTTTTTAGTATTTTTCTAGTTTACATTTGTTTTTCGTATGCAAGATATGATTTGTATTATGCCACAAAGGAGAGGGAATCTACTTTGCAATATGCCGCATATGAAATCTGCAGTGTATTTTTTAAAATTTAATAAAAAACAGTTGATTTACATTTTTTAAATTGTGTTTACTTTTTGATTTCTCTTTCATGAAAGGCCATCTGGAATTGATTCCTTTTATTATTTCTCAGTTTTTTTGGTGTAGCTTCAGTCCTTATTCCTTGTTTATAATGGGTTTTCATACTAGTGTTTCTTCTATTTCCTCCTGCAGAAGCTTGGCATTGTGTATAAAACATCAGCTAACAATCTTACATAGGTTGTTCTTTTCACTCTTCTAAAGTTTATTGCCCCATATTTTATAAGGCATAGGCCAAGATATCAGGATGTTAAAGGAGGAGGTGAACAAATTTAAGCAATAAAAAATGAGAAGTTATTCTTTGGGCACTATATAAGTCTAATAACTTGTATGACCAAGGAAGCATATTGGGGAAAGTGTAGCTTCTGCAATAGCCATTACTTGCTGCTTGATTTATCTCACCGACAAAGGTTGTGCAAAAGTTTTAAGCTATCAATGGGATACTTTTTAAATAGGATTTAGATCATGGAGGGTATTTTCCAACCTGTGAAACAAATATATGCAAACCTCAACTGTTTGGGGGTTTTGTTGTGTTTTCTGTTAGACTTTGTACCCTCTTTCCCCACCCAACCCCCTTTCTTCTTAAGCTGAATGGCTAAATTTATCATGCAGAACTCCCTGAAAAAAAATACCATTGTCCTCAAAAACCACCAAAGCAATTGAAGAAGAAAGCACAAGCCCCTAATCCTGTCTCAGGTTCCTTTCCACGGTGTAGAACGTCTAAAGAGATATGACTACCAAGGGCGAGATTAAAGTTGCCATTGTTTGTGACATCTTTTGAAAGGGCTCATTTCAACATGAAAAATGGCCTTGGGATTATGATAAATTGGGGGTTCTGACACACACACATTCCCCCTCTATAATCTTCTCTGTTAGAGCTGAGGAGCAGAGAGCTGGCCTTCTGTGACGGAGCCCCATTTAAAACTTACCTTTTTTCCCAATTGACCTTCACAGGGAATGATTAATTGCTTGGAGGTAGCCTCTTGTCAGTTAGCCTGTGATCTTTGTTCTCTGTGTTCAAACCATCTGCTGAGAACTTAGGATTCTGTTAGTCTGTTTCATAGTCTCTTTCGTACTTATTATTGCTGAGAAAGAACAGGGCCAGGGCTCCAAGGGTCTCAAGCTAAAATTGGAACCCATACTCCCAGCTCACTAATAGCAGAAGAGATTTATAGACTCATCCTTTCCAGCATCTTGTGATTCTCAAAGGTTGCTCCAGCTATAAGCAGAGGGCTAGGGACCTATGAAACAGAAAATACCCTTGCATGCTTCAGAATAGTAATTGCTGAGCCATTGCTTGTCAGAGTCAGAAGGCTTTGTGAATCCAGGGAATTATCACAGTAGCTTAATGGGCTGGTATGTTTCCTTTCAAAGTGTCTAGATGTTAAACAGGTCAATGGAAATCTCATTAACCCTAAAGAAACCCCCCCCCCCCTCAAATCTGCCAGTATATGCTGTGGCCTTGTTGTGTTCTGCTGCATTAGAGGCAGTAGTTGGGCAACTCTGCCCTCACAACTTAGTTTGATTGACACTTGTCATTGATCTGCATGGCATGACCACTGACAGTTTCAAGAGATGGGAATAGTTTGAAAATATTTTTCTTCCTCTCATTTGCCCTATGTGCTTTTATATAAATAGATGATCAGTTCCCCCCCCCCCCCAATCCTTGTGTTTTTGGGTGATCCAGATTCTTCAGTGGGTGGAAATTCACCCAGAGCAGAGTCAGTAGAAGTCCTCTTTGCACCACTTAAATAAGAGGCACTTCAGTGGTATATATGTCTTGTGTACTTGAATTTTCTTAAATAGGATGCCCAGATAGATTGTCTGGGATCTCTATGAAGAGACTGACCTTACTAAAACTAAAAAGCCTAAAAATTAAATATTTGCCTAAATAAATGTTCAGAAATAAGAGATATTCAGTAACATTTCATTTCTCTTTCTTCTTTTGCACTTTGTTCAGCAAAGTACATAAGCATGTGTTTTACTTGGCGTACAAGTTTAAGGCCAAGACTTAAGCACAGGCTTCAAGTTAAGCACATTCTTATGTGCTTTGCTAAATCAAGGTCTTAGTCTTTATTGGAAATGTTTTCTTAGAAGCCCAATGCTCAGAAATCCACAACAATGTAACATCTGATTGAGTATCACCAACATAATGCTTCATTCAAATACATCCCCATTCAATAGAAATTATGTTAATGCTATCTTAACTAAGATGCTGTTCGTGTCATTTACTGTCACTACCATTGGTGACACAGCTACATTGATAGCTTGAGAAAAATTCCAATTAAATTGGGATGGATTTTAATATAATTTCTGAAAATTATCCTTTACCAGAAAACAACATTTAAAAAGTCCTTTTAATGTTAACATTAACTGTTAACATCAGTATGAATGTTCTATCTTTTTACTAGTGGCTCCTAACCACAAAGACTAACCTTTCTGCCGACTAGCCCACACTGACCACGATGATTCTGAGCATCTAGGCATTTGTGACTTCTATTAGAAAAGGGAATTGTCCATATTATTCAAGTAGATAAGTATTTGTAATAGAGATTATAACCAGGGTATCCGACAGAAGTGTTGTAACCTTGTTAAAAGAAATAAGCAAATGGTTTCCTCCTGGGGGTTGAGCTGATAGTCCACTTGATCTCCCCTGCCATGGAAGTGAGTGGAGTTAGTATCTTTTGATTAGATAGTGAGACAGGAGTTATGGGCTCATATTCCCAGCTAAGTAATGGTCTGAATAAGTCTAAACCTCCGGAGCAGCTGCCGCCACTGTGCACAGGGCTGGGGAACCCCGGGAGTAGCTGTCCTGCCACGGTGCACAGGTCTGGGGTTCCTTGGGAGCAGGTATCAGTGCTACGTGCAGGGCCGGAGCCAGAAAACCCCAGAAGCAGCTGGGAACCCAGGAACAGTCGCTGCTGCACATGGGGCTGGAGAAGGGGAACCCTGGGAGCAGCTGCTGCCCTGTGCAGGGATGGCAGCAGGGAGCATAGCCCTGGGAGTGGGTTGGGAGCAGCAGATCCAGGCAGGTGAGCCAAAGATAGTCAGGTTTCCAGGTTCTCCTGGGGCAGCTGCCAGGAGGAGAGCCCTGGGAGAGCCTGGATGCCTGACCTCTCCTGGTCCAGCAAATTCCCTTCTTTGGGACCACTCCGGTCCCAAGGGTGCCGGACAAGCATGAGCATCAGTGTAAGAATAGATTTTACCAAATAACATTCCTTTGTTTTAATTTTAGTTTTGATCTTTCCAGAATCCCATCCTATTTCTAGTGCAGAAATTTCTGAAGTGCAAAATAGCCGGTAGGTGCTTCCTGGGGCAGGCACTGCCTTTGTCTCATTTGACTGCACTGCTTCAAGATGCTACTACCCCAGCATAAATATCAAAATGGGTCATTCCTGAACTTTCTATCTCTGCTTCTCTCCCTCTTCCTCCCTTCAATGTAGTGGATTGTATGGATCCCACCTGTTCTGGACGAGGAGTATGCGTACGGGGAGAATGTCACTGTTCCGTTGGCTGGGGAGGAACGAATTGTGAGACACCGAGAGCTACCTGTTTGGATCAGTGCTCTGGACATGGGACCTTTCTACCTGATACTGGACTCTGCAGCTGCGATCCCAACTGGACTGGACATGACTGCTCAATCGGTAACTGTAGCAGTGACTTTTTTAAAAATAAATGTTATAAAATATTAGCAGTTGGGGCTACAATCATGCACTGCAAATTTCTGGGTTAAACACATGTAACGCATGATTGGAAGCACAACTGCAATTGCTTGACCACATAAAGAATTCTGCTCTATTGGTGAATTTATATTAATCTAATAAATAACCCCATAAAAGCTACCTGGGGCTGCTATTGTTCATTGTATTGCTATGAATTTAATTTACAGGTTGCACATAGCTGCCTGTTGTTAATTCTTGATGAAACTTCAATAGTAGCCTTCAATAGAAGCTTGGTTTCTGTGAGATTACTGAGTATTTTTTAATCAGTCATATATCAGTCAAAAGACAATAGAACCATTAGAGATGGCAGTTCTACTTTGGGTCTGTGGTTTCTACAGTGTTTGCATGAGGTGTATTTTTGGCTGTGAATTAGAGAAGAAGCCTTAATACGCAGAACTGCAGGCACTTATAAAAGGTCATACAAGAAGGGAAGCAATTGACTGCCAGTATTTGAAAGATGCAAACACCTTCCATAGAGAGCAGTTTTTAATGTGAAATCTTCAGGCTTGTTAACAAATTGGAGCTAGACTTGTCACATTCCTCAGCTAAAGAGGAATCTTCTTGGTAACCAACAGTAGGTATCTGAAATAGAGATTCAAGAAAAATGATACACAATTTTTTCTCCCTTCTTTAAGATTAACCCAGTCTCTAAATGACACTCTGTAAATATCATATACATGTTACTAGTCTGCTTGGCCTTTGTTCTGTAGTCTGTGTTCACAAATACGATGTATAAAGAAGACAGCTGCAGGCCACATCTGTAATGGTTTCTTTACCCTCTACAGCTGTTGAAGAACTGAACCACAAATATGGAGTATAGTTCTGAGTCTTGCAGTATTGTCAATCCACTTTAAATGTATTTGTAACAAAGCAAAAAACAAAACAAAAATGTTAAGAGAACTGGAAGGATTGATATGATAAACTGAATAAATAAGAGTAGTTTAGCTAAAGGATTACTGAAGTTTGTGGAGGGTAGAACCATGTTACTTTTCCTAAGTATTTTAAGAGTATAAACTTCAAAAATGGGGGAAAACGATTTAAGATGATGCACAGGGATGTTCCCAGAAGTGATGAGACGTAATTTAAAAAACTGACATTTAGACTGAATCGCAAGAAAATCCTTTTACAAGTGAAATAGACTCATCTGAAGAATATTCTTCCAAGGTAAGATGTGGAAGTTTCTTTACCTGTGACATTTAAAACAAGATTAGCCAAAGCTCCTGCATATGTAGTGTAGGAAACAATCTTCCACTGGTAAGAGGGCAGACTGGATGATTTACTCTGGTGTTTTCCCCCCAGCATTAACATCTTTGATTTCTTATACTGAAACATGAGGGAGGGAAGAGCAGAGCAGAGCTTTCAGCAGTTTTGTAACATGATTCACACCTGAATTCTTCCTCTGCGATTTACAAAGAGGTTTTAAAGTTGTAAGGATGAGTTTGGAAAATTCTTCCTTCTACATGCAAATACATACACAACTCTCCTTAGAGTATATATGACCACTCGTATGGTCATATACAAACTAGAACTGTCAATTACAATACAGAATACAAAGTATACAGTGCTAATTTTATATTTTTATTACAAATATTTCAAAGTAATAAAACCAAAGAAATAGTACTTTATTGCAATCTCTTTATCATGACAGATGAACTTACAAATATAGAATTAAGTACAAAACCAACTATAGTAAACTTCTGATAATCCTGCACCTTTAGGACCCAGGGGGTGCCGGATTATCAGATATGCCGGAGTACCGGAAGGGGGGCTATGAGAGGTCCTGGGGGGATGGGTTGGCGAGGAACTGTGCAGCATGGGAGAGGACGGCGCTGCAGGACCAACCCGGCAGCACCCCAGCTGCGCTGCCCCCAGCTTCCCTAAGTCAGCTGCTGCTGAAACTGACCGGCGGCAGACTTGGGGAAGCCAGGAGCAGAACAGCTGGGGTGCTCTGCCCCAGGGCTTCCCCAAGTCCACCACTGCTGAAACTGACCAGCGGCGGACTTGAGGAAGCCGGGGGCAGAGCAGCTCCAATTGTCCGGCTGGCCGGAGCACTTCCGGGTTCCAGTTGGTGCCGGACTATCAGGAGTGCCGGACCACTGGATGCTGGACAATTGTAGTTTTACTGTACATTCCAAAATAAAATTGTGAAATACTTTATCTCCTAAAAGTCTACTCAGTTTTATTTCTTGTTCAGCCAGTCATTCAAACAAATACATTTATTTATGTTTGCAGGAGATCATGCTGCTAGCGTCTTGGTTACAATGTTACCTAAAAGTGGTAACATGTGTTTACATGGCATGTTTGTAGCTGACATTGCAAGGTATCTACGTGCCAGATAATACTAAACATTCATATTTTGGCCACCAATACAGAGGACATACTTCCATGCTGATGACATGCACTAAAAAAAATAATGCACTAACTGACTGAACACGTTAGAATTGTATGTCTCCTGCTGTGTTTTATCTTCGTTCTGATTTATAATCCATGTTATAGCAGTGTTGAATGATGACCCAGGACATGTAACAGGGAGGCAGAATGTTCTACCAGCCCAGCTGATTAGAACCTGCATTCCTGATTTCTCATTGTGACTAAATCTACCTTGGACATAAGGGAAGCAGGAGTGGTGAGAGAGAGAACTGAGGAGTTAGGTCATAATAAATCCCAGAGGGAAACAATAGAGATAGAGAAGTTTAGGAGATAAAGTGGCAAGTTCTTATGCTAATTCATGTGCCTGTATTCTTTGTTGAGAGCAGGTAGGGACTTAAAAGCTGATGCAAAGCCCATTGAAGAAATGGAAAGACACCCATTGATGTCAGCTTGCTCTCTATGCCCTTTTACATGCACCTATGTAAGGTGAAGGTATTATTAAAATATTGATTGGTTTCATTTATTATAGTTGAATCATGCAAGTTAGTGATTAAATGTCCTGGTGGTCAATGTTGGGCAACAGGCTAAATTTTTTCTCACCTCTAACTTGTTTGGTTCATTGAAATATATGTATGTTGTTAGTCCAATTAGGAGAAATGGAGAACAGGAAAGTTTTTTTAAAAAAGCAAATAAAATGTCTCATTTTCTGTAATGGCTTTTTCCATCAGAGACTGTATGGGGGATTATTATGGAGGGATATTTTATGTACACACACAAGCACACGCACCCACACGTGCTCTTCTTGGAATATCAGAAGCTCTAATATATTTTATCAGACAGTGTCATATCTCATTAGTCAAACAGTAACAGAATTAACACATGTGTGATAAAAATGTATTTCCTCAGGCACAGTGATGTCAACCTTGGAAAACAAAACTTCATGTTAAATTCGCAATATGCCCCAGGCCACCAAAATAAAAATCCGTCTTTGGAAAATGCTTGCGTAATTCCACCTTTGAACCATCATTCTCTTCATTAAGGAGCGAAAAAGCATCTGTATGAGATGGATGTCACAGTGGTGCAGAGCTGTTCTTTCAATGCCCTGGGCATCACTTATTTGCCTTTCCCCCTCTTCTTGGTCCCAAGATACATTGGAAAAAGCAAGAGAACAAAATCCCAAATCATAGCCTCTGAAACTGATAAACTTCCATTCATTCAGATCTAAAAGACTTTAAAAGAACATTTCAGGCACCGCTGCATTTTCAGAAGCTGCTTTAGATGATTCCCCTTCAACTTGTAACTTGTTCATCTCACTACCTTGCAGCTCTCCTGCCTGTAAAACTCTCATAGAAGGCAAAGGGGCTTCAGAAATAGGCTGAATAGAATAGACAATAGATTGTCAGATTCTGTGCTGGTGCAGTACCAGTATTACAGTCCTACCCCAAAGTGGAGATGTAAGTGAATAGTCGAGTAGTCAACTACTTTTGCTCTCCCCCCCACCCCCCTCGGCCTTGCTGCCTCTCTATCAGCAAGGGGAGAATCAGGAGCCAGTGCTGACGGTAGTAGAGTTGCCATATGGTTTCAACAAAAATACTGGACACACCTGACATTACATCACAATCTACATTACATCTTATTTAGAAAATACAGGACATTTATATTTTCTCAATTTGTTTCCCAAATGGAAAGTTCAAATACTGGACTGTCTGGTTCAAAACTGGACACCTGGCAACCCTAGGTGGGAGCCAGCTTAAAAGCCGGTTCTTCCCAGCACCATCTCTGGTGCTGCCTGCCTCCCCTCCCCAATGCTGCTGCTTCTGTCAGAGGCAGCAGTGTGGGGGGCAGAAGAGGCTGCCACGAAGCAAACGCTGCCCACAGTGGGCTCAGGCTCACTGCAGACAGAAGCTATTCCGGCAGCAGCTCCTATCTGTGGGAGGGTCCCAGCAGGGAGATGGGACCCTGTGGCCTGGAGCCGCTGCTGTGAAGCAGCTCCTGTCCACAGCAGCCCAGGCTGGCCACGAGCAGAGTCTGCAGCAAGCCCTGTTCAGTCCCAGCTTGCGCCGGGTCCAGGAGCTACCCCCACTCTGGCTCTGCATTTTAACTGTAGTAAGAGCCAGGATGCCTGTGCGCCCGGCTCTTACTACATTTAAACAGCAAAGCCACAGTGGGAGTAGCTCCTGGACTTGGCATGAACCAGGACTGAGCAAGCCTTCCCTTTATTGACTAATCGTGTAGTCAATAAAAATTTTATTGACTACACTATTAGTGAATTACCCGCCTCTTAACATCCTTACCCCAAAGACCTTATTTGTTCCATTATCGAAACTCCCATTGCTTTCAGTGGGGCTGCATCTAGACTGGCATGATTTTGCAGAAATACTTTTAACGGAAAAGTTTTTCTGTTAAAAGTATTTCCGCACAAGCGCGTCTAGATTGGCACGGATGCTTTTGTGCAAAAGCATCCGTGGCCAGTCTAGACGCGATTTTGCGCAAGAAAGCCCCGATCGCCATTTTAGCCATCGGGGCTTTTTTGCGCAAAACAGTTCTTCCCTGTCTACACTGGCCCTCTTGCACAAGTATTTTTGCGCAAGAGGGCTTTTTCCCGAGCGGGAGCATGAAAGTATTTGCGCAAGAAGTACTGATTTTGTACGTTACAAAGTCAGTGCTCTTGTGCAAATTCAAGCTGCCAGTGTAGACAGCTGGCAAAATCTTGCCAGTCTAGACTCACCCTGGGTGTTTTGCAGCAGTCAGGAGTTCAGAATAAGGTCCTACATCATCAAGACATGCTGAACCATGTAGCTCTGAACCTCCCTGTTGAGCTTTATGCAGAGAAGCAAAATTTCCATCAGGTTCAGCTCTGCCAAGCTGTATTTGACTCTGACTGGCACCACCTCTCCCAAGCTAATTAACTCCTTGGGCTAATTTATGCCACTGCTAAGCCAGAGCTGCTCTGGGGAAAAGTGAACATTATGCATCATTGGGACCAGTGGGCCTGGCTATAACTTTGAGACAGTCAACCAACACAATCAGCCAAATTGTGGCAGTGTCTTTTGTGAGTGCTCTTGAGAGAAGAAACTTAAAGCTCCCTGCATCCAATATTATAGGGTCAAAATTGGCTCTTACCCTGCAGACTTAGAGGTTCTCACAAAGGCTGGAGATTTTCCTGCCTTTTAAAGCTCAAATAGGTCACTTGCTTACAACTGAAAATCCAGTCTGATCAGTGGAAGGAGCAAAGCTGTCTGCCTCCACCAGGGAGTTGGTGTCAGGAGTCAGATTTAACCTCTGTTAATCCATTCTCTCTCTTATCTAGAGGGCTGCTAAGAAGTCTGGTAGACTGAGTATGTGTGTGCAGCTTGTGCTACCTCTGTGACCCATCCTGCTCCCACATCCAATTGGGATGAGTCCCAGAGCAGTTTGAGACTGTTCTCTGACTGGAGTGACCAAGAGAGCAAATGTGAAAAATAGGAACAAGGATGTGTGTGGCAGAGGGGATAGTTGCCTATATAAGAAAAAGCCCCAAATATCAGGACAGTCTCAATAATATAGGAGCATCTAACTACCCTGCCTCTAGCACTTCTCTCATTTTATTCTGAAAATGGAAATTAGACATCACTTGGTTGGTGGGCAGGTCAGTTACATCAAGCAGCAGTTTCTTGAGCTCTTTTCAGACAATTGCTCACTTTTGTCAGTGGACAACTCCTCTGGCTCTCTCCCTCAATGGTCATTGGAACATGAGTCTGTCAACTACAGCAGAGTAGAGAAAGGCAATTCTGTACCTTGGGGGATTTGAGTAATTTGAAATGTAGTTTTGTTCCAATTTGTAGTCAAACCCCAAAACTTTAAAATTCTTAGTGAAAGCAAATGATGCCTCTGGGCAGTCTGATGGCAGCCCCAGAGCCACAGATCCTGAAAGCCTTGGGGAACTCCACTTGGTGGCCTGCCATGGACCCTGGAAGTCCAAGTTGCCCAGGAGCCATGTGTCTGGAATCTGTGGAGCTTGCACTCCCCTCTCCTCCCACGCATCTCTCTTGACAAGCTGTGGAGGAGCTAGGAGCCTGGAAGCACTGGGATTTTGCTCTACTCTGCTACCAGAAGAGCCAGGACTCCTAGGGCTTCTAGGCTCTCAACTTCCCATCAGTCTGGTTTCACACCAACTTAGCCTCTCGGCTCCTTAGCAGACTACCTAGCATACCGCTCTCTGCTAAACATTTTGCGTTCAATGAACCGCCCTTCATGACAGACAAACCTTCCGTTGAAGAATTTCCAACCAGCCCTGCTGTTGAGACATCAAACACTTGAGGGGAGGAGGGCTGGATTAGAGCTGGGTTGCAAATTGTTTGCATGAATGTGCGTCTAGGCCAATTTTATGCAGGAGGTCAGATGAACAGTCTCTTCTGGCCTTTAAAATCTCTGGATGAAATTCTTTGGTTAAAACACTATGTAGCTTAATATTACATAGATACACTATTATTTCATGTTGAACAAGCACATTTTTATTAATCAGAAAACAAAGTACTTTATATACTATAAACCTGATTAGTTTTTCATCAGGTAAAATACTTTTCTTCCTTTACTGGGGTCATTCCCATGAAAGCATATGAACATTGCATAGATGTTTGGTGCCTGATCCTTTATCATGGATGGCAGAGACTTTTATGGTTAACGTGTGGCACAGGTGCAAGATCTGGTAATCAATAAGGAAAATACACCCCACCTGTTTTCCTGGAAAAACCAGGGAAGCGAGCATTCAGTTTAAGAAATGGTGTGTTACTATGGAGATTGCAGTAGGGCTTGATAAAATGTCATGCAGCTTTTAAAGGAAGCAAAAATGAAGACTCAGGATTGATAATTGGGGTATGGTTCACTGCATACAGGGCAGTCAGTGACTGAAAATCATTACTATCGATAACTACTATTTTGTGATCTGTTTCAAGCAATTATAGTGTGCACTGACCAGTTACCAGTAGATTGATGTCCACACTGTAAAAATCACTATCAAAGTTGGCACTAATTGGTACCCTTTTAGCAGTATTAGTAGAGAGGTCACAGTTTGAACAGATGTTGGAGAGCGTAGTACTCCCTTTTCCCAGAAAGGTGATTTTTCTAGGTCAGAGTTGAAGAATATTAGCAGTTTGGGGTGACAGGGGAGAGGAAGCTTTCAGGGCAGCTGTTGTTATATACCAGTGGAGTGGATAAATAAAAGACTCAAGAGGTTAATCTGTAGATGTATCAATTTGGCACCTTTCACGAAAGCTAAATTTGTGGTATGTATTTATTTAACAAAGCAAGACGAATGATGATAAAAATTAAAATAAAAGTTCAAAATTGCAGAAAGAAGGCTCACCTTGCAAAAAATGTGTTCACAAACTTAAGCTGGGCCTGATCAAGGGACAAGACTGAGATTTGAGCAATGAAATTACAGTTGATTCTAGCAATTGCATCGCAGCATAGTTTGTTCAGTTTTATTTATGAAACAAAAACAAATTGCATTGAAATTTGGAGGGAGCAAAATGTATTTCTTATTAATGGCAGAAAGAGTGAGCAAAATGCTTTACTGCTATCAAAGTTGTCTTATGCTTGTGGATAAGGAGAGGAAATTAAATTCAGCTCAGAAAAGAATCCCTGTTAGGAGCTTCATTTATGCAGTAGGAATTGTTCCTGCTCTGAGAAGCTTTAACTCACATCCTAGAAAATGCTAAGATCCAATTAAACATCAAAGTCTAAAATGTAATCCTGCAGGTTGGAATATTTATTTTTATTTAACAAATCTTAACCCCTGGAATAAAATCCATGGAGACATAGCATTTCATGCCCTGCTATCCAACAGTAAGTGACTGTTTAAAATAATGTGCCAAATAATAAATATAGAAAAGACTGACAGAGGGGCAGAGGTAAATCAAAGCTATATGGGAGTCTCTTTAGACATTGTGGTAGTCAGCCCCTAAGGATGAAAGTAGGGTATAGAGTTTTATAAATAAGGGAATGCCACCTTACATGGCTGTAGCTTTTCAGACAGGAGTTAGGATTATATATACAGCATGTTAAAATTGCTCTTGGAAATCTGTTTTTATGACCATTCTAATGTCTCAGTTAGTAGTACTGCATGTTGTGTAGTTGCACAGAATTTACTAGACTGGCTTACAGCATTCATCCATTAAGTCTGCTATATTCTCTCCTCATGGGGAACGATGATCATTGTTTGTGTTATTGTAGCACCTAGAAACTCTAGCAGAGCTCAAACATGTTAGGCATTGGCTGCCTACATAGTAAGAGACCATCTCTGCACCAAATCATTTCTTATCTCAGTAGGCAGTTGAAGGAATTACTATCCTCATCTCAGCTCCAGCCCATTGGACAGATGGAGTAAAGAGACACAGGCAAATGAAGTAACTTATCCAGGGTCACATAGAAAGTCTGCAGAACCTAGATCTCCTAAATTTCATGCCAGCATATAACCACAAGGCCAGCCTACCTCCTGTGAAGGACAGTGAGATTGTCTTAGGGTTAATGCAAGAGTGGGAACCATGCACTTTGTGTTCTACAAATGGCTCTACCATGGTTTTCGTGTGACCGTGAGCAAGTCACTTAACCTTAATATGCCTCAGTTTCTCTATCAATAAAATGGATGGAAATAAGCCTAACTCGCAGGTGTGCTGTGAGAGTTAGTACATGCAAGTGCGAAAAGTGCTCAGAGAGCCTCAAATGAAAAGTTCTACAGAAGTGCTAGCCATGTGTTAGTATGCTGGTGTAAGAGACAATGCTTCAGATGACCTGGAATAGTGCAGATTGTTTTTACAAATGGTCCTTGCTTCATAGCACACTGTGCATCCTCTCCCGTCAGTTCAAGATGAGTATGGACTGATTAAGATTAATGTTGTGGTGAGCAAGGGAAGAGGGGGGCTCTTTTAGAACCATAGCCAGGAACACTGAATGTATTGTAGTACATTAGCGCTAATCAAAAAGTCATGTGACCTTCAATTAATGGTATTAACAGAAATCATACACCCATTATCCAGTAATTAGTAGAGTGAAGTGCTTTTTAAAGGCTTTACATTACAAATTTGGTATTGCAACAGGAAGAAAAGGGCTTCTAAGATTCCTCTATTGGACTCTGCGTGGCAATATGGTTTGAAAGGTTTTTAATTCCTCTTTAAACTAGTTAAAAGTTAGCACCATTCAAAAGGACAATTAGCTTTGTGCCTTCCAAAATCCTGCTTTCACTATAGGATGGTCACTGTAACATCATAGAAGCTCCTTGACAAAAGGAACACCTTTAATATTACACTGATGTCCAAATAATGTTAATTATGCAGATGGATTCCCTCTGTTTCCCCAGCCCCACCTTGTTACATCCCACTTCTACTTTACTCCATTCCTAGCTCTGTAAAATGATCAAAGGCTGTTTATATGGTTCTGCTCCCTTCACCAAGGCTACGTCTACACTGGCATGATTTTCCGGAAATGCTTTTAACGGAAAAGTTTTCCGTTAAAAGCATTTTCGGAAAAGCGCGTCTAGATTGGCAGGATGCTTTTCCGCAAAAGCATTTTTTGCGGAAAAGCATCCGTGGCCAATCTAGACGTGCTTTTCCGCAAAAAAGCCCCGATCGCCATTTTCGCAATCTGGGCTTTTTTGCGGAAAACAGTACTGTGCTGTCTACACTTGCCCTTTTGTGCAAAAGTCTTTTGGAAAAAGACTTTTGCCCGAACGGGAGCAGCATAGTATTTCCGGAAAAGCACTGACGATCTTACATGAGATCGTCAGTGCTTTTCCAGATATTCAAGCGGCCAGTGTAGACAGCTGGCAAGTTTTTCCGGAAAAGCGGCTAATTTTCCGGAAATACTTGCCAGTCTAGACACAGCCCAAGTGTAGGTTTTAGCACTATCTCCACTCCAGCCTTTATTTTTGGAAAAATCTGTACAGTGCTGGAAATTGCCTGTGATGAGCCAACTTGAAACCAAAAAATCCCAGTTAAGGCAGGTTTTAATTATTAAATTATCTATTAATATATTGAAGGTCAGTAGAACTGCCCCAGTTTTCAAGAAGCTTTGGGCAATTTCACCTGATCTTATATTTTAGCACTAAATCCATACTTATTAAAGGATTTGGCAGTTAGGTCAGAAGTGGCTAAATCTCTGATTCTGCTTCACATGAATGCTAAATATTTTTTCTTCGTCTGTATTGCTCCTCACTAAATTGGAAGTGTTTAAAATTCTGCCATGTCCCTCTTAGGCACTTATTTGTTATAAACATATACAAACCGATTTGTGACAAACTAAGCAAAAATTGGCATCAATATCCCTTCTCCCCTACCTGATCTCACTTGCATTGAAACATAGTATTCTACCATATGCTGTATTGAAGGCTATTGCATATTAATATCACTTGAAAGGGGTCATTTTGACATTAAAGTTTGAGTCCACAAAGTAAGTGTTTCTCAGGAAGCTAGATGAATGATGGGGGTTTCCTTCTTCTGGTGCATCATAATAGGAAATCATGTGTCCTTGTACTTGCACCCTGCACAAAAATTTGCAAGTTGCAAGTACTTTTGAGTATAGCATTAAAATTCAATGGGAAAAACTGGAGAAATGATTTGAAGAAAATAGGATGAAATTCAATAAGAACAAATGGAAAGTATTCCACTTTGGAAAGAATAATCAGTTGCACACATCTGAAATGGGAAATGATTGCCTATGAAAGAGTAGGAAAAAGGAAAGGAAGCTAGGGGTCACAGTGGATCAAAAGCTAAATATGAGTCAATAGTGTATCATTGTAGCAAATAAAGCAAACATCATTATGAGATGGATTAACAGGAGTGTTGTACGCAAAACATGAGAAGTAATTCTTCTGCTGTGTTCCATGTTGACATGGCCTCAGCTGGACCATTGTGTCCAGTTCTGGGTATCACATTTCAGGAAAGATGTAGACAAATTAGAGCAAGTACATAGAAGAGAACACTAATGATTTAGGGTCTAGAAAACATGACCTGTGAGGGAAGATTGAAGAAATTGGGTTTGTTTAATCTGGAGCAAAGACTGAGAGGATACAGAATAATAGTTTTCAAGTACATAAAAAGTTGTTACAAGGAGGGGAACATTTTTTTTCTTTAACATCAGAAGATAGGACAAGAAGCAATGGGATTAAAGTGCAGCAAAGGCAGTTTAGTTTGGACATTAGGAAATACTTTCTGTCAGGGTAGTTAAGCACTGGAATAAATTGCATAGGAAGGTTGTGGAATCTCCGTTGTTGGAAATTTTATGTTGACAAAGTCCTGTCAGGGACCGTTTAGATAATCTTTAGTCCTACACTGAGTGCAGGGGACTGAACTAGATGAATGCTCAAGGTCGCTTTCAATCCTAGGATTCTGTGATTCTATGACATAAATTTGACTTTTGCTGATTAGCTAAATCATGCTAATTAGTATAGCTTGTGCAATAGTGAGTATGGGGAGCAAGGTGCAGTGTTAGTGACCTAATAATGCTCCATTCTGGTCAGTTGGGCCTCATCTACACTAGGAAACTATTTAAAAATTACTAAATTCGACTTAATAACTCATGATTTAACAAATTCATACTAGTGTGTCTATGGGAAAACCTCAAAATTAGTCTGAGGCAGGCACCGTACATATGGATGCGCTCCCTCAGACTAAGAGCTCCAGGAAGCACTGGGGAGTAATTAGTTCAAAATAGCGGCACTAGAGCATGCACACTACTATTATCTCAAAATAACTATTTCGGAACTAGCCAATTAGCCCATCATAAGATGGGATTTTCAGTCGGTCTTAGCTCCTGAGCCTCTGGTCTCTCGCTCCATCTCTCTCTCTCTCTCTCCCTCTTCTCCTCCTCCTCCTATTGCTTCCCCCTCTGTCTCAGCTCTCCTCCACCTCCTGCTTCTCTCTCTCTCGCTCGCTCTCTCTTTCTCTTCTCCTCACCCTCCTGCCTCTCACTCTTTCTTTCTCTTCTCCTTCCCCTCCTGCCTCTCATTTGGGGGAACACGGAGCCCAAGCAGCTGCTTGGGCTCCGCGCTCCCCGTGCTGCATAAAGTCAGCTGTGGGAGGTGAAGGGGGGCAGGGCGGTGATGTTCATGGCCAGGGAGCGGGGCCTGGAGCCAATGTCACGCTGCACATCACTGTCCCGCCCCCCTTTCGCCTCCCGCCGTGGCGCTTGGCTGACTTCTGTGCCGCTCAGCCAGGCTGCTGCAGGGGAGTAAGCAGCGCAAATGGCTGTTTGGGGGACCGCGGTGCCCAAACGGCCACTTGCCGCCACTTGCTCCCCCGCGGAGGCCCAGCTGAGTGGCACAGAAGTCAGCTCAGCCCCACGATGGGAGGCAACAGCACCGCCCAGAGGGAACAGCCAGCATTTCAGCAAAACAGAGTCATAGACATTGGGCTACTATATATAATTAGCATTAGTCCTGATGAAAAGCTGGAGTACAGATTTCAAATTCTTCAGCCCATTATTTTGAAATAACAGGCTTGGTAGTGTGGACGCTCTGCTTATAAATTCAATCTTGGGGGCGTTATTTCAAAATAAAGTCCTAGTGTAGACCAGGGCTTGGAGAACTGGCTGAAGCTCTAGATTTTCCATGACTTGCTTCCCTGTACTGCTGCAAAGGTTTGGACAACACCTTTGTATTCTATCTAGCACTGAGCCAGGCCTTGGGAACTACACCTTGTTTTCATTCAGTTATTTCTGTTCCATAAGGAAGAGACACAAAGATCTGGGGGTACAGATTGAGGGGGATTAGATTTTCCTCCCTGACATGCATAGACTGTTTTCTCTTATTAGAGCCAATGAGAGCCTCATTGGAGATCAGAATTTGGCCTGCAGTTTGTAAAACCGCAGTACAGGCAGTCCCCGAGTTACGCGGATCCGACTTATGTTGGATCCGCAGTTACGAACGGGGCCCTCTCCCTGGTCTCCAGCAGACCAGGGAGAGGAAGCAAAGCGGCAGAGCACGCGGGCAGCAGACAGCCCAGACGCGTCTGGGCTGTCCGCTGCTCGCGTGTTCCGTCGCTTTGCTCTGCTTTGCTCCCCGTCCCCCCGGTCTGCAGACCAGAAGGATGGGGAGCAAAGCGGCGGAACACGCGTGCGGCAGACAGCCTAGACGCGCGTCTGGGCTGTCTGTTGTCCGCGTGTTCCGCCGCTTTGCTCCCCGTCCTTCTGGTCTGCAGACCAGGGGGACGGGGAGCAAAGCAGAGCAAAGCTGCGGAGCCCGAGGGCAGCAGGACAGCCACGGCACGTCTGGGCTGTCCCGCTGCCCCCGTGCTCCGCGGCTTTGCTCCAGACGCCTGTGGTACAGCAGCTGGGGCGCTGCCGGTTGGTCCTGTAGCGCCGCTCTGGGCGCTACTGGACCAACCTGGCAGCACCCCAGCTGCTCTGCCCCAGGCGTCCTGATTCAGCCACTGCTGGTCAGTTTCAGCAGCTGCTGAATCAGGACGCCTGGGGCAGAGCAGCTTGGGTGCTGCTGGGTTGGTCCAGTAGCGCCGAGGAGCGGCAGCGCTACTGGACCAACCCAGCAGCACCCCAGCTGCTCTTCCCCAGGCGTCCCCAAGTCAGCCGCTGCTGAAACTGACCAGTGGCTGACTACAAGAAGCCCCTGCCCCGGGCTTCCTGGAATCAGCCGCTGATCAGTTTCAGCAGCAGCTGACTTGGGGATGCCTGGGGTTCTTAAGTTGAATCTGTATGTAAGTCGGAACTGGCATCCAGATTCAGCCACTGTTGAAACTGATCAGTTTCAGCAGCGGCTGAATCTGGACGCCAGTTCCGACTTACATACAGATTCAACTTAAGAACAAACCTACAGTCCCTATCTTGTACGTAACCCGGGGACTGCCTGTATAGGCCACAAGTTCATTAACATTCCTGCAGGAGGTTGCAGTCATGAAACAGTTTGGCAAAGACATAGGAATATACCGTGCACCTGGGAATAGGCTAGGGAAAAGCTAAGCTATTTGTACAAACAATAAAAGAGATTAAAGATTAAAGGAAATATTTAGCCACCTTTTGGAGACAGCTGGTGTGAAAATATTTGTTAACAGGAAGGGCTTTTATACCCAAGTAGAGTGTTCTCGCTAAGATTAAATAGGCAGGAGCAGGATAATGCAGCTGGCCAGAGCCTGTGGATAGTGTAACAGGAGAATTAAAGTATTTTCTTCTTCTTATTCACTGAGATGTTAGCTAATCACACTCTCTAATTTTAATAACAGAATTGGGAGATTTGAAAAATGTGGCTCCAATTAAAAATGGAGATGGAAAATTCTATTACTTGGTTCAATGATAAAGTAACAATTTACCTGCCCTCATCAGTAAATCAGCCTTGCCCATTTCAAGATGCTTGCAAAGACCAGCATTTAATAGAAAACTTAATCTCAAATCTCTTTTGATCATATCTCTAAGTCCCATCATGAAAATAAAGGCTACTTTGTCTATTTAATCATACTTTCGAAGCACAAGAAAACCAGGTTATAAAGGGCTGGTTGATGTGTATGACAAGCTGTGTGTTGTAAGGCTATTTAAACAGTTCACAGCTTTTTTTTCTACTGGCTGTTAAATGGAAGATTTAGACCGTTGAATGCCTGGCCCTTCTTGTCAAGAATCATTAAATTACATGTTAATGAGACTGAAGTATCTTTTTTCCACAGTTCTCTATGAGGACTTTTTGGAACTAGAACCACTTTTTCTGATCATCTAAGTGCATGCCTCTGTCATTGCTGAGTTTTACCCTGTAATGCTCGTGGATGTTCCAGTTGGATTTAAATGATCCAAGCAGTGGGGCTTCAATCCCTTATCATAAAAGACGTTAGGAGCTTTTTCCTAACATTCATCCGAATTCATCCATTTTGTAATGTCACTCCATTACCCTAGTTTTACACCTTTAAATAACTCTGATCAGTTTGTCAAAATGGATTCATAATAGCCTCCTTCTGCCTCCACTTTCACTTCTTCTCAGCCTTTCTGTAGAAATATGTGTGAAGGGCTCCTTTCCCTAGTCTTGTCAAGCGAGTACAAGCTAGGAAGTCAGAGGATCTGGGTTCACTTTCCATCTCTGCCATGGATTTCTTGTATGACCACAGGCAAGTCATTTAGTTTCTCTTTGTCATATTTTTCTTGTCTGTAAAAATGCAGGTGATGCCTAATTACACCACACACGAAAGTCATCAGACTGTAACCCACTAACAAGTGTTTTGCGATGCTTGGAAAGCTGGCTCAATATATGTGAAAAATAGTATTGTTGTGCAGATCTTTATATAGCTCATTACAATAACAAAGAACTCAATCCTACAACATGCTGAATATCTCATCTCTCCCTTTTGGTACTTAACAGGTCGTCTGTCACCATAGCATTTGAGCATCTCACCTTCCTCTGCAGAATGGGGCATGGGTCATTTTCTGGTTTGAACTAAAGTAAAAGTGAATTCTCTGTAACTTGAAGTCATTAGATTTAAGATTTCAGGGCTTCGGTACAGAAGTTATGGACCTTCAGACAGAGGTTATGGACGTATAGCAGGAGTGGTGGTTGAAGTTGTGTGGTGTGCAATGTGAAGGTCAGACCTGCAGGAAGGTTTAACGGTAGTTTGAATTAGGAGCTTTAATTCAAACTACCTAGTCCGTGCCGCGTGTAGCCGCGGCCAGGTAGTTCGAACTACGGGTCATTTAAAAATGGTAGCGCCAGGGAACATGCAAATGAAGCCCGGGATGTTTAAATCCCGGGCTTCATTTGCAAGTTCGAATGCCTACATTAGCCACCCTAGTTCGAACTAGGACTATTAGAACCTGAATCTTCATGATTCAGCAGAAAGAGTTCAAGGAACTTTGAGTGACAGAAATGAAGGGAAATGTCTGGAGGAGGTGGTGGATACAGGATTGGCAACCTTCCTGGATTGCTTGGAATCCCCAGGAATTAAATATTTATTTAATTTAAAATTATGTCATGTGACGAAACCTCCAGGAATATGTCCATCCAAAACTGGCAACCCTAGATCACTCGATAAATTGCTCCGTTCTGTTCATTCCCTCTGAAGTGTCTGACATTGACTGTTGTCAGGAGACAGGATGGTGGGCTAGATGGACCATTGGGCTGACCTAGTCTGCCTGTTCCTACATACTTATGTTCTTATGAAATGATTGCAAACACATAAATTGTGTGTGGCATGCAGCTGGAAAGGTTGTAAGGTACTTTGAGAATGAGGGTGTGTTCTATAAGGGCTAAGCATTATTATTTCTTACAGTAATTACTCTCTGTAAAGAGCTTTGAGTGCCTTGAAGGAAAGGAGCCATTTAATTGTAGGATTATAAAACCTCTGCTTTATGGACTCATCAGACCGTCTTCTCTCCCAATCAGCAGCCCCACCAAGCACATAGCAGAAGTTCCTCAAAGCTCCTGCCTGTCTGAAGACTCCTGTCTCTAGCAGTGTTTGTTAGAAAAAGTCTAAAGCAAGCTTATATAAGGCTGAATTTCAGTCAAGTGTGATGTTAATGCAGGCAGAGTAGTCCTGAATTTTTTATATACAGTCAGTGACCTGAAGCAAATGTCCCATATAATACCAACCCCTTCCTCACCCACAAACTTTTAGGGCTAGATCCTGCCCCTAATATACTGAGGCAAGCAAAAGATGAGCGAATGAAGCCATCTTGAGTTACTGAGCCATCTTGTTGGGACACAACAGGATGGGGCGGGGAGTAAAAATGAAATTTGCTCTGGGGAGAGGAGAGCCTTACTACATGGTTCCTAGTGCCTGCTAACTGCATACATCCCAAGTGATCTAGGGGCCTCATAACACCCTGAGCAAGCTGATCCTTCCCTTCTCAACTATGGCATGCTACACATTGCATTATCCACTGCCCTGTCTGTGGCTAGAATCTTGCCCAGCTGTTCAAAGGTGCACTGAAAGGAAGAATGTTTCTGTTGCCAGGGCCACTGATGAGAGGCGAGTGTAAATGTGGCAGTTGCCCTAGGGCCCAGCAATTTCAAAGGGCCTAGGGCTCTGGGCCACCACTGCTGCTACTGCAGCATCAGCTGGAGCCACAGAGCCTTTAACTTTCCACTGCAGCCCCAAATAGCACAGTCTAGGCAGTGCTGAGAGCTGGCTGGAGGAGTCTAGCCCCAAGCCACACCCCTCCTACCTGAAGCCCCGCCCATTCCCGCAGGCCCAGATCTGAGCCTCACCCCACATTGTCCAGGGCCAAGTGAAGTCTGTCGCCAGCCTCCCCGTCCTCTCTCCCTATGTCCTCCTTGCTGTCAACCCCATGAGGATTACCAGGGAGAGAATTGTGTCCCTAGAGAATATACAAACCTATAACATGGATGGCAGCTAAAGAGAGTTATATACTGAACTGCAGGGCAGATTCAGGCCCGTTCACATGCACTGCACTGAACTGTCATGGAAGGGAGAGACTTGTTAGTCTGAGGAAAATTCTAACCATTTGAACTCACATGTGGCTTGAAAGGGGGAGAGTGTCATTAGGTTTGTGTGTCACAGATCAAAGGCAGGAAGTCCATGGACAAGTCCTGAATCTGGTGAATTAGCAATGGATGCATTTCATTTCTCTTGTGGCCTAATACCACTTTGGGGTGTGTTTTAGTCTCCAATGACAGGAGCAGAAATTGGCACCTACCATGTGTCATGCATGCCTGGTCCCTTCCAGCCCTTTTCCCCCAGACCAATAATAAAATAATATGTAGGGGACAGGAGCCAAGTGTTAGGATTTTAGGGCCAGATTCCTGGAGATACCAAGCATCCCACAGTCTCATCAAGGTCAATGAGAGCTGTGGGTGCATACCACCTCTGCAGATAAGGTCTGAAGGGCCTGATCCTATCAGGAGACAAGTGTCAAGACACTGAGCATCCTCAGCTTCCATTGACATCAGGGAGAGTGGTATGCACCCACAGCTCTCATTGCAAGCAGTGGACCATAAATCTCATTGGATAAGAGTATAAGCCCCTCAGAGGGCATGGAAGATGATTTTTTATTGTAGGAGAGGGAAAAGAGAGCCCCGACTTATACCAAAACCTAAACCTAAACAAAAATGTTCTTTATTAATGTTAACCAAAAAAGAAAAAAGAAAGAAAAAAAGAGGAAGTGATTTAATGAATCCCAGCCCCAGAATCATGGGATAACAAGCTGAAAATAGACTTTGCCAGCACTTAACTTTATTATATGTGATTTATCGATGCATTGTTTTCACACTTAACCAGTTTTTAATTAAATTTGACTTTTGTTCCATTTGTTGGAAGAGCCTTCCCCTTTGAATGTGGTCAGCACAAAAGTTTGAGAAGTGTGATAGAATTAGAAAGCAAAGAGGCGGATCAATGGCAGCAGACCTCTGCAATCCATGTCCCTCTCTTTTTTCTAATCTACTTATTAGATTCTTATTGTCAGAAAGGATTAGTGTTATGAGCGGCAGGAATTCCTTTCATTCATCGTAAGGCGAGGTAGTGAAGTGTGGCTGCTTTTTTAACAATAACATTCTGGATTTCTCCCTTCACCCTGCCCCCCCTCTCTTTTCTCCTCTCCCACAGAGATTTGTGCAGCGGATTGCGGAGGACATGGCATCTGTGTCGGAGGCACCTGCCGCTGTGAGGAAGGATGGATGGGCTCAGCCTGTGATCAGCGGGCGTGTCACCCACGCTGCAATGAGCACGGGACATGTCGGGACGGCAAGTGTGAATGCAGCCCAGGCTGGAATGGAGAGCACTGCACTATTGGTAGGGGAAAATACTTTTAAAAGAATAATTGAGGAACAGGGAGAGGATGGGGAAGAAAAGAAGCATGCTTAATTAAATCTGTGTGACTTAGTGTAGCATGAGCTCCTTTGTTCTTGGATTTCAAGATCTGACATCATACATTTTCATGTGGGAACAAGACAAAATGTCCTTTCATTTGATGATGACATAGCTATATATAGATATATATTTACTATCGGAAGTGAAATACACATATATAATATTTGATCTCTCAGACACAAGCCATTAAAACTTACCTAGATGCTTTGGAAAATGCCCTACGTTTGACTCTTGTGAAAAGGTCTTTTTCATTAGCCTCCAAGATTCCTCTGTGCTGTGATAGCTGCTTACTCAGAAACATGCAGCCTATTTTAAGTTTCTGTTCCCCTGATTCACTCCATTATTTGCACAACTTATCAATGACATGGAGATTTATAATCAGAAAATTTCTCCCTGATTGCAAAGCTTTGTTATTAATTCTCTCTTTGCCTCACTACCTCTCTAGTCATCTCTTCTTTCTGACCTTCTTCATATGTTTGAGGCACCTGGCCATTACTTTACGTTCTGAACTTGTAGTGCACAGATCATTATTATTGTAAGGTGCCATCAATATGCTTAACACTATAGAAAGTGGCACTGTCCCTTCTTAAGGCATCTGTATGCTCATTAATAATGTGGTTCAGATTTAAATTGCCTCTTCATCTGAGTTAACTTTACTCCCTGAAGCACCTTGCCTGTTCTTCTTTCTGAGATTCACAACTTTGCCCTTTGATCCCAGTTCAGTGGTACTCCCTACACAACCTGTTCAAGTCACACAGCCGTTAGTAGTATCCCAACTACACTTAGAATTCACTAATGGGTCAAGCTCTGCTCACAGTGACAACAGGGTGGGTTTGGAGTAGCTCAATTGACTCACAAGGAGTCCCTCCAGATTTACACTAGTGCCATTAAGTGCCAAATATGGCCATTTGTTTTTTATCGGTTATTCTTAAATTCATTTGTCAACATAGCTAAGCATTCATGTTATCAGCCTGGGCTCCGGGCAGAGTCACACATGCAAAGACAGTCTATAACTGAAGCATAATCACAAATACTTTAATTCCAGCATCAGGATTAGTCAAGAACCATGTTTGTGGCTCAGTTCTGGCTAATGTCATTCTACCACAGTATGGTCTTCACAAACATCACTAATGAAAAAAGCCTGACCCTCAAAAACTCCCCACAACTCATTAGAACAGTGGTCCCCACCGCAGTGCCCATGGGCACCACGGCACCTGCCGGGGCATTTATGTGTGCCCATTGAGTGACCAGAGCCGGCCCAAGCCATTCTTGTGCCCCGGGTCCCGGGCGCGTGGCACATGCGCAACCCCCGTCCTGAGCGCCCGGCAGCCCCAAAAGGTTGGGGGCCACTGCATTAGAAATTATATTCTGTTTTCTCTTCCATGTGTCTAACAACAGCTTTCAGTTTTTCCCATTAACAATGGGTGAAAATCTGTCTTATTAATTACTTTAAACTGAAGGGAAAGCAATTGTGTCAATAGGGGCACTGTGGCTGTGTAATATTGTGTGATAGTTCTATTTAGTGTACTCTCTTCATCAGACTATAGACTTTGAGGGGTGGATATCAACAAAAAATCATTATCTTTGGGGAAAATACTTAAGTTTAGGGAAATATCTAGAGCCCGAGGACAATTTAATTTGGGCTGTAGTCATACACAAAAGTATGCAGTTCATAGGGTGGATCTCATTCTATTAATGCTGATGCAAAAATAAAATACAGATATCTTTGTAGTAATGCAAAGAAAGTGTGTGATATTTCAATCTGCAGCTGATATAGCAAGATTGCTTTCAACCTAATTTTACCTTTCACACTAATTAAAGTGACCACATTATTTGCAGCACTCGTCATTCTTAGTGTAGACATTATCATGGCAGAGGCAAACACCACAGTGCAGCAAGCATCACGATTTTAATGGCACCCACTGTACTTTCATATAGAACTATATTCCCATTTTGCAGTGCTATCTGGGCTTTAGGAACCATCTCTTATTTTGAGTGCAGAAGTAATTCAGTTTCCTTCCCCCCACCTCCCTCCAGATACTGTGGTTTAACAGCAAATTTGTACGTAGGCTCATGCCTCTGATGCTGTAAACCATATTTCCTAAAGAATATTCATTGGCAATTGTATAGAATATAAAGGAGATTTGACAAAGTCATAAATATCCAAGGAAATTGAATAGGCGTGTGAAGGAGTAATAAGCTAGTAATATTGGCACAGATGAAAGGACATTGACTTGGAATTACATTAAGTGTGTGGTAAGCATTCCCCTTGTCCTTGTGTAACTTCCCTGCATGGCAACTTGTTCTGTTGACAGTAATCCCTTATATGTCTGTGTCATTGCCCAGCCTGCATTAGCAACGAGAAGCATAAAACCCATTGCTGAAGTAATTCTTTAATAATATTGCCATGTGTGCAGGTAACAGTGGTAGAAATGGATGATACAAGTAAAGGAAGTTTCTCCTTCTATTTCCTGTTGAGCACATATGAGAGTAAGAACGCCTTTTATTTTCTCGTTTACTGGGAAAGGAATGAGCAGGAAGCACGTTCTCATGATACCTGGAAACTGTGATCCCAATGGATTAATTTTCTTTGCTCATACAAAGAGAGAGTTGTGTGACCTCATACAGAAGCTTGATTGCTCACCTTCTGAGATTTCATTAGCATAACCTCAGTTAATTCCCAACCAGGAAACTGATGCAGAAGCTTGTGTTCATCATCCTAATTCAGCAACCTTCCTTCATCCAGGCAAGAGGATAGAACATAAAGTTGATTATGTAACTGCAGTAATCTTTAAATGCTGCAGAATGGCTTGATTTATTTACTCTGAATTCTTAAAACAAGAACTAAGCAACATACACAATGCAGCTTTCACTTGGTAGAGTCTCCAGTATGTTACAGCATTTCCTTCTGCCACAGTAAAGTAGCAACAATTTAATTTTGTTGTATTAGGCTGCACCAATTATCTGCCACTCTCAGGATATGTCAACACTAGCCCCCTAGTTTGAACTAGGGAGGCTAATGTAGGCATTCAAAGTTGCAAATCAAGCCCGGGATTAAATATCCCGGGCTTTATTTGCATGTTCCCGTCCGGTCGCCATTTTTAAATTCCACTAGTCCAAAGTAACTGCCCGCGGCTACACGCAGCAGTGAAACGGTAATTCGAATTAACTGTTACACCTCATTCCATCAGCTACTTCGGACTAGTGGAATTTAAAAATGGCGACCGGATGGGAACATGCAAATAAAGCCCGGGATATTTAAATCCCGGGCTTGATTTGAAACTTCGAATGCCTACATTAGTCTCCCTAGTTCGAACTAGGGGAATAGTGTAGACATACCCTCAGGGACCACTAAAAGAACCTGAGCTTAAAGGGGAAATCCCTCCCCCTGGTTCCAAAGGGCCAAGTTGTACTTTGGCTCTGCATTGGGCCACTCCATAGTTGAGTAGGGGTGATCCATGAGTGAACTACCGAGGGTGACCAGGCCATCATCTCTGGCGAGTCTAGAAATTGTGTGGATCCATGGGAGTCTAGCCATAAACTTTGCATAAGGGACATAGTGAACTACACCCACTGGCTCTAGTACAGGCTTCAGAGAGTTATGACTGCTCTGCCTCTTGCCTCTGTGATGCAAGGGAAAGAGTCTACCTGGCAACTTGGGCTTTACACAGGAGACTCAAATTGCACCCTCTGTGTGAATTCTTCTGTGCAGCTATTTAACAAGTACATGAGCTTGGAGGCTTTAGTGGATATTGTATGTGACTCTTCCTAGGTGCACATGTGGAGGAGAGGACACCATGATTCTCCTACCCAGTTGCCACCCCTTATAGTGGAGTCAGTATAGACACAGTCCTTGTGGGCTATGAACACAGGACTGTAGTGCCACAGTCAGCTCTAGACTGGGTGGGAAGATGGTCCCGTCTCGGCACTAGACAGCAGAGAAACCCAATGTGGGTGGGAAGAGAAGCACATGCTGACCTCCATGATTTTGGCTGAGACCACTTGAATGTTGCATGATCGCTCCGCAGCAGTGAGATTTTACCGCAGTGAATGCCGCAATGCATATCTAGACAGACAAACAGACGTCATCCCGCCCAATGTAAGCTGTTGCTTATAACACAGTCAGGCATTGTTTTGTCTTATTTAGAGAAACTCCTGATTTTTAGAAGAGATAGGCTATCACCAAAGCTCTGGCATAAATAATCACACACACTGTGAAGAGGCTGGGCTATAATCAGTGCCTCTCGGTTTTTACCTGTGCGGCTGGAACCCACACAAAACGCACTGAGCCAGAGTTGTGTTCTCTATGGGGTAGAAGTGCCAGATCAGAATTACAGGTGCTCAGATGCCCAAGCATGTTAGAATATTTGTCTCTATCTGCAGATCAAACTGAGCAGCTTTTGACAACCAGTCTCACAACTAAACCCAGTTTGGTGTTTTCCGGGGAGAGGTTCAAACCTTGTTAGCACCCACAGCAGAAGTGTGCACGATGCCACACTCCCAAAAAGCTTTCTGCATCAGGTTTGAACATAGCTTAGCCCTGGATGGGGAGGGGATGTAAATGGCAATTGGCACTGGATGCTAAACGTGGGCCAGCTATAAAACTTCTATCAGTGTCACTGTGGCAGAAACTCATGTTATCTTCACTTGCTAAGTACATGAAGGCTGCATTCTGCCCTCTCACTGACATTTATGTTAGACCACTTTAACCCCAGTGACTTCATTGGCACTGTGCCTGATTTATTCTGGTGAACAGCAGAACATGTACATTCTGGGCCCCATAGTATATTAGAGCTCCCATTGCTCCAAGCCCGTTTTATAGGCTAAGCTTGTTCTGCATACCCGTTGTACAGCTTCCCTTTGCACCTCTCACAAGGACTTCCCACAGGTTATAGAATGAGGCATTAATGCCAATGGCACAACTTGTGAATGGGAACATTATGAAATCAGGTAGAAAAAATTATGTCCGAATTTACTAGTGTGGCAAAAGGTTGGGGCCACATACGGAATATTCTCATATGAAGCTGCATTGTTCTTCAAGCCAGCCAAGTTAAAAGTAAATGCAAATAATTGGTATATCTGGCATGGCAACTCCCTCACTACCCCAGTCCCCCATAAAGATTTTCACATCTGAAATTTCAGCAGTGAAGCAAAACTTTGCCCAAGTTTTGCATGTTGGGCTGCTCTGAAATTTTAAACCAGAATCTCTTGGACTTCTGCAGCCATCCGGCTTTCTTGTAAAGCTGTGCTGCATGTGCTCAGTCCTTCTATATGGGAGTGATTTGTAAACCTCAGTCTGTTGATATCTGCTGGGGAAGTAAGGCGTGCTTAGGTCGCTTGCAAAAGTGGGCTTGTGCTTCTGCTAACCCATTATACTCACAGGATTCTAGATTTAAAAGGGAGGGGAGGAATCCTGCTAAGGTTTGTGACTTCTTGGGTGGTCTACATGAACAGATCTGAAATGAGAAACTCCCCCTTAGGGTGCAAGGACTCTTCTGAGTGCAAGATCACAGAGTGTTTAGGAGAAGAGCTAGAACTGGAGAAAATAACATTTAACAGCTCTTACTTGACAACAGCTGTGGAAGCAAAGTGTTTGCAGGAGGGAGCAAAAGAGAGAAAAGCAGAAAATTCCTCCAAAGCATCTTTTTTAACATAGATAAACTGTTGTTAAGAGTGTTTATTGGCTAGAGCAGAAAGCTGTAAGTCATGACTTTGTATTCTATTTTTGCTTCTGCCAATGACTTCTTGTGTGATCTTGGGCAGACCACTTGGGTAGTGGTTTTCAAAGGCACATGCCATCTATTAACTTACAATGAGAATTGGGTTCCTGATTGCCCTGTTTGTCTCCACAACCCCTCTGTGCCTCATTTTATCTCTCTTTACAATGGATGTATTAATATTTACCTTCCTTGCAGAGCTGTTGTGCGCTTAGTTTAATTTTCTAAAGCAATTGGAGATCTTTGGCTCTGTAAATCTAATATGTTATAATTAAAGAGATCCAAAGTGAAAGACTTTTCAGTGCCAATAGGGCCACAGGGGAACAAGGCATCTTGGTTAAGAAAATGTAACACTGTTAGGCAAGATGAAAGAATTTTAAAAAGACTCTGTTTTTCCTGTTGCAGAGGTGGGTTGTTGCAAGCGATCAGAACTTTACAGTGTTCTGCCATTTGTTTTTACTTTCCTGTTTTTCTTGCTGAGCTTTTTGAATCCCTACAACCAGATTAAATGGATGATTGAACACTGCTTTCCTCAGTTCTTTGATTGAAAATTGTTTTGTTCCACCCTTTCCTTCTTTCTCCTCTCCCCACAATAAAAGTTTTTCTTTCAATATCATAGCAAACTTTCCTGTGCCTCTCTTTGCACCTGCACAATCTCATAGTAAGCTGTACTGCACTTATTCAATCCTACCTTAAATGTCCTGTCTTTTATCTCCCAAGCTCACTATCTGGATAAGGTAGTGAAAGGTATGGTCTTCCTTCCTCTTTTTTCCTGTTGTCTTTGTGGTTTTTTTTTAAATGCACCGTGAACATGCTGTCTTGAGGTTGCATCTTTTTACTCATTGTCACAAATCTCTTGTTAATACCTGAAAGAGTGAATGTTCCAGTCATTTTGGTAGGAAATGCCTCTGGAACTTCATCCTTCGTAAATGCTGTAATCTCGTGTTAACATTATATCAGTGTTCCTTTCCTCTCTCCCTCCCCTCCACAACATCTCTCATCCCCTTCCCACCCAGCCAGGTAATCAAAGTCAGGAGGAAAAAAAACCCATGTCTGTCAGTACAGCAGGTGCCCTACCCAACATTTGTTTTGTTAAATGTATATGACCCATATGGTAACAAGCAGGTGAGTGTGCAATCTGTATGAAGTCTCCAGGTTTTAATCTTTAGGTGGAAATTTTATCCAGAATGTCTAAGGGAAGATACTTTTCTTTATATGAAAATGCTATGGTCTTGCTATTGCCCAGCTCTGTAAATCACTAAAGTTCCATTGAATTTAATGAAATTGCATTGGTTTACACCAGCTGAATTTCAGGCCTTACATGCCTGTCTGAATTAGTGAAAAATGTCTGGGCTTGATTCCGATGTCATCTTTGCGTCAATCAGAAGAAAACAGAGTTACATTGATAGAAAACGAGTGCAATTGGTTTTCATACTATATTTCCATACTCAAAACACTCAGTTCCCATCTCAGAGCTGCAATACGTTATCTGATTTAATTTATGAAATTATAACTGTAATGGCCAAACCGACTTTAATACAGAAATATTGACTGCAATCAGCATTTCTCAGATAAGTATAACAAATGGATAAGAAATGTGATTGAGTGGGTCACAGATGTCCTTTTCGGTGTCTGCTGATACTACACACAGAGCAGTTGTTTTTCCAGTTTAAAAAAATCAGCTCAAGGGAAACTCTTCCTACCACTAAATTTAGACTTCAAGTTCATTTTCAGTTCTGAGCAATCACAAATGGCAACCAACCATTAAGAGATTCATGGAGAAGAACACACGTGCTATAGTATTGGTCCTGCGAATGGTTAAAATGAAGTGTCTTTCCACAGTGTTTTTTCTTGTGTGACAAGAAAACATGGTGGTCCTGACAGCTGCACTTTTCCAGATGAATTTATGATCTGGCATCTGCTTCCTGCTTCATTTGATAGTAAAGTACATATTCAATCAGAGATGCAAATAGGGAAAGACTTTGCGTGGCCAGACACATATTAATGATAAGAAAGAGTCGATGGTTTCAACAACTAATTAGTCGTTTTGTGAGAGAGAGATGCACCAGAGAGCATGTTCATTCATGAATCTTTATGTTTAGATTGACTTTCAGTTTAGTGGCAGTTAATTTTCTCTAACTGCACAGGGTCAATGAAACACCCTTGACTTGCTTTAAACTAATATAAAGGATTCCTTGTTAAATTAAGGAGTGGGGCTCTTAGTCTTTCTTTAGGGAGTAATAGTGGTGGCATTCTTAAAATAATATATAGGTCAGCACTAGGCGGTGTGATCAGAACCTCTGGCTAATGTTGTACATGTCAGTGCTTTGCATTTCAAAAACTCTCAGGATTTCTTCCTTTCATCTCCATTTGCACTGGAGAAGATTGGATCAAAAGATAACAGATAAGCACCAAGGGAAAACAGAAGATGAAAAATCATCTTGCAGAGCCTCTCTCCTTGAGATATAGAGACCTGAGATAATCAGAAGGCTCCCGCACTGTCCCATTTAAAAAAAAAAATCTTCTACAAATTTACGTTCTTGCTCTGAACAGCCTTTTGACTGATTCTGATTGCCAGGAATAAAGGCACATTATACTTACTGTGTTTTGCAGTGGATAATGGGTTAAGCAACATACTATGAATAAACCATTCACTTGCCATTTACATTGCATTCCCTCCTTTGGAAATATTAGCAATAGCCAACTCTTTCAACATACATGATTTTTACTTGGCTAAATGCACACTATGCAATTTTCAAAATTACATTTCTCATGCCATTTTGGCTTTCTTAATTATTAACATGTTTCTGGTTGAAATCCCTCCCCAGCAATCTTGGCTTATTGAGGTGGAATAGGATTGACTGCTGGCTTTCCTACTGTTTTAATGTAAATCAGTGAGTCAGTCAAGGCTTTAGAATAGGTTTTCTCTTGTTTCGTAGGGATGAGCAAATTTCAGGAGCAAACTTAAATATGTTTAAAACCAAGTAGTTCTTCACTAATGGAGGGCTGAACTGAAATCATTTAATCTTATCACTGGAATTGGGCACTCCAGATTAACGCCATTTTTTCAAAAAATTCAGTGATCTGCCTTTATTCTGTTTGGAAGTTTGTCCTTGAGAGAGTTTCCTTATATTCTAAATGTCACTGGAATGAATAATATCACTCGGGATAATTCATACCTGTTTATGGGTGAATAATTCTTATCTGAAAAGTTAGTCATCTAAATCTGCAGTAAGGCCCCTAATAAATGGTCTGGTTTTCAAAGGTGCTATGCAATCACATTTTCCTTTTAACTCGGTGAATTTTTAGTGTGTAGTCACTTGCCAAATCCTGTTTGCTTTCCTTGCCCATTTAATATGGGTGTAATTACATGAGTGAAACGAGCAATATTAAGCCTTAACATACTAGAAACATCTGATTTGAGGCCTCTTCATCCATCTCTTAAGTAAGATCACTCTGGTCCATTGGTTGAGTAGTTTGGAAAACATTTTACCTTTGTGTTACTATAGTATTGAGAGATCTCTTAATGCCTTGCTTTGCCTTGAAGCACACAGAATTTTTCTAGATAACTTTAAAGTTATTTTTCTTGTTGGCAACCACTGTTTGCATTCATTGGAGTTGCATCCAGCTTGTGACCACATGGATTCAGAACTCTACCAGGTCTGGGGGGACATATCAGGAGATGCAACAGTGCCTTTTTTTTTACAGCCTGATAGAGGAACGACAAAGGAGAATAAATTCATTCTCCTTGCGCAACTTGATGATCAAACCTGTATCACTTAAGCTTAATTTTATATGGCAATGAGGCTTAACTTGAAGGAAGTCCCAGCTATACTTAGTTTATAATTGAGACTAATTAGGGGGCCTTAATTTTTCAGATCATTAACAGGATGTTATTCTGGCGACCAATCTTAAAATGGCAGGGTAATCTCTTCCTATTTCTAGTGAATGTCCCTGTGATAGTGTGACATTCATTTTTGTCTAGTTGAAACAAGCCTGTCTAGGCTGCTTTTTGCATGGTATGCTTGAAGTCCCCATGAATGAGCAAAGCTGCCTTCCCTTCTCTCTTAAGAATGTTTTTTATAGTAGCATCTTCAAGTGTTTCAATTAGAAAATCACGTAGGATTCAATCTTACACTACCTACTTAAGTAAAGTTCCCATTGACTCCAGTGCACAGATTTAGGGAGAGCAGAAATACGTCCTTAAAAGTGTTTTCTCCCTGAAAGCCTCATTCACTTTTTCAATTCCTTTTCCTGCCTAAATTTCATTTAATAAAAACAAAACAGGCAAAATCATCAACTATCAGAGATCACTGAGCTTGCGAAACATGGTGACCTAGGTCTGAGGGGAGTATAAAAAGTATGTATATTCCAGCCTTGCTGATCGTCAGAAGTGCTTCTCAAACACCAGATTATCTCGTGGCTTTAGTACACAGGTTTTATGAAAAGATTCATTTGCATTGTCATTTCTTAGCATTCTTTATTGTTGCAGGGCTGTTGTGGAACACGTAATACTGTATCTATTCATATCTGTGTGGTGGTGACCGTAGCCACATCATACCCTGCAGAGACATGTAATAAATGAGATTTATCAAGCCCCTTGCCTTCCCTCTGCTCACCAATCGATCTCTCCTGGATGCTAGTCCAACATTCCAGAACTCTGAGTTCCAGCGAGCAGCACCAGTTGTTTATTTTTAACCAAACTGGCAGACAAATGTTTTCCCCTTCACCCCTAAATTTCCATTTCCAGCCAGTGAACCAGGATGGAGAGTATTCATGCATTCATCACGGGCAGCTTTTCTGAAGGTTAAACATTACAGTCATAGGGTCTAAATCTTACAGTTTGTCAGGGCTTGGAAGAGGAGTTTTATCCCACTGGGAAAGGGAGAGTCCTAACTATGCAATGGAACACATATACACACACCAGCAAGGTTTTCTGTCTATCTTCTCTCCAAACTATCCACTGTGGTCTCCTTAGATTCACCTGGACAAAGTCCCGTGGGAGCCGTGAAAATCCATTCAAGTTGATGTAACATAGGCTTTATACATTTAAACATGCGGAAAATTACATCCAAAAGACGGTAAAAAGAATATTCCGGTTGCAAAGTCAAGCTCTTGGAGGTGAAAAATGACAGGATTATGGTTTCCTGGCAAACCTAATTCCTCCCTCTTGGATATGCATTCTGAAGCTGTTTTTAAGTACGCAATCACATATTTTTACTTTAGGACCCCTGCCTCATTCACTGCACAGGATAGGTGTGCTCACTGAGGGTATGTTTACACTGCATTCCTCTTCCAAGAGAGGAATGCAAATGCAGACGAACGAAATTGCAAATGAAGTGCAGATTTGAATTTCCCGTGCTTCATTTGCATAATCGCGTCCAGGCACTATTTTGAAATACCCTATTTTGAAAAAAGAAATGCTGTCTAGATTCGGTTATTTCGAAAGAAAACCTTTCTTTCAAAATTACCCTTACTCCTTATAAAATGAGGTTTAAGGAATAAACAACGAAATAATCGTGTATAGACAGCATTTCTTTTTTTGAAATAGGGCATTTCAAAATAGTGTTCAAACGCAATTATGCAAATGAAGGACAGGAAATTCAAATCCGTGCTTCATTTGCAATTTCGTTTGTCTGCATTTACATTCCTTTCTCGAAAGAAGAATGCAGTGTAGAAATACCCAGAGAGAGTGCGTTTTGTCAGATCATTATAACTTGGAGAAATTTGAGTAGGTTTTCATGGCAATGGCAAAATTTACAACTCTTGACACTAGAGTTTGTCAATGAGCCTATTGTAAGAATTTATTTTTTTACATGGGTAAATAACATAATAGTTGCCAATCTTGTACTTTGAAATTGCTTAAATTTTTTAGCCTAAACTTTAAAAAGAGCTCACTCTGAGACAGATACTGGGCATGAAAAACTTCAGCCCAAATAGCTGATGTTTGGCAAAACAGCTGCAGACCGGGTTATAAAATGGGACATATCAAGTAGCCTTGACTATAGGCAAAGCTACCACTTCTTCCTAGAATAACGTGTGTGTGTGTGTGTATATATATATATATATATACACATACACACACACACACACACACACACACACACACATACACACACTCTTTTCGGAGGAATGATATACCAGGTGTGTGTGTATGTGCATAAATATAAAAAGGTCATTTTAAAGAGTTTCCCCCCACTCTGATGCTTGTTCAGTTGGACCAGTGCAAAGTTGGGCAACTGTTTTTGAAAACAGATCGATAGAAAAAATAGTTTCACTGTAAGTGTTTAAATATCTATAAAACAGATTTTTCCAACTGAAATGGCACCCTGCACTCAGTGGAACCTATACAGAGTACAGGTGGGTAGGAGTGAGTAGGAGTGGTGGGTAGGAGTGCTCTACCAGCACTGTATGGGATGACTTCTCTACTCACTCATGACCCTCCCTTGTGGGAGCAATGCAGTCATGCCAAAGTCATGTTGATCAACTCTTCATAGTACATCATACCATCATGTAGTCTCTCTTCACAGACAGATATGTACATATCTAGTTGCATAAATACAGAGAGGCAGAGTGGCCCAATGGAGAGGATGCTAAAATGGGGCTTAGGAGACCTGGGTTCTCCCCAAATATAGGGTGGATTGCTGCACGCACTGCTAAATAATCAGGAAAGCAGAGTGCATCCCCATTCCAGAAATCCATCATTGCAGTAGCGGTGGGAAGCCACGAGTGGTAGTCACCAAAGCTCGAACTACTAGTACAATGACTGTAATGCCCTTCTCTTACTGTACTGTCCCTTCGATTCCTGATTGCAAAAGAGGCAGGAAACCGTATACATGGGAGAGGAGAGATAATTAGAAGGCAAAGGAAAAAGTTGTTTTAAGAGGTTCCCCAGCACATTATCAGGTTGTCTTTCTATGTCTATAGCCCTCCTAACGCCTTCCAGTGCACTCGAATGTGTTTGTTTGCCTTGCAGAGGGTTGCCCTGGTCTGTGCAATGGCAATGGCAGATGCACTCTGGATATGAATGGCTGGCACTGTGTCTGCCAGCTGGGCTGGAGAGGAGCGGGCTGTGATACTTCCATGGAGACAGCATGCGGCGATGGAAAAGACAACGATGGAGGTAAGATGAAAGTGTGTGTGCACTTTATCAGGCTTCACAGGACCCTTACACTATTTTCCTTAGGGAGGCCTTTAGCTAGCTGGGACAACTCTGAGGTGCAGAAAGTTCTTATTCTTGACAGCCAGTGGAGAATGGATATTGAACTTTGCCAGACTAATTCAGGCATATTTTGTATATATTTAAATTGATTGAATTGATTGCAGAGGCAGGAGGTTTATTTATCTTGAGAACAGGCACTGCACAGTCAGAGGGAGTGCAGGATTCCCTGCACCCCACTCCACCTTTGTGCCTCAGCAATGGCACAGGGCGATGAGTTTCCCTGTCTCCTAAGACTGCAATAGGAGTCCTTACTCACTTGGGGTAGATGTGAAGCAGCAACCTAGAGGTTTAACTAGCTGAACCACATGCCCCCAAACCATCCAGCCCCTCTCAGTCCACCTTTTATTGATTCCAGTTCCATGCATAATGAGTCAGGCATGAGAATAATAGCTCAGCATAATGCAAAGTTAATGTTCAGAGTTATCTCATTACAAAGGAAACCCTGGAACAGTGTGAAGGTTTGAATTAGAGGACTAGAGATGAGATATTAAATTTGAGGCACAGGAGAGACTGCATAATTTGTTTTGTTGTCACTCAGCAAAAAGCTCTGTTAACCACAGTCCGGGCCAGGACCCAGACTGAAATGCAGACTGAGTTTTCACATGTCTTGTTTTATCATATTAACAAGAACAGTACAGGATTTTTTTAAAGCCAAGCCTGTGATTATCGACTTCACAGGGATTGGGCTTCTGATAGAATATTTAAAATGCCTTTGTACATCTGGCATGGTACATGGACCAAATTGTCCCCTTATAAAGATGGGGGAGAAACACCCAGAGCCTCATACAAAGAGTGCAAGATGTAGAACAAAGGCCGCTTATTCCATCAGATGAAACCAAATACGACTGTATTCGTTCTATCTATTAACAGCTGACACAAGGCACCAATAAAGTTCACCACACCACATGTGCAAAAATATGGTAAATATATCCAAACATAATCCTAGTTTCTGTGGAAAAAATTGTCATTTCTTGGAGCGAAGGCACAGAATCTCAGAGGTAATCCACCCCAGAGCAAATGGAGCCCATAAACTTAACATCAAAAAAGGGTGATCAGACTCCGGCTCTGTGGGGATGTACTCAGGGATTCCATGGTCTGAGATGTCCATTTCTAATGTGGTGACTCACTGCGTTATCCATTTCAAAGGAACTGTTGATTACCTTGTCAGCCAACAAGGCAACAGATGTAGATTGGAAAAGCAAAGGTGAGTGCTATGTTTATCCTGTGATAAGCATTGGAAAATGCAATCCAGCCCTTTGTATGCATTACAACCTAAAGATAGAGAGTCCATGAGAGATGGACACAACAGTCATAATGGGTTTTACTGCACTATTGCTGCGGACATTGTGCAGCTAGAGAGCAAAACAAGTATAAGCTTAGCTGGCTTGGGGACCACTTTGTGGTTTGCTAATGTTACATACATGGGAGATATTAGGACATAGTTAGTGTTGAGACACTTTTCCCTCATCCTGGGGCCAGCTGGAGATCACTAGCTAGAAGGCACTCCCTGCTCCTAGAGCCAGGAGGAAGGTAGGCATAGGAGCTAGGATAGTGGTTCCATGCAGGGTGATCTTTGCGGCTAGATCTGCCAGCTTGTCCGCTGCTCTGCTTTGCTGGGATGGAGCAAAGCAGCCAGAGTGATAGATTTGACCCATGGTCTTTAAACCTGTAACTTGAAAAATCCGTTTTTGCTCTGCACAGGAAGATAACTGGGAAAAGATGTTCAATGGCTCACACTAAAGGCTTGTTGGCCTGTATCAGAGGCAAACAGTCCTGCGCCGCCCCACTGGGAGATTCCAGGGCGATTGTGCCTCATGCACTCACATTACCTCCAAGAGCACTGAGGGAGCATGGGCCAGAGTGACTCCTGCTTCACTCTTTCAAGGAGCATAGTGATTTGGCACCCAGAGTGTGTGGGTATCAGAGTCCTGTCTCCTACAGCAAAGATACATTCGTGCTCATAAATGATATGGAAACTCCCAAAGGGTATGTCTACACAGCAAAGTTATTTCAAAATAACAGCCATTATTTTGAAATAACTTTACCAGTGTCTACACAGCCAAACCGCTATTTCAAAATTAAATCGAAATAGCGGAGGGCTTATTTTGAAATTGGTAAACCTCATTTCACAAGGAATAGCGCCAATTTTGAAATTGCTATTTTGAAATAAGTGCTGCATAGACACTTATTTCAAAATAGGGGGCCTCCAGCTCTTCCCAGGGTGCCACTCTGGGCACTGGTGGCCACTCTGGGCACAACCAGGAAAACTCCTCTCCCGCCCCCCCCCCCCGACTCCGGAGCCCTTAAAGGGGTAGACTCTGGCCACATTGCCTGTGCCAGCTCCAAGCCTGCCAGCCCAGAGCCAGCAGTCGCTGCACCTGACCCAGTGGCCCCAGCATGAGCCAGACAGCCAGTGCCAGACAGCCCTCCACCACTCCCCAGAACCAGTCTACCAGCTCCCAGGAGCCTGCCAGGGGCCAGAAAAGGCGGGCACCTGCCTGGTCCAGTGCAGAGATCAGGGACCTAATTCATGTTTGGGGGGGTGACTCCAACATCCGTGATCTCCTCACTAAACAGAGGAATGCAACTGTCTAAAGGCGGATAGCTGCCTGCCTGGCAACCAAAGGCCACATGCAAACCCAGGAGCAGGTTCGCATGAAAATAAAGGAGCTGCGGCAGGCGTATGCCAGGGCCACAGGGGGCAGCTCCCAACCAGGGGCAGACCCAGACCCCTGCCCCTATTTTGATGCCGTGGACTGCATCCTGGGGAGCAGGACAGTCCATGCCCCACAGGTGGTCATCGACCCTGGGGCAGAACTTGCTGCCTCCTGCTGCTCCAGCCCCTGCTTCCTTCCCATCTACCGCTCCTCCTCCCACTCCTTCTCCCCCTCCCACTTCTTCCTCCCCACCCTCCCCATGCCCTCAGGGACGCCAAGGCCCCTGCACCTGCAGTACTGGGAGACAGTTGGGCCAGCGACACCCCCAACCCTGAGCTCTGAGCTTCTCCTCCTCCCGCCTCCCAAGTTTCCCCAGTCTCATCTCAGTTTCATTCCCCCCCCCAGTTTTGTTCAATGAAGAGGCTTTGTTGTAATGAACACGTGTCTTTTATTGTACAGCAAGAAGGGGGGTTAGGAAGGGGTAAGTGGAAGGATGTGAGGGAGGAATGAGGCACACCAGGGAGACTGTTACTGCCTGCAGAACGTGCATCCAGGCTCGCAGCAACACATCCAGAAGAAGTTTCAGAGTGCCCAAGGGCGGCTCCGGCTCTATGCTGCAGAGTGCTCTGGTGTCCTGAGTGAGGGCAACCAGCGCACGCAGAGAAAAAAATGCTTTGCTGTCCCTCAGCGAGGTAGGCAAGCAAGCAGGGACACCTTAGAACCAGCTGTCCGGGGGGGGGGGTCCCTTTAAGCACAGGTCTCAGATAGTCTCAGGCAGCAGCCACACAAGGTAACTCCTGACCTGATCCCTGCCAGAACCGGTTCTGGCCAGCCTTAAATGCGATTCAGCGTCCTATCAGTGTGGACGCGCTATTTCGAAATAGCAAAACACTATTTCGGAATGCATTTTGTGTCTAGATGCATTATTTCGAAATAAACTATTTTGAAATAATGCTGTAGTGTAGACATACCCTAAATGATCTGGGAAAAGGGGTAAACTGTGAGGTGACACAATTTGCAGACCATAAAAAACTACTCAAAATAACTAAGTTCCAAGCTGAATGTGAAGAATTATTACAAAGGGATTTCACAAAACTGGATGACAAGGCAACAAAATGGCAGATGAAATTCATTGCTGATAAATACAAAGTAATGTACATTGGAAAACATAATCGCAACTGTACACATAAAATGATGGGATCTCAATT
Organism: Pelodiscus sinensis; assembly: GCF_049634645.1. Classification (NCBI taxonomy): domain Eukaryota; kingdom Metazoa; phylum Chordata; order Testudines; family Trionychidae; genus Pelodiscus; species Pelodiscus sinensis. Next base: position 316,071,118 of record NC_134711.1, read on the forward strand.
AGCAGTTACCACGTTAGAAAGCAATCTTGGAGTTATTTTGGAAAGTTCTCTGAAAATGTCCACTCAGTGTGCAGGGGGAGTTTTAAAAAAAAGCAAACAGAATGTTAGGAACCATTAGGACAGGGCTAAGTAATAAGCCACAAATTGTAATGCCACTGTATGAATCCATGGTGCATTAACACCTTGAATAGTGTATGCTGATCTGACTGCCCCATCTCTAAAAAGATGTATTAGACTTGGAAACTTCCATATCAGGAGAGATTTAAAAGAATGTGAGTTTTCAGCCTGGTTATGATAACCAGGATATGATAGAAGCTTAATATCATGAATGGAGTGGAAAAGATGAATAAGGAAGTGTTATTTCATCCTGTACAGAACACAAAAACCAGGCATCCCCCCCAATAAAATTTAATGGGCAACAGATTTAAAACAAATAAAAGGAAGTACTTCATGTAGCACACCATCAACCTGTGGAACTCATTGCCAGGGGAAGTTGTGAAAGCCAAAACTATGACGGGGTTCAAAAAAGAATTACGAGTTCCTGGAGTATAGGTCCATGTATGGCTATAAGCCAATCTGATCAGGGATGCAATACCATGCTCAGGGTGTCTCTAGCCTCTAATAGCCAGAAAATGGAAGTGGCTGAGAAGGGATGGCTCACTCAGTAATTGCCTGTTCTGTTTATTCCCACTAAAGCACTTGGCATTGGCCACTGTCAGAAGATAGGATACTGAGCCAGCTGGACCTTTGGTCTGTCCCTGTGTGGCTCATTATCATGTTCTGTTGGCGGTGCAAAGACTAGAGTAGATTATTTCTCACTCACGTGCCAGTACAGGGCAAGTTTCAGTCTAACTTTTAAACATTAATTTGTGCATATGTGTCTAAAGCAAGAGTCAGTTTGGGTCATACTTTTGTAAGCAGTTTGTACCTAACTCCAATTGACCCCAATGGGAATCTAAATGTTTTTTTATATTTTTAATTTGGTCCTTTGTTCCCAGAAGAGCTTCTGTGTATTCAGAAGTTTCTCATAAGAGAATTGTGATTTGGGGCTTTGAATCTTGTTTATAGTAAGTGGCATTTTACTCTGCCTGAATTCACCATTCAGCTGGTTCCAACGCCATAACACTGCCACTATCAATTCCTTACTGTAATTGTTCTAGAGTTAAAATCTTTTTTGTCAGGTCAGACTACATGGGAGACAGGAAATAGAAACTCTTCTGTAAAGGAGAGAGCTGTTTGGCTCACAAGAAGCAGTAACAAGCTGTGGCAAGAGTAATTCAGAAATGCATTCAAAGAGAATCCTTGTCGCATTTAGAACATCAATATTGCCAGGAAAAATCCCAATAAAAATGTGTCATTGGGCAGGCCTACCAGAACTGTTTTCACATGTGGGGTCTAATTCTGCCATCAGTTACATGGATGAACAACTTGAACTGAAGTAGCATTGCACCAGATTTTACACCAAAGCTCATGTTTATCCCAGGGTCATTACAGGGGAAACAACTATCAGTAATTCACCTTTAACAATCCAGTACAATTAAGCTTTCAAGGATTATGCAGGCTGCACCCAAGGAGTCACAAAATGTATTACGGCAAACTGCACAGGTTTTATAAAAATGTGCATAGAGAGGAAAATCCTAGAGTGAATCTTGACATTGTTGTTTGTTACATAACCACGCTATTTCAGACATGCAGACACTAGTCCCTCTGTTACAGCCCACATGCAGAGAAGTCTGTCACATTCTTATAACAGTGCAGACTAGGGATGTTAAATATTGGTTAATTGAATAGTCGATTAAATTAATGAATTCTTATTGGTTAGTCAATTATTCTATACTCCCCTGGGGCAGGGCTGGCAGCCAGTGTGCTGTGGCCTCACTCCCAAGGAACCTTCTGCCACTCCACACTACTGCCTCTGTATCAGAGGCTTCAGTGCAGGATGCTAGGGGCGAGCTGATCTTCAAGGGAAGCCAGTTTAAAAACCAGCTCCCCTCATGGACCAGCTGCCTGTTGCCCTGTGCTGCTGCCTCTGATAAAGAGGCAGCAGTGCAGGGTGGCAGTAGTCCCTGTCTAGGGGGAGTCTAAGCTCCCATACCCAGCATGAGCTGTTACTGAGCCGGGCTGCCTGCCCACCTGGCTCCTAATACACTTTAAATGCAGAACTGCAGTGGTGGTAGGTCCTGAACCCAGCGTGAGCCAGGACTAAGCTGGGCTGCTGGTCAGACTGCTAAAAAATGTACTGGCGGGGCGGGGGGAGGGAAATATGTGTAGTCTATAGCATTAATGTATAAGCTTTTGTTTACTGGTTAATCGGCTACACTATTACATCCCAAGTGCAGACCTGGAAGTCTTAAGCAACCAAGTGACTAGCCTTAAGTAAAACCTTGAGCCTTAAGGGAGAATATAGGGACCATTTCCTTCCTGGAAAATAGACTTCCTACCAACAGTCACCTCTGCCAGGGACTGTGTCTGAGGGCTTATCCTACCCAACTCAGAGCTATGTTGCATATGAGCAACCCTGCTTCAGCACTTTATTTTGGGAAAGCTTTCCTCCTGCACAAATAACTTTGTATTAACAGCTGGAGCTTATTGAAATGTTTGGCTAGTCTAGCGATTTTATTATCTAAGCATCTTCCAGCGCCCTGAGCTTTTCGGGGAACTATTAATATTAAACTAAATATCTCCTTTTCGCCAACGTTTTTATTCAATGACATGTTAAGTTTCGGATGAAGGATTTATCACTGATCCTGAAATTCTCTGAGGAAGTGAGGTCAATACCTGGAAGGGAAGATTCTAAGGTCTTCAGGTAGTTGTGTAGTTTATTTGGTATGTGGCTCTCGTTTGAGTCAATATTTAACTAGCTTTCCAGTAAGGGACAATTAGATGCAGTTAAGAAAGAGGTAAAATCAAGGCCCTGACCATTTATAGTAATTAAAGATGCCATAATAAGTTTGGCAAGGAACTGTTGTTATTCCCTATTGTTCTTTCTTAATTCTTATATTGATAATATTACTTTCCTATCTGCACTCCCCTAATTTACGTGCAGAGTTCTTCTTCATCTCCTATTTCAAAGTACTGTGCAGCCTGGATGTGGGGTGTTAAATAGCTATTGTGCTCCCATCCAAAGAATGGTGGACAACATGATTCCCATGTAGCATACTAAAAAAGACAAAAGGGAGTCACCCTAGAAGCTCTGTGTAAATATAGCAACCTATTTCTAAAATTATTTCTCAATCATTATATGAATGAGATAGATAAATGTGCTTGAGCCTCCTCCATATATCCCAGTAATATTGGCATGGGATCTCTGATGTCTCTCCCCAGTTGAAACAGATCTGAAGGATACTCAGTGATGATTATGGTATCTGCAAGGCATTTTAAAAGTATTTTTCCTCTGTTAAAGTAACTTGGATCCATCCCAGGCTGTTTAGCACATGAGAGCAGCCTGCTGACCTTCTCTTCTCAAATGCCTTCTCCCTATCAGGGGACTGCCATATCAGCATGATCTTTTTCTCTGGAGAAGTGAAAACGGCACCATCCTATTCTCTCTTCCCTCTCTTCTGTCACAACTGAAATATCCAGATCTCTTTCCTCCATTTATATCTGATTCATGTGACCCTAGCACGGGGAAGCCAAGTAAAATTGCAGTGTCCCAAAGAACACAGGGCTTCCTACTCATCTTTCCAATTCCATACTCAACTAGTTCTTGTGCAAGTGTTTACAGTTTGAAAACACAATCCTGCCTCTCTTTCTCCAACCCCCTCTAAAAGAATTAGATTCTCTTCTCTTTCATTCTGCAGAGCACCAGGCAACTCAGTTCTTTCATTTTGGGTTTTTACCTGAGTCTTCTGGAACTAGCCACTGCTGGCACAAGATACCAGAGTTGATGCACCAACTTCTTGTCCTACCCGGATCTAAATACGAAGGCCAGGTTCTCAGCTGCTATAAATCAGCATTTTTATATTGGCTTCATCACAGCCCATTGACTTCAAAGTTAGGCCAGCTTCCTCCTTTGATCATTTTATTTACTTTGGGGAAGGGTGAGAGATTTCCCAGGCCCCTGGGCAAGGTGGGCAGCAGCTGTGTGCTCCCAGAAGGGGTGTGGCCAGGGGCAGAGCAAGGTGGAGCTGGAGGCATGAAGCCCACAGCCCCACCTGGAATGCACCGAGACCCTCCTCAACCCTTGGCAGCCCAAGAGTCTCCAGCAAAGATTTAAAGGGCCCAGTGCTCCGAATGCCATAGTAGTGGTGACCAGGAGCCCTGGGCCCTTTTGAATCACCAGGCTTCTGAGCAGTTGCCCACTTTGTAGTGTGGAAGCCTTAAGAGGGTGCTTTACACTCTAGTGCTATGAAGAATCTGGCACTTTTTTTTACCACTCTCCCTGCTTTTGTTTGAGGGCAAAAATGTTCTCTTGGGAGAGCTGGTGTGAGGACTAAGTGTGCTTTTGCAGAATGTAGGGGCCAGATGGGAAAATAATGTCAGGATTGTAAAAGAAATAGTATAAAGAACCCGACACAATCCCAAAACAAATTCGGTGGCAGTAGACACCCTGATAGGTGCTTTGCAGTGTTTAGTCAGTTCAGATTTTTTGTTTCCTGCATGCTGTTTAGAACCTTTACTTAATACATGCAAGGCTTTTATAGTACAAGAAGATTGTCTCCCAGACATGGTAGGAGGGCTTTCCAATTTCCTGATCACATAAAGAATGATTCGGTAATATGCTAGCTGCATTTACGAAGGCTAAAAGAAGTATTAAAATCTGAACGAACCTGGGAAAACAGATGTCATAAATTATCATTTATCATCACAACCTGCTAAAGAGAGGAGGAAACCGCAAGCTTCGCCTGAAAAGATCTAACAGCTTTTATACGGTGATTTGTTAGAAATCTTTGTCTTGGAGGAGAGCTATTAGTCACCCTCCCTCAAGTAAGACAGCAGAATCACTAATTCACATTTTCAGGAGTTTCATTTCTTCTGTGACTTTCTGGCAGGACAGCAGCCATTGTGCAGCATGTGCACTAGGCATCTTTGGGACTATGTGAGTGTCATGTGGAGCCATACCTCAGGACACTCAGAAATGGATATCACTGCACCATCTCCATAGCTGCTGCATTGCAGCCAGGGAATTGACGGTCTATCAGACGGTCAGGCCTTACCAAAATGCCTGTTCCTGGCATATTCCTAGAACAGCACTTGCCTCTGCCTTGGAAAGAAGGTGTAATGACACTGTAGGGTGCAGAATGTGACAAGGAAGGGATGGACGTTCTCTAGACAAGCCTCATCTGAAGAAATGGAGAGATCACATGTTCACATGAGTTCACGACCACTTCCATTGTGAAGAGGAAATCATAGAATAAGGATAGCTAGACAGGGTGCCTCCCATTATTATCTTCATGTTATAGGCAGTTAGAGCAATCCTATCAACAACTATTTAACCCTTCCTCCCCCTTCCATTCCACATCATAGTCTTAGTCATGCGCTGTGACAAGCAATAGCTCTTTGGAATAGGGATTGTCTTTTTCATGACCTGTCTGTAGAGTATCTAGCACGGTGGGGCTCTAATCCTTTTGAAAGAGATACATATGGAGGAAGAGTTAACACACTTTATTGTTCTTGCTGTTTCATAAACACTAGATGCTGCTAGAATACAAATATTGTTTATTCTTTTGAGTCTATAAATGTGTACTGGGTATTTCAAAGAAGACACAGTCCTCTTTCACAGAGAGTTTGGAATCTAGCTTAGAAGATAACCAAAATAAAAATGGAGGCAGATGGGGAAGGAGGAGAAGGACAAAGTGGTTGCTCGGGAGTGAATGGACCCCCTCGTCCCCTCCCATCCATTGTTCTATTACATTTGTGTTGAGTTTTCCTTTGATTCTATATCATTTTTGCAAGATCATACTAGTATAGGGCCAGATGCTGAACATTGTACATTGACTAGTGCTCATAGGTAAAATTCAGCTCTGCACAGAGCTCCAGCACAAAGTCTATTGGCTACTTGAGTCTCATAGGTATAAGCTTTGATCTAGCCCTCTGCACATTTCTTTGGTCTTTGCTGTGCAAGAGGTCAGACTACATGATCATAATGGTCCCTTTTGGTCATAAACTCTATGAAGCTATGAAGCAGCAAGAATAATCAGATATGTTTATTCTGGCCACAGATGTGCATCTGTTAAAACCTCCTCTTTGTTGTCCATGTAATAACTCTGAGATCATTACAGAGCAAATAATTATCAGTCTAACAGATAATGTTATGCTGTCATTCTGTGGAGTGACGGACAGACAGGAGCACCTCTTACTCTTGTACAGAAAGAGGAAATGCCCCCTACTGCTTTAGAAAGGCTAGCCATTTTTTGTTGCTTAGTGTATTACAAAAGGTTTTCTTGGGCACTGTTCTCGTTGAAAGTCGGCAGAAAAATTTCCAGTGTCTTCAATGGGAGTAAGATGAAGTTTTGAATTCATCAGGTCTATTCTTCCAGGATTATAGCATCAGGGTTCATCAGGAATATGTACCTGCTTTCAACAGGATAGTCTGTTTTCATGGTTGCTGGCTAGTATTAGAGGTGTCAGGCTCCAAAATATTCTGTGTAGATGCTGTTCTGTCCTCTCCCATGGCCCATATGTTCCATCACAGTATTCCCCATGCAGCACCCATCATCGTTTGCTTAAACACATAACACCTCTAGCTGAACGTTATTTGCATTCCATTCGTTGATGCTAGCATGAAGGATTTTGGTTGCAGCATCCATAACTCTGTAGAAAAGCTCCATTATTCAATCCTGGCAAGCTAAGACACTGCCCATTAAATCACCCAACACAGTTCTGAGGCTATGAAAAGTCACAGCTAATTTGAAATTTTATTAGCTCTCAGCTGATCTTGTTTACTGCAGAAGCAGTCTCTTGAAACCAGCCCTTTACCTCTGTATCCTGGCGTTGAATGCTGAAGTTGAAAGCCTTGGAAACACGGCAGCATGAGGCTTGAAAAGGGAAGCAGAGTCCTGCTGCTCCTGGGAGCACTTTGCAGCCAGCAAACACTGAGGTGACCTGAAGAATTCAAAAGGGGAGGCCCCACCGTTGGTTGAAATGAACTCCCCTGTGATGCACTTGTAGGCATGAATGGGACAATTAGTGTTTGTACTGAGGAAAAAAATACTTCACACTTGTTTCATCAAAGTTTAGAAATAAGTTGAAAAGTCCTCTCCCTGTACACAGTAATGTCCAGCAGATCATTTCCTAGGAGTTAATGACCAACTCTGGCTCTTAATCCCATCTCACCAAGGGGGACTTTGAGAGAATTTAAGAGTCCAGACAGGGAAGCTTACAGGCGACGTCATTTACCCACAGAGTATCTCTGCTCAACCGCCTCTAAGCCTTCCACAGTACTTGAAGGGAAGGGAAGGGAAGGGCATCAAAATCCAGGATTCTCCTCTCATGAGTATGCAAGTGCTCCTTCCAGGAAGTCAGTGTCCAGGCTGCAAACTACATGTTCTTATAAATCATCCAAACATTATTTTACAAGGAAATACTTGTAGCCTTGATTCTGCAAGTCTTTGCATGGTGAGTAATAAGGAAAGAAAGGTGGCTGTGCTTCTGCTAACCTGGAGGTTATCCCAGGGATGCAAATAAGGCACAGGATTAGCGTTGTTATCCACATTGAACATGGTGGCCTAGACTAGTGACTGGTGACCAGTGATTGCGGGTGCCTCCATTTTTGGGTGCATAGTGTGTGACATCTTAAAGGAGCACATTTAGGAAGTGCCGAGCCACCAACACCTGAAAATCTAACTGGGTTCAGATGTTGTGGATTTAGCATCCCATCTCCAAGTCACTAAAAAATCACTTGTCATTGGTCCCCATATCCCATGCATCTTTTGGGCATGCTCTCTCACACTCACACAGGGTAAAGAATCAGAGGGGTAAGTTGTAGAAAGTGGTGAATGAGGATGCATAGCTTTAAGTATCACCCCAGCAGGTTGGTGAGGCACCTAGAAGAGTACTTCCTTCTTTGTCATCTATCTCCTTGCTTGACAGGAGTAGCTTGGTGGCTTAATTAATGCAGGATCCAGTATAGCTTCATTTGTAAGCCCAGGTTCTCTCTTGGATGCAAGTTTCCACTGACAAGCTAAAACCAGCATGGCTGGAAGTTGAAACTTGACAAACTCAAACTGGAATTAAGGCACACGTGATTAAGAGTGAAATGGATTGTTACTATTATTACCTCTGTTGAGCCCTTCCAGTTAATTAGAGGGAAGGGTTTTGGATCAGACTACCACGTCTACACACGGCGAGTTAATTCGGGCTATTGTCTTTTTAAAATGGCGACCGGCCGCGAATATGCTAATCAAGCGTGGAATATTTAAATCCCGCGCTTCGTTAGCAACTTTGGTATGCTTCATTTGCCTCCCTAGTTCGAACTAGGGGGCAAGTGTAGACATACCGTCTATAAAGTGCTACAGGACTTCTCATTCTTGCAGATTCAGACTAACACGACTACCCCTCTGATACTCATTCCCAAGGAGGTGGATCCTCCATCGCTTGAAGTCTCTAAAACAATCCTAGATGTCATTCTAAAAGATGGGCTGGATGCAGGAATCACAGGGTGAAATTATCTGGCCTGTGTTATTCAGGGCATAGGGCTAGATGATTGTGACAGTATCTTCTGGCCTTAAAGTCTCCGAATAGCACCAGCTGGAGGCTTGAGAGCAGAACTCATGCTGCTGAGCACATTCTTCCTCTGACAATCAAGCTCTTCCTTCATGTATGCCCTGTGTTGAAGGGATTTGTTTGAAGGTAGAGAGTCAGTTAAGGAATCTTGTGGTTACTTTGAAGCTGTTCTCCCAAGGAATGCATCATGTACTGAATGTGGTAGAAAAATGTTGGTGTCACAATCTCCACTGGTTGCAACTTTAATTACTTGGTGGTAACCTTTCGACAACAACATGTGCCTCATGGTTTGATTATTGTAATTCCCTTCACCTGGTTCAGGATCCAGAAACCGATTCATTCACTGATTTGTGCAACCCTCAGCATATTATAGTCACTGTGTACTCTGCCTCTACCGGTCAGTGGATTGACTTTAAATTGATATCTTTGGTTTTCAAAGCCCATTGATCATATTAGAGACTACTTCCTTGAGCCTCCCCTAATAGAGAGTTATGCTCTTACACCTTCGACCTTAGGAATTCTGTCGTGTCTCTCAGGTCAGAGTGCCTTTGCTGCAATAGATTGTAGGATGCAGAACCCATTTCTGTGTCAGTCCGTCATTCCACCATTAAAAAAATACCTCCAGCCATTGTTTGTCTCAAAGGCATTTTGGAGTAGGACCCATCTGTCCTTGTCAGTATCTTCTTCCCCTGATCCTCTTTGCCTCTCTTTTTGTATTTTCACTTGTTTACATCACTTTTGGATTATCGGAACATGGCTTTTAGTGCATTTTAATTTGTTTTTATTCATGTGTATAACTCCTGGAGCAACTGGCTTTGTGGGAAGAGCTCTTCATACATGTCACTTTATCCTTACAGTTTTGACAGGGAAAGTAAAACTCCCAGGATGTGAGGAGACAGAGCTGTATGCAACATCATTTATTTTTTCTTACCATTCACTGAAAGACACCACATTGTTAACTGATGGGCTTTTTTTTTCCAACAAAAAAAAACCAACAACAAACAAAAAAAGATATTTGGATGGGTGGCTGAACATTGTTATTTGTTTTCTGGTTTCTAGTTTAAATCTTGCAGGTCTTTGAGACATCTCAGACACAAGCTGCTCATACATTTTACAAGCTGAAAGTTTAGCACTATAGTTACCAAACACATATAAATCTGTAGGGGAACATTTTAACCTGCCTGGGTACTCATTAATGGATTTTAAAGTAACCATTCTTCTACAAAGGAATTTCACAAGCCAACTACAGAGAGCAAGTGTGGAATTGACCTTCATATGTAGATTTGACACTATTTCCCTCTGCCTGAACAAAGACATTAACTGATGGCCTATTATAAAGCGAGTCTTCCTAGCATTTAATATGTCATTGACATCAAAAGCTAAGTATGGGACACTTCCAGCACCCTCAGATAGCCTCATTAGTATCAGCACTACTATTGACAGGTACATTTTTTTCTTCTCTCTTCTTTTTCTGTTATAAATTCTGATAATCCCCCCTTTTTTTCCCCATACAAGCTCATCTGAAGAAGTGGATTTTTGCCCATGAAAGCTCATGATAATATATATTTTTGTTAGTCTCTAAGGTGTGATGGGTCTACTTGTTGTCATTAAGGCCAGTGAAACTTGAGTAGTCCTGGGTTCAACTCACAGGGAATTTAAGGACTATAAGATGTCAGGCTACATCTACATTGCTGCGGGGATCGATGCTCTGACATTGATCCACCAGCAGTTGATGTAGCGAATCTCATGAATACTGCTGCAGAGTGCTGTCTGGTCAGCCCTATTACTGTACCCCAGAGAGCTCCTGTAGACCCTGCGATAACTTGACCAAAGAGATGTTTACTCCAGCCACCTTATTCCCAACGTAGCTATAGTTATTCCCAATCTAGAAAACACAAGATTGAAAAGTATTAGGAGTAAGGTAACCTAGTTCCCAGCATTCCTGCATCTGTGAGATATTCTCTGGTGTATTCACTCCTGAAACTCACAGCTGCAGCTTTCTGTGACGACAGAAATTCCTTGCCATCTTACAATTTCAAATCCCAAACTGCAGCTCTGATGTCTGAAATAAAGACAGGATAATGAAAAGGTATGGTACAGCAGGTTTGCCAGCCTCTCACTACAGTGTCTGCAGCCTTAGAAAACATTATTAATGTGTGGGAGCAAATGACAAGATGTCATCTCACTTGAAGGTGTAATCTCTACAGTAATGGGATGGGTTTTTTTAAAAAATAACTAGATATAGATTGGCATATTATAGCTACACATTTCTTTATTTTTTAAATTGTGTCTCAGATTCCAACTGAGATTCAACCTTGCAAATTTCTACTAGCCCAATCATCTGTTTCTTTTGATGGGCAAGTAAAATATAATTAGTACTTTTGTCATTATCATCAGTCATCATGAGACAAGGCAGATGGGCCAATTTTGTGTGTGAGCTGGTGCATTTTCAAGAGAATTCGGAAGGAGTTATAGAGAGAGAGATAAGTATGAACAGGAAGAGAGATAATAGATTGGATTTTCAGAAGCACTCAGTGTTGGACTAAATGTGATCCCATTAACATCAATGGCAATTAGCTAATGCTAACCACTTTTGAAAATCTCACACTCTCACTCTCTCTCTCTCTCTCTCTTTCTCTCTCTCATGCAAACATAGTGTCTTGGGTGGACTTCTACAATTGTTGCATTTGAAGCCATAGTAAAATTGTAGAATTCTCCCAGGACTGTCATGTACACACAACATTGGTCAGATTCTGTTCTTAATTGCACTGGTGTGAATTTGGAATAATTTCTTTAAGTCAGTGGAGTGTTTCATGATTTATGCCTGTGCAAGTGGGCTCAGACTGTGGCACTCGGTGTATAATAAAGGCAAGCTGATTCCGTTTATTTTGTAACATTTTCTTAGATACAGAAAACATTCTGTCCTGCCGCCTGGGGGACAGTTTCTCTCTCTGGGCACATTCAGTTTTTGCCTCTGTGCTGAGACTGTCAAGAGGATACTAGCAATTGAGGGTGGTTTGGCTGATACTGATCACTTCTAGGGGCTGAACTGACAGCACCGTACATTTCACATAGGCCTCTAAGCAGCTGTCACATGGGAACAGTTTTCATTCCCTATCAAACTGCTTTATTTGAACTGATGGTTTAGAAGCGAAGGGCTCCATATCCCATTACCCAAGCCTCAAATGTCTAGTCCCTTAATCTGATTTAAGACTCCATCTCAACTGCATGCTAACTACTTTTATTTTTGAATGTAATGCTTCACCAAACCCCCACAGAGCTATCATGCTTTTTCTTTGCATTTCCTTCCCCATCATTGATTATTATCAAGATGCTTGTGATGAACTGTGGTATCACAGAATGTATTGGGGAAGAGAGGAACAGTCCTATGGAAAATAGATGCTTCTGTTTACACATATGCTCAGTTGGCTAACAATACTTAATTCTAGTAATATGCTTAGTAGGTTTTCCTCATGCACGTGACTGCTAATGCTATTTTAATCACAAATTTAGTGTTGGTGAAAAATACAGGATGGACAGCCTGGGAGTGGGAAGAGCTCTGTTGACCCAGAGAATAGCTACAGCACAAGCAGATGCAGGGCACTCTTTCCCTCACAGGCCCATTGTATCCCTTTCCCCACCACTGAGTGTGGGAGGGACCATGCCTGTCATTCAGCTTTCCAGGTGACCATTAGCATGGGAATCCACTGACTTCAATGGAGCTTTGGAATTTTGCAACAGTTAAGGATCTGGGCCTACGTGCCTGCCTTTATTCGCTACCAGCCTAGACTGAATTTGATGGGGTGACCAAATGCGAAGTGAAAAATTCTGTATCCTGTCATCAATCCCCTGAGATTTTTAGTTCTCTAAAAAAAACCCTGCTATTTGGAGCTTCATCTGTTCAATTCAAATATCATTTCAAACAACAAACCATAATCTGAGCGGCTACGTCTACATTGGCCCCTTTTCCGGAAGGGGCATGGTAATTTTTGAAATCGCAATAGGGAAATGCGCGGGGGATTTAAATATCCCCCGCAGCATTTAAATAAAAATGTCCGCCGCTTTTTTCCGGCTTTTAGAAAAGCCGGAAAAGAGCGTCTACACTGGCCCTGATCCTCCGGAAAAAAAGCCCTTTTCCGGAGGATCTTATTCTTACTTCAAAGTAGGAATAAGATCCTCCGGAAAAGGACTTTTTTTCCGGAGGATCGGGGCCAGTGTAGACGCTCTTTTCCGACTTTTCTAAAAGCCGGAAAAAAGCGGCGGACATTTTTATTTAAATGCCGCGGGGGGATATTTAAATCCCCCGCGCATTTCCCTATTGCAATTTCAAAAATTACCATGCCCCTTCCGGAAAAGGGGCCAATGTAGACATAGCCAGCCTGTGTAAATCTGTGTCACTCCATTGAAACTGTAGAGCTTCACGAATGTCTACTAGCAAGGGATCTGACTGCTTGGATATTTCTCATGCGCCCTGCTCTCAAATCTCCCTTTCCTCTCTGCAGATGGCTTGGTGGACTGTATGGACCCAGACTGCTGCCTGCAGCCTTTGTGCCATGTTAACCCACTGTGCCTGGGCTCACCTGACCCCCTGGATATCATACAGGAGACACAAGCCCCCATATCCCAACAGAACTTGCACTCTTTCTATGATCGAATCAAGTTCCTGATTGGCAAGGACAGCACACACATCATCCCAGGAGAGAATCCATTTGATGGAGGGTAAGTGTTTGTGGTCTTTTGAAACAAGAATTAAAACTCAAGTCCTTTGTTCCTTGTCAGAGGTGGAATGGTGAATTCTGTACAGTGAAATACTAATAAAGAAGGGCAGAAAGATGCCGGGGACAAAAATAGGGTCATTACTAAGTCCTGCCCACCTGCCAGTGGGAAGTAGCTATCAGAAGAATGTCATGACTAATAGAAAGCTGCTGAAGATCCTCCCAGGATACACACAGATCAAGAAATTAAAGGGGCAGAGTCCATTTTTCTGTACTGCTAAATCCATATCCTCCCTTCTCAGTTTTTCATTATGCTCTTTCCTTTAATGGCAAGACTCCATCAGCTCCACTAATCTTTGTAGAGTAGTTGAATTAATTTTCCTTATTGGGTCTATGTCCATCTCTCAGCCCTTTTTATCTCTTATCTTACGTTTATCCCAGGGTGCATCCCAAAGGTCAGAATCCTCCTGTGGTTTTCGTGAGACAGCACACAGTTGCCCTCAGAATTAATTCAGAAGCATGTTCTATTTAGATTACATGCCCATGTCCCATATTGGGTGAACACGGTTTCCCCATTCAGAATGTGCTTTCTAGCATCAAGGTCACTTAAGATTCCTTGCAGGGCACTGCTGCGGCAGAGCAAGTGGAAGCCAGAGAATTAGACTCTTCCTTCCTGTGCAAATGGCCCAAGTTGCTTTTTTTCACAAAGCATCCAGTGAGCAATTTCCATGAATCCAGTTTGGTCCATGGGTTGGCCTCCCTTGTTCAAATGAACGTAGCTTTCCAAAACTACTCTGCAACAGTGCCTTAAAAAGGAGCAATCTCAAGTTGTGACAGAGTCAATATCTCTCCCCATCTCAGTTACAGAGAGGAGGAGTTGTAACTAGCACTACAGCCTCAGGCTACATATGACTATTAAAGGACTCCAAAGAGCTCAAAAAGGTCCTACTGTGCAATGAAGGCCACATATTTCTGATGTAACTATTAAAGCAGAACAGAGGTTGGAGGTTTTTAATGCTAAGATATTCATCATCATCACCAGAAGTAGGGAATGGCAAGAATCACTTCAGCAGTTCATGCTCCAAATCAGCAAAGTGAAAGCCTTACTTTGAGCACAGAAATAGATCTGTTGAAGTCATAAGGCATTCATGCTTACAGTAATGCAGTTGCTTAAGTACATTGCTGAACTCTTGATAATTCACTATGTTCTGCAAGCCACTGGAAGAGTTCCAGACATTTCTGATCAAACTTGGTAGTGTCAGAGTTTAAATTCAGTCTCATTAATTATCCCTTATGTTCAGCTTTCCCACAAAAAGTAGACGTGCCATGGAAATGCATTGGAATTATAAACATCTAACTTGGCTTGCTCCTAGGGCCAATTCAGTACTTGCAATTCCACAGCCACCAGAGGCCCTGTTCAAACTGATCCAAGACTATTCTGTGGATCAGGTGACAGAAGGATATTGCCCTTGGTACCCAATGCATGCTACCCTCTGTGACTCACCATCTACAGTGGTTCTGGAAGCTGACCTCAGACGTGAGCCTCATAGAAGTACATCAGTTTCAGTGAATCTGCTTGATATACTGATGTCCATGATTTGACTCTTTGCCAAGTTTCTGCAGAGCCCGAGAAGGCTAACTACAGTGCTTTGGAGTAAAGCCAAGCAATCATTATGTAGCAAACAATGTTATCATTGTCAGTCTTCACAAGACTGTAAATTTTGTAGTTGGATATACTAAGCAGTGCAGACTGTACCTTAGCTGATTCTCAACTGTCTGATACCAGGATTCTTAGTTATTGAAGTAAAAAGTATGTACCAGAACATGGACTAAATTATACCAGTAATTTCATTTTCAAGATGATATTTTGGGGTAGCATTTCTCAAGGCTGAGCTGTCAATCACAAGCCTTATTATAGAGGAATCTGATGTCATATCACGTATAACAATATTTTTAAGGACAGAAAAATTTGTTATATGTAGACCCAACATCCTGTCCATGTTTAATGAGCTTTTCCACTGACAGCTGAAGAACTGTTGGCTTATACCATCCATATATTACAATGCAATTTGTTTCTGTTCTTTAAGAGCCTACTCTGCTTTCAGTAACAAGCAGATATTCAAGGAATTACACATGTTGCTCATTCATATAGTGGTGAAGCTTCTCAATAGCTTACTGATATGATGAAATTCACTCAGGGACTCAGCACAAGATCTGTGTTACTGCTTGAGTGCCACTTAAGCCCTTAAAAACAGGGCTTAAATGGTTCATAGGCTTTATGCCGGCTCTATGTTTAGGAGTGGATTTCACCTTCAAATATGTAAATACCGTACTATTGAAAGATCTGAGCTCAAAAGAGACATCTGCCACCCAGAAGGGTAAGGTTTCATGAATCCCTGCCATATAAAGCTCTTCCTTTGCTAGAATAGGGAATGCAAAGATTTAAATTAATAGGTAGAGCTCTGCAGAGATACAAAATGTTGTATTCTCATTCACATCCATAGCCGCAAAAATTATCTGTGGATATAAAATGGATAACTGCACATTTTCAGAGTTCTAGATAAAATATTTGTGTCCACATCCATATCCACAAAAATGAGGCGGGGATATTCACATCCACAGATGCGAATACCTCTGGCCATAAAGAAGATATCCATGGATTTGCAGGACTCTATTTAAATGACACAGGTTCATAACTTTTTTTTTCATTTCTAACTTTGGAACTAAAACATTTGACTTCCTGTTTAATCTACTGTCAGCATGAAGAGATTTTCAATTACATCAGTTATTTATAACATTTTGTTATTCTTTAAATATCAACACTGGGTGAGTCTCAAAAAATATGACCTGCAGACAAGCCACCTCCAGCTATGACATCACATCTCACAAGGGAAACAGCCTTGGTCTTAGCCTAGGAGCTCTCTAAGGAAAATGCAGATGTGCTGCAGATAATGGTGTTAGTGGCTCAATAGAAGGGTACTTTTTCTTCTGACCAAGTTCCAAACCAGTGCCCATGCCCAGCAATGTATCAGGGACACTGTGACACTGAGCTGTTTATTGCTCAAGCCTTAATCCGGGGGCAGGGCTATCAGGAAGGGAGAGCCAGGGATATATAAAGCCTGCTAGTAAGCAACCAGGGTATGTCTACACTACCCCGCTAGTTCGAACTAGCGGGGTAATTTAGGCATACCGCACTTGCAAATGAAGCCCGGGATTTGAATTTCCCGGGCTTCATTTGCATAAGCCGGGCGCCGCCATTTTTAAATCCCGGCTAGTTCGAACCCCGTGCCACGCGGCTACACGCGGCACAGAGTAGCTAGTTCGGATTAGGCTTCCTAATCCGAACTATCTGTACTCCTCATTCCACGAGGATTAGGAAGCCTAATCCGAACTAGCTACTCCGTGCCGCGTGTAGCCGCGCGGCACGGGGTTCGAACTAGCCGGGATTTAAAAATGGCGGCGCCTGGCTTATGCAAATGAAGCCCGAGAAATTCAAATCCCGGGCTTCATTTGCAAGTGCGGTATGCCTACATTACCCCGCTAGTTCGAACTAGCGGGGTAGTGTAGACATACCCCCAGGGAGCTTAGTGAACAGGAGCAGCTAACATGGAGTTTCATGAGGGAGTTTAGAGGGGGAGTTGGAAGAGGGCTAGATATACTTGGCATTCTTTAAAACTTTTAAACTAAACTAAAATTAAAACTGCCTCATTTAAATAAAAACCCTATAAATCTAATTATCTGTAGGAAAGAATGCAGGCAGAACTCCAGCAGCAGAATGGGGGCTATCCTATTTATTGCACCCAATGTAGCATGTATGATTACCTGCCTGATGGACAGGTGGTGTATGTGTAAATTCAGTGCAAGGAACTCCTGGCCCTCAGAGGCTTTGGAGGCCAGGGCGGCTGAATTGGAGGCGCTAAGAGAGGCAGAGAGGTATGTAGATGAGGCTTTCTGGGACACTGTAGAACTGTCCCACCTACAGTCCCTGTGCTGTTAAGGAGGTTGAAAGGCTCAGGGAAGAACATTCAACTGGAGCAGAGGGAAACAATCCCATAGTTGGGACCCTTCTTCCAGATGATGTTGTGGTATCCTCTCGCACTGAGGATACCTCTCCGGCGGAGGGAACTTCAGTCATTAGGAAAAGGCTAGTGTGAGTAATGGGGGATTTGATAATTAGAAATATAGACAGCTGGGTTTGCAATGAGCAGGAGAACCGTATGGGGACCTGCCTGCCCGGTGCGAAGGTTGAGGATCTCTCAACACATCTAAGTAGACTTATGTGTAGTGCTGGAGAGGAGCTGGTGGTCATGGTACATGTAGGTACCAATTATATAGGAAAGAGTAGGAGAGAGGTTCTAGAGGCCAAATTTAGGCTGCTAGGAAAGAGATTGAAATCTATTACCTCTGTGGTAGTATTCTCTGAAATGCTTCCAGTTCCACACGTAGGGCCAGGTATGCAGGCAGAGCTTCAGAGTCTCAATGTGTGGAAGAGACAATGGTATAGGGAGGAGGGGTTTTGATTTATTAGGAACTGGGGAAGCTTTTGGGAAAGGGGAAACCTAAAGAGGAAGAATGAGCTTCACCTAAACCAAAATGGAACCAGATTGCTGGCACTTAACATTAAAAAGGCTGTAGAGCAGTTTTTAAACCAAGGGCTGGGGGAAAGCTGATAGGTGCGGAGGAGCACATGGATCAGACCGAGACATCTCTTAGGGGAGGGTCTATTAATAGAGATTCCCTATGTTCTAATGAAGAGGAGAGGATAGAAGATGATTTTTAAAATATGGGTAAGATCAGATATGAAACAGTCAAATGAAAAAGAATCTAACACATCAGGAAATGGCAGACGAATAAACAGTGACACATTTTTGAAGTGCTTATACACAAAAGCTAAAGTCTAAATAATAAGATGGGTGAACTAGAGTGCCTCAATTTAAAGGAGAATATTAATATAATAGGCATCACAGAAACTTGGTGGAATGAAGACAATCAATGGGACTCAGTCATACCAGGTTACAAAATATATCGGAAGGACAGAACAGGTCATGCTGATGGGGGAGTGGCTCTGTGTGTAAAAGGCTATTCTTAACTTAGTCCTGAGTGGAGCACAGGATCTGGTCCAAGGGTTAAATATATATAGACCGCTTGGAAATAGTGACCATAACGTAATAGAATTTAACATCCCTGTGGTGGGAAAAACACTTCAGCAGCCCAACACTGTGGCATTTAATTTCAAAAAGGGGAACTACACAAAAATTAGGAGGTTAGTTAAAAAGAAATTAAAAGGTACAGTGACAAAAGTAAAATCCCTACAAGCTGCATGGAAACTTCAGACACTATAATAGAGCCCTAACTTAAATGTATACCCCAAATTTAAAAAAACAGTAAGAGAACCAAAAAAGTACCACCGTGGCTTAACAACAAAGTAAAAGAAACAGTGAGAGATAAAAAGGCATCATTTAAATAGTGGGAGTCAAATCCTAGTGAGGAAAATAGAAAGGAACATAAACTCTATCAAATTAAGTGTAAAAATATTTTTTTAAAAAGCCAAAAAGGAGTTTGAAGAATAGCTAGCCAAAAACTCAAAAAGTGATAGCAAAATGTTTTTAAGTACATCAGAAGCATAAAGCTTGCTAAACAACCAGTAGGGCCTCTGGATGATCAAGATGCCAAAGGAGCACTCAAAGACAATAAAGTCATTGCAGAAAAACTAAATGAATTCTTTGCTTTGGTCTTCACAGCTGAGGATGTTAGGGAGATTCCAAATCTGAGCCATTCTTTTTAGGTGACAAATCTAAGGAATTGTCCCAATTGAGGTGTCATTAGAGGAGGTTTTGGAACAAATTGATAAACTTAACAGTAACAAGTCACTAAGACCGGATGGCATTCAACCCAAGAGTTCTGAAAGAACTCAAATATGAAATCGTGGAACTATTAACTGTTATGTGTTAACTGTTGTGAGTTAACTGTTGTATGTGAACTGTTAAATCACTTTCAGTACCTAATGACCTGGAAGATAACTAATGTGATGCCAATATTTTAAAAGGGCTCTAGACGTGATCCTGGCAATTAGAGACCAGTAAGTCTAATGTCAATACAGGGCACCTTAGTTGAAGCAATTGTAAATAATAAAATTGTCAGACACATAGGGCATGTCTAAACTACATCCTTCTTTCGAAAGAGGGATGTAAATTAGATCAAAATTGCAAATGAAGCTGGGATTTGAATTTCTCGTGCTTCATTTGCATAATGGCGGCTGCGCGTTCTTTTGAAAAAGGGTATTTCAAAAATGAAACCACTGTCTAGACATGGTTCTATTGAAAAAAAACGTTTTCGAAAGATCCTGTACCCCAAAAATGAGGAGCATCTAGACAGTTGTTTCACTTTCGAAATACCCTTTCTCGAAAGAATGCATGGACGCAATTATGCAAATAAAGCTGGGGAAATTCAAATCCTGGCTTCATGTGCAATTTCAATCTGTCTAATTTACATCCCTCTTCCAAAAGAGGGATGTAGTTTAGACATGCCCATAGAGAGATCTTGGAGTCATTGTGGATAGTTCTCTGAAAACATCCACTCAATGTGCAACAGCAGTCAAAGAAGCTAACAAAATGTTGGGAATCATTAAAAAGGGATAGAGAATATTTTATTGCCACTATATAAAACCATGGTATGCCCCCATCTTACAGATGTGGTCGTCTCCTCTCAAAAAAGAGATATTGGTATTGGAAAAGGTTAAGAGACGGGCAACAAAAATGATTAGCGGTTTGCAACAGGTCTCATATGAAGAGATTAAAAAAACTGGGACTTTTCATCTTAGAAAAGAGGAGACTAAGGGGGGATATGATAGAGGTCTAGAAAATTATGACTGGTGTGGAAAAAATGAATAAGGTAAAGTTATTTACTTGTTCCCATAACATAAGAACTAGGGGTCACCAAATGAAATTAATAGGTAGCAGGTTTAAAACAAACAAAAGGAAGTTTTTATTCATGCAGTGCACAGTCAACCTATGGAACTCCTTGCTAGAGGAGGTTGTGAAGACCAGGACTTTAACAGGGTTCAAGAAAGAGCTAGATAAATTCATGGAGGTTAGGTTCATCAATGGCTATTAGCCAGGATGTGTAGGAATGGTGTCCCTAGCCTCTGTCAGAGGCTGGGAATGAGTGATGGGAGAGGGATCACTTGAAGATTCCCTGTTGTGTTCTCTCCCTCTGGGGCATTGGTATTGGCCATGTCAGCAGACAGGATACTGGGCTAGATGGACGACCCAGTATGGCTGTTCTTATGTTCTTCAGCACTCGGAAGAAATCATTCTGTCTGCCTTCCTTTGTCCTCCGTGGAGGCCACCAGCCATTGTGCCTGCCCTCCCTCTAATGCAGCAGCCACAATTTAGCCCTCACTGTCTATTTATTGCTTGAGTTTGTATGTAATGCTGTTGTTAGAAGGGAGGTGTTTACCATCCCTGGTGGGACCATATCAACACAGTACGTTTGCATTTCCTACATGGCCTGTGTGGAAGTGGCAGCAGAATGAAATATATGATGGAATATATACAGTATATCCCTGGGGCTTTATAGAGATGCAGCTTAGCTACCTTTTAGAAAGAACAGCAGCACAGATCATCTAATGGAGTACAAATAAATGAATATCTCATGACAGCTAGCCTATGAGTGAATTTATTATTGAATTACACTCTAGCTTTTTAAGAACAAGCCGAGCTGACAAGCCACCTCATCACCACAAAAGGGGGAGAGAAAAAAATATAGTGATAAATGACGCTGATAGATAAAGGTAAAGACTGTGTCTCCTGCAAAATACCAGCAATTATATAGTATTCCTGTCTGGATTTAAAAAACACTGTCCATATTGAAATGAGTGTTTATGATGATAAGGCAAGTAGCTAAATTAAATTCTGAATGCGCAGAATGTCTTTTTGCATCATTTTGATGAACAGATAACAAGTACTCTTCTGCCACTTGATCATTCTTGTATTGATTTCAAAACCACTTACCCTTGCTGTTTGCTTTGTATCTTTAAGCCGTTCTTAGTTGTCCGTCACCATAAGCAGCTGCACAAGATGCACTGATGTCAGGTTGTTGACTTTCAAGTGGGACACCTGATACTCTTGTTCTCTCTTGAGGGACAGCGTCAGACAGTAGTCTAAATTCATGGCCTGCGGAGTCTTTTATGTCAATTGTCAGCATAGGACTAAGCTACCTCTGGCAGCCAGGCAGAGAACTGACTTTTTTCTAGAGTGTGTTTTAAAAAGAATGCATGGTGTTTTGAAAGAGTATCTGTGTTTGACCCCCTGATGGTTTATGCTACAGCTATCATGTGAAGCCATGATACTGTGCTATCAGTATAATTAACTTTCCGTGAACCCACTATAATTATATGGGCAACTGGAAACAAAGAAAAGAGCTATAGAGTAGAGCTCAGTGTTGTGTGAGTGCCCTTATGACAATTGGCCTCTGGCACTAGCTACAAAGAGTCTTTTCCCTCCTTCACTTCTAGAGCCAGTACACAGGTAAGGAAGGTTTAATGGTTTAAAATTCCCACTGGAAATCAGATTTCTTGGTTCTCTTTCCAACCCTGCTACTGATTCCTGGTGTAACTGAGAGCTAATCATGTCACTTCTCTATGCCTACGTTTCTCCATCTATACTATAAGGAAAACAATATGTACCTACTCTAGAGGAGTGTTTGAGGACATGTTAGGAAATTATTATAAAAGCATTCTGAGTTCTTGAGATACAAGGTACAGTACTTTATAAATGCAACAGTTTGGTATTTTATAATATATTGTAAGTATGTATGATTTTGGGTTTGTTTGTTTTTGTTTTACTTTGAACAATCAAATCATATCTCATCCATTATCTAGCACCACAGCCGATCAGCTGATCCTAGTGAGAGATCACGGAAAGGTTGGAGGAGATAATACTGTCCAAAGCTTGTGGTTAATACCCTTTCAGTTCAGTTCTAAGGGATTTAAAATGAAGATCTACATAGCGCTTTCATAGTACCCTTGAGAGGAGGGATTTGTTTACTTTTTCCATGTCTCCCTGTGTCAGATTGCAGACAGCTGCCCAGAAAAAACATGTAGACCTTTCCTTTCCTATGACAAAATGTGTATTTTGGGGAAGGAGGGTACTTAATACAGGAGAGCTATTCTGAGGTAAAACCACAGTGAAAACAAGACACTTTAGTTTTATTCTGAGGTAACTGGCTTTGCCTTCACTGTGTTTTCACTATGGAATAGCTTACATGGGTTAGTTACCTTGTGGTAAAAAATCCATTTTTATAGCAGTCAGGATAAAACCTGACACAGGAGCCTGAAACTAAAGTGATCAGTGCAGTCCTGAAGATTACAGTCTTAGTTAGTCATGGCAACTCCACACTGCTTTCTGTGGTTTTGGCTTTAATGTGAAGTATTGCATTTAGTCTGCTTTGCCTCTGGAAGAGCTTGACATGGACACACAACATAATGATGATGCAGTGATGCATTCTCTACCTGGCTTCTACTGAGGTAAGTTTAACCAGAGATGGATGCTATATAGAGGATTGTGAGATTCTGCTAATGATCTCCCTCACGTCAGCTGATCCAGCCCATAGCTTTAGCTTGGCTCCAAAAGGACTATGACTTGTCAGGGCTGGGTATGGTGGTCTGTAGTAAATAGTGCACCTGTGATGGAACTATGAAATACATCCACTTCTGGGGTGAAACACAGAAACTTTTAACAGGCACAACAACTCTATTGTACAATTTAGGACAGGGTTTGAAGAAGAATACCTTATCTACTTGAACTATATTATTATCATTCATAGGTTTGAATAAATCTTGCTATAGATCTATTAGGGTGTGTCTACATTGCACCCTTACCTCAAAATAAGCCACACACTTTGAGCTATGCAAATTGCATAGCTTATTTCAAGGTAATTTCAAAATAAAGCACTATTCTGACAAGTCTCTTAACCCTTGTGGAATGAGGGTTATAGGGATACCAGAATAGTGCAGCCGTTATTTCAAAATATATTTTAAAAAAACGGGTGCGTTTAAAGACTAGACACTTCCAGTGTCCCAAAATAGAACCAGTGTCTAGACATAGCCTTAGTGTGTTTAGTAAAGGTCATATTACATATTATTCATCATAATGATCATTTCCTAGCTCTAGCTTTGAGATTGAGAAGACATTTTTATGTTTTAAACAAACAAATAAAAACCACAAGAGGTTTTTACATCATCTCCTTGTCACCTTCTTCTATTGCTTTCTCAAAGCCTTGTTTTGCTTTGGTTGCTTTCTGCCTAAATGGACTCCTTAAGAACTAAAGATCATGTACTCTGAAACTGAAAAGAGCAAAGAAGAGGTCAGAGGGACCAAAATAGCTCCTTTTACTTTGATAATATTCCTCTTAAGCAAAGATAGTGTACTTATAAAAAACTCTCTTTCCTGTATGGCAAACAATAAATGTATATGCCCTTCACCCTTCTTTTTTACTTGAAAATGTGGTGTGTAGTGTCATTTAATCTCATTGTGATTTTTATTCTATGTAAGAAGCTACTGCCAGAATATACCAATATTAGAAAGACCAATGGAGATGAAATCAGGGAGGCAGTTCCAATCCTTTTGTACATTTCTTTCATCATACTGCTAGTACTGTAGCTGGTAAACTACTACCCTTCAATGAGGAAAGAAAAATAGTCTAAAACTAATGTAATAGTTCGTGGAAATTATGGGAGCTTATTGTCATGGAAAAATTAATGTATCAATTACATATCCAAAAAATATTAGAGGACAACTAAATACTGAGTACCATTAATTCCATCCTCAATGTACATTTGGCTGCAAAAATCTCCATGTTAAAAAAATCTCTTTTAATATTACTATTTAATAGGTGTGCCTGGTTTGATAAATATGAATGGAGTCAGTAGTTCTACTCCATTTAATAAACTTGCCCGAAACAACACCTTCTGGATCGTTTAAAGAGGCTTTATTTACAAGGGTATTATGGGAATAACCTCCTAAATAAAAAGATTTGCTTATTATCTGGCTCCATAATGTTTCTGTGAACTAAAAGTTGTAGTGGTTATCATTTTGTTTGTGATATATACATGGCAATTATTTGTAAACCTGCTAAAACTTCCTAAATAAATTATTAGCTATAAAATCAAAACCTTACCCCCTAAAAAACCAATATATTTTCTTGATCTATTCTCTTCATAATTTCTGAAACTCACAGTTTGTATCAAGCTAGCAAAGAGCTATAGATAGTTTAATAATCTTTTCCGCAGTGCCTCCGAGAAGTGAGATAATTGCATCAATAATGTTTAAACAATGTGTTCTTCAATCTGTGTGTTCCATTTAGTCCTTCTATCACTGTGTCTGTCTTGTACAGATGGTGGACAGGGAAAGCCTTTATTTTGTGTCTTGTGAATTAAGCACATTGTCTGAGCTTTCTAAAAGCTTGCTAAATAACTATTAATAATGCTAATTATAATATCTGTGAGATCAGGTAAGCAAATTCCTCCACAGTTTGATTTCTTGAGCCTCATGAGACCTGGCATAAGAATAAGCGTATCATTCATTTCTGAGAGTTAGTGCACTATAAAGTCGTTACCTCTCATAGAAATAATAGCTTCTAGAAGCACATTTTTGTGGGGTATGAAATTAACCTAATGCATGATTATATGCAAAAATAGCTTGTGCAAAAGAGCTACTGAAACCCTCTAAAAGGTTAAGAACCTAAAGCTCTGATCAACTTTCCACTTATACAAGTTTACCAGTACATCAGGAGCAACTCCTCTTAGAGATACACTAGTTTCAATGGGAGGAGAATCAGCTTTTAAATCTTTGTTGTTATGGGAAGAAAGAATTCCATGTAACCCTTATATCATACTGTAACATAACTTTATTTTGTACAGCACTTTCTAACTGTATTCTAAAGTACTTTTTCAAGCTTCAGTAATATAGTAGGACCTAATTATTATTATTACTACACAAATCACTGCTAGTACTACAGTCTTCTCTTAATTTCCTGTTTTGGAACACCCTTCCTGTGTCTTGCTGCCTCAGCTGCTCCTCCTATTACTGATTTCATCTGAAAAGTCATTTTTCCCTGTAAATGGTGAGTTGGTGAGGCAGAGAGATGGTATAGATTGCAGGAGAGAAACAGAAGCTTCTCTTTCCAACAGTGGCCAAACTGGTGGATCAGAGAGGAGTAGGTGCTTCCAGAAGTAAGAGAGGGTATGTCTACACTACAAAGTTAGTTCGAACTAACGGACGTTAGTTCGAACTAACTTTAATAGGCGCTACACTAGCGCTCCGCTAGTTCGAATTTGAATCGAACTAGCGGAGCACTTAGTTCGAACTAGGTAAACCTCATTTTACGAGGATTAAGCCTAGTTCGAACTAGCTAGTTCGAATTAAGGGGTGTGTAGCCCCTTAATTCGAACTAGTGGGAGGCTAGCCCTCCCC
Source organism: Pelodiscus sinensis (assembly GCF_049634645.1). Classification (NCBI taxonomy): domain Eukaryota; kingdom Metazoa; phylum Chordata; order Testudines; family Trionychidae; genus Pelodiscus; species Pelodiscus sinensis. The sequence goes on from NC_134711.1 coordinate 316,096,970, forward strand.
AGGTTTCCCTGGTGGCCACTCTGGCCAACACCAGGGAAACTCTATGCCCCCCTCCCGGCCCCGGACCCCTTAAAGGGGCACGGGCTGGCTACGGTGCCCGTGCCAGGTGCAAGCCTGCCAGCACCCAGCCAGCAGACCCTGCACCTGGCACAGCACAGAGCCACCCACCCGATGTCCCCCAGCCCACCCCCTCTTCCCGGGACCAGGCTGGCGGCTCCCGGGAGCTTGCCATGGACCGCAAGAGGCGGGCACCTTCCTGGGCTAGTGCGGACATCGTGGACCTTGTCCACGATCTCCGCACTAGGAACAGGAAAGTGGCCGGCTAGGGCAGGAGAGCTGCCAGCCTGGCCACCCAGGAGCAGGTGTGCATGAAAATCAAGGGGGTCCACTGAGACCCCCGACCCTGAGCCCTGAGCTTACAATGGCCGTACTGGGTCAGACCAAAGGTCCATCTAGCCCAGTAGCCTGTCTGCTGACAGCGGCCAACCCTAGGGACCCTGGAGGGGATGGACCGAAGACAGTGACCAAGCCAATTGTCTCGTGCCATCCCTCTCCAGCCTTCCACAAACTTTGGGCAGGGACACCACTCCTAGCCCCTGGCTAAGACCACTCCATGGACCCAACCTCCATGACTTGATCTCACTTCCCTTTCAACTCTGTTCTAGTTGTAGCCTTCACAGCCTCCTGCAGCAAGGAGTTCCACAGGTTAACTATTTGCTTTGGGAAGAACAACAACTTTCTCTTACTAGTTTCAAGCCTGCTACCCATTCCTTTCCTTTGGTGTCCTCTAGTCCTTCTTTATGGGAACTCAGGAAGAACTTTTCTGAATGCACCCTCTCCACCCAACCCCTGCTTTTAGAGACCTCTATCCTGTCCCCCCTCCATCTCCTCTTTTCCAAGCTGAACAGTCCCAGTCTCTGTAGCCTTTCTTCATCTGGGACCTGTTCCCAACCCCTGATCATGTTAGTTGCCCTCCCTTCTCCCAGCCTTTCTCTTCCCTTCTCCCACCTCCTTTTCCCAGTCTCCCCCAGTTTTTTTCAATAAAGACAGAGTCAATGTTGGAAGAAACGTTATCTTTATTTTGTACATCAATAAGAAGGGGGGCTAGGGAAGGGTAAGTGGAAGGAGGTGAGGGAGGAATGGGGTACGAGCCCCCGATGGGGAGGACTGGGCTGGCTCTGCAGGCTTCTGGGGGTGGAAGCTCTCCTGCAGCCCCCCAATTGCCCCCTCTCCCCAGATGGCAGCCTGCGGCAAGTGCAGCCGGTCTGATGGCCGAGTGGTGTGATGTGCCCAGTGTGGGTACTCCGGGCACTCCAAGCCAGAACTTCTTTGCAAGCGGGGCACCCCTTAGAACTGTGTGTCCGGGGTGGGGGTCGGGACCCTTTAAGCGCAGCCCTTGGCTAGCCTGAGACAGCATCTCCATGCTCTAAGTCCTCCTTTTATGCCCTGCCGGCACTGCTTCCGGCCATCCTTAAGCCCTGTTCAGAGTCCACTCAATGTGGACTTGCTAGTTTGAATTAGCAAAACGCTAATTCGAACTAGTTTTTAGTTCTAGACGCGTTAGTTCGAACTAGCGCTGTAGTGTAGACGTACCCAGAGAGAGCCTGGGTTTGTGAAATAGGACCAAATCTAAGAGGAGTTCTATAAGAAATAAGGGCAATTTTCAAAATAGTTCCTGACATCAAAGGAGTCTAAGTGAGGTGATTACGTCACCGTGGGTTTTTTACAAGTGGGAAATGTACAACTGTTTACTCACATAATGTTATTTTGCTACTAAACTGGCATATATCAAAGGTGCCTTTGTAATTTTGGGGAAATTCAGATATGAATAGCTTACTGGCAATATTGCCAGCAAAATGGTGGCCAGGGTATTGAAGAAGATCATTGTCCACTGAGAATGTCTAATAATAGCTCCTATAAACTACAGTGTAAGTCTGCATTGAGCATAGTGATGGCAGAAATACATAACACAGGGCTTGCTTGACAAACTAGCGGGGAACTAAATGCACACATTGGAGGTAAGTACAAAAGGAGTTCAGAAGAACTGGCATCTACTCAAAGGCTGTGTCTACATTGGCAAGATTTAGTTCAAAAGTCGCTGCTTTTGCGCAAAATCTTGCCGCCTGTCTACACTGGCTGTGAGTATTTGCGCAAGAACACTGACGTTCTACTGTATGAAATCAGTGCTTCTTGCGCAAATACTCTGATGCTCCTGCTCAGGGATAAATAAGTCCTCTTGCGCAAGTGTTCTTGCGCAAGAGGCCAATGTGGACAGGTAACATCAATTTCTTGTGCAAGAAAGCCCGATGGCTAAAATGGCCATCGGAGCTTTCTTGTGCAAGAGAGTGCCTCTGGCACGGATGCTTTTGCGCAAAAGCAAATCTTTTGCGCAAAGGCACATGCCAGTATAGATGCTCTCTTGCTCAAATACTCTAACGCAAAAACTCTTGCATTTAGATTATTTGCACTAAATCTTGCCAGTCTAGATGTAGCCAAAGAGACAACATCAAAGGTCCAACAGCAAATTATCCCAATACAAAGACAAGATGGGAAGACTAGAAACTGGCCATTGTGGCTACACAAAGAATCATACAGAAAGGGGAAACATGGATAAATTGCTATGGATGAGTATAAAAGAAAAGCATAATCATGTAGAGCACATGCAAAGCAAAATGAACTACACCTAGCAAGAGACATAAAAGATCATAAGACTCATTGTGACTAGATAGTTACTACAGTATTAGCAATGGGAAGGAACACAAGCCAAAACAGGGAAAGAACAAGGTAAGGAATATTTAGATAAGTTAGATGTATTCAAGTTAGCAGAGCCTGATGATATTCATCCTAGAGTACTTCAGGGACTATCTGAAGCAATCTCAGAACTGGTAGTGATTATCCAGGAGAAATCCTGGAGGACAGGTGTGACGTAGTGGGGGTACTTGCTGGGCTGTGGTGACCCCTGCTGTCTGGAGCAAAACCCAGCAGGGAAAACCTCACTAGGCAGAGGTAATGCCAAACTTGTTGAACCAGTGGCCAGACACCCCCCATGGAGAGGAACAAAGGAAGGTGGAATGCTGCCCTGGCTGGGGGGCAGGGCTTGGAGAGGGTTAGTTAGTTCCTATCTGGAAGGCAGGGAATAAGGAGCTGGGGAGGGGGCTGGGACTCCCCTATCTCAAGGGGGGGCACTGAGGCCTCTTAGCCCCAGTTCCTGTAACCAGATTACATCTGTGCTGCGCTGTGGTGGAGGAGCAATAAACCACCCTCAATTCCACTGGCTGGTGCAGTCTGTTTGTGCCATTTCGGGGTGCAGGAGACGGGGAACCCCCAACGCGCCGTCACAACAGGTGAGATCTCAGAGGTCTGATGAATGGCACATATGTTCCATTTAAAAGAGGGAATTAAAAGAGGGAATTAAAAAGGACCTAGAAAATTATAAACCAGTCACCCTAACTTTGACACCTGGAAAGATACTGGAACTAATTATTAAACCATCATAATTTATAAACAAACAATTTATAAGCACCTTTCAATGCAATTGTTGCTAAGTTCCAGAATAGGTTTCAATGGGAGATTGTGGAATTCCCATCATCGGAGGTTTCTAAGAATGGGATGGACAAATACCTGTGAGGAGTAAAGTTTATTTGGTCCTGCCTCAGCACGAGGCAGCTGACTACATGACCTCTCACCATCCCTTCCAGCCCTGCATTGCTGATTCTATAAAAGAGGCAGTAGAGAGATTCTCAGATACCATGGTGATGAGTTTGGTATAAAAACCCACTGTAAATCTAAGGCTGTTATTGTACACCTTGATAAGTAAGAGCCTTATCGAGATACCTCAGATGCAACTTCATTATCTGTATTCCTAAAATTATGCCAATTCTATTGTTTTTTCTCCAGTTTTCCTTATCTAGTTTGAGTAATGGGCTTGGAATATAACATTTTGATTAATTGCCTGCATTATTTTAGATTGTTAATATTTTGCAAAAATGCTCTACATTTTTCACTCATTCCAAAAAAATAGAGACAATTAAATATAGACAATAGGAAAAATATTAACAATTAAAAAACCCACCCCATAAAAGACATCACACTTTTCCTGATGCTCAAGTGATGGAGCCATGCATCTAGCTTAGATGCATACGTTAAGAAAAAGAGCTGATGGGAGTTTAGTTCCTGCAGACAGCCAAGATTTGACTTCTCTTTCTCAGTTGCATTGTTTTTGCTTTTTTGCCTGGCATTTCTTTTTTCCTGTGTCTCCCACTCCATCAGCTCCTCAGGAAGTGGAGCTGTGGAAGCTGTCGCAAGTTCTGTCTGTCATTGCCATGTCAGCAAATCCCTGAATGCACAGTTGGTCAGATGTCAACATGTCTAGGTCCTCCTTAGCCTGACACTGGCATTCTGGTGTTCCATTTATTGGCAAGGTTCTCTGCCTAACCTAATTAATTTGTTTTGAATCCCAGCTGCCAGACATATGCCAAACTCTTTCAGGAACTTGCAGGTATTATACATAGCTGCATGGGAGCCTTTCTGGATGGCTACTTTTTAATTTTAATTTTCCTCTTTAAAAAAGTCTTTCTTGTTTAACATTTCAAGAACGCTTCATTTCTGTTTTCTTGCCAAACTTCATGATTCAAGTGACATCCACAGGTTTGTTCAGTAGTTGTCAGCTGTCGGCTTTCCAGGCTGCCAAACTAAACAGGAAGAACCAGATTGTTGATGGCCCTGTGCAGGAAGAGAGTGCAAGGAGTCTTCTTCCTCATAGCTGGGAAGCAAGGGTCCAGAAATTGCACTAGATTAGCCCAGTAATTGTTCCTGCACCAGAGAGTCCCAGTGGTGGACCAGGAGCCCAGGTCAGTTGACTGCAGTGAGGCCAGTGGCCAGGAGCCCTGCTGCAGGAATCTACCTGGACCAGTGGCAGGGTGGCCAGAGTGCCAGTGGGCTCCAGCAGGGCAGCAAGCTCTTGGTGGGAGCAGAAACTGAGCCCACTGGGTCGGGAGCCTGATGGGGCTGGAAGAGGAGTAGGGCCAATGGCAGAGAGGAACCAGCAGGGAGGCCAGCAGCAAGGGAGCCCAGCTGAGCCAAAGGCAGGGAGAGCCAGCGCTGGCCCAGGAGTGGGGCCGGAAGCAATGGGGCCAGAAATGACCTCCTATGGTCTGGCAAAATCCCTCATTAGGTACCAGTCAAGTCCAAAGGGTGCCAGACCAGGGTGGTCCAACCTATACTGTATCCTGTGCTGTAAATGAGGCAAAGGCCAATAGCATGTAATGATGTGCTTTATTGGCAGGGTTTTATTCTGCCACTCATCACGAATGTATCTGCGTACATCACAAAGCAGTACCACACTCCCACAGCAGTATAAGCACCTATGTGTAAGACAATAGACCATAATTTATCTTCACTGTGCCCCACTGAGGTAGAGCAGTGCTATTTTCCCCATTTTACAGGTGTGGCACAGAGAGACTATGTGATTTGTCAAGGTCACACTGGAAGACTCTGGCAGGACCAGAAATAGAACCTAAATCTCCCAAGTTCGACATGAGGGCTGAACAGCAGAAACCTCCCTCCTCTCCAGTCACTCCATGCAGCACTGGTGACGCCCCAGAATGTTCAGCTGTGGGCAGCATGGTACCAAAAAGATGTCAAACTATTTGGAAGTAACTTACAGAAAATTAACATTTATAGAGATGTTGGGACTCCTGAGTAGAGATTAAAAATATTTACTGCATTAGCTACCAAGGTGGGGAGATCATGCTAATCATCCCAATGTATTTCAAGCTTTTCAGCTTCCAAGAAAAAAGGAGCTATGGAGTTATGCGTTAACACTAAGTAAAGGAAAAATTAGCATGTATACCAGAAAATAATTCCTAACTATGAAATCAATGAGCTTAATCCAATGCTTGTTTAAAGTCAGTGAGAGTATTTTCATCCATTTCTACAAAACTATGGAAAAAGTTGTCTACTGCACAATGCCAACCATATTCCCAGCACTAAACAAATAATTATTAATAATTATTTCACACATACAGAATGGGAAGCAACTGTCTAGGAAGGAGTACTGCTGAAAGAGTTTTAGGGGTCATAGTGGACACAAGCTAAACATGAATCAACAGTGTGACACTGTTGCAAAAAAAGCAAACATGATTCTAGGATGCATTAACAGGAGCATTGTGAGAAAGACACAAGAAGTCATTCTTCTGCTCTACTCTGGGCTGGCCAGGCCTCAATTGGAGTATTGTGTCCAGTTCTGGGCACCACATTTCAAGAAAGATGTGGAGAAATTGGAGAAGGTCCAGAGAAGAGCAACAAAAATGATTAAAGGTCTAAAGAACATGAGCTATGAGGGAAGACTGAAAGAATTGGACTTGTTTAGTGTAGAAAAGAGAAGACGGAGAGGGGACATGATAGCGGTTTTTAAGTATCTAATAGGGTATTACAAGGAGGAGGGAGAAAAATTGTTCTCCTTGGCTTATGATGATAGGACAAGAAGCAATGGGCTTAAACTGCAGCAAGAGAGATTTAGGTTAGACAGTAGGAAAAAATTCCTACCTGTCAGAGTGGTTAAACACTGGAATAAATTGCCTAGGGAGGTTGTGGAATCTCCATCACTGGAGATACTTAAGAGCAGGTCAGACAGACACCTGTCAGGGATGATCTAGAGATGGTACCTGGTCCTGCCATGAGGGCAGGGGACTGGTCTCGATGGTCTCTTGAGGTTCCTTCCAATTCTATGATTCTATGAATAATAATTGCCTAGGAGGTTTAATGTTAAACCAGACAAAGAGCTAGGAAACTTCCTGTAGGGAATAATCTTTCCTGGCATGAAGATGGATTAGATTACCTAGTTGGCATTTTTTTTTTTAATTTCTAGTATTTTATAACTGTTGGCGTACTTGGATTTTTTTTCCACCATGTAAATACAGGCATTTCTAAAGAAAATTGTAATTTCTCTATAGCTGTGGAAGGGAAAAATGAATGTGTCTCAACCTTTGATGACACTATGCCCTAGATCATACCCAGGGGGACAAGTGGACAGTAACTTAATCTTCTAGTGGTTACAAATTACTTCACAAAGCAGTGGTCTAAAATTGCTGTGTCTCAGACTCACCATCTAGCAAGCCACATGGTAGTAATTCAACAATGATTTAGTGTTCCCTAATTATAAGGAAACCTCTATAGGAAAATAAAAGACCAGAGGGGCTGGGAAAGGCTAATTAAAAAAACAGACTGGAAAACTGGTTATTGTAAAACAAGGGATCTGTATAGCAACATGTAAACACAATCTGAAAAAAAATAGTTCAGGCAGTATATGAAATCTGTTAACAATTCAATGGAAAGACAAGTCTACAGCAAAGAGGCATTCAGTTTAGCTCAACTGCAGAAAATATATTTGGTGCTGGCAAAACTAGACTGATGGAATAAATCTTCTCTATTAACATGCGAAATAATTTTATGTAAATATATTGGTAGACCTTCCGAGCAGGGCTGAGAGTCTTTGCAGTACCACTTAACATGTTTGCAGTGTAATTGCATTTAGACCAAGGTCTTCTGAAGGAAATGGTGACTAAATTAGCATCAACCAGGTTCCTAGGGGGCTAGGTGCATTGTGGGTAGTCGATCTTGCCTCCAGAAAGGACATAATGACACTGACGAGGCCAGTTGCTTACAAAGCACATCATTAATTGGTTTTCCCAAATGGGGCAAATTTTATCAACTGGGTAAGTAGAAGATTTGAAGATCTGATCAGGCAGGGTCTGGGAGTCAGTTTCTTTCCCATCTGCCTCCCCTCAACCCCGCTAGGGTTAATTAAGTTCAGATATTTGTACATGTTGCCCCAGCTTCATTTTATGACTGTGATTTGAGAAGGACTGCCTTCTGAGTATTCTTTACAGAGTGCAAATAAAAGAGTTATTATAATCCTCAAGAGGATTTTTTTTGGGGGGGGGTAGGTAGGCTGTCCTGAAAGTTACTTGTTTCTGAAGATGGGCTAGCTTAGTCCAAATCAGTAAGCAAATAGGGTATGTCTACACTACCACCCTAATTCGAACTAGGGTGGTTAATGTAGGCAACCGGAGTTGCAAATGAAGCCCGGGATTTGAATTTCCTGGGCTTCATTTGCATATTGCCGGGCGCCGCCATTTTTAAATGTCCGCTAGTTCGGACTCCGTGCCCACGGCTACACGCGGCACGAACTAGGTAGTTCGGATTAGGCTTCCTATTCCGAACTACCGGTACACCTCGTTCAAACTAGGGTGGTAGTGTAGACATACCCATAAATATGAAGCAAAGAAGCTGAACAATGCAACTTGGAGAGTTGTGGAGAGAGGGAGGCGTATCGCTCGCTGATAGCTAGAAGTGCAGACGTGTTTGTTCAAGTTGTCCCTTTAGGGTGAATTCTTTTGCGTATTTGTATTGGCCTGTAACAGTGTGGCTGTTATTTATCCCTACAGGCCTAAGTGCCCATGATATCATGAAGGCTATGGGCCAGATCCTCAGCTGGGGCAAAGCTCTCTATTATTCCAGCTGACGATCTAATCCAGTGTATTGGCTACAACTTTTCTCACGAGCTGTCATCTGCTTAGACCCTGGGAGAATAACCATCATAGTTATCTTTTGTCTAGTGCATCAGTGAAGGCATCCACATCATTTGGTGTCTTTTCTTTGTTTGTAGTTTGTGGGGAGGCAATGGAAGAAAATAGGAAACCACCACCATTGTCTCATGAAAATGTGCTCTATTTGTATTGCAGCTCAACCACTTTAGCATGAGCTAGCAGCCATTGGTAATTCCTCTGGCATCAGTATAAATATGTAATGCTAATTCAGTGTGCCAAGTCCATTGTTCCCAATAGCTAGAATTTCTTGGTCTTCAGAACAGGAGTACACTGTGATGCTTATCTTTCCACAAAAGGTAAGGCTGATCAGAAGGCCCCAGGACCTGTTGACCATTACAGACTCTACTTCAGCTCTTACCAGAGAAGAATGATCTTGTGAGTAAACTTCCTCAAAATGGAAGTTATGGGTACTGCCCCTAGCTGTCCATAAACATTGGTACTTTGAGTCAAGTAGTTTTTCATAGTGTTCTGTAGACTTCAGTGGGGTTACAGTAGAGTGAATTTCCCCGCCTGTCAAATGGACAATATCCTGGGATGTTGCAAAGCAGGGTAGTTAATGCAGTCCTTGGATGGAAGGTGCTGTGGAATACATAAATTATTGTTTTTGTGACGGGACTGCTTCTCCTTCCCCATCTGTCAGAATCAGGGCTTATTCTGTGGAAAAACACCAGAGTAAAACTAATATAAGGGAAATAAAAATCCAAGGAAAATACATCTTTTTTTTTCTGGGACTGATCCCAGGGAATATAGGAATCAAGTGACTAGCTACTAGAATTGAAAAAGTCAGAAGCTTTTGTTTCCGAGTATCTGAATGCCATGTTTTGAGCCGTACTCTGCCATCAACATATACATGAAAATCCCTGCTTAAATCAATGGATAGTTCTGCTATACCTGGACGGCATGACAACTAAAAAGCTTGCTTTCTATATCATGGAATAAATGCCCAGTGAAATCCTTATTTGATACACCAAGGTTCCACAATTTGTTATTATCCCTCAGGAAAATAAGTACCTAGAAATAGACACTGAGATCAGACAACCAACAATAGTCTTTTTTGGAAGCTCGTTGGCAAGCTGTACAATCTAGGGCTTTGAATAGGGACTTTAAAATAGAGACCTGTGTATTCTGTCCTTGGCCCTGCCACAGATTTGCTGAGTGACCTTTAAGCATTCTGAGATCCTGGGGTGAAAAGTGTCTTAGAAGTACAAAGCAAAATTTAGTAACTATAATCTACTTGTGGTTCTGTCAATTGCTGAAACATTCTATAGGGAAGGCATCTGTCTAATCCTGGCAAAATTGTCATCACAGTTTCTCCAAGCAATAACTTACACTTTTTTATGAAGTATGGAAGATCTAACTCATCAAGGCAAGTGCATCTCTTTGATCATTATGCCCTAAACCTGCCCTGGCAGTATTTGGTACATTCCCATCTGCCTCTGTTCTAAAACATGTTTTGTCCTTAATCAGGCCAATACTTTCAAGATACTATGAACCTGAGGGGGTTATAGCTGTGTCAGGATATCATGTGCCCTATAGGAGAAAATAGCAGAGGACAGTGTATTTGCCAGTGGTTAAATATTACAAGAGTAGAAAAAAGGTGAAACCAGATTCTGCCCTTGGATGCTCGTGGACAACACTCAAGTCAGCAAAAGCCTTGTGCCGCCATCTGGGGACATGATTCGTGTTCTGTATTCTAATGCATATGGTATACCGGAACCTCTGTACTTCAGGTGTCCCTAATCTGGGAACACCCATGGTACAGACCCTGGTAAGGGGAGGAGGAAGCAGCTCTGCATGCTGTCACTCCTCCTTCCTCCCAGCTAGGGGAATGGCGGTGTAGTGACATGCTGCTGCTAAGGCTTTTCCCCGCCTCTCCCATAATGCTCCACCTCCATCCCCCTCATGCCCAGACCTCGCAGTGCCCTCCCTGACCCAGCAAATTCTTTAATCTGACATACCCTTTTTCCCAGGGTAGCCAATTAAAGATGTTCAAGTGTATTCAGTATCCCTGTATGAAGGTTACGTTGGGGACCATTTCCGTCTTTGATGTGATTCACCATTTCCTATTATTTCTTTCCTTCGTGCAGCCATGCGTGTGTGATTCGAGGTCAGGTGATCACATCAGATGGAACCCCTCTCGTTGGAGTGAACATCAGCTTTGTCAACAATCCTCTTTTTGGATACACGATCAGCAGGCAAGATGGCAGGTATGGTTTCTGCTGTACATCTTCCAGTATGTAAGCACCCAGGGATGCATATCATGGAATCAGCAATGGAGAATGACGCTCCTAGCAAATACACAGTCACATCTGGTGCAACCAGCAGCCACTTTTATTCCTGTTAATATTACTACTGATATTATTACAAAAGTGCCCAGAAGCATTGGGGGCTCAGTGGTGCTCTGTGTTATCTATGCATTTAAAGAAATTATAGTTCCTACCCCAAACCACATATTCTTTATTACTTTATATAGAAATTATTGGGCAAAATAATTAAACTTGTAAAATGCAGTACTGCTAGAGGCAAATGGTAAAAATCAGTTCCACTGAACCATAACAAAATCACTGTGAATTTGGGCAAGTCCTGTATTTTATCTTTTGTCTCTCAATACTAATTGACTCTCTCTCCTTTAAGGACAAAAGCTAAATATAAGGAGTAAGTTTCTGACTGACAGAGCTGCATGTACTCTAGCTAATGGTGATTAACACTAGCACTTTGGAAAGGGTGACCCAGCTCCTACTGACTTTAATAGCTCTCCAATCTGACACTAGTGTTGAGGATTAGACTTGACCTGGCTAGAACAGCCAATGGGGTGATAATGAAGGCGATGAACACTTGCTAGAAATGTATGCTTTGTGTAGTCTTGGCATGTTCCCATGGGACTTGGTGCCCATTGAAACTTTTCAAGATATGTTCTCATTAATGTTCCATCTGCTGGAAAATACAACAGTAAAATGTGAGTAGCAGGGCTATTTCCATGGAAAACTGATTATCTCAGTTAAATTAGCATATCTTATAAGGGAAGCCGGTGCTTTTGCAAATCTTGAGGCTTAGAGACTATTGAAAGAGATAGATAATTGTTCATTCACATTTATACTGTGGTGCAACTCCATTAATCTCAGGCCTGGTCTGCACTGACATTTTTGCTCAACCTACCTACATTGCTTAGGACTAAAAAACTTCACACCCCGTGCAATTTAGTTAGATCTGGCTAACCTCACTATGAATGCAACAAGGCTGACAGAAGAATTCCATCTCAGATAGTTAGGAAAACCCCCTCTTTGGATATATTTGCTGTGTCTCTATAGCGTAAACAGACCCTAAGTGGAGCAACTCCTGATATGCGCTCATGCAAGTGAGACCAGAATCAGGCCTTAGAGGTCAAATTCACTGCAGTGTAAATGACTGGCACAAAGGCTACACAAATAAAAATAATAATGCCTACAAAAACTTGACCATAGGTGGGTAGCTGGTGTGCTAGGATTCCCTGTTTTTCATGCGGCCCTAGGTAAAGTAATAAAGTAGCTATCAGCAGCACATGAACATAGTTCAAGGGTGGGCAATAATTTTTGGTGGGAGACCATGCCAAGATTTTGGAAAGTGATCAAGGGCCACACTTTTCTGTGGAGGGGTTGTGGGGTCTAAAATGGAGGCTGGGTGCAGAAGGACACATGGGGTAAGGGACTGGGGTGCAGGAGAGGGTGTGCTATCTGAGAGGGTGTATGGGTGAAGGAGGGGGTTGTGACCTGAGGCAGAAAAATGGGGTGCAAGATCTGGGAGGGTGTTTGGGTACAGGAGAGGATTCTGGCCTGGGGTAGGACGGGGTACAAGGTCTGGGAGGGAGTTGTGACATGGGGCAGGAGGTGCAGAGGGCTTGAATGTGACCGGAGGGAGGGAACTGGGATGTGGGAGGGGCAGGGATGCCAGAGGAAGGGTCTGGCTGGGAGGCGCTTACCTAAGCCCTGCAGCATCTCCAAGGCAGATTGGGCTCTCTGCCTGCTGCAGCCCCAGAACGCTTGAAACTGCAGGCTGCTCCCTCCACATGGCTCTCAGCTCCTGGCTGGGGGAGAGGCTTGCACTGCTCCTGAAGAGGAGCTGAGAGCTGAGAGATTGGCTGGAGTCCGTTCTTATTGTCCTGTTCTTTCTGGCCAATAGGAGCTAAGGATTGGGTTGGGGGCGGAGACAACACAAAGCTTATCCTCTCCCTGCAGAGCAGAGAAACACAGGGATTGCACTTTAAAACCCAACAGCTACATGCCTGAGGGTCCCAGCAGGGTGATCCGTGGGCCGGACCCGGTGGCTTGGCGGGCCGGATCTGGACCTTGGGCCGTATTTTGCCCAGCCCTGACATAGAGTATGTCTTCAAAATAAGTCCCATCACCAGGCTAGCATTCCTGTCCTTTACTGCTGGGGCCCCCCCACACGGAAAACAAATGGAGTTAGACAGCCTTTGCAATTGTCCATACTCCCTGATAATTTCCCTTCATTATGTTCTATATCTCTGACGCTGTGCTTTGTGCTAACAACATTTCAGAACATAATATTCAAAAAACAGTATGATTATATTACTGAGTATCTTGAAACATAAGAATGAAGTTATAATTGGCCCCAAAATATTATTTTGACATTCACTCATATATTTTCTTGCATGATTGGGCATAATGCTACATCTGTGTGCACTGGAAGGAGGTAGTATATGAAGAGATGGAGGCATTGTCCCTTTAAAGAACAAGAAGTTATTTCATTTTCACTGGTACAATGTGAGAGCTATCTATAAAATTATCTGAAACATTGAAGGTACCATGGTCTAAAGATTGAGTGCAGGGGTGGGCAATAATTATTGATGGGGGGCCACTCCAAGATTTTGGTTAGTGGTCAAGGGCCGCACATTTCTACAGGAAGTACGAGGGCTGGGACTAAGGTTGAGTGCTGAAGGGAGCTCATGGCAGGGGACTGGGATGCAGGAGATGGTGTGGGATCTGAGGGAGTTGAGTGAAGGAGGTGGTTGTGATATGGGACAGGAGCTTGGAGTGCAGGATCCGGGAGGGGGAATGGATACAGGAGAGGATTCTGGCCTGGGGGATGAGTATAAGAGGGGGTGCAAGGCCTGGGAGTAAGTTGTGACCTGAGGGAGGGGGGTGCAGAGGGTTTGGGTGATAATTTGGGGCAGGAGGAGGCGGTGGCCTGGGGCAGGAATAAGTAGGAGTGAAGTGCCAGAGGCAGGCTGTGGCTACGAGGAACTTACTTAGGCCAGAGACCAGTGGAGCCAAGAGATTTTGCTCAGAGGACAGCACACAAAGCCTACTCCTCCCCCAGGCGCATGGAGAAGAGAGCCACAGGGAGCAGTCAGCTGCTTAAAGCGGTGTGAGGCTGCTCTAATGCATCTGGCTGCTCTGTGCATGAAAGTCTCGGTGGCGCAGCTCAGAGGCCAGATCTGGAGGCTTGGCAGGCCAGATCTAGGCCATGGAACAGATCTTGCCTGCCCCGATCTAGTGTGTAGCTTTTAGATACATCACTTCATCTCCCTGTGCCATGTTAACCTGTCTGTAAAATGAAGATAACACTTTCTTACTGGCTTGCCATGGTGTTTGTGGAAATAACGTGCTTTCAAAATGTAACATATTATTGCTATTTCAGTTGCTGTTCTATACTTCAGTACGGCGCAACAGTTGGACCCTCTTCTAATAATCTTTTCAACAGAACAATTTTAGTCTAAGACATTGTCTACACAAGTAATTTGCACCGATTTGACTGAATCAGTTTAGAATCCAATTTAGTTAAATCAGTGCAACCCCTTGTGGTCTCAGAATAAGAAGGTTCGCAGAAGGGAATCATGCCTATTTAACTAAATTGGATTCCAAACTGATCTAATTAAATCAGTACAACTTTCTTATATAGACAAGGCCAAAAATGAGTTTCATTATAACTGGAATTCCAATTTTCTAATTGCAATGAACTGTAACAAATTAGGACTTGAATTCTACTTCAGTGTAAATAGCTTCACTACGTTCTAGTTTTCTATAATTAGGTTTCACCCTGTTGTCACATCAGTCAACTGTGGACTCCAAGGGTGAAATCCTGGCTCCACTGAAGTCAATGGCAAAACTCCTATTGATTTCAGTGGATCCAGGATTTCACAACAGGTTAGGTTGAATTAAATAACCCCAGAAAATGAGAATAAATAAAAGTTCATATGTGTTCTCAGACTGTTTATCATGATACAGTAATTCCTCATTTAACACGTGCCCGCTTAACACGTTTTCGCGATAGCGTGATTTTTTTTTAGGGAACGTTTTTTGAATTACACGATCATCCCTGGAATAACATGATTTCCCCAGCCAGCCCATTGCTGGTGGGTGCACAGGGCTTCTCCTGCCTCCCTGCAAAGCAGCGGAGAGTTCGCAGCTCGCCGTGCCGTTCCCCGCTGCCGCCCCCTCACCGGACGCCTTGCCCCCTCTCCTCTGTCCCTGCTTGCAGGCCGGTGGCTGGGTTTCCCCAGCCAGCTCGTTGCCGGCAGCTGCGCGGGGCTTCCCCCGCCTCCCTGCAAAACAGCGGAAGGTTCGCTGCTCGCTGTGCCATTCCCTGGTGACCCCCACTCACTGGACGCAGTGCGGGTCCCGGCAGACCCATCACAGGGGCATACTCCCAACCCAATCCCCCTCCCCTCTCCTCCCCTTCCCTTCCCCAGAGCCAAACACCTCCCCTCCCTGCTGTAACCCAGTCCCCTTTCTCCTCCAACTGTATGTCCCGGTCCCAACAGACACCGCCGCTTGAAACGCAACCCCCACCTTTTCCGTTATTTTCAATGGGAAAATTGACCCCACATAACATGTTTTCACTTAACACGATCATTTTTTGAAACATATCTATAGTGTTAAATGACGAATTACTATACATGTATTTTTCAGATCCCAGGGCATGAGGATAAACCCACAGGTTTCAGAATGTACTCTTGTATATCTGACTTCTCTGTGCCACCTGGCTAATAGAAGGACCTCAACCCTGAATCCCTGTGAGTTGTTCTACTGTGGCATCCAGCCCCTCTCACTTGCTACTCAAAGAAATCCCAGATCCTCTGCCCCCAAACTGCGGAATACCCAGTTCACCAGTTTTAATTTAAACCAGCTCTTGTATAAAATCACACAGCACCTGTGAGCACTGAATACACCAAAGAAGAAACAAGAGAGAATGGTGGAAACAAATGGTTACAATACAAAGCCCAATCAGATAATGCCAAGAACCCTTATCACTAGCTCCTATCTAAGAGTATGCCTAAACTACATGGCTCCGTCGACGGAGCCATGTAGATTTGTTGTTTTGGCAAAGGTAAATGAAGCCGCGATTTAAATGATCGCGGCTTCATTTACATTTACATGGCTGCCGCGCTGAGCCGACAAACAGCTGATCAGCTGTTTGTCCGCTCAGCGCGCTAGTCTGGACGCTCTCCTGCCGACATCAAAGCCCTTTGTCAGCAGTCCCGGTAAACCTCGTCCCACGTGAGCAGCCCCACCTCCGGACACCCGGCGCGTGAGCAGTCCCACCCCCGGATGCCCGGCATGTGAGCAGCCCCACCCCCGGATGCCCGGTGCATGAGCGGTCCCACCCCTGGAAACTCAGCATGTGAGCGGCCCCGCCCCCGGGTACCCAGCAGCCACGAAAAGTTGTGGATCACTGCCTTACATGCTACTCTTTATGGATAAATATCCCACAACACTCCTGGGTCCGAGGTGGGAGTTGCTGGCAAAGAACAGAGGACTCTTTGCTAGGGAGCTCTGTGTCGCACCCACCCATTCCCAAGATCAGCAGCCCACCTGAGAGCATTGCTTAGGATTTATCCCGTGGCAGGTTGCTGAGAGTAATTTTGCAGAGTTTTTTTGGTTCATTTGGACAACTTGGAGAATGTCTACATAGCATTATGGAGCCCACAAGAGCAAGCCTCCCAGCCCACCTCTCTCTGTAGGCATCAGAGCCAAAACTCCAACCTGAGCTGCAGTTTAAAAGCGCTGTCTACACAGCTATTTCTAGTGCACTTGCATGAGCCATGCTGCCCAAGTCTGTCATCTCAGGCTGAAAGGCTTGCTGCCATAGACTCCAGAATGCGCTATAGTAATACACATCAATGCTAAGCCATGTAACTCAAGAAACAGTAGTTGATGAGTAGCGGTGCCTCTTGCTGTACAATGCAAGCCTCTGTGTTTTCACAGCTGCTTGAGTCTGACATTAGATCGATGCCTTCCTTTCTGGCTCGGGTTTCGCGTCCATGGGAGAAGCAGGTTTTATTCCCCTGAAGGCTAACATGCCTGACCAAAGCTCATTAGCGCCCAGAGCTCCTACCAGCTCTGCTCGCCAATGACAGAACCAGAGGCATTTCTATAAATAAACGACTCCTAGTTTTCCAACAGTTGTTGAACATAATTTTTTTACATTTATCCCTTCCTTCCTTCGCCCTCTTTAGTGCTCAGCCTTGTGCGAAGTGAGCTTTTCCCTTCTAATAGCAGGGCTTGCCAAATGCTAATTGACTGTTAAAAATGTCCTCATCAAAGCACAAATGCTGTTCAGATAGCTGGCAAGCAATTAGCCATTAGGCTTTTAAAAGCCAAGTTACATAGGTCTGGGAAGCTGATGGCCCACTTGAGCTGCAGAATAAACCCCTTACATACCTTGAAGTTTTTAAATGCTGTCCCCATGGACTTGAATAACTTTCTTTTCATAACTACATTCAGTAAGCAGAATCTAAGATACAGCCAAATGATGACAGTGGATGAAAATAATAAGTTGTAACAGTGATCAGCCAGGGATTTTTTTAAAATGTGGTTGAGTTCTTTGTTGCTTCTCTGTGATTTGTGAAGATGCCTGAAAGTTTTTTAATTAATTTAAAAAGATTTTTTTCTGCTTTTTTCATCTAGAAATATCATTACACCAAATTAGATTGCTGTTGGTTTTGCTTGAGGATGTATTGGGGAACTCAGGGCACTTTAGGGCTTGCTACAGCAAATGCATTATGTCGATAGGAGAGCATGCGCCTGTCAATACAATTACTCCACCTCAGTGAGAGGCAGGATAGCGTCTCCTGCCAATTTATCACTAGTGTGGACAGCTCTTAAGTCAATATAATTTGCATCATTCAAAAGGGTGGTGCCTTTTTCACACCCCAGAACAATGTAAGTTACATTAACTTAAGTGGTAAGGTAGACAAGCCCATAATGTATTCAGGATGGTACGTAGTGACACGCTGAACTCAAAGCATGTGGATTGTACTATTGAAGTCAGTGATTCTGCTCATAAGCTGAAAGTTATGAACATGCTTAAATATCATCCTAATTTGGAGCCTAACACATTAATTGAAGATTCAGCAGTGTTGTCTAACAAAGACTTCCTTTATTCAAAAAGTGTTTTAGGCATAGATGTTAAATAGATATTAAGATAAGGAAACAAAAACACTGGTGGTCTTAAAAGTCTGACTAAAATCCCTTTCCCTCCCAATTTCTTTTTTGCTGTCTTTGCTCTTGTGATGTCATCATGTCATTAGTTCTACAGCATTTTATAAATCTTCCAGTGCAGACAAACTGCAAAGCTCTAATGTAAAAAGCAAACGGGGGTGGGCGGACTCAAACCAAAGCACATCAATGCTGTGACTATAAATTATAAAGAAGCTAAACAAGGGCAGTCTAGATCATGAGCTCTTTGATGTAAGATCCATCTTTTTGTTCTGTCTTTGTACAGCATAGGGTATATATTTAGGAATACAAATTCCAAGTCTGTGCAGGGTTTGATTTTCATAGGTATTGGGCTCCCATTCATGGGAGCCAGGGGACTCCGGCTCTTCTGAAAATCTGGCCATTACATTTGAAACTTACGTTATTGTAAAATCAGCTCCTTCTTCTACTCTCCTGTCCCAAAATTATTTCTTTGCTGATCCATGTTCTCCCTGCCCTAATGGATGATGTTGTCACTAACACATGAAACAGTATGTCAGTGAGGTCAGCAGTGGCTGAATTCTGAGCAGGTAGGTGAAGGAGGAACTGCTTTCCAAATATTTTACTTAAATGTGCAAGTCCAAGTGGTGTGTGACTGATATTGGATCCTAAATATGTTCTTAAAAATAATAAAGGAAACCTTTGAGGGCTGATAACTCAGTAAAGCAATCATGAACATAAACTTTGTCTTTTAAAAAGAAGGTAGTGTGATTCAATGACTGTCTCTTTACTGAATGTTTCTATTCCTGGCTTTGCCACTTCCTTACAGTATGGCCTTGTCCAAGCAATTTAACTTTATGGTGCCTCTGTTTCTCTATCTGTAAAACAGGCGTGATAAATATTCTCTAGCTCACAGGGGGTTGTGAGCACTAATCCTTTAATATTTGCATAGTGGGGTCCTTGTTTGGAAGGTGCTATGAACATGTTAAGTACCATTTGTCTTATTTTTATTTGTACTTTGTGTCTTAAAACAGCTTTGATCTCGTCACCAACGGTGGGATTTCCATTATCTTACACTTTGAACGGGCTCCCTTCATCACTCAGGAACACACACTCTGGCTGCCATGGGATCGCTTTTTTGTAATGGAAACCATTGTTATGAGGCATGAAGAGAATGAGATTCCAAGCTGTGATCTTAGCAACTTTGCCCGTCCCAACCCAGTGGTCTCCCCATCCCCCCTGACAGCATTTGCAAGTTCCTGCTCAGAGAAAGGCCCCATTGTTCCAGAAATCCAGGTATGAATCTTCTTTCAAAAGTGACACTTTTGCTCCTTTCATTGCTAAAAGTAGTCAAGCAGAGCGAAGCACGTCCAGGAGGGTGCATCATGTTCTGTTTCTGTACTTGTTAAAACAGTCTGTGACACTGATTTGGGCTCCATTGGCAGCTTTCCAGAAGCCTAGAGGCCTTGCCTGATTTACATTATCTATTTACATACTTGCAAAAAATCAAAAACAGTCACTTGGCCAACATAACTCTCGTTTTTGTTCATCTCTGATAGATAGATAACGAAATGCTTATTCCCCAGCAGCAAAAACTGCACTGGGTCCTTACCTCCTGTCTACAGGGAAAGGGTGGCTGCGAGACACATTTTAGGATGTAGGCCTTCAGTGTACATTTCAGCACCCATTGCTAAAATGTGTAACGCTGCTGTTCTGCTCAAGGGCACAATTCTGCACTGAACTTTCCCAAAGCTTGAGAGCATAATTCTCAGTCTTCAAATCTGAAGAAAATAGTGTTGGTGTGAAATCCTGGCCTTACCGAAATCAATATGGATTTTGCCTTCATCTGCCTAATTCCCACACTGTGTAACATACATTATAAAAATACCCTACTGGAAAAGTGCTTGATAATCTACCATTGCATTCTATTAGACACACTTCTCAATAGAGAAATATTAAAATGAATGGACGTAATCATATTTATTCCTTGAGGGATATAGGAATATTTATTATATTGCAAAGCAGAGTCATAAGACATTTATAGAAGATCCCAAAATACTCAGTGGTGTGAAATACAAATGATCTTTCACAGAAATGCAAAAATCTCTAGAGTATAGTGTTTCAGCTATTTTAACTATATGCAACAAAATAACAGTTTTACAACTGAATGGGGATTTTAGGTAATCAGAAGGATAATATCTTAAGTCGAATTTCTGATGGGACATCAGGGCTAATTCCCAAGCAGTCAGGGCCTTAGTTTAATCTGTCATCCAAAAGGCAAAATGATAGTACTCAAATGTCATTGTTTCTCATCAGTTTTTGGGTCAGAATATTATGTGTGTCATGTTGAAGAAATTGGACAGAGTAATAGTTTCTGTGTTCATTGGAGCAGGCGTGTGATAGTGAGAGAAAAGAAACATTAACTCAGTTAACATTTAATTGAGCATCAAAACGTTTCTACGTCTAACATGCAAAATTGTCAGGCTTTGCAACAGGCAGGAGTTAAAGACTCACTGATATCAATGGGTTAAAGGAAAGCAGCAGAGAGAATTCTAAATAAGTGTAAAGAACAAGCCGTTATAAGTCTAGTAGTGAGTCAGCCATTTCTGCAGATTATTGAGATATTATTTCTATTGAACTAGCATGTCAGAGCCCTGTCACAGACCAGAGCCCCATTGTGCAAGGTGCAGTACAAACACAGCATACATATCTGTATGAATATAGCTGCAGTACTAATTAATAGATAAACAGAAGTATGGGGATAATTCCTGCTCTGTTACTCTTGTGTGTTCTAGGCAGATTATGGCTCATCTTTTTTCCAGTGGCATTTTTTGTGTGTTAGGACAAGTGTTGATTGTGAAATGCGACAAAGCTCAATATGCAACTATTTTGGAAATTCTTGTGATCCTCACTGTTTGAATCAGCTCTTTTGGCAGGATCCTTTTAAATATATTCTTGGCATTTGTTTGATGTGTATGTGCTACTCAGTTGACCCTTCCTTTGCAATGGCAGTCAATAGGCATAGATTATGGCAGAGAAAACTAAAAATTTCATACACAGAATTGAACCAGATATTGCAAAACAATACGCTGGTGGCAGCTATTTCTAGCTGGTGTTTCCTATATAGCTTGTACGTGAAGACAGATTAGATGCAAGAGGCCACTTTCTTTGCATCACTGCTCAGCTGAGCCTGGTGCCAGCATAGCTTGTTGCTAAGATTGTAAAATATATTTTAAAATTCCTGGGTTTTCCCACATCTGTCATTTTACACCCTCGTAAGGGCATAGGAATGTAAATTGAAAAGGCTGCATTAGATAAAGTAAATATTTATGAACGTGGTGGAACAGTACTTTAACTTCCAGGATGCATCAGTTTGTCAAGTGCTGCTGTGCTCAGAGGTTGTGAGTTATCACTTGAAAAACTGTTAGGTCTTCGATAATAGCCCAAACAGCCGCTTTTAGGCACTTCATTTCCCAGACTGGTGGTTATTTATAACAAAAACCTATTTAAGAGGCACATCCCAGCACAACTCAGGCTGGCTAAGCTTCAGAAAACAAGAGTTGAGTCTAGTGGTTCCAAGTCGTGCACTAAAAGGAAGTTCAGACTGCTATGGGCTGTTCTTGGCTCGGCCACTGACTGGGTATCTTTAGTACATCCTTTTAGCTCATCTGTCTTTCGTTTACCATCCATAAAATGGGCAGGGTTCTTGTGAAGACTGGCTTCTATTTAAAAAGCATATTTCCACAGCCTTCAGTAACCCAGATGCAATGGAAGTGCTAAAAGCATTATTATAGTCAGCACTGGTAGCAATGCCTGTAGATTGGATTACCCAATACTTTTCATTAGCCCGTTTTCAGTTGCTTACACAATTTCTATGCCAGCCATCTGTCTGAGGCTGATCTTTGAGAGGAAAGTTTCAGCTAAAATGGTTCAGCCTTTTCAAAGAACAAGGTTAGGGGAAAATACATTGTAATGTGAGTATTACAGAAATTCATACTGCCATTTCACTAGGAGTTCTTGCCTCTCTGTGATTTGGAGCAGTTACTGAAAATTTGGCAGGGTGACTGCCCCACTATTCATGCCTTTTGACAACTCCAGAAAATTTGCCCCAAACTATCCAAGTTATAGCCCTCCCCAAACTCTTATATTCCTATATGCTCAGAAGAGACTGGATAGAGTTAAGCAGCCAGACTTGCTGAAGATTCCACTGGTACTGAGCAGCCTCAATCCCCTGGATAGCTAGCCCTGAGCAAGAATTTTTCTGCAGCTTCTCACCCAGTTTGGTGGGGACTGCTGTAGCAAAGGGCAATGGGACTGAAAACAGACAGCTTTGTCTCTGGGGTTCTCATTACTCGCCTGCTGGTGTCCAAGCAACATGGCGGCAGAAGAGGAAGAAGTGGAATGGCCGGAAAGCAGAGAAACAAGAAATAGGTTTAGGGGACAAGGTGAGAGCTCAAGGGACAGGGGCTAGGAGCAGGAGCTGGCGGGGGAACGGGCAGGAGCACAGTCAGGGCAAAAGACAGGAGGGCAGGAACAAGGCAGAGGAGCAGGGCAGGAGCAGAGGATAAGGAAGGAAAGAAGCAGAAGGAAGGTGAAGGGCAGGAGGGGAAGAAAGGAGCAGAGATGGTGAGACATTGGCAAGAAGTGGGGCAGGATTGGGGAGAGAGAGGACTGGAGCAAGCTAGGAGAGGATGGTCCGGAGTCGGGTATGATAGCTGCCGGAGGGATACAGGGACACATAAGGCGCACTGTCTCACAAAAGAGCCCAGGATATGAAGATGGTCACCAACAAAAACAGCAAGATACAGTGGAAAACGGAGAAAAAAGGAACATTGGCTGAGGGCATGTTGGTCCCCTTCCCCACACACATACAAATCCCCCAGGGTATGTCTACACTACCACCCTAGTTCGAACTAGGGTGGTAATGTAGGCAACCGGAGTTGCAAATGAAGCCCGGGATTTGAATTTCCCGGGCTTCATTTGCATCTTGCCGGGCGCCGCCATTTTTAAATGTCCGCTAGTGCGGACTCCGTGCCGCGTGTAGCTGCGCGGCACGGAGTCCACACTAGCGGATATTTAAAAATGGCGGCGCCCGGCGAGATGCAAATGAAGCCCGGGAAATTCAAATCCCGGGCTTCATTTGCAACTCCGGTTGCCTACATTACCACCCTAGTTCGAACTAGGGTGGTAGTGTAGACATACCCCCAGAGACACATAAGGAATGGGCCTTCGCAAATAACCTTATAAATTGTGTAAATTTTGTAAGTGATGCCTTGTAAGTGGGCTGGGTTAGAACTTCTCAAAGAGTTTTTCTAAAAGATGCACGTGTCTGGTTAATTGCAACTTTGCTGCCATTTGATATCTGGTCAGTTGTGATTTAACACCTCCTGGCTGTTTATCATCAGGCCCTGCAAGAGGAGATTAACATTGCTGGCAGTAAAATAAAGCTGAGCTACCTGAGCAGTCGCACGGCTGGTTATAAGTCAGTCTTGAGGATCAGCATGACCCACCCTACCATCCCCTTCAACCTCATGAAAGTCCACCTTATGGTTGCTGTAGAAGGACGCCTCTTTAGAAAGTGGTTTGCTGCTGCCCCAGACCTTTCCTATTATTTCATCTGGGATAAGACAGATGTCTACAGCCAGAAGGTGTACGGACTCTCGGAAGCCTTTGGTAAGCTGACCTCAGAACATGTCTTCTCTCTTATTCTAGATTATCCTGCTCTTACATTTTCTTCTCTTCACTGCCATTTCTAGAACATCATCACAACATAACCATCATAGGCCTGATTCTCCACTGCCCTGTATTTTGTGTGGTCCTCTGTGTCTGTAAAACAATTACAGAAGATGTGAGGCAATGGAGAATCAGGCTGCACAAGTTATTTGCCCCAAATCTTGAACACAGCATCATTCATGGTTCATGGCCAGCAGTGTTTGCAGCTGAAGAAGCTGAAGTCCTTACAGGAGGGAGAAGCTTCCTCTGTGCTGCCTGCATAACAGTCATAAAGCTACCGCTCCTTCCCCTTATGGTGGGCATCAGAGCCCACCCAACCCAAATGTCATAGCTGTTGAATCAGTTGTTAGGGAAAGGACACTGGAGGTGGAGAGGCACAGGCATTGGTTGCTCCCTATCTGATTGACAGTCAGCCAAAGAATCCTTAAAGGAGCTATGGTCCTTCACTCACAGTTCTGCACTAGGTTCAACCCAGTGTAGTAGATCAAGCCTTGACAATGGCCACAGCACGATGAGAGCCCCACCTCCAGGATGTTGCCGCTGTTATTTTAAAACAACAGACATCCACACGACCCTCCTCCTCTTGACCTTAGAACAGTTCTGGGATATCTGCAGTTCTGCAGCTAGATGCCTCTTTGTTCCCTTGTCCTGAGTGGAGATCTGCCTCTTGGGAGGAGAGCAGGGGCCTCTTTGTCTCAGTCTACAGAGAAAGAGAGTGAGTCTCTTACTCCACCTAGGCATAGGGCTGAGCTTCTTTGCCTATTGGACATGATAGGAACCCTATGTTACAGCATAAGTGAGGCTCTGGACAAAATATCATGCACTGATTATTCGTAACAATGAGAGTCCAAGTGGCACCTTAACGACTAAGGGTATTCTACACCGCAGCATTATTTAGACATAACTGATGTTATTCTGAAAAAAATGTGTGTCTGCACAGCAAGCCGTTATTTCGAAATAGTGTCAAGCTGGAGGACTTCTTACTCCAACTCCTGCAACCGTCATTACACAGGGAGTAAAGGAAGTCAAAGGACGAGTGCTTTTCCTTTGACTTTCTACTGTGTGGACAGCGCCAAAAGCCAAATTAAGCTATTTGACTTCAGTTACTCAATTGACATACCTTAAGTGGCATATCTTAATTCGACTGCTGTATAGACGTGCCCTAACAGATTTGTTTAGGCTTTTGTGGGTAAAACCTACTTTGAGTCTTTAAGGTGCCACAAGACTCCTCCTTTTTGCAGAAACAGACTATCATGGCTACCCCTCTGAGATAATTCATAGAGAAAGAAGTATCTACCTACTGTGGGTAGTTTGGGGCCCTGCTTTTTATGTAGGCCTCAACCTGTCTACTTTAGTGGAGTGTACTGCTTTTGTTTTGTTTTAAGCTAGACCATGTTTCTCTGTCTCAGCCCACTGCATTTCTGCCAGGCAGCCTTAGCAAATGAAATAATGAATAGAAGCAGCATGCTACCATTTTGGAGTCTGGGACCATTTTTGCTAAACCCATTTTTGCTAAGGGTCACCCATTGCTTTGAATTGTGTCTGTGAGTCGGCACCTTTTGAATATTTAGCAGATTTGTCCAACATCTACTGCTGTGTTGACCTTTTTTCTGCAAGTGGCCTTTAAAGATGAGAATATTAAGACTCTGCATTAATGTGATGGTATTTTAAATAGAATTGGCACTTGCCTGTAGAAATGGCCTTTCCCCCACCTAATTAAAGCTCTCAGCTCTCTGCTGAATGTGCATTTCTGAGGTTATTAACCTATGGGCTTCTTTTTTTCCCCTTTGCTCCCAGTTTCTGTGGGCTATGAATATGAATCATGTCCTGACCTGATACTGTGGGAGAAGAGGACAGCGGTCCTTCAAGGTTATGAAATTGATGCTTCCAAACTTGGAGGATGGTCCCTGGACAAACACCATGCCCTCAACATACAGAGCGGTAGGTTGGCTCTAACAAATGAGCATGGGTGATGCAGTGGTATAATGCATTGTTGCTTTTCTCTATTAATAATTCAGCCAGAGGGAAAACACACACACACACTACTAAGAAATTCTTCATTGTAACCTACATTTAGCAGCAGCTTTGTGTGGGAAAATCTGAAAAGAACAAGCTGCTGTAGATCTATTGTACATTTTTATGAAGTGTGCAGCCCTAGCTTTGTAGTAGGGATAAGGGGGGAAACTGCAGAGCCACAGTAGGGTTAGCTCCCAGCCCTGGCTCTTAATAATTTAAAAGCAGAGGCTCAGCTGGGAGGACTGGGTGTGAGCCAGGAATCAGCTGATTTCTGACTCGCACCCAGTCCCCCCGCCACACCTGATTCGCCTACCCCCTGCAGAGACAGTGCTTTTAAGCCGGCTCCCCTCAACTTCTGCTCTCCACCCTTGCTGCCTCTCTGATATAGGCAGCAAAGGGAGGTGGGGGAAGCGACTAGTCGAGTCAGTACTTAACTACCAGATAAGCATATGCTTATCGGGTAGTCGACTAGTCAACTAGTTGCTTACATCCCTACTCTATACTACATATAAGGAATGAGAATTAATTCATGGTCATCAAAAAAAATCCCAAAGCTCAATCCTCTGTAAGTACATGGGGTGTATGCACATGGTTATATAGGGCCCATCCTTTGTTGACCCCATTGAAAACAAACCCACCCAACACAATCACACATAGCAAAGCACGGCACAATAAGCACTCTTGCTGCCAGTGGTGAGAACACGGTTTGGAATGTGCACTTGAGGAGAACATGTCCAATATTACATCATCCTGCTCCACAGAAAACTCAATTACTTGGCTTCCCACCCCAAGTTTCCCATCCCTCAATTTATGTGCCCAGCACCTCTGTTAGAGTATGTCTACACTGCCACCCTAGTTCTCCTGCAATGAGGAGTAACGGTATTTTGAATTAGGAGCTTTAATTCGAACTACCTACCCCATGCCGCGTGTAGCTGCGGGCAGGTAGTTCGAACTACGGGGCATTTAAAAATGGCGACGCCCGGGAACAGGCAAATAAAGCCCCGGATATTTAAATCCCGGGCTTCATTTGCAAGTTTGAATGACTACATTAGCCACCCTAGTTCGAACTAAGGTGGCAGTGTAGACATACTCTAATTCCTTAGAGCTTAGCTGTCTTTGAAACTGTAATGCCTACATTCTTTAGCCTCTTATGAATGTTTAGAGAAGGGGTATTGAGCTGCACAGAATGACTGAAACATGAAAAAAGGATAGAAAGTTTGCATTATCCCATGTGATAGCAGTGAGTAGGGAGAGGGTACCCACCATTCAGTTGGCACAATTAATCAAAACTTTCCTCATTTTCTCACAAACAACAATGAGGCTCCCCTGGGCCCTGTTGATGAAACCTACTCTAATTAATACTCCACCCAGATTTTCCTAAGTGACTAATATCACCCAGCATGCTCCTTGCCAGTGAACAACCCCAGTAGATTCTCTCATTAGTGACAAGTTGTCTTGACCTTCCTGACTCTACAAGTGGCCCAACAGTGCTGTTCTACCTGTCATCACAACCCGTAGGAAGGCCCTAAATGCCATTCCAAGGATTGTGAGGCACTGGATATTTTATTATACTCTAAAGCAAAGAAAAGCTTGGGTTCCCCCTACCCACTCACCCTTGCCCTTCAATATCAAGTAATCTCTCTCAACCTCTTGAAACACCTACACAAATAAATTACAGAGGCTGGCCATTGATAGCATTGATACATCTTTTTAGTAAATGGAGGGGGGTTAGCATGAAAAATTTTCACTTTGAATAAGGGGTCACCAACCTGAAAAGGCTGAGAAACATTGTGCTATTGGAGTTACTGCAGCCTGTTGTGGCCCTCGACATTACCTTTTTTCACAGGATCCTACAAAACCCAGGGACAACCCTGGAGAGATCTCTTTGTGGTGTGATGCAACATGAATCTGACAGCTGGGATGCCAGGATTCTGTTTCTTGAGCTGCTGTTGATTCATTCTGTGACCTGGAGCAAGCCATGTGTTCTCTGTCTACTACAGTTTCACCATCTGTCTTTTATTCCCTTTCTGCTCTTATTGTTTTCTAGGTATCTTGCATAAAGGAAACGGGGAAAACCAGTTTATCTCTCAGCAGCCACCTGTGATAGGAAGCATTATGGGCAATGGTCGCAGGCGTAGCATTTCCTGTCCAAGCTGTAATGGCCTTGCAGATGGGAACAAGCTCCTGGCACCCGTTGCGCTAACATGCGGGTCGGATGGAAGCCTTTATGTTGGAGACTTCAACTATATCCGAAGGATCTTTCCCTCTGGCAATGTCACCAACATACTAGAGCTCAGGTACACCAGGCCCCTCACAGCTGTGGTAATTGTGTACTTTTGATTGTGCAGAAAAATTATATACCTAGAGGGTAAATGAGACCCAAATTCTTTTTTTAAACTCACAGAAGGGGCCAAATTCATCTCTGGTGCAAGGCTGCTAAATTTGACTTACACCAGAAAGGTGTGAAGCCTCATGAATGCATCCAGAATGGAGTCACAGGCCCAAAATAGTCCATCACTTTTCTTTCCCACTAACTCAGACTGAGTTAATGTGTCCTCCTTAGTCTGATGAGAGACTAGTGGGAATTCTAAAAATTAACAGTCAGCCTCCGGGATGATTTACACTTGGAAGGACACACATCACTAATGATGATATATAGAGGGTACTCAGGACACAGGATTATTCAAACCTAGGTCAGTGAGCTCACCAAGGAACTCCCAGAGCTGTGACTTCCTGGTGAGTATTTTGGGATGGCAAATACCTCCAGTGAATTCCTGCTTCAAGATCTTCATTGAAAAATGGGGGCTGGATGAAGAAATTCTGTCCATCTCACCTGGGCTGTCTCTAGACTGGCAAGTTTTTCTGCAAAATCATCTGCTTTTGCGGAAAAACTTGCCAGTTGTCTACACTGGCCGCTTGAATTTCCGGAAAAGCACTGACGATCTCATGTAAAATCATCAGTGTTTTTCCGGAAAAACTATGCTGCTCCCATTCGAGCAAAAGTTTTTTTCCAAAAGACTTTTGCGCAAAAGGGCCAGTGTGGACAGCATAGTACTGTTTTCCGCAAAAAAGCCCCAATTGTGAAAAAGGCGATCGGGGCTTTTTTGCGGAAAACCGCGTCTAGATTGGCCACGGACGCTTTTCCGCAAAAAGTGCTTTTGCGGAAAAGCATCCTGCCAATCTAGATGCGCTTTTCCGAAAATGCTTTTAACGGAAAACTTTTCCGTTAAAAGAATTTTCAGAAATTCATGCCAGTGTAGACGTAACCCTGCTGTCACTTGCCCCCTCAGAAATGGGAAAAGAAAACTTGCCAGAGGAAGAGGGTGGGCTGCAAAGCAGCATGCGCAAAAGAGGGGGAGAGGGAATCTGTGAGATACAGAGAGGGAAAACACAGAAGGTCCATAAATGTTGATGAAATAAAATATATTGTGACTGAGTCAAAATTTGTGTTGACTCATCTGCTGTCTTTTTCCCTCCCAAACATGTCATGACAAACACACTACCCTGTTCAAGGCAGTGGATCTGATTCTGATCTCATGCTGGGACCACCCGGATAAATTCCAGGGAAGTCAATAGAGTTAAACTGGGGTAAAGTAACATCTGAATCACACTCATTGAGTTTGCCTTCAGAGACTGAGCTGAAACACAATGAAGTCAATAGGAGCCTAACCAATGATTTCACTGAACTTTGGGTTAAGTCCTAATGCAACATGTTTGTAACTAGACTGGAGATGAAACTGTCCATTCTGTACTGGGAGTTTTACATGGAGGTGTGTGTCAAGATGACTAGCCAGTGATGTATTTTGGTCCAAGCACTCATTGACCAGTACATTGCACACAGAATGGTAAAGACATGTTGTTGCAGTTTAACTCAGCCTAACGTATTGACAGAAATTTGTGCATTTTTACTTTGTTTTTTAAATGCCATTTAGTTATCTGGCAAATCCCAGACACAGACTGTGGGATGCTACAGTGTGTCTTTATTTCAACCCTGTGAAATAGCTCTAGTGCCCAATGCTTCCCATTAGGTGTGTAGTTCTCAAATGCTCTCTTTTTCCTGGTGAAAGTATTCACTGCATTTTTGAAAACTCAGAGGCTGTGTCTACACTGCACCCTTTTTCTGGAAAAGGGATGCAGATTAGACACTTCGGAATTGCAAATCTGCGGGGGATTTAAATATCCCCCGCGGCATTTGCATTTACATGGCTGCCGCTTTTTTCCGGCTTGGGGATAAGCCGGAGAAAAGTACCAGTCTAGACGCGATTCTCCGGAAAATAAGCCCTTTTCCGGAAGATTTCTTATTCCTATTTTCAATAAGGAATAAGATATCCTCCGGAAAAGAGCTTATTTTCCGGAGAATCGCGTCTAGACTGGCGCTTTTCTCCGTCTTAGGAAAAAAGCGGCAGCCATGTAAATGCAAATGCCGCAGGGGATATTTAAATCCCCCGTGGATTTGCAATTCCGAAGTGTCTAATCTGCATCCCTTTTCCAGAAAAGGGGTGCAGCGTAGACACAGCCAGACGGTCCAATCCCCTCCCCCCAACACACACAGAGCTACCAAGAACTCATCCATAATGTACAGCATCCCAGTGGAACGTAAGGGAATGAGGCAAAGCTGAATCTTTTTGGTTTTACAGGATACTTTTAAGAGCCAGTTTCTGAGAGACTCTGAACAGTTACAGCTCCCAGAAGATGCAGTTGCATACCATCTCTCAAGATTTGGCCTAAAAATGTGATACTTCTCTCTCCCCTGAGATGTGACTGTAAAAATGACCCCTACTTACTCAGCAGATGTGTATTTAGAGTTATGTCTGCTGGCAAAAATAAGGCCTCAGCCCTGCAACAAATTTCACATCGGAAAATCCTTATTGACTTAACTGCAGCTCATTGCAGATTCACTGCCCAAGGTTGCCTTGAATTATATTCCTGTTTAGTGTGAGGAATTGTACAAGGGCATGACTCATCACTGCAGCGCATCCTGCTGGCTGGCGTGGGAATTAGCTCAGTCTAACAATGCGCCTTCCTCTACTAATGTCTCACCCACCATCATTTCTTTTCCACTTCTGAGACGCATATTGCTCCCTGGTTCACAGCATACTCTTCTGGGCACAGCCCTTCAGCTGTTGCCCATTCTGTTCTTTCTGCACTTCCAGGGGACCGACATCCTCAATCTAGCCACTTGCCTTAGTGGCAGACTGCAGTCTCCATTCTAGTCACTCTTTTCAGTGGCAGGCTGAAGTTCGAGCACTGGCCACCCCCTGTGTTGCTCCACTCCCTATGTGGCCAGTTGATGGAAAGAGGGGACTGGGCCCACTACTCCAAGCCCCAACCCAAAGACCCTACTGCCAGCAGCCACATGTTGATTTTCCTTCAACTCCCACCACTTGTCTCCCAGAACTATTTTGCCATAGCCCCAGCACCTTCCCAGCCCTTTGTATCAGGAGCTGGCAGTCCTCAGGCTAGCAGTCCTCAGGCTGGAGCTCCCTGTTGCTCCCATGACTCTGCCACGCACCGTTCCAAGATATTCTTTCAAAGCAGCCAGTTCTTCTCCCTTCCACTCCAGGAAAAGACTGCTTCTGCTCTGTTGTTGAACACCCTTTCTTATATGGCCCTCCCGCCTGTCACTGGCTGCTCCAACAATCTTTCTCCTGATGGGTTCTCTACAAGTCCTTCTCCCATTGGCTGGTTTTTGCATGGCTTCCCTGAAAGCTGCTTTAACTCTCCATCTACCTGGGTAGGGCAGCTGCCCCTACCACAAGAATCAATATAATTAAAAGAAAGAGAGCTGGATTCTGTTTCTTCTTGTGCATCAGCAAAAGAATTTTAAGCCCACAAAGTCCATTGGGTGCCACTGAGACCCTAATTTGGCCTATAAGATTTTTATTTTGGGTGCTGATGTACAAGAGAAAAGTATCCCAACTGAGATCCTACAACTGACACATAAAAGTCAGTGTGGGGGAGGGCTTTCTAAGTAACCTGAGCTCATTCAATACACAAATTATGGAGAGTTAACAAACAAGTAGCTCTATGATAGCATATTTACAGTCACTTCTCTGGTGAAGTCACAGCTTGAATAAGATACTAGAAATGGGACTTCAAATATTGGGGCATGATTCCATAGTGGACTACGTGAAGGTGCATAGCATCCTTCCAGTGCTGAAAGGTTATTTTAGTGATGGAGGGCTGTGATTTCCAAAGGAGCTTATGGCAGATAGGTGCCCAACCCACACTGTAATTGTATGGAAGTTGGGTGCCTCACTCCCTGAGGCATTTTTAAAAATCCCATTCCAAGTTCTTTCTGTATTTCAGCATTGTTAGAAACATTCTGTGCGTATAGTTTTGGTTGAACAGTTTCTGAGTGAAAAAGAGTAAATTGAAAACCTTGAAAGAGTGGCCTTGTTGGATTCTCCAAAGAGCCACAAAGTTTAATTTAGTCCCATGTTAATCCTGCTGGAACCATTACTGCTTTATCTGTGCACATGCTTAGGTTATGGGGTCCAAAAACACTTCTTCACTCCCATGTGGTATAAATTAAATGGGTACAGAGGTATAAAAACTGGGGGGGAGAGCCTTTATTTTGGCCTAAATGGATTGTATATGTGCCCCCTCAAGCAGCAGTCACACCCCTACAGTTCAGTACACTCTCTTTAGAGCACAGTGCTCTTTTCTGGAGAGGAGAGGCAGCTGCAACGTGGTTCCAGCTAATTACAATGGAGTATGTAACTTGGCCTATGGGGAAAAAAATTCTTCTTGAATTCTCTGCCATGGTGTCTCTGAAATTCAGGTATCAAATACAAAAGAAACTGGCCAGAACAACTCTGCTGATAAATTGCCTTGTAAAATAGAAAGAACCACAATGAGCAACAGTGAAAAAGCTGTAAAGCTCACTAGAAAAACCAGGCTTTTGTCCTGAAATTATATTCCATTGTGGGGTGGGTGAGGGTCTGAGTATGGGTGGGTGTGTTTTCAATACGCTTGCAAAAAGTGAAATGTGCTTGACCCCATCTCCTGCATAAGTGAGTACCATTGAGATGGTGAGATCATACTTCCTTTGTGATATGCAGCAGTACATAAGTGAGCTCACTGACAAGTGATATCCAATATAAAATGTCGTACCTGCTAAGTCTTTATTTATTATTGCATTGTATGGTACAGTTACTGTCAAGTTTTCAATCTGCTAATAATGCTTCTAACTCTGCCACTAACACCTCATACTTTCTTCTATTCCCTGCTTCGCTGCTGTCTGTCAGAAATAAAGATTTCAGACATAGGTAAGCCAACCAGTGGAGAATTTTATGCCTTTCTTTGTCTTGTTCCATGTTGTTATATGGAGAACCAAGAGTGCCATTTCCAGATGATTCAATAGCAAATGAAGACAGTGTGATTAAAGCTGATGTAGGCAATCGGTCATCCAAACTGGAAGCCATTAATCATGCGTCAGGGTCATAATGGAATTCTGCCTGGTCTATAAATAGTCATACTCGTTGAAACAGAGTATAAAGGTGGGAGGGAAAGGGAAAGAAGGTTCTTGTCAAACAACTGAGTGAGTGGAAAAGCGAATACAATTATCCATGTAATTTAAAAGGACCTCTGGGTGACCCATTGGTTAGTGTGTCTTACATGTCCTCTGTATGCCTGACCCACACTGGACCTCAGCTCTGGTACATCTCCCAGCTATGGGAGGTAGACCTAGCTAAAGCTCTAGAGGCTCATGCTTTTAGTGTGATTTGATCCCCACTGATGATTGTTATAAAAATTAGGACATGCTCCTGATTAAATGGCTGTGAGGCTGGGGCACTAGGGCTATGTCTAGACTGCAAGCTTCTTTTGAAAGAGATCGTCTAGACTGCACGCAGAACTTTCAAAAAAGCAAGCCGCTTTTTCGAAAGAAAGCACCCAGTGAGTCTGGATGCTCTCTTTCTAAAAAGCCTGTTTGCTTTCAAAGACGCCTTCTTTCGAAAGAGCACTTTCGAAAGAAGGCGTTCTTCCTCATGGAATTATGTTTACCACCATCGAAAGAAAAGCCGCATTCTTTCGATTTAATTTCGAAAGAACGCGGCTGCAGTCTAGACGCAGGTGAAGTTTTTTCGAAAAAAGGCTACTTTTTTCGAAAAAAAACCCTGAGTCTGGACACAGCCTAGGTGTGAACTTCCTTTATCACAGGGGTGGGGAACTTTTTTTGAGTTGGGGGCTGCTGAAAAATGGGTGCAGCAAAAAAAGTGAAAAGCAAAAAAAAAAAAAAAAAGTCAGTCACATGGCCCCCAACAGACAAGTAGAAAGACACTCCCCCATTCCCCTTGCACACCAGAGCCTAGGGGGCTGGGGCTAGTAGATTTTGTGGACTCCTGTAGACTTAGTGGTGGGGTCAGAAATGAGGGGTTCAGTATGTGGGAGAGGGCTGTCAGGAAGCGGGCTTGGGTTTGGGTCTGGACAGGAGGGAGGGTGCAGGAGCCTCGGGAGCCAGTTCTAGGCAAGATGAAAGCCGGATCTGGCCCTCGGGCCATATGTTCCCCACCCCCACTTTATCACAAGGACGTATTTAACCTCTAGTGTCCATCCTGCAGCCCTGTTTGTATAAGAGCATTTTGGATAAGACTCTTTTGAGAGAGGCTGCTAGTTTCCAGCATATGCTGTATTCCAAATGAATGATGGCAATAAGAGGTTTTATTTTCTGTTTAGCACAACTTGAAAGTTTGGGCATCACAGATCAACTGAAACAACTACAGGGCCAAGAGTAATTCTGTTTATTGCAATAGGTAGTTTCTTTCATCTAATCATACAAAAAAGTGTCAACCAGTGAAAATGGCATAGACCTCTCACAGGCTGGAGGAGAATTCATCCCCCTGCGATCTGCAAGGTGCTCAGGGCTATTAAAATCAGCAACACTAAACTCCTGCTCCAAAGGGATTCAGCACTTTAGTTGACAATGAATATCTGTGATCAGAAGTGGCTAGTGTGCCACAGAAGGAAGTCCCGGGAAAGAGCAGAAAAGAGGGTAATAATTCGGGCACAGGAGAAAGGGTGAGTTAGAAACTAGCCCCCATCTGACCTGCATAGAAACACAGAAGTTGCCAGACTGGATCAGATCCATGGTCCATCTAATCCAATATCCTGCCACTGGCAGTGAACAGCACTGAATGTTTCACAATAAGGTGTAAGAAACTTCACAGTAGGTAGTTAAGGAATAACCTGCCCCCCAGAGAAGGTTTTCTTCCTGACCTCAATAGTTAGAAGTTGATTTATATTCTGGAGCAGGAGAGGTTTTCTCTAGGTCCTTTCTAAATATACATCTTTTGACAAGCTATAGTGATTGCACAGGGAAATATCCACAATCGCTGCATCATATATATAGTAGCCCATTGTCTGTGAGTCTGTAACGCTGATGTACACGGCCACGCCCCCTGGCCGTGTATGTCAACGCCCCGCCCCACTTCCCCTCCCT
Source organism: Pelodiscus sinensis (assembly GCF_049634645.1). Classification (NCBI taxonomy): domain Eukaryota; kingdom Metazoa; phylum Chordata; order Testudines; family Trionychidae; genus Pelodiscus; species Pelodiscus sinensis. The sequence goes on from NC_134711.1 coordinate 316,132,186, forward strand.
CCATGGCAGTTCGGCTGAGTGCTGCCCCACTCAGCTGGGCCCCAGCAGGGGAGCAAGAGGCGGCAAGCCCCCAAAAGGCTGCTTGCCACCACTTGCTCCCCCGCTGGGGCCCAGCTGAGCGGCGCAGCATGCCATGGAGGGAGGGATAGGGGGGCGGAGCTGGACGGAAGAGGGGAGGGAAGCAGCGCTGGCAGGGGGAGGAGGACGGTGGCTGTGGGGCTGGCTGGTGGGAAGCAGAGCTGGGGGAGGATTGGTGGCTGTGGGGCTGGACAGGAGGAGGGGGGTGGGAAGCAGACCTGGTGGGGGGTGTACAGCCACTGGCCGCAGTCGGACCCCAAACGGCCGCTTGCCGCCGCTTGCTCCCCGGCTGTGGCCCAGCTGAGTGGTGCTTGTGCTGCGCCACTCCATACAGCTGAGCCCCGGTGGGACAAGAAGGGGGGCAGGGTGGTGATGTACACGGCCAGGGGGCAGGGCTGTGTACATCACCGCCCCCCCTTCCTCCTACCGCCATGGCGCTGAGTGGTGCGCCCCTCAGCTGGGCTGCCGCGGGAGAGGGGAGAGGGGGGCGGTGACATAGACAGCCCCGCCCCCTGGCCATGTATGTCACAGCCCCGCTCCTCCTCCCCCGCGGCAGCCTGGCTGAGTGCGCGACACTCAGCCGAGCCACCACGGAGGGAGGAGAAGGGGGCGGGGCGGTGACGTACATGGCCAGGGGGTGGGGCCGTGTACATCACCACCACCCCTTCCCCTCCCACTGTGGCACTCAGCTGAGTGCTGCACCCCTGAGCTGGGCCGCCAGGGGAGCCAGCAGTGCAAGGGGCTGTTTGGGCTCCCCCGGGGTGGGAGGGGGAGGGAAGGTGGTGACGTACACGGCCCTGCCCCTGGCCGTGTACGTCACCGCCCCGCCCCCCTCCCTCGTGGCAGCCCGGCTGAGCAGGCAGCACTCAGCCAAGTGCCATGGCGGGAGGAAAGGTAAAGGAATAGGGGAAGGGGAGAGATGGAGGGGAGAGAGAGACAGGAGGAGGAGGAGAAGAGAAAGGGAGAGTGAGAGGCAGGAGGGGGAGAAGAGAAAGAAAGAAATGGAGAGAGAGGCAGGAGGTGGAGGAGAGCTGAGAGGCGGGGGGAGGCAGTAGGAGGAGAGAGAGAGAGAGCGAGAGAGCTCAGGAGAGAAGACCTGAAAATCCCGTCTTATGACAGGCTAATTGGCTAGTTAAATATAAATGTCTATGTTATCATGGAAGTAATAAGTTTGAGTGCCACACTGCTATACACATTCACTCTGCTTTTTTTTACCTGCCTTCCTCCCTGCTGCATTTGTATGTGGTCCGTCTAGATCATAAGCTCTGTGGTGCAAAGGTCATGTCTTTTCATATACAGGTTGGACCGCCCTGGTCCAGCACAAGGATGTTAAGGACTAGTTGACTATCCGATAAGCAGATGCTTATCAGATAGTTGAGTTGACTAGTTGCTCCCCCCTCTATTAGACAGAGGCAGCAAAGGGGCAGGGAAGAAGGGGTACTTCAAAGCAGCAGTGCTACACGGAGCCCGGGGTCAGATGGGTATTCCCTAGATGACTGCAGGCTCCGTGTGGCATTTCTGCGGAACCCGGGGTCAGCTGGGGACTCCGCAACTGATCCCTGACTCTTCTTGGCATTTGAAAGTGCATAGAGCCCGGGGTCAGCTGGAGAGTCCCAGCTGATCCCGGCTCTGCATGGCATTTCAAAGCGCAGCGCCGCATGGAATCCCGGGGTCAGTGGAGGACTCTCGCTGACCCCAGGCTCCATGTGGGCGCTTCCGCTTTGAAGTGCACAAGAGCTGGTGGAGGATCTTGAGCATTTCAAAGCAGAAGGGCCCACATGGTGCCCAGAATCAGCGAGACTTCCCATTGGCCCCGGGCTGCATGCAGAGTTCCAACTTTGAAATGCACAAGAGCCCCCTTGCTGGGGGTTCTTGTACACCTCATACTTTCTTCTATTCCCTGCTTGTACATTTCAAAGGAGGAATGCGGAAGTGCCTATTGACTGGTCAAGTAGTTGATGGAAATACCACTCGAGCAGTAAATTAATCGATATTTAACATCCTTAGTCCGGCACCCTCAGGACCTGACCAGTCTTAGATGAGGGATTTCGCCAGACCAGGCTAGGTCATTTTTTGACACCTGTCTCTGGCCCAGACAGCTCCCCACCTTCTGCTGGCCCCACTGGGCAGTCATCACTGACATGGCTCCAGGACCCGCCACGCAGGGTCTCCCTGCTCTGCCATGCAGCCCCCCTGCCATGTGCTTAGAGGCCCCGCCATCAGCTCCCTGTGGGCAGGTCACTGCCCTGCCCTCCACTGGCCCTCCACTGGAATCCTGGCCACTGGCCTTCCACCGGGACTCTCTGGTCCTGCAGCATCTGTGCCAAACCACTGATGTTGCCGGACCAGAGAATCCTGGTTAAGAAAGTGTCAACCTGTATCTGTAAAATTCCTAGTATGTTCTTGGCCCAATGCTGTCCAAATAATAAGAAAAGCTAAATAACCACAGGAAAGGGAGGCTGTGTCATGAGAAAATATTTTAGACAAGCAAACCTTAATCAATTGAGGTATTCGTCGAAGTCAGAGAACAAGCCTGTTGGTTTGGAACCACCAGAGGCAAGAGGTCACTGTGGCATTCTGCATAGCTAGAGACAGATGAAAATGGGCAGACTGTGGGCACTAGAGAGAAGAGTACCAGGAAGAATTGCACACAGCTAGAAGCTTCAAATTGATACAGGTCCTCAACATGAAAACTTTGAAAGATACCTTTCAAGATCCAGCAGATCCAAAGGAATGGAGAAGTGTAAAAGACATATAGATGGCAACTTGGTCTTACTAGTAAGAAAATCTAGCTTGACTGAAGAGTTCTCCTGCCATTCCAATAAGAAAAATGATGCTTGTTGGGTATTCAGTACTCAAAAGAACCAAAAGAACATTCTGTAAAGGACAGATGGACAACAGAACAGTGTGCTGCCTTCCCAAAGCTAAGACACAAGACATTACTCTTAAGATTTGATAGGCTTCTACAAATTGAAAGACTGGGATCTGTACTATGACACTTGTCATGAATATTGTACAGGTAGTAGATTACATCAGGGAACTCAGAAGTGTGAAGAAGAAGGTCCAAACCAGTTCCTATAAGATTTTTCTTGTCCCATGAGTGAGAAAACCCAGAAGTGAACTAGTGGCAAGCTAAGTTGTGTAAAGTGTAGGGTTTTGGTTTTGTGGAACATTGGCCTACCTTCTGTGGGTAGAGGGAGCTGAATATTTTAGATGGCCTCCATCCCAGGAGAAAGGGGACCAACCATATGCTTAAAGGCAGATTAGCTAGAATACACGAAGGGATTAAGATAAATACAAAAAGGGAGGCAAAAAGGGGAAAATATGAGCAATTAGCACAAAATACAGATGCTGAAGACAAAATTAGTCAAAGAATCAAAGGATATAAAAAGAAAAAAATCTTGAATTATCTGTACACCAACATTAGGATTCTAAGTAATAAATGAGAGAAATGCATGATTGGAATGTTAAAATTGTAACTCTTTATGAAGGGTCAAATGGACAAAAGGGTAGCTGGAGTGGCACTCTGAGTCAAAAATGGTGTACCTTTTTGACTCACTGATAACTCTGAAGACAATGATCTTGAATGCTTATGGATCAGTGTGCTAACAGATAAAGCATAAGATGGGGTATTAGTTGGTATTGTCTACAGACCACCAAATCACTCTCTGAAACAGGATGACTGCCTCCATACACACTTATCTATAATGTGTAGGGGAAAAATTGTTATCATGGGAGAACATCAGTTTGAGTGATACATGCTGGAGGTCTCATGCTGCTAATACTAAAACAGCCTTGGAATTTCTAAGCATTATAAACGACAATTTCCTAACTCAGAAAGTAATGAAGCCAACACAGGGGAATTTTTATTAGACCTTGTCTTAACAGATAAAGAGGAAGTGATTACAGAACTAAAAATAAATGGTAGCCTAAGTACAAATGATCATGACTTGTTCACATTTATAATGTGCGAGCAGAATAATGTTCAGTAATACATATACTTTATGCTTTAATAGCACCAATTTCACAATGCTGAAAACAATTATGAACCAGATGAGTTGGGACGAAGAATTTAATCTGAAAAATTTCACTGATAATTTGGAATCACTTAAGAGCACCTTACTAAAAGCCACAATCACACAAGTCGGGGGAAGAAGGCCTCTGGTTAAATAGCTACCTGGTTTAGTGGCAAAGTGAAGGCAGCTACCAAGAAAAAAGATTATAACAAAAGGGGACATTGATAGTAATGAATATAAATCATTAAGTAGGGATTGTAAAAAATTGATAAGGGAAGCAAAGGAACACAAGAAGAACTCTATAGTTAGCAGAATTAAAGACAATAAAGAATGATTTTAAATGTTAGGGACAAAAGGAATCCTGAGAGTGATATTAGTCCTTTACTAGATGGAAATGTTAGAATTATCAGTAATAATGCAGAAAAGGCAGAGATCTTAACTATTTCTGTTCTGTATTTGGGGGGGAAACAGATGATGCAGTCTCATCTAATGTTGATAACACTCTTTCCATTCCACTACTATCTTTGTAGGATGTTAAACAGAAGCTACTGATCTTATTTATATATTTAAATCAGCAGGTACAGAGAATTTGCACCCCAAGAGTTTTAAAAGAATTGGCTGGACTGTAAATTTTGTTTTTCAATAAGTCTTGGAACACTGGGAACATTGCAGAAGACGGAAAGAAAGCTAATGTTGTGCCAGTGTTTCAAAAAGATAAATGGAAAAACCAGTCCTTGGAAAGATAATGGAAAGGCTCTTGCAGAACTTGATTAATAAAGAACTAAAGGAAAGTAATGTCATTAATCCAAATCATCATGGGTTTATGGAAAATAGATCCTGCCAAAATAATTTACTTTTTCTCATAGGATTGTGAGTTTGGTAGATAATGGCAATAATTCTGACTTAATATACTTAGACATCTATAAGGCATTGGAGTTGGTCCCATACAACATTTTGATTAAAAATGTAGAATGATATAAAATTAAAATGTAACACATTAAATTGATTTAAAACTGGCTAACTGATAGGTCTCAAAACGTGATTGCAAATGGGGAATCATCATCAAGTGGGTCTGTTTCCAATTTAGTCACAATAGGGATTGGTTCCTCGCCCTAAGCTATTTAGCATTTTTATCAGTGCTCTGAAAGAAAATATAAAATCATCATTGTTAAAATTTGCAAACTACAAAATTGCGGGTATGGTAAATAAAGAAGAGAATAGGTCCCTGATTCAGAGTGATATGGATTGCTTGGTAAATTGGGAAAGGAAACAAATGATTCTTAATATATCTAAATATAAATATGCACATCTAGGAATAAAGCATCCAGGCCCATATGTACAGGATGTGGGATTTGCAGTGGCTGTGAAAGATTTAAGGTTTGTGGTGGATAGTTAGCTGAATATAAGCTCCTTGTATGATGCTATCACGAAAAGAGCTAATGCAGTCCTTGGATTCACAAACAAGGAAATCGCTAGTCAGATCTGAGAAGTTATTTTACCTCTATACTTGGCACAGGTGTTACTGCTGCTCTAATACTGAATCTAGTTGAGATGCCTAGAATTCAGGAAGGATGTTGATAAATTGGAGAGGGTTCAGAAAGGAGCCACAAGAACGATTAAAGGCTTAGAAAACCTGCCTTATAATAAGAGATTCAAAAGAGCTCAGTCTACTGAGCTTAACCAAGATAAGGTTAAAGGGTGACTTGATTACTGTCTCAAAGTACCTACAGAACAAAACATTTAATAATGGGTCTTCTTATTTAGAAGAGAAAGGTATAAAAAGATCCAGTGGCTGGAATTTTAAGTTAACAAATTCAGACTGAAAGTTAAGGCATAAATTTTTAAAGGTGAGAATAATTAACCATGAAACAATTTACTAGGGATCACAGTGGATTCTCCATCACTGACAATTTTTAAATCAAGATTATATTTTTCCCTTAAGAATATGCTCTGGGAATTATTTTGGGGAAGTTCTGTGGCCTGTGATGTGCGGAAGGTCAGGATGGATGGTCACTCTGGTCTCATCTGGTCCTGAAATCTAGGAATATATGAACCTGATCTCTGTCCCCATATTTTCCTAACCCATCACTGAATATGCTGAATAAGGAACCTATAAACCCCTAGCTGCTTTTTAAGACTCTGGTCTTCAGCTAGTGTAAACTGGAACAACTCCAGTGACTTCAGTTCAGGATCTGACCCCCAGGGTGTGTCTAGACTGCAGGATTTTTTCGAAAATAGTGGTCATTTTTTGAAAAAAAATTCCTTTGCATCTAGACTGCTGCCACATCCTTTCAAAAGTAAATCAAAAGAACGTGGCAGTTTTTTCGACCACGGAAAACCTTGTTTTTGAGGACTAACGGCTTTTTTCGAAAGTGCTCTTTTGAAAAAAGGCGCTATGTAATGTAAACTGTGCTTTTTCGAAAGAGAGCATCCAGACTGCCTACGTGCTCTCTTTCAAAAAAGACGCTCTTTTTTGAAAGAGGCTTGCAGTCTAGAAGTAGCCTCAGTGTCCACGTGATATACTGAGATGACGTTGTGATGCTGTGCCAAAGTTTCCCAAAACTTAGCTACTGGTACAGACACTCGATTATGACAGCTGCAAATAGAGCTCCAGGGGATTAAAGTGCTGAATCAGACACCCATGGTTCCTTCTGAAAATAACAAGATGTGCAGGGTGATATCTGAGTCAGCTCATGCTCCTTACTGTCAGCCCAACTCCAGCGGTGGCAGCATCAACATGGAAGATAAGTATCAGGGGCTACAGTGATTTAGGCTTCAGATGACTACAGAAACCCTTGTCTGTTTTACTACATTGTATTGCACAGAGATGACAGAGGTTAGAAAGAGGGAAAGAACTGATCTGTGTTACCCCAGGCACAATTGTTTCAGTTGTTGTTCACTTCAGTCTAATTTGCTGCTGGGTTTGCCTATTGATTGCAACACTAAATAAATAGAAAAGCCCAGTAACTGGAATTTCATGGCCTCAGTGCTCCCATCTTCTTACTGATGGAGGGAAGTAGTTTTAAACTTTTAAGCTACATCTACACTGCAAGCCTCTTTCGAAAGAGGCTTTTTCAAAAGATACTTTTGAAAAACATCTTTCGAAAAAGAGCGTCTAGACTACAACCAATACTTTCAAAAAAGCAAGCCACTTTTTCAAAAGAGAGTTCTCAGGCAGTCCGGATGCTCTCTTTCAAAAAAGCACAGTTTGCATTACATAGTGCCTTTTTTCGAAAGAGCGCTTTCAAAAAAAGGCCTTATTCCTCGTAAAACGAGGTTTTCAGCTGTCGAAAAAACTGCTGCGTTCTTTCAATTTACTTTCAAAAGACCGCGGCAGCAGTCTAGATTCAGGGGAAGTTTTTTTGAAAAAACCCTGTAGTCTAGATACACCCTTATAGTAATAGAGTTGTTTATTCAGCACCTTTCTTCCTGACAGATCTCAGGGGGCCTTTACAGCTATATACAGTCACAGCCCCACTGGAAAATGATGCACAACCAGTTCTGGAGTAGAGTGGCACAGCCAAGTAGGTTGCATCACACCAGTTGGGATGGGAAATTTTGACCAAGGCCACTGGGGCAAAACCATACTTGATCAGTGTTCAGCATGGGTACATCATTTTCTGGAGACGCGTGTCATTTTATATAAGGAATAGATGTGATCCTTGCCCTCAGACACGTACAACTTATAAGGCCCATCAAAGTCAATGAGCACTTTTCCAGTGGTATCAATGGCCTGTGGATCAGCACATGGGAGCTCAGCTGTGTACTATGGACCAGCTAATACTATAAGGTAGTGTAATTGACACGGGGTGCATTGTCCAGGGTAGTGGAGTTACCCTCTGCTTTTGTAAAACATACCATAGGTTCTTTAACTTCCACCTGGACAACTGCCAAAGATGTGCAAACTCATGCCACATTCCAGCCATTGCATGGCACCTGGAACGATCCCCTTTTTACAGCCATACATCTATGCCAGCATTGACTAGATGGGTTTATGAAGGGGATGGTTTGATGAGAGAACATGATCTTGGTAACTAATTGACCATTCATTATTAGTGGGAAAGAGGTCAATGGAGGGGATGATAGGAGTTACTATAGAGAACTTTCTGGGTGTCTGGCTGATGAGTCTTGCCCACATGCTCAGGGTTTAGCTGATCGCCATATTTGGGGTCAGGAAGGAATTTTCCTCCAGGGTAGATTGGCAGAGGCCCTGGAGGTTTTTCGCCTTCCTCTGTAGCATGGGGTACAGATCACAGCTGGAGGATTCTCTGCATCTTGGGGTCTTCAAAGTATTTGAGGGCTTCAAAATCTGAGATATAGGTGAGAGGATTATTCTAGGAGGGGTGGGTGAGATTCTGTGGCCTGCATTGTGCAGGGGGTCAGACTAGATGATCATAATGGTCCCTTCTGACCTTAAAGTCTATGAGACTGCAGTCCTCAGTCGTAGTTTGTCACACTCTCCCCTCTGAAGGTCTTGACCACAAAGCCATTCACTAAATACCACTTAATCCTGGTTGTAAAGGAGTGGCACTTAGGTCCTATGCTGGCCCTTTGCACAAGGGTGATGGTTACTTGGTGTGACTGTAACCATCTCTGCTGCTGCTAATGGAGACCTGCTTGCCACCGGCAATCTCCCACCCAAGTGTAATCAGATCAAAGGATGGGTGCAGCATCTGGTCTTGTCTGGCAGCCTACCTCATTCCACCAGGTGTTCTACCTGCTGCTTTCTATTGTTTGTAGAATGCAAAGGGGTTAAGCCATAAGACTCAGAGAGATGGAATAACATTTCAACTATCAGAAATGGATGAGATACTTTTTGTTCCTTAAGTTGTGTCCAGTACAGTGCAGTTGAACTGACAGGCTATGCCTATACTCCGGGTTTTTGCGGAAGAGGCAATGCAAATGAAGCGCTGAAACATGCAGTGTGGACGTGTCTGTTTTGCCCAGATACCCAAGGATCTTGCACAAAAAAGGGTTTTTGTGCAAAATGGACACGTCCAAACTGCATGTTTTTGTGCAAACACCCCAAGCACAAAAACAGATCGGAAGAGATGCAAATGAAGCATGAGAAAATGCTAATCAGCACTTAATTTGCATTGCCTCTTCTGCAAAAACCCATAGTGTAGACATAGCCAGAGTGTCTGGGATAAAGCCATTTCCAATAGTAGCAAGAAATATGATGAGTTGACCGATGAGGCTGCTGGATCACTGATTGAATTCCAGACCGAGCTGCAAGTGACCCAAAGTGATTACCATGTGATCAGTGGTTTATTTAAAATAAATCTCTACCTCCTATCCTTCTGAGGATCAGTTTGTTACTAATTATAACTCTGCAACTGTGGTATCAGGCATTTACAGAGGATTAATATTGGCAGCACACAGTCCAATATTTCCTTTTTAATTATGTATATATAATGCATTTGAATCTGTGAATTAACACTCACTCATCCCAGGAATCTAAAATGAGAACCTAGGTAACTCTCACCATGGGTTACCAGTAGCTGTTGACAATATTACATTCACGGAGCAGTGTTAAAGTGGCTGGTGAAATTTGGGCAAGAGGTGATATTTTGTTATTTTTTCCCACTAATTGGTGCTGTTCTACTTGGTTCTCTGATCAATTGTTAAAAAGGACTGACATTGACTTTGGTGTCCATTTTGCTTTCATTCTATGTAAGGGTTAAGATCAGGGAAGATTTGGGGTTCTCTCTGAGAGAAAGGTACAGCTAAGACAAACCACCAGAGCAAGGCTGTGAAGTCCAATGAAAAATGACAATAGTAATATTTAGTGCAGGGCCTGAGAGTCCGGACTCCTGGGTTCACAGGCAAATGACACTACAAAATTGGAAAATATTCTTATTAATGGCTTCCTTTAGCCACCTTTTTCACATAGTAGAGATTATGAACAGCTCAAAGGCTAACTGACATTCAACAGAGCCTTGTAAAGGCAGTTAGCTGAAAACACAAGGGCCTGATCAAAATGGATGGTGGATTCCCATAGGGCACCTTTTTCCACCGGGGTGGAAGCCACTTGCTTAGTGTGAGTGACATGCAGGTAAATGAAATAATACCCTACCAGCCTGCTGTCAATAGAAAGGAATACAGATGGAGACTGAACTGCCAGGTTGGAGCTGTCTTGAAGGTCAGAGCATTTTATTTAGCACGAATCAGTGTCATTTGTGGAGATGAAATCTGTTCAGACTTTAATAGGATAAATCACAAGGGATATTCTGGGATAAATCAAAAAGGCTTTTTTCCAAAGCAGTAAGTAATTTGAATGAAAAACCAATTCATGGCTTTTAAAATTGAGCATCATGCAGTATTTTGAAAAGAAAGGAAAAGAGCAATTCTCAAAGGAAAGGGGAATCAGCAAGCCCCAACTGGCTGCTTATAGAATAACTGGTCATTAGGATGACTTTATGTCACTGACTGCCAAATGAATACCCTGTAAATTTGACACTGAATATAGTGGAGATCCGATGAATGTAGGGATTTAGAGAAAGTGGGGTACATGGGAAGAGATATTTTCAAATATGTCCTGGTAGTTTCCTTGAAAATCCAAGAGGAAAGTAGAGCTCGGTTCATGCCATAGGTATGATTAGTTTAACATTGTTGATTCCTAGGCTCAGAAGAGAGTGTAAATCAATAGCTAGTGATGGCAAACACTTAAGTTGAATAATAGAGAGATAATATTATATTGTATAGAGTTTCCTCCAAAGACCTTGGCTTAAATAAATGTCTAAATTCAAGTCTATTGCTGTTTCCATCTAAGTGTATTGTACAGTCTCTATTTAGACTCTGTTGGTCTCAGGAGCATTTATATGAAACAATATATTGTTTTCAGTCTGCTCACTCAGTGTTTTCAATCTGCTTTCTAGTTTTTTGAGAGCCAGTGAAGTCTAATGGTTAGAACAGACTGGAGTCAGGATTTCTAGGCAGTATTCCTTTCTCTGCTGCTGGCCTGCAGTGTTACTTTGGGCAAAGCATTCAACCTCTTTGAGAGACATATTAAAAGGATGATCGATGCTCCCATTGAATTCAATGGCAAAACTCCCATTTACTTCCACGGACATACAATAGGATCCTCAGGACTCTGATAAGTTTAACATTGTTGATTCCTAGGCTCAGAACACAACATGAATAATAATAGATAGTGGCTTTTACCCGCAGATCTCAAAGCACCTTACAGAAGTTACTTTTTCATGATGACCATTTAACAGATGTAGAAACTGATTCACAGAAAAGCAGAGTACCTTATCCAAGATCAAACTGCAGTGACACCCACTCTGGTGCATTATCCACTGGGCCACATTGCTTCTCTTGAATTACTTTTGATCTACCTAGAGTTAGTACTATTATACTGCATGTAATAATGAACCAAATCCACTGAATGCACGGCTATAGCACTTCTTCTTCAACATTATAGTCCTCCAAACTATTGATGCTATCTGGTGCGCTTAGGGAAACAAAGACTGAAATCCACCAGTGACACTAACACTCCTGTATATTTGTTTTCCAGCCACAGTCCAGCTCACAAGTATTACCTGACATCAGACCCAATCACTGGCTCCATCTACCTCTCTGACACTAACAGCCGACGCATCTATAAGATCAAATCGACCTCAGTCGTGAAGGATGTTGTCAAGAATTCAGAAGTGGTGGCTGGGACTGGCGACCAGTGCCTTCCTTTTGATGAAACCCGCTGCGGAGACGGAGGCAAGGGCACTGAAGCAACACTCACTAACCCCAGGGGTAAGACACAGCCTCTTCTTGCAAGCATTTTAAAGTGGGCTTTGAGAAATGTGGCAAATCAACAGTTCTGGAAACAGCTCTACTTCTCCACAGAACAGGTATACACACTTCCCTAGGCCATCCCACTCTTTGCTCTGATTTGGAGGGACCACTACTGGGGATGAATAGATTGTTTACTCCCATGCCCTTCCAGTCCTTGTCCTTTTATTGAGTTGGCTAAGAATGGTGCCAGTCTGGAGGGGGATTATTTTATGAGCATATGTCCAATGAGAAGTGTACTGAGAAGACCAATCAACTTAGTTCCCAAAATGCGTTGGGAAAACTGCATCTGGTTACTTTCAGTTAAATTTGGTTCATTTCTTTGAGATTACTTTATTGGCAGGGAAGGCTCTGTAAGCATTGCTATATATATAAAATAGAGACAACACCCTCAGGTTCCACACTGCATTTGTGATCCAGAGCTTGTCTCTATGAGAAAGTTACACCAGTTTAGCTACAAATATGACTTTAACCAATATAGCAAAGCCCACGAAAAAGACTACATGGACATTAATTTTGATACAAAAGTGTCTTATTTCAATGTTCCTGGTCAATTTAACCTAAACTGAAATAAGCCTGGTTAAACCAGAATAAGAGAATGTGATACGTATATGCCATCAAGTGCCAGCAATGCCTCTCTGCCATGTATATTGGCCAGACCAGACAGTCTATGCTACAAAGAATAAATGGACACAAATCAGAGATCAGGAATGGTAACACACATAAACCTGTAGGTGAACATTTTAACCCGCCTGGTCACTCAATCATGGATTTAAAAGTAGCCATTCTTCTACAAGGCAATTTTATCATCCAATTACAGAGGGAGACTGCTGAACTGGAATTCATTTACAAGTTCCACACTTTGAACTTGGGCCTGAATACTGATTAATGCACTACAAAGGCATTTTTCCTGCCTTTGATATTTGTATTTACACTCCAAAAACTATTAATGGGACATGATAGCGGTTTTCAAATATCTAAAAGGGTGTCACAAAGAGGAAGGCGAAAATTTGTTCCTCTTGGTTTCTGAGGACAGGACAAGGAGTAATGGGCTTAAAAGTGCAGCAGGGGAGGTTTAGATTGGACATTAGGAAAAAATTCCTAACTGTCAGGGTGGTCAAATATTGGAATAAATTGCCAAGGAAGGTGGTGGAATCTCCCTCTCTGGAGATATTTAAGAACAGGTTAGATAGACATCTGTCAGGGATGGTGTAGACGGAGCTTGATCCTGCCTTGAGGGCAGGGGGCTGGACTCGATGACCTCTCGAGGTCCCTTCCAGTCCTATTATTCTATGATTCTATGATTCTATAGCCAGCCTGACTCAATTAGCTTCATTAACACAGGTCCTAGAATTGACAAATAACTGCTTTTGTTCTTATTTATACCCTGGATCTGTAATTTCCACTCCAACTCATCTGATGAAGTGGGTTTTACCCATGAAAGCTCAAGATATAATATATTTGTTAGTTTCTAAGGTGGCATAGGACGACTCGTTGTTTCAAAATAAGAGAGCCTACATAGACTTTTACACTGGTTGAACTAAATTGGTTTAAAATCACACCTTTAGTCAAACCTGTGCAACTTGTTATGAGGCCAAGTCCCCAAACTGGCATGCTGATCTGTATGCAACTACCAACCCCTTGAGCCCATCGCTGCTTCTTGATAAATCCAGTCGTAAGACCAGATTACAGTGAGGAAAGATACTTTCCAGTGGCTAACCTTGGATATATGCACCCCATGCATGTGATATCTCACTGGCATGGTGGCCATTACACTGATCTAGTTTTGTCCAGTGTTGACAGTGTTGCAAAAACTTGTTCTCACTAACTATGCAAATGCAGCGACTGGGTCTCAGCAGAAGGAAAGTCAGCTCTGCAGCTTTATTTCTTTAGAGGAAATGCCTTCATTCATACTATGTGACTGACTGCTGGATGTGAGCTAGTGGGGGAAGATGCCCTGGAGAGACTGTCTGGTGCTGCTGTTATAGATGAATTATATGCGCAGGGAGCCCCTTCTGCTCCACTGGCTGCATTGTCATCTCTTTGGTTAGGAACCTAGGGAAATATCTATGAAGTGTTGTTTTTAAAAACGAACAAAAATCACATTTGGGCCTCCTGCCCAGCTACCTCTGCACAGTGTCTGTGTGTGGCAGGTTTCTCTCTCAGTCACTGAGAGAAGTTATAGGACCCCATCTTCCATCAGCACCCGCATCTCCAAACCTATGCACCTGGCTGCAGTCTTTACAGTGGGGGAATATATGGGACCCTTTAACATGTCACTTTCACAGTGGAGGTGAAGGCAGCAGGGCTGTCTCTCTCCTGGCTAGACAGGCTGGGAAATTATTTTTCTTGACATACAGATGGCATTATTCTCATGGCATCCAAAAAACAAGAACCAAGTTGTGAATTTTTGTAATGTGTGTGCTAGCTCTGTCTCCTGGTAGGATGTGGGGGAACATAGCCCAGAATGCTTCATACTGCTCTGTACCAAAAAACAGGGAAGACATCTCCCTTGATGACTGACATTCAAAGGAACTTCGGTTTGCAGCAGAAAAGCAAGTAACCCATTCCAGCTTGTATGCAGCTACCAGGGAAGTAGAGGCTTTTGTTTGCATCGACAGCTTCAGTCAGGAGAATCTCTTCCATGTGCCAGAAAATACTCAAGAATATGAATGTGACAATCTTGTAGAGCTAGCCAGAGTCAATGGCGAACAAGACCCGCCGCATCAAAACTCTCACATGGACTCTCCGTGGCCCATTCCCTCCTTGGCTCCTCAGCTGAAACAGGGCATATTATGAAATACAGCAGATCAATAGTTTTATGTCTTTCTGGGGTCTCATATTTTAATTTTTTATTTATATTTATATTGTGTTTTTAAAAAATGGTAAGCCACCTTGAATATTTTAAATAGAGAGACGGGGTAAAAATATTTTAAATAAATAATAGAAAAACCATAGGTGCTGGTAGCATTTGTTAAGCCATGGTCCAGCCCTTCCAATTCATTTGACACAGAGCATGGCAAAGCTTTTAAGATGCTAATGAATTTCAGCATACCCCGTACATTAAAGTGTTATCACTTTCTAATTATCAGCTGCTAATACTGATCTTATTCTACAAGCAGGCTTTTAAAAATATTAAAACTCCAGCTTGTCAGAGTGTTTTGTTTCCATCTAAGCACTCGCCAGTGGGTCTTGTCATGAAAATGTTGTGGCACTGAAATTGCCAAGAAGCCTGCAATTAACAGAGATCCGAGTGACAAGACTGACACTATATGAAGATAGTTTCAGAAGGGGGGGAAGAGTCCATCCATTCAGCGCCACAAAAGAGATGCAAAATGAAGTAATTAATTTGAGGACAGATCATCTTTGTCAGTGTGTAGCACTGAATGCATGAGCAAAACCTCAATTGTTCACTAAGTGCTCATCAGTTCTAGCAGAATAAAAAAATAACAGGAAAGACAAGCACTTAGCCAGCCAGCCAAGAAAACTTCATGTATCGGTTTCTTCTGAACCTTACTAACTTGTACTCTGGATGTGAAGATCCCGTTCCTTTACATCTTCTCTGCCCTCAGCTGAGGATCTCCATTCCTTTCTCCCATGCCAGCCACCAGAATAAGCTAGAGCACCCCATAATCCAACTCAACAGCTCACTAGGAACCATTTTGTTAGCGCATGATCATCAGAAGCATTGCAAGCACACACCCCTGCAGCCTTTAACATGCTCCCCTCTCTATTTCCACGCTGCCCTAATGCACAGCCTGCATGGAGACATAATAGCAGCATTAGGATTTCCCTACATCAGGGGAATCCCCATCTACTCCTTTTGAGCAGAGTTAAGCCAGCAGGGCAAAGGAGACTCCGCCTAAACCAAGGATCAGGCCCTTTTCTTCCCGCTGGATTCTCTCTTCCTCTGTTACTATTTAACTAGGCAAGTATAATGTTTAACTCACTAAAGCATTTGGGGTTACACTTTTTAGGAAAGATACTATGCAATAAAGTTGCATTGTGATGGTGATTAGAACCAAGGCCTGGAAGCAAATAGACTTGTGGCCTGATTTGGCTGTAGCTGGCTAATCTTCCCAGACTGTATAGCCCAGACATCAGACCCAAATGTCGACCACTGTGAAGAGCTGTCAGCATACTTTACTGATAAGCTCAACCAAATACATATGGAACTAACTAGGAAAGAAAATTCCAGCCCTGACCAAATTGTATTATCCACCCCCCAACGCTGATCGAGCTTGGGCCTATCCAATATGCTGACGCTCAAGAAGCTCTAAAATATTAAAGCCACAACCTTTGAAATGGGTCCAGGCTCCTCTTGACTGATTAAAAACCAGCAAAGAACAACTAATCCCACTACTTATGGAAATAGTTAAATGGCTTTGTATAATGCAGTCAACACCCACCTCTCACAGGCACCCTCTCTGGTTGGGTGTGTCTGCATTCTTAAGTTTTGGTGCCTTTTGGGGGTACTTAAGGCATTTTTCAATGACATAGCGCTCCAGCCAAGCCAGTTTGCTTGTTAACCAGAACTGACCCCTTCCAGGATAGACAATCCCCTGGCGTCTCTCTCTAGCCCTCCCTGGGCTTTGGTCTTTACGTAGTCCACCCCTAATATGGGTCTGTATCCACATGGCTTCCTCCAAGGAGACACTATTTTCCTGAAGCCTCCCCAGGCTCAGTCCCTACTCAGTCCTTGCAGGCAACCAGGCCCAGACTGAGCTGAGCTACTCCCTTTTATACTGCTCCAGCATTTGGAGCATGCCCAGTGTGGCTGGGGGAGGGGAGCAGAACTTCCTCTGCCTACTGGATATTAAGCCCTTCTGGCCCAATGTGGCGTATACACACCCCATCACAGGGCGTGAGGATGGTGAAACATGGAACAATGGTTTGCAGATAAAAATAGAAAAGTTAAAATCAGAAGTTAAAATTTGTCTTATGAGAAAGGGAAATTAGTCAATGAAATAAATGGCCTACACGTTTTCAGAAACAAGTCCGTTAAAATGCTATGAAATTAATACATGGAAAAACTCTCCTCCTTCCAGAGACTGGGACTTGGATTGACCTGACTGGTCTTTTCCAGCATTTTCCATCCATGAGTATCCTGGTAGCACCTCTTCATTTAAATCATTTGGCACTGACACCATGAGCAATATACAGTATTTCCAAGCTATGATGCAAAATCACTAGGAAATCTTTTCCTCTGAGCTACAAAATTGTGGGGCCTAGTTCTCTGCTGTGGTTAATTGCTCCTGACTTCAGTGGGGCAGGCCAAATCAAGTATCCGCTCTACTCTGTGCTGGTTAGGCCTCATTTGGAGTATTGTGTCCAGTTCTAAGCACCGCATTTCAAGAAAGATGTGGAGAAATTGGAAAGGGTCCAGAGACGAGTAACAAGAATGATTAAAGGTCTAGAGAACATGACCTATGAAGAAATAGGGAGGAACTGGTTGATAATTTGAAAGTGGAAGGCAGCTTGGGTGAAAGTGATCATGAAATCATAGAGTTCACAATTCTAAGGAAGGGTAGAAGGGAGAACAGCAAAATAGAGACAATGGATTTCAGGAAGGCAGATTTTGGTAAGCTCAGAGAGCTGATAGGTAAGGTTCCATGGGAATCGAGACTGAGGGGAAAAACAACTGAGGAGAGTTGGCAGTTTTTCAAAGGGACATTGTTAAGGGCCCAAAAGCAAGCTATTCTGATGTGTCGGAAAGATAGAAAATATGGCAAAAGACCACATTGGCTTAACCACGAGATCTTGCATGATCTAAAAATAAAAAAGGAGTAATATAAAAATGGAAAGTAGGGCAAATTACGAAGGATGACTATAGGCAAACAGCACAGGAATGCAGGGGCAAGATTAGAAAGGCAAAGGCACAGAATGAGCTCAAACTAGCTACGGGAATAAAGGGAAACAAGAAGACTTTTTATAAATACATTAGAAGCAAGAGGAAGACGAAGGAGAGGGCAGGCCCACTGGTCAGTGAGGAGGGAGAAACAGTAACAGGAAACTTGGAAATGGCAGAGATGCTCAATGACTTCTTTGTTTAGGTCTTCACCAAGATGTCTGTAGAAATGCCTAACATAGTGAATGCTAGTGGAAAGAGGGTAGTTTTATAAGGTAAAATAAAAAAAAGAACAAGTTAAAAATCACCTAGAAAAGTTAGATGCCTGCAAGTCACCAGGTCCTGATGAAATGCATCCTAGAATACTCAAGGAGCTGACAGAGGAGGTATCTGAGCCTCTAGCTATCATCTTTGGAAAATCATGGCAGACAGGAGAGATTCCAGAGGACTGGAAAAGGGCAAATATAGTACCCATCTATAAAAAGAGAAATAAGAACAACCCAGGAAACTACAGACCAGTTAGTTTAACTTCTGTGCCAGGGAAGATAATGGAGCAAGTAATTAAGGAAATCATCTGTAAACACTTGGAAAGTGGCAAGGTGATAGGGAACAGCCAGCATGGATTTGTAAAGAACAAATATCAAACCAGTCTGATAGCTTTCTTTAATAGGATAACGAGTTTTGTGGATAAGAGAGAAGCAGTGGATGTGGTATACTTAGACTTTAGTAAGGCATTTGATATGGTCTCGCATGATATTCTTATCAATAAACTAGGTAAATACAACTTAGATGGGGATACTATAAGGTGGGTGCATAACTGGCTGGATAACAATACTCAGAGAGTAGTTATTAATGGTTCACAATCCTGCTGGAAAGGCATAACAAGTGGGGTTCCGCAGCGGTCTGTTTTGGGACCGGCTCTGTTCAATATCTTCATCAACGATTTAGATATTGGTATAGAAAGTACGCTTATTAAGTTTGCAGATGATACCAAGCTGGAATTTGCGACTACTCTGGAGTATAGGGCCATAATTCAAAATGACCTGGATAAATTGGAGAAATGGTCTGAGGTAAATAGGATGAAGTTTAATATAGACAAATGCAAAGTGCTCCATTTAGGAAGGAACAATCAGTTTCATACATACAGAATGGGAAATGACTGTCTGGGAAGGAGTACAGCAGAAAGGGATCTAGTGGTCATAGTGGACCACAAGCTGAATATGAGTCAGCAGTGTGATGCTATTTCAAAGAAAGCAAACATGATTCTGGGATGCATTAACAGGTGTGTTGTGAGCAAGACACGGGAAGTCATTCTTCCACTCTACTCTGCGCTGGTTAGGCCTCATTTGGAGTATTGTGTCCAGTTCTGGGCACTGCATTTCAAGAAAGATGTGGAGAAATTGGAGAGGGTCCAGAGAAGAGCAACAAGAATGATTAAAGGTCTAGAAAATATGACCTATGAGGGAAGGCTATAGGAATTGGGTTTGTTTAGTTTAGAAAAGAGAAGATTGAGGGGAGACATGATAGCAGTATTCAGATATCTAAAAGGGTGTCATAAGGAGGAGGGAGAAAACTTGTTCATCTTGGCCTCTGGGGATGGAACAAGAAGCAATGGGCTTAAACTGCAGCAAAGGAGGTTTAGGTTGGACATTAGGAAAAAGTTTCTAACTGTTAGGGTAGTCAAACACTGGAATAAATTGCCCAGGGAGGTTGCGGAATCTCCATCTGTGGAGATATTTAAGAGTAGGTTAGATAAATGTTTATCAGGGATGGTCTAGACAGTATTTGGTCCTGCCATGAGGGCAGGGGACTGGACTCGATGACCTCTCGAGGTACCTTCTAGTTCTAGTATTCTATGATTTTATGATTATTTTTTAATTCATAAAATAAATGTCTCCCAACCTCCTCATTCACCTTGGCTCCAAACTAGTGCCCATACAAACCAGTAAGAATTGGTGAAAGCCCCTAGACATCATTTATACAGATGCATATGTTGAGCAATGCTGACAAATATTTGTTGCATTAGAAAGATATTTTATTATCCTCTGGTTTGTGATTTTCCTGCTCTTCTCCTGCCTAGGCATCACTGTGGACAAGTTTGGGTTGATTTACTTTGTAGATGGCACCATGATCAGACGTATTGACCAGAATGGGATTATCTCAACCATGCTGGGCTCCAATGACCTGACATCTGCCAGGCCTCTCAGCTGTGACTCCGCCATGGATATTTCTCAGGTACCAAAATTTGTATCAAATCAAAAGACCCGGCCCAGTTTTTCTCTGTGATTTTTAAGTCTCACTCTCCTATAACGACTAGGTGTGAGCTTGCTTTTTTGTCACTAGACAATTTGGCACAGCACAGTTTTAGGACTGAATCAAATTAACGTCTGGGAAATAGTGATTGGATGCTGTGGTGCCAAAATTAGCAACAGCAGGAAAACAAGTCTCTTGAATTGCATCAAATTGCAAATTGGCTGCAGCTACCATCATCCTGGGCTTTTAAGTCCTGCTGCCTAAAGGCAAAAACAACCAAAAGTTCGGTGTTTGGGACAGTAGGCAAACCTGTTACAGGCCAGGACTCAATTTTCTGGACGCTGTCCATCCCACTAAATAGTGCCAGTTTGGAGGTACAGTCCTTTAAAAACCTTTTTTGCCATTCATTATTGGATGGCCAGAGGAATTTCACCCCATTCGGCAAAAATACAAATCTTAGCTGGTGGGCTAAGTGCTGTTATTTAGCCACAATGGATATCAATGGGGTTTCCCTTTTGTAACTACCTACATAATTTTCATGCTCCCATATGGAATCTATTCTTCATGTTTTCCCCCCTAATTTGAAAAGATTACTCTCGCTTCTTTGTAGCAAATTCCCACTGTCCGCAATTTATGAAAAGGCTAAAATTACAAGTTTAAAAGCTCTCATGCCTCATACAGAGGTAAATTTTGATGGTTAAAGGCCATCTTGTGCATAATGGTCCCCATCTCAAAAGCATATTCCTTTCTTTTAACAGAATCTTAGTGCCAACCAGAGGAAGTTTATTGTGGACCAGGCTTTTAAAAAATATTTTCAGATCCCTTATAGCTTTTCTATAATAATGTCCTCTTTAAAGCATTCTAAGATAGGTTCAGAAATGTACCATCTGCATCCCCCTATTTTCTCACACTTTAAAGTGAAAGGCTCTATTCCCATATGACCAGCTCTGAGACAGACAAACAGACAAACATGACAGACAAGTTTTAAAAAAACTCATCTTGGGGAACTCTCTTTTCATCATTTATAATGACTAGAAAGTCTCAGCTGTCAGGCCCCTGAGGCACTGTGAGACCAGAGGGCATGAAATATTTAGCTGCCAACACTGACAAGAAATGGGTTTTAAGGAACTGAAAATTCCCTTGTCAGTTCAAAGTAAACTCTGCTCTTGATGCTAACTCAAGGCTGCAGTGGAGCAATGCTCTAAAGACTATGGGAATGTATGGAGACATGCATTATTGAAGGAGAAACCACAGGCTATAATGTTGTACCACAGGAAGGGTTAAAGTAGGCCAGGAGCCAAGAAAAGATAGGGATTTTTGAGAATGTAGCAGATGGAGATGGAACATAGCGAACTGTGTCTAGCACTGAGGTTCATGCCTCACAAACTAGAGTGTTAGAAGTCACAAGACCATATTAACTGACACACTTTGATAAATTTGGGTATGTCTACACTACCCTCCTAGTTCGAACTAGGAGGGTAATGTAGGCATACCGCACTTGCAAATGAAGCCCGGGATTTGAATTTCCCGGGCTTCATTTGCATAAGTGGGCCTCCGCCATTTTTAAATCCCTGCTTGTTCGAACCCTGTGCCGCGCGGCTACACGCGGCACGAACTAGGTAGTTCGAACTAGGCTTCCTAGTTCAAACTACTGTTACTCCTCATTCCACAAGGAGTAACGGTAGTTCGAACTAGGAAGCCTAGTTCGCACTACCTAGTTCGTGCCGCATGTAGCCGCGTGGCACAGGGTTCGAACAAGCGGGGATTTAAAAATGGCGGCTCCCCGCTTATGCAAATGAAGCCCGGGAAATTCAAATCCCGGGCTTCATTTGCAAGTGCGGTATGCCTACATTACCCCGCTAGTTCGAACTAGCGGGGTAGTGTAGACATACCCTAAGTTTAGGAAGAGTTTAAATACGATACACAGATCAAAACCAAACCATATGTTTGATATGTCCCCTAGTAGTGACCCTCGGCCAGTGGCTTGAAAGCCATGTGGGGCTCTTGTGGTGTCTGTAGATCTGACAGGAGCTCCTCTACTTCTGCTTGCTCTTATACACAAGTGGGAGAGGGAGGGAGTTTCTTGGGGCTCAGGCTGCTGTGGACCCTTCATATCTTTCCAAGCAGCAGGAGAAGTGGGGGACAAGGAGAAACAGCAGCCAGGGATAAGGGGAAAGGAGTTGTTGTATTAGAGAGGCAGAGTGGCACCCTGACATTGTAGTGCAATGTCTATACCATGATACATGTCATTGTAAAGTCACAGCGGTGCAACATTACCCCAGTGTATGGATTGTCGGGGAAGGAATTAGAATAGCAAGTGCAGGAATATCTCTGCTCTGCAAATTCTAAATTGGCATATGATCCCTTATATGAGCCATAATATCTGACCTTATTCCGAAATAACATAGTGCGTGTCTACACTACAAGCCTTTCTTTCAATGGTGAGGTGGAGGACTTCTTACTCCGACTGTTGTAACCCTCATTTCACAAGTAGTAAGGGAAGTTGAAGGAAGATGTTCTTCCTTCGTCTTCCTATTGTGTAGACAGCGCCAAAAGCCAAATTAAGCTATTTCGACTTAAGCTATGCAACTGAAGTTAATTTGAGTTTTGCCCTGCAGTGTAGACCTACCTTTAGGGACCACAATCAACTATTAAATGTTGTAGCAACCTAATGGACTGCTCTAACTTACACCAGAGCCAGGGCTGGGTCTGCTGCATCTTGAGGAATCAGAGAACTGGATCCAGCTATGTATTTTGAGATCTTTCACTACTACTAGAACTATAACTTTAAGAGGGCTTTTAAGCCCTGTTGGCCAATAAGATGTTTAAAAGCCTGGCTTAGAAAGATTCTAAGGTAACTAAGAATATCCTCCAGACCTACTCTCCATCCCTTCAATTGCTGAATCGCACATGCTGGGTGAGACCCTCTTAAAATTATTTGGCTCCCTTCAGCTCAATGTCAAATCACTTTTTTATATGTGAAACAAAATAAAATGATCTCAAAGTATATTTCTATGGCTCTTATTAACACTGAAATGTCTTGGAATAGAAAAGGACCCCAACTTATACTGAAATTTTCACATTGGAGCTATGCATTGAATTGACTGAGAATTTATATTTATCCATGGTTGTAAGACAAATGCCTGGATCCCAAGACCCTGTGCTAAGTTTTCAAAAAGATGTTCATAGCTTGCATGCACAAAATATGCAGTTACAATACAGCACATTTAGTAGCACAAACAGCTATCCATGTTGTCTACAAATCTGTGTAGCTTGCATTTAGGCACCTCTTCTGGAACCCCTAAATTGTAATCTCTTTAGAGCAAGGCCTTTTTTTGTTTTTGTTATCTGTACAGCACCTAGCATAGCAATGGGCAATCTAGGCTGGTGGATGGGCCACACAATCTAGGCTGGTGGATGGGCCCTCCTTCATCTCAATAGGCCACAAGATTGTTGTAGCTGTACTTGCATACCTAGAATTTGTAGGGTGTGCCAGTTGAGCTGTAGCAGCGCTTTAACTGGATGAAGAGGGAGCGCACGGCTCTGACAGTCAAACTTGTGTGCAATAAGCGCTCACATGCCCTTGCTTTACGTGCATGTTGCCTTAGTAATACTGGTAGGAAAAAAACACAGAGAGAGAAACCAATGAAACCTGGCACCCACGTGCATTGGCAACTGTAAATAAAATGTCTCGTAGGCCATACCTAGAACCCTGATGGGCTATGTGCGGCCCTTTGGGTCACAGGTTTCCCACCACTGACCTAGCGCAATAGACTTGGGGACCTTGATGTGCTCCTGCAAGATAAATAAATATAAATTTAGTCCTTTCTCTTACTTCTCTTTTTATTCATTTCACATGCCAAGTAGACTACTCACCTAGATACGGAATGCATGAGTTGCAGGTTTTAGCAGTTTGATTGAGAAGGCTGATTTTGAGTAGCAAATATTAAAAATAGACTTTTTAACAGTTTCTTTGTGTTGTTCCATTGTTAGGTTCGTCTGGAGTGGCCTACAGACCTGGCAGTCAACCCGATGGATAATTCCCTATATGTCCTAGATAATAACGTTGTTTTGCAAATCTCTGAAAATCACCAAGTGCGCATTGTGGCTGGGAGACCTATGCACTGCCAAGTTCCAGGAATCGATCACTTCCTCCTCAGCAAAGTGGCAATCCATGCAACTTTGGAATCTGCCACAGCTTTGGCCGTCTCCCATAATGGTGTCCTGTATATCGCTGAGACAGACGAAAAGAAGATCAACCGCATCAGGCAGGTCACCACCAACGGGGAAATCTCACTTGTTGCTGGTGCACCAAGCAGCTGTGACTGCAAGAATGATGCCAACTGTGACTGCTTCTCTGGGGATGATGGCTATGCAAAGGATGCCAAGCTAAATGCCCCTTCCTCCTTGGCAGTGTGCGCAGATGGGGAGTTGTATGTCGCTGACCTTGGAAACATCCGAATCCGCTTTATTCGGAAAAACAAGCCATACCTCAACACACAGAACTTATATGAGTTGTCCTCTCCTATAGACCAAGAACTCTACTTGTTTGACACCAGCGGTAAACACCTTTATACCCAGAGCCTTCCCACTGGAGATTATCTTTACAATTTTACCTACACCGGGGATGGAGACATAACCCTGATCACTGATAACAATGGTAATTTAGTCAATGTCCGGAGGGATTCCACTGGGATGCCACTCTGGCTGGTGGTACCCGATGGCCAGGTTTACTGGGTCACTATTGGCACCAACAGTGCTCTCAAGAGCGTGACAGCACAAGGGCATGAAGTGGGTATGATGACATACCATGGCAACTCTGGCCTTCTTGCCACCAAGACCAATGAAAATGGATGGACAACATTTTATGAGTAAGTACTGCTAGGGTAATGTGCCACTGACACCATTTTGTATTCCGTGGTCCAAGTTATCTTAATGGAATAAAATTCACTGGATGAAATTCACACCAGTGTAGAATGTCCCAAGTGCAAAAAGCATCAGGTCCCATGTAAGCCCTTAATATAGGATTTAAGTGTCATATAGTGTGGGCTGAGCTCTCTGCATTGAGTAGTTTTTAACCTACAGATTTATACTGAGATTTTCAAAGCTACTTCAGGGACTTAGATGCCCAAATCCAATTAGCTAGAACTGGAAAGTTTGCTGCAGATCAGAAAATCTTGCTTAGCTTTGAAAATATCAGTCTGGGGTTTGGAAAAGATCTGTTGTCATAATTATTATCATCATCCAACATCACACTTAGGAGCCCTAGTGGGAGCTGGTGTGTTAATGCTTCAGTGCCTCCTTTGGTCAGATGAAGCATTGTACAGGGTCAGCTCAGGCTGGCAGGTGCAGTCAGACAGCCCCTTGTGGCTGTGTCTATAGTAGTCCTGTTCTGAGCTAACTATGGAAAGTATTCATTTGAGTCCTGCTAGGATGTGCCGCTTTTCCCTTGTACTTTGGCTCCCTTCAGCTCAATGTCAAATCACTCTTAGACAGAATCAAACTCAATGACTCCTCCTACTGTACTTCACACTGCTTCCTCTCTCCTTGGGCTCCATAAGCTTCTTCGGCCTGTAGATCTGGACATCCCTTCTCTGGGGTGTTGTCTCTGGACAGCTTCTCACCAGCTTGCTGGAAGGACTTTACATCTCCAGCCTGCTTGCTCCTCTGCTCTGCAAGCCCCTTCTCCCTTCTGCTTCTTGGCTTTTTTTTTTCTCCTGGCTGCTGTGATACTGCCAGTCACCACTGGCTGGTGCTTGCTGCATTAATGCCTCGGTTGCCAGGCCGGCATGGGGTCTATAATACTCTTTGTCATCTAGTCCTGAATGAGGATCCCATTGAGTTAAGTGCTCTACAGACACAGAACAAAAAGAAAGTCCTTGTCCCAACAAGCAGAGGCAACAGATAGGAACAGACAGAGAGGAGCACAATGAGACAGTATTGCGCAGGAGGATGGGCAGTGGCCTCATCTCACCAGCAGGCTTGGTGGAAAAGGAGAGGCTTAAGCAGGGGTCTGAAGGATGGTAACGAGTTACTTTTGTGGATGTTTATGGGCACTTCCCCCAAGTGTGAGAGGCAGCATGGGCAAAAGTACAAAAATGCTCATTTGAATATTTTCCAGGTGTGCGTAGGTGCTGGAACTAGCCCCCTAGGCTTGAAATGGTTTCCATTATGTAAAGGGAGTACAGTCCAATGGCCCTCATTACCCCCACTGTACTAGTAGTCCCAGCACCCCTGCAAGTGGGCAAGGAGTGAGAGTCCCTCCTATGTGTACTCCCGTGTTTTGTCCAATCTAGTCTGAAATGGCTCAGGGTGCAGGACTGACACCTCTTCCATAGGAAGACAATTCCCCAGTCATGTCACTATTATTGTAATTGGCATGCTTTGTGAAGTGTCCGCCACGCGCTCCATGCTGCACAGGATGCTCCCTGTCCCAAATGTCTCGCAAACACAGAGAACACGGGGGGCTGGGAAACTTGAGGTAGGGATGAGCCGGGAAAGGTGTTTGGTTTAGTTTGGCAGTTTTTATCTTTGCCTCCCTTATGCAGTTTGTACTTTCCTCTGTTTATTCTCACCCCAACCCTTTGTGACCACTCTTTGTATTCCATCACCATGTAAACAGTGTCCCCATAAAAAGCAGTGTTCCCGCTGATGCACCGGATTATTATTACCCCACGTTGTTTAAGTGGAGCACATGTAGGTGCTCCGGTGCCATAAGACTGGACCCAATATAAGAATCTGTATAGACCTGAATGTACGTTACCTGGCCTAGACCTGCTATCTCCAGGATGAGGCTGAAACAGGAGAGAGAAAGAACCAAGAATAAACAATGGTCAGATCAGTGTGTGCTTCACTGATGCTTACAAACTTATTTGACCCTAATTTACCCCTTCTCTCTAGTAGGGTTGCCAGGTGTCTGGTATTGACCCGGACAGTCCGATATTTTCACCTCCTGTCTGGTAAAAAAAAAATCAAAAAATACCGGACACCTAAAACATCCGGTATTTTCTGATTTTTTTTCCCTGACAGGAGGCAAAAATACCAGACACCTGGTAACCCTACCTCACCCAGCAACTGGGCCCAGCCCCCGTTCTCTCCAGCCCCAGCTCCTGGGCCCCTCCTAGCTGGCCCTCCCCCCAAAGTTCTCTCCCCCCACTTACCTGGTTCCACAGGGAAGCTGTCTTCTGGCATGGAGGAAGAAAACAAGATGGCCACCGGAAAAAAGAGCCCCAAAGGCCATGCTTGTTTGTTTTTTTTCTCAACAACTTTGGTCTCTCCCTTTTTTTTTTTTTCCTCAACAGTGTTTTTTGTTTTGTTTCTGGGGGTGGGGAGTGTTTGGTATTTTTGGTTAAACCATCTGGCAACCCTAGTCTCTAGCTGAGTTAGATACAGGATCAGGTTGGCCCTTTTCATATTAACATGTTCTAGACTCAGGTTACAGCAGTTTGTTGCTTAATATTTAGTAATAATACTTATTACTAGCACTTTTCATTATGGATCTCAAAGGGAAGTATTACTGTCTCCTGTTTAAAGAAGGGGGAAATGAGGCACAGAAAAACAGTGATTTGCCAAGCTTAACCACCAGTGTAGCCAGGAATAGAACCCAGATCTCCTGCATCCTGAGCTGTCCCTGCTAAGCTACACAGTCTCCTGGCATCACTTGTCTTGCCTTCAAGGGGGTGGGAGTAAAGCCTCTGCTAAATCAGGTTCTGTATACTACATAGCAATATTCCTGAGTATATCGCGATTACTATCTGCCCTCCTTCTTTCTAGGAGAAGTGCTTTCTGGGGAACAGGGTTGGAGTAACTAGTTGTTTTCTCTAGACACTGATGCTCTGTACAGTGTCACAAAGCTCTGTTTCCTGTCTCCACAGTCACAGACAGTTATGCCTAGCTTAGGGGGTCAGGCATGTTTGAGAGCCCACTCTCCAGCTCAAGCTACAATGTCCATGCTGCTGTTTTTAATGTGCTCGCTCAAACCCCTCTAGCTCAAGTGTATGTCCAGCGGCAGTTGATACACACCCTAAGAAGCTCTGCACTTGACAACAGAGCTAACCATGGAAAACGAAGCAAACTTGATGTTGGGATCATTAACAATCACATTTCTCTCCACTTCCTCTGTACCTTTGTAAGAGGAAGGAAAAGGCAAGCTGTGGTGTGGGTATATTCATTGCCGCTGTCAGTTATTTCTTGCTGTTTCTGAAACTGGTGGGGCCAGATGCATGCCTGGTGTAACTATTGTCATTTTGGTGGAGTCACATGATAGCTTTTAACCCTTTGTAGCTAAATGGAATCAGTGTTGTCTAAAGCTTGGCATGGAGGAGGGGGAATCAGAATTCATCTGTGTTCCTGACTCAGCTACTGATTTCCCAGGCTAAGATGCTCCAGAGTCTGTATTGGTACATGTCTGTATTTGTATCAGGGCACTTTTCTCTAGTTTAAATAAATCCCATGTGCCTTAATGATTGGACAATGCTTTGAGATCCTCAGATGTAAAACACACTAGAAGCTGAAAGTCGTTTAACTGCAAGTTACATAACACTCCGGGGCCCCCACTGGACTTTTCCTCTTTCTCAGATTTACGTTTACTCCCAGCAGCAAACACTGGCACTGGGTAACATTAAATGATCATGCTGTAAAAAAGGAGCAGTGCATTACTGAGCAGCAGGGGCCAGCATGGATACCTGAGAGCAGGCAGAAAGGAACAGCAGTTAGGAGCTGGTTTGAGTCTGCTGGATACTGTCACTGCAGGGGGAAGTTTGAGTGTATCAGAAACTGGGGACAGCATCTAGGGCAGCAACAGGCAACTTAGGCTACCAATTGGGCTGCATTAGTGGCCCTCCTTTATCTCAATGAGCCGCAAAATTGTTGTACCCAAAACTGTCTCCCAGGATAGGGTAGTTTTGCTAACCGGGCGTGTGTACTTAGAATTTGCAGGATGTACCGATTGAACCGTAGCAGCACTGTGTTTGGGTGCAGAGAGAACACCTGGCTCACACAGTCAACGTTGTGTTCAATCAGCATGCACCTCAGTTCCCATGTCCTTGCTTTACGTGCATGTCACTTTAGTAATACTAATAGAAAAAAATGACATGGACAGAAACCAGCAGAATCTGGCAGCCCTGTACTTTGGCAGCCCTGTACATCGGCAGCAGTAATCAAATGCCTGGAGGGGCACACATAGAACCTTGATAGGCCGCAGGTAGCTCACCAGTGCTCTAGGGTCACATCTTACCTTTAACTCATGTGCAAAGGCCAACATATGGCATGGCTCTATTGGACACTTCACCATTCACCATGCAATTGTTTGCAGGTAATTTTCTCCCTGTAATGTTGCTAATGTTCAAGTATCTAAAAGGGTGTTACAAGGAGGAGGGAGAAAAATTGTGCTTCTTGGCCTCTGAAGATAGGTCAAGAAGCAATGGTCTTAAATTGCAGCAAAGGAGGTTTAAGTTGGACATTAGGAAAAACTGTCAGGGTGGTTAAACACTAAAATAAATTGCCTAGGGAGGTTATGGAATCTCTATCATTGGACATATTTAAGAGCAGGTTGGATAGACATCTATCAGGAATGATCTAGACAGTGCTTGGTCCGACTGTGAGGACAGGGGCTTGGACTCGACCTCTCGAGGTCTCTTCCAGTTCTAGTGTTCCATGATTCTGGGGGGCAACTTATGCCACAGTCACAAAGGGCCTGAGACACAGCTGAGTTGGTACAGCTCTAGTGAGTGGAGCCGAGGGCAGGATTTGTGGATCTAGCTTTGGAGGTCTGGCTGGAGCACACCATGGAATCCAGCTCCCCAGGGCTTCCAGCATATCTGGACTCAGTTTGGGGAGTGTGAGGGCCAGGAAGTGTGGTTGCTGCAGCACAGAGCATCCTCCCCACTCAGCAAGGGGACAGGAGCTGTGCTGTACTGTGCTCAGAAACTGCAGAAATTCTCCATAACCCTTGTAAGTAAGTTATTCCTTCCTCCCAGCCCACACAGAAGTAGGGTTGCCAGATAGTTGAAACAAAAATACCAACCCGCCCTCCCCCCCCCAAAAAAACCCACCTTCTGTTCACTTTCTGTTGAAGGGGAAAAAAGAAGGGGGAGGGAGACCAAAGTTGTTGAGCCAAAAAAAAAAGGACTCCAAGGACTTATTAAGCCAAAAAAAATTTTTTTTAAATAAAACAGTATTAAAACAGAATGTCCACTTTAAAAGTGAGTGCAGGGATAGGAACTGGGGAGATGTTGAACACTAAGACCCAGGGGAAGCATTCCCCCTAGGTCTTTTGCCCGGCAGCCATTTTGTGCCAGCAGTTTTGGGGAACCAGGTAAGCATGGAGGCTGGGAGTGTTGGGGGCGGGGAGGAGGCTGAGTGTTTATAGGATTGCCAGGTGCCCAGCATTTTCGCTGGAAAAATGCAGAAAATACCAGACATCTCAGGTGTCCAGTAGTCTCTGAATTTTTTTTACCGGACAGGAGGCGAAAATACCGGACTGTCCGAGTAAATACCAGACATCTGGCAACCCTACACAGATGGCCAGACGCAGCAAGCCCGGTGCTGGGTTGTTTAGCACTGGGACTTAGCAGGAGGTTAACCTGCTTTTTCACTCTTCTCTTCTAAAGTCAAGTGTGACTCTGATTGTCCAGCAGCCACATTAAATACTCACCTTCATATTGAACCTTTGTCCGTAATAATCTATGGGAAAGGAAGCAGGTCTGGGAACTGCAGCAGGCTAAAAATCTCTTGCTATCCATCTCCTCAAGCCAGAGAAAAGAGACGCTGTGTAGTGTGCTGAGTTTTTCTTGACTTGAAAGAATTGCTATCAGTCTTTTTGTAGCTTATTAGTCTTTTTTCTTCTCCAGAAACCAGAGCCTTGTTAATTTTTTTTAAAGTTAGGACTGCAGTAATTATCTTGATTAGCTCATTGTGATGGTATCACTGTACACTACATAATTTAATTTCCCCCAGAGCCTAAGTCCAACCTTTCATGCATTATTTAGCCAATATAAGGCTTTTTAGTTCAAGTCTTTTGTCTGCTTAATTAATTCTCAAAGTCACTTCCTCAGATGCAAACACTGGTGTTTACACATTACAGTAATTAATGCTTAGAATCCAACAGCCCAGAAACCCCAAACCTGCTAGAGCTATTCACCTACAAGAGGTGATTCATAGACTGAAAGGAAAAAAAGTTTTCTTGAACCAGCTCCTCAGACTGAAGTTAGTGGAACTATGCTCATTTACTTCAGCTGAGTTTTTGGCCTTTATATTGTGTGGGGGATAATGTCTCATAAAGGACTAAAAGTTGCCCTGCCTCACACATGCTCTATAGAGCAGCTTACAAAAGCATGTTGGATGAAATGCACAACAGGGCATGTGTTGGTCCTCTGCCCAGGAATGAATTTCATCCTCTGTGCACAGCCCACAACCCAGTAATAATAACAGTAACTTTGTAGCTTGTGTGAATAGGTTTTTTTTCCCCATTCACAGGGGCAGAAGTTTGCATGTTGGAAAATGGAAAGCTTCCATTAATTCATGTGAGTGAGTTTAGAGCCAAGGTTGGAGTTAGAATTGCTCTGTTAAACTTTGCTTGTGATTTTGTTATTTGTTTAATGTTTTTTGTGATGTGTGTAATTTATGTCTAGGTTTGAGCTGCATATGGCACCATTAATGATGAACTATGTTGTTTTATGAAGGATAGCAACAATATACATTTCCCTAGAATCTTTCATTATGGTCCCACTATGGAAATTAATGGAGATGGTATTCTGCTCATCCAGACTATCAATGCCTGGATAGTCCAATGTTCTTACAATATTCAGTGGTGAAATAGTAAACAATGCTTAGGTTTAGATCAGTATTATTAAGCTTCAGAGTTAAAAATCTCTTTGTGTTATATAGAGGAGGTCATACTTCTCAGAACAGGGCTGTTTGGGTGGGTCTTGGTCAGATATTTCTGGTTCAACTCATGTGGAGAATATTAGCTAAATACTATAGACTTTTTTTTCAAATTCTGGTTTGGGGCCCTCCCCAGAGGAAATAGAGCCGTGGTCCCCAACACGCCCGCCAGGTGCTCGGGGCTGGCCTGGCTTGCATGCGCCCGCCAGGTGCTTGCCTGGCTTGGGGTTTGCATGCACCCGCCAGGTGCTAGGGGCTGGCCTGGCTCCGGGCACATGGCGCACGGTAAGTGCCGGCCCCGGGCGCGTGGCGCTTGCGGGGGGGGGGGGAGAGCGCCGGCCCCGGGCGCGTGGCGCTTGCGGGGGGGGGGGGAGCGCCGGCCCTGGGCGTGCAGCGCTTGCAGGGGGGGGAGCACCGGCCACAGGCGCGCAGCGCTTGTGGGGGGAGCGCCGGCCCCGGGCACGCAGCCCTTGGAGGGGGCACCGGCGCCGGGCGCGTAGCTATGGGGGGGCCCCACCCCCGGGCATACGGCTATGGGGGGGCCACCCCCGGGCGCGCAAGTGTCCCCGCCCCCTAGCGCCCGGCGGGCGAACGGCCACGCCCCCTGGCGCCCAACAACCTCAAAAGGTTGGGGACCACTGAAATAGAGTATACTGCGCTGAGTACTGGCCCAGTCTAACGCTTGCCTCCGATCCCCATGTGCTGTATAAACTATGCCAACCTATTGTGTCTTTTTGTCTATATAAATGTCAAGGATATTATTTTCTCTGTGTACAGTTGGCGAGATGAATGGTTTCACTAGCCACTCACATGCAGCCACCTTTTGAGTGGAAAGCAGCTTAACACATACCTTTGGGAAAGAGAGAGCATACCTGCCCATATCACTGAGCATTCCAGAGGTTCTGGGGAGCCCTAAATTAGAGCAGCCTCATCCAGGGGTGACTGCTGCTGGTGCTGTAGCAACCAAGGATATGGAGAATTCAAGCCACCTTTGTTCCTTCTCCCCCTGTAAAGTCATTTCTGTGCTCTGCCTCATGGCAGCAATGTGTACGTTAATTGTAATATAATTAATTAGACTCTTACCCTTGTTCCTTTGAAGAAGTTACAGTAAAATGCCGGTAATTGCAGAGATAAATAACACTTAGTTCTCTGGACATATTCTGTGCCACAGAGACGGTAGTTCTGGGTACCTGGACCTAAAATATTTATACTCCTGGGGGGATTCTGCACCACTGTGAACATGCAGAATTCGTGTCCCCCACTGATTTATTTGCAAAAAAATTATTTTCGTATGAGGCTGCAACAGGGAGCTGCAAGAGCAGTCACATGCTCCTGCCCTGCAATTGCTTCGGAGCAGCCAACAAAAAGGTCAATCACTGCACAGGAGGGCAGGGCTGGGAACACCCTGGCCAGTGGCACCTAGCCAGCACCGGGCTCAGCTGCTAGTCCTGGGGGGGTTGGGGGGAGGGAGGACAGGCTTCCTATTCCCCATAAGAGACAGCTGAGACCCACCCCCAGGAGCCTACTTTGGCTTCAGAAAGCTCCACACTCCCTCCATCCCTCTTCCTGCCTCTATTGCTCCTCAGCCCTGTGGGGAGGGGTCACTATATGGGGAGCCACTCCCCTGTCCACCCAACCTCCATTAATCTGGGCTTGCCCACAACCAAACATCCCCTGCCAAACCTCATCTCCCCCTCCTCCCCGAACTCAGATCCCCTGCATGCAAACCCCCACCACAGCAAGCCTCACTCGGTCCATTCAGAGCCCCCTGCTCCCAGGCCCCCTGTCTAGCCCCAACCTTCCTGCATTGGGATCAGCACCCAGAGCAGCCCTGCAGAGCCCCCTGCACTCAAATCCCCACAAGTCCCACCCCTATACCTGGCCCACCCCAATGAGCCCCCTGCATTCAGATCCCCACCCTCTAAACCCTAGCTGGCTGTATTCAGACCCCCACCTCACTAAGCCACTGAGCCCCAGCCATCTAAACCCTGGATCCCCATTGTCCCTGCACCTGAAATCCCCCATTAAACCCCTGAGCATCCAGATCTCCCCTACTCCCAGACCCGCACCCAATCTCCCCACATAAAACCCTCTCACCCCAGCCTACACCCCTCCACACTGGGATCCTGCTGGCCTGAGCCTGCTTTGCCCACACCTGGTGCGGAAGGGAAATACCCAGGGGTGTTTCTGAGGCAGGCCCAGGCTTTACTCTGTGTTAAGATCAGATAGGCTACGTCTACACTGGCATGATTTTCCATTAAATGCATTTTCGGAAAAACACGTCTAGATTGGCAGGATGCTTTTCCGCAAAAGCACTTTTTGCGGAAAAGCGTCCGTGGCCAATCTAGATGCGCTTTTCCGCAACAAAGCCCTGATCGCCATTTTCGCAATCGGGGCTTTTTTGCGGAAAACAAATCTCTGCTGTCTACACTGACCCTTTTGCGCAAAAGTTTTTCGGAAAAAGACTTTGCCCGAACGGGAGCAGCATAGTATTTCCGCAAAAGCACTGACAATCTTACATGAGATCGTCAGTGCTTTTGCGGAAATTCAATCGGCCAGTGTAGACAGCTGGCAAGTTTTTCCGGTAAAGCAGCTGCTTTTCCGGAAAAAGTGGCCAGTCTAGACACAGTCATACAGTCTCAGCACCAAGTCCCTGTCTGGAGAGGTGAGAGTGGAAGAGGGCCTGCAAGGTGATCTCCCACATCTGTGCAGCAAATGATCTGTGTTTTCCACTGCCAAGTTAGGACCTCTATATTTATTTATTGCCAGATAAAATGGGCTCATTTTAAAATATTATGTGCAGAATATTTTGGTGAAGAATTCTTAATTTTTTGGCTCAGAATTTCGTCAGGAATATACAGTATGTAGGGAGTTGTTAGTGTCATAAGGATAGTGAGAGCCCACAATTCAAGCACATCTAAGTTTGTTGTTGTTTGAAGCCTGCATGATTTTAACATTCAAATAAGTAATTATATATATGGATCTTCTTTTCTGTTGCGCATTTGGGGAGTTGACATGTAATAATAGGGTTGGAGTATTGATTTAGTACTCAGTTGTTCAGCTGTAATATATGTAATATATAGATAGTGCAATAGGTTTTTTATATATTTTAAATTGTGTTAAGTGTTTGAAAAGTTGTGAAAAGGTTAGACTTTGTGCGGTGTATATATGTTTAAACACACACAAAATGCAGTTTGTGAGATGCATTCAGATTCTGTGGCACTAAATATAACCTTAGTGGCATGTATTTTTCCAGCTTGTTTGACTGCCACTTGCAAAAGAGTGATGAAATGTGAAAAAAACTAAGATGAGGAAGCCTTGTGAATCCTGGAACAAGTGGACTTGCTGTATAGACATCACTTGTGATGCTGCCTTGATTCCTAGGAATCATGCTTCAATACAGCATTAATATGATAAATGAAAGCTCCAAATGTTTACAAGCTAACAATTAGGCCTCATCAGTACCGAATACCATTTTAATTCTGTGCATTGAACCTTAGCTAAATAAATTTCCAATTGGGGATGGATGGCAACAGCTTCCTTTGCTGGCCTAATGATTGTCACTGTAATTGCAAATGCCGAGTCCTTGCCTTTGGTTTGAATAGGAGGCAGCAGCTGCATTATCTAGCGATGAATTCATTGCTGAGTGCAGCTGTGCTCATTCCTGTGTTTCAGAATTTCCTTAATTCTGGTGCTTTTGTAGCATTTGGAGAACACAAAAGTCTTAGGTTGTGATGAAAACTGGGCCACCTCTAAATCCTTAGATTGTGGAAACAAGTCTATGCAGCTTAGCTTTGAAATGAATTGACTGGGAGAGATTTATCTTACTACAAATACCAGGACACACCTGCAGCTACATGAGAGCTAGTCACCTGGTCTTCCTCTAGGAGCTGGGAATTTGTCATATAAATGACTTTGTGGAGGTGGAGGTGAAAAGAGATGAAACATCTATGTCATTCACTTTGACTTGTTAAAACCTATTAGCTATTCAGAAACACAGAGGCCTTAAAGTCAGAAGGACCCAAGGGGTTGGGGGGGGGGTGTAATAAACAGCATCCTGTATGTACCATATGCTCTAATCCAAGACAAAAGCGCAAAGTGCTCCAGTCATAAGCAAAATATATAATGAGAAAGGAGGAAAAGAAATGTGCCATGAGAAAAGCACTTTGTGTTCTAATGGGAATGTCCGTCATAACTCACATTTATATTAAGAGCCGCCTTTTGTGTTGCCATCTGAGGACTACAAGGCTTTTGTGTGGACATGAATTTTTTTGCACTTCATCTGCCACTAATTAAAAATAATAATAAAAATGTTAATACTATGGTTGTGCTACCTTCTCACATTCCTCTCCGTCGGATGTGACCTTTTAACAGCTGCGAATAGGTGAGATATCACCCCCAGAGTAAACTAGTTCCATACCTACATCAGTTCCTAACGTGGCTGGGATGAAGGTGGCATAGTCATTTAGAATGCAGACATTTCGAGCTACCTCTAATTCTCAACCCCAGATTCCTCTCCTGGTTCTTGGGTGACATTCACCACGATAGCTGCTGCATTTTATTAAGCTGCATGTGTGTCATGTTATTTAAATTATATTTAGAGGGTTTTTATTCAGATTAAATATAATAAGCCTCTATAAAGCTTTAGGTGCCCTAATAGACATGTATATGTATGATATTTGCATATATGCAAATTAACTCATATATCAGGTACAGGCAAAAAATGACCCATGGCACACCATGAGCCTCGGACAGGCTCCCAGCCTGCCCTATCCCTGCATGCCATTCAGAGCAGCCAGCAGCGACCTGTGCTTCTCTGAGCACTGCTGAGGGTGGGGGAAGAGGCTTTGCACTCTGCTCTGACCCCAGTACAATCCCGCAGTTCCCATTGGCTGGAAACCAGCCAATGGGAGCTACCTGTTTGCAGCGTGCAAATTCCCCTTCCCTTCCTGGGGTGCACAGCACACAGAGCAATGTCTGGCCCCCACAACTGGCCACTCTGTGCAGCGTGCAAGGCATGAAATGCAGGTTGCCTGCCTGAAGGACCTGCTGGGCTGCTGGCCAACAGCTGCCTCGGTAAGTTCCCCCCCAGCCAGAGCCTGCCTCTGGCAGCCCAGCTTCTCTCTCCCCCCATCCTCTGCCCCGTGTAACTCAAACCCATGTCAGAATCCTCTTCTGCACCCACACCCCCTCCCAGAATCTGAACCCCCTCCCTCACTCCAATCCCCTGCCCCCAGGTCACAACCCTATCCGTCACCCAAACTCCCTCCCAGACCCCTCACCCCTCTTGTACCCCAGTCCTCTACCCCCAGCTCCCTTTTGCACCCAACCTCCATTTCAGACCCCGCACTTTCTTCATTAATATCATGGAAGATTATGCCCTTGACCACTTACAGCAGCAGGTTCAGCACATGGGACTGCACAGAACTTGGCCTCTGCCACTGAGCTAGCTGCAATGAGAAATAGACTGAATGCCTGATAGTGCCCATGAATCGGTCAGTGCTAGTGGATGTCTGAGATGTGCTTGGGTAGGAGCTGGGTGGTGCTTGTGATGCGGTACTAGGTTGAGCACTGCAGGGTGTCTGGGAGCACTGGTAGGGTTGCCAGGTGTCTGGTAGTGGCCCAGACAGTCCGGTATTTGCAGCTTCTGTCCGGTAAAAAAAAACAAAAAATACCGGACATGTAAAATGTCCTGTATTTTCTTTTTTTCTCAGACGGAAGGCCACTGAGGATATTCTTCCCCTATCACGTCTGGTGGGGTTGGGGGGAACGTGGGGATTTAAAGGCACAATTACTCTTTTGTGTGTGTGTGTGTGTGTGTGTGTGTGTGTGTGTGTGTAGTTTTTGTCATTATTGTTGTTGTTTTGCTCAACAACTTTGGTCCCTGGGGGTTTTTTTTTTTTTCCTCAACCAATTTTTTTCCTGCCACGTTTGCTCTGCATGAGACTGAATCTGGTTCACTTCATAGTGAATCATAGTGCTCTTAAGACTAGGTGAAATAGCAGCCCCCTTCTTGCACGTGCTCTCTCTTTGGTCTGTGGGCCAGAATCTCTTCTCACTCACACCAGTAACAACTTTTTAGACATCAGTGAGGTTACTCCTGACTAGCCCCACAGTAAGAGGAGAACGGGGTGTATCTGATAACATCTTGTGTTTTTTTATAAGTGGCGCCATCCTTGCCCTAAGGTTGTTAAAGCTCCAGGTTTGGATTATCAGGGTCAGATTTCAGTTTCCCAGAAGTTTGGTGAGCACAGTAGGGGAAGTGGATTTGAACTGATTGCTCCTCTTAGAGTGGCCCTCTGTGTACAGGATACTGATGGCAATATAAAGAGCGCTTGTACTATTATGTACCACACCACTGGGGACCTAGGAGAAAGACATGGGAGAAAGACACTAAAATAATTGTTCACTTGTTCACTGCCCCTGCAAGGGGTGTAAGGATAGCTGTTGGGACGCAGCTGATGTATGAAGTTACATAATATTTTCAAGCAAGAGACTCACAAATGTCTTTGCAGGAGGTACACTGACACTTAGCACCCAAAATGCTTGAGTTCCCGTCACAGGGCAGACAAAACTACAACTAATGGACAAAGAAAATTACTCTGTATTCAGAGCACTTTGTTTGACTTCCAGCTTAAACAAAAATCAATGCAGACTCAAATCCTGTGCACCAAAGTCACTTGGAAAAGGCTTAACTGGTCTCTGCCAAACTCAAGAAAACTGTCCTCAATTTATTCTCCTCCCCTGCCCTCCTTTTCACAACAAGCTAATTAATTACCAGGGCATGGTGCCCAGCTCTCCTAATTAGTCTAAGCACCATAGTGTGACATGACTGTGGGCCAGCCTCTCCCTCCCAACTCATTCCCAACCCAAGGGATGAGAAGACCGGAACCTACCTGTAGCTTGACTCCAGAGAGTCCCGGAATGTAGACACGATGGCAAATGAACACTTGCTCACTTTAATTTATTCTAACTATTGAAGTTGGTTTGAAAATAATCACATCCTTAAAGATTAGGGGCCAACTCCAGCCCTTAGGGGTAAGCAGTCACCATCCCACTGACTTCAGTGAATGGCATTCACTTGCTCCAGGGCTGGATTTGACCCTTTCATGTTTGGTGTCCTGTGGAATACAAATGAATTTGGGTCTGGCAGTGTGAAATAGTGCAGCGAAGATAGATCTGGGGATGAGCATTAGGAGCTCAGGTGCCATTGCCGTGGTGATGAGCACAGCCTTATAAGAACTCCGTGGTGGATAAAGCTGCTGGGGCACTTTTCCCTGTTCTTAGATCTTAGAGAATGGGATACATCCTTTGTGGGGTGGGATGGCCTAAGCAGCACCATGTGTCATTGGTTATTGGGGTGGGGCAGAGCAGGAGTCTTATGACTGCTTACAGGATCCCATCTCTGTGTTATCTCCTCAGTAGACCTGAAGGCTTTAAGGAATTGTGCCACTTTGGTTTCCTGTTTCTCTCCACTCACAGTTTACAATTGGGAAAACCCTGCTTTAGAGAGCTATGCCGGATACTGTTACCAGATGATTTAAAAAAAATACCAGACACACTTGATCTCAGATGGGGAGGGGAGCCTGGCCAGGAGGAGATCGGGGGCAGAGATCGGAGGCAGTTGGGGGGGGAATGGGATGACAAGAAGCAGGGAGTCAGGGGGAGTGGGGCTGGCCCAGGCGCACACAGATCCTGGGGGCAGCACGGCCGGCGCATGATCCCAGCGGGGCGCACAGGCGAGTCCGGCCCCGGGGATTCCATCCCACTGTGCTCCTCTCTACAGTGTAGTAGCATACTGCCTGGCTGGTAGACACGCTCACGCAGTGTAAGGGTGTCTATCAGCCAGGCAGTACACAGCTGCCTACTGATACTCATGATAATAATAAAACTTACTTAATTAGAAAATACTGGACATTTCTATGTCTGGTATTTTCTCATTTTGTTTCCCGGACAGAAAGCTCAACTACCAGACTCTTCGGTTCAAAACCGGACACCTGGCAACCCTAATGCCGGAGTCGAATCTGTGTAAGGGCTTCTGGTTCCAGCCTGTTCTTTGTAAGGCAGCAGTACCTACGCCCCCCTGCATTGCGGTACTGACCTCACTCTGTCCTCCTTTTCAGGTACGACAGCTTTGGCCGCCTGACCAACGTTACCTTCCCCACAGGCCAAGTCAGCAGCTTCCGCAGCGACACCGACAGCTCAGTGCATGTCCAGGTAGAAACCTCCAACAAGGACGATGTTACCATAACAACCAATCTGTCAGCATCAGGCGCCTTCTACACCCTCCTGCAAGGTGAGTCCAACGACTGCGCCTATCCCAGGTTCAAATGCATGCTAAGGATTACACAGCAGGAAACAGACCATCTTCTGAATAATCCCAACATGAGAAAAACCCTCTACCAGGCCCTCTGCAATACGCGGATGTGCACACCACTTGCACCTGCCTAGCAAAGCAATGGGAAACATTACAGGACTTGCTGTCAGTTCTGCAGCTGTTTTCCACTGGGTTCTCAGTTTGTTGCCTAGCTGTGCATTCTTCTTGCAATTCTTTTCTCCCTCGTCATTGCCATTATTCTTCAAACCAAGGGGCTAGCTAAACCTGACTACTCCTCTAGTAGACCCTGTTATTTCACTCTTTTAATAGCTTCCCACTTAGTCACTGGGTGTCCCATCGGAGTAGTTTTCAATTAAGGAAGCCAAGTGTTGGGGGTTATTACGCTTTGTGCACTGAGCAAAAACCATTGAAATGACCAACCCATAGTCCCTGCCCCCTGCGTCTGCGCTAGGGTTGCCAGATGGTTTCAACAAAAATACCGGATACACTTGACATTACATCACAATCTACATTACATCTTATTTTGAAAATACCAGACATTTATATTTTCTCATTTATATTTTCTCAATTTGTTTCCCGAACCGAAAGCTCAAATACTGGACTGTCCGGTTCAAAACCAGACACCTGGCAACAATACTGGACTGTCTGGTTCAAAACCGGACATCTGCGAAAAGGGGAGGGGAAACAGCAGGCAGGAGGAATGAATGAAGGGGAGAGGTGTGCAAGGTGGTAGGTTAGCACTGTGATCGCTGCATGTGCTGGGCCAGTGCTGCAGCTGGTGTAAATTGGCACAGCCCTACTGACTTTACTAGGAGGGACAGGTAGGAAAGTAGGAGGAGGCAAAAAAAGGTGGTGAGGCCAGGGAGTAGGCAGAGTAGAAGGTGGGAAGCAATAGGGATGGGGCACTGTGATTGAAATATTGCTGATGCAAGTTGTAGAGTGATTCCCTATGGCTGAGGAACACAAACTTGCTGTTCTCCCGGCAGACTTGGGGCTGTACTCAGTCTCCATCCCTGGGGGCTGGCCAGCCTGCATTCTCCACTCCGTTCTGGCTCTGGTGAAGAGCCAGCAGGCTCTGTCTCACTCCCACTCTGCTAATTCCTGCTCTGTGCCCAGTGAAGTTGCTTTTGGTCAAATGTAAGTTTTCTCCTTTGTAAGAAATGTGTCCATGAGTCCCAGTCACCCAGTAGTCACATTTATGCTGGTTCCTTAAAACACAGATTTCTGGGCTGTTGATATCTTTTTCTTTTTTTTTCTATAGTAAAGGTTAATTGGCATAGGAAATTGCTCCCTATGTCTGAGAGCACCTTCCCTGGCTATTGGGAAAGCAGTCTGGGGCCCAGGCCTAGTTCGGTTGTGCCATACATTGCTCTAGGACATAGCTGGTGTGTGGCAACGTTTCCTTGTACGCTACAGGACATAAACCAACTGAAACCCTGACTAGCCCAGCCAAAAATCCACGCATTAAGATGTCTGGCAAATACTCAGACATGAGGTTGGCTTCACCTCAGGAGCCTAATTAAGCAATAGAACCCGCTGTTGGGGGCTCTTTAGTGAGATAATTGACTGTGATGTGATTTATGCCTCTCAAGTCAAAGGCCAATAAATTGCCCAATAAATCTCATTATAGCATCACCCAAAAACATGAGACTCGGCAGTACAAAAGGCCATTTTTTAAATTTGTAAATGGGAGTGGTTTTGGTTCACAGGCCTAATTGAACAGGGAAATGAGTTTTTCCCAAATTAAGTGAAATTTCTAGTATGTTAACTTTCTTGTAGAGTTTGGAAAGACATGTGCAGTCCCATCAGGAACAAATCCCAATTAGCCATGTTTGCCAGGGCTGCATAGGCCAGAGCACAATTGGGCAGCATGCTTTCAAAGATGCAATAATATTTTTGCCTTGCTCAGCCAGAACTGGATTTCTGCCAAGCAACAGAAAAGAGACTTCAGGAAGAAATTGTTAGCAAGATCTAGTCTGCATATTGGCTCATAAACTAAGAACTTTAGCTTAATAGATTCCTAAAAGACTCAGCTAACTCACAACGTGAAGTGAAATTATATGGTAAAAGTGGTGTTACACCTTTGGCCTAGGAGTCTCTCAGGTAGAGAGCATGGGAAATTCTAAATCAGTTAATGCTCAGAGGGGGAACCATACATTACAAGGTGGTGGGATGGTGATAGAGGAAACAGTACGGGGTGGAGGAAGTATCCCATGTACAGATCAACCAGAGCTTGGCTAAGGAGCAGCTGCAATGTAACTGTCTTCCATGTATCACTCCATAATAGAGCAACCAGATTTGATCGGGGGTTTTAAGGCTCTCTGTCCCTCTCAGTGGTTGTTCACAAGAGAACGTCCAGTACAAGCAGAACTCTTAGCAATAGCCCAGTGATGGGTGGTTGGTGCAGAGCTTCATGAGCAGCCCCAAACTGGCCAGCTTTGACCATGAAACTATGAGAAATCCGGACTGAGCTCTGAGCAAACTGAGGCAGAGCCAAATGAAAAATTGGGCTCATTTACAGTTTGGTTCAGGACTTACTGTGACACTGAGTTGAACTAAAATCCAAACTGATGCTGGCACAAAACCCTGCTCACAAAGACATCTGGGTTTTACAGAGTTCCAGAGAGACAAAGGGAGAGTCTCCATCAGTGTAAATGGTGGGGGTAGAAGGTCCAGAGTTGTATTCCCCAGGCTGTGAGCAACCGATGGCCTTGCTGTTGGGGTTGGATGCACCTGTGCTCACGTCGTGCAGGGGGAAGGTAAACTGTCCTGAGACTCCCACAGACAGCTTCACTCTCAGTGCAGCTGAAGCTGCCAGAGGCTCTCTCACTTCCTGCAACAGATCCCCCGCTCTTGGTGTGGAGGACGAGGGATGTCAGATGTAAGGAGGTCAGAGGAACAGAGCGAGTCTCTGCTATGCCTGATTCTCCATTGGCATGAGTTAAATTAGCCGAACTGAAGCTTTTATGCCTAGTCTGGGCAGCTGAGAATCAGGAAGCCCTGGCCAGTCCCCTGATAGGCCTTGCTCTCCAATGCCCCTGGGCACTCAAGGCCTTGGTGTCTACAGACCTGATTCAGAGCCACTGGGTCCTCCACTAGGAAAGAGTCCTGTTGGCTTCAGTGTGCAGCTTGGATATTCAAAGGGCTATGGTACTGCAGTCAGGGATCACTGCAGCACTTGGATACACACTGGTAAATTCCAGTGTCACTGCAGTGATGGTGACAGTCAATCCCTTTGTTATTTGCATGCATCTGGCTTATCTGGTCCAGCTGAGATCACTGGAAAACTCCATT
Source organism: Pelodiscus sinensis (assembly GCF_049634645.1). NCBI lineage: Eukaryota > Metazoa > Chordata > Testudines > Trionychidae > Pelodiscus > Pelodiscus sinensis. Next base: position 316,175,687 of record NC_134711.1, read on the forward strand.
TGGCTACAGAGGGTGCTAGATCAGGCCCATAATCAAAGAGGCCAGCCAGTCTTAGGCTTCCTCTCCTGACTGTATCCATTTGTGCCATTTGCCAGTATATCCGCGCCTGAGGAGAGATGATAATTTCGCTCTGACCTGATTTCCCCTCGAGCTGCAGGAGAGCAGCTAGTGAACAAATGTAACTTGCTTCAAAATGGAAAAACAGTTTTCATGAATTTTTAAAGGGATTTTTTTATTCACAATTAGGTATTTACAGCAGCCAGGGAGACAGAGATGGTAGCATTCCCCAGTCTTAGGAGGAGCTGGCATGCGCTGCATAATGGGCTCTGAACAACTCTTTCACACTGAGTGGAGCCCTAACCCGCTTCGGCTTCTCTGCTAGTGGCAAGGAAACTGAATTGTGATTGATGGGATTTGTGCCTGATTGTCTCCTTGGGGAGTCTGGAAAGGGAAGGCAAGAATATTGCCTTTCCCCTCCACTCCTGAACTGGTGCGGGTTGACCCATGGATTCCGTAGATCTAGATCCACTGGAGTCCAGATGGAAGACCTGTCTCTACTCGCTTTCTCCTGATCGCCATCCTCCCACAGCACATGTTCGTGCCTCAGAATCCTCTTTCAGGGTAGATGGGAGCACCTCATTGGGAAAGCAGCTAGCATTGAGGTATAGTGAGAATCCCCACTGCTTGGGGTAGAGGAACAAAGCAGCAGAGAGTAGCTGGCTCCACTTACAGGACCTGGTCTCCACCATAGGAGGATACAAGACTTAATATAAATAGACGTATTTTCAAGTAGATAGATAATTTCAGGATTTTTAGGATGTAAAGATAAAGACCAATGGACACACGAGTTTCAGAAGAAACAGAACCAGAGCTTTCAGCAGCACAAACCTACCTGCCTGCTATGTAAGCTAAAAGAGTAACTCTTAGCTGAGAGAGAATAGCAGGTTTTTATCCTAGTGGTGGCCAGCGCCTATAAGGAAACCTGAACACACATGCTGTGCCAGAGTATTACACATTATTCCCCTGTGGTCTTGTATAGCCTGCAAATGCGTGCAGTCCAGAAAGTGAAACTTTCTCTAGACTGAAAATGGACAATTCCCAAAGAGATGTTAATGGTATACTGTACAGGTGAGTGCTAAAAGGCATGGGAAAGCTTGCCAATAACTCAGGTAAGGAAAATAATGAAATATGAGTTTCTGTCACCAGTCACTGAGTCCATCTCTTATCTTTCTCCAGACCAAGTGCGAAACAGCTACTACATCGGTGCTGATGGCTCTCTCAGGCTGATGCTTGCTAATGGCATGGAGGTGGCCCTGCAGACTGAGCCCCACCTGCTGGCTGGCACTGTGAACCCAACGGTGGGGAAGAGGAACGTGACCCTGCCCATTGACAATGGCCTCAATCTGGTTGAGTGGAGGCAGCGGAAGGAGCAAGCTAGAGGGCAGGTTACCGTCTTTGGACGCAGGCTGAGGGTGAGCAACAGGCAGTGCGGGTGACATTTGATTTTATCTTTCAGTCGTACTCGGTCTCATAGTAGAGAGGGACTGGGACCCAGTTTCAGTCACTATAATGGGGAATTTTTATTCAGCATGGGGGCTGGACAGACTGTATCCATAGCTGAGATGGCCTTTATACACCTGCCTGCGTCCTGACCTACCCTGAGCTGTATAGGATAGCAGTGCTGGTTCTGCTGCAGGAAAGGATATGGGTGCACAGAGCTGCACATGTATTTCCAGTTGGCGCTAGGCACTCAGATTGAACTTCAGTCTGAGCATGGACAATTTTGTAACCCTCATAGTTCATTCAATGTGCAGTCTCTAAAAATCTTTCATTTCTGTTAATTTGTCACTCTGTCACCTGTGTTAGTGAGGGGAGTCTGTGGGCTGCTGGGAACATGCACGTGTGCACCTACAAAGACTGCAACACACAAAAAGCCCATCTTCTAGCTACTGTTCTCCTTTTGGGGGAGGAGCAGAATTTCTGTGCTAGTGAATGACATGTTTGGAAAACAGCTCTGCCCACACCAGTGCATTTTATGTACTTGTTGGAGCCTCTTAAAGATCTACCCCAATGAGCCTGTAATTCCATTGCTGATGAAGCTATAATAATAGTATCGACTTCATAGCCATATGAGCTGCCACTCCTGGAGCTAAGGGCTCTGAGCAGATCAGAGGTGTAGTGCTCAGCATTTGGCAGGATCAGACCTTGTGAGAGGGATGCTCAGAGTGATAGTTAATGTCACCAGATGGGATTCAAGCAGCTATTTATGCACACTTGGGCTAAGCCGTAAATAATAACACACATGGCCTCTGAATATAAATTTTCTGCTCCTTGCTTCTCATCCTCTCCTCTTTCTTGCAGTGTGCCCCTTGCCACTCCTGAGTCATTTCTGCTCTTTACTAAAACACACACACACACACTTGTTGTACACTCTGCCACTCCCGACCTTGTCCCCAACATGGACATTACCATGGGCCATATATCCTTCTCAGACTCCCATTACCAAAAGAAAATTTTTGCAAGCAGAAATCACTGGGAGCTGGGCATATGCATGTGAGTCCCTTCTCCTGCTCCTCCATTCAAAGCTGCATTTCTGTTTAGGGACCAGTTGGCTCAAATTTTCTTTTTCCATTTTAATACATAATGAAATTAGCAAACAAGTTGTTCTCTAAGGAGAGACGGGCTTGCAAAACCTGCAGCTGTGTAAAAGCCTTTTGGTGTTCAGAGCAGCTTTTACTGATTTCACCAAAGCTCAGCTGCCTCATCAGTTTTATTTTCTATAATCCTCACACAGTATTCTCCCAAGCACAGCGTGGTTTTAGTTTGTGCTTTTGAGCACAAGCATTCTAAAAATCTATATTTATCTGTGACTATGTAAATGTGATGTTATGGATTCACACTCCTTGGGCAAGTCCACACTTCAAGCTGAGGGTGCAAGTCCCAGCTTGAGGAGACACCCACCAGTAGAGCCCTGCAAATCTGCATACTAACTCAATCAGAGCTAGCCAACAAGTGAGAGAGGAAAGTGTGTGGTCGGTGAATCTTTTGTGTGACCGGGGGGGAAGGGGAATGTGACACTAGCATATATTCCATCCCTGTCATCTACCAGTTATCTGTCTAGATCAGGAGTGGGCCAATTCTGGCCCACCGGCCAGATCAGGTCCACAGAGTTAGTCTCTGGTGGGCCTTCACCTCTATATCCATCTGTGCCTCCATAAGTATCGGACAATCCCAGCTCTCGTTGGCCATGGGTCGCTCTTCATGACCAGTGGGAGTGGCAGGAAGCAGCGTTCCGGTCCGTGCCGCTTCCCGCCACTCCCATTGGCTGGGAATGGTGATCTGCGGTCAAAAGAACTGTGATCGCCTGATATCTGAGGAGGCACAGGTAAATAAAGTGGCAGCAGCCCGCCAGGAACTAACACGAGGAGGGCACTATTTTTTATTGCCCATCTCTGCTCTAGAAGTGCTTGTGGGTAGGGATTGTCTGTTACTTTGTTTGTACAGTACCCAGCTCAAAGGACCTCCCTTCTTAGGTGGTCCCTTCGTGCTGCCATAATAAACATGATTAATAAAAAATATGCAGATCCATGAGCCATAATAGCCAACCTGCTGAGGGGGAGAATTCACTGTGCAGGCTGCATGGTAAAACAGTAGCCACAGACAAATTGTATTACCCCTCTGTAGGCCTGTGCAAGGAAGAGCTATGGAATCCATCCATCTGGGATCCTGTACATTCAGGCTTTACACAGGAGAGAGGATTTGGCCCTTAACACGTGTTAATTTTCAGCTTCACTGATCCACTATATGTAACAGTGTTTGTCAGACTTCTCCATGGTTCCAGCTTTGCTGATCTGGCAGTTTGTGCATCATCAGTCTGCAGCCCTTGCAGCAAACCTTTACCTTTACATATCCAGCATGGCCTGGGTGAAAGCTTCCATGCTCTAATTGGCCTTATCGGCACAGCAGATTGATGGCCTTGCTGGTTGGCTGGCTGCAAATTCTACTCTGCCAATAACAAATGGCAGTGCACAGGCTCCATCCCAAATTGGAGCGTTAGCTAGAACACTGCTCCTGATAATGTAGCTCATTCTTTTTCTTTTTATAGATTGAACTTTTTAATAAAGAAGGATGTAAAATAATCTGTGGCGGTGGAGCACGTGGTATGGCTGACAATTACAGAGCTGTCTGCTTAATCAGTTTTATTTATTTAACCAAGGAAGCACCCATTGAGATTAGTCTCATCTTCACCAGGATGCTGGCTGCAAGATAGCAGCCACACGAACATTAGTTGTCACAACACTACCTCCCATCACAGCCTGTGTTACTGCGGAGATCTCAGAGCTGATGTTGCTAACCATTAACAAACAATTAAAGCGTTCTAACCTTGTCCCCGGTATATCTATAAAGAGAGGAAGTCCTGACTCAGACAAACTGATAACCGCAGCTTATTTGTCATGGGAATTCCATGCAAGCAATATTTTTCTCTGTTCAATTGTATTCAGTCAACCCCTGGAGAACAAGTTCTGATTACAGCAATGCCATTTGCACTCTTAATGTTAAGGTTGCCACTGCATTTTCATTATAAATCTTCATTTTCAGGGCTTTACAACTCACATGCAAAAGCTGACTCCAGAAGCTCTTGATGTACATTGTGTTTGACAATATTTTTAGCGGTAGGAGCCCAAAAAGAAGGTTAGAAGTCAGTGCTGGTAATGAATGATACTACGATTCCAAAGCAAGCTCATCTGCTTTATTGATCTGTTCTGGGCTTTGAGTCGGGGGTTTATGTTCATATCCCTCATATTAGCTAGAGGATAGTTAGTTATATATGAATGTGGGAAGAGTATATTTTGGATTTAAATTTAAGGGCTACTTACCCAGATCTCAGTCCTGCACTCTGATTAAGTACACAGGACCGGATTTGAAAGGTAGTTGTGTACCATTGACGTTTATGGGATGTTGCCTGTATGAAGATTGACAAATTTGGCCCTTATTTATGATTTAAAGAGCACCTAATTTGTGCCAGGCTATGGGCATTTGTTCTTGCCAGAAAATAGAATCTTTGGCCCTTGGAATTTATATACTCAAGGTGTTAATGGGTGGAATACTTTACAGCAAAAACTTCTAAGCCAATACAGATGGCAAGAGCATTGGAACTGGTGTCTTTGGGAGAAGATTTTCCGGTGCTGTTTAAAAGATGAACATGAGGCAGAAGTGCATGTAAACAGGAAGAGTTCTTCCCATGTGAATCCATACTTTGGACTCATATTTTAGGGTTTAATTAGTTTTGAAGTGGCTCTGTGTGTTGGGACCTAGGGGAAGTGAATGGTGCAAGGGCACGAGAATGGGATGCAGAAAGGTGAATGAACTGAACAGGTGTCAAGGGGCTATTTGGTCATTCAGTCCAGTTCAGAGTGGCCGATGCTCACATCCCAAAGTAGCAAGCACCGTGCCTGGCGCTGTTGCTGGCGTTCAGAGCAGAGAGGCCAAAGACGGAGTGCTCTGAAGTGCCTGCCTAGCCGAGGAAGCGCTCCCTCCAGTTCTGCTGGCAGAGGGCAGTGCAGGGAACTTGCACTGCTGCTGTATCTGTTCTGTGGAGAAAGGGGAGGCAGCTACATTCTCCCTCTTACACTTCCTTTTGAGTAACTGCTGCTCCTGTTTCTCTATAGTAATCCAGCACTGTCTGCGTATCCGATTGCTCTGCTAGTGACACATGCTCCTCTGCAGTTAGGATTTTTATACCCTTTTTACTTATTTCCCAGCTTGCTCTTGGCTAGGCTTTTGACTGATTTCCTGTTTCTCCCATAGCCCGTTTACAATCTGTTTTAAACGCTGCAGCACATCATCTACCTTGGTGCCACATTACTCCTTTCTTTTCCTCAGCTCAGACCTTTATTTAGCCTTTTTTATCTATCACCTCGATGACATCATCAACACTGCCCTCTTCCTCCCATCACTTCTTTATCTGTAAATCTTCATCTGCGGCTTGCCCCAGCTGACCCCACCACTTCTGCCTCAGCTCCATCTTAGCCCCCAGCTGACAACACCCACCCTTGCCTCAGCTCCATCTTTGCCCATCCATGCCTTTTACTTTCTCTTACCTCCCCTAATAAAACTCTCTTGCCTTTGCTCTCCCAAATCCCTACTCTTCACACTGTCATTTGCAAAACACCACCTCACACAAATGCACCCTCACATCATTTCCTTCTTCAGTCAGCTCTTCTATACTCTGTTACAGAAGGGATGGGGATGCATTGGAGAAAGTCCAGAGTAGGGTAACAAAAATTATTAGGGAGCTGGAGCACAGGACTTACGAGGAGTGGCTGAGGGATTTGGGCTTATTTAGTCTACAGAAGAGAAGAGTAAGGGGGAATTTGCTAGTCAGTCCTTGAATCAGTGGTACAGTACTACCTGGAGGGCAGTTCTAAAGAGGATGGAGAGAGGCTGTTCTCAGTGGTGACAGATGACAGAACAAGGAGCAATGGCTCAAGTTGCAGAGGGGGAGGTGTAGGTTGGATATTAGGAAAAACTATTTCTCTAGGAGAGTGGTAAAACACTGGAATGGGTTACGTAGGGAGGTGGTGGAATCTCCATCCCTAGCGGTTTTTAAGTCCTGGCTTAACAAAGCCCTGGCTAAGATGAATTAGTTGGGGTTGGTCCTGCTTTGGGCAGGGGGTTGGACTTGATGACCTCCTCAGCCCTAGGATTCTATGATTCTCTATACCCTATGCAGAATCCATTTTAAAACTGCCCTGCTACTTCTAAGAACTATGCATAGACTATCTCCAGCCTGCGTCATAGTCCTGGTCTCTTTCTTTTCCACCCTCTCTGGCTTTGGGCTTCTCTGCTTAATGCTGTGCAGTCTTGTCCATGCTCATGTGACCTCTCGCTATTTGGAACAGCCTCCCTGTAGGTCTCACTCCTGCATTTTGGATTTTGACTAAGGACTTTGTCTCCTTTTACCTAGAAGAAATAATTTCTCTTCTCTCTATTGTTAGTTACTTAACTCTTTATTCCCTCCCAAAAACAGAACCACAGGGAATTCGAAAGTGTCCTGAAAACGATTAGTTGAAGATCAAATCTAAATCAGGGCTGAGAACCAAATCTCATTCAGTTCAGGAGTCCTGGTTACCAGCCAACTCCCAATGTGTATATTTTTTAAATTTTTGCATAATGCTTAAATACAACAGTAACGTGGCTTTATAAATGCTTAAACACACATAGCTAAACAATAGTGTATGATCCATTATTATCGGTAGTTCTTTGAAATATAGTCTCTGAACAATAATACATTTTTCCTTTTACCTTTGACATATATATAACCTGGCCTTCAACTAAAAGCACAAAGGATACTTAGACATCAGGAATGTAATTACCCAAGATGGGATTGGGCCAGGGCATTGGGCTTAACAACCCCACCTCTTATTGACTAGAAGGTCTCTAATGACTATAGGCGGTCAGGGCCTTCATGTTACATTTCACAGGAAAGCCTGTACCACTGATTCAAGGACTGACTCAAGGGACAAGCTGTACCTGATGAATCATCCACACGGTTCCTTACAGCATTTGCAACAACAATGACTCAATACCATTAAGGTTTAGCAGCATATCTCCATGCAGATTTACAGCCTGTGTGCTGCAGTAGTCTTGGCCCCTGTGCAGGCCCAGCCTTTGGGCAAGGCGAGCAAGGAGGTTGCCTTGGGCCCCGTGTATTCAGGGCCCTGCGGCTTCGCACATTCGGGGCCCCACACTGCCCAGCCCATGAGCGGAAGATGTGTGATGGTTTTGTGGTACAGCCAACATTCTCTACACTGTGGCTGAGCTTTCAAAAGCACTTGGCAGTGGCCTAACTCTGATCCCACTGAAGTCACTGGTTATAACTCCAGTTATCTTGTGTGGAAGCAAAAGTAGGCCAACAGAATATTTTTGAAAATCTCACCCTAAGACAATAAATGCATAAGTATGTGCTATGCTTTATACTGGGAGTGATCCAAATTCGTGTTTGGTGGGAGATGTGCTGGATAAAAACCACTTGTGCCTTTCTAATTCTCTTTCTGCTTCTGTCCTCTAGGTTCACAACAGAAACCTGCTGTCCCTTGACTTTGATCGTGTGACAAGAACAGAAAAAATATACGATGACCATCGCAAGTTCACCCTACGAATTCTGTATGACCAAGCAGGCAGACCTAGCCTCTGGTCACCTAGCAGCAGGTTGAATGGTGTGAACGTGACTTATTCTCCAGGAGGTCACATTGCAGGGATCCAGAGGGGAACTATGTCAGAAAGGATGGAATATGATCAGTCTGGCAGAATTATATCCAGGATCTTTGCTGATGGAAAAGCATGGAGCTACACTTACTTAGAGAAGGTATGTATCCTCTTCTTGCTTACTGATGGCTACTCACTGTGTTTGCTAACTTGGGTCTAGTTTCTCTGCTGGAATAAATTGACTTCATTCTTTAGACCTCCGTGGAGTGACTCTGATTTACACCAATGGAGGATCTGACCCTCAGGGTGTGTCTAGACTACATCCCTTTTTCGAGAAAGGGATGTAAATTAGGCACATCAATATTGCAAATGAAGCTGGGATTTGAATTTCCTGCGCTTCATTTGCATAATGGCGACCACTGCTTTTTTTCCAAAATGGGGCTTTTAAAAAAAAAACAGCAGTTTAGACAGGGATCTTTCAAAAATAAAACCCTTTTTCAAAAGATCCTGTACTCCTCAAAAAATGAGGTTTACAGGATCTTTCAAAAAAGAGTTTTATTTTCGAAAGATCCCTGTCTAAACTGCCAGTGTTTTTTGGGGCGGGGGGAGAGGGTGTTTCCCAAAAAATCCCCATTTCGAAAAAAAGTGGCGACCGCCATTATGCAAATGAAGCGCAGGAAATTCAAATCCCAGCTCCATTTGCAATATCGACATTTACATCCCTTTCTCAAAAAAGGGATGTAGTTTCGACTCTAACCTACCTACATCTATGCAGTCTACCTATTTTAAGATGCATATAACTGAAGTATCTTAAGCCCAGGCAACAGCAAAAGTTAGCACTAAGCATTGCCCAAAGAGCAATAGTCTCCATCCCACCTCACCTCGCTCTGCAAGTGTTTTCACCCTGCAAAACTCTGATTATTGAGATACAATAGTCCTTTGCTGAGCTGGATGTAATAAAATGTCACCAATGAAAACATATTAGATTCTAGTCAAGTTATAGATGCCATGAGTGCTAATAAAAATAAGAGTACATCAGGGACTTATTTTGGATGTTCCATACACTGTAGAACCAACAATCCATAAAGTCTAGCAGTCCTGCAAAGGCTTATTCCTGATGCTTGATAGGAAGTATGTGTGGCAAGGGCAGGTGGGAAAGGAGAGAAACTCATTCACCTAGCCAGTTCCTGAGTGCTCTGTAGTGGGTGGGAAATGTCTTTCCTTTTGCTGCGGGGATCAGCATGACATTTAACCATAGCATTATCCATTCCCCTTTTAATCCATCTGTGATTCGATTGCTCTTTGGGGAGGAATTGTTTCTGGTTTTTTTATGTCTGCGTAGCACTGAAGACAGAGGGGATGGACACCAGGACATTAAGCATACGTAATGAGAGGTGCACACACAGCATCTAAAACAATGAGAGTTATATCAGTCATAACTGGGGGGATCCGTGGCTCTGTGCTTTCAGTCCAAAACTTACACCAGTAAGATTCTAAGCCTTCCTATTTCTCTTCTGACCACTGAAGTGAGTCTCTCACTGTATGAGCCCTGCTCATTATGTAAAACTTATTGTCCTGGGGCCCACCCCTACTGTCTTCAGTGCTGTGCAAACATAAAAGAAGATCAATCCCTCCACCACCACCCCCAAGTGGTAAGTATAGTACAGACACCAAATAAAGTAGAAATCCCATCATGAAGAGCTGATGCTGAACAGTATAACACAGAGTGACAGAAGGGAGAGGAAAGTTGAGGATCAACCAAGTAAAGTGGCCAGATGGCGACGGGCCACTAGTAGTTACTTGGTGAGGTCTGCAAGTCACTAAAATTATGCTGGCCACATATGTGCAATGAAGTGAAGGCAAGACATCCTTTGTCCTGAAATCTTACCTTCTCTGATAAATTCAGAATGATCAGGGCTTAACATGTTAAGAAATAATTTTATTCATTTTTCCCACTGATTCTAGTCCATGGTGCTGCTCCTCCACAGCCAGAGACAGTACATCTTTGAGTTTGATAAGAATGATCGACTGTCATCTGTCACCATGCCAAATGTTGCTCGGCAGACCTTAGAAACCATCCGGTCCATTGGATACTACAGGAACATTTACCGGCCTCCAGAGGGCAACGCCTCAGTCATTCAGGATTTTACTGAGGAAGGGCAGCTCCTTCATACCTTCTACTTGGGGACAGGGAGGCGTGTCATCTACAAGTATGGCAAGCTGTCCAAGCTAGCTGAAATGCTCTATGACACCACTAAGATTGGCTTCACCTATGATGAAACCGCTGGTATGTTGAAGACAATAAACCTGCAGAATGAAGGATTCACTTGTACTATCAGATACAGGCAGATAGGGCCACTCATCGACCGCCAGATTTTCCGCTTCACTGAGGAAGGCATGGTAAATGCACGCTTCGACTACAATTATGATAACAGCTTCAGGGTGACCAGCATGCAAGCAGTGATCAATGAGACACCATTACCTATTGATCTCTACAGGTACGATGATGTGTCGGGCAAAACTGAGCAATTTGGTAAATTTGGGGTCATCTACTATGACATCAATCAGATTATCACCACTGCCGTCATGACTCATACTAAGCACTTTGACGCCTATGGCAGGATGAAGGAGGTACAGTATGAAATATTCAGGTCACTCATGTACTGGATGACAGTGCAATATGACAACATGGGGAGAGTGGTGAAGAAGGAGCTGAAAGTCGGCCCATATGCAAACACAACAAGGTACTCGTATGAATACGATGCGGATGGCCAACTGCAAACAGTATCTATCAATGACAAACCACTCTGGCGATACAGTTATGACCTCAATGGAAACCTCCATTTGTTGAGTCCTGGGAACAGTGCACGTCTTACTCCACTAAGGTATGACCTCAGGGACAGGATTACAAGATTGGGGGATGTGCAGTACAAAATGGATGAAGATGGCTTCCTGAGACAAAGGGGAAATGATATTTTCGAGTACAACTCAGCAGGCCTGCTCATCAAAGCATACAATAAAGCTAGCGGGTGGAGTGTGAAATATCGCTATGATGGTCTTGGAAGAAGAGTTTCTAGCAAAACTACCCATGGCCATCATTTACAGTTCTTCTATGCAGACTTGACCAACCCCACTAAGGTCACTCATTTGTACAATCATTCAAGTTCTGAGATCACCTCCCTCTACTATGATCTTCAAGGCCACCTCTTTGCAATGGAGCTTAGCAGCGGAGATGAGTTCTACATAGCCTGTGATAACATTGGGACCCCTCTAGCAGTCTTCAGTGGCACAGGCTTAATGATCAAGCAGATACTGTACACAGCATATGGGGAGATCTACATGGACACCAATCCCAATTTCCAGGTTATCATCGGCTACCATGGTGGCCTATACGACCCCCTCACTAAGCTCATTCACATGGGTCGCCGAGACTACGATGTGTTAGCTGGGCGCTGGACAAGCCCAGACCATGATATGTGGAAATATCTGAGCAGCAACAACATCATGCCTTTCAACCTTTATATGTTCAAAAACAACAATCCTATTAGCAACGCTCAGGATATCAAGTGCTACATGACAGGTAAGAGTTCTCTATGTCTGTTTTTAATTAGTGTGTACACAAGCTGGTTTTTGCACAGGTGGAGGATAGTGATTTTCTTCAGTGATCCAGCCATCATAGAATCTGCCAGCCTATACAGGGACCGAGTTTCTTTTTAAAAGGAAAAGAAAACATCCTAGAGTCTTCCAGACTAGTGAGGGGCCTGGATTTCTAATATAAAACAACAAACAGAATTTTTTGAAAAACAGGAACCCACACCAAACTTTTTATTTCTTCTTTGCACATAAATAAGCAAAAGAGGGCTCAAGGCCAATATATGTTTCCTTTGCAGGTCACCTTTAACCCTTCCACAGCTGGATCGCTGGATGCATACACAGAACTCATGAAAAATTTAAGTCAAGAAACTACACATCTACCCAACAAGTTTTCTTTTTTCTTCCTTCCTGCTCTTTTTATTTGTCCCTTTTATTTTGTTTCCGATTGTTCATTTCCTCCAATATCGCCAGCTTAGTTGCAGATTAACATCTTGATAACCCCTCTCATTTGTATATGGATAACTATGTTTATACAGTTGTGCAGTCGAGACTTGCTTACATTTAAAAGTTTCACATAGGCTTTTTTCAGCGAAAGGGCAATAGCAACCTAAACCTTTTATCATAGCAAGGCATCATAGAGCTCCTTGAGATAGCAGCACAGTTAAAAGTTAATCCACCTCACAGAGTGAACAATCTCCTGTGAAAAGCCAACAAAACCAAGTACTGTTTGTCTTATATTTAATACTTAAATATAGGAAGATTAGGGACTTTCTTAATCTCAATAAGCAGAACAGATCCACTAAGCAAGTGTTTAAAAGTGAGAAGAACAGCTCTCCAAAGTGAATTTAGTTCAACAGAAAAGATTCTAGGAGACCTGAGTCACTCAGAGCTAATGGATCATATGATTTCATCAGATGGAATTAATGAATTTACTTCTCTAATATATTTTGTGTGTGTGTTTGTGTAAGCCATCCCAGGTGAGCACACATTTTAACAACCACATATTCTGCATGTGCCACATATTTGACAGGGAAGCTGCTTTAGAAAGATTGTAGAACGTTTTTTTAAAAAACGATCAGGACTCCTTTCTGTATCCTCGTATCAGTAAAATCAGGTGGCTCTGTTGCCATGAGTCAGTGGTATGAAATGGGAGAGGAAAATAATAATTGACCTAAATCAGCTTTTCCATATCATATATATAGTAGCCCAGTGTCTGAGAGTCTGTAACGCTGACGTACACAGCCACGCCCCCTGGCCAAGTATGTCAGCACCCCGCCTCCCTTCCTCTCCCTCCGTGGAGGCTCAGCCGAGCACTGCACTGCTCAGCTGGGCCACGGCGGGGGAGCAAGTGGCGGCAAGTGGCTGTTTGGGGTCCGCGCTCCCCGTACATGGGAAGCGCGGACCCCAAATGGCCGCTTGCCACCCGGGGCCCAGCTGCCCACTTTTAAGCTCTCATATTTCACTACCTTTTAGAGCCCCCAGGTATGTGCATGGGCATGTAGTTTTCATCTACATGAGACATTAAACCTGTCACTGGTGCATAGATGGCCATTACCAGTTCTGGAGTGCCTGGTGTCAGTTTGCTGCTGTGAAGTTAAAGTTTTTGTACAAGTGGTCAACACACATTTTTGTAGCAGTATAACTATGTTGGTTATGGGAGTGATTTCTTATTGATACAATTATACCAAAACAAGGCCTAGTGTAGACACAATACTACTGATGTGAAGATGCTTTAAACTGGTAGGCTACGTCTAGACTGGCATGATTTTCCGGAAAAGCTTTTAACGGAAAAGTTTTCCATTAAAAGCATTTTCGGAACAGAGCATCTAGATTGGCACGGATGCTTTTCCACAAAAGCAATTTTTGCGGAAAAGCGTCCGTGCCAATCTAGACATGCTTTTCCGCAAAAAAGCCCTGATCGCTATTTTCGTGATCGGGGCTTTTTTGCGGAAAACAAATCTGGGCTGTCTACACTGGCCCTTTTGTGCAAAAGGACCTTTGCCCAAACGGGAGCAGCATAGTATTTCCGCAAGAACACTGACAATCTTACATGAGATCGTGAGTGCTTTTGCGGAAATTCAAGCAGCCAGTGTAGACAGCTGGCAAGTTTTTCCGGAAAAGCAGCTGATTTTCTGGAAAAACTGGCCAGTCTAGACACAGCCATATAGTTTATTCCCCTGCCCAAACAGGACTAGATATACGGGGATTAGCACTTCTATATGGGTACACTCACCTTAGACGGGCGGTATTCTTTTATACTACTAGAGTTAAAAGTGGTAGAACTTTTGAGTGGAGATAAGGCATTCAAAGAGCTTTGGAGATAAAAAGTCCTGTATTAATGGCCTTTCCTGAGGAACTTGACATGATGGGAAGGTTTGTGTGTTCCAGTGAGTAAGAGAGAGTTTTAACTGCTCTGAGGGCCATTGATACTGGACAAGTCAAAGGGTAGGGACCTGACAAAAAGCAGCCTCCTGGATCTCCGGAGTTGAGGGAGAGGGTTGAATAACCATCCAATAATCTAGCCTCATAAAAAGTTAAGTAATAGAAAGACAGGCAGGGAGCCCACTCCACAAGAAGCATGATAGACGGGGATGTCAGAGCCTTGTTCATATCCTACGTGACATCTAACAGTGCCAAAAGGATTCTGATATTCTTAGTGGGTCCAACCTTGCACGTTTGTCCACATATAGAGCTCTCATTGATGTTCCCAGGTTTGTATGTTGCACATTTCAAATGGTGGCGACTCCTTGGCCATCGCACTCCTGCCTGCCAATACCCTGTGGTGGATGTGGGCAGCACCCTTCCTCACCCAAATTATTTGGGAAAAGGGATGAATCCATTAGCATACTCTGGCTCACTTAGGCCATTCAGGTGCCCAGACACAGACCAATTATACAATCCTCAGGCTTTGTCTACACTTACAATCCTACAGCTGTGCCACTGTAATACTTCAGTGTAGACACTCCAATAGCGATGAGAGTTCTCCCCACCATTGTAGTTAATTCATCTTTCTGAGAGCCAGTAGCAAGGTTGATGGCAGAATTCTTCCATCGACCTACTGCTGTTGTATTGAGAGTTAGAGCGGCATAGCTGCATCTCTCAGGGTGATGGATTTCTCACACCGTGAGAGGTGTCACTGTGCCCATGTACATTTTCAGCATACACTAGCCTCAGTCTCCCAGTAAAACATTTCTCAGCACGTGTGTAGGAATTGGGAGCATGAGGTGGGGAGAGTGGGAGGAGCAGGTATTTACGTTCTGAGAGGCCCATTGTTCGACATGAATTTTTTAGCAATTGTACACGTTGTGGTGCAGAGCTTTGCTGCCAACATTGGGAAGCCTGATGGATTGAGCTGACATTTTCATTACACGTGTCTGCATTAAGCAGGCTCTTTCAGTGCCCTCAAATGAATTTCCTGTGAAATGTGTTGGCAGGGCTACATAGCTGAAAAACCCTCTGTGGTGCAAAATGTACTTTTCTTTTTTCAAAAGGGTGTCATTGCCTTTGGCAAATTAATATTTTCCCCCAATCTCTTAACCTTTCCTTCTGCCTACTTATTTTTTCCTGTTCCTTCCAGCCTCCCCCCCAAAAAGAGCAAATTTTGTTTACTGCTGTTTTTCAAAATAAGATTTGTAAGAAGCAACCAACAAAGCTTGGATCAAATCTTTTCAGATGTTACACATTTTCCTGCTGTTTAGCAGCCCCCTATGTGCCCCTTTTTACATTGTTTTGAGCATGTTTGGTGAATAACTTCTTCCCTAAATAGATTTACTTTGTTCTCCTGACCACCTGGTCCAAAATATGCATATCAAAGCTGTTAATTTCACATTAGGAGGATTTGGAAACAGGGATGGCTTATCACCAAACACAAAAATAATCAAACAAAGCTTTATTCTCCCCCTTCACACTCCTCCCCTTCTTTCCAGAAACACTTCTAAAACAATCAGTGTGGTGAGAGAACAGAAGTGGGTTTTTTTAAAGAAATCCTCCTCTTTCCACATGGATTAATGCAAGGGCTTTCTGGACCCAAGCCCAAACTCAAAACTTTGGAGTGCAAGAAAACAAGCAATAGATAGTGTTTGTCTGGCATCTGATTCTCCTATGAACTCAAAGCACATTATTTTTCATTTGTATCCCTAATGCTTTTCCAACTGTCTCTTTAGAAACACACATTTAAACACATATGGGGAAAAGACTGCATGTTTTTTAAACAGATTCCCTCATCCAGAATGTCCCATTAGCGTCAACTCAATTTGATGAAACGAAAAGCAAACCTCTTGTTGATATACTGGAGCTTGAAACAAATGAATCACCAACACAATGCTAATTACAATATGGAAGTCCTAAAGCCCTTGGGAGCTAATAGTTAATTAAGCTGTGACCCTCATCCCCACAGCTTTTCCCAGGAAAGAATTGTATTCAAAGGCTGGATAAATGATGGGTAGCTTATTGGTGATTACAGTAGTGCCCGTTTTTCCTTCCTTCTTTCTGGAATTGATGGAGATGAGCAAGGTTAGACTCATCATTTGCACTGAAATAGACAAATAGGGAAGGCATTTATATGCTGCTCGCAGGCAGATTCAGGAGCTAGTAAAGCTAATTATTTTTTCCAGGTAGGAATTCAACTGTCTTTCCTGTTAGCCATGGAACTGAAGATGCTTGAGACTGAAAAGACTGACCAGGGTATCAAGGCCCATGCAGGAATGTTTCCTGTGGTATATCTATGCATATGTCTACACTGCCACCCTAGTTCAAACTAGGGCGGCTAATGTAGGCATTCGAACTTGCAAATGAAGCCCAAGATTTAAATATCCTGGGCTTCATTTGCATGTTCCCGGGTGCCGCCATTTTTAAATGCCCTGTCGTTCGAACTACCTGCCCGTGGCTACACACGGCACGTACTAGGTAGTTCGAATTAAAGCTCCTAATTCGAACTACCATTAAACCTCCTTGCTCCAACATTCTCCCTCTGTCATCTTACAAAATAAAAGAGTTTCCTGAATAGTCCCCTCCACTGAGTTTGACTATTATATATATGGAGCTGCTCACAATGTAAGGGCATGCACTGTCCTGCCCAGGTTGGCTGTGAGAGGGTCAATGTGCGTAAATGGCACCGTCATGTGGAGGCTGCTTTTAAGTAATAGTATAAAATATTTAGCAAAGTAACCTACCTATGGTAAATGAAGAAGTATGGTTTTTACCTATGTAAGCCGTGGATACATCTTTAAAAGCTGTATCAGAATCCCCCATGTCCTGTATGTCTGCCCTGACAGTCCCCACCTGTGTGTCATGGCACATGAACACCTCAGTTTTCTTTGTAGCCTGTAAACCACGTGGGGTGCTTCAGGATGACACATGAAAGCATAGATTTTTAAAAGCCACCTAGAGCATCTGAATCCTTAGGCCGGAAATAAGAGCTTTTTGCTCTGTACCGCACCATTGTTGGGCATGGTGCCTTACAAACGCAGAGAAGTTCTGTGGCCAGAGAGATTGCTTTGGCCTTGGACATTTTCAACAAAATGTATACTTCAGCTGTGTGTGAAAGCGGAGCACTTGGACTGGGTACTGTTTGGCTCTGTGGTCATTTCCTTCATCCCCCATCGTTCTGGAATGTGATTCTTTAAAGAATAATTTCTGAGGGTGTTTCTCATATGACTGAATTGTATTAAGCTCTTTGGGGCCATGGCTGGCGTCTTGTCCCAGGCTTGTACAGCATCTTGCACAATGGCATCTCGGTTGGTGGCTAGTGCTTTTAGTCTCTATTGCTGTGCAAATAATAATAACAGGTATCCCTGCTTATTCTTCTCTCACATCCCAGATGTCAACAGCTGGCTGCTTACCTTTGGTTTCCAACTGCACAATGTTATCCCTGGATATCCCAAGCCAGATACAGATGCCATGGAGCCATCATATGAGCTTATCCACACGCAGATGAAAACCCAAGAGTGGGACAATAGCAAGGTGAGCCATGTGACCGCATGTTCTATCTACTTTAAGCACTGAAATGGCTCTTGTCACCACAAGATGAGGGCACAGTGTTCATAGTGGAAATTAAAATCAGTCTGCTCTTGCAGATACTCAGGGGATCTGAGTGAAAGTCAGCTTGTAAGTAGCTGCTGTCCCTCTCCACTTCAGCAATGAAATGTGGCTAAATAAGTCCATCTGAAGTTCTTTATCACCCTGGGTTTTTTCTGTGATACTAGCTGGTGATTGCTGAACAAAACTAGCCTGTATTGTTTTTCTCTCTTGAAAAATGTCTGTTATCGTAGATCACATGCTAGCCCCTAAAACAAGGAATCAGAGCTGACAGAAAAGATCTGTTGGATCATCCACCCATCCCTCAAGAGAGAATTATTTTCTACAGTGAACTTTCTAAAGCTTTGTCTAGTTTGGTTTTAAAAGCAAAAGAAGTCCCATTACTCTATTGAGCAATAGAGTTTCCTTGGTGTTGGCCAGAGTGGCCACCAGGGAAAGCTGGGGAGGGCTAGCCTCCCACTAGTTCGAATTAAGGGGCTACACACCCCTTAGTTTGAACTAGTAAGTTCGAACTAGGCTTAGTCCTCATAGAATGACTTCGAATTAAGTTCGAACTAGCGGAGCGCTAGTGTAGCGCCTATCAAAGTTAATTCAAACTAACGTCCGTTAGTTCGAATTAACTTTGTAGTGTAGACATACCCTTATAGTGCCAGTGTTATCGACCAGATTGCGTAACCAAATTCCCCTCTCTGACTCCTTGGATCCCAGAACTCTGTGGGCCAAATATTTCCCTGAGTTACACCAATGTAAATTCAGTGGATTGACTTCTGATTCACATCACGGTAATGGCCTAAAAGATCAGAATCAGTTTCCTTATCTCCGAAGGGCAAATAAGAGCATAATAATAAGGCGAGTAACTCTTCCTCAATGATTACATTTTATCTTCGGTGAACGTAACAGGAATCCCGACTCCCTCTCCATAATGTTGGGCTACTTGCCTTGCAGAGATGGGAGGTGGGAGACTAATGCTGATGTTGAGTAGCCCCAACCCGAAAATACCCAGCTTGCTAGATACCTTGCACTAGGTTCGGCTTAGCTTAATTCTCCCCTAGCAGCTCCAGAGTGACATTTAAAATCCAATACTTTCCTGTGCTGCACTTTTTTCCTGTGACTATGAGGCTGTCACTAAATTGTTTGTTGAACAAGTTCAATGTTATTGGCCAGCAGGGGATGCTTCGTGACCTCTGGCATATTGCTGGGCTGCAGCACCTGAATCCAATTTTGCTTCTTTTTCCCTTTTGTCTTGTTGAATTACCAAGTAATTGCGGGCACTCGTGCAACTCTATCTGCAGGGGAGGGGGGGAGGATGGAATTAGTCATCATTTCATTAACTACACTGCTCTCAGTCTCACGAGCACAGGGGCTCTGATACCTGGGGCTTGTTGTCTGCAGTGGTGGCTGCAGGGGCAGGCAAGGGGAGCCCAGCTCAGCTGTTGGTTTTCCTCAGCACATACTGTAGGAGGCAGAGGCAGATCTGAATTGTTCTGGCTGTGGAATGAAATAGGCTGCTGTGTATCCTAAAAGTAACTTCCCCAGGGGAAGATTCTCCAAATACTCAAGGGGCTTTACTCTTCCTGCCTGCTATTGCTGATTCATCAGAAAGCATTCTGTCCCCCTCCCCAAAGTTTTTTAAATGGGGCCAATCCTCTCCACTCCCTCCCAACAAGAGCCACTTTATTTTTCATTTGAGGAGGTTAAAACCAGAAGTGACCTTGTGGTTAATGAGCAGGACTGGAGTTTAGGTGCTCTGGGTTCTGTGCAGTGTTACTTGGAGAAAACTCTCTCCCTATTGCCCACTCTGGATGCTGGGAATCTGCATAGCATGGTGCTGCCATGCGCTCAGATCCCACAGAGCCTACTGCAACATCTGTGCCCCTAACACTTCTGCCTACTGAAGATGGGGAAGGATGAGGGGATTGACCTAGTGACAGATCCTTGCCGTTGCTCCACCTCCTTCATGTGGACATAAAAGACATCCAAATGGAGCTAGGTACTGCAGTGCAGGTGCTGCACAGTCCCTGTACAAACTCACTGAATGTTATCCCTGACCCTACTCCACACAGATGCTGCACCAGTTACACCCCCAGTCATCCTGCTGTGCCCTCCAAGAGAGGGTAGAAGTTGACCTTTTGTGCAACAGTTTCTTTCATCACAAGGTGCTCTTCCCCACATGGGCGATAGGAGATTCCACTCACTGAGTCTGCTTTAATTTGATTTAATGACGTAGGGCACATCTTCACTCACTTGTGCCAGAGATCGATGTTTTGGCAATTGATTTAGAGGGTCTGGTATGTAAAAATCAAACGCTTAGGCCAGCTCTGGCTGTCTCTGTAGTTACAGTCGCAAGGAGTGATGGAAGCTGATGGGAGCATTTGCTCCCACTGGCCTCCCGCTGTGGGGATGCCGCCAAGCTCAGCTTAAGGTAAGCCGGTTCCAGCTACATATTGCACATAGCTGGAATTGCTTACCTAAAGCCAACTTTCCAGGTGTAGTGTAGACCTGGCCTTAAAGGCCACAAACTTAGTCCATAAAGTTTGGCAACCAGTCATAGATTTGGTAAGGAATTTTCTGACAAAACATATTTTTCCTTGGAAAATGCCAGTGTGTCAAAACCAAACCTGTTTGTGAGAAAGGGTCACGGTTGACAACTCTCCCAATTTAAAAAAGAAAAAAAGTTTTGAAACTCTTAAAGGTAATTTCTTATTATTTAATTTTTCTTGGTTTTTTTAATTAATGTATACTAAAAAACAAGTTAAAAATTAAAGGTCAAAGTTGTAATGAAACATTTTGAAATTCTCAAAACAAAATGGTTTTATTGATCTAATCTGAATTTTATTTATTTATTTATTTGTTCATTTATTTTTGGATTACCAGCTTGTAAAAAATGTGCCAGATTCTGACTTTTGTCCTGAACTGGAATAGAAAACATTTTAGCAATCTCAAAAATTCTCATGTGATTGGAAAACCATTTTCCATTCACTTCTACTAAATCTGCACTTAGACACCTGAATAAGTAGCCTGTTTTTTCAGATGCTAAGCAGCCTTGACTAAATTGCGAGTTGTGGATACTTGACACCTTAAAAAGCAGATCAATAGATTTTTCAAACAGGAAAGAATCATAGCTCTGCTCTATGCCATTTTCAACTCAGGTGGTAATTTTCTGTTTCTCTTCCTTGCTAGCTCATTAAAATGGGTTGTAAAATGAAATAAAAATGATGGATCATTTCCTCTGACCTCTTGCTTAGCATAGACCAAAGAATTACACTCCACAGTACCTGCATTGGGACTGTAACTTTTGTTTCACCTCTAGCATACTTTTCAGAAAGACGTGCAGTTCTGCCTTAAGGACTGACAGTGATGGAGAATCCTCCATGTCTCTAGGGCTACGTCTAGACTGCATCCCTCTGTCGACAGAGGGATGCAAATCAAGCACATCAACATTGCTAATGAAGCAGGGATTAAATATGCTGCACTACATTAGCATAAACATGGCCGCTGCTTCTTTTCGAAACAGAGCTTTTTCGAAAAAAAAAAACGGCAATCTAGACGCAGATCTGTCGAAAATAAACCCTTTTTCGACAGATGTTGTATTCCTCAAAAAATGAGGTTTACAGGATCTATCAAAAAAGGGTTTATTTTCGACAGAGCCGCGTCCAGACTGCCGGGTTTTTTTCAAAAAAGCTCTATTTTAAAAAAAAAAAAGCGGCAGCCATGTTTATGCTAATGAGGCACCGGATATTTAATTCCCTGCTTCATTAGCAATATCGAGATGTCTAATCTACAGAGAGGTGTAGTCTAGACACAGCCTAGATAAATTTTTCCACTGGTTAAATACCCGCATTGTTAAAACTTGTGTCTTGTATCTAATCTGAAATTTTCTAGCATCACTTGTCAACCATTAGATCTCATCTGCTAGAATGCTCTCCTGTCAGAAATCTCTAGAAGTCCCCATGCAGGTATTTGGAGACCATGATAGTCACCTCTAGATTGTCTCTTGGATAATCTAAACAGATTGAGTTTCTTTATTGCATAGCTTTTTTATTGACACTCACTCTCTCTCTTTCTCTCTCTCTGGATCACTATCGTTGCAGTCATAACACAAAACAAACTCAGTTGCTATCCCATGTCTGGATCACTTTGCATAATAAAGCCAACCTATACTTTCTTTTGGTCACCATTCCTTTCATATAAAATCATAGGGCTGGAAGAGACATCATAGGCAGGAGGTCATCGAGTCCAGCACCCTGCCCAAAGCAGGACCAATCCCAACTATATCATCTCAGCCGGGGCTTTGTCAAGCCAAGACTTAAAAACCTCTAGGGATGGAGATTCCACCACCTCCCTAGGTAACCCATTCCAGTGCTTCCCCACCCTCCTAGTGAAATAGTTTTTCCTAATATCCTGACCTCTCCCACTGTAATTTGAGACCCTTGTTCCTTGTTCTGCCATCCATCACTACTGAGAACAGCCCTTCTCCATCCTCTTTGGAACCTCCCTTCAGGAAGTTGAAGGCTGCTGTCAAATCCCCCCACCTCCCCGCCCACTCTTCTCTTCTGTAGACTAAATAAGCCCAAATCCTTCAGCCTCTCCTCATAGGTCATGCACTCCAGCCCCCTAATCATTTTGGTTGCTGTCCGGTAGACCCTCTCCAATGCATCCACATCCTTTCTGTAGTGGGCGGGGGGCAGAACTTGGACACAATACTCCAGATGTGGCCTCACCAATGCAGAATAAAGAGGAATAATTACTTCTCTAGATCTGCTGGCAATACTCCTTCTAATGCACCTTAATATGCCATTAGCCTTCTTGGCTACAAGCATACACTGCTGATTCATATCCAGCTTCTCATCCACTATAATCCCCAGGTCCTTTTCTGATGACTTGCTACTTAGCCAGTCTATCCCCAGCCTGTAACAATGCTTGGGATTCTTCCGTCCCAAGTGCAGCACTCTGCACTTGTCCTTGTTAAACCTCATCTGATTTCTTTTGGCCCAATCCTCTAATCTGTCTAGGTCACACTGGACCCTATCGTATCTACCTCTCTCCCTAACTTAATGTCATCCACGAATTTGCTGACGGTGCAATCCATCCCCTCCTCCAGGTCATTAATAAAGATGTTGAAAAACTGGCCCTAGAACCGGTCCTTGGGGCACTCCGCTTGAAACCGACCACCAACCTGACATCAAGCCATTGATCACTACCCATTGGGCCCAACAATTTAGTCAGCTTTTTATCCGTCTTACAGTCCATTTATCCAATCCATATTTCCTTAATTTGCTGGCAAGAATATTGTGGGAGACCATATCAAAAGCTTTGCTAAAGTCAAGGTATATCACATCCACTGACTTCCCCATATCCACCTCATCACAGAAGCTAATCAGATTGGTCAGGCATGACTTGCCCTTGGTGAATCCATGTTGACTATTCCTGATCACTTTCCCCTCTTCCAAGTGCTTCAGAATGGATTCCTTGAGGATCCCCTACAAGATTTTTCCGGGGACTGAGGTAAGGCTGACTGGTCTGTAGTTCTCTGGATCGTCCTTCCCTTTTTTGAAGATGGGCACTACATTTGCCTTTTTCCAATCATCCAGAATCTCTCCCGATCTCCACAAGTTTTCAAAGATAATGGCAAAGGCTCTGCAATGACATTTGCCAACGCCCTCAGTACTCTCAGATGCTTTTAATCTGGATCCATGGATGTCTATCTTTTCTAAATATTTCTTAACCTGTTCTTTCTCCATAGAGGGCTGCCCACCCTCCTTCCTATACTGCATTGCCTAGTGCAATAATCTGGGAGCTGACCTTGTCTGTACTTGTTCTTGTACTCTTCTAACTGAGCCCTTTTACTTAACCAGTGGACACTTTTCACCTGTCTCCAGTGTTGTCAGGGGGCCTAGAGTAGGGATGATAAATATTGGTTAATTGAATAGTCAAGTAACAAATCAAATTCTTATCATTTGATTATTCTGTAGTCCCCGGGGGTGGGGCCAGCAACCAGTGTGCTCTGGCCACACTCCAGAGAAGCTCTGTGCCACTTGCTGCTGCTGCCTCTGTATCAGAGGCAGCAGCGCAGGGTGCCAGGCGGCAGCTGGTCCGCGTGGGGAGACAGTTTAAAAACCAGCTCCCCTCACGGGACCCAGCGCGAGCTGGAACTGAGCTGGGCTGCCTGCCTGCCCAGCTCCCAATACACTTTAAATGCAAAGCTGCAGTGGGAGTAGGTCCTGGAATCAGCATGAGCCTGGACAGAGCCAGGCTGCCTGCCTGGCAGCCCGCCCCCGCTCCTAATACACTTTAAATGCAGACACACACCAGGGTAGGTCCCAGACTCCATCGCAAGCCAGGACTGAGTTGGGCTGATGGCCAGCCTGCTAAAAAATTTGCTGGCAATCTGGAGGGGCAGGGGAGGGAAATGCGTGTAGTTTGTAGCATAAAACCTATAAGCTTTTGGTTATCGGTGAATCAGTTAATCGACTACACTATTACATCCCTTGCCTAGAGAAGGAAAGACTCTAGGGCTGTGTCTAGACTGCAGGTTTTTTTCGAAAAAAGTAGCCTTTTTTCGAAAATACTTCACCTGCGTCTAGACTACAGCCGCGTTCTTTCAAAATTAAATCGAAAGAACGCGGCTTTTCTTTCGAAGGTGGTACTCCTCATTTCACAAGGAATAACGCCTTTTTTTGAAAGTGCTCTTTCGAAAAAAGGCGCTATGTAATGCAAACTGTGCTTTTTCGAAAGAGAGCATCCAGACTGCCTGGGTGTTCTCTTTCGAAAAAGCAGCTTGCTTTTTCGAAAGTACTGGTTGCAGTCTAGATGCTCTTTTTCGAAAGTATCTTTCGAAAAAGCCTCTTTCGAAAGGGGCTTGAAGTCTAGACTACGTAGCCCTAGATAGCTACTTCAAAGATGTTTTACTAGAGCTACTGGGCACAAACTGAGTTCACAGTGCCTCTTCCCAGTTTGTGCGTTCCCATACTATACTTGCCTGATTCTGCAATGCTACTTACACTCCTCAAGGTTTCCGTAGTCATAGCCTAGACTCAGCAAGTCAACAATAAGCTCATGTTTTAGTGAGGGAAATATACACCCAGGTATATTTGTATGAGGAGAAACAGGTTCAGATTTCTGTCATATCTTGGCTGTTTATGGTGGGAAATGAATAAGTATCACAATGTAAGGAACTATTTAAAACAGTAGATGATAGAAGTATTTTAAATCCTCAAGAAATGCAGGCAAAATACAAGCTACTATTACAAGATCGCTGTAATGTACTATTCTCTTGAGCTCTTTGCAGCAGCATTCAAACAATGAAGGTCATTCTCTTTTCTCCAATGGGTCATTACTAGATACAGTAAAATGTTGCCTAAGAGTATCTGATTAAAACAGATCATAAGGAAAAACAAACCCAGAGTATATCTGTCAGTTTTGTATAGTGACAGATATTGAAATAAAATAACCAATAAATCCTAACACAACTTTCTTCTTCTGTAACGCTGGTTTTATACTATATCTCTGGATTATAGTTGCTAAAAGCCAAAACCTTTTTAGTGAACTCTGTGCCATCTTTAGTTCAGGTGGTAATTTTATGTTTCTCTTCCTAGTTCATTAAAATGGGTTGTCAGATGAAACAGAAATGACAGAGCATTTCAAAGGCAGGGACGCGCTGTCTCTTTGAACTCTGCATAATCTGTTTGCATCCTCCCTTTTCTTTTCACAGTGGAGCATATAGGCTGACGTGTATATGTATATATGTATGAAGGGGTTTTTTTAGAAAAAGAATTGTTCCCAAATACACTATTATTAAAGAGAGACATTCAAGGTCATCAGATCTTAAAATTAATCCATTTTCAAAGTCATCCCATATTATAGGACTCATTTTCAAGACAACCAAGATGTTTTTAATCATTATGAGTGATAATGCATTGGGCTATCTTTTCAGACTTGTGTTGCTGGATAGTTGGGGAATGGTAGTGCAGCATCCAAGCTAACCACCCCTTTGATTTACTCCTCGGTTAATATTACTATCGCTATAAGCAATTTCCAGTGGTAAGGCGCAGGGTGGCAAGTCCGTAGACCTGAGTAGTAGTATTGGCTCTGCCACTGACTCACTGTGGGGCCTTGGGGAAGTCCCTTCATGTCTCAGCACTTCCTTATTGTTGATTGAAATTGCTACTTCAGTGAGGCTCTTTCTGAAGTGAAAGGAAGAGATAGTCATTGCTGGAAATAGACAAGATGGACAAAATACAAGTGAGATGGTTGAGGTGATGTGGTACATTGTGATTTCTAGGTAAAAGGTGCTAAATGCTATTGCTGTGGTATCACAGGGATACCAGCTAAACTTCAGGCCAGATAGTATGTCCAGATGTATTTCGGGTTTTGTTTGTGTTTCAGTGATGATGGCTGTAGGAGAACATTATGTCTCCTCATGAATGTCACTGAGGCTGTGTATTGCTATGTCAAGGAAAAGTCATGTTTTTAATATGGTGCCATGAAACACAAAAGAGGCTAAACATGTATTTTCAATCAAGTATTTAATGGTGTGATTTGGTGACAAAAAACCAAGGGCATTCAATCTAGCTGTGCCTTAACTTTTCCAGTTGCCTGATTAGTCTCCTGTTCAGAGAATACCTGCCCTGTTCTGCTCTGGCAGGTTGGGGCAAAGTTCCTGTTCAGCTGCATCTTGCAGTGTCAGCAGAATCTCATAGTTGATTAATAAGGGACCCTGTGCTACACCAGCTGGTAATCGGAACAGCTGAGGAGTGGAGAAGGAAAAAAATGCAGATATGCAAATTCTCCAGGGCATGCTGATTCTGAAGGGCATGAGCACTTTGTCAGTGTGGAATCCTGGATTGTTTGCCCAGAACTAAATGGGTAACAAGTTCAGGTAGACTTGTCATTAACGATTCACTGCTGGCAAAGATGACTTGAGGCAAGTGTGGGGGAATCTTATATGGGGCTGCATCTATAAGGGTCACGTGACAGCTGGCCATCCAGCACACCAGCACCCATCCTTTGAGTGAAAGGAACCAGGCTGCTCAGTTGTCTCACGAGTGGATAGGGGCATCACCTGGCTCTCGAGAAACAGACCAGACAGCACACCAGGTATAAATGGAAGGGAACAGTCTAGCATGGGGGAGGCTGATCTAACAAGCCGTTTACACATTTAAGTACTGGCAAAGTAGGTCCATCCCTATAGGAATTTCCATGCAGTTTTGCCAGAATTCAAAGGGACCCTAAGCTTTCCGTCTGAGTTCCAAACAGTGGGACTACTATTAGCCCTTCTTCTCTCCCTGATCGCAACAGGGATGGCAGCAGAAATAGATCAGGACCCTGGAATGGCATTTATTGCTCTCTTTGTGACAAGCCTGGGGAAAGGAGGCCAAGCTAGAACCTCCTAAAAGAACCTGTTCATCTAAACCAAAGCAATAGGAAAAGCTTATCCAGCCAACTTTTTCATGGCTCATTCCATCCGTGTAAGATTTGCTCATTATCAGACTTGCCCATGTTACAGTTGATGTTAGGCTGTGTCTAGACTACATGCCTCTGTCGTCAAAGGCATGTAGATTAGACACATAGGCAAAGGTAAATGAAGCCACGATTTAAATGATCGCGGCTTCATTTACATTTACATGGCTGCCGCACTGAGCCGACAAACAACTGATCAGCTGTTTGTCGGCTCAGCGCGCTAGTCTGGACGCTCCCCTGCCGACATCAAAGCCCTTTGCCGGCAGCCCCGTTATTCCTCGTGGGATGAGGTTTACCGGGGCTGCTGACAAAGGGGTTTGATGTCGGCAGGGGAGCGTCCAGACTATCGCGCTGAGTGGACAAACAGCTAATCAGCTGTTTGTCGGCTCAGCGCGGCAGCCATGTAAATGTAATTGAAGCCGCGATCATTTAAATCGCGGCTTCATTTACCTTTGCTAAAACAACAAATCTACATGGCTCCGTCGACGGAGCCATGTTGTTTAGACGTACCCTAAATGACAAATCTCCTTTGACTACAATGGGAACAGGCTCACCATGTGTCTCTCGTCAGTCCCCCTGAGCAGCATCCACAGCCTGAGATTTTGTTGTTTTAACACAACTCCCTTCATCACAGAGCAATGACCATGAGATTCAGGTGTTCCACACCACTCAGAATCGAGTGCTATGGGAGTTATTAGCATTTATATCTGCAGAGTCATATATTGGGTTATGATGGAGAAAGGGTTCTTTTTCTGCCTCTTTAGCAATGGTCACATTGTGTCCTAGTAGAGTTCACCTACAACCCCACTGCTTTCTGGTGACTCACACAGGGGACAGGTCAGTGCCAAATTTAGCCTCGTAGGGCCTCCCACAAACTTCTAGTGACACATTTGGCAAGTCACTTCATCATCTGTGCCTCACTCTCTTCATGGCTAGAACGGGGCTGCTAATATATCCTCTTGGGCATCACAAAGCTAACCTCATTCATTGTAAAAAGCTTTGAGACCCTTCACTAGACAGTGCTGTAGCAGTTCAGTCTCTTGTTGCTAGAATATTACAACTCGAATATGTAGCAGCAAAATAGAGCAGGCACTTGATCCCATGCCTCATTAACAGATTCTCATAACAGCCCCATGTAAATTAGCATTGACTCAGCCAAGAGGCTAAAGCTGGACTAACCATGGAGTCTGAATTGTCCTCTGTCACCCCCTGAAAAGCATCTCTCCAGGAAAGGTCCAACACATACTGAGGAGAACAGGAGTGGTCAGCTTCCAAGGATGTTAAGCCAGCACCTAAAAAAGTGAGGGTGGCACCCTTTCTAGTGTTACCTGTTTTTAATGCTGGCTGTCATTATCTTACTGAATTAAGCCCTGGGCGGGAACAGGAGACGTTTGTTATGGCATCGTCTCACTTTTGTGAAATGTGAGCGAATAATTATTCCTGGACAGGAGTAGGAAGGAAGACTGCACTCCCATCAATTGATGAGCGTGTTTCTGCCGACGTTTTGCAGTAAATGATAAGCTGCTGAATCAGTCCGTGTGCTTGCTCCATTATATGCTAACAGCAAAAGTGACTTTGTATTAAAACTCTCTCCAGGTGATGTCAGGATAAGGTCTCAGTTCAGATCTTACTCAGACAGAGTGCCCCCTGATGTCAATGGGAGTTTTGCCTCTAAAAATGGAGCTTCGAGATTGGCTCCTAACAGCTGAAATCCTGATCCCACAGGAACCCGGGGAGCACTGTAGAAGTCAGGAGAAGGGAGAGTTAGCACCTCACTTAGCTGTTGAATGATCCACCTTGGCCAAAGCTTCCAGCAGCGCCACGGAGCTCTGGAAATCAGTGTGTTGGCCAAAGCGAGGATCACACTGTAATGCTCAGCCTCTGAGGCTGTTACAGGGTGGAATAAAAAATGGGTTAAAACAAAAGGAAATTGCTACTGTTCAAATATGTCAAGCTCATTGAGCAGCTTTCCACAAAGCATTTTACAATTATTAATCCTGGAAGGTTTCCAGTCATCAGCTATGAATCATTTCTGATTTACAGATAAGTAAAAACTGAAGCATGAGCTTCAGTTTCACAGAGGATATGGGGTGGACTGCAAACAGTTCTCACTGTCACCACCAACCCATAAACTCCTCTCCATGCTGGGTTCCTCCACCCCAGCTTTTTTCTCTGTCAAGGGGACGATGTTAGTCAGTTCCGTTGCTTAGCATGCTGGCAGTTATAGAGAATAGCAGGCAAGCACAGGAATCTCAGTTGTTTTGTTTAAAAAAAAAGACTTAATTTTCCATATGAAAGTTAAGAAGTATCTAGGGGAAGAAGTACCCTTTAGATCTTCTCACTGGATCATGCCATGTTATTTCTCTGCTCTCCAATGTGCTAATGATACCTTTCAGTCCCCATGCACCTCTTTCTAATACGGGTCTTTCTTCTTCTCTCCCTTCCCAGTCAATCTTGGGAGTGCAATGTGAAGTACAGAAACAGCTGAAAGCCTTCGTCACCTTAGAGCGCTTTGAACAGATCTACAGCTCCAGCATCGCCGGGTGCCGGCAGGTCAAGGAGAACAAGAACTTTGCCTCAGGAGGATCTGTCTTTGGCAAAGGGGTCAAGTTTGCCATGAAGGATGGGCATGTGGCCACCGACATCATCAGCCTAGCCAATGAGGACGGGCGCCGGATTGCCGCCATCTTGAACAACGCCCACTACTTGGAGAACTTGCACTTCACCATAGAGGGAGTGGACACACATTATTTCGTTAAGCAAGGGCCGTCAGAGAGTGACTTGTCCATACTGGGCCTCACTGGCGGGCGGAGAACCCTGGAGAATGGCGTGAATGTTACAGTGTCCCAAATCAACACAGTGCTCAGTGGAAGGACTAGACGTTACACGGACATTCAGCTGCAGTACGGTGCACTGTGTCTAAACACCCGTTATGGGACCACCTTGGACGAGGAGAAAGCCCGTGTGCTGGAGCTGGCCAGGCAGCGTGCCATAGCCCAAGCCTGGGCCAGGGAGCAGCAGAGACTGCGGGATGGGGAGGAGGGCATTCGCTCATGGACAGAAGGGGAGAAGCAACAAGTGCTAAACACAGGCCGGGTGCAGGGATATGACGGCTTCTTTGTGATCTCAGTGGAGCAATACCCAGAACTCTCAGACAACGCCAACAACATCCATTTTATGAGACAGAGCGAAATGGGCAGAAGGTGACAGAGAGGGTCAAGATGGTGACTTCTTGCCAAAGACAGCTACTCTTTTGTGGCCACTTACCTGACTGTGTTGTACTCAATCCTTTTTCTAAAACGAACCTGGTGGGAGGGGGGGAGGAAAATAAAGAAAGAATATGGTTGCACTGTAACTCATGCAACATACTTTTTTTATTATTTTAAATTTGGCCTTCACATGTTTTTTGCAATGAACAGAAGGTATATTTTGCCGTAGTGTGATCACAGTGAAATTTACTGTCTCTTGTCCTTTTTTCCCCTTTGTGAGGAATTTAAAGTGGGGAGTGGTCAACGTACATCCATAGGTTACTTGGTGTGAAGTGAGAAATGGCTGTCTGTGCTAACTTGTTTCCTCCTAATCCTTTCTTATTTGGGACAGGGACAGATAGCCTTCCACCCGAAGAACAAGCATGTGTCTCAGAGAGCTCAGGCTGGGCACGCTGGAAACAGAAGATGGAGATGAAGCTCTCAAAGTGACTGTCTGAATCGTGTGCCTCAAAAGAGAACTTACACATCGTTTTTAACCTTTCACTTGGGACATTAAGTGTTTCTTGGGCTCCTGCTGCACAGAAGTAGATTATAGAGGCAAAAGGAGATGAGTATATTAACTTGCAAGGTGATTCTCTTCCTTCCTGAACTGGAATTAAAAAAAAACATCTTTTTTCATTATGATGATAGATTTTTTTCTCTTTCTTTTTTGGTCCATGCACAAATCCTGCTCTTAATTTTAAAAGCCAGTAAAGACCAAGAAAGGTGATCCTATGCTATTGGAAAATATCATGTCTCATGCATAGAGTTGTTTTCTGGGTGCGTTGAATGCACTGAAATTGTGGACGTAACCTCCTTAAAGGCATAGTATTTCAGTATACCAAGTTGTGTGATCGGCAGTCTGTTGGGCCATATCGAAAAAGCAACTTCATTTTTAGGAAGCTAATAGTAGGTTTCTTTCCCACTGACCTGCCACTGAAGAGTACAGCAAAAGCATCTTTGCTTTTGGGGGCTGTCTTTATTAGCCTGGAAACTGGTTTTCGGTGCAGGTTGGTAAATCATTGATAACTATGACATGGGAGTCTTGGCAGCATGGGGTTTAGAAGGTGTAATAAGCAGCAGCAGGAAGGGAAATACTGGAACTAATCCTGCACCTGTTCCTTACCCCCTTGTGCTCCACTGGGCTACAAGGAGTGTGAATTAAATGAATGGCCCAATGAGGGTTAACAGCGAACCAGAAGGCGTTTGAATAGAAAGGCCCACTAGGTTGGCACCCAAATAATTTACAAGAAACTGCTGAGAAAGTTGCTTGACATGCTCATGTCAGTTGTTCTCCCCTAGAGTCGCTCTCGCTTCCGTTGTGCTCCCTGGAATCAACAACCCCACCAGCAGCATCACTGCCGTCCTCTTGAGAGGGCATCCCCGGGTCTGCTCAATTACAGGATAGCAACAAGGGTGGAAAGGACCCAATGGGCACAAACACTGCAGATAGAGAAAATTATGGCGTGTTTTCACTTCTGTCATGGCCTCCCTGTAGATGCAGAACTTGCCTGATGCTGTTCTCACAGTATTGCCAGCTAGATGTGAAGGAAATCCCTCAGGAGAGCTTGGTTTCCCTAACATTTATAACCTAGTGTCACAGACCAAATGAGAGCTGCATCCTGAGTTTTAGGTCCTGCTGCTTATTTACCATCCTGCTACTTTAATAATTCCTCCTGGCTTGCAGGAAGGGGAGTGATTTTGCTACAGTAACTCAGTGTTATTCTTTGAACTTCACCTTGCAGAGCAGGACGAGCGTTGGCCAGGACTGAACTGGCAGCATCCTTTATGGAGAGATATACTGGCAGGGATAAATAGCAACGGGTGGTAAGTCTTGAAAATCAGCACCAGTTCTGTCGGAGTAGCCTCGCTTTCTGGGAGGAGGAGGAGGTTCTGAAATGGAGTTGGCTGGAAATGAACTAGCTGCTCATTTTCAAACCTACTGTGTTATGAAACAGCTAGTTCCTCTGTTCCATACATTTCCACTTTTTTTTAGTGCTGCTCAGTCAAGGTGTGGCAGGGAAGAGAGGGAAACCTTATGTATCCGTTCACATTGGTTTGTTAAAAATGTAATAGGAATTTCATGGTGGTAAATGGCCTGCATATACGAGGAATAGAGAAGAGGCAATTCAGGTATGAAATACTCCCACTGAAACCTTGCTGGACTGAGATGCTACCGTTATAGCCTTTCTTCAGGTTATTATGCAACTAATGAATCCAAGTAGGTCTCCCGTTTTTCACGAGTCTCACGAATCTGCCAGTAGCCAGGAGCAATCCAATCCACGGTGAAGCAAAAATCAGTGCAAATTAGATTCAACTCTTCAATCTCAAGCAATGTGCTGTGTCTAAAATTGCCTGACTTCCCATTAAAGTCCATAGTGTCCTGTAGTTGGAGTCTGTGCACAGCCCAGGAAATGTAAAAGTTATTATTTTGAATCTCTTCTCTCGTAACTATTAAAAAGCCATTTATACAGAACCATGTTTCTCTAGCACTGAGAAAAAACAAAACAATCAAGGAGACAAGTTGACTACTTGTGTCTGCAGCACTATTTATAGAACAATAGTATCAAGAAAGGTTTGGGATGTCTCCCATGCATCTTAAGGGTCTCGTCTACAAGAGCCCAATGTTTTTCTGTGGAGTTCATCCTCCAGGTTAAGGAGAATGTTAAAAAATCCAGAGCTGCATATTGCCCTGTTGAATAACATACTACGTGCAACTACCCTTAATTGATTATAATGTATAAGAATCTACACAAGGAACAAATATTTAATATTGGGTTCTTAAATCAAATAGACAAAGGTATAATATGGCTAAATGACTGGAAGTTGAAGGTAGACAAATTCAGATTGGAAACAAGATGTACATTTCTAACAGTGAGCATAATTAACCTCTGGAATGATTTACCAAATGTCATGGTGGGTTCTTCCATTGCTGATCATTTTTAAATCAAAAGTGGGCAGTTTTGGTAAAAGATTTATTCCAGAAATTGTTTGGGGGCAATCCCTACGGCCTGTATTATACTGGAGGTCAGACTAGATGATCACAATGGTTCCTTCCGGCTGTGGAAGCTATGAAAAAATATTTCCCATATGGTATCTCTAGCCTCATTTAGAACCCACACTTGCAGTGAGTAGCCGTCCCCCTTGTGGGGCTGAACCTCACGGGGGAGTTATGAGATAGCTATGAACTTTTGTCTAAAAGAGTTTGATTTCAGGCAGTAGAGGTTTGTCCATTTCAGATGCACGAGTCCTGCGTACTGTGCCTACAGCCTACACTGAGGCATTATCCTAAATATTCATTTTAATAGTAATTGTGTAGGAACCACTGCCAGGACCCAGGCTAGCATGGAACAGCTGTGTTTAGTTTCTGACTGAATAAACATAGGCAAAAGAAATCCAGCCCCCATCCCTTGCAGGTTTCCTTCAAAATTTAACTAGTGCAAATCAGCAGATTCAAATTGCAATGAGTTGTGTTTGAGTGCCCCTTCACTATACTAATCAATTCACAGTCTAAGCCAGCAGTATCAAGGACAAGCACCCACAGGTCTTAGTCTGTACTCAGACAAAACTCCCATTGGATTAGTGGATGTTTTTGCCCAGAAGTTGCTGTGAGGATCAAGCCACATGTATTTGTTTTGAAACAAAATTAAATTTGGCACTTGTATCATCTAGACGAGGCTCGTGGCAGGCAGCTCTGCTGCAGACAGTTCTACTGCACTCTTCAACCTTGTTTTAAATGATCCAACAAAGGAGCTTCCAGCTATGCCCTTTGGAAGGCCACAGTGTGGGAAGGAGATCTGCATATTTTTCCCTTTTCCACCCACTGCAGACAGGAATTCGTGCAGATTTTTTTCCCCTGCAGGTTTGGATCACTCTACCTCTGACTTCCATTATTCAAAAGGCATTGCATTTGTAGAGCAATTTCAGCCCCCGCTAGACTAATTTAGCACTGCAAGATGTACTGCAATGTTTGTTTCCTCCAAGCTTTTTTTGGACAGAAATTGTCTATCCAGAGCTTGGAAAAAATCATTAAGCACCAGTGACTGGAGGGACTCATACAGTGCTTCGTATCTTTGTCATTACTGCTATTGATCAGAGCCATGTCAAAAATGGACCAACAAATCTAAAAAATACCAGGCAAGAATAGAATAGATAGAGGCCGTTAAGCAACCTCATGCTTGCTTTGGGTTTAAAGACAGATGATTCGGAGCTATCCTCAAGACGCCATTTGTCTGTAGGTTAGGGAAAGTGAGGGACTTCTGTATTATATCTGTGGTCGCTTTACTGAGTTACGGGAATCAAGGTAAGATTCTTTTCAGGCTGCTAAATGGATGCTGCAGCAAGAATAAATCAAAATTGGTTAAAAAAATCTAATAAAGCACCTTTTCAGCTGTGACTTGTAAGTGTCACCATGATAAATGACAGTGCAATCCATTATGCAAAGACAAGACTCTTTAATAGGAAATTTTAGAATTCGATTTTATGATTTACAGCGAGAGCCCCTATTATATTTATAGCAGGGCCGTCTGTTTTGATTCAATCGCAGCATAAATGAAACCAGGGCCACAGATCTGAGTTAGCCGTACAGCTGCTCTTTAAACACCAAGGGGGAATAAACACACAGTGTTAATAATGGAGCTAAAGATTGCTTGGCTTGTTAAATGGTATTTGGTTTATCTTCGTGTTTGGCAGTGAAGGGCTGTATCTTAGCGCTGTTGAACCTGGGTAAGACACGTACAAATTACATTCATAACGGTGCACACTGTAACAGGCCCTTTGGTGAAATAAACTTTGGACCTTGTTATCTTGAAACACACAATCCATAGCAAGCAAGATTCAATGGAATCCATGTGTTAGCCACTGGGCTGTTTTCGTAGCGTTAATACTCTCTTTATTCAAGCAAAGTTTTTCATAATTTTTTCTATTATAGTTCATAGTAAATATTTAACTATATTATTTTCCCAATTTACAATAAAGATGTTAGTGATTTTTAAACAAAGCCAATGGACTTTTAACTGTAAGGTACATTTAACTAAAATTTTCCATGATTGGTGAGTGACTTTTTAAGACACACCGTTTGCATTGTATAAAATGATCTGTTTCAACATTTATACCCTGTTTCAGAATGCCCTGCCCACTAAATGTACCTTGTTTAAGGAAGGCTATATCATGTCCTATGGCTGTGATCTTATTTCCTATAGTGATATATCAAACTGTGTTATTTGAATTGAAATCAGTCTTAAACGTGGAAAAACAGGTGGAGGTAGACATCAAATTTATTGTCTCTCTCCTTTTTTGTTTGCTATAAATACTTGTGCTAATGACAAAATGTTACATGGCTTAACTGTTATCCCCCAACCCAGAGGGGAATGGCATTTGGGCAGGGGAGCCCTGAAAACTCCCAAGTGAACACCAACTAAAAAAAATGCAGAGCTCATAACTGTTCTGCCACAGAATAGGTCAAACTGCAGGACAGTTTCATTGATGTGATCGAAGTAACAAATCAAAGAACCACACTTTCCTGTTAAAACAAATCTGCTTATTTTGCATGAGGCCTTCTGAATGCAGCTACAGTCTAGAAGGAGGACTTTGTAGCAAAGCTGCAGCTGTAATTCCATCCCTGGAGCCTCTTGTCATTACCATGTGTAATAATTTTCCTGGAGTCTGGAACTAATTTTTGAGAATTTTTTTTCTCAACACTTTGCATTTCTAACACTGTATTCTTGACTATGTAAATACTACAAGGCTGTAAATAAGTGCAAATGTAGATACCTTCTAGAAAAAAACAAACAGAAGTGACCGTGTGTAGCCTTCGGTGACAAATAAAAGAATATTTTGTGTTTAAAGGGTTTTTTATTTTTGCTGTTACGTAAAGGTGAACTGTAGATATCCTACACCACTTGGTCACTCGGATAATGAGCTAGGTAATTCAGAACAATAGAGCATGTAAGGTGAGCTCACCTCTAATACCCTGTCCCCAAAGACACTGCTCCTTGTCTGGGGGTGCATCTACACAGCACCCTAAACTTGAAATAAGATACGCAATTTGTGCTATGCAAATTGCGTATCTTATTTCGATTGAATTTAGAAATAGGCTATTTCGAAATTTGGCATGTCTACACAGCGCCAAATTTCAAAATAACACTATTTTGAGACATCCCTTAACCCTCATGGAACGAGGGTTACCAGGATGCCGAAATAGCACACCTGTTATTTCAAAAAAAAATTAAAAAACAGGTGGCTTGTGAAGACACAGGGTAGCTATTTCGGGTTTCCTGAAATAGCTGTGCAGGGCAGACGTATGTTAAGTGGATTTTTTTTTTTAGTGTCTAGTCTGTGAAGCAAAAAGTATGTTCTTGCTCTCTAACAGGGAATTCATAAAAACCCATCGCCATGGAAGATCATAACTCACACAACCAACACCCAGGAATCACATGTTCTGGACAGTTGAAGCAATTTAAATTAACTACTTTTTGTAAATTCCACTTGGTTCCATTTAAAAGCGGAATGTTTCAGTTTAGCATAAAACTCCTGCCTAACTGAGGTAAGATGCACTGAAATAGGCTTGCTTTAAAAAGAATTAGGTGCATTCTCACAGACTTTTGCAGTGTTTGAACTAAATCAGTTAAAGTCAAACCACTGCAGCTTTCTTGCATAGATAAAGTCTCAGTTCCATTCCTGCCTCTGTCACCAACCACGCCTACACTGGGGGAGAAAGTCAACCTAAGCTGTACTATGATGCAACTCACCAAACCCCAGTGTCAAATCTCCCAGTCAGTGGAGCCAAACCCAAGTCACTTAGGCCATGTTTTCACTACCCAGAAGATCAACGCTGCCATGATTGATCTTCCAGAGTTTGATTTAGCAGATCTAATAAAGACCCGCTAAATGGAATTCAGAGGGTACCCTGTTGGCAATTGTGCTTCTTAATTTGACCTTTCCCCATAGTGTAGACTGGGCCGCAATGTGTCTCTGCCTTCCTGTGTGGAAAGGGCTCCTGCCTTTCATCAGCCTGTAAAAGCTGTGCTCACATCTGAGGCTAGCTACAAACATTAGACAGCAGTAATAGGAATATTGGGAGGATTAAAGTTTCTAATGTGCTTTCAGTTAGTCTCATTGCCATCATATTGGTAATAGTCATAGAGCCAGAGTCATGAAAAAGAGAAAGCAGCTAATTTTCCATTTCCCCAAATAAATGTTATTTCCTGCTCATTGTGGGCTAAATCCTGGTCAGCATGTTAAGAGGACTTTATACAGGGGATATACACAGAACCTCAGTCACCCTGCATGCTACTGAATGTTAGTGGAGAGCAGTACTACCAGAACACATGGCTCCTCTGCCCTGTCCCCACCTGGGCCATGAAAGTCGCATGGGTTCATGACTGAGTCCTGCACTCCATGACGCCTTATCGATACCATCTAGTATGCGTCACAGGGCTGGCACAGATCACATCTCCCGCTAGTGGCTAATCAACATAAAGGCTACAAGCTACTGGCTGAGCTACTCCTTGGCCTCATTGAGGAGCTGTACTATGATGCTAAAAGTGCCCACTGCTGCTCTCATCTCAGTTGCATGGAGTAGCAATTTCCAGCCGCCCAGCTCAAAGCCCTTGAGGTAAGCAGCACTGTAATCTCCAATTTACACATGGGGAAACCTTACAGATGAGGAGCACAGCCTTCCCCAAAGGCCGACTCCCCAAAGAGCTCTCCATTGACCCATACCACCTTGCCCATTTGCCGCTGCCCTAAGGCTAACGTGCAGGATGTAGGACTAGCCAGCGTTAACCCAGGAGCACTGGGTCAGTACTGAGCAGCAACTTTGTTAAACCAGTAGAATACATCCTACTAACCTCCTTATGGATCCATGACAGCCTGGGCTAAAAGGCCTGCTGGTTGTGCAGTGGTTTTCAAACAGGGGTAGGCAAGTTCTTAAGCAGGCAAAATATCCTGTAATGGTGGGCAAGACATTTTATGGATTTGGGGAGAGCCCAGCTTAAAAAGCTTGCCTCCTGACCACTCCTTCATGCCATCCGGGGGGTGGGGAGGGGCACACTTTGAAAACCCCCTAAAAGCTGTTCTTAAATGAAAGGTGGAAATTTGGGGGGAGATGTGTTCCCTGCCCCACACAGCACCTCTGCCTAACCTGACAAGATGGGGTATTAAGCAGTTTGCAAACAGCTGGTGTTTTGTGTTCACAGAATTACCTAGTACAATGTGAGGACCTTTGCATGATGCAGCCAGCACCATGTCTCATAGCCACCCAGCCAAATTGTT
Source organism: Pelodiscus sinensis (assembly GCF_049634645.1). Taxonomy (NCBI): domain Eukaryota; kingdom Metazoa; phylum Chordata; order Testudines; family Trionychidae; genus Pelodiscus; species Pelodiscus sinensis. Next base: position 316,214,506 of record NC_134711.1, read on the forward strand.
CTACAGGTATGTGCTTGCCAGGACACATGGCTTGTCTAGCGTCAAGAAAATGTTTTACTAGCTGTTCTAAGCATAGGCTTATGGCTCCATGGTCAGGCAATGGCTTTAGATTAGAAACACAAATTCATATGTCAGTACACTGGCTCACAGCAGCGCTGTAAGACACGGGTCTCTTAGTTACTAGCATATGAGTCTGACTGAAGCTGGGGGGGGGGGGGCGGGAGGTGGAGGGAAGGGCATCTCTCTACCAGCCAATAAAACTGTGCACTGTTAGGATCCTGAACGGCACATCTTGCAGCTGAGAATTTTAATACACTGGCAAGAAAGGTGCCAGGGCAGAGGGCGGTATGTCGCCAGTCTACAAGCAGCAGCCGCTGGCCCACAGTGTATTTGGGACTTTCAATACTAAACACTGGTTCAATGGGCTAAATTTTCAAAGGAACTCAGCTCTCACCTAGGCACCAAAATAACTGTCCCAGGAGAGGGGGGACACTGATGGGGGAGGCAGTGATGGAAACAGGAGCGTGAGCACTTTGGAAGAGTGAGTCAGCCATTCTCGCTGACACACCTGGGCGCCACCACACACAGGGCCCTGCCAGGCCACTGGTATTATTTGGCCTACTCTCTCTCATGTGCAATTCAGTTGTATGAAAATCAACATTAGAGGCTTAGTGACCACATTCGAATCCAGCGTATTGCTTCCGTGTGGAGGGAGGGAGAGGAACAGCCCCGGAGGGGGTGGGGGGTAGTAATTCTGTGCTTGTGCTTTTTAGCTGCTGCACGAGCACACTTTGTAACTAGCTGGCTGGCATGCATGTGGAAGCGCATGTATTACTGAAAGATTTTTTTTTCCAGAGAACAGCTGCAAACTCATTTGGCCCTGATGTGGGCTGCTCTGAGACATGGTGTTTTACACTCTCATTTCAGCCTTCTTTTTGCTCAGTGACACCATGCCAGTCCAAGCCACGTCCAAAAGTCAGCTTGGCCATCGCTACCTGGCCTCTGACAGGGCCGCCACAAGACAAGATGGCGGCAGTGATAAGGGTGCCAGCCTGGGCCATATCAGGCTGTTCCGAAATGTGTGACTTTGGGTAAGTCTCTTTGGCCCAAGGTCTCAAATACATTAAAGTAGCTAGCACCATCAAGGGGCCTTAGATTTAGCATTATGTGATTCTGGCCAATGGGAGCAGTAAGGAAAGCCTGCAGGAGAGCGATTTCCTGCGCTGCCGTTCCCACAGCCAGAGGAGCGGGAGTGGCAGCATGTGGAGTTGCTTCCTCCCCCCACAAGCTGGCTCCCCTCCCCACCTGGCAGTGGGAAGCTAGTGCTGGTGCTCCAACTTTGAGGGCAATGAGGTCCCACGGAGCTGGAGCACCAGCACAGGGTCTATGCTGCAGAGGTGGGGGGGACGAGCCCCGAGCCCGTGACCCACCTGCAACACAGTCCATGGACCCCACTTTGAGAACCACTGATCTAGTCTGAGCGCCTGCTTGAAGTTCAACCTAGAAGTCATTCCTTCTTCTAGCCCAATAATTTGTAGCTACATTAGAGCATGGGAAGAATTTTCAAGGATGCCTAAGTGACTGAGGATGCTACATCCCACTTACAAAAAAGATTTAAAAGCTTCAGGGGGTAGCCAAGTTAGTCTGTACCAAAAAAAACAACAAATGATCTGGTAGCACTTTATAGACTAAAAAAACCATGTAGATGGTATCATGAGCTTTCGTGGGCACAACCCACTTTTTCAGATAACCGGAGTTTTGAGTTTAGGGTGTGCAGACCCAAAATAAATAGGAGAGAAGGTGGGGGGGAGGAAAAAAAGAAGGGGCTGGGAGACAGGGAGCAGAGGGTATAGAAAATAGGGGGGTTAAGGGAATCAGTGAGTATCTGAAGACTGGGTAGTTAAAATGAAGCCGATAAGAATCAAAGTCAATTGATAGTATCCTTCCTGACACAGGAATCTACACAAAGAGCTGTTTGTACCTCTATTGAAAGTTAAGTAGATAGCGCCCCAACCAGCCTTCAATGAGATTTAGGAGCCTAAGTGATTTTTGAAACTGAGACTCAGGAGCTTTTGAAAATTTGACTCCATGTTTTTGGAAGAGAGCCAATCTCAATTTACAGACTCAGTGATTGATAGAGAATGAAGCACATGCCTTAGTTGCTCCAATGATTAATTGCTCTCCCTGTTAAAAACATGTGAGAGGATGTGGTCAGTTGGTTCAACCCATTATAAAAAAAGATACAAGTGTGGCCATTTGCAAAATGCAGGGATGAGTTTGGACTTTTGAGCATTCCACAACATTCAGTATGTTTAGATTGGGCCTGGCTCTCAAATTGTCGCTTCGAGTTTTTAACCTTGAGTTCAGAAAATGTTTTGTTACCTCCAGGGTTTTCTTGCTATAAAAACTATCTGTGGTCAGATCATTAGAGCCAACTTCCTGAGCAAAGCACGGCCGATAAAAGAAACGTTGTAAACAAGTGGGACTGCACAGCCCTTTGATTTCTGCCTCTAACAGTATGACATGAAAGGATTCACATGGAGCCAAGTTGCTATCTTCTAGCCAGGAGATGCTCATATCCTCCAGGATTTTTACATAACCATGTCTCATCAACCCCAATCAGTCTGCGCTTGGAAACCCTCAAGGCCTAAACTGAAACCTGGCGTCTGAAAGTTTGGCAGAAAAGGCTCTTTAATGAGCAATTCCGTTCATCAGCCGTATGCAGATAGTCTAGCACCAGGTTAACATCCCATGACAGGTCATGGCTAAGCAAAGGATTATGGGACCTTTGCAACTGCTGTGATTAGGGATGGGGTAATTAAGTTGTTCATGGTATTTCATTTATAAATCTACTTTCTTTACAGCCAGTGCCTGATACAAACTGAAGGGGGATTGTTTTTACCCTTAAAATAAAGGGAATGAAAACAAAGTAAATTTCCAGTCGACACACTCATAGAAGTAGGACGATACAAACATTGATAATTGGCTTTGGGGAAGCATTTCCACTTTCCTTTTAGTAACTTTACAGGAAAAAGAAACTCTGAAAAATGGAGGAAAACTTCCTCTAAAATATTATGAAGATCCTGCTTTTCATGTAACTACTTCACAGCATGACCAAATCCAGCATTTGGCTGCTCATACAACCATCTAGCTGGGAAAGATCACTGTTGGGGAACCCATATGACATAAACCAAAAAAACACCAAGGAAGAATTTGACTTAAAAATCTCACCTGTGTTGATTTGAGCATCCTAATGTGGCATTTGGAATTGCTAGCAAAGCTCCCTGCCTTTGAAAACTTGGCACAGAACTGAAACTCATTAAGCCAAGACAGCTTTGGCCTCAAACCCTCAGCCTTTCCTTTGGGGACACATGACATCAGCTGGGATGCATGCGCTTTTGTACTATCACAGTGACAGAATGCACCCCTGGATTCACACTCTACAGACCGTTGGAATGATCTTTATACAAAGCAAGCCTTGGGAGGGAGCATCTGAAAACTCTGGATTTGCTGTTCTGTAAGGGTATATCTACACATGCATCCTCTTTCGAGAGAGGAATGCAAATGAAGACATTTGAAATTGCAAATGAAGCCAGGATTTAAATATCCATGCTTCATTTGCATATTCATGTTATGGCGCTAGTTCGAAATAGTGCTAGTTCAAAATAACAGATGCTGTTAAGATGCTGTTATTTCAAGAGGAAAACCTTTCTTTCGAAATAACCCTTATTCCTCATACAATGAGGTTTACCAGTTATTTCAAGAGAAGGGTTTTTCTCTCACAATAACCGCGTCTTAATGGCGATTGTTATTTCGAAATAGCGCAAATATGCAAATGAAGTGTGGGATATTTAAATCCTGGCTTCATTTGCAATTTAGAATCTCTTGATTTGCATCCCTCTCTCGAAAGAGGGTGCAAGTGTAGCCATACCCTAATATCGTGCTAAAATGGGTGCAGCAGCATTACACGTAAAGCTTTACATTCCCCACTCTATGAGGCTAAAAATACACATTCAGACACATGCAGCACCTGGTCACACAGACCTGTCTTGAACAGTGGCATATAGGCTTGTCTTCATATGCATTTGAGCAGTAAACAGTCACTAAGTGGGTCAGCCCACCTGCAATCGCTGCCCAAACAGATTGATATCAAAGTGATCAGTCCCTAAAATCCAACCGCTCAGCTGCCTGGTGGAGAAACACCACAGGCCTTTCCAGAGGCCATTACACTATGCAGGTAAATAATGGGAGCATAAAACGAGTGTGAAGGCGAGCTGTGTTGCATCCCTGCTAATCCTATATTAATGTAGCACAGAGGCTGATTGCTCAAATGACACGTGATGTTTGCTCAAAAATGGCTTTTGTGAGCTATTAACACTTCATTAATATCTAATGAATGGCAAATTTAGAGAGTTCCCCAAAGTGGCTGAGAGCTCCTGGTACCCATATACATGAAATGATAATGCAATGCAAATAAGGCTGCATAGCACAAAGGTTGCAAATTAGTCCATCATCTAATAAAGGCAGCTTAGTCTTACTAGAAATGAAATCCCTGGCCCCATCTCACATGATTTCTGTGAAGGAATGACTGCAGGAGTCCAAACAACAGCCACCTGGCCTGTCTCTTCCTCCTCAAGCACTAGGCTGGAGTGGATTAGATACACAATGTACACAGAGTTTGACAAATCCTGCTACTTGTGGCTTTAGAGCCTAATCACAAGAAGGCTATGTCTACACTGGGGCGATTTTGCACCACAGATATGCAAACGAGGCTAAGCGTGGCATATCGCCGAGCTTCATTTGCATACCTAATGAGCCGCCATTTTGCGGAAGAGGCTCTTGCACTAGGAGCTGTCTACACTACCCTTTTTTGCGCAAGAAAAACCCTCTTGCTCAATGCCGCTACGCTGATTATTTTCAGGAATAACAGCATCTTTGGTATGCCATATCTTCAGTACTGTGTACAGATGTACAGATCTCCTCACCCCAGAAATGATATTTTGGCCTTGGAAAAGGTTCAGAAAAGGGCAACTAAAATGATCAGGGGTTTGGCACAGGCCCCATACGAAGAGAGGCTAAAGAGCCTGGGACTTTTCAGCTTAGAAAAGAGGAGACTGAGGGGGGATATGATAGAGGTCTATAAACGCATGAGTGGTGTGGAGAGGGTGCATCAAGAAAAGTTCTTCATTAGTTCCCATAATAGAAGGACTAGAGGACACCAAATAAAATGAATGGGTAGCCGGCTTCAAACTAATAACAGAAAGTTCTTCTTCACAAAGCAAATAGTCAACCTGTGGAACTCCTTGCTGCAGGAGGCTGTGAAGGCTAGAACTGGAACAGAGTTTAAAGAGAAGTGAGATCAAGTCATGGAGATTGGGTCCATGGAGTGCTATTAGCCAGGGGGTAGAAATGGTGTCCCTGGCCTCTGTTTGTGGAAGGCTGGAGATGGATGGCACGAGACAAATGGCTTGGTCATTGTCTTCGGTCCATCCCCTCCAGGGTACCTAGTGTTGGCCGCTGTCAGCAGACAGGCTACTGGGCTAGATGGACCTTTGGTCTGACCCAGTACGGCCATTCTTATGTTTTTATGTTCTTAGCTCAGGGCTCAGGGTCGGGGGTCTCACTGGACCACCCTGATTTTCATGCAAACCTGCTCCTGGGTGGCCAGGCTGGCAGTTATCCTGCCCTAGACGGCCACTTTCCTGTGCCTAGAGCAGAGGTCATGTCCGCACTAGACCACGATGTCCGCACTAGACCAGGCAGGCGCCCACCTCTTGTGGTCCCGGGCAGGCTCCTGGGAGCCGCCAGTCTGGTCCCGGGAAGAGGCGGAGGGCTGGGTGGCAGCGGGTGGCTGGCTCATGCCGTGCCAGGTGCAGGGTCTGCTGGCTGGGTGCTGGCAGGCTTGCACCTGGCATGGGCACCATAGCCAGACCGTGCCCCTTTAAGAGCTCCGGGACCAGGAGGGGGGCAGACGAGTTACCCTGGTGGTGCCCAAAGTGCCATCAGGGCAAGCTGGGGAGGGCTAGCCTCCCACTAGTTCGAATTAAGTGGCTACACAGCCCTTAATTCAAACTACTTTATTCGAACTAGGCGTTGTTCCTCGTAGAATGAGGTTTACCTAGTTCGAATTAAGCGCTCCGCTAGTTCAAATTAAGTTTTAACTAGCCGTTTGCCTGTGTAGCGCCTATGAAAGTTAATTCGAACTAACGGCTGCTAGTTCGAATTAACTTTGTAGTGTAGACATACCTATTGTTATTTGCATAACAAGTGCCATCATAACCCTAACATAATACATTTATTTAGAACAGGGCTACTCAACTTTGGAAGCCCCAGGGTCCACAATGATACTCACAGCACATGCTGAGGGCCGCAACTTAAGTGTGGTTACATATACGTGCAACTGTATAGCTTCTTTCACACTGACGGGCATGAATACAAAGATTAAGGCAAGACTACACAACACACAGGCCCCATTTAAGTCGGGTCTGCTGAGACTAATAAAATGCAATATTGGCCCAATTTCCACCCATATGACAGCACTTTTAATGAGCAATGACAGTCCAGGAATCTAACTACTAAAATGCATATCAACAGAAGACCATTATATTGACTATTTTTTTGTTGTGGCTGCCACCCGCGGGCCGCAAACAAACAGGCTGCGGGCCGCTTGCGGCCCATGGGCCATGTGTTGAGTATCGCTGATTTAGAATTAGTATTGGTGTCTCCTGCACATCTGCATGTCCTTTGCCACCTCCACCCTCCCTCACACACATTCCAATCTGGCAATGCAAATGTGGGCATCTGAAGACCAAAGCAGTTGACCGGAGGTTTGAATCTAGCCCGTTACATACACATGGCTCTGAGACATAATGCTATTGGCATTCCACCATAATTTAGCAGGAACTAACAGCTCACGTAGTCATCTATATTCTGTGCATTCACTGCAAGGCTGTTAGATCTACTTTTTACCCCAAGATTATTCCTGGAAAACAGATTGCTTCTGACAAGGATTTCTTCTTTTCTACTTTATTGTTGATATCCAGGGTTGTGAGGGTTTTTTTAAAGACCAGGTGGTTCCATTGTATCATATATTGCATGTGACAAGATTTCAAGCTGGAAATGTCCTATAATTTTGTTACACGGTGTAGAGCAAGTCCATATTTTTGTATCATACAATGTAAAATTGAAATATGCTGGAATGCATAAAATTATATGTGAGACGCTGATAATAAATACATCTCTGTAGTTAGAAACACACAGGAACTTTCTGGTGCCATACACCAGATTTTTTTTGGCATATTATGGCTTTTATCCATGCTCCATGCATCAAAGTCGCCTGCTGAGAGCTTGCTGCAGGGCAGTTGGCAAAAAGGAAGAATCTGGCTTAGACTCAGCAAACCACAGGCTCCCACAAAGCAGGGGAGGGCTGCGGAGTGTGTGTGTGTGAGAATTAGAGCAAAAAGCAGAATTTAGAATCTGTATCTTCAAGGATGAGTCTCTGATTTACACCCCATAGGACTCCACTGATGACAAGGCAGCTGTTCTAGAGTTAAGCATGTATTCTTCACGTGTCCAAAGCCCGGGGATTTAAAAGGGCCCAAGGCTTATGACTGCTGTTGATACTACCACATCAGCAGCCGGAGCCTGGGCCCTTTTAAATCATCAGCAGAGCCCTAGGCAGTATGGGCGTGGACGTGCTGAAGGGCTGGTCCCCCAGCCTTGCCCCTTCCGGCCAGAGTCCTGCTCCTTCTGGTGGCGGGAGGCCTGCTAATGGGGGAGGGGGAGAGCAAAGGGGGCAGTTGCCCTGGGGCCCGGTGATTCAAAGGGGCCCAGGCTCCCAGCTGCCTCCATTGCTACTGCAGCAGTGGTGGCAGTTGGAGCCCCAAGCTCCTTTGAGTGGACACTGGAGCACCGGACCAGGCACTCGGCCAGGCTCTGAGGGCTGGGAGGGGAGCCCCAGCACCACAGTCTGGGCAGTGCTGAGGGCTGGCTCCCTCCATCTCCACCAAGACCCCACCCCTGGTAAGGACACAGAACTGGGGCCCCTGGTAGCTGTCAGCTCTACCGGGGAGCCCAGAGGCCTGGCAATTCTGTCAGCAGCCCTGCTACTGAAAACCCCCTTCTGATAGATGGGGCATGAGAGCGAGGCTAAGTGACTTGCCCAAAGCCACACTGGAACATGTTTAGGGCTGTGACTGAATCATAGCTCTCCCGAATTCAACTCCTCATGCCAGGCCTTAACTGCAAGGCCACCCAGGGGAGGCAGGAAGACACACTGTACTGGCAATTAAAATGCTATTGAAGAGTCAGTGTTATGGCAATCATGGACCATTCAATCGGAATAGTTTAAATCTGCAATACTTTATTTTAGCTGTGCGGCGGGATGTATGGCTCTAGCTGTCTTCACTAAGGACTGATCAGCTGATGAAGAAGTTTTAAAACAAGAACGTTTATGGCAACTTCATATATATAGTTGTTTCATTACATAATCAAGATGTTAACACTCTTTTTAGAAGCCACGTAGGTTTTCAATAATCCTTTCAGTAAGCTTCATCCCTTTTAAGGTAATAATAATAATAATAATAATAAATATTATTATTTATTATTCCTGGGGGAATTTGCAAAAGGCTCCTACTCCCTTAGGCTCCTTTGAGGATACCAGCCAGTTGCCTCAGCTGTGGATCATTTGCAATACCCTGGGCCATAAGAGTAGAAAGACTAGTGGGTGATTCTCTTTATAATTAGAAGTGACCAGAGTCTTTGCCCAAAACTTCGTCAGAACGTTTGCTGAACTTTGAAAAAGTTCTGATCGGCTTGTTTGTTTTTAATGGGATCTGTTACTCACTTACTGAGCTTTGACCAGTGTCATTTGCAGGCAGTATCAAACTGGCTATTGGCTGAAGCTGTACAGCAGGCTCGTTGTCCTCTCTGTAAGTGGCCTCAGTGCCACGTGATGGGACAGTGAGCCATGCCCAGAAAGTGTGTGGTTACATTTGCCCTCCCAGTTCTGGTTGGGATATTGTCCTTTTGGAAATGGCATCTGGGAGTCTGTTTTTTTGTGAGGTCGGTAGCCCAAGGGCCTGACCATGGACTCCTTTGTCATCGAAAATGCCACGTGGTATCACTAGATGCCTGTTGGGGTTCAAAATGTGGCCTAACCCTTGATGTCCTTGGGTGCACAGAGACTGCAGGAGCAACCTCCACTCTTGCAGACTCCAGGGCTTCCACTGGTTTAGACTCTGGAGCTTTGAACCTTTTTGATGCTTTGAAATTTTACAGCAGGGGGCAGCTCTCCAGCCCTAAAGGCTGATACAAGCTGTGGGTACTCCCCTCCCCCGGCTGAAATCAGGATCTACACTGACAACTGGTGTGAGCAGCGCATCTGAAAATGCATGGGGAGTGGGTGACCCCATGGCATGGGGAGATAAGCTCCCTTGCCCCACCACACCACCCACCAGAGCTCATGCTCCCCCCTCACTGTGACTTGCTGGGCTTTGCCCACGCCTGCTCCAGGAAGCCGGTGGGTGATGCAACCTGCCCCAGCCCCAGAGCTCCGGGCAGCCAGTAGGCAGTGCAGCCCCAGCCTCGTCTGGCCCCAGCGCTCCACAGAGCCAGCCCCAGGCCCCTTTGAATCACCCTTTTGTCTTTCCCCCGGCCCCCATTGGTGGGCTTGATGCAAAACCCACGGCTGTATTGCTCGTCCTCCTGTGATCAACGCTCCTCACACAACACACCTTTCGGGATCCATGGGTCTTAGGCATGGCTATGATGATGTATCGTATTCGTCATCCGGTGCCCTAAATGCCCCAATAGCAGGCAGGTGGCCCAAACGAGACAATCACTACACTCTCAAATGAACTCACGCAGGAAGATGACAGGAGACAAAAACACGATATCACCTATGGGTGAACACTTGTCCCGGATCCGCAAAGGGAACCTGCCCAACACTTTCAGAAGAAAAGGCAGGGAGTTTACATTCATGACTCTGCTAGACACTAAGGCTACGTCTAGACTGTTCACAAATTCCGGAAAAGGGATGCAAATCAGGTAAGTCAGCATAGGGAAATCCGCGGGGGATTTAAATATCCCCCGCGGATTTAAATAAACGTCCGCCGCTTTTTTTCCGGCTTGGGGAAAAGCCGGAAAAGAAGCGTCTAGACTGGCGCGATCCTCCGGAATAAAGCCCTTTTCCGGAGGATCTCTTATTCCCCCGCGGATTTCCCTATGCTGACTTACCTGATGTGCATCCCTTTTCCGGAATTTGTGGCCAGTCTAGACGTAGCCTCTGGCTACATCTACACGACAAGCTTCTTGTGCAAGAAGCCTTTTGCGCAAGAGTTTTTGTGCAAAAATTTTTTGCGCAAGAGCACGTCCACACCTCAAAGCACATCACAAAAGCAATGTGCTGTTGCGCAAGAGAGTGTCCACACTGCATGGATGCTCTTGCGCCAGAAAGATCAGTGAGCATCCTCACTTGCCTTTTTGTGCAACAGCTGTAGCGCAAAAAGGAGTTATGCCTCATAGAAGGAGGTTTGCCTACACCAGAAAAAGCCCTCCAGCTGTTTTACTGTTGATTTCCTTGCGCAAAAGCACATTTGAAGTGTGGACACTCCACAGGTTTTTGCGCAAAAACAGCTGGTTTTGCGCAAAAATCTTGCAGTGTAGACGCAGCCTAAAAAATCAGGGATTAATAGAGACCCAGAACTGATGCCTTATTGCAGCCATATATAACCCACCAACACCCACCCCAGCTATTTCCATTCCCCCTTCATTACCTCCTTACGACTGGAGGGCTGTTAATAGGCCATTTCGCGTTGCCTGCTGTGCCGTTTCTGTCCCCTGCTATTCATGCGGGTTTGGCGAATGGGAACACAGCTCTGACACATCGCACCTGAAGCAGATCAGAAACTGAAGACCCACTTTGAAATTTTCTTGTGAAAACTTTGTCAACATTTCAGACATTCCAAAGATTTTCACAACTTTCCCTGTCCCAACACACGTTTTATTTCCCATGAAAAATAAAAGAGAGAGGAGAGGAGAGTGTGGGGGTGAAAGAAGAGAAGGCGATTCATCCCAGCACAGAGCTTTGGTGGTGCATAGAACTGACGGTGGCAGGCAGGAAGTGAGCTGGGCTATCTGATGTAAGAATTTCATAGCATTTCAATGTATTCAAAAACCGCAGTGTCTCCTTTTTTTAATCCACCTCCCATGAATTCTTTGTGAAACATGACTGGATGCAACCCTCTTACAGCTGACCTTTTAATAACAATAAAATCACTCAGTGGTGCACTTTATTTTGATTTATCATTGCACAACATAAAGGGATTATATATCAAAGGAAGCTCTAAAAATGATAAGGCTAATAGGAAGAGACCAAAGGAGGATGGGGAAAATACAGGAAAGGGCTTCATTGGTGTTTTCACTGGAGATAAGATACAGAACCAGGGCTTATTTTAAATGGCCCTGGGAAGGGCTTTGGGGTTTTTTTTGGAGGGAGGTTTGTTTGTTTAGCAGCTGAAAATGCAGGGATCACTTCAAAACAAACTGTTTTGAAAAAGAATGTATAGATACCCCCTTCAATTATCGGGAAGCTAGTAATTTACAGGAAGGACTTCATTTAAATTATGCTCACCCAGGGGCTCAGACATTTAGCGAATAACAAAACTATCCAGGGTTAGAATAGTAAATACCATGCACAAAAAATCCTCATGCTTTGGAGACCCTGGCAGATCTACACTTGGGCCATTTCGACACTAGACCCGGAAAGTTAGCTTAAGGTACGGAGTTCTAGCTAGGTAAATAACATAGCTGGAGCCTGAGTGGGGTAGCCGCATTAGCCTGTAACTGAAAAAAAGTTAAAAAAAAAAACCAACGAATGGTCCCGTAGCAGCTTAGAGACTAACAAAACATGTAGATGGTATCGTGAGATTTCATGGGCACAATCCACTTCAAAATAGATGGAGTCAACATTCCTTAAGACGAGCTTGATGCCATATTCACAATGCTCCTGCAGCTTCCCTTGTGATTGCAAGGGCACTGACAGGGACAACCTCAGCATTCGATATAGCGGGTCTTTACTAGACCCTCTAATTCAAATGCCCAGAAGATTGATCTCCAGCGCGGCAAGTGGAGACATGGCCTTGGGAAAGCTTTGCTGGTATAGCTATGCTGGCATTCTAGATTGGCAAAGCACCCTTAGCGTGGAAGTTGTATTAAGCAGTAGCCACAATAGTGTAGCTGCGATCAGGATGGATAGTTGTGTGGCTAAAACACTGGACTTAGGTCTCACCTCTGCCACAAATGTCTTCTGAGACCTCGGGCAAGTCACTAAAATTCTCTGTGCCAGCTTCCCATCTGTGACATGGGGATAATAATACTTCAATTTTCTGATACTATAGAATCATAACGTCAAGTTGGAAGGGACCTCAACAGGTCATCTAGTCCACCCCCCTGCACTGAAGCAAGGCGATACACAGGTATAGTGTGCAGCGCAATAGGGCCCTGCTCTCAGCTGTGACCTCTATAATTTGTATTAGAGTAACCTAATTTCCTTCAGTAGAAGTTTGGGGTATGCAAGGAACAACAGTTCCTAATACAACACGGTTAAAGTCTTTGCCTTTCTTTTTTTTTAAGTCTGAAGAGCAGCCGGGGAATCAGGCTGGAGAAATTCCTGCTGTCATAAGCATCAGAAATTACCAAATATTAACATTTCAGCAGTTACGGGATTGGGAAGGTGGCTTACACAAGAGCTATCTAAATGCAACACTAACTGCACTTGAAATCACATCTTTTGCAGGGGTGTTTTGAATCTACCTCCTAAGTTATATTTGATAACTGTTTAATTCAGTCTGTTTTAGCTTTTCATTATTGTGATTGTTGTAAACTGTGCAGTTCTCGTGTACCTGTGCATAGCTTGGGTTTTAGAGTATACCAGAAAGGGCATTGGCTAGATTTAAAATTATTATTAATACCATTCTTTTAAAATCTTACACTTGAGCTAGTACTAGAATTGAGCAAGCATACTAGACAAAGAGCCTGATTCTGATCTCACCTTGGGGTAAATCCAAAGTGTCTCAATTGAATCTACTGGGGAAACTCTGGATTTGTACCAACATAACTGATCAGAGGCTATTCTACAGACCCTGCCATAAGAGCCTTACAATCTATAGCAGGCATTGGACCCCTTTTTGTGTCAGGGGCCAGAGAAGAATCAGCCAGGGACCACACACAAATGAGAAGCAAAAACAAAAAGATAAAAAAACACCCACCCCTCACTGACCTGGCCCCCAACTGAGAAGCAAAAACACCAAACCAAACCAAAAATAAAACACAAAAAAACAAAATTTGCAGACCTGGCCTCCAAGCAGGAAACAAAAAAAACAATCAACCAAGAGATTACCTCACTGACACTCAACTGGGAGTACTGGGCTCCACTTGTGCTCCAGCCCCACAAAGGTGCTGAAGCTCGGGGCTTCCTTCCCAGCACAGACACTTGCTGTGGTCCAGATCAAAGTAAGCTGGAGGCCACATTCAGCCCATGGGCCATAGGTTCTCCACCTGCATCTATAGTAAGATAAATCATATTTGGACACGGAGTGAATACAAACACTAGAGCGAGGTGGAGAGGAGCAACACCACAATCATGTGACTCTAATTGCATATTGTAGTGGTTCTGAGAATTCATTGGTGTATCTGTGATACTGTTGATAGCACCAGCACAGCAAATCACTTACACATATGCATGCTACTACCTGGAGTACCCAGGGGTGCAAGGCATCTTGCTACTGTAACCCACACACCTTCTGGGTGTGGTGCACTGTCCCATCTAGTGGTGCTGAGACCACTTACAGAATAGGAAGGGCACTTTTGAAAATGATGCCACTTCTGAATTTTGTAGTCTATGTGCTAAAGCATTTCCCTTGTGCCACACTTCAATCCAAGAAAGTAAACGTCCGTGGGAGCTTATAGTTTGAGAGTCAACCTCCCACTCAGATTCTGAAGGATTTTTAAATAAATCTATTGATTGTTGTGTGCTTACTGCACAAAGAGGAAAATTAGTGCTAACAAGGGCACAAGTAGTCTTTATAATACCTAAATGGCCACAGACATTGGGCCATATGCCAAGCCCAGTTTCATTAGCATAACAACCAAGGTAACTTAACTTAGGTGCTACAGGACCATTGGTTGTTTTTAATATTTTCCTGATTAGAGACTAACCACTCTAAGGTGCTACAGGACCATTCATGGTTTTTTAATTTTTTTTTCAGTCAGGTTACCCCTACGCTGCAGCGCTATTTCAAGATACTTCCAGTATCCCAAAATAGCATTTTCTGCATCTTGTCAGAACACCCATTAATTGAAATAACGGGCACGCTATTCCGATGTCCCAATAATCTTCATTCCACAAGGATTAAGGGACTTGTCACTATAGTGGTTTATTTTGAAGTTTGGCGCTATGTAGACGGCACCAAATTTTGAAATAGACTATCTCGAAATAAGGTACGCAATTTGCATAGCTCAAATTGCGTAGCTTATTTTGAGCTAGCACTGCAGTGTAGACGCACCCGTACAGACTAACATGGCTACCCACTGGAGACTTTAACTTAATAGGGTTACTCCGTGTACTATGTCTGAGAAAAAAAATAGCCCATAGAATCTTTTTGAGTGTGTGCATTTTAGACACTTAGATAAATCCACAGCTATCTGGAACCAATTTTACACTGCATGTAACCAACATACTGGAACCATTACTTTTGGGGAAGCCAAGGTAATCCTGCCTACCCATAAATCAGTACTGTACCATGTAGTAGGGGGAAGGCTGTAGCATGGTATTTTCTGATGTCTGTCATCATCAAGTATTACACAGATGGCCGCATTCAAAGGCCATTTTAAAAAGAAAATTGAAAATAGCTTCAGAAAATAAAGAAAGCAGAAAACACAGGATTTCATTTGGGGCTGCAACAGTAAGGAACTGAATAAGAATATTACCAGCTGTGATCAATTTGATGCAATACACACAGCTTTAAAAATGGCTTAGCACTGCAGAGGGGGTCAAAATTGTCCTGGGGATTTAGGATTATGTTATCTTCTGTTCTGCAACATGACAAAAGTGTCATGGATGTGCTGATAGCAGGTATTGGAGACTGAGGATTAAGCAACAGCACAGATAGTGAACTGCCTTCTTCTCTTTGCCTTCTGTGGGTTTTTAAAGGGTACTGGGCCTAGCTGAAGCAGGAATTAACCCTGTGCCCTATGGCTGAGCCACTGAGTAGTACATAGCCACCTACCAATAAGGGTGGGCTGTTTTATTATTTAAACCAGAAGCTGAAGGAAAAGCTGTCATCTATTGAGGAGTACGTGGGTCGGACCACGGTGATCCTGACGACACGGATCTGAGTGCCAGGGGAAAAGAGTGAAAACTGGATATGCTTTAGCAGCTGCAAACAATCCCCCCAGGCCTGGGGAAAGCCCTGAACAATAAGTGTTCATTAATGCAGCTTAACAAGCTATCTCAGGTATCTACGCAATCTTCAAAATTACAAACCAACCATTTCCATATGGTGGGAGCCAGGGAAGGCTCCGGGGCTCTGATAAAGGATTGCTCGGGAGAAACGTCATCTCATTCCAGTGTTAGGGTTACTGCTTTCTCCGGGGACGGGATGTTAATTGCCCTCCTCCCATACACATATGTTGAAAGGATATTTCAGTGCGTCCAACACATTGTCTCAAACTCTGGCTTTGTTCACTTGTGACAGGAGCACTTTAGATGCTCTGTGCTAGGTTTTACTTTTCAGGAAGCCTAAGTCCTACATATGAACATATTTCGACAAGGGGGTCTGACCTTTCAATGAAGTTGCATGCCCTTAGTGAGTTGCAGCCAGCCATTGCAAGGGCCAGATGCTAGCAGGAGACACCAATACTTACTGTAAATTAATTATTATGCTAGGGTGCTGATAGCAATGGGTAAGCAAATAATGATGATGACTCATGCTTTTGACTCAAGATCTCAAGTCGGTTGCTGCCACTGATGACTCTCCCAAGGGTACGACATTGTGCATGGGGTTCCTTTAAGAAACATCCTGCTGTCTTCTTACCTGTTTCAGTCTAAGCCCCCCAGAAGTAGCCTCCTCTCAGAATGGTACATACCTGGCTGACTACTCTGTATGATGGCTCCAAACCTCCCTTTTAGAGCTACACAGCATTCAGTGCCTAACATACTAGCTTTGCACCTTTGAGGAGTTGTGATCTTCAATCTCACCCGTGTCCTTAATCAACTCTGTTTAGAAGTCACAAAGCTTGGCTTCTCAAAGACATTTGTCCGCTGCAAAAAAAAAAAAAAAAAGTATGGCACACTCCAACACGATTAACAAGCCAAGCGTGCAGGAGCACTCCAACAATGGGATAACAAAGCATTTTTTCTGGCATCTATGGGGGTTAAATGTTTTGACTTTTCTGGAACACCTGTCACCAGACAATGTTCTGGCTTTTTACAAACACTTAGTGGTAGCACATTCTTGTGGAGGAGATTGGGATCACTGTCTACATTTTACAGCTGGAGAAAAAGAGAAGAGGGGTATGTTTTTGTAATCCACTGAGGATGTGTACTCCCATGTAGTGGTACTTTGACCATTTACTGAAATGAAGTATGAATTTCCTCTGGCCTTGTCTGAGAGCCAGCTAGCTTTTAGCTCAAGGATTAGCTCCAGAGGTCCCAAGTTCGGTTCTGCCTGGCGATGTTACATTTTCACCTCAGAGCTGGCCTAGACTGTTACGCAGGTTTAACACAAAGCCACTGACTGTTCTCACAAGCAAAAGCCTTTTTACCTGAGTGTGAAGGTGCATTAAGATTGGGCTAGTTTACTGTGGTGGGAGGTAACCAGGATCCTTTTTAAGTCCACCTGGAACCTGCCCACTTTGCAGTGAGGCTGTCATTCATGAGCTGATAGTGCTGCAATTGCCCCTGAAGGACAGACACATTCTCCTACAATTGTCTGTGAATAACACCGAGAATCACAGGCTACGACAGACACAGGTGAATGCTGCACCAGTGAATCTATGGTAACACAGGCATGGCTGCTCACCCTTGAGCTAACGGCTGTGAAGACAAACCCAAGGAGATTAAAGGGATTTGACCGGGTCTCACTCCATGTTAGCGGCAGAGCCCAGAATAACATTTCCACTCTCATGACTTCTAATGTTCTAATCAGTAGACCTGGCTCTCTCCCTGATTATGAAGAGAAAGGCCAGGATGGAATAAAAATACTTTTTTTAACTGCACTTAGCTCTTTGCTTTCCGAGTCATGTCTCTCTAGCATCCCAATCTGGCTTCTGGGAGCAGTGGTGATACAAGACAGATGCATTGCTGCTCCCGATGTTCTATTCTGGCTCACGCACAGTCTACCAAATTACCAGTTCAACTGATTCCAGGCTGGCCCTTGCTGATGATGAGGTGAAATGCAGTGAGAACACAGCTTGAGCCTCTGATACCAGGCGGACTAGCAGGGTGAGCAGCTGGAAGTAGGTTTTGATGTATAAAAATGTGCTCATGCTAGACAGACAGCATTGGTGGAGAATACATCACAGAGCACCAAAATGACTTTTATAGACTCTCACTCTACGGCTGGCATCCTGGAGTTGGGGTAGCCAACAGGTGGGTGTGTGTTCTAAATCCCCCTCTGTGCTGACCCACAGAGGATGCGCATGGTTATGGCCCCTCTGTTATGCAAGCCTGACTCTTTAGCTTCAGCTTCATGCTGTTAGCCCTGACCATCTCTGATTCAGTCCCCAATATGTCAGCCAAGAAGGTGGGGGTGTCACACAAGCATTGGTGATGGTCATTGGTTGGGCTGGATATTGGAAGAATTTGGTAAGTATTTGCTCCTGTTCATTTACTTTAAAGAGGTAGGTGGGAATCACTGGGTTACATAAGGCCCTACTACAGCAGTGACCAATGCACAAGCATAGTTCTGCAGGGAAGCTGCATACGATGCAATAAAATCAACTACCGTGTGGGCGAGGTAGTCTTCACATTTTCCTACACAAGGGCTCCTCTCCCTTTATAACCCTGCTCAGCTCCTGACTTAAATAGAGTCCTTGTGTTCCTGGATTGCAAGGCCTGCCTGCCTCAGCTAGCTCCAGCAGCTGCATTAGCAATGGGGTGAGGAGGCACCACTGTCCCGCCACTCATCATCAGAGCTGAGATGTTGCTGTGGTTGTGGACTGCCCCCTGCACCTTGCGAAGATGTTCTAGTGTTAACTGTCTCAGGAGGAAGCCTATCTCTAGTGCCAGCTGTTGCTGAAAGCCAGCCCCTTGCCTTACACCCATTTCTTCAGTCTCATCTTCATGGATCCAAGTGAGTGCTACCTAGAAATGTGACATCCTGCTTGGCTTATGCCAACACAGAAAAAACCAAATCCCTGCACCTGGCCACAGACAACGGCTCTATAATCAGCAGTGGGGCCGACAGACTCACCAAGCCCCTGGCTCCATGCTTCCGTAAGGGGCGGGGCCTCAGCCAGAAGGGGCGGGGCAGAGGCTAGCTTTCCCCAGGCAGCCCAGTGTGCACTATGAGGGGATCTAATGGGCAGCGATTTAATGGGCCCAGAGCTCCAGCCACTGCCACGGCTGAATTCACAGGCTCTAAAGTGAGACCTCAATGTTATCTCACCGGTCCCCTGACTGAATTGCTGAGGTGCAGAACGTTTTTCCTGTAAATTAATTGAGGCTGTAATTTGGGACTGCCGAAAAAAGTTACCGTCGAGAACAAAAATGTTCAGTTTCAGTCCCCAGCCCCAGGCTGGCCCTTTTATCTCTTCTCCAGACCACAGAGATAGCCAGGCTGCTGCTAAGCAACAGGGGGCTCCCAGATACCTTGTGTGTGGTGTTACTAAATGGGTGTGTCTGAGGTGAAATGGGAGCACAGAGCAGCATCTGAGTCTACAATACATTTCTTCCAGTTCGTTCACTCAGGTCGTTCATTCATCTACCCCCAATGGATAGTCAATGGGTGAGGTTTCAGATGTCAATTGTGGGGATTAACATGCCCCAAAGCCATGTCAGCATGAATATCCAGTTTACTCTGTAAATTATGCACATTTGGGAAACAGGGACGAAATCCTAGCTTCCAGTTCATAGGTCACTAGCACTGAATGAGAGTTTCTTTACCTGGTAGTACTAAGAGTTCTCACTTACTTTGGGGGCCAACCAGCTGAAGGCATCTACACCAATTCATTCAGAGCTGGTCTGTTACAAGCAAACACCCTAATATTCAGCTGTGGATACTATTTCTATTTGGACTTTCCAGGGGGGGTTCCCTCCCCCTTACACAAAAAACAACCCTATTCTTTAAGTCAGAATGGACTGTAGTGAGAGAGAGCAACAAAACACAGCTCTGCATGAGAGCATGCAGCATGCGGCCATCTGTGCGGCCATATTTCTGATTGGTCAGGAGATCTTTCCTAAAACACAATGGGAAAAAGCTGGATCCGGAAATCTTTACTCATGTGAGTCATACCTGTTGCCCACATGGTCAGTGGAACTACTGGTGTGAGTAATGGTTTCGGGATCAGAAGCTTGGTCTTTCCAGGGACCTCCTTCGAGAGAAATGAGTCGCAGTTATTGATGGCTCAAATGTTCAAAACCAAAATCAGCCAGCTACACGGGTGGAATTAGTGACATGACAAGACTCTTGTAACCCAAGTGCACCATCACACATTTATCTGCATGCATGCTCTCTCTGAATGGGTCCTGGCTGGTTAGCATGGCTAATAATTTAAGAAAGCAATTGAAAAAGAAAGTGGAAAGAGAGACAGCTCTGCCTTACTCCTGGTTTCTAATGGAAAGGGGGCAGATGTGATACCACCGGACAGTACAAATCCAACAGGAGAGTTTGATCAATTTTAAGGTAACATGGAGCAAAACCATAGTTTTCCAGAAATGCTATTGACTATGATCAGTCAGTCCTACCGAATAGACCAGTCACTGGGATGCTTATCTCTGTAACCACAACAAGAGCTGGACTGGTCGTGAACAAGAGATTCCTCTGGTCATGAATCTCCTCTTCCTAAACTATGTGATTTTCATGCCGAAGGGAAAGCCTAAGATCCTGAAGTAGCCTTGCTCTCCGGAGTCCTGCATTGAACAAGGACCTAGGCCAAGACACTGTACATGTATTAGCTAGCTACAAAGAATTTGGGGCTGGATTCATCAGAGGGGTATCCAAGTGCCTTTCAGCCTGGTAGAGGCAGGTCGCTAGCAGTCCTTATGGAGTCTCCAACTCCACTTCTGTCTGCCAGCTCATAGGATGCTCTGCTTGGAACAGGTTCCTTTAAGAGGGGAAGACGCCGCTGTCTTGCCTTTCTAAGGGCCTGGCTACATTGCAATCGGAGTGTGGATTGGGCAGGTGTAGACAGACCTGTGCTAGCTTTACTTAGCTTCGGTGCAGATCGCAATGAAGTTATGGTAGCTTGTACAAGCCCACCTGAGACCCTGGGTCATGTCTTGGTTGGCCATTTAAATGGGCCGCCACTGCTGCCGCAGGAGCAGACAGTGGCCAGGAGCATGGGGCCCTTTAGAATCACTAACCCTGGGGCAACTTCCCTCTCTGTCCTTCCCCTCCCCACCATCAGTGGTCCTGGGTACATGAATTTACACACATCCATCTGCCAATCTAGATACAGGAAGTTGGCACTGTTCTTTCAAGGGTGATACCCCAGTACTCTTTTCCTCCCTGGGAGATTCTCTAGGACCTGCTGTGCTGCGTATTGTGCACTGTTACATGCGTTGACACACGTGCCACTGCTACTTCAACCGAACATAGCCCCTCACTTGTGTCAAAAATGTAGGTGGACCAGCTAGGCAATGAAGAGTTCCTGCGCATATTTTCAGGAGGCAGGTTTCTGCATTGCAGGAGAGGCTCTAGGAGACACAATGATATATTGGCAGCAATTTCTACCTCATCAAATATGGCAGGCCACGAGGAGCAATGAACATTCATTTCTGTCGCCGGTGAAAGTGATGCTGATGGCTACTGTTGCTGTGATTTCCTGTTTGGTTCGTGGTCAGTTCTAGAGAAGAACAAGCACAGAGCAGTGGAATCTCATTGTTTTTGGAACCACAGACTCCCAACAGTGGCTGCAGAACCTTTACATGAGGAAACAGATCTTCTGGGGGCTGTGGAAGAAGCTTGCACCACATCCCCAGAGCCAGAACACTTTATTCAGGAAAGCAGTACCAGTTGTACATATCGCTATTCCCCTTTGAAAGCTACTAGTCCCTTGCAAACCACTCTGGGGTGGGAAAGTTAACTCTTGGGACTGAAGATGTGGCAGTTTGTAAGGAAGTCAATGCCATGATTTACCCAGGGGTGAGTGCCACACATACAAAATTTCCAGAAATAGCTGATTTTCAGAGGCTGGTTTTTCCCAACTGTGCAGGGGTCATTGATGACACTCAGCAGTCCTAGTACTTTGTCTACCACACGGGACGAGTGCGTGAAGTGAGATTACTCTTCGAACATCCTGCAAGGACTGGTGGATCATGTAAGTAGATTGATTAATACCAACATGGGGCACACAGGAATGAATCATGCTAGCAAGATGCTATATAAAGTGGGTGCATAACTAGCTGCATAACCATTTTCAGAAAGTATTTATTAACGGTTCACAATTCTGCTGGAAGAGCATAACAAGGGGAGTTCCACTGGGGTCTGTTTTGGGATCGGTTCTGTTCAATATCTTCATCAACGATTTAGATATTGGCATAGAGTGTACGCTTATTAAGTTTACAGATTATACGAATCTGGGAGGGGTTGCAACTGCTTTGGAGGATAGAGTCATAATTCAAAATGACCTGGACAAACTGGAGAAATGGTCTGAAGTAAATAGGATGAAGTTTAATAAGAACAAATGCAAAGTACTCCACTTAGGAACGAACAATCCATTTCACACATACAGAATGGGAAGCGACTGTCTAGGAAGGAGTATGGCAGAAAGGGATCTAGCGGTCATAGTGGACCACAAGTTAAATATGAGTCAGTGTGACACTGTTGCAAAAAAAGCAAACATGATTCTGGGATCCATTAACAAGAGTATTGTGAGCAAGACATGAGAAGTCATTCTTCCACTCTATTCTGTACTGATGAGGCCTCAATTGGACTATGTCTAGACTGGCATGATTTTCCGCAAATGCTTTTAACGGAAAAGTTTTTCCGTTAAAAGCATTTGTGGAAAAGAGCGTCTAGATTGGCACGGATGCTTTTGCGAAAAAGCACTTTTTGCAGAAAAGCATCTGTGCCAATCTAGACGCGGTTTTGCGCAAGAAAGCCCCAATCGCCATTTTCACCATCGGGGCTTTTTTGCCCAAAACAGTCCTCCCCCATCTACACTGGCCCTCTTGCGCAAATACATTTGCTCAAGAGGGCTTATCCCTGAGCAGGAGCATCATAGTGTTTGCGCAAGAACACTGACAATCTTACATTAGATCGTCAGTGTTCTTGTGCAAATTCAAGTGGCCAGTGTAGACAGCTGGCAAGTTTTTCCGCAAAAGCAGTCTAGACCCAGCCTTGGAGTATTGTGTCCATTTCTGGGCACCACATTTCAGGAAAGATGTGGAGAAATTGGATAAGGTCCAGAGAAGAGCAACAAAAGTGGTTAAAGATCTAGAGAACATGAGCTATGGGGGAAGACTGAAAGAATTGGGCTTGTTTAGTTTGGAAAGGAGAAGACTGAGAGGGGACATGATAGCAGTTTTCAGGTATCTAAAAGGGTTTCACAAGAAGGAGGGAGAAAAATTGTTCTCCTTGGCCGCTGAGGATAGGGCAAGAAGCAATGGGCTTAAACTGCAGCAAGGGAGGTTTAAGTTGGATATTAGGAAAAACTTCCTAACTGTCAGGATGGTTAAACACTGGAATAAGTTGACTAGGTAGGTTGTGGAATCTCCATCACTGTAGATTTTTAAGAGCAGGTTAGATAGACATCTATTAGAGATGGCTTAGACAGTACTGGGTCCTGCCGTGAGAGTAGGGGACTGGACTTGATGACTTCTTGAGGTCCTTCCAGTTCTAGAGTTTTATGATTCTATACAGAAGAGGACACTTTATGCCTGAAAATGTTGTTGTGTATCTGTATCACTGATTATTTTGTGACCCTGCCTCTGCTCTTGTCTTGGATCATGAAGCCATCCATACCCCATCAATGAGGGCCCTGGGAAAAGGCAATTCAATTATAAGCTAAGTAGCTGCAGACACACCATGGAATGTGTTTTGATAGGCTGAAGGCTCATTGGCTCGCACACCTGTCTGGATGCCAGTATGGCATACACTGTTCCTAGGATCACAACTTGCTGTGCACTGCACAACATCTAACAGGTTAAGAAGAATATGTGCATCCTGAGTGTGCTCAGGATCCATCTGCTTTACAAAGTGTATGCAGGCAAAGTGTATGCGGATCCGATACACACAGACTGGTCCCGGGTCCTAGGTTATAAAGGAATCGGGTCACCATGTGTGCACATATCCTGCCCACAACAGGTTGACTTCTGTTTGTGCCACTATGGTACACCTCCTCATCCTTTTTGGGAAGCTGCTTTTACTGCACCTGGAGGGAAATACACCATCATATTTACGTGACTATGCAAATTTTTAAGCACCCCTTCCCCTCCATCAGCTGGGATATCTCTGAAGGACATTATCTATTCTTATATGTTACACTGCAAACATTTAAAAAGCTAATTATTAGAAGGTACTTACTTCAACAGCTTTGGGGCTTGGTTTCCAGAGTGTGGTGGCCCTAAGATAGGCTTGTTGTGAAATGTTTTTTGCCCATTTCATAAATAAAGCTACATGTAAACTCATTCCTTTTTAAATCACAATTGGTATTACTGATGATGGTGATGGTTTCTAACTCTTTCACATATGACCTATAAAATAACCAGGGCTCGCTGAACCACGGCGAGCCCCGCTCACCAGCCGCGTTGTCCAGCGATCTGCACTTGCGCAGATCATTCTGTGCATGCGCAGATCGCCGGAACCTGGCTCTTCCAGGTTACAATCTACTCACCATGGGCGAGTAGACTGTATAATTTGTCGAGCCCTGAAAATAACAATTAAGTCCGTAACTTAATTTACAACAGCATGGGCTTCACACAATGGCTTGTGGGTTTGCATTAGAAGGGGTGAAGGACCCATTTCTTCTTCTTTTGCAAAATTCTGAGTTTCTAACGATTGTGCCTGTTAATACAAATCGGGGCTAGACTGAACCTCTCCTTTAAATCTTTACAAAACTGCTGCCCCATTCCTGATGGTGGTGACGTTGACAAATGCTGTGACTGGACACCTGCCTAATGTTTTGGTGCCTGAGGGCCTGACACAATTCATACCTTTTTTTGAAACCTGTTACGGTGAGTTCTTAAAGTTATCAGGGTGTTCTAGATAGGTTGCCATTAGGGAAGGGAGCTGAGGAGAAATGCCATAATTGTGTTAATTTAGTCAATAAAGCTACGGCTACACTACAAGCTTTTTCCGGAAGACGAAATGCAAATGGAGTGTTCATTTGCTTATGTCACACACTCATTTGCATTTTCTCTTCCGATCCTTTTTGTGGACGAGGTTTTTGCACAAAATAACGCTGTGTAGACTGTGCAAAAAAGGGGGGATTGCACAAAAAGGCACTTTCTACACAGCACTGTTTTGTGTAAAAACCTTTTCCACAAAAAGGATCGGAAAAGAAAATGCAAATGAAAGCGCGACATAAGCAAACGAGTGCTCCAATTGCATTTCCTTTTCCAGCAAAAGCTTGTCGTGTAGCTGTAGTGTAAGAATTGTCACTAGTTCCACGTGCAATTCATAGGTGTTAGAGACTCCTAATCCAGGGACTGCTTGGACATGCTTAAATGTTGGGGAGCAGGAGGCTGGCAGCAGGAAGAGGGGCATTTCAGAATAGGACACCAACAGTTGTTATGTGCGATTGCCAAAACCTTTCTTTTTTCAGTTTTTGAATTTCAACATGTTCCATACAAATATTAAGAAAGAAATCACATCCCACCCTATATGTAATCAATGTGCACCTTTGAGAATGAAGAAAAGTTTTTACTGTGCAAAAAAATTCCCTGCACTTTCCCCCAGTCCCTGTGGCTTCAGAGATTTGTAAACTGTGGGCAGAAAGACTAAAGAAGTATTTCAATTGTAATGGTTCCAAAACTGTAAAGATAGTATGATTGAATTACTTGAAAAGCTGAAAGACCCATTTCCAAACTAAAACATGCCACCAGCATTCACCAGCACCAGGAAATTTACTTAAACTGTCATGGTCAAGGGTTACTTTGTAGAAAAAGTAAAAAAAAGAACAATGCAAGCAACAGCTAAGCCACAGGACAATTCCAGGGAAATTTTCTATAGGCCATTTTTAGAAGAAAAGACATATTCTGAAGATACAAACAACATTTGGGGGGGAAAGTGTTGGTGAAAATCAACAACACCATCCAGAATATAATGACTCTGTGTCCGTCTCCTTTCTCTCCCCATCAGAAGTGGCAAATGACAAGCAATAATGACAGGCTGTGACATGTGAGGACAGGAGCAGCAGGGGCTGTTCCAAGCACTCCTGTAGTCCTACCGTTGTCCCCTGTCCAGTCAGGGAGTACATGGCAGAAGGTCTCCAGGCTGATGAGCACTCTAGCTAGCAGCTGGAGGAAGGAGCTGATGAGTTGGTCCTTTGGGCTCAACAGCAGTTGGATGTTGCACTCTGAGCAGGAGATGATTCTGAAGGAATTAGAAGGAATAAGTGGGGGGCATTCACTATGGGGCTGCTGGCTGACAAAACGTCTCTGCTTCCTCTCCGAGGAACTCAGATTGCTCCTCTGTTCTCCTCTCTATCCCTGCGAGGAAGTCTTCCCGGCTCTTCTCCCTGCCTTCTCAGGCAATGTAATTTTTCTCAACAACTTTTGTTCTTATAGGCCATATATAGCTCATGAGCAGCAAGCAGAGGCACATAATGCTGAGAACATTTTATGAGTGGTTTTAAATGGAAATTGTTTCCGCTGTCTCGGGGCGAGGAGAGGAGGGAGAGGAGGGAGCAGAGAAGTTCTCCGTGGGGCTGTTACCAGTTTTCAGTTTCTTTTTTTATACTGATCAACATTGGAGAATGTAGAGGTATCAAGGTACCACACTGGAAATGAGAAATTTCCAGTCCTGGGGGGAGGGAAGGGGTAATCCAGCACTTTACAGCAGCAGAAATATTTCTGCTAGTGATCAGCCCTCAACATATTGCTGAAAAGAGGGGTTTGGTCAACTGTGAAGGTAGTCTGAGTACATTCATGCCACCAGTGAACCTTAAGAACCCGCTGGAATTCCTGTTGCATGAGAAACCTGATGGCAGCATGTGCTTACAGGGTTGGGCAGACATTAGACTACATTCTGAGCTAGCATGTGGGATTTCATGCCTCAGGAGATCTGAACAATGGATACCCATTTCCCCAACAGTGCCAGAGAATTTGGCCCCTGTGCCTGCATGACAAGATATGCAAAGGAAAATAAAGATGTCATGTTTCTGTCCTAAGCATGTTGAAAATCCAGCTCACCCCCACAAGCATGAAGCTCACACAACAGAAAAGAGACAGGACACTGATTTGTCTATAACTGCCTGACCGCATGGGTGCCTGCAGGGGGAGGGCAGGGAGGGCCACATCGTGGGGCAGGGAGGTGGCATGTGGGAACACTCCATTTAGCAACTAAAATTTTGACAGGGATATGGGGGGTTGGGAGTTGCTACCAGGAGTCATCTATGCCTGACAGGACAGCTCCTCCTCCTTCACTCAGCCAGGTTGTCTGTGAAGAGATGGCAAAGACAGATACTTTAATTGAGCAAAGATTCCAGAGGAGAAAAATCTATGTTGAAACTATCTTTTCCTTACAGAAGTGTAAGTTGTCTGGACAGGCGTTTTCCCTTCCCCAACCATCTTCTCTCTCATGCATACACACACAGCCCCATGATCCCTGACAGGAAACAGAGAAATGGACAGTGGGGTAGACTGATTTTTACTTTGCTGTTTCAGACATTTGCTTTAGAAGCCAAGGCAGAGGCCATTTCAGGGTGGTTCCTCAGATAGTCTGACCACCTAGGAGGGGGTGAGGGGGGGCAAAAGGAAGCAGCAGAGAGGGTGGACACAGGGGAGGAAGGGTGTGTGTATGTATGTATATATGGAGATATACCTATCAAGCTCATAGAACTAGAAGGGACCTTAAGAAGTCATCGAGTCCAGTCCCCTGCCCTCATAGCAGGAGCAAGTACCATCCTCGACTGATCCCTAAATGGCCCCCTCAAGGATTGAACACACAACCCTGGGTTTAGCAGGCCAATGCTCACCCCTGTTGTATAGGCACAGGCACTACAACAGTGTGCCTCCAGGTGCATGCCACCCAAGCAGGGAAAGCGCACCATGTCCAGCAATGAAAAATAAGTGCACACTATTTCAAGTCCTCTTGATCTAAAATTGGGAATTTAGACACACACGGAGAGCGAAGGCTATTGAGGGGGAGGTTGGGCACCATTATAACTTACCAGTTAGGGCTTATGGTTCCTGCAAAGGCATAGGTCTCTCCAGAGGACACTGATCGGGGAATTCCACAACCTAGATCTCTGGGTAAATGTGCACAACTTCCACCTTGTCCCCCAGGTGTCCTGTGGGCTCCTCCATGATTTCTCCTGCCTCACTGCCCTCACCCACCTCACTCTCCCTGTTGGGCGATAAGGCTAGCTGGATTTAGGATTAAACAGAGAGCAATTTCAGGCTCAATACTGGAGGCCTTTGGTTGTACCCAGGCCAGCTCCAGGTAGAAGAGACTGGTGCAATGAGCCCTCCCAGAAGACTGTCTGTGACCTTCCCATACAGGCCCTCAGCTGCTTCATGGGCCCCCGTCACCACAACCCTGCAATCTGGTGACGGTCGGCTCCTCCAGCCTCCATGAAATTGGCCGGTACAGATGAATGCTCCCACTGCCCCGGCCAAAGTTGTGGAGGGTACTATAATACAGCCTCTGCCCAGACATGGATCCATAGTTGAGCTGTAAAGAGTGACTCTGGAAGCTGGGTTCATGTCAGAGCAGCATGTTACTACTCATGCCTATAGGGCAGTGATTTTCAAACGTCTTGGCTCGTGGCCCACCCAGCTCAATACAAATCTTTCTGTAGACCACCAGCTGCTAACGGAAAGTTGATGTTAATTATATAATTATGCCTGAGCCATTTTGCTAGTGTTGCAGCTAGGGAGAACCATTTAATTTAACCAGTAAGACAGGAAATATTAATCAAAATTATTAAGCAGATTAAGCGCTTTAACTTTCTCATGTTAGTTTATCAAACTTCATTTTAAATAAAGTAAAATCTTAATTTATATTCAACACCAAAGGTTTCAACATTGTCTTTATTTGTGGCAGGGAATAGGGAACTTATTTTTGGTCAGGAGCCACTGACCCACAGAAAAATTGGGGACCACAAGTAAAGAACAACAAAAAAAAACCACACACCCCTCCAAAACCCTCCAACCCTCACTGATGTGGTCCCCAACTGAAACACCTCATTCCTCTGGTGCTCCAGCCCCATGTGGGAGAGGACCTGGAGGATTGATGTTCAGGGCTTCCCATAGGCCAGATTAACTCTTCTGGAGTTCCGGGGTTAATGGATTTTGTGAATACCCCTTAGATTCTGGGGTGTGGCCAAAAATAAGGGGTTGAGTGTGAGGGACAGGGCTGCCAGCCAGTCAGATAGGGATGGGATGCAGCATCTGGGCAGTTTGCAGGATAAAGTAATATTGGTTGTTTTCACATCTCAAGGCAAGATGTGTGATGCAAGAGGTCTTAGAAATTTCTTTTTTCCCATAACAAGAAGAAGATTTGAATTGCAATTGTTTTAAAAGCCAGACAAGAAGGCTATTTGGTTTAGGTACTTTTACTGAAAGTTATACCCTGAATCTATGCAGTGTTAATTGGGCCATCCATCTGATGGCACCGACCTGGAGAAAGCGAGTAACTTTCTAGGTCGGTGAAGATTCTGTTGAAATTATCTTTGGTCAAAGTCATTAGCCCCAGTATACAGCAATTCATAGGGCTGCCTTGATTGATATCTTTGCTTTCAGTTGTAATTTGGCCTCTTTTGGGGACTAGAAAAGAAACATAATTCTTGAGCCCTTTTGCTTTGAAACTACTAGCTAAGCATTTTTCTGCCATGTCCCCTAGTACTTTCTTTCTATTGAGCCTATGAACCACTTGTCCCAAAGTGTTACCATATTGTCTATACTTTGCTTTTATGAGAAATATTGATTGACCTCTGAAACTGAAGGATCTTGGATCTTCTTGCTTTCCTTAACTGCTTCGTTCCTCTGTTCTTTGTCCCTCCTGGGAGGGGAGCTGCACGCATTCTTTGCTAACAGAGGTTTTCAAAGCTTCACAGGGGAAGTGCTAATCTGTTGTGAGTGAAGTTAGAAATATTATTTTTAGTCACCCCTCTGAATGGCTCACCATTTGACATTGAGAAGTGCAGCTTCCTCCGAACCGAGCCAGTGTAATTATTTATATTATCACAGCCCCAAGGAACACCAGTAGTAGAACAGGAGCTCAGTCTGCTAGTGCTGTACAAACAGAGAACAAAGAGACAATCCCTTACAATCTAAGGCTGGTTTAATGCATCCTTTGGGTGCAATTCTAAGTACTCATGTAAGGGAGTGGAGAATAAGGCCTCCAGGTTGGCCTCAATGCAATATGGCATCAACAAGAAAGAAATCAATCCTTGTCTAGAATAAATGTACAGCAGAAAAAAAATGTTAATAGCTGCTTTCAGAAGGGTTTCGGTACTGAATTAATTGCTGTGTCAGTTACTTTGGTTAGCTTATTGATCACTGGCCATAGTGGCGCTGAAACTATTTTAGGGTGGGCGTAACTGAGCTGCACCCCGCCCCCTGTACACTGTTCACATGCCTCATCGCCCCAGGCTGGGGTCACACCAAGAGTTGCCAACTCCCCCAGACTGGATGGAGTGGATGCCATTGCTGCAAATAGCATTCGCTCCAAGAGGTCTGGTAACCTAGCTACAACTAGGACCCCAAGTGGCAGCAGAGCCTCCAGGGCAGGTGGCCTGGACCCCCGGGGATGGCGGGCAATGGGACTCAAGGGGGGCAAGGCCTGTGGGAAGAGTGGGACCCCAGAGGAGCTGCTCAGAGGCAGGGACCTGGGACTGGTGGAGTGATGGCAGGTGCGCAGCAGGGCCAGCCCCAGGAGATGTTGCAATCCTCCTGCCTCCTACTTCCCATGCCTATGAGGGTCCCTATAGCCAGTGGCCCAATTCAAAAGCATGGGCTTGGCTTTAAGCATGGACTCAAATCCCATTAAAAAAAATCAATGGAACTTAAGCCCAAGCCTGAGTGCAGCATGCTTTCCTGAAATGGTGTCTGACTTGTCCAAAGCCTGTCCGTGATGGAATACCAAACCCACATCAATCTGCACAGTGCAGCTCTTCTGTTGGGTGTGTCACGATATGTCCCTGCATACATTCTCACACTTTTGTTTGCCTGGTGTAAAGACAATAAAATGGTGTTCAGCACCCCAACACCGCTGCAGCCCCCTTTCGAATGAGGGAACAAGCCCTCTGCCCTCACCAGGAGCTGAGCACGTGGCTGAACCACATTCATGTCATGGGGAAAGGAGTGAGAGGGAGGAAAAAGAAGCAGCCATGTTTGACATCAGGTGTCGTTAGTGCAGAAAACGTTTTCCTTCTGCAATGTGGTAAAGACAGAAACCAGGACGCTTGGTTACACTGCAAGAAACAGCCCATAAATTGGAGCATACAGGATTTGTCACTATGTACGGGAACAGTTACAGCTCAACTAGAGAAACGTATACGTGATTATTGCCCTGGTCTCAGAAACTCTATAATCACGCTGGAAGGATAAAGCATTGGAGAAGGACACCACATTTTCAAAAACTCCAGGCTATTACCATTAGGCAAAGTTAAGGAAGTAGAAGTTTATTTTCTCTGGGAGAGGTGGTCTGGGGGCAGAGATCTAATTACCACTTTTGGAAATTATAAAAAGGCCTAAAATTGCTCCCAACAAACCTCTGCACACTGGGAAAACAAGAAAAAGTGCACTGTGAACTTTGGTGTTACTTTCATGTGAAGGGTAATAAACATATGGACCACATTACCAGGGAGATCTATGTGCTGTAAAAAAAGGCATGAATAGGATCAAGAGGGAACAGGTGAGAAAACCCAACAGGCTAAAGTATATTGGGACTCCAGCAGCCTTTCCTGACTCCAGGGACTGCCTGCATGGTCTTATGTAAATGTTTTGCTCGACTCTCTGTAGCCTTTCAAAGTGGTTTCAGAGCTTTCCTGCCAGCTTGAATTTTAAGCATGATTTGCAACAGGGTTTCCCACATGTGCGTGCACTGAAGCGAAATTCCTGCCAGTGGCCTCCTCCTAGTGCCAAAGAGAGAACAGCTCTTTATGGAAAGCTGGAGCAATAGGTTTGGAGAAAGTCCAAGGGCCGCCTTGGCGTCTGCTGAACCCAGCCTGACACGAGGCGCTTGTCTACGAGAGCTGTCCCTTTTTAAGGACGAGTATGTGGTGATGTAAACATGCTGTGTGAGGAAGAGGGGGGCAGGCACTTTCCAGTGGCTGGCCTAAGAAGAACTGTATACCCCAAGAGCCTGAGCTAGGGCCCCAGAGAGAACAGCAGCTGGAAAGAGGAAATCTGGGCTCCGGGAGCCCAGCCAAAGAGCACTAGTTGGAGAGCACCAAGCAGGAGCCCTTCGCTGAAGGAGCCTGGGCAACAGAGCCAGCCAGCCTCTTGGGCAGGGGTGGGCAATATTTTTTGATGGGGGGGGGCTATGCCAAGATTTTGGAAAGTGGTCGAGAACCGCCCTGTTCCACGATACTAAAGGAGGAGGTGTGGGGTCTGGGGCAGGTTCAGGCTTCAGTCCTCCCTCCTGTGGTCATGAAGTAACGTTTGTTGTCAGAAGGGGGCTGCGGTGCAGTGACGTTTGAGAATCCTGAGCTAGTTCAGTCCCAGCCTGTGCAGGTCCCTGTTGCACCACTACTAACACTCTGGCCAGGCTGAGTGCCAGCCTAATCACAGGCTTCCCAAGGGTAATGTTGAACCTGACTGTTCCCTTCTCTTGGTCTCATCCCACGCCTAGGCAATAGCCTTCTGCAGTACCCTAAATAGCTTCCTTCCCTGTTTGCTGCAGTTGCAGCCTCAGACCTTGATCTGTCATCCCGCCACCGGAGATGGACCGACTCTCACTTTCCTCTGGATCAGGAAGGCCACCCAAAGCAGAGGCCCACGGCTATTCAAATCCCCAAGGGTAGAGGCATCCCTGGCTGGGTGATGGATTATGTGCAGGAACTGAACTCAGAACCCCTGGATCCAAAAGCAGGAGTCTGAGCTAATGGCCCAGCTCTGGACTTTGAAGGCAGTAACGTACTTACGCCTCTTTACGTCACCCCCTCTAGAGGAAGACAAAGACACATATTGCCAGTGTGGGTCACGGCATTTACTCCCTTCGAATACTCCTATGCGTCACTTGGTTTTTACCTGTTTGCATTACTGTGTAACACCACATGCTCCATGAGAAGAAAGTCAGACAATTTGTCATGGCTACCCTAGAATTCTTATGTTCCCTGGAAACCTCTCAGTCAGTGGCAGAGTTGTGTAATGCGTGTAAAAGTTTGGAATGAGCTCAGCCAGGCAGATGGTCATTTGTAAGGGCACATTCCCGCCACACTGAATACTGGGATTTGAAGAGGTGATAAGAATTACATTTAAAATTCCCCTTTCATGCAGGAAAATGTTTTACAGAAGAAGCCACATAGGGATCAACCATCCACTGCTGAAATTCAGCTGCTTCTGGGGAAGGAACATGACAACTGTTCTACATATAACTGCTGTGGGGTTTCCTCATCATGATTCATATTGGAGT
This sequence comes from Pelodiscus sinensis, assembly GCF_049634645.1. Lineage (NCBI taxonomy): Eukaryota > Metazoa > Chordata > Testudines > Trionychidae > Pelodiscus > Pelodiscus sinensis. The sequence goes on from NC_134711.1 coordinate 316,247,472, forward strand.
TTCACAAACTAAATTACAGGGTCAGCCTGACACTCACTTACAGGAAGGCTGCTTTGGCAGTGGCAAGAGGTATTCGCGTAAATGAGGTGCAGGCCGAGCTATGATGTTATATTTGGCACAGTGGTCACACCAAGTACGCCCAGCACTTATAACACTGCAAGGACAAATGTTTGTAGGTTTGCTGAGCAACTAACCTGTTATGAAATATTTGCTCAGCGTGGGATAAAAATCACAGTGAAGGAGATCTGCTGAAGTGCTTGTTCACGTGGCATTAGAATGGAAATATATAGATCTACCTTTCCTACCCTGGAGGAAATGCATTTGCAAATGCGTACAAGTCTTTGGAGGGAAGTGAAGAAATGTTCAGACTCAATTCTTTGGGGTAGGGACTGTCTCCATGCATCTGAACCACACCTCGCTCAATGCAGCCTTGATTGGGTCCTCTGGGTACTGCCATAACAAATATTAGATGAGAAGAAAAACTTCTCCAGTGGAAGCTATAAAGGGAGGCATAATATGGGCCCTAAACTCCACAACTGTGCGAGATCAGCAGGAGTGTGCCATTGTCACAGGTGTTCCTCACCCCTTTTCTGTGAAACCTCCTGACAGCCCTGGTGTCATAACCTCAGTATCCTTATGATTGCTCCATGGTGATCTCTACTGGCCAGGAATTCTATTTATCTGTATAGGTGGGAAGGAATAAGACCAGGCCTGCACAGAGTCTCTGGGGTCAGGGAACTCACTGACATGAAACCCCAACCCTCAAGTGACTCCACATCCTATTATAGTGGATTGGGTCTAGAACCCCTATATGCCACTCCAACCGTTGGCTGGTCTGTCTCCAGGAATCAGTTGGCCAGTTCAGAGCCTGAATACATGGGAGTAAGCAGCTGAAAGGGCCCTAAATCCCATGTAAACAAGGGCCATTATTCAGCTCTGTGCAATTGCCTGGGATGGAATGCAGCTAAGATACCAGGAAAGATGCTGTAGGATGTTCAGTGACCATAGTAGGGCCAGGTGGAACTTATTTTGCAACTTATAGAAGAAGTGGCAGTGTCAAGGACACACGATCCTCAACACCATGGGCCACCAAAATCTCCTCCAGCGCCTGGCTTTTTACCAGATCATAAGCCCAAACTGCAAAGCCATCATTCCCCACCTCCCAGGCCCTAGAGGACTGGTCTGCACAGGTTCTTTTCTTAACACTGAACATTCTATCCATCAGGGTCCATTTTCAAAGCAGCAGGTAAAAAATCATCATTAAGGACAGGTCATCCTTCTCTGCTATTAGAGAAAAAAAGTCCCACTTTTGCACCTACAGAAACAGAATACAACCTAGAACTTGCTAGTAAAATGCTGCCAGGACAGTCACATTGAGTGCACTGGAAGCTGGTGTGGTGTGACTGTAATCTGCGTACCTTGACTACTAATCACACTTTAATGAGAGTAAATTGAATTTCTAGGCACACATTAATAATGGATGTATGAATTAACTCTTAGGAACCATCTCATGATGGCTTTGCTGTGCTGAAATGATTATAGGCAGTCTTTCCTAAGTGTGGTGTATAGGCATAGGAGACTAAGTTAGAATTTGGGCTCTGGGAGACTTCAAGCCTTTTGCGAGAACATGGCAGCATCACAATTGCAGGGCTTGTGAAAGCTAACATTAGGAACCACGCCAGCCACCTGCTACTCAGAGTGCACATCAAGATTTTGGTATATAAAATCTGAAATATAATACACTTGGTCTACAGTGCCTCCAGTTATTGTAACCTGTGGATCTCTTTTCTTCAAGCTGTAAAGTTGTGTGCTTTTAATTCTTAGCCTGGTAGCCTGGTTCTGTTCCTTATGCACCAACCAGGATTGTGACTGTCATAGCAACTAAAGGAAGCCTTGTTGGATCTCTGTGTTATGGTACCATCTCTTACACAGATGGCCTTTGTTTGGAGTTTTTATGGCATGTTCTACTTAGATTTCACCACCACATACAAAAGCGAGACTGCTTGGAGCCTAATCCAGAGTCCATTGGGATCACTGGGGAACCTTTCCATTGGCTTCAGTGAGCTTTGGGTTAAGTTATTAAGATGTGGTTTGTCAATCTATCGCAAAAGCCTTCTGCGGCATGTGAGCAACTAACCTCTCCTCATTGCTTATCATCCTTTACTGGCTGCATTTGTATCACTGAGAACAGCAGCTAAGAAGTGCTGCTTATGGGTATGTTGACTTGGAGGTTGAGTCTATTCTCATTTATTCCAATTTCACACTTGAGTGAGTGGCCCCCTTTGCCTTCCTGGAGTTATTCTAGATTTACACTGGGGTGACAGAGCAAAATAAGGCTGTTAGCAGAGTGGAAGTATATATATTCCCTCCATTTTAAAACAATTCCTCACATCCACCCTCCTTTAACTTATGAAACAAATTAGATACAGAGAGTCCCTTCTAAGTAAACCATAAAGTCCCACTTCCTCCCCTACGTGGCTCACTTTCATTTCTCAAAGATGTTTTCCCCAAAGACTTTGAACTGGATTTAGTAGCCTCATTAGAACATAAAGCGTGTTTGGAACATTAAGAAGCCATATGGTTCCTACGTGTCTGCCCCTACTCTTGGTTTATCTTAAGATCACTTCTTGGGTTTTCCTCTGAGGGATATGGGGATGTGTGGGAGCAATCGACCCCCTTGATCCAGAAACCAGGCAACCTAACTCTTGAATTTATTTATAGCCTTGGCTTCAGGCGCCCTACTTGCTAACCTCTTCCATATGTTTATTACCCTTTGTGTGAAACAGTTGTGCGTGAGCTTTCCATTGTTCTTCATTCTCAGAGTGGACCCTGGATTTTTCCAAAACCCTCACTTGAGATTCTGTATTTCACTAGGGTGAACACAAAGCTGGATCAAGGAGGATCACAAAGGTCAACAGTTACATAGGTGGATGGGAAATATGACTACTGTATTGCTAACCACAAGCATTCAAAAAAAAAGATCACAAGTCAGCCCATCCCCCCCACCAAAGAAAGAAAGAGAGAGAAAGATATTTTAGACTGAATGATTATGGATTGATTTATTTTCAGTTGGCTTTCTGGGTTGTCTGAGGGTACATCTAGACTGCACTCTATAATTGAAATAAGATATGCGATTTGCGCTACGCAAATTTCACATCTGATTTCGAAATAGGCTATTTCAAAATTTGGTATCTACATGGCACCAAATTTTGAAATAAAGCACTATTTTGAGACATCCCTTATTTCTCATGAAACTAGATTTACAGGGATGCCAAAATAGCACGCCCATTATTTTGAAAATTATTTTGAAATAGCAGATACGTTCCTTGGACGCAGGGTAGCTATTTTGGGATACCTCCAGTATCCTGAAATAGCCTTGCAGTCTAGATGTACCCTGAATTGTCGTGGAGAAAACTTTTCAAACATAAACCCTAACTGTGAGGCCTTGCAACTATTAGTTTAAATGAAAGCTGACATCAAAGTAAAGTCTTGTCACCTGGAGCAGTTAACCAAAAAACCAACCAAAAATCATAGAAGCAGGCAATGTTGTAGCCATCAAAGCAGGCAGGGTTTATTGATGCTCCCTCAGGGTGCGAGAACAAAGGCAGCGATGGATGGATTTGGAAAATGATGCTTTTGTCCCTCAGATACAAGATGGTGGAACTTCAGTGAGCACAAAGGAACCTATTTTCCTCTAAAGCAAGTAGTGCCACCAAGGGATAGACCTTCACATGTGACAGGTCCAAATATCACGTGTTAAGTAGGGATGTAAGCAACTAGTCAACTACCTAAAAAGCATATGCTTATCGGGTACTCGAGTACTCACTCAACTAGTTGCTTCCCTCTCCCCCCCCCCCCCCTTGCTGCCTCTATCAGAGAGGCTCTTAATACATTTAAGACATCCCAGAGGCTCTTAATACATTTAAAAAGTAGATCCTCAGCAGGGTTAGCTCCCAGGGCTTGGAACTAACCCCACTGCAGCTCTGCAGTTTCCCCCCTTATCGACTAGACGGTGGAAATTCCATCGACTACTCAATTAGCTGATTAAACACAATTTAATATCCCTAGTCTTAAGCTTTTATGTCAGCGTTTGCACCACAAAATGCCAACCTGGCTGACCTAGCTTGGTCATCTTGCCTCCAGTTCTACTGAAACAGGTAACGAGCATGGTGTCTGATTGCTTTACAGGCCTCAGTCCCTTTTTCACTATTTGGTCTCTAGCAGGGCATGAAGACCCTACATGGGCTACTGTCCCATCTGTTATCCTCTTTATCTTTTCAAAGAAGTCCTACCTGCTATAAGGAGCACTGTAGCACATTTACAACAATAGGTAGCCAGCAGTGAACCACGGATTCACAGGAAGTTTGAATCTATTCAAGTAGGGTTAATCAAAGCCAGTATTAATAGTAGATGGGTAAAGCTTGCTGGGGGCCAGGCTAGTCCCAGGTATGCTGCTGTTTGAGGTGACTCTCAGCATGGGTACCTCCCAACCCTTTATCCTCTCTCACTCCTTGGTCACTTTATTGTCCCTTTAGTTGGGACTATAACATTACACTTGCTCCGGAAAGGGAGTCTCTTGCAGAGCTAATAGCTGAATGCAGATCCAAAAGACAACCCATCCTTCACTTTTGCTGACCAGGTCAGCAGTTCTACCATGCACACCACCTATGCAAGTCCTAGTACTAGTAGTTTTGGGACTTCTTGAATTCATGCAATACGTTTAAGATTTAGAGAGAATATTTATAACGTGTAGGAAACATGCTTGTCCCACCCTTATTTTAAGTTCTAAAGGCAAGAACTTTCTCACTTCATTTTAACACGGAAGTGGAAATGCAGTTAAGCCTTTAACAGACCACAGCACCATTAAACAAACAGAATAGTACAGGGAATGAAGAAGTGTCCCTAAAAATTACAAGCGCTATGGTTTAGTGCTTAGATAGATGATGCAGAATTTCAAAGTGCTTTACAAAAGAGGTCAGCATCCTGACGTCCATTTTACAGAAAGGGAAGTGGCAGCACTACTGCACTGTAAGGAGGCAGAACAAGTAGTATTTGCCCAAACTAGATTTGAGCCAAGACACCAGGATTTACACTTCACGTGCAAAAGGGTCATGAAATCTAATGACCTCAAGTGTTTGGATCTTGGTTTTCCAAATCAAGACGACAGCACTTCCAGCCTGTACTGCTCCGCTAGGACTTTGGACCCCACTTCAGCCAGGTTCCTTAGCACATGGCTATTTTTAAACATCTGGGCTACGTTTAGATTGGCATGATTTTCCGGAAATGCTTTTAACGGAAAAGTTTTCCGTTAAAGCATTTTCGGAAAAGAGCATCTAGATTGGCACGGACGCTTTTCCGCAAAAGCACTTTTTGCAGAAAAGTGGCCGTAGCCAATCTAGACGCGCTTTTGCACAAAAAAGCCCCGATCGCCATTTTCATGATCGGGGCTTTTTTGCGCAAAGTGAATCTGAGCTGTCTACACTGGCCCTTTTGCGCAAAAGTTTTGCGCAAAAGGGACTTTTGCCCAAACGGGCGCAGCATAGTATTTCTGCAAAAAGCACTGATTTCTTACAGTAGGAAGTCAGTGCTTTTGCAGAAATTCAAGCGGCTAGTGTAGACAGCTGGCAAGTTTTTCCGGAAAAGCGGCTGATTTTTCAGAAAAACTGGCCATTCTAGACATAGCCCTGGAGTCAGTGGAATTATTCAATGAAATACCTTGCTTAGTCGGAGCCTTAGCTCAAGGCCAGTCTATACTTGCAGCTCTGCACCAGGGCCACTGAGTCATTATAGCCCTTAATGAAAGTGCTACCTACGTGCACAGGAAAGCTGCTCTAATTGATGACAGTATGGTACTGCACCTCCACAAAAGGCGGAAGCTAGTGTCTAGGGAAGAATCCCTCCTGTCAACATAGTAAGCAGTCTGCACCAGAGTTCGGTCAGCATAACTCCATCACTGCAGGGTGTGGTTTTCCCAGAATGATGCAGTTACATGGGCAAGTTTTATTTTAGACCAGGGCTCAGTAATGACTGAGAATTAAGAGTACTTAGGACTACAGACTGTGCCTTTAATAGCTTCAGGGCAAGGACTGTTCTGCAGCCTGTTTACACATTTTACAGAGCACAATAAATTTTTCTTTGAAAAAAATCACCATGAAATATTTAGGTGCCTAAACTGTAGACAATGATTTTCAAAAGCCTATCTACAATGTTGGCAATTTTGGCCTTTGAAAATCTGGCCCCGTATAAATACGGTTTGACAATAAAGGAGTGTTACTCATTGAATTACTCATGCGCCTATGTAAGTACTGACCATGCCCAACCCTGCTTTGGTTGACAGAAGTAAACATGTAGACTGCTACAAAGCCAGGGCAGCTTTAGAGATGGAAAAGTTAAAATGGTACTTGCTACATCTTTACATCTGTCCTAAGTGCTAATCCTCTGCTCTCCAGCATCTGTGGTACATATTTATTGGGCTTTCAGGAAGTCTGAAAGAGGTAGGGTACACAGCTCCTATTAGAAAATCAGGAATAATGGGATAGGTGCTGCTGGCCGCTTCCCACATTTGTCACCCAGCTAACTTCTTAGCAGCTTTTTCTTCCCTTGCTGCCATGAGGCTTCAGTTTCCTCATCATTACCAACAAGATATATGAGACTGGCGCTTCTCCGACCATCTCCTTGATATTTTCATTCCTCATGGCTCATGCTCTACAGACATGTCTTTAATCCCATCATAAAAGTCATAGAAACTAGAAACAGACTTCACATCCCCTAGCTGTTTCAGCAGCTGTTTTTTCTTTTATCTGTCTAAGCAATCACTATCCACACTAACAGACCTTTAATAAATACCTAGTGCTTTTCCAAATATGCCGTTAGCATCCCATTTTCAGTTTTCTACTCTTCCAAGGAGAGGGGTCCTCTACAGCCAGCAATACAAAAAAAAAATCAGGAATATTAAGTGTTAATGTTAAACATGCAGGAATGAGGCCTTTTAGATCTCTTTTGCACTCTCTAAAAGCAGCAAAATAACATTTTTCCTATCCCCTTTCAGATCACCTTTTAGGAAAGGGAAAAGGTTAGACTAACAGTGGTTTAACTGTTCAAGGAAAGTAGAAACTACACTGCTTTAGACAATGGACAAAACACTAGTTTAAAACATTCAATGATCAATTCTGTGCAGGCCCTTGAAGTTGTGAGGAATTGTTTAAGTAGTTCTCTCTCACCTTTGATTCTATGATTAGCTAAGCCTATTCTTTCAGCAATCCCAGCCATGTAGTTAGGTCCTTTTTATTCCAAGATAAAGGGTTTTGTAGTTATGCCTCACTGTCCAGAGAGCTCCTTCCAATTTTATGAGCAGGACAAATTTGGATTGTTGAATTGTACAAATTCTTTCCTTGAGATTCATGTTGCCCTTTTTCTTGTTCAGAAGCTGCTTATACCGCACTGGATTTTGATCATTTCTGCTTCTCAGGAATTCTATCAGAACAACAAAGTTAGCAGGGATTCCATTGCTCCCATATCCTCAACAAGTGTGAAAACTACAAGGCTTGAAGGATCTTTATTCTGGAACAATGCCACTGAGAATAGACTGGAAAAAGATCTTTAAGAAAATTTTTTTTAAAAGATCTGTAGGTTTGTCTATAGATAAAAATATTTCACAGGCCTTTGGAATAGTGCAACACAAACGTTGTGTGCTTAAATACTGTGTGACGCTGCCACCTTCTGGAGAGAGCTACTTTCCACATCCCACAGTAAGGTATGGCAGATAGATCAAGGAAGGGTGGGTTTTAATGCAGAAATAGTTACCTTGCTGGGAAAGAGAACTAATACCTGCTTTCAAAGATAGTAGGGAGGTTTTATAGGAAGGAAGCTCAAAGTTTAAACTCACTGGTGAAGTGTAAAATAGAATACAGTTGATGTTTCTTGAGCAGGAAGGGACAATACAAGTATCAGTCATACTACATGTTTTCCCATGTATTGCAGTTGCTCTTGGAGTAGGAGTTTCCCGTTACAGATTTTTCAGAAATACCTGATTATGCCTTTCATCCAAACATCTCAAACTGCTTAGTGTCAAGGAATCAGAGGCAATGAATGACTCATCCAAGATCAATGATGGGAAAGATCATTTGTCTGACTCCTATTCACCTATTATTATACCCATTCCATTGTGCTGCACTCCAGAAGTGATTTAGTATTCTGCCTGGATAAAGCAGTGCTTTCCAATGAACCTGCTAAGTCTTAAACCATAGGAGGCCTCAATTCTGTAAGCTGCCATGTGCAGGCAACCCTCTGTACTTACCTCTTAAAAGGAGGTCTCCAAAGGCACAGATGACCACAGCGTTCAGGCCTTACAAGGCTATCTAGTTAAAAATGTGGGTTAGCTCTCAGGTCAGTCCTATCAGGGTTCAGCTCCTTCCCTGGCTCAATGGTCTCAGTCTTATATCAGGGCGCAGTATCCATACTGTCCAGTCACCACAGGAATTCATGGTCAACCCTAACCCTTACTACCTGAGGTGTCTTCTCTAGGCCTTGCTTCCTTGCAAGTTAATCAGTTCCCCTCTCCATGGGCTCTGTACATGGAAATGCCAGTTTACTCTGCTCCTGGTTTCTCTGAAATCTCCATTGACTGCTCTCAGGTAACCCTTTAATGTCCCACCTCCCCCACCCGGATTCCTCAACCAATTCCTCACTTCAGGTGAGCCTTGGACTGGGGGAAACTTGTCCGAGGTGAGGCTAGAGCCAGAACTCCCTTAAATAGCCTGCCATCCTGTGACATCATCATAACTGCATGGAGGGCATAAATGGCCCTTTGTACGGTATCTTTTCTTCAGTGTTTCAAAGCCCTTTAAAACCTTAGGGCAACATTTGCCCCCATGCAGAGACTGCCCAAGGTCTATGCACCACTTGAATGCTCAAGAAAATGCTGCATAAATCTTGGGTGAAATCACCTCCAAGCAGGGAGCCTCCAGAAAGAGTGGTTTTCACCTGCTGATGAAATAGGCATCCCAACATGAGGTAGGTAAGGATATTTTCAGGTTATTGCTTTTATTAGCACAGACAAGACAAAATACAGACAGACCTTGCCTTACAGATTGTACTGTCTAGAGGAGACAGGGCATACTGGGAAGCCCAGAGATGGGAAGAGATAAGGATTTTAATTATTTTTCATAGCTAATATTGGCTTCTTTCTTGCAGGCAACACAGAAGAATCTCTTAAGGGAGTATCTGAATGAAGGTTAAGTAGTAGCTTGACAAGCCAGAGTAGAGGGGGAAGGTAAGGCACTGAGCATTTTTGCCCTGATTCTTAAGTATTTAAGTCAATGACTTTAAGGGCATGGCTGTGTCTACACTGTCATGAATTTCCGGAACTGCTTAAAATGGAATACTATTCCGTTTTCAGTTTTTCCGGAAAAGAAGCGTCTACATTGACAGGCTGCTTTTCCGGAAAAGCCCTTTTTCCGGAAAAGCGTCTGTGGCCAATGTAGACGCGCTTTTCCAGAAAAGAGCCCCAGTCGCCATTTTCGTGATCGGGGCTTTTTTCCGGAAAAGACTACTGGGCTGTCTACACTGGCCCTTTTCCGGAACAGTGTTCCGGAATAAGGACTTATGCCCGAGCGGGAGCAGAATAGTTTTTCCGGAATAGCGGCTGATTTTGTACAGTAGAGCATCGTTGCTTTTCCAGAAATTCAAGGGCCAGTGTAGACAGCTCGCAGCTTATTCCAGAAAAGCGGCTGATTTTCTGGAATAAGCGGCCCAGTGTAGACACAGCCCATGTGTTTAAAGTTAAACCTGCTGAATTGGGGCCTATGTAATTTTCTTACAGTTAAGCAGGAAGGCTCAAAACATTTAGGCACTTAACTCCCTGTAACACGGTGCGACTCACCACTGCAGTGTCTCCTGCTGGTCAGATGGGAGTTAACTGAGCACTGGAGCGCCCACTTCTGGCCGGTGTCTTACCTGCTGTTACTTGTTTTCTGTTAATGGTTCTATCACCTTATGTTAGAACCCATGTCCCTCCCAGACTGCAGCACCCTTCCCTCCATGGCAGTGCCCCCACGTTCTGGGGTCCTCCCCCTCAGAGAACCCCCAATCTCCATACCCACCTTGCCTCAGGTGACCCTACTGCCAGTCATCATCTAGCCCCTTACCTCAGGGGCAAACTGTAGTCTGACATGGCCACTCATCATAGGCAAGGGGGTGGGGACCTGCTGCCTCTGCCTGCCCTAGTATCCCTCAGACCTCTGTCACTGAGCTTCAGCCTGGAGCTCCCTTGGCTCACCCTCTCTTTCCTCAACACTGCTCTGTCCATGGTACCCTGACTATCAGGCAGCTAGGTCTTTCTCCTTCCAGGGCCGGAGTAAGAATGTCTCCAGCTTGGCCAGTCATCTCTTTTATACAATACCTCCTGGGATCTGATTGGCTGCCACAAGGCCTCTCATGATTGGCCCATAGCTAAAGCCCTCTCCCAGGACTGTTTTAATCCCTTGTATGCTAGGAGTCGGGTGACTGCCCCACTACACTATCACTCAAATCAATGGTAGACACAAGGTGCCTAATTAACTTTGAGGAGGTGGGCCATGAGTCCGTGACTGATGTGTCTTCACCCATAGTTCTTATAGCAAACACCCAAACAGGGACTTGGTATGGTTCTAAAGGCATCCGCTGCATCCCATTCCTGAAAGTGCACTTCTGCCTCGCGCCATGGAGTTTTACTTACTAGGAACAGACCACAACACATTCCCATAATGTTAGAGACAGTCTGGGTTTCAGAGGGAAGAATTAAAAACAAATTAGAGGTAATGAGCTCTAAACTTGTTCTAAATCCAATCAGGGCCTCAGTTTTGGCAAGTTTAGATGAGGAGATGAAGCAGGGTCCAAGCCTCTGAGCAGGCTATTGTGGAGGTCTACAAATATTTGAAAGCCACTTGGTGAGATAAGACAAGAGCTAAAGGGCAGGTTCTAGTCTTCCCCATCCCCAAACTACAGTGACCCCATATCCCAATATTATTGGGACTGTCCCAATATTAGGGGACAGGGTCTCATATACTCAACCTATATTATCCACTCTTACCCCAATTTTTCACATTTTCTATCTTGTCACCTTATCCCCAACACTACAGAAAAGGAGCAAGAATAACTCAGAGTTTTGGGGCTGATATGCAGGATTCTAGCCCAGATCTCATGTGGCTATTCAGATAGCCAAAACTTAGCAGCGTGAGGATGATACAGAAGTTCTGGAGTGTTCGTGTGCAAAGATGATCTTCAGGGGAAATCCCTATATTGTAAGAAGCTGCACTGGTGATTCAAAAAATAAGTCATCCCTCATCCTTTGGAGTTAGTTTTCAACCAACACCCCCTAATGATAAAAGGCAGTGTGTGTGTTTGTGCGGAGGATAACCTAGCAAGTACTTAGAAGAGAAACCTTCAAGGAAATCACAGGATGATGTGTGAAGTGGCCTTTCCGTCTGGGCTTTGTGTTAAAGTGTTGTGCTGCTGGGGTTGGTAGTTTCTTTTTGATGGGGAAGATAGAATTATTAGTTGTAAAATAAAATCCTGACAGCTCGTGGTCATTAAAGATCCAGTGTATGTGGTTACAGGAGTTAGTGTCCTGGTCTACATCCATCCTAAGATAATGGCTTTCTGCTTACATGCCCAACCATCATTTCAAGGACAACACACAGTATTCATGGGCACTTCCTGTCCTAAACTCTTGTATAATTAGCTTTGTAGAATTCAATTTTTATTATTCAATTTTGCTGGATAATAATTCAACCATTTTTCCTATTTTTATTGATTTTAAATTTTCAGTTCTGGGAAATTGGGGCAGTGTATCAAACAATAGAGGATAAGTCAATTTAATGACAACAGATGTTGAGATTTAAAAAGTTACATTTTATAATGAACTGCATAAATTGGCAACATGGGATGACAAAATATCCAAAGTAAATAGCCTTAAAACAAACTAACAAGTTTTCCCAGCATCATTTTTCTTATTTTGCGTATCTGCAAATTTTGATAATCAATGGGAACATTTGTCGGCTTGTCTGTATGGTGAAATTGATGTTTAGTGGCATTTACCAATAAAACTCTAAGTCTCTCAAGCCTAGGTATAATGTTGCTATTCCTTTTTAACAATACATAGGCCCCTTTTATTACAGGAGCCTCTGACCTTTATTCAGAAGATCTTGTGTGCTACAGTCTAGCCTTAGATAGCCTTACAACTCTGGGATAAATATAAATTTGGGCTCTATAGAGTGAACCTCGTTCTCCCACACTAAAACTTGTTTTAAACTGGTGTAAAACGAGAGACATCGAGCCTAGTGTGCATTCAAGGAGGGCATGAACCTCTTTATTACTAGTCCAAGACAATGAAAGAGGCAGCAGCTGTCAGATTCTACCCCAGTAGTGGATGAAATGATTCATGTCTACTTCTGAATGTGCTTTGAGATCCATTGTGATGAAAGAGTCCATATAAATGCCTGGTATATGTGTAAAGAGTCACTATGTGACTCGCTCGTGTACAGCTTGAATTTACCGGAGGAGAAGGAAGGAGTTTCTGGTGAAATTGAATCTCCAAGATTTGCTTATGGAGGGAGGAAAAATATCTCAGAAGTAGCACAGACATATGGGGTGCTAATGATACAGATACATCCTTACCCTGGTCCTGGTTGATAGCACAGTAGTTCCACTAGGTCTCCTCTATAGTGGCTGCACTCCCAAGCAGTGTTCCCTGTAAATTGTGTGCTTGCATAGCCACTCAGGAAAGATTCAAATGCTACCGAGATTATCAGAGTGCTCCCAACTTGGATTTTTTTATTTCCGTTGGCAGTGCATATTCACATGTGCGTTGGGGCACACAAAAATTATTCTGCACACAGAGATGGAAAAGATTAGAGACAACATTGGTCCCAAGCAGTAAATAATTTAAGCTAGATAGTGATACAGCATGATAGAGTTCACACTGTGGTCATCTTAAGGGATCATATAAAGAAATGAAATAAAGAAACAAAATGGTTAGTAAATTTCCCATTTTGCTCCTCCTCAGTCTTCATGCTGGGCTCAGCAGCAGTTCACATGGGTGGGCCTTTATGTCTGCTGGGGTGACTACATCCAAAAGTTAGCTCTATAGTCCAGATCACTAGTGGTGTTTAGGCACCTACCTTCCACGGCTTTCAGGGAAAGTTAGGAGCATAAGCACTGTGAGGCTCTGGGCCCCCAGACCCCATCTTGCAAATGTTGTCAGAGTAGTGCCATTGACTTGAATATTCAAACCCAGGAGTAAAGCCTGACTTCAATAAGACTCTGAGCATGGTTGATTTCAGATAGACTTTGAGGATTGTCACTGGGAGTTGGTGGCCTATGGGAACGGAGTACTTCATACCTGGTTAAAATCCATGCCTTAAAACTGTAGGGCTATGTCTACACTGGTGGATTCTTGCGCCAGAAATATGCACATTGCCGTTATTCCTGAAAAGAATCAGCATAGCGGCATTGCACAAGAGGGTTTTCTTGCGCAAGAAGGGGCAGTGTAGACACTCCTTCTGGCGCAAGAGCCTCTTCTGCAAAAAAATGGAGCCTCATTAGGTATGTAAATGAGGCTCAGCAATATTCCACGCTTAGCCTCATTTGCATATTTCTGGCACAAGAACCCGCCAGTGTAGACATAACTTAGCTGTTTACTCCATTTTCCCTTCACCACAAGCACTCTAAAACTCTATTCACTTCCACTTCACAGTGCTAAACAACTCGGGAGCACTCTTCTAACCCTATGAGGACTCACTCTGACCTGTGACCGTACCCTATGTGAAATGTACCATCAAAAATATTTTCAGCACAAGCATATGAAAAGGCACATCTGCAATGCACCTGCAGTCTGCTCTTTCAATTTCCAACTCAAAACCCTTCAGGGCATTTCTACCCCTTGCTCCCATAAAACAAATGATTGGAACTACACTAATTTATAGACCATGTTCGTTAGGTGACATTAGAAGCATGTGTACATTCAAGATGTATATAAATCTGGGCCCAGAGCAAGCTGCTACACCGTATCTTGGTTAGGACAACAGCAGTGAGATTGTATACAGGTCACCAGCTAAAACTGTTGAGACAGAAGTATAGATTAGATATACATACAAAAATTCTTTGCCATCCACATCCCTCATGCGGCACCAATCCACCCAGACAGAAAAGTGACAAGTTCAGTTTTGAATGTCAAAGGACTCCTCTGATGGGCACGTCTCGCTGTAAGCAGATGGTTAAAGCTTATCTGTAGGAATCCATTTACTAATCAAAATCTACAGTGTGTGTATTTTGGAAGGGGAAGGCAGCAGAAATTTGTATTTAAAAGCTGAACAGGATGAAGCCTAAGCCACTTAGCGCAAACTTGTTTGCAATGCACCACTAATCCCCTCCTCTCCTGTCTTTATTAACCTCCTGTGCTCTGCACCTGTGCAACAGATAATGCTACTTTGTTTGGATAGAGGATTTCCTCCCCGCCAAAGAAGGAGACTATCCAATAATGTTTTGAAAGCAGGTTGTGCCTCTTGTTGGACGTTTCGCCTCCTAAAGTTCCATGTAACTAATTTCCAGAGGGAATGGCCATTTCCCAATATTCCAAGCATTCATTTTCTATGGAGAAGGACTTTCAATTATCTACCTGATACTTGACACTCGACACACTTTGCAACAGATGATCAGCATCATTAGCTGATGTTTTACAAATGGGGAAACTGAGGCACAGATCAGTTAACAAAGAGTATCCAGCAGAGCTGTTCTCCACAAAGTATGCACACATTGTGTTTAGTGTCCAAGACTCACCCTCCTTGGTGTTACAGTAAATAAAACAAAAAAAATCAAACAAACCTTACACAGAATGTCACAATGTCCCCGGATATATTCTTCCCAAGTGCTCTTTTCACATAGAAATGTTCCAGTTTTAATAGTCCCCAGTGGGAGAGGATCAACTGTGACAGCCAAGTCAGTGGCAGAGCCAGAAACAGAATAAAGGTTTCCTGACTCCCAGTGCTGTGCCCGACTCACCACGATGGAGCCTCCAGCCGGTAGCCCTGGGAATTAGCTCGACAACTCACTGGATGCTTCCCTCTAGCTAGTGCCTCCCCGTGTTCTTGCTTCTCTCTCTTGTCCAGACTCGTGTCATTCTTGGACCAAGACATCTTCTTCAGGACACTGCCCTCCAGCAGTGCCCATTCCAGTGTCTCCAAGCTCCCTTCTGGGAGTAGGTGTTTATCCAGCTTCACACTCCAGGTTCCTTCCCTCGCAAAGGGCACCCAGTTCTCCTCCCAGGGAACACCAGTTCCCATGTACCCACCTTGCCTCCGTGACCCACTGCCAGTCTTCATCTAGCCCCTGCCTCAGGGACAAACTGCAGTCTGTAATGGCCACTCATCACTGGCAAAGGGGTGCGGCAAACCCTGCTGCTTTTGCCTGCTCTGGCTGCCTCTCTGCAGCCCTACTAGCCTCAGGCCTTGCATCAGGCCCTGCAGCCTGGAAGCTTGCTTGGCCAGAGCTTCCCCAACTCTGCATTGCATCGCATTTCATTGCAGCCAGGTCCCTCCTGCTCCCTATCCAGAGCAGCAGTAAGTTCTCTGGCTCCAGGAATCCTTCTTTATATAGCCCCCAGCTGGGCCCTCATTAGCAACAACTGTCTCAGCTGGGGCTTCTCTCTCAGCCCTTAAAGGGCCAGTGCAGGGCAAGCTCTACCATACGATTACGGCAAGTCACATCTTTAGAGAGCCTTCCACCGGAGTCAGTGGTTCTCAATCCATTTACCATTGTGAGCCACATACACAGCTCTGTGTTGTGAGCTTCAACCATGCAATACACATCCTACCTGGCCGGCCCTGAGGGTTATTACATGGGCTATGGCTGTGTGCTGCTTGGCTCTCCACCCATGGCCCACTGGTTTAAGTGCTCCCAAACATTAAATAAAGATGACTTGCAAAGAAAATAAATTGAGTTTGTGCTTCTTTAGGGTATATATAAAGATGGTCTTGAGGGTTTAGGTCATAGGTGGGATTTTTGTTGCGTATTTTCAAAATTATAAATTCAGATCTTGCTACCTACCCCTGTTCCCCCCCCCCCCCCCCCCAGAAGTGTCTATAGCTGACAGGAGAATTAGTAGGTCTGAGACAGAGAAAAACCATTCAATTGAAACTTGATGAGATAAGGGACATTTTTATTTAAACAATTTAAAAATATTTTGGCATTCATACCTTTGTATCTCAAACCATTCTTGTTGGCCCTGATTTGAGAAGGCATCCCTCTTACGCATGTGTTTCGCTTTAAAGCAGGAGCTGAAAGGCTTTCCTGAATAGAGCTGGAGTTTGTTTCAGTAGTATCCTCAAGGCCTCAGTCAGGCTGTACAAACCCAGCACACAGGACAGATCCTGCCCTGAAGACTGTACACTCTGAAACAGACAACACCCCAACCCCTTCAGCTGAGGGCACAAAAGATCTCAATCCATGTCCCTGCACCATCCAAAGAATCCTGCAGCCAAAACAGGAGAGACAGGATTATCCCTTTCATTAATGAAAATGACTGTCATGATCACGAGGGTTAACCAGCAGCCTGGGGACTAAGGGGTTAACCTTACCTAACCTGGTACAATCAGCCAAAAGGAATGTAGGTAGGAATTTCAAACTAGGACAAAGGAATGTTTGGTTTTTCCCTCCTTTGTCTCTCTAAGGGTATGTCTAAACTACATGGCTCCATCGATGGAGCCATGTAGATGAGTTTACTAGACACAGGAAAATGAAGCGGTGATTTAAATAATCGTTGCTTCATTTACATCAAAATGGCCGCCACGCTATGCCAATCAGCTGTTTGGCGGCACAGCAGGGCAGTCTGGATGCACTGCAGTCGACAAGGGAAGCCTTTGTCGACCACTCTGGTATGCCCCACAGGCCCTACTAGGCTAGGCACTGTACATAGCCCCTGTCCCCACAGAGCTTTCTGTTTAAACTGGAGTCTAAGCTAGCTCCTACTGATGTCAAAAGGAGCCTTTCCATTGACTGCAATAGGGGCTGGATAAGTAAGTCCTTAAAGGGGGAATGTACAAGAGGCTTGGTGTGCTCTGCCATGGATTCCACCCACCCAAAAGCCTAGCTGCATACTCGGAGCTCAGAACATTCACACAACAAAAAGTAGTTCTAGACAGTCTAAAAAAATCTCAGAGGGACAGCAATGCATCAGTTCTAGCCAGCTACTGCCCAGCATCAAATCTCCCATTCCTGAGCAAATTCGTTGAGAAGCTAGTTCTAGAACAGCTACCAGCTCATCTAATAGAGGCTAACGTTCTAGACCAGCACAATCTGGATTCAGGCCAAGCCAATGAGCCAAAACCAATTGAGAGGCACTGAATTCTGGTCTGTCAGTGGACATGTAATCCCTCCCATTCATTAACCCCGTGTAAGATTATTCAGCATAGGGGAAACCTTGTGACTTCTTACACAGCTGTGGGAGGCTAGGCCTGAGGCTCCTTGATGTGCTCTGCGTTCTGTACGATGTGTGGGCAACTCAGACCAGACCCACTCAGACAAACCACCAGGAACAGCCTTTATTCTGTAAAAAAACATAGAACAGGATCACAGTTCAACAGCTCCTCCTCTCTGCATGCAGCCTGCGAGCTGCTTCTAGCTCAGTCCCTGCTGAGACCCTGCTCAGTGCAGAGGGTACATGTCGCAGTTTGTAGTCCACAACTTGTAGTTCCCAGGGCTGTTGTTGAAGCACACTGGACCTTGGGCTACAGAGAGGAGATGGACATCAGTTCTCTTCCTCCTAGATCTTTCTGCAGCCACTGATGCTGCTGACCACGAGATTCTGCTCTCTTGTCTGAGAGAGGTGGCAGGGATCCAGGGAAATGAGCTAAAATGGTTTGAGTCCTTCCTGGAGGGACACAACAAATGAGTAATGATAAGAAATTGCACTTTCACCATCAATCCCCCGCTTGGAGCGTCTCACAAGGATCAGTTCTTTCTCTGGTGCTTTTCAAACATCTGTATGCAACAACGGGGTGAACTGAATGACATGCATCTGACGAAGTGGGTCTTTGCCCACGAAAGCTTATGCTCCTACACTTCAGTTAGTCTATAAGGTGCCACAGGACTCCTCGTCACTTTTGAATGGTTGCAAGTGTCAGCAATATGCAGACACCACGCTGTTCTACCTATCCTACCCCACGTATGACCGCACCACTACCACCAAGATCAGGAGTGGGCCATAATTTTTTTTTTGGGTGGGGGTGCTCCAAGATTTTGGAAAGTGGTCAAGATCATTTGTGCATGGGACAACATTCTTGTGGGGGAGGCCAGTCCCACACTATGGCTATGTCTACACTCGCGGCTTCTTGCGCAAGTAATATGCAAATGAGGCTAAGCATGAAATATCGCCGATCCTCATTTGCATACCTACTGAGCCACCATTTTTTTCAGAAGAGGCTCTTGCGCAAGAAGGAGCGTCTACACTGCCCCTTCTTGTGCAAGAAAAACCCTCTCGCGCAATGCCGTTCTTCCTGAAAAGTAATAGGTATAACAGCATTGCACAAGAGGGTTTTTCTTGCGCAAGAAGGGGCAGTGTAGACACTCCTTCTTGTGCAAGAGCCTCTTCTGAAAAAAATGGTGGCTCATTGGGTATGCAAATGAGGCTCGGCGATATTCCATGCTTAGCCTCATTTGCATATTACTTGCGCAAGAAGCCATGAGTGTAGACATAGCCTATGGGGTGAACTCCTCCAGGAACTAAGAACCATCATAAACGTCATCCCTTCCTACTCCACATTGCTTTGATCTTGCCTTCACTAGCACCCACATAGCGGCAGGTATATTCAATATATGAAATGAGTACCCCACCAAATCTAGATGCTCTATTGCACACACTGCTCTTTCCTAGGAGAGAGTGAGAGAATGCACATGTGACAAACATGTAGTCATGTGGTTTAACATATAATTGTAAGGCACTCAGGTATTAAGGTGATGAGTGTGGCCTTTATGGGAGTTATGCTCGTTTCCCTGGGTGGACAAGAAAAAATATAATAAGAGTAACTTCACTAGCAATGTATGCCTCTAGCTTTTCCCAAGTGTCACATAATCTGTTATCAGCTGAGTATGCAAGTACTTCTATCAGCACTGCTGAGTAATTATGTGATTATTTCAGCCCTTTAAATTACAGCTGTAGCTTAACCCTAGTAAGTGCAAGTGACATGGCAAAGATGAGTTCCTCTGCTGTTTGTTAATTGCAATTATGAAAAATCAAATACTCTGCCAGAAAACACAGCGCCACTCGTTAGTACTTTCCCTTTAATATCTTATTGTCACAAACAACATCAGAATGGCAACCATTAATAAAATAATTTCTTGTTAACGCATTGCTGTCCAATACCAAAGGCCTCAGAATCAATAGTTCCTCTAATCTTTTCCACCATGTGCGGATTTCTTTCATCCATTTGCAGAAAAATGTAATGTGTCCAGAAGCATGTGCAAATGTGCACCACCCAGAGAAACAAAAAACCTAGCTGTGGGCCCATGCGTGAAATGCTGAAACGTTCTCCACCCTCAGACCACAGTTCACCTATGGCGTCTCAGAACTATCCTTTGAATCTCTCATGAGAGATTGCACAAGCACACATCTTACAGGGAACACTGCTCAGAATGCCTTAATATAAATGTCTAAAAGCAAAATTGCAATAAACGAAGGTGCCATTGTGCTTGGTATTGTACAAACACATAAATAGAGACCGTTTTAGCAGTGAAGAGCAAAAGATCTAAATAAAGACAAAGGGTGGGAAGAGAAACAGGGGCACTGGAATTTGAAATCCAAACAAAACAAAACAAAAAACTAAACACACAAGAGGCTGGGGTGAAATCAAGAATGGAATGCAAATACCCTATGCACTGGATCTTCCATGTGACGTCTAAAAATCCATTGACTAGCAAGCTGAGGAGGGAAAATGGACAGCTCCTTACAAAAAGGAGAGTCATCAGGCTTGGTGGCAAGGGGCGGGAGAGCAGAGGATGTAGCCTACTCCTCAGTTTAAAGGCAGGCTGTGGGGCTGAAATATTTCTCACTTCTAATTCTGCACAGCCGTCTTCAGGGGTGGGTAAGGACAGATCTCCTGGCCTAGCACGCCAACCTAGTGAGCCAAAGTTGGAGATCCTCTCCAAAAGCATGTCCACACTAGGGAGTTATTTCAAAATAAGTTATTATGAAATAACTCCTGGAATAACAATTTTGAAATAGCGCTATTCCTCTTCACAAGCAGAAGTTATTTCGAAATAACAAACCTTTTATTTAGAAATAACAGGGTTGGTAGTGTGGATGCTCACCTTATTATTTCGAAATAACTTCCTAATGTAGGAACGCCTCCATGGTGTATATGGTTAAAATGGAAGGGAAAGTCCAGGAAAACTGAGTCAAAGAGGTTGTCATTTTTAATTCAGTTTACAACGTTGAACATTTTCAACAATGGTGAGCACCTCTATAGCTCACAAAATGAAATTTTATTTGTTTGACAATTTGTCCAAGTTGGAAATTAATGAAACATTTTTGTTGATATTTCACAATCCAAATAGTTTCTACTAGCTCTAGTGTCTAGGCTAAACCCACCTGCATGGCCTCTCTATCAGTGACCCCAGCACCTACATACATCTCCCTAGCACATGGGCGGGAAGTGGCATTGAGCGACTTCTGCACAGTGCATCCATCATGAAAACCGGAATAGGAAATCCAATATCTTGAGCCTCACTCTGAAGGATCATTCTGAGATGCCATAGGTGAATTGTGGCCTGAGGGTGAAGAACATTTTGGTGTCGTGGTGACCCAAAGTCCATTGAATTCAGTGAAAAGATTTCAACTGATGTCAGTGGTCTTTGAATTTTACCCAAAGTCATTTTAAATGGGGATGGACAACCTGTATGGTCTTGACAAGGACACAGAACAAGCTCCTTCAGGTGGTGTAGCACAGTTACATCTCCTTAAACTATGGAGTAATCTTGAACACAATGAGCCAAATCCTCGGTTGGTACGAGTCCATATCACTAGAGCCCTGTGCGGATACAAAAACGTCAATCCGCATCCGCCAGGTTCAGCTCTTCGTCCGATCTGCAATCTGGATTTTATTTCCATCTGAATTCAAACAGCAAGCCGCCTGGAGGGGACGGGGGAGGGAGCACAGATGAAGGAGGAGGCAGAAGGATTGTGCAGGGAAGAGCCAGGCAGCACCAAAGCATGGGCTGGGGGAAAGGGGCTCTGTAGGTCAGTGCTTACCAGAGGAGGGGGAAGGGGACTGGGCAGAGGCTGCACTCAGACCCTCCTGCAGGGAGATTTAGGATGGAGCTTGTTGTGTCCTTTCCCTGTCAGCAGTGCAGGGGCCTGCCCTGGTGCCCCCCTCCCTCCACCTGGCCGCGGGAGTGGGCGGGAGGGAGGAGGAAGGAGGAGAGAGCCCTGCACAAGTATATGCTTCACTGTACGCCAGGGGTGGGGAATCTTTTTTGGGTCGGGGTCTGCTGACCCACAGAAAAATCAGTCGGGGGCTGCTCACAAGTGAGAAGTGGGGGAAAACCCTCAACTGTGGCCCCCAGCTGAGAAGAAGAAAGACACTCCCCGCATTCCCCTTGCACACCAGAGCCTAGGGGGGCCCAGTTTAGTAGATTTTGTGCACTCCAATCTCAGGGGATTAGCAGGGGGGCTGGAGTACCAGTATGGGCTCCCCAATGCTATGGGGGGCCCTGAGCCTCGGGGACCAGATCCAGGCAAGCTGAGGTCTGCCCCCGGGCCTGAGGTTCCCCACCCCTGATATATGTGGATATGAAGCAATGTCTGCAGATATGCAGGGCTCTAAGTATTACTCCAAGGAGCTTGCCCAGTGTTTTCATCTGGTGCCTGCTTTACACATTTCCATTTGTGCTTTTTCCTCTGTTGCAGCATTGCTGAATCCCGGTCAGAGGCTGACCCTCCATCAGGCTTATGTAGTTGGTTCAGATACCAGACACATTAAGTCGTCCAGTCACTTCTGGGTATTTTATGGGATCCTGAAAAGGCAACCTATTAGAAGTGTTACTCTATTATAGATTGGGCCATTGATGGGATCAGCAAATATGGAGTCACATTCCGGAATGGATTACACAACAGGCTATTTGAAGAAGGAAACGGTTTTGAGTCAAATGCTTTCTGCTGGTAAAAAGCAGAGCTCTACAAAGTATCAAATGTGTTTATAGTACAAATGCCCTATGGATGGTTTAGATTTTTCCAAAAGTGACTGGAAGAAGCAATGTTATTGTTCTGCAACATGACATCATGGGTGATAAAAAAAAAAACAAGGCGAAAAAAAATCTGGTGATGAACTGCAAAATTAAGTTGCCTTCCAGCAACCCAATAAAGAGAGAAGAATATCTTCCATTTACAGAAGGAAGATGGAAAGTGACAGAGCTACCCTTTATGATCAGTTCCACTGGAGGCGGCTGGTGCCTCAGCCAATGTTAGTTTCACAGAGTCTCCACCCCCCCTCCCCCCCCAAAAAATAGAGCAAACCTTTATGAGTTAAGAAGTGATAGCCTGACAATATTTCACTGCAGGAATCAGCTTTTAAACATTAGCCTCTTTGCTAAGGCACATGGAAACCGGTCCTTAATCTATCTTAGGCAGTTCCTATTTTATCCTTTACCATTTATGACGAGAGTACTTCATGTGACAGAAATTTAAGGCCCGATTCTCCATCCAAGAGGAAAAAGTAGTTACCACTACTAAACATTTAGGAACACACCGCTGAAGCTCTTCAGGACTTTGTTTGCTGCGCGTCACGTTCAGTTTTCGTTGACAGCGCTTCACAGGAGCACACACTGAAAAGCTTCAGCTGTTGCTTTTTATAATCTTGTTGGGTTTATATAAAATGCACTTGTCTTATTTTAACTAATTGGAAAGTTGTTTTGTTTTGATTAATATTAATGAAATGAATATTGACAATTTCATGCATATAGTGCATGTTATCTGCAGATTTCAAAGCACATCATTGTCCTGTTTTACTGGTAAATGGAGTCACAGAAAGTGACACAACCTCACCAGGATAAGACAAGTCAATGCTAGAGCTAGGAAAGGATCCCAGGTGTTCTGGTTCCCAGAAGCCTCTGGGTACTTCCTGAGTGCAGTTACGTAACAAAAAAATTCCACATTTGTAAGTTGCATTTTCACGATAAAGCGTTGACAAAGCAGTACTGGTCTGACATGAACTGAAAGATACTGCTTTTTATCATTTTACAGTGCAAATATTTGTAATTGAAACTATGAAGTGAGCACTGTACCCTTTTATTCTATGTTGTAACAGAAATCGATATATTTGAAGATGTACAAAAACATCCAAAATATTTAATAAATTTAAATTGGTGTTCTGTTGTTTAACAGTGCCATTAATTTTTTTTTTAGTTAGTCATGGGAATTAACTGTGATGACTCAACAGCCCTAGTTTTCATTTAAGACACTGAACCTGTAAGTCAAGAGATCTGTGGCACAGCTGGGAACTGAACCCAGACATCCTGTGTGGCCTTGGGCCATTGACTGTAGGGACTGATTTAAAGGTACATGGGTAACCAATGCCTAAACTAATTGATTTCAGCCCCTAAGTATCTTTAAAAAGCCTTAGTCTCTCTATCATCTGCAAAATGGGGTTAGTATTCCTACTCTCCGTCTGCCTTGTCTGTACAAATTGTAAGTCCCTGAGGCAGGGACCATCTATAACTATATTCAATGCCTACTGCTGCAGTCTCCAGGTGCTGCTGTAATACAAATCATAATTTCTCCGGTGGGAGGGGAGAAGACAAGGCACCTGCTCAGAGTCACCTTACTGCAACCCTGAGGCAGTGTTAGCTGTGGGGACTCCTTCCCCCATCTCATGTGACAAACCTCAGTGCACAGCCCTGCTTTTTGTAGCAGAATTTAGACCCACTGTTCAGCAAAGTACTTAACTCAGGAGTTCTCAATTTTTTTTGTTGTGACCCCCTATGAAAATATTTCAGACTATGCTGACCTCTGCCCCAAAAGTGAAGACCCCTCTTCACCATATCATGCCATTTTTCTTCTCTATTGCTGCTGGCAAGGGCTCTGCCTTCAGAGCTGGGCACCCGGCCAGCACTCACTGTTCTTGTGACCCCCTACAATCGCCTTGTGGCCCCATTTTGCATTAGGATTCCAAGTTTGACAAACGCTCATTTAAGCACATGAATCATCCCATCTCTATTCAGCAAAGCACTTAAGCAAGAGCATATGGAAAGCAAAACCCATACTTAAATGCTCTGCTCAGATGGGCTCTTAGCCCTACAAACCTTCCTCCAACATGGCATGTTGCCACATAGGTCAGTTATTGTTTTTAATTCCACTTGTGATACGTGTAAAAGATTAATGAGATATAGCTTCTTGATTTAGAATATATTTCAGACATTCTTACTTCAGATCATTTGCCCTTCTCTCGCTGGGTCATGTTAGCAGCGTGATTTATGGATATTTATTCCCCAAAGCGGTGTTTGAATACCGATGGAGTGAATATTGATGCTGCTAAAGCCAAATAATCAATGCACACTTAACGGCATGTAGGATGTGCTCAACTACCTGACAGTAGTTTGGAGGCAGAGAGGTGGACAGCCAAGATCCTTTTGCTGGTTCCTTGAACAAGGCGTGTGCTTCAGTATTCACACTGATTTGCTGCAGACACATCAGTGATAAACAACTTAGAGCTTCATTCTATATGTGGTACCTGATTTTCCAAGATCTACAGACACTGTGGACCAAAGAGGAACCCTGAAAAGCACAGCTGGAGAGTCTTTTCCAATTTAAAGGAGTATTCCCTCAATGAGGGAAGTAACACAGTATTAATTTCAGAAAACAATGTAAACAGGGTTCATAAACATAAACCATGAGTCAAAGACCCATGCTCAAGTAGGTTGGGCAGGGCCCTTTTCCTCTCAGGCTCTTAAGTCCAGCAACCTAAACGTCCCCTTCACATGCCTAACCCTTCTCTGCACCCCACTCACAGTTGCTGTCCTTGGTCAGTGCAGACCCAGAGTTCACCTTGAGTGAGGGTCCTTCCTCCCTGCACTGCTTGCTCATCGCCCTGCTGGTCACTTGCTCCTGACAGCCACCTGCTTACTGCGCCTCTCCACCAAGTCATCTGCTGGCCATTCATCACATCTCTCCACTAGCAACCCACTGGCTGCGCCTCTCCACCTCACCAGCCAGTCGTTCACCAGCTCACTGTCAGTCACCTTCTGCTGACACATACCTCTCTGCTGTGCACATCAGTCATTTTTAGCTTTATCAGACAGGGCAGAAACACAGTCCCTACCATAATTTATTTCAGCCCTGACTGAACATTTATCATAATAAAGAGCTTTCTAATGAAGCCTATTTAGCTCTTTCTTTAAACAGTGGGGGAACCAAGGTAGGACCCTTGGAGGAGAGTCCACACCTCCTTGTTGGGACACTTGTTCCCACCCTTACTTTCACAGGGCTCCTGCATTTGAACCCCTGGCCAAAGGCAATCCTTTTCACTGAGGGTTACCCCTCATTTAGGACAGGCTAAACACACTCCTGCTTCCCTGTATTCCTACAGTAACTACAACATTGGTAACAGCATTTCACTACCCCTGCATTCAGTCCTAAAGCGATTTGTGACCCAACACCTGCTGAAGTTGATCACTTTGAGCAAAACACTGCCCTGCCTGTTGGATATCTAAGCAAAGCAGGAGCAAACGGCATTTACATAAACACACCCAAAGTCTCTCCCCCACCCGCTAGCTGTCAGGGAAGAATTCATTCAGGCTCTGCTTATATTTAATATAATTACTGTGTTAAATGTATTGTATGTGTGTGGTTTTTTTCTTGGAAGTCTCCAATTATAATTATCTGTCAAGTAAGTACAGGTTACTCTGTGATTAGAATTTTCCTCCCAAGGTGCCCTATGGACTCTGCCAAGAGGAAGCAAAGTGGAGGTGGAGCAACTGTCATATAAATTCATATGGGAAGAAAAAGAAATTACACCCTGCCAAGTGGGTGGTGGTATCAAGAAGAACCCAGGTCTGTTCATCAAAATCTGCAAAGAGATTGGCTCCAAACAAGGTAACTGGGTGGCTAGGAGATGCTACACAACCTAATGAGAGTTAAGATAGAGTTTGATAAATGTATTAAAGGCATGACATGATTCTGTCGCCTTCAATAGCAGGTGGCTGGGTTGATAAGACAGATGGTCCTTTCCAGTCAGTTCTATGTCTGTATGAAATATGCAAATGGTCCCATTGAACACAACAGAAAACACTATAAAAACTACAGAATTAAACAGAGAATAATATCCCTAAGTTCGGGTTTTGATCCAATTTAGAATTCCACAGCAGAAATACAGTTTTCTATTACGTTTTGTATTGTGTTTCCAAAATCCTATCAAACAGTTATAATTTTCCTACAGGGCTTTTCCATGAGGGGACTATCATAGGATCATTTATCGTTCTTGGGTTTGACACAACAGAATGAATACTAAGGATGCTGCTGGTTTCTAAACTATAACAGTCCAGAAGACAAAAAATAATGAAGATTTTCAACACACCAAGTGTAATGTTTTTAGCACATGAGCATAAAATATCTCCCATCAGTGAAAATCCAATCTCTACCAAGAGGTGCATGATTCCCCCTACCTTCCACAGCTGGAAAATTACAGTCAAGTGAGCTACAAAGATGATAGGATAGCTCATGCAAATAGAAGTGCAGAATCCAAGGGGACACAGCTGTAAAATCAGTAGCATGAATAAATGTCCATATAATGCAACAAAACTCCAACTGCTAAAAAGCTTAGCAGTGCCTAACAGCTGGACAAAATATTTTCTTTCCTGCTAACTTTTAATAGGTCCTAATTAAAGCTGGCAACTTTCCATGAAATCAAAAGAACTAAAGAGAGTCCAGCTCTCACATTTTCAAGCTTCTGAGCCCTTCCCTCCTCCCTACCTATCTCCACCCACATGGGGGATTAAATAGTAAGTCGAGACAAGATGAAATGCAATGCTCCCGCAGTTTTGTTTGATTTATTAAATGAGAGAAGTAACCAAGTGGGAGGAAAATAGGTCAAATGTTCCAGTACGTTATAAAAAGCTAAAGACGTTGCTCCTGCTTTTTAACATTTCTTTTAAACACGTGCCACTCAGGGTAAGAAGGCAAATGAGATTTTAAGGGGAAATAAGTCACATTCTGAAGGGGGAATAGGTGAGAGAAGGGGATCACAAAGAGATGGCAAACAGCATGGACAGCAGCTGAAAGGTACATCAGAGGCATGACATTCTCACCTGACCAGCAGACAGTACAGCTCATTCAGAGTGTAGCATTTATAACAGCAGCAGCTGCCATATTTACAAGACAAAACGCTATCCATTAGACTCTCCCATTAAGCCCCATAAAACATGGGCACAAGGAACATTTTCTCCTGAGTACAATAAGGGCATAATGAAGTTACTGGACAAGAAAAGGCTAGTTCCTCCCCCTTCTCTCCCTACACACATGCCTTTCCTGCTTCAGCATCTGTCCCACCTTTCTAATTTGTCTCTCTGTCCTTTGGTTCCATCTTTCTCCATAAACAGGCCTCACTGTCTCAAACCTCTCTTTGCTGTTTGCTTCAGTGGCCTGATTAGCTGTACTGCTCCAGCTATTCCCATCTGCAACCAAAGAGTCTGTCCTCCCTTCCACTTAAAAGACAGTGCTGTAGTCACTTGTGGTTCCCCACCCCCCGCCAGTCTGGAATATTGTCATTTGCTTTTAATTGGACTCTCCTGGGAAAGAACCTCGAAACTGCAGCAGTTGCAAGCATCCCTGCCTACCAGCTTCTAGGCACAGGAAAAGATAAGTGGCAATGCGAGTTTTCTGTGATTGGTGCAGCTAGCTGGCTAGGTGCTCATCTCCCCTTAACACCTGGCAGAAAGTCATGAAAAGATAACATAAGAACATAAGAACGGCCGTACTGGGTCAGAGCAAAGGTCCACCTAGCCCAGTATCCTGTCTGCTGACAGTGGCCACCACCAGGTGCCCCAGAGAGGGTGGACCGAAGACAATGATCAAGCGATTTGTCTCCTGCCATCCCTCTCCAGCCTCTGACAAACAGAGGCCAAGGACACCATTTTATCCCCTGGCTAATAGCTTTTTATGGACCTAACCTCCATGAAATTATCTAGCTTCTCTTTAAACTCTATTATAGTCCTAGCCTTCACAGCCTCCTCTGGCAAGGAGTTCCACAGGTTGACTACACGCTGTGTGAAGAACTTCCTTTTATTAGTTTTAAACCTGCTACCCATTAATTTCATTTGGTGTCCTCTAGTTCTTCTATTTAGGGAACTAATAAATAACTTTTCTTTATCGGCCCTCTTCACACCACTCATGATTTTATAGACCTCTATCATATCCCCCCTCAGTCTCCTCTTTTCTAAACTGAAAAGTCCCAGTTGCTTTAACCTCTCCTCATATGGGACCTGTTCCAAACCCCTAATCATTTTAGTTGCCCTTTTCTGAACCCTTTCCAAGGCCAAAATATCTTTTTTGAGGTGAGGAGACCACATCTGTACACAGTATTCAAGATGTGGGCGTACCATAGTTTTATACAGGGGCAGTAAGATATTCTGGGTCTTATTTTCTATCCCTTTCTTAATAATTCCTAGCATCCTATTTGCCTTTTTGACCACTGCTGCACACTGCGTGGAAGTTTTCAGAGAACTGTCCACCATAACTCCAAGATCTCTTTCCTGATTTGTCGTAGCCAAATTAGCCCCCATCATACTGTATGTATAGTTGGGATTATTTTTCCCGATGTGCATTACTTTACACTTATCCACATTAAATTTCATTTGACATTTTGTTGCCCAATCACTCAGTTTGGTGAGATCTTCTTGGAGTCCCTCACAGTCTGCTTCTACCTTGACTATCCTAAACAGTTTGGTATCATCTGCAAACTTTACTACCTCACTGCTTACCCCTTTTTCCAGATCATTTATGAATAAGTTGAAAAGGATTGGTCCCAAGACTGACCCTTGGGGGACACCACTAGTTACCCCTCTCCATTCTGAAAATTTACCATAGCTAGCAGCTGAAGCAAGCCAACTTTAAGCTAGAATAAGACACAAATTTTGTACAGTGAAGGTCACCAGTCATTAGAACTACCTACCATGGGGATGTGGTGGATTTGCCATTAATGAAGACTTTACATTAAGAATGGATTGCTTTAGCCTGGTCTCATCCCCCTTCCAAACACTGTAGTGGGAGGGGTTGTCCAATCCCCTCCCCCAGGGTCCTTCCCCATTTCACCCTTCCCGCCAGACACCTGCAAAACAATTCTCTGTAGTAACTCAGAGCTCTCCCCATCTCATGTCCCATCACCAGCCATTGGAGCTATTTGCTGCTGGCAGCCACAAATCGGCTACTTGCCATTGTAATGACAGTCTTGTCATATCATCCTCTCCATACAGTCAAACTCAGGGTGTGTCTATACTGCACCGTTTTACTGGAATAACAGCCATTATTCTGGAAAAACAATACAGCAATAGCATTATTTCGAAAGAAAATCAAAATAACAGAGGGCTTTTTCCGATGTTGGTAAACCTCATTTCTCGAGGAATAATGTCTCTTCCCAAAAAGATCTTTCGGAAGTGGGTATGTGTGGACGCTCCACTGCTGTTATGTTGCAATAGCTCCTCACCAGGGCTATTCTGAGTTGTTCCTCCCCAGTGCCTCCTGGGGCTCTAAATTGAGATAGTGTGTCCACATTCAGGGAGCCTGCCTCAGACTAATTTTGAGGCGTCCCTGTAGTGTGGACACTCTATTTCGAAATAAGCTATTCCGGAAGATATCTTCTGGAATAGTTTTTTCCTGAAATAAGCTTGCAATGTAGACATACCCTCCATCTTGAAGCCAGTTAGCTTGAAGTGGCTGACCTTAAATGGCTATTCCAGAACTTTGCTTCTCTGATGGCTAAATGCCTTTCTCTAATTTCAAATCTAAACTTATTGCTGGCCATTTTATATCCATTTATTTATAGTGACATGCTTAGCGATGCTGTAGCATGAGCGGCATTGCATAAAGTCAAATAGCTGCTTGTGCAGAAGCTACCAGATTTCAAGGCTTGGTTACTAGCACAGACATGGAGACTCAGGCTTTTGTGGGATTTCTCTGAACCCTTCCCAGCACCACTGCTGAAGACATCAAGGCACATGCACCAGGTTACAACTGTGAAACTGACCTAGAGGAGAAATATAGCGAGAGCCAGTAATGTCACTGCTTCAAAATGTCATCTTGTACCTTCAACTCAAGAGGAAATTTCTTCCTTTCCTCCTGGGTAAAAACCTGAGACCTGTGATCCAAGCATTTGGCCCCATCAGGCTGGATTACTGTCCTTTGCTGTCTCTGAAGCTGCTAGTTTCACTCTTCTGCCAAGTGTAGCCTGCAGCAACGAGGGTTTAGTATTCAGGGGTTCCTTGTTAAGAACACAGCACAGAACCAGCTCAAGCCCCCACCCACAAATTACACACCACCCTCGGGTGCCTCTACACATTTCCCCTCTCACAAGCTCTTCATGTGTGTATAGAAAAAAAACTTTAAATAAAAAGGGGAAGATCACCTGGCATTAATGTAGGAAATGCCACAAGCATGGTTCAATAAGCATAAAATCATGAGCAAAACACCCTCTCCAGAGTACACTGGGTAGAGTCTTTTGTCTCAAGTTCTTAAGTCCAAACAGACAACAGTTCTTTAACCTGCCCTTCCCCACTCCCTCCACTGCAGCCCACTCACACTTCTTGTCCTTTGTTAGTGAAGACCCAGAGCTCGATGGTTTCTTGACCCCTCCTTCCCCCCCACTTTGGGGAGGGAGAGGGGGAAGGAACCTTGTTCGCTCTGCCATCTACTTCACCATCCGCTGCTCTGCTCCACTGCAAACTCTGGGATGTCTTAAGATCCTTCTGCTTAACACAGCTCTCGGTGAATCCAGCTATTACAGGCTGGGCAGTTCCACCGGAGGCACTGTCCCAAAGCAGGCCAAATGGTTAGGCCTGGTGGATCTTCAACAAAGGACTATCAGTTGAATCTTACTCAGCTCTACCATTGCACAGGCAAGAAAGGATGACATGGGGCCTATGGCCCTTAGAGCCCATACCAGCAGGTACCTGGCCTCACCTTCTCTCATCTCCATGGGCTTTTGGCACCCTTAAGTCCTGCCTAGCAAATGCAGGTCAGCCGAGGTAAGTCCCCAAACACAGATCTTCTGCCCTTTAGTCATACATCAAAGGTCACAACCCTTTATTACTCCTGCCTCCAAATAACAAAGGGGTTTGCAATCTAACATTAGCCAAAAGTGATCATCTGGGCACAGCAGCCCCATCATGGTGAACACAGAGGCAGACCCGGTGAGTGTCTGAAGTCTTCTCCTCTGGCTCATCATGAGATGTCATGGCAGAGCTGATTCAGAGCCTGCAGATGATAAAGACTGTATCTGCTTGCCTTCTCCGTGCTGGAGACCCTGGCTGTATGTCAGCTACCAATGCCAGTTTAAGGCTTTGATCCTACTCGTCAATGCCATGGATGGATCAAGCCCCAGCTACTTCAAAGACCAAACAGTGGCATATAAAGCCCCACAAGGGCTGTGCTGTTCTGGGAAAATGCACATCATAAGACCAGGATGGAAGCTGGGGACAAAGCATTCTCAGTGGGAGTTAACACCTCCCCTGCTTAGTGAAAATCCCACTAGATGCCTATTTGCAACTTTTACATGCCTAAAATACCTTTGAAAATCTGGCCCCTGGATATTCTGGTGGTGGGTGGCCATATAAAGCATGATGTGGGGCTGATAGCATGCTGTTCAGGCTGGCTGCAAACAGTTCTGCATCCCTTCAGCCTTATAGAAGGCAGTACAGTGATTTAAGAATAACCCATTCTCACCTCCCCACCCCAAACAGCAGAGGAGCTTGGCTGTCTGTTGGAGGAATTAGAGCAGATTGGCTGCCAGGAAAACGGCCCATTGTAGTGCATCTCCTTTCTGACACTCTGATCTTGCATCATTCATGTCAATGGTTGTTTTGACCGCACTGATCATAGGTTCAAGTTCTAAAGCCCGAATCATCAGAGGTATTTAGGTTTCTAATTTCCATTGACAGAACCAGAAATTAGGAGTCTAAATATGTTTGAGGAGCTGAGCTTTATTGTTTGCACTGAATGAACACAACAAAATGGACAGCTGATCCCCTTAAGATTTAAAGTTTATAATATACAGAAAAGTCAGGCATAGATATGACACAACCACACCTCAAACACTCTATGGAAAAAATGGTGACCCATAAGAAGAATGAAACCCATTCTCTAGTCTGGCAGTAGAGTAAAATGGTAAAATATTGCAAAATTGTAAAGGGATCTGAAATTTCTACTGTGTTCTCTCTCCCTCTCCATTCCCCTGAACAAAACACTACATCTTATCCGGTAGTTCAGAGCCCTAAAAACTGTTGGGGATTTTGGTTTTAGAATTTTATAATGACAATGCTCCCTACAAAATATTGCCCCATAGTGTCCTATAAAAAGCTGTGTGAAAATGCACCACTTTTCTTTTCCAAAGATTTTTTTTTCTTCTGTTTCATCATCACCACCAGACAGATCTCTACTAAGAGTCTAGATCACATCCCCTACGTGAAGAATCTCTCCAGAGTGGGGATCCGAATCCAGCACATACCTCTGCATGGGCAGGCCCCTGTGTCCATACTGCGCTCATGGCAAGCTCAGCTGAGCCCACTTAAATCACATGGCAAATGCAGGAATCAACTTGTTAACTGACTCATGTTTCAAAACCTTTTCTTCCTTGTTATCTGTACCTGTTAAAGGCATTCCTGATAAAGGAATCATTTGTAATTAAATAATGTTTTTAAAAGCCCCTGTTTGACCACTTATCTAACTCCTCTCAATTATTCCAGTCCCTGTAACACTGTGAAATGGCAATTACTGGAGGCACTAAAATCTATACATCTGCCTGTCTATCTAGGTACTTACTGTAGTATTTGGGCACTGATTCCTGCCTAAATTCCCCTTGAAAACCATTTATTACTCTAGTCCTCAGCCAGGATTAGGACTCCATACTGCTAGACATTGTGATATACACACAATAAAACAACAGCACTTGCAGGAAACAAATTGCAGTCCTAAACTCTGATCCTGCAAATGCTTATGCCTACAAGTATTTCTCCTGAGTTCAAGGTGCCTGCTCACATGCACAGGTGTTCTAGTCTCTTTCTGCATAGGTTCTTACCCCACACTTACCAGCTTAGTATCTGAGCTCCCGTTCTCTCATCCTATACCCAAGAGAAGTGAGGACAATGGAGCATCTTGGTCTGCTTTTGGGGGGGGGGTGGCTTTGATTTAAAATACATTTTAGGGAGCTGTTTGTTTATTAATCTACATGTTGCTCTGTATTTATGTTGGAGAAGGCAGGTCAATGGTATTTATCTTGCTCTTGGAGCAGAAATTGGCCTGAGGTCTGTGCTGGTCCACATACATTCTTTGTCATTTTATTCTTTCAAAGTGTTCTGATTTTAATGTGAGCCATGTGCTCCCCAGCCCTCCAGCTCCAGGGGCATGTTGACCACTTCCAGGAGCAGCGAGGCTGGGCCAGGCACGAAGTCTGCCTTAGCTCCACTTTCCCAAACAGAAACCACTCAGTGTGTACCACTCTGTGTACACCACTCAGTATGTGCCACTCAGCGGGCGGCTGCAGCCCAATCTCAGTCCCCTCTGTTCAGGTAAAATGGAAGGTTCGAGAATGTGGCCAGCCCCAGAGAGGTGCAGAAACAGGCAACTTTGTTCTGAATATCTTTTAACTTTTATTAGAAATGCTTTTAACTATAACTTTTTATTCATCAGCTTTTTACATGCGTGGGCGCCAGATAACTATTAACAGTAACAATAAACAAACTGCAATGCAATAGAGGAAAATACCTTGAGGTTTTTCCAAGTCCCAATAATTATCAACAACACCCCAGGGATTTTTATCAGTTATATTTACATTAATTTTACTCATAAGGTCTGACATCTATCTGAACTCCTAACTATACTATTTAACAAACTTCTAACTAACTTACTCTTAACACTATTAATTATCAAACCTTTAACTAACTTTACACAGCAATACTCACACTTATCGGACATACAAGGGACAACAGAGACAACAGCATATTCGTTATTCGTTACGCTCTGCGGAAGATTCATTAGCTTCGGTGAGCGGGAGGGGGCCTTCGGGTGATCAGCCCTCAGAACCTGGCTCGTGTTCTGCCTTCCAAATTTTCGGGAACCCTCAACTGGATGCAGGAGGGGTAGCTGCTTTATAGAGAGAGCAAGAGCTTTCCCGCGCTTACTTGTGATAGGCTTAACAGATTCTGTCTGCCTAGTGGCAGGCTGAGGGGGAAAGGGAGGGGGTGAGATGGCCCTTGACTGGCGCGAACTTTGCATGACCCTTACCTGCCTGGTGTTTTACTCCTGGTTTTTACTGATCTTAAGTCACATAGTGCAGGATTTTTGGTTTGAGGGGAAGGTAATCTTGGGCTAGGAAGGCGATGCGCACGAGGCCTGGCCAGAAAAGAGCCTGCTTTTACGCCCTCCCAGAGCCAGCACCCCAAGCCCCCTCCTACACCCTGAACCCCTCACAGAGCCAACCCCGCAAACCCCTTCCTGCATCCCAAACCCCTGCTCCGCCCAGACCCTCCTCTCTGAACCAGCACGGTATACCCTCCTCCCCCAACATTCCGCCCAGCTCATGCTCCAAAACTCCCTCCCTGAGCTTGCACCCCACAGTGTGAGCATGGTCAAAATCAGTACCCGCCATCCCTTTCTGCACCTGACCTCTCAAGCCCCGGACACACCCCACCTCCTCCTGAACTCCAACCTGCTGCCCCAGCTTGGTGCAAGTGAGTGAGGGTGGGGGAGATCGAATGATGCGGAGGCCTGGAGCAAGCAGAGTATGGCTTGAGAAAACGGTGGTGCTTCAGGGAAAGAGCAGGGTAGATCCTGGATTGTCCTTCAATTCAAAAAGTGATCTTGAGTGTAAAAAGGTTGGAGACCACTGCTTTAGCTGCATCCCATTAGTGAAAAGGGCTGAGTGGCCCCACACCTCTGACTCTTAAAGGCCACCCTTTTACAAGGCCCCTGTTTGTAATAAGAAATAAAGTGAGGTGTCCAATTAGCCCTAGATTTTGGAAGTTCTCAGACTGTGGGGGAAAGCGGTCAATCTGAAAAAACTAGGGATGTGAAGGACTAGTCAACTATTAAATAAGAAAATGCCTGATGGCGGGGGGGGGGGGGGAGAAGCAGCGGGGAGAGTGTAGCACGGCAGGGGGTACTTCAAAGCAGCAGCGCTGAGTGAAGCCTGGGGCCAGACCCCGGGCTCCACGTGGTGCTGCCACTTTGAAAAGCCACGGGGTGTCTGGAACCAGTTGGGGTGTCCCCAGGCTGCATGCAGCATTTCAAAGTGGCAGCGTCGCATGGAGCATGGGGTCAGTGGGGAGTCTCCAGCTGACCCCAGGCTCCTCTCAGCGCTTTCGCCTTTGGGTTATTGCTACACTTCAAAGGCACAGGCGCCCTATCGAATAATCAAATAGTTGATGCAAAATGCCCGATACTTAACATTCTTAAAAAAAACCACACATAGACACACACATACACACATCACACCCCCAACACTAATCATCTTTTTGTTGTGTGTTTGTACAGCACTTAACACAGTGGTGTCCCAGCCCACCACCGGTACTTACAACCACTGCTACAATACCACAGAATACATTCATCTTTCCTATTCTTTTTTTCCAGGTTAGCAATAGTGGGAAAAATGATTTTGGCTCCTCCTTTCAAGCACAGATTCTATTTCCCATTGAACAATGCAGTCCCTGGTGGTTCATTTTGCCCATTTATTTTTATTGTCCATGCACTTTAGATTATGCTTAGCTCTGTGATACTTAATGTATAGATTTTATTTTTATGGCACCCCCCCCAAAAAAACTGCCCAGAATTAAAGCAGCAGGTAAGATAAATTAAGAGGGCATGGAAAAACCTTGCATTCCTTTCAGCCAATACTTTCCTAACCAGACAGCAAAAGCAGTTCTCACTTTTCATAGAAGGAAAGCTGAGCAAAGTTCCCAAATCTCATAGCAGCAGGGCACTCAAGATAAGACAAGGAAAATATTTCACTCATAAGGAAACTATGCTCCTCTCATTGTCAGGGCTCTGTTCTCTGGAATCCAAGGCAATAATTACAGCAATTTGTAGGTAATTATTTGTTAATTAGAAACAGTCTTGCTGGGTATAGTTACCAATTTCCTCTCCTGGCTGCATGGAGCTTGTACAAAGAGACCCTGGGGGACTGGTGATTTCATAGATTCACTTTGAAAGGTGGGTCATCTGCTTCCTCTCTGTGCATCATAGTAGGATGGATTAATTATC
This sequence comes from Pelodiscus sinensis, assembly GCF_049634645.1. NCBI lineage: Eukaryota > Metazoa > Chordata > Testudines > Trionychidae > Pelodiscus > Pelodiscus sinensis. The sequence goes on from NC_134711.1 coordinate 316,283,953, forward strand.
CTTAGGTATCCCAGGTTGATGGATGCTCAATTGTGCCTTGAATATTTCCAGTTAGGGTGATCACACCATCTCAGTCTCACCACAGCTTGTTTCACTGGGTAATTTAAAGAACTGTGCAAAGATCAGTTCATTTCTGCCCATCGGTATTTAAAGACTATTTATTATGGTGGCAGATATAAGGGCCCAATCTTGCAACAAGTAATTCCATTGAGTTTAATGGTTCTACTAGTGTGAAGTAGCCCACCCACCAGGATCTGCTATAGAACAATTTAAATCCTGTGTATAATCAGGTCTCCATGACTGTGTCACTTCTCTATTCCACTCTACATTGGGTTTATCCTTGGAATGCTACTTTTCAAAGCATCACTGAGTTTTATCCTGTGCTGGTTTATTTCTGGGATGGGCAAGTCACTGAGGCCTGAAACCCAGGTTTTGGTTTATGTGAATAAATCTTTTAGACTAATTTATAATAGTGTCTGATATACATGAAAAGTTCACAGACCCTGGTCGTCAACAGATGGGATTCCAGAAATAAACCTGCACCCTTAGGGGCTAAAGGCCTGTGCTTCCACTGCATGAGCTAAAAGCCAACTGCCTGTTAGCTAAGGCTGCAGAGCAGACTTCACTCTTTTCAGTGGTCAGTGTCTCTGGGTTGCATACAGATGTCTTTAAAATTACCTAAGCCTTGCCCCTGCACTGCTTAAATCCAAGGGTGCTCAGATACTACTATGATCCGTAGAGCTGGGGTGAGAAATGAATTCCCCAACCCCCAGGACAGATTGGCAGAAACCCTGGGCTACGTCTATATTGCAGTCTTCTTGTGCAAGAACTGGTTTGTGCAAGAGTTTGTGCGCAAGAGCGCGTCCACACTACCATGTGCTTTTGCGCAAGGGCATCCATGGCAGCATAGACATGCTCTTGCGCAAGAAAGCTTTGATGGCCATTTTAGCCATAGGGGTTTCTTGCGCAAGAAACCTCTGTTGCCCATCCACACATGCCTTTTTGCGCAGGAGCTCTTGAGCAAGAAGGCTTATTCCTCATGGGGAGAGGAATAACTCTTGTGCAAAAAGCCCTGTGTTCCTTCAATTAACTGTACTTTTTTGGGGGCAAGAACGGGCTTATAGTGTGGATGCTCCACAAGTTTTTGAGCAAAAACTCTGCAGTGTAGATGTAGTCCTGGGGTTGTTTTGTTTTTGTCTTCCTCTGCGGCATGGAGCACAGCTCACCTGTTGGGATCATCCAGGCATCTCTCACCTAGGCAGTTTCCTGCCATTACAGGGGCCTTAAGCACCAATGGCACCTCGATCTCTCCTGTTTTTTTCCCCAGTAACATATGAAAGTTTTGATCTATCTAAAATCTCTGGGTTCAATAGACGGGTACATATATAAAATTTAGTGGCCTGTGATATGCAGGAAATCATATTGAAAGAGTCAATTGGCCTTTCTGGCATTCAACTCTATGAAAGGTTTCAGGATAAAACCGTAAGTACAACACCAGCAGATTAGCGCATGACAACCACACCGTGAACCTAGTTAGAGACAGGAACTGAGACTAAGCAGCCTCATTTCAGTGTCTATGGTGACCGAGGCCACTGTCAGGAGAAAAAGCAGCAGCAAGAACAAACCAGTAATGACAGTGAAAGGCAAATTAGATGATCAACATGGAGAGAATGTTTACAATCTCATGGCTTGTTAGGTACCTGGGGAAGGATTTCTCTCTTTAATTTGCTGTTTTACATAGGTTTTTATGTCCCACTCATCAGCTGAGTACAGTACAATCCCCATTAGCCAAAGAGTTTGGTGTCACGATATACAGCAGGGCTATTCACCTTTGGAAGCCCTGGGGCCACAATGATGTTCACAGCACATGCCGAGGGCCGCAACTTAAGTGTGGTTGCATATACATGTAAATATATATGCAAATATATCCAAATAGCTTCCTTCACACTGACGGGCATGAATGTAAAGAATAAAGCAAGACTATACAACACACAGGCCCCATGTAAGTCAGTTCTGCTGATATTAATAAAATGCAATATTTACCCAATTTCCACCCATATGGCAGCATTTTTAATGAGCAATGACAGTCCAGGAATGTAACTATGCATAGTAATAGGAGACCATTCTACTGATTCGCTGTTGTGACGCGTGTTCCCAGAGGCGGCCATGTTCAAAGAATCCCACCCGCAGGCTGTCTGTTGTGCCTCACGTAAACCCAAGCTGCACCACAGGCCACAAACAAATGGCCCATACGCCATGTGTTGAGTAGCCCTGATAGTGCAGATCTACTTCAGAAATGTACCAAATAGAAGATATTAAAGATTAACACCAGGTTAATTAGCACTTTTAATTAACTCAGTCTTATTAAATTGTTTCAGGCCCTTAGATACATTTTTCTAAGTGAAAGCATTAATTGGAAACATTATTTATTCCCCTTTTTTCTATCTGGGTATACACAGAGTAATTGGACAGACATCCATCCGCAGCTCCATGCAGCAGCTAGATCCTGCTCTCTTCTTCCCATTGGAGAGTCCCCTAGTCAAATCCCCTAGGACAACCCCAGATCTACAAACACTTTGGTTCTTTTATTGCAGAGCAGGGCAGCAAGGAAAGACAAACTACTGAAATGTTGGCAGGAGGGGAACCAGCTGGGATTGAGGGGAAGTGAAGGTTTCCACAGCTAAAGGCTGCACAGGATTAACCTGAGCAAGAGCACAGGAAGAAGAGCTAGCAAGAGGGAAGGGAGAGAGTAATGGCTTGTGTGTGAAAGTGGAGAGTTAAGGGAAGATTCAGAGATGGCCATGCACAGAAACTGGAAGGATCTAGTCAGAACAGTAAGCTTGTAGAGCTGCCTCTGTCACTCCCAGATGTTGCATTGTCCAAGTTCAGGTACCCTGCAGGGAAAGAGAGGAGAGAGAAATAACCAAAGGGGCAGGAACAAGTGGGAATTCTCCTGCAGGCTTCAGGGCATTTCCCAATAACTCTACCTGGCAGCCTCAGGGATGGGAAATACTCTAGCAACAATCATGACATTCTGCTGTTGGGGAGAGGCTCCTACATCACCCTCAATGGAGGGAGAAATATCTTCCTGATTCTCATGCCATCTCCAGTCTCGCAGTACTCTTTGACCTGGTCTACACTGCATAGTTAGGTCGTGTAAACGACCTTGCATGACCTTGCTTCATTTAAAATTCACAGACATAAGTGTCTCTCTAAGCCAGTTTAGTAACACCCAGATGCCCAAATGGCCTAGGCACGGTCAATGTCATTAGGTCAATTTAGTGCCAGTTCACATAATATATTACATATGTTGAAGTTACCGGCCTTTAGGAGCCATTCCACAATCCCCCATGCTGACAACACAATCGATACAAGCACTCCCGGTGAGAATGCACATCCCTGACTCAAGGAAACAAGTGTTCGCACACACAAGTGATTTTGTAACTGTGGCAGTTGTATGCCAATCATTTAGGTCAACATAATTTTGTAGTGTTGACATGGCCATAGACTCTGAGTTTAAGGGATCTGGGGATAACAAATGGGGAGATAAGAGGAGACAATAAGGCGAAGTTCCCAGGGGCCCACATGAAGTGGTGCCAACTCAACAGGATGAGAAGTGAAGACTGGCATTACCTTGAGTTTGGTTAATTTGGATCCTTGATAAACCCAAGGAAATGTGCTCAGAACCTTAGGCAGGCTGGAGAGCTGGCTCTGGCAGGGTCAATTATTTCGTCCCTGCTCCCCTATTCCTCATAATTTAAGAAGACACGGATGTTTGGGAACTATTTTTCTAAGGCAGTAGTTCTCAGCCTTCTCCATACTGGGACCCAACCCACAGGTCTTCTTCCATCTAGCCAGGCCACCCTCCCAGTAAATAATATGGGATGGGCAGGGAGTTCGTGACTAAAGTTCACTGAAATTCAGGAACTTTAGTTCCCAGAGGATTTGGGAATTTACAAATTTAATTTCATTCTGATCTAGAAGAAAAGCAATTTTACTGGAGCTGGAGATCCATGAAAATGTCATTACAAAACAGTGTTCCCTCTAAGCTGCACAGCAGCACAGCTTCCCAGATGATTAATCAGCCCCGCCCAGTCAGAGGCTCAGAGCTGATGGACAGGGTGGGGCTGATTAGTCACCTGTGAAGCTGTGCAGTTTAGGGGGAACACTATTCCTGAAACAAAATGTGAAATAGCAGCTGTGAAACTGACAATAATGTCAGTTTCAGTGCTGGTAGTTTTCCCTCTTTTGGAGCTGGAAGCCTAGCAGGGAGATGAATGGCAGGAACCCTCCCTGGAGATGGGGCCTTTGGGGCAGCTGCTTTTACAGTGTGGAAAGCCAGTCAGCCTCTAGAATGTTGGCCCCAGCTGGGCATGCATAGCCTGGCTGCTGTGTTGCAGGGAACCTGCCAACCTCCAGAGCACTGGCTCCAGCTGGGTGACCTGGGGGCCCAGAAGCTCCCTGTTAGGGTGGTGGACCCTGGAAGAGAGAGAAGTTCCCAATGGAAATGCGCCTGTGTTTTGACAAAAGTTTCACTGTGATAGATATAACCAGCAAATCAGCGATTTCCAGTGAAACCGTATATCATCCAAAAACAACCAACCAGCCCCTTGATGGTCACAATTCCCAGTCAAGGACTAGTGTTCTTAAGAAGAATGGACCAAGAATGAAGAACCTGCTAAGTTTGTTTGCTTAAGAAAAAGAGGGAGTTATCAGACCGGCTTAGGCTGGAGAAAGCTTGTGTAATCCGCACACCTGCTGGGTGTGATGTACTGTCCCATCTAGTGGTCCCAAGACCACTTACAGAGCAAACAGTAATACTGCTTTACAACCTTCACTCATGCATTAGAGGTTCATATTAAGCTTTATAGGTCTCAGGGCCAGTTCCAACTGCAGACAGCTAGGGTCTGTTGGTATTACACTTGCAAGTGTTTATGTGAGAGAGATCCAACATGATTTTAACCTGTCCTCCTCGTTCATTTTAAATGGAAAAATCTTACATTTATGTAAGTGTATTGAGCTGAGAGGGAAGGTGGCAAGAGGAACAATCAACGAAAATTTTGTGGTCGAGAGTTCATAGGTTTCTTGGTTGGGTTTGATTTCTTTTTATTTCAGAGGAGAGATTACTTAATTCTTTTCTACATAAATACTAATTCATCCACCTCCAGACTCTATAAACTATGTCTGCAACAAACCGATGCTGCAAAAGCCTGTGGGGCAGAAGTGGAGAATTTGCGGTAAGTAACCCGCACAGCAGCTCAGAATTCAAATGGCCTGTTCAGAGTTATAACAGATCAGAGACTGCTCTTTCAAAGCATAAAGATGTCCCAAATGGTTACTGGAAAGATCTCCAGTCACTAAAGGCCAAGGTCTGTTGAAGTCAATGAAAGACTGCCCTTGACTTCAATAGATGTTGGAATAGAGGCCCTAAACTTCCAAAGTGTCCTTGAAATTCAAGCTATCTAGATAAATCTGAATTATAGTAAATAGATGCTTTGGGGCCATCACACTGGGGACACCTTTCACCTCTTCTATTCGCCCACTACTCACCTCTCTTATTCTTCTGGTAGATGAGAAGTCCCAGCACCATGAGGCTCAACCCCAATATGAAACCTACAATTCCAGTAAACATCTTGGTCTTAGCAGAGTCAGACTGTGTTGCTGTTAAAAGAGGAGCCCAAAGGGTTGGAGCTTAGCCTGGACTTTGATTCCCTTACAATAGCTTTGGTGTCTTACTGAAGCATATGAGGAAAGTGGCACTGTGCCCATTCTGGATGGCTGGTACACTGCAGCCCCTGTTGCCTCTTTTGGTCGTCCCCCCACCCCCACTCCACACACCCCTCCAGCTGTAGGAGCAACCTGGCCCTCCAGCCAGACCACTTTACAGAGTCCAGCCCCTTCCATGACCTCAGATTCTTTCATCAAAGTCAAACAAACATGGACCCAACCAAACTCAAGAGGCATCTCAGCAGGCCACCCCTTCCTCCCAGGTATGCCTTAAGTGCCAGTCGTTTCCCCACTTCACCCCTCATGTGCCTGTGCCTCCAACAACCTCACGCTCAGGGGCTAGCACACTCCTCCCCTCACTCAGGAATAGTTTGTATAGTGGGGGGGCGGGTGCTGATAGTCATTGAACAAAACTGTAACCTCTGGACATGACAGAAACTATGTCAGGCACTCACAGCACCCCTAGTTCCAGCACTCCTTCTCAGAGGGTCAGGCAGCCCAGAAGGGTCCCTGCCTCCAGTCAGGCTTTTGATTCACCTGTTCTCCTCAGCCTTCTTCTCGCCTGCTCCCCAGAGTGAGGAAAGCCACCCTGAGCCCATCTCAGACTCCCTCAACTGGGTACACTTGGTCTTTTTATGGAAGGGAAGGGGGGGGGGGAGAATCCAGGTGGGCTTTATCTCCAGTTAGGCCTGGCCTACTTGAACAAATGCAAGCAGATGCCATGGGGCCATGTTAACCCTTTCATGGACAATATGAGGCACACCTCCTGTTACAGTCTGCTTCAGGGCCAGCCTCTGCTGATCTCCATAGAGCTAGGCATGTCTCTAAGGCATCCTCAGCATTGCCCCCAAGTCTCTTACCCCACTGAATGCTGATGGGCGTTTGCAGGCTGATGTGCTCCACCTGGCAAGTGTAGACATCTCCCCACCTGGGTTTTGTTTCCAACATCACGTGGCTCTGGAAGGTCCAGTCTCCGTTTTGTAGCAACTGCCTGGATACAATTCCAGCTGTCTCCTCCTGCCCATTTTTGAACCACTTGGTCTCTATCTTGGAAGGATAAAACCCTGTGGCAGAGCAAACCAGCGAGCTGGGGCGGTGGGAAGGCTCTGCTGTCAGGGTGGAAATTTTCACTCTAGGCTTAACTGTGTGTGAGAGAGAGACACACCTTGGCAAAGGGGCCCAGATACAGAACATGCACTTTCTCTTGCTCTGTCCTATCAGAAATTTGCTCACTGTGAGGACATGGTGGGGAACAGGCCCAAAGGGAGCTAACTCAAGCCTACATCATCTAGATTTCTCATCAAAACCCACCTGTCGGCATCTCCTTCAGACGCCCAGACCCTGCAATGCACAGCCCTGGTTGTACTCTGATGATTCCCCTCCTAGCCACACTGGTTCCACCCTCACACTGCTTCTCATGTGAACCTTGTGGTACAGTGCCACCGGCAGAGAGCTTTGATAGGGGTGTATGGGAGAGTTTTACCAGCTGCCCTTAGTCCCAGTCCCATGAGGTGCCTGAGGGAGTTGGCAAGATGGGGAGGACCCTGTGTGTATTTCTGGGGTTCTGGCCTGTCTATGGTGCTCACCCAAATTATTTCCTTCAGTATCAGGTTTGGGGAAAATTTCTCTCAAAACTAGAATTTGGGGCCTTATTCAAGTCAAGAGAAACCCTTTGTTGTTAAAGATTCTGTCCTCTCCAGCCCTGTTCTCCAACACTCCCTCTGCCCCAGAAGTTCAAACCCAGCCCTACTGATGTGCAATTGCTGCCTGGTAGGGAGTGAGCAGAGAGAGGCAAATATAACCCCAGATGGGGGTCGGCCCACTGTTCCCAGTGCCAGTTTGGTCTCCTCCCCCTTCCCCTTACCTCGCCTATCCACAGTGATGTTCTTAAATCTCCTGTAGGTATAACTGCAGAACTTTTCCACAGAAGCCCACAAGTAGCTCAGCAACTCCAGCCTGTTCCAATGCTCCGCAAACGGCCGACCCAGTTCCGTGCGGGCCACCGAGAAGCCCAAGTCACTGTCATAGTAACAGATCTCCTGCTGGCCCCAGATTATCCTTTTCACGTACCTCACCTGCTGCGTGCCATTGGTGTAGTAACACTCAGACTTCTGCTGCAGCAGGAAATACTCTGAGAAGAGAGAGAGGATCGGCTCAGGAACCCACCTCGACGCACCTCTGCTGCAGCCTTTCCTTGTCCTTGAATCCTCCCACTTCCAGATGGGAGTCTCTTGCAAGAGAATCCCTGAGCCGAGCAGGGGGAAAGCTTTTGTGTTCCCCATCCCAAGAGCCCAAAGGGGCTCATTTCCCCAGAGCTGGGGTCTCTGCTTACCTGGAGGGTCTGTGCAATGAGCTCTGTGAATTCTCAGCCCTATTGCCATGATTAGAGCCGCAGTCCAGCAGTTTCCGTTGACCCCAGGGGCCATTGCTGTTCAAGAGGGGGAAGGTTGAGGGGGAGAGTAAAAGGTGAGGACAATAATGTCTCCCCCCCAGCTCTCGAGAGTCAATGTTCTCTGCAAAGTCCTGATCACAAAAACTCAGAAAGCTAACAACCAGGGGATTGGGTGGCCCCCAGCCAAAGCCACAGCCAGCCACATGATTGGGCCATATCATAAGTCACTAGGCAGGAGTGGGGTCAGCTTCTTCTTTGCGGTAGAATCAACTTCCTACAGCAAGACAGACCTACAGTTCCAGCAGCTGCCAGCATTTAAGAGCACAGTCACAACAGAACAGGCAGAAAAGATGCTGCAGCTGTACCTCCAGCCCTCTCTCTCTCCTGGCACTGATGTTTCCAGGCTCTCCTGCTTTATGGAGCCCACAACAGCCCTTTACAGATGTTACTGGATTTTAAAATGAACATACAAATCACTGTTGCAACCACTATTATATGTTTGCACCAAATCTTGTACAAAGTAGGCCAAGTGAGGTGTCTCTACACAGCTTATGGTTTGCTGATTTTGTTTATACTGCTCATATGCATGTATGATTTTTGTATTTGAAGTTATGAGTATTGGCTATGTACTTGTATTTCAAATGTTTGCTTCTGAGAGGAGGCTGGGTGAACCTACTATAAAAGGGTTGCTAGTCAAGTGACTAGCAGTACTTCACTGAGAATGCACCTCAAGTGGTACCAATTCACATCTGTGAAACTTTGCTGTAAGCATTCAAACCAGCATGTAAGCAATGTCTGCTACCTAAAGAAGACTGAGTCATGCATGGACAGGTGATTTGCACATGTAACAAACTCCATCTTGGGCTTACTTTCACATAGCGAGAACAATGGAATTCCTTCTACAGGAGCAAGGGTATAAGAAGGGCCATGGAGATTCCTCCATTTTTCTTCATTCCAGCTCACCACTTCTGAAGCACCTTTGCTATGAATTGAGCCCCAAAAGACTGATGACCCATCCTAACAGAGGATGTATTCCGAAGACTTATAAGACAGCTGATTAATTGCACAGTGTCACATGACCTTTTTATCAATAAACTAGGGAGATACAATCTAGATGGGAGCTACTATAAGGTGGGTGCATAACTGGCTGGATAACCGTACACTGAGAGTAGTTATTAACGGTTCACAATCAGGCTGGAAGGGCATAACGAGTGGGGTTCTGCGGGGGTCTGTTTTGGGATTGGTTCTGTTCAGTATCTTCATCAACGATTCAGATGATGGCAGAGAGTACACTTATTAAGTATGTGCATGATACCAAGCTGGTAGGGGTTTTAAGTGCTTTGACGGATAGGGTTATAATTCAAAATGATCTGGACAAACTAGAGAAATTGTCTGAGGTAAACAGGATGAAGTTTAATAAGGACAAATGCAAAGTGCTCCACTTAGGAAGGAACAATCCGTTTCACACATACAGAATGGGAAATGACTGACTAGGAGGGAGTACTGCAGAAAGGGACCTCGGGGGTCATAGTAGACCACAAGTTAAATATCAGTCAACAGTGTGACACTGTTGCAAAAAAAGCAAACATGATTCTGGGATGCATTAACAGGAGTGTTGTGAGCAAGACACAAGAAGTCATTCTTCTGCTCTACTCTGCACTGATTAGGCCTCAGTTGGAGTATAGTGTCCAGTTCTGGGTACCACATTTCAAGAAAGATGTGGAGAAACTGGAGAAGGTCCAGAGAAGAGAAACAAAAATGATTAAAGGTCTAGAAAACATGACCTATGAAGGAAGACTGAAAGAACTGGGCTTGTTTAGTTTAGAAAAGAGAAGACTGAAAGGGGACGATAGCAGTTTTCAGGTTATCTAGAAGGGTGTCTCCGGCGGAGGAGGGGGGAAATTGTTCTCCTTGGTCTTTGATAATAGGACAAAAAGCAATGGACTTAAATTGCAGCAAAGGAGGTTTAGGTTGGACATTAGGAAAAACTTCCTGTCATGGTGGTTAAACACTGGAATAAATTGCCTACGGATATTGTGGAATCTCCATCACTGGAGATAATCCAGAGCAGGTTGGATAGACATCTATCTGGGATGATCTAGTCTAGTGTTTCTTAATCTTTTTAAGACTGAGGAACACAAAACAGTTTGTTTGTTTTTTTATGAGGAACACCCAGGATTTTTTTGTTGAGGAAAAAAAAGGTCACCTGCGTCTTTAAGGGAGGCACACCTGTGACTGCCTTGCGGCACACTGGAGTGCTGCGGAACACAGTTTAAGAAACACTAATCTAGACAGTGCTTGATCCTGTTGTGAGGGCAGGGGGCTGGACTGGATGATCTCTCAAAGATCCTTCTGGTTCTAGAATTTTATCTCTGCTAGAAACTTGCACCAAGAAGTTTGCGTTGGTTTAATGTAATTTGTTTCCTTTAACAATTTTACTCTCAATCTTTTTTTTTAATTAATAAACCTTTAGAGTATAGAGTCTAAAGCACTGGTATAGCATGCTCTTTTGGTTAAGATCTGAGGTATAAATTGACCTGGGATCATGGTTGGTTCTTTGGGATTAGAAGAACCTGTTTAGATTCAGTGAGGCTGGTTTTCATAACCTCTTATCTGTGTAAGGAGTGGTACTGGTTGTGGCACAGGAGAAACTGGAGTATCTAAAGGTAAGAGAAGCTGGAGTATCTTGCTTGTGTGACTACTTGCTGACCAGTGTGATGAAAAGAAGTGCTCTTTGTGACTGCTTTGGTGCCTTATAGTGGAGGAACCCCAGTCTCGGACTGTAAGTTGCTCTATCTTTAAGCAATTCATTCTGATTTGATTTTCTCTGCAGTGCCCCACCAAACCTACTTTATAAAAAGAGGTGAAAGTCCTATTTGCTGGCACCAGTACTATTGATCATGGCTTCCTGCTCTACAAAGGACTTGGAGCATGCCAGACATTGGCCCTAAACCAGCAAGGACCCAACAGGCAAAGGGGGAAGAGGCAAGTGTGAGTGGCATAGATACCCCTTCCTCATTGCTCATAAGCAGCCAGGGAGCGTTCATTTGCCAGCGCAGGATAAGGGCAAGGTAGGATCTGATGAGAAACAGATTTTTGCCTGGTTTTTAATTGTTTTTGTCTGATGTATAATTAATTTTGCTAGGTGTAAATCAATTAAGGTGGTGGGAAATAACTGGATAGGGAATTACATTACAGTATATTAGGATTGGTTAGTAATGTTTAGTATAATAATTGGTTACGGTATAGCTAAGCAGGACTCAAGCTTCACTGTATAAACTGGGGACCAAGGAGGAGACCGGAAAGAACGGAAAAGAAGGAACAGAAAGAATAATAATAGGAAAAAACCTGGAAGAAGAATTCATCTCCAAGACACAGCCTAAGATCAGAGCTGCCAAGAATCCTCTGCATGATAGTGAATGCAGCAACCAGAATCCAGATGAGACTGACCTTGCTTGGCCAACAGGGGATGTTCACCTGCCTTGATCAGGATTGGTAAGCATGGCACTGAATGCTTAGCTTGTGTATTCTGCTTACTTGGTAACTGTTAATAAATAGAGAGTAAGGATATTACTGTGTAAGGCTCTTTTACTGGTAAAAGGTCCTGCAAACCAGCAAGAAGTTACACAGGCAGTTTCTGGCAAACCTCCTGTGGGTTTTGATGCAGACGGTTGACACACCATCCTTGTTAGCCATTGGAGGAAGTTCTTAATCTCCTCTAGGAAACCCTGGGCCTCTTGAAACACTGACTGCAGCTGCTGCTCGCTCTCCTCCATTTTCTGCAGGACAGACTCACAGCACAAATGTAACTTCTCCAGACGGTTCTGCAGGCTGCTTGCATCATCTCCCGTATTGGATTCCAGGAGCTCATTGCCAGTTTTATTTACTATCTTCACAGTTGTTGGGTGAGCTAATACATCGTTCTATAGCACATGGGGGTTTGCATGTTCTACTTCAATTACTTTTGGGTCCCGATTGATTGGTCTTTGCACACCTAATAACTCTTCCATATGGCTCAGCCAGGCCATCAGACAGAGAGAGACTTCATTAGGAAGCTGCTGACAAAGCTGGGAGAACTTGGGTGAGAAGACTGCCCACAGACAGTGCAAGTTAAGAGTCTTGTATTAAGTGAAGATACTGATATAATAGGAATCACCAAAATGTGGTGAAATGTGTATAATCAATGGGACACAGTAATACCAGGGTACAAAATATATCAGGATGTAACAGGTCAAGCTGGTGAGAAAATGGCACTACATGTGAAAGAAAGCAAGAGGTCAAATGAAGTAAAAATCGTAAATGAACCAAACTATACCATAGAACCTCTATGGATAGTAATTCCCTGCTCAAATAATAAGACTGTAGCAGTAGGAATATTCTCCCAACCACCCGGCTAGAATGATGATAATGATTGTAAAATGCACATGGAGATTAGAGAGGCTATTAAGAAAACAACTCAATAATACTAGGGGGGAGAGGGATTTCAACTATCCCCATACTGACTGGGGTACCTGTAACCTCCGTACAGGATGCAGAAATAAAGTTTCTTGACACCTTAAATCACTGCTTCTTGGAGCAGCTAATCCTGAAGAAAGGCGTTTCTTGATTAACCACTAAGTGGAACATATGATTTGGTCCAAGAGGTGAATATAGCTGAACTGTTGGTAACAGCGACCATAATATAATTAAATTTAGCATCCTGAGGAAGGGGGGAAATATCACAGCAATCCACCATGGTAGCATTTAACGTCAGAAAGGGGAACTACTAAAAAACAAGGAAGTTAGTTAAACCGAAGGTACAGCACCACAAGTGAAATCCAAACTCAAGTTTGTGGAAACTTTTTAAAGACATCATATAGAAGTCTAAATAATAAGATGGGTGAACTAGAGTGCCTCATTTTAAAGGAGAATATTGATATAAAAGGCATCAAAGAAACTTGGTGGAATGAAGACAATGAATGGAACACAGTCATACGAGGATACAAAATGTACTGGAAGGACAGAACAGGTCGTGCTGGTGGGGGCGTGGCCCTATGTGTGAAAGAAAATGTAGAATAATATGAAATAAAAATCTTAAATGAACCAAAATGTTCCATAGAATCTCTATGGATAGTAATTCCATGCTCCAATAATAAAAGTATAGCAGCAGGGATATATTATTGACCATCTGACCAGGATAGTAATAGTGATTATGAAATGCTAAGGGAGATTAGAGAGGCTATCAAAATAAAAAAAACTTAATAATAGTAGGGGATTTCAACTATCCCAATATTGACTGGATACATGTCACCTCAGGACAGGATGCAGAGAGAAAATGTCTTGACATCTTGAATGACTGCTTCTTGGAGCAGCTGGTTCTGGAACCCACAAGGAGAGAGGCAATTCTTGATTTTGTCCCAAGTGGACCACAGGATCTGGTCCAAGGGTTAAATATAACAGGACCACTTGGAAATAGTGACCATAATGTAATAGAATTTAACATCCCTGTGGTGGGAAAAACACCTCAGCAGCCCAACACTGTGGCATTTCATTTCAGAAAGGGGAACTACAAAACTGAGAAGGTTAAACAGAAATTAAAAGGTACAGTGACAAAAGTAAAATCCCTGAAAACTGCATGGAAACTTTTCAAAGACAACAGACTAGAGGCCTAACCGCAAATTAAAAAACACAGTAAACTAAAAAAAGTGTCACCGTGGCTTAACAACTAAGTAAAGAAGCTGTGATAGATAAAAAGGTATAATTTAAAGAGTGGAAGTTAAATCCTAGCGAGGAAAATAGAAAGGAGCATAAACTCTGTCAAATTAAGTGTAAAAGTATAATAAGAAAAGCCAAAAAGGAGTTTGAAGAACAGCTAGCAAAAAACTCAAAAAATAATAGTAAAATGTTTAAGTACATCTGAAGCAAGCCTGCTAAACAACCAGTGGGTACCTTGGATGATTGAGATGCTAAAGGAGCATTCAAAGACGACGAAGTCATTGCAGAAAAACTAAATGAATTCTTTGCTTCAGTCTTTACGGCTGAGGATGTTAGGAAGATTCCCAAATCTAAGCCATTCTTTTTAGGTGACAAATGTGAGGAATTGTTGCAGACTGAGGTGTCATTAAAGGAGGTTTTGGAATAAATTGATAAACTTAACAGTAACAAGTCACCAGGACCAGATGGCATTCACCCAAGAGTTCTGAAAAAATTCAAATGTGAAATTGCAAACTATTAACTGTGGTGTGTAACCTATCCTTTAAATCAGCTTCTGTACCTACTGACTGGAAGATAGCTAATGTGATGCCAATATTTTAAAAAGCCCCTAGAGGTGATCCTGGCAATTACAGACCAGTAAATTTAACATCAGTACTCAGCAAATAAGTTGAAACTATAATAAAGAATAAAATTGTCAGACACATAGATGAACATAATTTGTTGGGGAAACGTCAACATGGTTTCTGTAAAGGGAAATCATGCCTTACTAATCTATTAGAGTTCTTTGAGGGAGTCAACAAGCATGTGGACAAGGAGGAGCCAATGGATATAGTGTGCTTAGATTTCCAGAAAGCCTTTGACAAGGTCCCTCACCAAAGGCTCTTAAGCAAAGTAAGTTGTCATGAGATAAGAGGGAAGGTCCTCTCATGGACTGATAATAGGTTAAAAGACGGGAAATGAAGTGTAGCAATAAATGATAAATTTTCATAATGGAGAGGTAACCAGTGGTGTCCCACAACGGTCCGTACTGGGATCAATCCTATTCAACCTATTTATAAATGATATGGAGAAAGGGGAAAACTGAAAAGTGGCAAAATTTGCAGATGATATTAAACTGCTTAAGATAGTTAAGACCAAAGCAGACTGTGAAGAGCTTCAAAATGACCTCACCAAACTAAGTGATTGGGCAACAAAAAGGCAAAAGAAATTTAATGTTAGTAAATGTAAAGCAATGCACATTGGAAAAAATAATCCCAACTATACATACAAAATCATGGGGACTAACTTAGCTATAACTAATCAAGAGAGAGATCTTGGAGTCACTGTGGATAGTTCTCTGAAACCATCCACTCAGTGTGCAGCGGCAGTCAAAAAAGCAACCAGAAAATTAGGAATCATTAAAAAAGTGATAAAAAATAAGACAGAGAATATCTTATTGCCTCTATATAAATCCATGGTACAGATGTGGTTACCTCATCTCAAAAAAGATGTATTGGCTTTGGAAAAAGTTCAGAAAAGGGCAACAAAAATGATTAGGAGTTTGGAATGGTCCCTATATGAAGACAGATTAAAAAGATTGGGACTTTTCAGCTTAGAAAAGAGGAGACTAAGGGGGGATATGATAGAGGTCTATAAAATAATAACTGGTGTGGAAAAAGTGAATAAGCAAAAGTTATTTACTTGTTCCCCATAACATAAGAACTAGGGGTCACCAAATGAAATTAATAGGTAGCAGGTTTAAAACAAACAAAGGAATTTTTTCTTCACAAAGCACACAATCAACATGTGGAACTCCTTGTTGTGAAGACCAGGACTTTAACAGGGTTCAAAAAAGAACTAGATACATTCATAGAGGTTAGGTCCGTCAATGGCTATTAGCCAGGATGAGTAAGAATGGTGTCCCTAGCCTCTATTTGTCAGAGGCTGGAAATGGGTGACAGGAGAGGGATCACTTGATGATTACCTGTTCTGTTCTTTCCCTCTGGGGCATTTGGCATTGGCTACTATCAGAAGACAGGATACTAGGTTAGATAGACCTTTGGTCTGACCCAGTACGGCCGTTCTTATGTTAGTACCAAGGAATCTAGTTACAGAGAAATTCAGTGCTTCCATCACAAATCCCGAAGTTTCACACTGAACAGAGAAAGAGTCCATTAGTAAAGAATCAGAAATTCTTGCTCGATGTGATCCAAAGGTTTTGTCTACACAACACAGCTTTTAGTAATAAGGGTTTCTTGTCATGGCTGCATGACTGCTAGGCTAAAAGCCTGGCAGCATAAAAATACTGTTTGTCAGCACTTTTGCAGACAAAATACTTCCATCCATACTGGCAGGGTTCCTGTTGTTGACAGGAGAGCTTTGCTGCCAACAATGAGCCCTTTACACTGCTACTCATGGGGGCAAAACATTTGTCTTTCACAGGGGAGGAGTTTAAGCACCTGTGAGCCACAAAAGTTTGTCCTTCAACTGGCAGTTTAGACAACACTTTATTGTGAGTGAAGGCTTCACAAGAGAAACAGCAAACCATCAAAGCTGAGCAGATTAAAAGCTTTTCTCATCCCCTTTCTCAGAGCCCAAGGGGGCTTAGTTTCCAGTGCAGAGGACTCTGCTCAGCAACTCTTCTCACCTGGAGGATCTGTGCAATGAGGCATGTGGCTTCTGAACTCAGAGCCCCCAAAGCCACTGCAAATCAGAATAGGAAGAATTCAAGAAAAGCAAGGCTCAGAAGACTAATGCATCACTGGGAGTCCCCACAGAATGAGTTCTTCTTCGCAGAACTCGGAGGAAGAAGTTTCTGTAGAGGAAGTACAAACTGGGATGAGTAAGTAACCAAGCAGCTGGGACACAAGTCAAGTATGTATTATTTTAGCCTTCTTTGTCCCATTCCTGCCTCTTAACAGCAATTGGCTTCTTGAGAGCTTCCTTCCATCCCAAGGTACTCATAACAGTGTACCAGGGCAGAAAGTCGGGAATTTTTACCCCTCCCTCCTCCTTGTCTAGCATGGGCAAGGGAAGCAGAGGCACAGATATGGGGTCTTCTTGCCAATAATTGCTGTGTCACTAAAACCTTGTGTAAGAACACAATCCAAGACTGAGGCCCACCCGTAGGAGGCCCTCCACCCCAGGTCCCATCCCCACTTCAGCCTTTCCCCAAACCCTTCCCCTTCTCCAGCCCCACTTCTTCCTGCCTCTGCTTTGCCCCTATTGTACCCCTTCCCCCAAGACAGCTCCCTTGAGCAATATGGCCCAGGGGATTACTTGGGAGCCTGGTGCCAGGAGCAAGGGTAGCCTCCCCATCCCTCTCCCCCACTCACTACAGCAGCAGGAAGCAGAGCAACCCAGCTGGGAGATGGTGAAGTAGATCAGGCTGGATCACTCTGCTTCCTGCAGCTCCCATCACCACTAGTGCAGAGGCAGGCTTGACCCTTCCTGCTGGCCCCAGACTCCGCAGTAATCCCCAGACAGCTCTGGGCCCTGCAGGGCCCCTCAAAGCGCAGGGCCTGGGACTACTGCTCCAAACCATCTAATGAACAGGATGGCTTTGCCAGGAGTCCTGCCTCCTAGTCCTACTTACTCCAACCACTAGACCAGTGGTCACCAACCAGTAGATTGGGATCTACTGGTAGATCTTGAAGCCTCTGACAGGTGATCCTGACTGGTTTGGCCACGTGGCTATCAAGTGCCACCACTTCAGCTGCTCCTCCTCCCACTGGTGTGCATCTCTGGCCCTTTGCCTAGGAGCTGTTTCCCCAGGAGCTTCCTGTTTGCTGTGCAGGGCAGGGAAGGAAGAGGATGGGCGCTGATGTCAAGGTGCTCCCTTAACCCACCCTGTAGCCTATCTCCACAGAGCATAGAGGGGGCACAAAAGAACTAGGGATAGAGCAAATTTGTTAGCTGCTTTTGGGAGTGGTGCAGGGTCAGGGCCAGGGCAGGGGCGAGCCTGCCTTAGTCTCACTGCATCATCACCTAGGAGCCACCTGAGCTAAGCGGTGCACAGCTGTAGTCCACATCCCGAACCCCTACCCCAGTCATGAATCCCCTACTGCATCCCAAGCTCCTGCCCTAACCCTGAGCCCCCATGCATCCAAACACCCTCCCAGAACCTGTACCTAGAACCCCCTCCAGCACCACAGCTGCCTGCCCCAAGCTCAGATCAGAGCCCCTCTCACACTCCAAATCCCTTAATCCAAGACCAGAGCCTGCACCCCAACCCGCTGCCCCAGCCTGGTGAAAGTGAGTGTTGGGAGGGAGGAAGATGGAGTGAGCAGCGGTGGGGTCACAGAGAGAGGCAGGGCAAAGGAGCACAAAGGAGGCAGGGCAAGGATATGTGAGTTTGAGGTAGCTCTTGGAATGCACTTAAAATTCCAAAAGTGATCTTGTGTGTAAAAAGGTTGGAGCCTGTGCCCTGGACCATACTTCCCACCTCATCTAGGAATAAGACACAGGAGCCCTGCTCCAGCTAGCAGAGCTCTGAATGGATGCAACATTAGTATCCCCATCTGCCAAAAAGATCCGGGGCTTTCCGTGGCCACTTCCACGCACGCGGATACCTGCGGCTATGAAGCGGGGAGCTGCAAGGTTGCAAGGTTCTAGATACAGACTCGGTATCTGCAGCTGCAGCAACAAGCCGTGGATCGCCGCAGATTCGCAGGCTCCAGCCCTCCCCTCCCCGCGACCCAGGAGTCCTGAGCCCCGCCCAGCTCTGCGGTCCCCGCACGCGCATCCCCCCCCGAGCCGCCTCGCCCCTGGTTTCACCCCAGGAGGATACCTCTTTGCATATCACTTGCATAAACTACCTATTTTGCATACACAGTCTCCTCTCGCGCTATGTAACCTGAGCCGGCTTTGTCCAAACCCAAGCTCGGCCCCACCCGGCCTTTGCACCAGCCCACAGTCCCGCCCTGCGCGCCGCGCCCCTGCAGGAAGCGCTCGGCCACCCCCACCCCGGCATTTGAGGCACGAACTACAATTCCCAGAGCACTTTGCGCCTACAGCAGGCACGTCCGGTTACCACCCCGCCTCCCGATTGGCTCATCCTGGCCTCCCGCAGCGACCCTTGGTTAGGAGAGAGAGTCACGTGAGTGTGCGGAGTGGGGCGAGCAGCTCAGTCTGCTCTCGCGTCGGGGGATCGGTGCGGGAGGCCGCTTTAGCCGGAGCCTTCACCGGGCAGAGCCGCGTGCGGGGCCCCGGGGGACAGGACGGGTGGGGGGCTGCGCCTAGGGGAGACCTGGGGTAAGGCAGGGGCAGGTGGGCCTGAGGGGGGAGGGGGCTGTGGGGGTGAGGCAGGTGGGCCTGGGGGGGGAGGCAGGTGGGCCGGGGGGGGGAGGCAGGTGGGCCTGGGGGGGGGAAGGGGGCTGTGGAGGGGGAGGCAGGTGGGCCTGGGGGGGGGAAGGGGGCTGTGGAGGTGAGGCAGGTGGGCCTGGGGGGGGGGGAAGGGGGCTGTGGAGGTGAGGCAGGTGGGCCTGGGGGGGGGGAAGGGGGCTGTGGAGGTGAGGCAGGTGGGCCTGGGGGAGGGAAGGGGGCTGTGGAGGTGAGGCAGGTGGGCCTGGGGGAGGGAAGGGGGCTGTGGAGGGGGAGGCAGGTGGGCCTGGGGGGGAGGGGGCTGGGGGTGAGGCAGGTGGGCCTGGGGGGGAGGGGGCTGTGGGGGTGAGGCTGGTGGGCCTGGTGGGGAGGGGGCTGTGGGGGTGAGGCAGGTCGGCCTGGGGAGGGGGGCTTGGAGGGGCTGTGGGGAAAGGCTGGGGCAGGTGGGCCCAGGGGGAGGTACATACGAAGAAATCGGCAAAGGCTGGGTGGGGTCTCTTTCCCTTAGCAGGCAGGGCAGTTGACAGTAGTGGCCTACGGAGGCAGTTTGGACGTATCATAGCAGGACAAGCAGCTGCATCTGAGTAGGGTCTTGGATGTTAGTTGCAGGGCAAGTGCAGAAGGCCTTCTACAATGTTTGGGGCCCGGTGTCTGTTCCTGGCTCTTCGCCGTTGTTCCTCTGCTCCTTGTCCTAAACATACACAGGCTGCAAGGCTGAGGGTCCGGGAGGCGCTAGAAGCCCAGGAGGTGGCTGATGATATTAAAGTCCAGGTGGGTGGAGGTTTTATGTGGTTAATTCACTTAGTCATTTCTGTTAAGTTCCATCTCCTCTAGTTCAGCCCTTTCTGAAGATCATTTTGCAGAGGCTCTGCCTGCCCTCTTTGAGCTGAAGATGTAAATTCCAGCTGGAGGAGTCATACCCATGCTAGTTCTGATCACTAGTGTACTAAAAAGAGTAGCGGAAGATGCTTTGAGTGATGCCCCAATATACTTCACATTCTCCTGCTCTGTGGAACAGGAGCTTCCTATACTTATCCTGCTCCACAAATTGAACACCACATGTACTAAATATTGCAAGGTGTGAAACCCTAGACACAATATAACCACTCTCTTTTGGCTTCCCCTTAATTAAACTTCCATTCCACACTCATCTCCCACTGTACTGCTGATGATCCCTGGGCTCTACTAGTGACACACTGATAAAATGAGATATACAGTTTGGACCTCCCTGGTCCAGCACCTTCGGGACCTGAACTATCCCAGACCAGGAAGTTTACCAGACCAGGGGAGGTCAGTGCTCCCCTTCTGGCTGCCCTGCTCCTGGGCTTCCCGCCCTGCTGCTAATGCACCTTGGCTCCCTGCCTTGCTGCTCCAGCCCTTGCTGCCTGGCGGGGACTACTTCGCTGCTGCAGGTCCCACTGCTCAGGGTATTCTCCGAGGTTCCTGGCTGGGGCTACCCAACACTGCAGTCCTGCTGCTCCTGGGGGTTCCAGCTGCCTCCCCCAGCCCTGCTTCAGCTGCAGGGTTCCCCAGAGAGCTTGCCTGGTCATCCCAGCTCTGTTGCCACCAGGGGTTTCTCGGGGTTCCTGGCTGGGGCCACTCAGCTGCAGACAGTCCAACTGCAGGTGGGAGTTCCCCAGCCGGGACTGGGACTCCTCAGCCACATGGCCCAACTAACACTACGGGGTTCCGTGGCCCAGGCAGGAGCTCCCAGGCCGCCACCTAGCCCTGCTAATGCTGGGGGTTCCCTTGCCTGGGCTTGGGGCTTCCTGGCCACCATCTGGCCCTGTTGATACTGGAGGTCTGGGCCAGGGTGGGGCCTCCCCAGATGCCATCTGGCCCAGCCAGGGCACCCCAGCCCCTGTGTTGCTCAGGGGATCTTTGGTTCACTAATATCCCTGGCCCTCCTGGACCATGGATGTTGCCAGACTGGAGAGTCCCGGATTTGGAAGGTTCAACCGTACTAGATTTCTCCAGGATCATGTGCATTTCTTTCTTTTGATCTCACATACAGGCATCAGGAAGAGGAGCTATTCCCTCCCCCAGGTCATAGCCTCCCAGATCACCTAGTATCACAATTACAGCTCTTCCAAGCTGCTCTATCTTATTCTTTCACCACTGAGTAAGGCTAAGTCTATGCTTCCACTTTTCTGTGCTGTAACTTTCTGGCTTTGGCATTGAAACCCTTGCCGCCACCTCTCCCCGAGCGCAGGGAGTTACAGCGCTGTAAAGCGCCTAGGTAAGCCATGCTACAGTAAGCTACTCCTCTTGGTGGAGGTGGTTTAGCTAGAGCGCTGGGAGATCCTGATTGAATATTAATGAAATCCTTTCATTGCCTTCAATGGGAGTTGGATCAGGCCTGAAATGACTTTCCCAATGTCCGTTGAGTCCTGCATTTAACTAGGTTCAGTTCAAACTAGGTCACCACAAACTTTTATTTTATTCCTCCTCCAGGGCTGGGTTCGTTCTGTCCGGTCCCAGAAAGAGGTTTTGTTCCTGCATATAAATGATGGCAGTTCTTTAGAAAGCCTCCAAGTTGTAGCTGACCCAACCTTGGAAAACAGGTTTGTAGACTTTTATGTATTTAAAGACATTTCTGCATCATTTTTGTTTGGAGCGGGCCAGTGAGTGATGTAGTTGTGTGGCTCTGCTCCACCCTATCTGAGACAAAGGGCATTGATTCCCATACCTAGCATCTTGCCTCCTGCTGCAGCAGAGATGGGAATACTGCTGAGGTGGTGTTATGCTTGGTGTTATTCGACAGCTGTTAGTTAAGGAGCTGGGTTAACTGATTCTGAAGGATGTTCAATGTAGGGGGCACTTTTAAATTGAAAAAACAAGGACTCCAGTAACACCTTAAAGACTAATCATTTTATTATGGCACAAGCTTTCGTGAGTTGCAGCTCACTTCATCAGATATCCGTTTATGCCATAATAAAATGATTAGTTTTTAAGGTGCCACGAGACTCCTTATTTCTCGCTGAAACAGACTAACATGGTTAGTTTTTAAATTGAAATTGTCTTCACTGAAGTCAGTGGCAAGACTTATTAATTCAGTGCGGCCAGGTTGTACCCCATAGTGGTTTCTCCAGGGCTTGGCTTTCACTGCTGGGCTCATTCCTGTGTAAGCGAAGCTGTGCTTTACCAGAAGCTAGGTCTTCCACATCTTCTTTTCCTCAACTTGCTGTCTTCTGTAGGCTCCTTAGTCTTGTCCTGCCTTTTTCACCAGATGCAGTCAGTGTCTCTGGCTGAAATACCATTTTTACAGGCTTAGCATAAGAAAAAGCATGGAGTGATTGGCAAACCCTGAGGTCTTTCCTTACAAACAGACATTGGAGCTCATATTGGAGGTTTAGCGAAATCTTTAGAATAACTCCACCCAGCTAGTAGTGGATCAGTCAAGGAGAGCTTACTTCTAATAAAAATAACATTTAGGCTTTTAGCTATGTAAGGTCATGTGCAATTTATTTCTTGCAAAATGGACAGCTTAGTGGTTTATGTATTGAATAATTTAAAATATCCATGCTCTTGGAATGAGGGGTTCAATACATACACACACACACTGCGCTCAGACTCTTTTCCATGTTGGATATATTGAGTGCCATGTAAATAAAATTTAGCAGTCAAATTATAACAAGCTACCTTTCTGTGATAATAGATACTGGAAGTGTAGGATTTAATCTACATTAACCCAAATAAGTCAGGATGAGTCTCTTGAATTCAGTGAGCTTTATGTCATATCCATAGTGATATATTGTTGATGTTGCTTTTTCAGAGATTTGGCTTTTGGAAGCGCAGTAGAAGTACAAGGGAAATTGGTAAAAAGTCTTCATAGGATGCAAAATGTGGAATTGAAAGCTGAAAATATCCGTGTGTTGGGCCCCTGTGATACTTTGGTATGTTATTGCATTTAACAGTCAAGCTAATAGGACACCTTTTGGAAAATGGCTATTCCAGTTTCTGACAGAGCACATTTCAAACTCTTATTTCCTGTATTTTTTAAAAGATGTTTTCTATTCTCCCATTGATGTGGACAAGGGCCTTTTCATTAACAGGGAAACTGACTAGTACACTGGGCAGGGGAAGGAAACTGAAACTAACTAGGATCTGAATTTGCTAAAGAATTGGGGGCCAGCACCCACAATTGGAACCAGAGTTCCAAAGAGGTGCTCTCTGCTGCCCCCATGAAATTTGCCTTAAGGTGTTAGAAAGTGATAAGCACCCGTTGTGCTGGACTCTTTTGAAAATCTGGCTCTTTACTTTTGCTCTGAGCCGTGTTGAAATTCTTATTCTGTATAGGTGCTAGGGATGTTAGAAATCATTTATTTTAGCCTTTATGTAGCCACAACAATTCTCAGTTGCTACATGATTACTAAAATGTTCCCCCCAGAGCAGGGCCAACAGCTAGTGTGCTCCTGGCCCCATTCCCGGGGAGCCCCCTGCCACTCCACACTGCTGCCTCTGATACAGAGGCAGCAGCACTAGGGTAGCAGATGGGAGCTGATCTGTGAGGGGAGCTGATTTAAAAATTGGCTCCCCTCGCAAGACCAACTCCTGTTTGCCACCCCATGCTGCTGCCTCTGTACCAGAAGCAGAAGCGTGGGACTGCAGTAGCCTCTGTCCCTGGGGTACCCTGAGCTTCCCGCGGACAGAGGCTGTTCTGGCATCCCATGGAGCTTGGAGCTCTCATGAAGCTTAGGCCCTCCCGCGGACAGGGACTGCTCTCTCTCAGAGGCAGCAACTTAGTGTGGCAGGCAGCTCTCCTGCATGCTCTTCATTTAAAACTCGGATCGGCTGGCTTGGATTGAGCCAGCCTGCTGGTGTGAGTTTTAAATGCAGAACGTGTTGGGGGGGGGGGGCGGTTTTGTGGTTAGCAGGGTTGGTTAACTGTGATTGCTTATTTGTTAAATGGTTAGCTGACTAGCTGCTTTAAGTAGGTGCTCATAAGGACCTGCTCAGTATAGTACCTGAACATTTTCCAAACGGGATCGACACCCATCTCTTGTGTTTCATTCTCTTTCTAGAAGAAGTAGTATTATTTTTGCCTCTGACTTGTATCGCTTATTGAACTTTAATAGACAGTGGTAAATATTCCATGGATGTCAGTAAAATTCTAATGACTGCAGGTTCTCATGGTTGTGTTTTTTTCCTGTCCTTTCCTTAGGTGTTCCCTTTTAAACCCCGAGAGAGGCCCCTGTTGGAGTACAGCCGTCAGTTCCCTCATTTACGATGCAGGACCAATGTGCTGAGTTCCCTCTTGAGGGTACGCAGCGAAGCTACTGCAGCCATCCATTCATTTTTCAAGGTGCTCTACTCCTCCTTTGATTTTGTGACTGTGTTTTCACATATGCAAAGTTATGCAACTGGTGACAGTGTAAGGTGTGAAAAGGGGTCTCCGAGGTTCTGTTTCTACTTCTGGCACTGACTTAGGACTGGCCTCTACTGGGAGCTTACATCAGCATATCTGCATCTCTCAGTGGTGTGAAAATGCTTACTCCTGCAAGACTGAAGTTACGCTCACGTGCTGGGCAACAAACCTCCCAGCTGCAGTGTAGACATACCATCAGTATCCCAGATTCTTGTTTTATGGACAGAGGCGGGGCGCATACCCTTGCGCGCTCTCATCTTTCCTCTCTCGCTTTGACTGCCAAAGTCATGAAAATCACGTTGGGTTGAATGAAATGTTTTCATGTTGATACCTTTCTAGGGTTTTTTAAAATTAAAATACAATTAAAGGAAACTTCCAAATATTTCAAATTCAGAAAATGTAAAAGTTTAGTTTGGGAAATGACAAGACAAAATACTTGATTTTTAGGGCTTTTTTTCAACTGAAATAATTCAGTAACATTGACACAAATTTACAAATGCTTCACTGATGCCAAGTGTGAAGTTTGGGACGGGGGAAGGGGGCAAACACCCCGCTGTAATGGTAGATACATTGCATTTCTTGTTGTTAATATGTTGTCCAATAACTGTATCGGGATACTTAGAAATTGACAAATGCAGGAGAATTCAAGCCATTTGAAAACTAAGAGTCCTATGTGGAATAGCAGCGTTCAAAGCTAATAGCTGGATTTCTAAGTACGGTGTTAAAAGCCCATTTTTCCCTATGGATTGTTCCTTCGTAGCTGTCAGTATGGTTTCAGTTGGATATGCTGTTCTTCACTTCCTAACCTGAACTTTTGTTGAAGTTGTGGCTGCTCGGCACCTCTGATAGTGAAGCCTCTGATCTCTCAGGCACTCAGAAACTAAGGCACTCAAACTTAGTGATTGCTTCTTTGGGAGCATGGCCATTAGTGGCGTGATCTAACACGTACAAGCAGTGGAATGTTGGGGTTAGAATTTGTCAGCTCCTGGCTCCCAGCCTATCCTCAGACCACGACTCCTACTTTGTAGTTGGGGGAAAAGAGTGAGGAGTCCTCTGGAACCCTTGAGTTTTGGTCTGGTCTGGCTTTAAACTCTGCGACTCGAGTTCAAGCTGACTGCCTCTGCTTTCAAAACCCTGTCTTAAAATGAGCCTCCCTCTAGGGTCCGTTCACTTTGTTTCCTTGGAACCAACTAGAGGGGGATTTAGGAAGGGATTCCCGCCCCCATGTATTTTGTTTTCTTTTATCTCCTTCCTCTGCAGCATCAGGGATGGCCAGAGCTGGCAATAGGACACTGGGTGGGGAGGTCCAGGACTCTGAGAGGGCACCAAGTGTTCCCTCTTTCAGATGCTTGGCTGATTAGATTCTTGTTCATATGCTCAGTGTCTAAGGCTTAATCTACCAAGGTACTTTACTGCTCTGCAACTTTCTGGCTCAGGGGTGTGAAAAAACATTCCCTCCTCAGAATTCAGCAAGTTACAGTGCTGTAAAGCACCAGTGTGAACCAGACTACAGCGCTGGGAGCCAGGCTCTCCACACTCTTAGCTACTCCCCTCTTGGAGGTGGTTTACTCAGCGTGCTGGGAGAGCTCTCTCTCAGTGCTCTTGCCATGGCGCCACCATATCAGCTCTGCTGCAACTGCACTTTAGTTTTGAGAGTGTAAACAAAGCCTCAGTCATCACCATATGTGGGGTCAGATTGGCAATGACGGGAGAGGGGTGCAGTTCGTCTTTGTTTGCAGGATAAGTGTGTGGGTCGCTTGCCAGGATTATCGGTCTGTATCTCACTTACTCATTTCCCTGCCAATGCAAGGGACTCAGGCATTGGCGGACCTCAGTCCCTCCTGTTCTCTGACTGTGGTGGGTTGAGGTAGTCTCCTGTGATCTGTTATACTTTGATCCCACTGCAGTTGTTGGGTTAGTTGTGTGGGTGCCTGTGATCTATGAGATCAAATGAGCTGGTCTGGTCATGCCTTCTGGCTTTAAACTCTGCGACTCGAGTTCAAGCTCCATGCCAAGCAGTCTAGCTCCAAAATTAGACCTGAGAATTATTGTGCAGTTTACTGTCATAAAAGGTTGAGTCAGACCTCCTGTGATTTGAAGTTATTGTTGTAGGGAGCCTTGGTATTTCAAACGTAATACTTAGATGATTAAGCCAAGTCTAGCCTTCTCAAGAGAATTCAGTACAATATTGTAGGGATTTTAGGATTGCTTTAAGATAGAAATATTGTGCAAGTTAATGCTACTGTTAAAGACCAGGTAGGTGAGATTATATTTTTGATTGGACCAGCTTCCGTTGATGGAAGGTACAAACTTTCAAGCTATACCAAGATCATCCTTCACCAACATAAGTTGATCCAAGAAAATATTATCTCACCTACCTTGTGTCTAATATCCTGAGACCAACATGGCAAAATAATCGCTTCACTAAAGAAAGTCAGTACTGGTGTTTGTCCACTAGATGGCGATACCCACAATCGTTTGTTTACAGATGGTTGCAAAAGAAATAGATTGATGTTGAAGAACATCTTATCCTCAAAGATTTTAAAGAGCAATAGAAAAGTGCTGGTAGAATTATCAGTAAGCATGAAATTCTGATATGGCATGTGTATCTTACTACTACTAAAGCAAATACTTCCCCTGTCACTATTTTTCACATGGAGTGCTTCTGCTTAAACATGATACATATTTTGAAACTAGATGCTTAATGAAGCTTGAATAGATTTTTAAAGGGACAATAAATATAAGGTCAAATTTGGCTATAACAGCAAATGCTAAGACCAGCAAAATCATGTCTTTTTAATTATTTCTTTGTAATCCAGTGAGAAACAGCTTTAAAAAAAACCCACACCCCCAAATATTCCTGCATAGAGCTTGCAATCCAAACATTGCAGTATTGTGCACAAGAACTGGAAAATGAAAGCAGTCTGTTTTTATTGTACAAAACTGAAGACTAAAAAGAGCATAAAGCTAAAACTTAAGCAGAAAATCTTTAACTGTAGTAGTGATATGTAGTAGGCAGAGTTTCTTTTTATTTTTTTTAATGTTCTTATTCCAAAGATTTTATCTTCTGTCCTGCAGTTAGATACCCAGAGCTGGCCAGTGCCAGCTGACATGGGCTCATGAGTCTCCAACTGTGGGGCTGTTTAATTGTGGTATAAATGCCCAGGTCCTAGCCCAGACTCTAGGACCTACGTGATGGGAGGATCCTAGAGCTTGGATTGCTGCCTGAGCTGGAATGTCTACACCTTAATTAAAAGCCCCACACCTGAGTCCCGTAAGCCCAAATCAACTGGCACAGGCTAGCCATGGGGCTCTGATTGCAGTGTAGACGTACCTAGTAAGTTGTATGCTGCATGAGTATCCTCTGAGCTCTGAATGCCCCTGCTGATGTGGTAACATTAGCTCTTACCTTTTCTGTGGTTTGATAATGAAACTGTGTTAAGTTCCTGAAAGGGGATGTGTGCTTCTGGGCACCCCTCTGATGAGACCTACTGCTCAGGTACTTCCTAAACCAGGGAGGAAGTCTGCTGATGTGAATTGCACTCTACTGCCAGTCTAATGATGGTAGCCATAAATTACATTGCACTTTAGAAACTTTACTCCCTGTTAATTTAGATGTCTTCCTGTAAGATGTGTTGTACACTGCTTCCCTCAACTCTTTGGTCCAGATAACCCCAGTTGGTTGATGTTTAGAGCTGGCTGCAAATCCCACTTATTTTCGCAGGCTTTTGGGTGGGCGGATGGGTGTGCTAGATGGGGCGGGGGAAGGAAGGGATTCTGCTCCCTATTTTAGGGCAGCTGCTGGGTTTATTTGTGCTTATATTTTGAAAAGCACTCAGGATGCTTTGAAAGTGTAATCCTGGGATAATAACATGGCGCTGACATTATTATTTCATCAAGAGAGCCCCAACTGCAGTTGGGTCCCATTCTGCTAGATGCTTTACAGGAAGATTGGTCCCTTCTGCTTACAGTCCAAATGCACTCTTTCCATAGTCCCCTGAGTGGCCTTTGTTTCTTTCTCATGCTTTCTGATGTAAATAGCATATTTTCTGCAGCGATTTTGGCACTGTGGACTAGAAAATAATGGAGCTCTATTCTTACGGTAGAATTGCAGTGGTTATAGAGCTCTCTGCAGGGTTTGCTCTATAGAGAGAACATGTGAAGAATCTGGCACTAAATTCACATGCTCTACAAAGCCAGCTGGTGTTTTGCAGATGCCATGGTGTATCTCATGTACTGTAGAAGCTATTCTAAAATGTTACACTTGTTGTCTTTGGTCTTGGGCTGATAGATGAATCCTGACTTGCACATGTTGAAATCTTCCTTGGAGTTGACGCAAAATGTCCTTGGACTAGTAACTTTCAATCTGCTGTCTGTTTCAGGATCATGGCTACGTGCACATTCATACCCCTATAATTACGTCAAATGACTGTGAAGGTGCGGGGGAGCTCTTTCATGTCAAGGTAAGTTGTACTTATAAAACAACTTTGTAATCACTGGATGTCAAAAGGACAGAGTCAGTTTTGTATATGCTGAATTTTTGTATAGACTTCTCTGAGATTTATTTACTTTGTGATACCTAAGGTGATTATACTAAATGAAATAGACTAAGCAGCTGTTTTAATCTCTCTCATTTTTGTTCTGTACTTTCCTTGGTACCTTATGTATTGATCAATTTCTCTGCCCTGAGTTGTGTGGAAAAACTTTAAAGAGAAATGGGGTGTGTGTCTCAAATATCTTAATAACCAAAAATGTGGTTGTAAAATGAAAAAAATGGGAGGAGGTCTCCACAGGCACAGTTCAACTCTTGTGAAACTAACTCAGACTTCATGTTAATCTGATTCTGCTATAAACCCTACAATAATTTTTTCCCTACCAGCTTCTAATTTTTTCCCTTGCAGCTCATGCTTTTTTGTCCCTTCTTAAAAGCTGCCCATGCTGTAATTATTGTCTCCTTTTATCAGTGTTGCAAAATAGTTTAGTGCTTTAAATTGTCGTTTGATTGCTTTCGGCACTTGTAGAAATGATTCTCCCCCAGAAATGTCCTGAGTGAATTTCCAAACAATAGTAACTAAATTGTGGTATTTTCCCTTGTTTGCAGTGACTGTACCCACCAAAACTGTGTGCACTCCCATAAGCCTCTCTCCTAAAAGAAAATATATTCTTTGACCACAAAATAATTATATCTCCTTATGCTTATTGGCTACAACATTGCTAGTGTATCATCACTAAGCAAAAAATTGTTGAGGTAGCATACAGCTGCCTGCTGCAGTGTTATATCTACAGCTCCCTGCACCTAATTAATCTCCTGGTCAGAAATCTCCATATATAGGTTATTCAGGATTTAAAAACCTGCCCTGCCCTGCCCTACTGACAACTCCCCCTCATACCAGTCCACAACCTATGTACCCAAGCTTTCTATTTAATACAGTTGGCTGGCCAGCTAAACTGTGTCTGGTTAATTGAAATACCTTAGTATTACCACAGGGGTGCTCCTGGCTCTTATGTGCAAACTAAGATGTGAAAACACATGATGCTTGACAATAAACATATCATACACTTTTAAGTAAAATAGTGTATCTCTGTTCAGTTTTCTGCACAAACTATATCTTCCTGTTAAAGGGTTCTGCTCACTGCAGGTGTGCCGCCTTGTGGCTGGATCTGGGAATTAGTTCTCACTATGTCTGGTCTGTGCGGAACCTGGGGTCCTCCCTTTTCATGACTTGGCCCTTTAGCCAGGTCACCATGTAGTCATCCCCTGCTGGGATAACAAAATACCACTGGACTAACTGTCCAGACTCTGCCTCATGTGGTCTTCGGTTCCAAGTCTTCACGTCCTGTGATACTTTTCTGGTGGCTGGTAGAGGAACCCAGGCCCTCCCAGGAACCCTGTAACCAGCAGCCATGATCTGCAAAGTCCCACTCTTTGCTGCTTTTTTTCCTAGGCATCCTTCTACCCTATCTTCTGAGGTGTTCCTCCCCACAACTTCTCTGGGTTGACTCTTTTTTCAGTAGCTACGATTCCAGGGGTTATTGTCCCTTTCTGAATTTCCAGTTCAGCACCTTGCTGCTCTCAGAAAGTAAATGTAGGTGCTGGCCAGTCTACTTCTGGGCTTCATGGTCAGTTAAGTCAGGCTCTCATTCTAGGTGCAACCCAATAACATAATTAGCCCATTTTAGCCCATCAGAACCTATTAGGGGTATGCATGCTATCTCACAGCCTCAAAGCTTTACAGAATTAAATTATGCAGGACCACAGTGTGAATGACTTAAGTCACAAAAGCTCTGGTGCAAATGTTATTTGGGGAAGAGTAGCTGTAATCTAGCAAATGGGACTTGGGGAACTCATGAAAACTGAAACAAAAGACAGGACTATGCAGCACTTTAAAGACTAACAGGATGGTTTATTAAAGTGCTGCATAGTCCTGTCTTTTGTTTCAGCAAGACCAGACTAACACGGCTACATCTCTATTAATATTCTTCATGAAAAACTGATTCTTGGGGCCCCTCATTTAAGCTTATACCTTGGTTTCCCCCACTGTAAAACACTGTGGGATTTGTGGTTGAAAGGTGCTTGGTGGGTATTATTCTATTAAATAGTGTATATGGAACCATGTATCAGAGGGGTAGCCATGTTAAGTCTGTACCTGCAAAAACAGCGAGGAGAACTGTGACACCTTAAAGACTGACCTGGCCTACACTAGGGAGTTATTTTGAAATAACTCCCCTTATTTCAAAATAACAAACAGCATCCACACTGCCAAGCCTGTTGTTTTGAAATAAGGGGCTGGTTATTTCAAAATAATAACTCCTGCTTTTCTGGGGGAATAAGCTTATTTCGAAATAGTTATTTGGGGAATTATTATTTCAAATTTAGTTGTTTCAAAATAATTTCCTGGTGTAGACATACCCAACAGATTTGTTTGGGATTAAGCTTTTGTGGGCTGGAACCCACAACAGGACTATAACAGAGTTTGAAGAAAAGCTAGATAATTTCATGGAGGTTAGGTCCGTAAAAGGCTATTAGCCAGGGGATAAAATGGTGTCTTTGGCCTCTGTTTGTCAGAGGCTGGAGAGATGGCAGGAGACAAATCGCTTGATCATTGTCTTCGGTCCACCCTCTCTGGGGCACCTGGTGCTGGCCACTGTCGGCAGACAGGATACTGGGCTAGAAGGACCTTTGGTCTGACCCAGTATGGCCGTTCTTATGTTTTTATGATCCCATTTTGTTAAATTCATGGAGTGGAAATTACAGAGGCAGGCATAATATATATGGAAGCATGGTGCTTTGGCCACCCCAATCTAGACTGTTCCTGAAAGGGTTTTGTCTCACCTACTCTTAAAAATAATCAGTGATAGAAATTCCACCATACACAATTTATTCCAGAGTGTAACCGCCCTGACAGGAGGTTTTTCCTAATGTCCAACCTAAACCTCCCTTGCTTCAATTTAAGCCCATTGCTTCTTGTTATGTCCTCAGAGTCAGCTTGAATTGCCGGTGGAATACAGCCTGGCAGTTCTTAGCCACATGCACTCATGACTTGGAAGTTTTGTCAGATGGCTGTGTATATTTAAACCTCCCAAAACTATAGTTTGGCCTCTATAATCTTCCCCCATACTTTTCCCTCAACTCTTGCTCTTTCTGCATCTCCTCCCCCCCCTTCATTTGGGGTTACATTTGTGGAGAAAGGAAAGTGACATGAAATACAGTAAAACTTTGATGGTCCGGCATCTGACGGTCCGGCACTCCTAATGGTCCGGCACCATCAGGAACCCGGAAGTGCTCTGGGCAGCCGGACCATTGGAGCTGCTCTGCCCCCAGCTTCCCCAATTCAGCCGCTGCTAAAACTGCGCTGAATCCGGGAAGCAGGGGGCAGAACAGCTGGAGTGCTGCCGGGTAGGTCCAGTAGCGCTGCCCCTCGGGGCTGCGGGACCAACCCAGCAGCACCCCAGCTGCTCTGCTTCAGGCGTCCCCGAATCAGCCGCTGCTGAAACTGACCAGCAGCGGCTGAATCGGGGACTCCTGGGGCAGAGCCGGACTATCAGAAGGGAGGGCTATGAGGGGGTCTAGGGTAGCATCTCCCCACCCCACCCCATCCCAGACCCCTCATATCCCCCCCTTCTGATAGTCCGGCATATCTGATAATCCGGCACCCCCTGGGTCCTAAAGGTGCCGGATTATCGGAAGTTTACTGTAATTATAAATAAACCAAATCACAGTCCCAGGAGGTGCAGAGATTATTGTGTTCTGTTTGCGGAGTGGGCAGAGCACTCTTGAGATCTCATGTCTGGCTTTCTGTCTCTCTCTTCCAGTTACTATTTGGTAGAAATGTTGTTGTATTCTACTGAAAAAGGTTAGATACAAGGCCCTACTTAAATTACTGGATGATTGTCAACAAATTGTGGCTGAGTTGCAGACAAGAAGCCAAGATGGAATATAACCAGAGCACCGTCATCTTGTGATGAGTGCTCTAGAATCATTAATGACCACAAGCACTTAAAGCAGGAGTTGGTTACCTACAGCCCGCAGGCTGCATCCCCCCTGCGGCTTGCTTTGATCCAGCCTGTGAGGCTTGGGGCTCCCACCCCTCCGCAGGGACACGCGCTGGTACTCCAGTCATGTTGGGGGCACCATGGCTGGAGTGCCAGGGCCACTGCAGAGGGAGAGGCCCAAGCCTCATGGACTTGATCCAGGCAAGCCAGGACCGGATCTGGTCCGTGGGCTCTGCCTAGCAAGGGGGAAGCAGCTCTGTGTGTTCACAGAAGTGCTCTGTGCAGGTGCCACACCACCCCCATTGCTCCCATTGGCTGAATCATGGCCAGTGGAGGCGGTGCTCTAGCACAGAGCCATGCAAAACTATGTGCCCTCCTGAATTCCACTAGCCTGACCCCATTCCAGACCTACCCACCCCCAACATGCACCCGCATCTTCCCTCCCACCCAGGCCTCCCACCCTGCTCCTGTACCCCCTTCCCTATCGCACACCCAGCCTGCTCCTGCACCCTCCCTCTCTTCCAGAGCCCTCCCCTGCACCCTTCCTACTGCCCAGACTCCTACCCGCAGCCTGCTCCTTCACCTTTCCTCCTGCCCAACCCCCCACCCATAAAATAGAATTGCATTAATAAATGAACACTGAGCTTGAAACAATTATAAGTGCTCCATTTATTAAAAGTGGACATATACAGTTATACAAAACTACTGATTAAAACACTATCCAACACTTTCTCTTTTTAACTCTAGGCCCTTCCCCCAATAAGTATGTTGTCTATGCTCTTTTCTTAAGAGGTTGTTTATGTTGCTTTAGCACAAAACCAGCTAAGTGTTCCATGGTGTTTCTTTGCATGTAAATTATCCAATGACCCTGAAAAGATGTGCAAAAGCTGGAAGAAAAGGGCATTTGTGTTTCTATGCCTATACAATCTCCATGTTGCTAGAGCCTTTTTTAATAATAGAATAACAATGAAGACTCAATAGAATATTCTATTTCCTTTTTTTCTCATTACCATAGCACTTTTTCTAATGGAATCAAATTCATTTCCCTGTGAAAGGAAAATAACAGTGATTAAAAGATCTTTAATAAACTGGAGGCACCTGTCTTAGATAAAAAAACAACCCTCCTGATTTCTTATCAGATTTAACACTGAGCCTTTATGATAGCGGTGTGTGAAACCAAAGCTGTTCTAATGGTAGAAATTCTTAAAGATTTTGTGTTCCATGATCATTCTGGAGAAGAATGAACTAATGCTTAACTTTCAGGGTTGGATGGGGCAATCTGGGTTCTTCTCCCACACAGCTTTTCATGTCATTCAGAGCCTTTAATTTTGGGTGCCTCTATTAAAAAATTAGGACCTGATTCCTTCCAACCCCCTATCCCCTGGGGTTCTGAACATTTCCAGCTCCAATTAGCTATGTTCGCTCAGCTTCTCTGAAATTCAGGCCCTAAGGGTTCCAGTCTGTGCTCCTGAAGTTAGGTTACTACTGAAAATTCAGACTTCCACCTCTGTCTCAGGTTCCCCATCTGTAAAATGGGATGAGTGGAGGAGGCGATCCCTTCCTGTACTCTACATTGCACCTTGTTATAGAATCATAGAATAATAGGACTGGAAGGGACCTCAAGAGGTCATCGAGTCCAGCCCCCCGCCCTCAAGGCAGGACCAAGCTCCATCTACACCATCCCTGACAGATGTCTATCTAACCTGTTCTTAAATATCTCCAGAGAGGGAGATTCCACCACCTCCCTTGGCAATTTATTCCAATATTTGACCACCCTGACAGTTAGGAATTTTTTCCTAATGTCCAATCTAAACCTCCCCTGCTGCACTTTAAGCCCATTACTCCTTGTCCTGTCCTCAGAAACCAAGAGGAACAAATTTTCTCCTTCCTCCTTGTGACACCCTTTTAGATATTTGAAAACCGCTATCATGTCCCCCCTTAATCTTCTTTTTTCCAAACTAAACAAGCCCAGTTCATGAAGCCTGGCTTCATAGGTCATGTTCTCTAGACCTTTAATCATTCTTGTCGCTCTTCTCTGTACCCTTTCCAATTTCTCCACATCTTTCTTGAAATATGGCGCCCAGAACTGGACACAGTACTCCAGCTGAGGCCTAACTAGTGCAGAGTAGAGCGGCAGAATGACTTCACGAGTTTTGCTTACAACACACCTGTTGATACAACCTAGAATCATATTTGCTTTTTTTGCAACAGCATCACACTGTTGACTCATATTCAACTTGTGGTCCACTATGACCCCTAGATCCCTTTCTGCCATGCTCCTTCCTAGACAGTCGCTTCCCATCTTGTATGTATGGAACTGATTGTTCCTTCCTAAGTGGAGCACTTTGCATTTCTCTTTATTAAACCTCATCCTGTTTACCTCTGACCATTTCTCTAACTTGCTAAGGTCATTTTGAATTATGTCCCTATCCTCCAAAGAAGTCGCAACCCCACCCAGTTTGGTATCATCTGCAAACTTAATAAGCGTACTCTCTATCCCAATATCTACATCATTGATGAAGATATTGAACAGTACGGGTCCCAAAACAGACCCTTGAGGAACTCCACTTGTTATCCCTTTCCAGCAGGATTTAGAACCGTTAACAACAACTCTCTGACTACGGTTATCCAGCCAATTATGCACCCACCTTATCGTGGCCCTATCTAAGTTATATTTGCCTAGTTTATCAATAAGAATATTATGCCCCTCTGTTCCTTCTTCTTACTGCAACCCTGCCTTTTGATCACCTCACAATGCAAATTATGCTCTCTTGCACTTGCAGGCACTTAAATTACACAGCCATGTATATAAACTTTAAGCAAAATTCAGAGCTGCTGACACACTTCTAGTCCTACGGGCCTGTATAACTGAAATAAGAGCTGCGTATTTTTTGTTTTCTTTGAGGACCCTACAGTGCCACATAAATGTGTGCCCCCTGCTTCTGTTACAAAGTACATTTCTTTATTATTGCAGTTTGCATTCCAGTAAGGCTTGGAGCACCAACAACGATCAAGGCCCAACTGTGCTGTACTCCAATTAAAAGATGGTGCCTGCTCTACAGAACTTAGGCCAGGTCTTCTCTGCAGCCGAAGGACAGCTTACGGCCTTCAATTCCAGCTACATAAAAAACATAGCTGGAGTTGATGTACTCTAAGCCAAGCTTCAGCATCGTCTTCACAGAGTGAGGTTGATGGGATAAATGCTCCCCTTGACTCCCCTTACTCCTTGTGAGGCGTAGGAGTTCAGGCGTCAACAGGAGCGCCCCTCAGCATTCGATTTAGCAGGTCTTTACTAGACTCGCTAAATCAAACGCCAGATCGACCGCTGCAGCATCCATCTTCTCTAGAGTCTAGACATGGC
This sequence comes from Pelodiscus sinensis, assembly GCF_049634645.1. Classification (NCBI taxonomy): domain Eukaryota; kingdom Metazoa; phylum Chordata; order Testudines; family Trionychidae; genus Pelodiscus; species Pelodiscus sinensis. The sequence continues at coordinate 316,320,289 of NC_134711.1, forward strand.
CTTTCTAACACAACTCTTCTCCCTGTTTTATGAATAAGGGACCGAGGCACAGAGAAATTGACTCATCCAGCACCATGAGAAGCATCTCTGGCAGAGCCAGGGAGCTAGACCCAGTTCTCTTGAGTCCCAGCACAGTGCCTTATCTGTAAGACCTTCCTCCCTGGATCCTTTCTGCTACGCTCAATGGCATTTTTTCTTTTTCTGTCCTTTTGCTTTTTGCTACCTTATTAGAAAATTATTTCAGTGCCACATAATAACCTTATACATATTAAGGATCACATCTTGTGTATGGTAGGTATCCTGTCATTAAAGTTGGGAGGAATAGCCAGCTACCAGAATTTGGCCCAGTCATGTGCTTCTATTGCACCCATCCTGTAAACACTTAAGCTCATGAATAAATTGATTAATCTAACTAGTCTCATTGGTTGATGGGATTGTTCATGTGAGTAGTTAGACATGTGCAGGATTGGGAGGGGCATTGTTTTCTGTGTACTTTTCTAGCAGTTGAAGACACTGCTGTCTTAGAATAATTTTTATAATGCAGTTCATGTGTTACTGGGCTGGGGGGTGGTAGGAATAGAAAATTGAATTTGTTATAAATTACGTTTTATGGTTTATATAACCACACTCCCATAAACTCTGTCCCTCTCCCCTCTCCCAAGTATACAGTTTTTCACAAGTTGTTGTTGGCTTACATGCAGTAACATTCTAGTACTGCCTGCCGTTAAGAATCTGATTCTCCTATATTTTCAACTTTGGAGGTGGCTTCACACTCTTTGCCCCCAAGATGTTCTGTAGGTTACTTCAGTGACGTGATACTTTTAAATTACTCTGAGGTCATGTCTAAACTGGAGATTAGTACCAGGTTCTCATGCAAATCATAGCTTTCCTTGTCTATGTTAGGGGTTGGCATGGTGTAGATGTGCCAAAAGAGGAGCTAATTGCCAACTTAGAAAAGGTTCCAAACTGGTTTTGAAATGGACTTCACTTGAACTTAGACACTGCTCTTGGTGTAGACCAAGCCCTTGGTGTATGGCTTTATTCCTGGAAGCATGGGGCTTTGTCCTGTTGTTTAGTTTTATTTGGATTGATGCACCTGTAATTTTCAGAGGAAGGAGGATGAAAAATCTGAAGCCATGTTCCTTAACTGATTAATACTCGGGCATGTGCTTTCTTGTTTTACAGACATCAAATGAAGCACCGGAACCTGGGAAAGACTCTCATTTCTTCAATGTACCTGCCTTCCTGACGGTCTCAGGACAGCTCCACCTGGAAGTAATGGCTGGGTATGGAAATCTTTCCTCTTGACCTAAGGGTGCCTCATAAAACTTGATCAGAGCTTCTGTCCAGTAGGCTTTGTCCTACCTTCCCAGTGCTTGCCAGACACCCAGAGGTGCCATTTGAGGTCAACCTGCAGGGTCCAAATCACTGTTTGGAGAAAGCTGGATTCCATTTGAATTCTGGAGAACGGGTCAGGGTGTACATTTAGGATAAACGGCCTCCTCTGTGCCCTGTGGAATAGTCAGAGAGAGGTTGCCACAGAGATCAAGGCTGGGACGTGGCTTTTCTGTAATAACATAGTTTTCATCGTTATCTGTTGTTTGTCCAGGAACTTACGATCACAACCAGCATCTGTCTGGGCGTGGGGGGAGGGCGGGATCTGCTGCCTTTAGCCCACTGCTGTTCCTGCCCTTAGTTTTCTCTTTGTTCCCCATCCTCCATATCTGTCCCTTTTCCCTATGCTTATGTGCCTCCTCTCTTCTTCCCTCTGCTTCTCCTTTCCTGCAGCAGCTCCCAGTGCTTACCATGCTTTCAATCTCAACGCCTCCCCCTTTCTGTTGGTGAAAGTAATCAGCAACTGAATGGTTAATGATATTGCAAAGTGTTGTCGTTAGGCTTCAGTGTCAACTTCCCCATGAGATTGAGGGGATGGGAAAGTTCACACCTATCGGAGCTACTGGTTCAGTCTGTCTGCAGGCTCGGGCCTGTTCTATGCTGAGCATTCACTTAATTATTAGATTAAACTACTGGGGTGGGGGTTCCCTCTAATTTGTAAAAAGAGTAGCTGGAGTTGACACACCTTAAGCTGAGTTTCAGTGCTGTCCTCACAGTGGGAGGCTGACAGGAGAAATGCTTCCGTTAATTTCCTTTACTCCTAGCAAGGAGTAGGAGTTCCGGTGCCGACAGGGGCTTCCTCAAGCCCGCAAATCAAACTTTAGAAGATCAACCACTGCAGCATTGATCTTCCAGGAAGTGAAGACATGGCCTAAATCCACTGTCTCCGTATGGGAAGTTGATGAGAGAGTTGAGAGAAAATTATTTGCGGGAGGGAGGTGTTTTTCTGCACCTTTGAAAGAAGATGAGATTGTATTTGTGCATGTGATGAAAGTAGAATCATACAGCTAGAAGAGACCTCAAGAGGTCATCAAGTCCAGCCCGCTGCCCAAGGCAAGACCAATCTCAACTAAATCAACCCAGCCAGGGCTTTGTCAAGCCGAGACTTAAAAACCTCTAGAGATGGAGATTCCACCACCTCCCTAGGGAACCCATTCCAGTACTTCACCACCCTCCTAGTGAAATAGTTTCTCCTAATATCCAATCTAGACCTATCCCACTGTAACTTGAGACCATTGCTCCTTGCTCTGCCATTCTCTTTGGAACCTCCCTTCAGCCCTGTCCGGGTTGATTTAGTTGGAATTGGTCCTGCCTAGAGCAGGGGGCTGGACTTGATGACCTTCTGAGGTCTCTTCCAGTTGTATGATTCTATGCTATCAAATCCCCCCTCACTCTTCTCTTCTGCAGACTAAACAAACCCAAATCCCTCAGTCTCCCCTCATAGGTCATGCGCTCCAGCCCCCTAATCATTTTGGTCGCCCTCCCCTGGACCCTCTCCAATACGTCCACATCCTTTCTATAGTGGGGGCCCCAGAACTGAACACAATACTCCAGATGTGGCCTCACCAGAGCCAAATAAAAAGAAATAATCACTTCTCAGGATCTGCTAGCAGTGCTCCTCTTGTTGCACCCTAATATGCCATTAGCCCTCTTGGCTACAAGGGCACACTGTTGACTCATATACAGTTTCTCATCCACTGTAATCCCCAGGTCCTTTTCTGCTGAACTGCTACTTAACCACTCGGTCCCCAGCCTGTAACAATGCTTAGGAGTCTTCCGTCCCAAGTGCAGGATTCTACACTTGTCCTTGTTGAACCTCATCAGATTTCTTTTGGCCCAGTCCTCTAATTTGTCCAAGTCACTCTGGACCCTATCCCTGCCCTCCAGTGTATCTATCTCCCGCCCCCTCCTCCCCCCCCCCCCCCGGCCGCCCCAGCTTAGTGTCATCTGCAAACTTGCTGAGGGTGCAATCCATCCCCTCATCCAGGTCATTAATAAAGATGTTGAACAAAACCAGTCCTAGAACAGATCCTTGGGGCACTCCGCTAGAAACCGACCACCAATCTGACATCTGTGCCCACTGACCATTATTGGAGGTCAGTGGGCACAGAGTATGCCTAAGTATGAAATGGTAATTTAACTTAACCTCTCCATTGAATTAGTCTCTTTTCTCAGAAGAGTACACAGCATGTTCTGGGATTGGACAGAAAACTAATTAAACAAGTACTGAGTCCTTTCTTCTAAAATATTCCTGCAGGGGCATCACTTCCTCATCGAAAAAGGAAAAAAATGTGGTACCCGGTAGCAGATAGGGATGTAAAAATTTAACCAGTTACCCAGTAAGCATCACCCTTGCCCGGCAATGCAGTTAACCAGTGGCCTGGCTGGCTGGAGCAGCCCCCAATGCACAACTGGGCTCAGCATGCAGCAGCACGGGCAGGAGATACTCCACTCCAGCCGAGCTGGGTTGGAGTAGCTCCCTAGCCACAGCACAGCGGACCCAGCCCGAGCTGCCCCCAACCTGCATTGAGGTAGGCCTGGCCTGACCTAGCCCGAACATCCCACGCCTGCAACGCTGTAGGCTCGGTCTTGCCAGGCTGGAGCAGACTGTGGCATGGCAGACTGGGCTGGAGCAGTCCCTCATCCATGTCGTGAGGGGCTGTTCCACTCTGGCTGGACCCATCACACCGTGGGCAGGGGGCACTCCAGCCTTGTCTACAGGAACCTGGTTAGACAGCTAGGCTTAACGATTAACTGGTTAACTTTTAAAATGGCATTTCACATCGCTGTTAGCAGGCCAGTGTGTTATAGCTTCATGCTTTACTGTGCAATAGCATGGTGTTTTTGCAGACATTTTAAATAGACCAAATGCCAACTAAATTTAGATGTGCTATATTTATCCTTGATGATCTATAGCTGTTCTGTAACCCTGCTCCTCTTGTTCGTTAAGCACAGCATATTTCTGAGGTTTGTAACGGAAATAGCTCAGTCTTCAAAAACAGACCCAGTGAGAAGTCCCTGTGGACTCAGAAATACCGGTCATGGAGAGCACCATAGTTTCATTTGGATATTAACTGTAATATCAGAGCTGCCATTTTGTGTCAGACCATAGTCCCTCTTGCCCAGTGTCCTGTTGCCTGTGGTGGCCTATGCCAGAGCTACAGGGGGAGTGTAAGGAACAGTGCAGTGAGAGAATGATCCATCCATCTTCCACTTCTGGCTTCTGAGAGTCAGAGATTTAAGGTTGCCCCCTGCATGAGGTTAAATCCCTGATCATCTTGACTAATAGCCATTGATAAGACTATCTTCCATAAGCTTATCTAGTTCTTTTTCAAACCCAGTTATACTTACGATCGTTACAACCCCTATGGCAGTGAGTTCCTCAGATTAACTGTGAATTGTATTAAAAGGTACTTCCCCTTGTTTGCTAAATCTGCTGCCTATTTATTTCAGATGTCCCCCTCCCCTCCCCCCATTTTTTGTATTGTGTGTAAGGTGTAAATTAACACTTCTCTACTCACTTTGTCCATGCCACTTATGAATTTTAGATGTCTGTCATATGCCCCATAGTTATTTCCTCAGAAGAACAATCCTAATCTTTTAACTGTCTCCTTGTAAGAAAGCTGTTCCATATCTTTCACCATCTTCATTGCCCTTAGCTGAATCTTTTTCAGTTCTACTATATCCTTTTTGAGATGGGATGACTGGAACTGGACATAGAATTCAAGGTATGGGCTCACCATGGATTTATACAGTGATATGATGATATTTTCTGTCTTATTATTTATCCCTTTCCTAATAGTTCTTAACTTACTGTTGGCGTTTTTGATTGCTGCTGTACGCTAAGGCTACGTCTAGACTACATGGCTCCGTTGACGGAGCCATGTAAAATAGTTTATTCGGCATAGTCAAAGAAGCAGGGATTTAAATAATCCCCGCTTCATTAAAATAAAAATGGTTTCATTAAAATAAACCTTTGCGGTCAACAAAGGCTTCCTTGCCGCATCTAGACTGCCGCGCTGTGCCGGATCAGCTGATTGTCGGCACAGTGCGGCAGCCATTTTTATTTTAATGAAACAGGGTTTATTTAAATCCCCGCTTCTTTGACTATGCCAAGTAAACTATTTTACATGGCTCCGTCGATAGTGCCATGTCGTCTAGACAGAGCCTGAATGACAGCTTTCAGAGAACTATCCACCATAACACAAACACGTCTTTAAGAGCTAAGGTGTCATGCATTGCAGTATTTATATAGCTGGGATTGGCTGATCTAGGTGCATAGAGACGCTCTGAATCTCAACACATATGTAGCAATACAACTATGCCTAAGTGTGCTGGGAGCCTGAAAAAGTAGCCCTGAGCAGTGAACTACCCTGTTCTTTTTAGTGGCTGCTCAGATGTCTGTGGTGATACTTTCACTGCTCATCAAACCACACTCAAAAGTAGTCTCACCCTAGGAAGATACCTACTGGAACTGAACACTCATTTTGGGGTAGACCTTTTACAACACAGAGCAGGGCTTAAAAGATGACTCAATTGGCTTCATTTTCCTGGAGAAGGCTCTGCTTGCAGAAGGGTGGGAAGTGCTCCCTTCAAGAAAGATGAAATTTCATATGTAAATGACATGCTAATTATGCAGCAAATGGAAGGAGATTCCCCTCTGTATTCTCTTCAGTCACATTATTGCTCTGCCTTGTACAATTTTAAATACTTTTGGATGCAGACGCGTGAATGATGTATAGTACCTATTCAGTCTCCCTGCTGTTCAGCGTTACCAAGTGTAAGGTGTAATTGGCTAATTTATCTTAGATCCCTTTAAAACAAAGCTCTTCATGAAGTGTCTTGTGCATCATTTGTCTAAAACACGCTTGTAATACAGACTCTGGTAATTAGACGGGAAACTAACTTTCATTAATTAGGTGGGTGCAGACACTTAATTGGCTCTATAAAAAGTAACCATGATATGTCTGTTTTAATTCAATTACTGCACTTTCCAGTCTTGTTTGTAATTGCTCTAGTAATTTTTAATTACTTTTTTATTTGGTGGGAGGGCAATTTTAGTGATTAAAACAGGAGCTCTGGGAATTGAGACTCCTACTCAGAGCTTTGCAGCTGGCTTGGACAAGCTGTTTGACCTCTCTCTACTCATCTGTAAACTGTGAGGAGTAGAGATAGTACAAGAGATGTGCTAGGTGTGCGGTTGGCATGGTGAGACATCCTCTAGTTCAGGCATATACTATAGGGTGTGATGCAGGGACTAACTGGATGAAATTATCTGGGATGTGTTTCACAGGGGGTCAGATTAGAGTAGGGCTACTCAACACCCGGCCCATGGGCCGCATGCGACCCACAGCCTGTTTGTTTGCAGCCCACAGTGGTGTTTGGGTTTATGCTCAATACACAGCCTGTGGGTGAGATCCTTTGAACACGGCCTCCACTGGGAACATGCTCCACAACGGCAAGGCATCTCCCAGGCGGGGGAGCATTGAAAGACACAAGCAGACAGTCTGGCTAGAACAGATGGGTACAGAGTGTTGGTGTTTCTAGCCCTCAGGAAGGAGGTGCAGGAAGCGCCGGGCATTGTGGGAAATGCTGGCTGCTTAGCCTTGTGGGCAGAGCCTGAGGGCCACGTTTGGGTCCAGCGCCGCAGCTTAAGGCTTAATCTTTGTATTCATGCCTGTCAGTGTGAAAGAAACTGTTTGCATATATTTGCATGTGTATGCAACCATACTTAAGTTGTGGCCCTCGGCACGTGCTGTGTGGTATCATTGTGGCCCCAGGGGCTTCTGAAGTTGAGTAGCCCTGGATTAGAGGATCATAGTGGTACCTCTACCATAACTAGATTGATAGACTGTACATTCCTCTGATGAAAGGTGCTCTCTGTGGTCATTCTTGTTAAAGGAAAGCAAAGGCCAGTCACTTTGATGTATTTATTCTTTATAGCCTTGTAAAGGGAAGAATTATCAGCTCCCACTTTCTCTGAATTACCTGTTGTCACTCCTCTGTTAAGCAGTAGCAATTATTAAAGGCACCGCTGAGTCTGGCAGTCTGTGACACAAAAGCCATAGTAGTTCATCCAGAACGGAGCCTTGCAGGACAGTTTCACGTGCCTGAGCATATACCCCATCCCTGGAACAGAAGTGGTCCCCTTTTTCAAAACTCAACCCGAACACCAATGCCTGGTTCATAGGCGGCCAACCATATCTCAGGAACGGACTCAAGTTATCTTAAGGCAGAAAACAAGCTTTCTTGCTGCCTCCCACAGCTCCCCTAAAATAAATGGGTTGTTTCACAAAACCTGAGCAGTGCTTGCACCCTAAGAACAAGAAAGTGAAAGGTGATATTAACAGCACCATCTGGTGAATATTACATAACCACTTTTTTAGATTTTTATTGTACAGGTTGGACTTCCCTGGTCCAGCAGCCTCGGGACCTGATGGGTCCCAGACCAAGGGAGGTCAATGCTAGCCACTCTGTTGTGTGCCTCCAGGCTCTGCTCTCAGCCACCAGCCCCTAGACCCCTGCCCCAGGCTTCAGGTACCCACCCCAGCTGCTGAACTCAAGCCCCAACCCTGGCCAGTGGCGGCCGGCTCTCTGCCAGGCTCTCCCCCCAGCTACCAGCCCTGACCTCCCAGCCACCAACTCCCTGCCCCAGGCTGGACTCTGCTGCCCTTTGCTGCTGGCGATGGTGGGGCTCCCTGGCCACCAGCTCTCTGCCACTGGCTTTGGCCCTAGCCAGGCTCCAGCTCCCAACCCCAGCCCTGGGCACCCCTCCCAGCTGCTTCCCGGCTCTGGTCTGGCAACATCTGTTCCCCACAGATGTTACTGGAGTAGAGAATCCTGGACTAAAGAGGTCCGATCTTTAGTCATTCATTTGTTTTGTATGCTGTAGTTTTTGAGATCTGTGGGATGTAGATTTATGGATCCAAACTTTTAAGGGGGCTTCAATCCTGTTTCCATTTGTTCGTCACTGCAGCTGTGTGTGCATGAATCAGTAATACACTGGGGTTACAATAGAGTTTGAAAAACTGTCCCGTCCCCTCCCGCAGTCCTACCTCTATATCAGAGGCAGCAGTGTGGGTGGGGAGGGGGTAGGCAGGAGCCAGCTCATGCAGGGATCCGGCTTAAAAACATACACTGGCTCCTAGGGAGCCGTCTGCCCCCCATTTGTACACAGGCACAGTTTGCAAAACTACCCTATCCTGGGAGACCATCTTGGTTACAATAATCTTGCAGCTCACTAGCCTAGTTTGCCCATTGCTGGACTAAATGATTACAGTTGTCCTCTCTGGCCTTGGAATCTATGAATCTTATGAAAATTAAGCCCCTAATTTTCAAAAGTCACTTTCTAACATTAAGGGTATGTCTGCATTGCAATAAAAATGCATGGCACTGAGTCTCAGAGACTTGGTCAGCTGGCTCAGGCTATGGGGCAAAAAACAGGAGTGTAGACTTTTTGAATTGGAATAAAATACAACATGGTTTTACAAAGGGTAGCTCATGCAAGACCAATGCAATGACTCCTTCTTTGAGAAGAAAACAGATTTTTTTTTTTTTTTTTTTTTGACAAAGGAAATGCAGTAGATCGGATCTACTTGCATTTCACTAAGGCATTTGATATAGTTCCACATGGGAGTTACTAGCTAAATTTGGAGAAGATCGGGATTACTATGAGAATTGAAAGGTGGATGAAGACCTGGTTGAAGGGGAGACTACAGTGGGTCTTGCTGAAAGGTGAACTCTCAGGCTGGAGGGAGGATGCTAGTGGAGTTCCTGAGCTATTGGTTTGGGGAGCAATCTTATTTAACATTTTTATTAATGAGCTTGGCACAGAACGTGGGAGTGTGCTGATGACAATTTATGGATGACATTGAGACAGTGAGTTGCCCTGCACTGGCCCTTTAAGGGGCTGAGAGTGGAGTCAGCGGCAAGCCCAGTCGAGGCAGCTAATGAGGGCCCCGGTGGAGGCTATAAAGAGTGACTCCTGGAAGAAGGAAGAGACCTGCCTGCTACTCTGGAGGGAGGGCAGTAGAGGCCTGACTGCCAGGGAAGCAAGAGGCTCCCTGAAAGAGGACAGGGCTGGGGAGGCTTTGGCCTAGCAAACCCAGGCTACCAGGCCTGAGGCCCTAGGTCCTGCGAGAAACAGCCATGGTGGGCGGGGCTGAGAGAGGCAGACGCAGGAGACTGGGGAGGCTTGGGCCTGAAGGCAGGGTTGCAAGAGGCAACCTGGTAGCTAGAGGTAGCAGGTCCACGCCCTTTGTCAGGGAGAAGTGGCCAGAAGGGACTGCTGTCTGCCCAGAGACAGGGGATCACTGAGGCCTGGAGGGTGCAAGGGAACTGGGTGTTCCCTGGCAGAAGAAATGGGGGTCCCAGGGAGTAGGGAGGACCCTGGAGAGTGTAGTGGAGGAAGAACAATGACACCACCCTCCCCGGACGGGGGCACTGACAAAGACCAGAGTGGGCACTGCCGGAGGGCAGTGCCCTGAAGACAATGCTATACCGATGGAGGACATGGCGGGGAGACGCCAGCGGAAGGGGGCACGTTGGAACAGCCAGCTAATTCCCCAAAGTCTTGCTGAAGGCGCCATGCTGGTGAGTCGACCCCATTATAGACACAAAATTGGGAGGTGTTGCCAATATGGAAGAGAGCTGGAATGTGGTACAAGAAGATTTGGATGACCGTGAGTACTGAGAAGAAGAGAAAGAACTGGGTGTATTGGTTGATCACAGGATGACTGAGCCACAGATATGAAAAAAATTAATGCATTCCTAAGATGCATCAGGCGAGGTATTTCTAGTAGAGACAGAGAAATGTTAATAGCATTATACAAAGCAGTTGTGAGACCTTATATGGAATATTCTGTACAATTCTGGTCTCCCATGTGTAAGAAAGATAAATTTGAACTGGAACAATTGCAGAGAAGGGCTACTAAGATGACCCAAGGAATGTAAAACCGACCTAATGAGAGGAGACTCAGAGCTTGGCTTATTTAGCTGAACCAAAAGAAGGCTGAGGGGAGATATGATTGCTCTGTGTAAATACACCAGATGGATAAATACCAGGGAGGGAGAGAAGTTATGTAAGTTAAGCATCAGAGTAGACACAAGAACAAATGGATATAAATTGTGCATCAGCAAGTTTAAGCATAAAATTAGATGAGGGTTTCTAACCATCAAAAGTGTGAAGTTCGGGAACAGCCATCCACAGGGACCTGTGGTGGCAAAAAATCTAGACTGATCTTGATAAGTTTATGGAGGGAATGGTATGACCAGGCTTCCTACAGTGACATGCCTGTTCCTTTATTTGGAACCCTATGATATACTTTGGAGCCTTTTACCTTTTTGCCATCTTGTTTATTTTTTTAATCTTCTGTTCAACAGAATTAACATGAACAGAAACTTGTGATCTGACTTTTATCAGCTGCACGTCCTTATTCACTTTATACCCTTACTGAGTTCATCCCGGATTACATGCACAACTCCTACAGTTCTCAGCTTTGCGTGAATGTCAGGCAACTCTCATTCTCTACTAGGGATGTAAACGAGTGGTCAAGTATACGATTAACCAGTACGCCTAGGCATTTCCTGTGTCAGAGGCAGGCAGCTAGTCCATAAGGGGAGCTGGTTTTTAAATTGGTCCCCCTCGCAGACCGGTTCCCGCCTGACACCGCACACTGCTGCCTCTGATATAGAGGCAGCAGTGCAGGGTGGCAGGGGGCTCCCCACGAGTGTGGCTGGAGTGCACTGTCTGCTGGCCCCGCCTCTGGGGACAGTAGAATAGCTGAGTAACTGATAAGAATACATGTGGTTACTCGACTGTTCTATTACCCACTACAGTGAAACTTTTGTTATCCGGTATTCTGTTAATCAGAAAACTTGAACTGGCATTGCTCCCAGCCACAATACTGTCACATCTTCAGGTGCACAGGCTGGGCTTGGTTTACCATGATTGGCTTAACAATTTTTTCTTTAAGAAGTACTAATCATCTTTAACTCAAAAGAGAAATGAGAGACCAGCTGCCTCACACTACAAAACCACCAATGTTCAAAACTTGAGTTTTACTATTATTGTCCATTGGTTTTTCCTAGGTTGATGGTATCCTCAGATAACTGGAATTTTTAGATAACTGGGACACCCTAATCCCCGAGCGTGCCGGATAATACAGGTTTTACTGTGTCTAACATCCCTGTTCTTCACTGGGGGAGTTCATATTAAGCCACTGGCCTATTGTTGTAAAGCTCTTTCCCTAATTAGAACATCCATGAATCTGCAGGTCTTCGGATCACAGTGTGAAACTTGCTGCTTTGGATGTAACCTTCCCATGGTTTAAATAAAACTAAACGGTGTTGAATTTTGGTTGGATGGATTTTCGTGAAGGAAGATAGTGATCTGAAAGGCTCTTGGTTCCCATGCTATTGTGTGTGACATAAGGGAGAGAATATATTAAAAAGATTCCGTGGAAGACTGTGTTGGGCAAATACCAAACAGTTAAAAGACAAGCTTTAAGGACATTTAGGTCTCATGATGTCCCAAGTGGGGATTGAACATGAGACCTCTGGATCTGAAAGTAGGAGTCTTCTGCTACCTGAAATGAAAGACCCAAGTCTATTGTCTCAAAGGCTGTTGTAGCCATGAGAGGGAGACAGAGAACCACACTGTGTAAGAAGAGGTTACAGCTGTACTACAAAGTATTTCCTGTTGCTGCTAGCACCTGTTCAGCTTCATCAACAATGGGATCCCTCACGTATACCAGGCAGCAGTGGCTTGAGGCATTTTTACCACTACCATGTCAGTTAAGCCTGCTGAAGAGCAGGTGTGAGTAATGTGGTGGAACAGTAGTGTCTGGCATCTGGAGTTTTGGTCTGAGCATTGTGATGTGCCAGCACTTCTCTGTTCCTGAAGGGTTAGATTTCATTTATTAAGAAAAAAGTATCTAGACAATGTGTATGGCAATACCCAGGGCTCGACAAATCAATGAATGTACTCACCTGGGGCGAGTAGATTTCAGCCGGTCGCCCCGTTCACTGGTGGCGTGCGCATGCGCAATGCGGGGCTGGCGCATGTGCAGTGTAGGGCTGGCGAGTAGATTTCGCTGCGGTTTGTCAAGCCCTGGCAGTACCCATACAAATGCCATATGTTATCTGAATGAGGCTGACTCTGTAACAAAGAGGTGGCAACTGCCTTACTTATTTCCGGGTGTGTGTTGACTTTGAAGCATAATGATGGCAGCTTTAAATGAGAATGCTGATAACTGCTTCACTGCCAGTCAGCTTAGCAGAAACTTCCCAGCTGCTCTGGAGCTGAGGGAGGAGCGTGGATCGATTGTACCCATTTCTGCTCCTAGTTCAAAATCTGCTCTTACGTTGTGTGCAAAATGCATCTTGTTTCTTTTTTCATTGCAGTGCATTTACCCATGTGTTCACCTTTGGCCCAACCTTCCGAGCTGAGAACTCTCAAAGTCGCAGGCATCTGGCAGAGTTCTACATGGTAGAAGCAGAGATATCTTTTACTGAAAGCCTTCAGGACATCATTCAAGTAAGTACCAGTGTGTGTGATTGTATAGGTATTGGAGCTTTCTCCTCCATTTAGTGTGCTCAGCCTCAGGGACAGTGCAGTTGAACCTTCTATCACCTACTGTAATCTTTCCAGTTTAGTCGTGAGTTATATTGAAGACAGCTAAGCTGTCTTTGGCCATTGAGGAGAAATGAAAAAGGATTTGAGAGAAGGACTGATCCAGTGTGCTCTGAGTGAGCCATTGAGTTTTCTATGATGTGCTCCAGGGCTGCCCTCAGTTTTAATACAGAATAACAGCTTGCAGAAATTACTATTCACAGCATGCAGTATCCCACCTTGATATTAGCAGAAAGCTGGAAAACTTAATCACTGCTGTGTATCAAAGCTGAGATGAGAGCCATTTTGCACAAACAGATGCCGCCCTCTGGCTCTCAGAAAGCACAGTTTACACATCCCTTTCCTAGTTGTTCTAAGGAGACACACACACCCCGGAGCTTGCGGGACTAGTCAGTCCAGAGGAAATAGAGAATTAGAATCTTTCAGAATTTCTCAAGTTGTATCATTCAAATTTCTGAAAGGTTTATGGGTTTTGCTCTCTTTAGGGGACAAGAGAAAACTTTGTACTTGGGCTTTGAGAATTTTTGTTGTTGTTAAATGTCTTGCGAAATTATTTCTCTGGGTTTCCTCTTTCCCCTCAATCTCTGACAATCATCATCATCTGTGAGAGAGATTCGTCTTCCTATCACAATGGGTTATTCTGCAGGTCACATCTGGATTGCAAAATACTTATTATTGTTCTTATTTAAAGGCGTAGAGTTCCTGTTTCTTGTAATCACTGGGTAGGCCATTAAAAAATATCTGACAGCTGCACTAAGGTCTCAGTTTCTGTTTCTCTAAGTCTTTATAGAAACTCATCTAAATCCAGTACCTTTGCGGGGCTCAGTGCAATTTTTCTATTGAATGTTTTCCGTCACTGAGTGTAGTGGTTTTCCCAGTTGAAAGCCCTCATGACGAATGGCCAGATTTGCACGCCAGTGTGCTTCAAGGTAAGCTTCTAAATCCATGTGTTGGTACCAAATACAAACTGGCTAATTTTTCCAAAGTGTGAACTACTTGCAATGTCCATGGGAAGCTTTGGATGCTCAGTTCTTTTGAAAACCAAGCCATTTGTTTAGGGCTCTAAATATGAATACAAATGCTAACTTCGGGCATCCGCCCAAGTCCTAATACTGCTCTGCTGCCATTGAGGCTGACCTTACTCAGATGGGCTACTTCTGAGTATAAGAACAGAATCTTTGCTTATTTAGTCCTTGAACTCTTTGATCCAAGCAACAAGGACTAGTTATTGACAACATAGAAATGGTGGCTTTGGAGTTGTAGATGCCTGCCCACTGGGAAGCAGTCTGATGGCAAAACTTATTTAATATAAGCTACCACCAATAGCTCATACCACTTTTCATTCACTACCGAGGAGGATGTGATAGTTGTATCTGTGTCATGCCACACACTACCTTTCATTTTAGAGTGGCAGCTAGTTTTTATCTCAGTGTTGCCATCTCTTTGTGATTTTTATCCCCAGGCATTGTGGTACTCAGTGTCTTTTAAAGCCCCAGCTGCAGGAGTCGTATGATCATATGAGACTCTTGGCTTTCATTTAAAAATCAGTCAGTTCCTAGTCCTTGAAGTCATGGAGAAAACACTACCCAAGTCTGACCTGAAGGATCAAATCCCGAAGGCAAATAAAAAGTACCTAAAATGTATTATTTAAAAAATGACCCATCATTCAGTTAGAACAGTCAGAGTGAAGAATTCTATATAGGAACTCAACTCCCTTGGTCCTATCCATTATGACAGTGGTTCCTAACCTGTGGTCCGTGATGGGTATCGTAGGGGGTTCACAGAAAGTTTAAAAGTAAGGATCAGGCCCACTGCGGGACTGGGACTTTCCACCAAGTGATTATCACCCAGGGCTCACTGTTCGCGACCATCTGTCCTTCCACCGTCGTCTGTGCTGTCGTTTATGCTCTAGCCTGCTCCCAGTTCCATGGTGGGCCTTATCTTTTTCTTTATCTTTTTTTTTCTCCCTCACAGGAGAATATGCCACTATTCCTTTTCAAATATATGGACCTGCATGGAGTAACTGACAGCAGTAGTAGGTTGTCATTGCCTATGCGGACCAGCACTAGTGGAGGATGGGGAACTGGAGACTCATGGACCTTGAGGTTCGTGCCAGGTGCTAGAAGCAAGTGTGCTCTATCAGGCACAGACTTTTTTGCTCCTTCCCTCCATGATCAATCCCTTGTGTCCCAAATTGTGTTCCCTGTAAACTGTGTACTTGTGAGACTAGTGCTGCTCCGCATAGGCAATGGCAACCTACTGCTGCTGTCAGTTACTACATTAACTCAAGTGGAGAGTTTGTGCAGTGAATCTAAAGGGTCCAGTCCTGCCAGTGCCCCATGTGGGTGTTAACATGATACCATAGGATGGAATATTTCAGTTTGATGTCATAAAATTCTACTCAGTTGCACACAAAAAAACTGCATTAAAAGAACATTATTCAGGCTGCCAAGTCATACACTCAATTAGGAAATGCCAGAGTTAAGGTTGCCCATGCAACCTTAATTTAACCCGCTTGTGCATATGCATTATGTTAGTCCCCAATTATACGGTTACATAATATTTTCGCCACAGGGCCCCTGCCTCAGTGCACATGGTGGCTGGTGTTCTGGAAGCAAATCTGTGCTGTTTGCCTTATTGGTTACAGAAGTCAGAAGGTGTATAGGGAATGAGGTGGGGCCTTGCAGAACGAAAGAGAACAGCCGAGTAGTTAAGGCAATGGAATGCTGTCCTAAGGAATTAGATTCAATTCCTGCCTCTGCAGCAGAGTTTCCATGAGATGTGAAACGGCGCTTTTCACAGGTGGTTCCTAATTCTGTGATCTTTGTTTTCTGGGTGCCTGGCTTGAGACACGTGGATCTGATGTGTAGAAAGTGCTGAGCACTCACAGCTGCAACTGAAGGCAAAGGGATAGTGCTACGAGTAAAGTGATATGTTAGGCTAAGTATATGGAAAAATTATAACCTATGTAACTCACATCAGGCACCCAGAATTAGAGGATACTTTTGATCTGTGCGCCTCCATTTCCCATTTGTAAAATGGGGGAATAATAGTCTGTCCCTCCTCACATGGGATGTAGCAAAAATCAGTTAATGTTTGTGAAGTATTGAGGCAACATAATAAAGAGCACCATAAACAATATCCTAAGGAAATCACTAATTCTGTCTTCAGGGCAGGGTTTGAATAGTGTGCAGTAAATAAGGAGAAAACAGATTAGTGAATAGCTCCTCATTAAATGAGCTCTGTTCATCCTTTGCACTTAATGAGGCGGGGGTTTTGTGGAAAAAACTGTATGGTAATGATGTAATTAAAGATCATAATGCATATGCACAATAGGGCTGAATTAAAGTTTCATGGACAGCTTTAATTTGGGCATTTCCTAACTTGATTGCTTGACTTTGTAACCTTAATACTATGCCATTAATGTAAGTTTTGTGTTTGTCATTAGGCAATAGGTTGTCAACTTAGTGCAAAATATTCTCTTTGCAGCTGTTTCACTCACAAATTATTTCTGGTGGTCCTTGGAGCAATTGTTTCTTGAGGTAAACATTTCCTGTGCAAAAATGGTGAAAGAAATCCACTAGAATCCCAAATTTGGTTTTGGGGGGTAATGTGTTTGCCTGCAACAATGTTCAGCTATGTCAGCGTTTCCCAAACTATGGGCCGTGGCCCAGTATCGGGCCACGGGAAAAACATACTGGGCCTCAGCATGCCTGTTGGCAGGGCTGGCCTTAGGCCGATTCGGGCCCCGCGCCCCTGAACCCGGAAGTGCCGGCGAGTTACAGAGCCAGGGGCCCTGCTCCACCGATATGTGGAGCTGGGTCTCTCTTGGCTCTGCCTGGCGCGGGTCCCCCGCGCGTCCTCCCACCCCACCCCCAGAGCGTCCCTGCCGTGCGCAGCTCCTCCTCACCGCCTGCTGCTGCCCATGTGCAGTGTTGCATGTGGGCGGGGAGGACACCCGGGCGTGACGTGACGTCACAGCTCGGGATTTTAAAAGCCTTCGGAGGCACATGGCGGGGCCACGCTGGCTCCGGGTTTGGTCTCCGGCCCTGCAATGTGGAAGGCAGAAAGTAGGGAACGGGCTTGGGCGGAGGCGAGGAGGCGTCAACGGCAGCGGCGGGCTTGCGCGGAGGGGGGGAAGTGGAAGGAGAAGGGGCTTGGGCACCAAGGGACAGGATGCAGGAGAGAGAGACAAATGCCAGGGGGCCAAGTGCAGACTGAGGGAAAGGGTAGGAGGGGAGGTGTCAGTGGGAGGGGCGACAGGGTGATGCTGAGAGAGGAGAGGGGAAGGGCATTGGGGGCTGGAGGAGGAGGTGCTGGGAGAAGGCTTGAAAGAAGGGGTGGGCATGAGAGAGGTGGGGATGGAGCAAGTCGTGTGAGGGCACAGGGGCAGGAGGGGATGGGGAAGAGAGTACTGAGGGGGTGGGTATCAGGGAAAGAGAGGGCAAAGGGGGCAGGGGCAGTAAGGGAAGGGGGAGGCACCAGGAGGGTGCAGGGCTAAGGGAAGGTGCAGGTGCCAGGGGATTCTGGGGTGAGGAGGAAGGGAGAGCTGGCCACCGGAAGCAGCACTGGATGGGGGGAATCGGGGCAGGCTGGGGAGATTGGGGGGCCGGTTAAAGCAGGGCTGCGGGGGGGTGCAAGGGTGGGGGCAGGGAGCTGGTTGGGGAAGATGTGTTGGGGGGAGAAGAAGCGGCGCCGAAAAGAGGGCTGGATGCAGGCAGCGGGGCTGGCCAAGGGAGAAGCGGGCGGGGGAGGGGAACCTGGCTGCCCAGGAGGGGGTTGGGGGAAGTCGGGCTGGCCAGAGGCGCAGCGGGAGGAAGCAGGGGGGAGGAATGAATTGGCCTGCGGGGAGTGGGACTGACCTGGCCATATGTAGATCTTGGGACGCTGCCCTTGTTCCCCCCTTCCTCCCGCAAAGCACAAAGCATGAGTTAGTCTGGCCCGGGGATTCTATTGTCCCCCCACATACACCCCCTCGAGTAGTTGTGAACTGTCTGGCTGGTAGATACACTCATGCAGTCTGAGCACGTTTACCAGCCAAGCAGTTTGAAACTACAAACTGATACATCTAATAATAATACGACTTACCGAATGAGAAAATACCAGACATGTTATATGTCTGGTATTTTCTCAGTTTGTTTTGTGTGTGTGTGTATATTTTTGGGCTGTAAAAAGCAGTATTGGAAAAAAAAAGGGTTCCAACTAAAGTAAAAAGTTTGGGAAACCCTGGTGTCACAATATGCCCCCCTCTTGTGCCCCTTCGTGGTTGCTTGTCCAGCGATTAAAGCCTACCAGGGCGGAGTGGGAGGTCCGGGCCCACCCTCTCTCCGGACCCCGACCCAGGGCCCTAATGTCAGGAGCGTGCCTCCTGACGGTAGTGGGTGGGGTGTCTACCCCCAAACACACCTGCTCTCGGGTTCCTCGGCCCACCCTGGGTCGTTTCCACTCCGCCGGTCAATTATTGGTCTGCGCACTCAAGCTGGTCCCCCTCCTCCGTACCTTGTTCTCCGTTCCCCTCCTTACTCCCCCATCCTTCCCCTGGCTCGTCCTTTTTATCTCCTGGTCCCATGCCGGCACCCCTTTCGCCCCTCCCTATGCTGCCCAGGCGCGCCTATGATGTCACCGCTTCCCCCGGGCGAGCCCTGATGACGCGCCAGGTCTCCGGCTCCCTGCTGTGCCGGGGCAGCCCTGGCGCGGCGGCGGCAGTTTCTTCACTGGCGCTTGTGGCGCTGATAAGGGACGGGGTTGCTTCACTCCGTCACACCTGGTCTAACCCGCTTTCTGTCTGTCTTCCAGTCCATTTATCCAATCCATATTCCTTAACTTGCTGGCAAGAATATTGTGGGTGACCGTATCAAAATCTTTGCTAAAGCTGGCACTGGGGGTTTTGGAAGGGCCAGAAACCACTTATTTGAATATTCATCATTTGATTAATGAATATGCAAATGAACATTACGGTCCTCCAAAAGTTCTTGAATGGATTTACTGGTCCCCGTGTCAAAAAGTTTGGGAACCCCTGAGCTATGTCATGCCTTTGCAACAAACCAATGTAGGCAGCCAGTTGAGACTGTTCTGTTAGGACGCTGTGAGCATAGCCCTTCCTTCTAGAAACTTAGTTCCTTACACAATGACTGTGCACACAGCGGAGGTGAGTGGGAATCTGACCTGAGTCATGCATAGGTCTGGCTGTTTTGTGTGAGCAAGGCTGAAGAGGATAGGAATATCAGTGCATGAGAACTCAGGTGAATCAGGAAAATGCATGACTCTGCTTGAACATGTAGCAACCTGCAAGCCACTGAAGACTACATCATCATTGTCACTGGGCATGATTCAGGGTGAACATGAAGACAAACACTGCAGGATGGATCAGTGATTGTGCAAATGCCTTATGCTGACAGAAGAGATGTGTGCGCCTTCTACTCCCTTGCACAGCAGTCCTGCTCTCTCAAACCTCCAGTTTTGTTGTAAATACAGTGCTGCTCTGTTGAAACATCTACTATTTCAGCTTTGGGTGTAGTCTTAGGTTGGGGATAGCAAAAGTCACAAGAAAAGTACCACACAGTTAAGGTCTGAGCTGAGAATCCCAGTAAAAGAAGTACTCCACCAAAATCAGGGGAGGCCAGGCTTCATATTGTGGAGACTTTTAAAATTTAAAAAGAAAAAAGCAGGAGAAAAATGTGGGGTGGGGAGATGGGAAAATTACATAGAACCTGCTGCTGGGTCTTCCGCCTTGACCCTCTCCAGCTTTTATGCTGTCTTCATTAAGAAACTAAAAGGTCAAAAATAAAGTTTTAAGTTACCAATGTAAGAGAAAGATTGGATGGCTAACAGTTAGCAACTACCTTGAATCGTACTTAGCCATCCAATCTTTCTCCTACGTTACTAGCTTAAAACTTTATTTTTGACCTTTTGATACACTTTTTAATTATTTTTAGTCTTTTGGTGCGCTTTTAGAAAGATTGTCTTTTTAAAAAGTTTTTTTAATTTTTTTAATTTTTGTCTTTTTGGTCTTAAATCTAGTGTGTTTCAACTAATAAGAACTCCAAGGTTCATTTTGATATGCTTATGTATTTTGAGCTAGAGTGTTTTACAGAATGTTTTCTGCACTAGGTATTTACATTTTTAATTAAAAACAGTTGTGTTTAAGTCTAGGATAAAGTAATTGAGGTGATCGATCAATTGTTTTGTTGATTAAAAGGAACAAGGCTTTGAAGATGCTGTAATTCTTCGAAGGCGTCTTTATGATAAACATTGTTGCCCATTAATTTGTTTGGATCAATTTCGTCGATCTGTACACCTTCCAAAGAACATACTCAACTGAGCGCAACTGAAATTATCGTTACCTGTAGCTGCTAATTCTGCATCTTGTTCTGGTAGATTTTCTGCTCCTTGTTCGTCTTCCTCCAGGGCTTCCTCAGAGTTTTGAACCTCTTCCTTTCTCATTCTTGCAACTTTGTATTGAAGGTCAGGCTTTCTTGTGTTACCATAAATGACTGTTCTCGTGCTCCCTTTCATAGGCAGGCCACAAAGACGGAAAGCACACTACAGGTGGAGACTTGTCATTGATTTATCAATGCCATACATATTTTAAACAACTTTCGAGAAATATTGCTTTCCTCCTCCCTGAATTGAGCAATAGTGTCTGAGGCTTCTTTCAAGACTCGTAGGTTCATATTTAGTGACGTACTTGGCGATATAATAGGCGATGGCAGTAGCAACTGCACACGGTTGAATGTCCATGTTTGCACACCAGCGGCTTAAGATCAAACCTTCTTGAAGCCTCTGGAACCCAGCCCAGTCAAATTGACCTTCCAGAAGCCCTTCCCACCCTTTCAGTACAAATACAATGCACACCCATATGTTTGTAAATGTATATTCATGTGTGTGTGAATGTTGAAAGTCACATGACAGACAAGAATGGTGGCTGTTTAATAGAAAGATTGTCTAATAATAGAGGGAACAGACCTAATTTTTTTCATTTGCAGATCATAGGTATCCTATAAATTGAGCCATGTGTGGATATAAAATTGATATCTGCATCTATGAAAAATGATATAAAGAGGATATCTGCAAATTTGCAGGGTTCTAGATACAAAATTTGTATGCGTATCTGCAAAAATGAGCCACAGATATCCACACCCATATCTGCAGACATGGTTATCAATAGATATAAAGCGGATAGCTGTGGATTTGCAGGGCCCTACCTATAAACATGGCCCCTCCAGCCTACCCCATCACCAAACTACTAACAGAAATTAAATTAGCAAAGCACTGGCTATGCTCCTCCACTTGCTTTTGTCATATCTTATTCCATCCCGCCCCCCACCCCATGCACACACGCTCCCATCTTACCTGGTTAAAATTGTAACCTTGTTGGTATGTCTTCACTGCAAAGGAAGGTTTTATTGTCTCATGGGTAGGCAACAATATAACTACAGGCAGTCCCCGGGTTACGTACAAGATAGGGACTGTAGGTTTGTTCTTAAGTTGAATCTGTATGTAAGTCGGAACTGACGTCCAGATCAGCCGCTGCTGAAACTGATCAGTTTCAACAGCGGCTGAATCTGGATGCCAGTTCTGACTTACATACAGATTCAACTTAAGAACCCCAGGCATCCCCAAGTCAGCTGCTGCTGAAACTGATCAGCGGCTGATTCCAGGAAGCCCGGGGCAGAGCAACTCTGCCTGGGGCTTCCTGTAGTCAGCCGCTGGTCAGTTTCAGCAGCGGCTGACTTGAGGACACCTGGGGCAGAGCAGCTGGGGTGCTGCTGGGTTGGTCCAGTAGCGCCGCCGCTCCTCGGCGCTACTGGACCAACCCAGCAGCACCCAAGCTGCTCTGCCCCAGGTGTCCTGATTCAGCCGCTGCTGAAACTGACCAGCAGTGGCTGAATCAGGACACCTGGGGCAGAGCAGCTGGGGTGCTGCCGGGTTGGTCCAGTAGCGCCCAGAGCGGCGCTACGGGACCAACCGGCAGCACCCCAGCTGCTGTACCACAGTCGTCCGGAGCAAAGCCGCGGAGCACGGGGGCAGCGGGACAGCCCAGAAGTGCCGTGGCTGTCCTGCTGCCCTCGGGCTCTGCGGCTTTGCTCTGCTTTGCTCCCCCTCTCCCTGGTCTGCAGACCAGGGGGACGGGGAGCAAAGCCGCGGAACACGCGGACAGCCCAGATGCGTCTGGGCTGTCCGCTGCCCGCGTGCTCCGCCGCTTTGCTTCCTCTCCCTGGTCTGCTGGAGACCAGGGAGACGGCCCCATTCGTAACTGCGGATCCGACATAAGTCGGATCCGCGTAACTCGGGGACTGCCTGTATAATGAATACATGGTGGCATGGGCTACACAATGGGCCAGCCACCTAGGTATGTTCTCAGCATCACCTACCAGTTTGTGCTTGAGTTGCGACATCATGCTGCCCTGTCTGACTACCGTTGGTACCTGTGCAAATTAAATTCAAGCTAACACCGAGAGGTAGGTAGGTCTACCTGTGCTAAACCACACCTTCACTTTGCAGTGATGATCTACGCCTTAGGTCAGAGATATTTCATCTCGATTTTTGCCTTGTAAAGTACCTTAGCAATTCATATATAAATAGAGTAACTGCAATCAGAAAGACACAAAGTGTGACTCGTGGTTTTGGTTTTGCGAAAATATAATCTCAGCTTTAAGTTTGAAATACAGGCAGTCCCTGAGTTACGTACAAGATAGGGATTGTAGGTTTGTTCTTAATTTGAATTTGTATGTAAGTCGGAACTGGTACATATTTTGGGGGGGTCGGGGTGCTGGAGTTAGGTGGAAAAGACCCTGATTCTCATACAACTTCCTTATTCTAAGAAAAACACATACTGTTTTGATATGAAGGTTTTTTTGGTTGATATTTTAATTAAAAATTTATCATAAGTTTCAGTGTTTCATGCTATATCCAAATCTTCCTTTTGGGGTACCTGAAAGATCCCAGTTATTCATTTAATAGTCAGAATCTTTGTTTTTTATAACTAAAAAAAGTTTATTTAATGCATATTACTGTTCCAAATAGAATTTGCTACAGATGGTTCAGTGAAATGGGTTTTAAGTGTAATCAATAGTCATTGGAGAGCACAGTGAAATATTGATACAATCAAAGCTGTTGTTGTATTCTGCTGAGCAGAAAATGGAAATCCCTTCCCGTGAAGTGTGTGTGTGAATTTATCCACAGGATTAATTTTAAAGAAAAATTCTGTGTTGGGAACAGGAGTTTAGCCACTCATTGTCCACTCACCCACTTTGCAACCAGACCCATCCCCTCGGGGCTTACCCTGCTCCGCTCCAGCCAGGGTGTGGGGTTGGGGCTTATCCCCTCTTCCCTTCTGTCCTGCTCCTCCCCATTCTTGCCCACCCACCCACTGGGTAATTTTTCAGCTTCACCTCTGCCAGGCTGGAAGGGACTTGTTAATTTCACGTGACGCTAACAAGATACTTGCAGCTCTAGTGCTGAAGAGGGAAAGAGCTGTTGCTCCCAAGGTGGGGACTGTAACACAATGGGTCTCACTGCCTGCTGCTCCTGCTGTTCCCTAGGAAATTAATTTTTCCGCTCTGGGGTGCCCCCTTTTGGCTGGTGTGGTGTTCCCCCCAGCAGACCTGCGTCCTCCACGGCGAGAAAAGCTGCTCTGCGTCTCCCTGGTCTGTTGGGGGGAAGTGCCCCCCGTGCCGCCGGAGGCGGCGACGGTGGAGGAGGCACCCCGCACTAGCTGCGCCCCCCCCCCTCCATTTGTAACCAGGGATCAGACATAAGTCAGATTGATGTAACCCGGGGACTGCCTGTATTTTGCAGCTTGTTTTTTCCTGTACTACCTGCTTTTTTTCCCCCACAAGAAGAAAGTTGTTTATATTGAATGCTGTGGGAACCTAATTCTTACTTTAGCACAGTGCAACAACAACAAAAAAAGCCACCACCACAACAAAAAAGTGCTACTTAAACAAAATAATGTTTTCATTTTGCAAACAAGATAATACTTTCATTTCCTAGAAAGAGGAAGCTGAATGTAAAATTCCTTCTTTTGAAATTAGTCTGTAGTAATTGTCAGTGATTTTTTTCTAATTTCATTTACATAAACATTTTTCTAGTTAGATTAAAGAAAATGCTGTGACAGCTGTTGAATCAGTTGCTGCTTGGTCAGTTCAACTGCAAGAATACTGGCTTTTAATTTACTCAGTGTAGGTGTATCAGTAATGGTTACAGTCTTCATTTACATGTGGAAGGGCCTTTCAGCCATTTGACTCTGCAGTCACTTTCTAAACTGGGGGACAAATTCTGCTATTGACACCCAGGCATTGCCTTTACTTTTGTAGGATTGTACCGAGAGCAGAGTTTAGCTCTGTAGCAATCCATTTACCCACTGCGGTAATACAGATATCTCTTGGGAAGAATGCAACAACTGTCTTATAATGCATAGCCACACTTAAGCAGTTTTTGAAGAAGTTAAAAACACCCCCTCTGATTGGTGAATTTGGACAGTGTA
Source organism: Pelodiscus sinensis (assembly GCF_049634645.1). Classification (NCBI taxonomy): domain Eukaryota; kingdom Metazoa; phylum Chordata; order Testudines; family Trionychidae; genus Pelodiscus; species Pelodiscus sinensis. The sequence goes on from NC_134711.1 coordinate 316,344,804, forward strand.
CCTAAAAACTGGCCTGTGCTGTGATTCCAGTCCAGTTTTAAAACTGCTTTCACTCAACTGGTTTTAAATCCAGTTAGGATTTTGGGAGGACATTTCTCCACTTTGGATAGGCCCTTGAAGAGAGATTTTTGGAGATAAGTATTCATTCTCCATGAAACACCTGTGTATAGAGCACACACCTCAGTTCTGCAGTAAGGCTGTGTGCATCTCAAGAGACTGTTTCCTAAGGTTTTGCTGACTGAGCATAATTGCTGCCCCTCAGATGTTCAGTCAGTCACTGTAGGGCTAGCCAATGGCTACTAGCCACCTGGAGTAAATAGCAGTCAGACCTTATCTGGACTTTGTTACTAAGGGTACAGTCACTATTTCAGATCTGAGAGAATGCTTCAGAACATTATAAAACATTCCTTTTATAGGGAGGTGCTTGTCTCTCGGCCCAGCGTTAGCTGAGCTGCAGCCCAGGAGACAGGCCAGGTCTACACTAGGCCTGGAAGGGCAGGTTAAGGTGCACAACTCCAGCTACATAAAGTCTAGTTGGAGTAGGGATGTAAGTGACTAGTCAACTCAACTAGTTGCTTCCCCACACCCTTGCACTGTGAATTGCTCTGTGCATTAGTCTGGGAGCTGACCTTGTCTGTGAAGATAGAGGCAAAGAAAGCATTGAGTACTACAGCTTTTCCCACATCATCTGTCACTAGGTTACCTCCCTCATCCAGTAAGGGCCCCACACCCTCTCTGATTATCCTCTTATTGCTGACATGCCTGTAGAAGCCTTTCTTGTTACCCTTCACATCCCTTGCTAGCTGCAATTCCAATTGTACTTTCACCTTCCTGATAACTCCCCTGCATTCTTGAGCAATATATTTATACTCCTCCCTAGTCATCTGTCCAAGTTTCCACTTCTTGTAAGCTTCCTTTTTGTGTTTAAACTCACCAAGGATTTCCCCAGTAATACAATCTGGTCGTCTACTATATTTGCTTTTCTTACTGCGCATCGGGATGGTTTCTTCCTGTGGCATCAATAAGGCGTCTTTAAAATACTGCCAGCTCTCCTGGACTCCTTTCCCCTTCATGTAATCATCCCAGGAAATCCTGCCTATCAGTTCTCTGAGGGAGTCAAAGTCTGCTTTTCTGAAGTCCAGAGTGTATATTTTGCTACTCTCCTTTCTTCCTTTGGTCAGAATCCTGAAATCTACCATCTGGGGTAGATGGGTCTGCCTTATTTCAAACCTGAAAAAGAAGGGTTCTTTAAAGGGCAAATCACACTAGCCGGAGACCAACAAACAGAGGCAGTGACAGCTCTGCTTTGCTGTTGACCTGGGTTGCCATTCAAATGTTTTAAATAGGAATCTTTCCTCTACTGTATATTTGAGAGTTTGTCTTGCTGCCTGTTTGTTCAAGAACACCTTCTAAACAATAAGAGCTAGGATCCCCAGATTTGGTATACAGCTTCTGCTTATCATAACTTAAAGCAGTGGTCTCCAACCTTTTTACACCCAAGATCACTTTTTAAGTCTCAGAACAGGCAAAGATCTACTGCCCCACCACGCCCCTTCTTTGAAGCCCCGCCCTCTCTATTCTCCTGTCCATCACTTGCTATCCCCAGCCCTTATCCACTCTGTTAAACAGTTTATTTTTAAATTATGCAATATATAAAATTAAAATCACATGTTTATAGTTATGAAATAAATGCTCTGTTTTTAATTCATGCTATTTAAATGTCAAATGAAGCATTTACAATTATACATTTTGTTCTCTGCCATTTTGTAAATCTAAAATCAAGTATTGATAATTATATATTTTTCTTCCAATAACCAAGTCTCAGTGTGACACCTGTGACTGAACAATATCTGCCTGTGTCTTGAAGTCTGGGTTGTAGTCTGAGATTGCTAGTCGTATACAGTCCATCAGATGGGCATCTGTGGTCCTGTGCTCGCCTTCAGGGGGCGAGGGGAAAGTGCCGTTTGCTGCTTTCCTCACTCTGGCTGGAGAGCATAAGGGGCAGATGAGTCGTGCACTTTGCTCTTGCTTCATGACAGGGACAGGAAGAGCAAGCAACTTTGATGTGAATCTTGAGGAGGGGGGAGGAGGGAGGAGCAAGTGGCCTCCTTGTCCAGACACACATACGTATATTCTCTCTCTGTTCCCCCATTTCCCCCACGCACCCACCCAGAGCCCCTCCTCACCCTTCAACCCTGATTCCTGCATCCCTGAGCTTCTCCTTAAGGACCTGAGCAATACCAGGTAAATGTGCTAGTTGAAAATAACTGACTTGTATAAGAGTATCTGGTCATCAGCAGCGTGTGATTCTCAAAGCCCACACCTTGGCCTCTTGAGCTAAAAGATTAAGCCCTTTAGTTGGAAATAGTAACAAGCTGATACAAAAAACAGGACTATGTAGCACTTTAAAGACTAGCAAGATGGTTTATTAGGTGATGAGCTTTCCTGGGCCAGACCCACTTCCTCAGATCAAATTGTGGAAGAAAATAGGCGTGACCACATATACCAAAGGGATACGATCAAAAAAAAGTGAACACATATAAAAAGGACAAATCAGATTTCAGAACAGAGGGGAAATGGGGGGAGGCGGGAGGTAAATGGCTGTAAGCTAATGATATTAGAGGTGATAATTGGGGAAGCTATCTTTGTAATGGGTAAGCTAATTAGTGTCTTTGTTAAGACCCCAGCGTTAAGACATATGTTAAGACACAGAGATTTTAACAACCTACACCCCACCATCAGTCTCAGCCTGGACCATTCTACACGAGAGATTCATTTCCTGTATACCACAGTACAAATCACCAATGGTAAATTAGACACCACTCTCTACAAAAAAAACCACTGACTCATACAGTTACCTTCATGCCTCCAGCTCCCATCCAGAACACACCATACGATCCATCGTCTATAGCCAAGCCCTTCGATATAACCGCATCTGCTCTAATCCCACTGACAGAGACCAGAAACTTCAGGATCTCTACCAAGTATTTATAAACCTCAGTTACCCACCTGGAGAAATAAAAAAACAAATTGAAAGAGCCAGCCGAATATCAGAAACCATCTATATCAAGACAGACCCAAGAAAATCAACAATAGAACACCACTTATCACCTACAGCCCCCAACTTAAACCTGTCCAACACATTATCAATAAACTACAACCTATACTGGAACAGGATACTACACTCCGAGAGGCTCTGGGAGACAAACCCATAATCTCCTACAGACAATCACCTAACCTCAGGATGATTCTTACCAACAACCACAGGACATACCACACTAATATCAACCCTGGAACTTTTCCTTGCAACAAACCCCTTTGCCAGCTTTGTCCACATATTTACATAAGAACATAAGAACGGCCGTACTGGGTTAGACCAAAGGTCCATCTAGCCCAGTATCCTGTCTACCGACAGTGGCCAGCACCAGGTGCCCCAGAGAGGGTGGACCGAAGACAATGATCAAGCGATTTGTCTCCTGCCATCCCTCTCCAGCCTCTGACAAACAGAGGCCAAGGACACCACTTTATCCCCTGGCTAATAGCCTTTTATGGACCTAACCTCCATGAAATTATCTAGCTTCTCTTTAAACTCTATTATAGTCCTAGCCTTCACAGCCTCCTCTGGCAAGGAGTTCCACAGGTTGACTACACACTGTGTGAAGAAGAACTTTCTTTTATTAGTTTTAAACCTGCTACCCATTAATTTCATTTGGTGTCCTCTAGTTCTTCTATTTAGGGAACTAATAAATAACTTTTCTTTATCGGCCCTCTCCACACCACTCATGATTTTATATACCTCTATCATATCCCCTCAGTCTCCTCTTTTCTAAACTGAAAAGTCCCAGTCACTTTAACCTCTCCTCATATGAGACCCGTTCCAAACCCCTAATCATTTTAGTTGCCCTTCCAAACCCCTAATCATTTTAGTTGCCCTGAATGATTTACTCTGCTGACACCATTATTGGACCTAACCAATTCAGTTATAAGATCAAGAACACATATTCCTGCTCATCCAGAAATATAATTTATGTAATCATGTGCCGACAGTGTCTGTCTGCTATGTACATTGAACAAACGTCTCAGACACTTCGCCAAAGAATCAATGCACACAAAATGGATATCAGACAGTATCACAAAGAAAAAACAGTTTCCTGCCATTTCGACCACAAAGGGCATTGTCTCAACGACTTGATTACTTGCATACTGCTTCAAAGACATTTTAACACCAGACTTGAAAGAGAAACCTCTGAACTGTCATTCATGCTTAAATCTGACACTTTACGCAGGGGTCTTAACAAAGACGCTAATTATCTAACCCATTACAAAGATAGCTTCCCCAATTATCATCTCTAATATCATTAGCTCACAGACATTTACCTCCCCCCCCCCCTCTTTTGTTCTGAAATTTGATTTGTCCTTTTTATATGTGTTCACTTTTTTTTTTATTGTATCCCTTTGGTATATGTGGTCATGCCTATTTTCTTCCACAACTTGATCTGAGGAAGTGGGTCTGGCCCGTGACAGCTCATCACCTAATAAACCATCTTGTTAGTCTTTAAAGTGCTACATAGTCCTGTTTTTTGTTTCAGCTAGACTAGAGTAACACGGCTACATCTCTATTACTATTTAACAATCTGATAGGCTCTTACATAGTCCAGCCACTAGAGAAGGACAAAGACACTTTTGGCCTGCGTGTATAGCTTTGGAGATATGTATAGGTGGTCTTAATTTGTATGATCTTCTGTGTTCTTCCTGCTAGGTTATAGAAGATCTTTTCAAGACAGCAACAAGCATTGTGCTTTCCAAATGTCCTCAAGAGGTCGAGCTTTTTCATAAATATGTATCTCCTGCCCAAAAGGTAATAAACATGAGAGAAAAACCTGCAGTCCTCCTATGTCTTCCAAGCACTCCTAAGAGCGTGTAGGCCTGAGTTTAACTGAGCTCTCTTTTATTAACCGTTAAGAGTAGGTTTACATTTTTTGTCTTTTGTTTCAACCAAGGGCAGGTTAGAACAGATGCTGAAGAACAAATTCAGAATGTAAGTATTGTTGTTTTTGATTGCTGACATATGACATGCTGCTGTTGCTTGAGCTCCTCCTTAGTTATTCACCCCCTTCCCCTTGTCATACCACTATCTTTGAATTCTGCACAATGTCTTTATTTGCCCCAGGAATAGTTACTGGCTCCTTGACCCCTCTGCTGGTGTACTGCATCATATCGCCTTCTCTTTGTTTTTTGCCTTCTTGACTGCAAACACTTTGGCATAGGAACTGATTCCCTGATGGTGTATGTCTGGGCAGTGCCTAACACACTCTGGGTGCTACTGCAAAATAAATAATTGTTCATAGGCTGTCTTCATGCCCCTTTAGACTGTGACAAGCTCCCCTTTCCTGGCAATCCCTGCTGTCCTGTATTAGATCTATAGCTATTGACTGACTATAGATAATCTGAGCCTCTCTGCTCCACTGTCTGTGAGCCCCTGACTTCTGGTGAGTGTCCATTCATTCTGCCAAACCATGCCACCCACCCAGGACTCTCCCAGGTGTTCCACTTAAGCTAGCCTGCCCCATCCATGCTTGATCACAGTGTGATGCATCACTTGCATAACTTGTGATATGTGTGTGTGTGAGAGAGAGAACTTGTGATACGTGTGTGTGTAAAAACAGCATATTCTTCACTGACTGTTTCAGAAAGCTTTAATGTTTTATTGAATCCTTACTTATGTTCTTTAGGGAGCTTGGTCTATAGCTGGGTTTAACCAGTGATACACAGCGGTTTGATTGTTACCAGGCTATTTTAGCTTTCCCAGTAATGGCTTGTTTATGTTGTTACAGCCTGGTATGTGGAAAATCCATCACATAGCTTCCTTCATTTGGTTTTGTTTTCCAGTCACATTGTTGTGGGTTACAAAGGAGACACTGGGACAGATTCTCCGCTCTGTTATCCCGTTTGCTCTGTCAGTTGCTCTGTTGATTTACAGTGGTGGAGAATCTGGTGCCAGAATTGCCTTTTTGGGGACATGGACACATTGAGGAAAATAAGTCTGGCATTTTACTGTCAATTGCAACTCTTCTAATAATGAAAGCTCTCTGTGGCATGATCTCTCTTGTAGAGTACTGTGCTGAGCACATGGTTGGTGCTAGGCTGATGGGAGTTCCTTTCATCCTGAAGAGCCCCCAAGTACCTATACGATGTCCAATGTTAATAGAATCACTTCACTCCCAGCTAATATTTGGCCACTTCTGAGGTAGAACATGATATCTAAACAAGCTAGATCTAGCTAGAGACATAAAGGGTAACAAGAAGACATTCTAGAAAAGTATTAGAAGCAAGAGGAAGACCAAGGACAGGGTGGTAGGCCCATTGCTCAGTGGGGAGGGAGAAACAATAACAGGAAACTTCGAAATGGTAGAAGAAATGACTTTGTTTCAGTTTTCATCAAGTAGTTTGATGGTGACAAGATGCCTAACATAACGAATGCTAGTGGAAATCAGGTAGGTTTAGAAGTTAAAATAGAAAAGAACATGTTAACAATTACTTAGAAAAGTTAGATGTCTTCAAGTCACATGGGCCTGATGAAACGCACCCTAGAATACTCAAGGAGCAGATAGAGGAAGTATCTGAGCCTTTAGCTAACATCGCTGAAAAATCATGGAAGTCGGGCGAGATTCCAGAAGACTGGAAAAGGGCAAATATAGTGCCCGTCTATAAAAAGGGAAATAAGAACAACCCAGGAAACTACATACCAGTTAATTTAACTTCTGTGCCAGGGAAGATAATGGAGCAAGTAATTAAGGAATCCATCTGCAAACATCTGGAAGATAATAAGGTGATAGGTAACAGTCTAGGTACTTAACAGAGCTAACTGCTTTGCCTGAGAAATCTGAGTTCACAGCCAGTGTCCCCTATAACCTATGCACTTGCATGGCTGTTCAGGAGAGAGTCAAATGCTGCCCAGCTGATTAGCATAGCACCCACAGCTAGAGTTTTTTTTCTGCAAGTGGTGCACATTCACACATGCCGTGGTGCACATAAAATTTATTCTGCACATAGAAAATATATTGCATGTGGATGGAAAAGATTAGAGGGAACGTTGCTCACGGAGGTGGCATGGCTTCAGTTTTCCTTTAGATTTCTAATGCACTGCTTAGCGGGAGATTATCTTGGTCCTCTCATTTGCAATCTCTAATGCTTAGCTTTTTCTATTGCAGAATTTCCTATACTGAAGCAGTGGAAATTTTAAAGCAAGCACCACAGACATTCACTTACCAGCCAAAGGTAAGTGGCACCTTGGCTGTGAGAGAGCCACTGGCTTGTTCCTGTTTCTGTGGGCTGAGTCCAGACAATGCTTTCCATTTCTAAACCCCAGGGAGGCTTCACTTCTTTGTGATGTTGCAACAGAATTATTTCACCCATTACCTATCAGTCATGTTGTGTCATTGCATGCTCGCAAACCAGCCATATTCCAGTGCAGCTTGGAAGATGAAATGTGAATAATTTAGGAGGCAAGTTGTTACAAGAGTGAAGTGTGTATAGTGACGCTAGGTAATGGCTGAAGGGAGAGGTGTGGCACTGTACCATTAGATTGTAAGCTCTTTGCAGGAGCTACCCCTGTATAGTGCATTGTGGGTATTTCAGGAACACATAACAACAGTCTCACGGGCCAGTGGAATCATTCAGGTGGTACTAAGGGTTTAACTAAGAATTAAAAGGTGAAACTGATTCAAAGCACTGTATTGCCTAAATAAGTAAAGGGAGTCCATTGTTCTTCTAAAAGAATATTAAAGCAGTTTTCAAATTACTGTCTTGCTAGAACTATGCATGTACTTTCCTTAAATTTATACTTCATCCCTGCTTCTAACAGGTAGCACAACAGGCAAAGTCGTCATTTGAGCTCCTATTTATAATCCTGCATACGTAGTCATTAGCAGGGCTCGCTGAACCACGGCGAGCCCCGCTCACCAGCCGCGCTGTCTGGCAGTCTGCACATGCGCACATCATTCTGCGCATGCGCAGATCGCCGGAACCCAGCTCTTCCGAGTTACAATCTACCCGCCACAGGCGAGTAGATTGTATAATTTGTCGAGCCCTGGTCATTAGTCTTAACAATCCTCGGTCCACTGCTTGGAGGATAAGTCTGGCTGAGCTCATCTTTAGACCATATTGCCCAAGATCAAAGTGGGCTCAGGGTTGTAAATCCTCTATCCGGATACAGTTTTCTGTCACGCTAGCAGTTTTCTTCCAACAAATCATGGCTCTCACTCCTACTGCAGTGGATGTGGGTACACTTGATGGTCTCTTCTGTGACGGCATTGGGTTTTCCTAAGCAGGCGGCTGCAGAGGTGGTGTGGCTTGCACCAGGCCATGTCTGGGAATGGAGGAGAAGAGTCAGGGAAAAGGTTGGGTCCAAGCCATGGCTGTATAAATTCATTTTAGTTGGTAGCTAAAAATTGACCTGGTTTGTTGGGTGGGGAAGTGTAAAGAACTGCTCTAGTTCAACCACAAATTATTGAGCAAGCTGCACGACTTCCTGGTTGGGATTCTCTGACTGATGTTGGGTAGGAGATTGGACTAGATAATCAACGTGGTCCTGTCTGGCCTTAAAAATCTATGAAACGTAGGTGAGTGCAGTTTGCCAAACGGATCATTCCACATTCTACAGACCCTGTTTGAGGAGGGAGCCCTTTCTAGTATCCAGCCTTTGAAAATGGTGCCTCTCCACTGTGTAGTGTCATCTTGTGTCTCCTATAATGCATGCACTGTGCTACTGCAGAGTTCAACTCCCCTTGCTCTCCGTGTTGTTGTCTTTCCAGTGGGGCGGGGATCTTCAAACTGAGCATGAGAAGTACCTGGTGAAGCACTGCGGCGAGGTTCCTGTGTTTGTGATAAACTACCCATACGAACTCAAACCTTTCTATATGCGGGATAATGAGGATGGACCTCAACACACAGTAAGTCCATGTGCCTCTTCATCCTTTTTGATTATTTGCCCTGTCCTCTCATATCCTCCTGGTAATAGATTATCATTCTTCTGGCCCCCAGTCAAGAAGCAGGAGATAATGTATGTCAATCAATTGCAACACTTAAGTCACAATCCAGACCCTTTCCTTCTTTTCTAGAGAGATCCAAAGCAGGAGAAAAGATTGGCAAATCTGTGTCTTTGGAAGGCAGCCAGTTAGGTTTGCTGTAGTCAGTTTCTTTTTAAGGGAAGTTCAAACATAAAATAAGGTAACACACTTTCTTAAGGGGAGTGCCAGTAGAATTCCATGGCATTGTTCTCCCTCCTGCCCATCTCAGTCTGTGGATATTTTATCCTCCTGCCAACAGGTGGGGAGGGTTCTACTTTCTTCATGGGTCCCTGTGCTGTGAGACTCCAGACACTCTGTTTGGAGGGATTCCTCTGTTCCTTCAACAGTTCGGGCATATCTGCATTAGCCTGCCTCCGCACAGCTTGATCTGGGGTTCTTTATACACCTTGGGGTGTGGCCGCACTCTGACTTACACCAAAATAACTTGATCACTTTCAGTTCACACAGTTTGTTGTTTTGAGGCAGACCCTTTTATTTCAGAACCAAGGGGCCTACTTTGATTTGATTTTGATATCCATCTGGTATTTTTTTACCCTTGCTGGCTGCTGTATTTAGTGACCCTATCTCTATGCAAAATGCATTCCGCAAGTGTGAGGTAGTGAAATAAAACATTTGCTGCTGCTGTAAACAGTCATAGCTGGAGGAGCTCTTATGGAGTGTGTATATATTTACATAAGTGATATCCTAGACTCAACAAAGGAATCTTGAGTTGCTGTTTTAGTGGCTGGATGGGAGATCCCTACCCACTGGGGAAGAGGGAACAGCATTGAGAAAGGGTCTGTGAGATCCTCTGTTGTATTCCGTGTTTCTTCAGGGGCTTGTCTGCGCTACACCAGGGATCTACACTGCAGTGATTAATCCACTGGCCGTTGATTTATTGTGTCTGGTTAGATGTGATAAATGGATCTCCGAGCGCTCTCCTGTTGACGCCGGTACTCCATAAGGATGAGAAGAGTAACCGGCATCAACAGGAGAGCAGCCCCACCAACCTTACCTGCACGCAAGACGCCACAGTAAGTACGTCAGCTTCAGCTACGCTATTTGCATAGCTGAACTCACGGAGTTTACATCAATGGTAGGAGTTAGTATATACAGGGCCTCAGTGTGCTTCTTTGTCCCCCTACTAACTGGAGCACAGGAGTTCATGAGTCTGCTACAGTCTTTAGCTAACAGAACTAGGTTTTTAAGCTGAGGCAGTCACAGTTCCTCCTGCTTCCAATGACCAAGCCGGAGTATGTTTTCACTGGATACGGTAGGTGTAATTTCCAGCTTGAGGAGACATACACACTCTAGCTTTGATCAAATTAGCACTTGTAGAAATGTAGCCATCCTGACTACATGATTTCAGACAGGCTCATACTCAGGGTGGGTAGCTGCTTGTGTTGTTATGGTTACCCTTTTATTTGTTAGCTCACTAGCTCAATCAGAATTAGTGCGGGTATGTCGTCTGGATCTGGAAATTACACCATCACTCCAGTGTAGACATGCCCTAAGATTCCTGAATTGTTGTACACCATATAAGCTGTGCCATCTGTTATCTTGTGCCAGTTGCTAGAATGCCTAGTTGCTAATGAGTTAGATCATTATCAAGATACTTGCATAGGCTCCAGCTCCATAGGACCCAATACCTCACAGACAGGAATGAATTTCTCCTCCCTGCAGCACTGGTGTTACTCTTAGACTGCACAGCTAAATGGCATGACTCGGTTTATACTTCTCCCATCAGGTTGCGGCTGTTGACCTCCTGGTACCAGGAATTGGGGAGCTATGTGGTGGCAGCCTGAGGGAGGAGCGACTGGATTTTCTACAGTCACGCTTAGAGAGGTATGGAGAAACCCTATGGCTTATTTATTAGCAGTAGCGAAAGAACACTGTCAGAAGCCACTGGAGTTTGCTGAGGAGAAGAGTAGATGTAAAGACAATAGATGTTCCTTTAAATGGTCATGTTTATTGGCTTTGAAGGGTCTGTAAAGCAGCTGTTTATTGGGCAATCAAAATATTACTATATCCCCAAATAATGACTTGATTCTAGGGCAATGTACCTCTTCGTGTCAGCTCACTACAGAAAAATGGTGCATATTACTTCGAGAGAATCTCTTGCTATCACAAGGGCTCCAAAGGGACGATCTGTAATTGTGTCTGGCCTCTCTCCTGAGGCCTTGCCCCCCACTCGCCAATATGGTATCCATCATTCACCAGCAGTGGATGCTGTAGAGTAAACAGGGCATGGATATCTTTATCAGTGTTATCCAGCCCTAAGGAACTGCACTGTTGCAAATTACAGCTATGCGCTTTGCTAGTGTAGATGCAGCCTCCATGCTTTCATGTCAGAAAATGTTGTTCTGTGCTAAGGGATGCTGATAAGTTAATTGGGTAGTGGAACCCAGGCTGGTTTGTCTCAGATCTGTGCTCTTTGCCTGCACCCCACCCCACTTCCTGGCTGGTAGAAGTCTGTGTGATTTCAGGGTGCTTTGAAGTCAGCCTGAAGCAGCACAGTCTCCAGTTATCAAAGCTGGCATCCAGGTTGCAATCCTGTCACTCTGCAGGGGGAAAATCCTCTTTATGGGGTTAAACTCAGATCCTCCCTCTGTTTTCAGTGAGCCCTTCACTGAATTCAGTCCTGCCCCTTTAGGCCAGACACATGCAGGAGGTGTTTTTGGAGAATGATGAAATCGCGTTGGAGTATTGGTTGCATTTGGCGAATGCGTTTTCTACTTAGAGCAGACACCTATTCAGCTGACACATGGCTAGTTAATGAAGCACAGTGAAGCCATCTTCAGTAACAAACCTAAGAAGGGCACGGATAGTCTTTAAAGGGTGGGGTCTTCCATTTCAGCAGAGAGTAAGACCAAAACTGTTTGATTTGAAAAGCAGAGAAATAAGAGGCTCTACAACAGAATTGCATAAATCAATGAAAAATTAGTCTTTGATGGGCTTAAAGTCCAGTTCTGCTCTGAGCAACTATGTAAAAATGGTATCTTTTTACTCTCTGGAGCACTTCCTTTGGAGAATTCAGGGTTAGATCTTCTGAGTAAAGACTTTTTCATTGGCCTTATCTCATGGTTAGCCCTGAAGAGTGATGGTGACCAAGAGAGAGTTGGATTTTATAATACAACTGTGTAAAGAAACTATGGTTCCGATTCAACAAAGACTTGCACATATGCTAAACTTCATTCACATGGTTATCCAAGTTGAAGTCAGTAGTACTATTCATATCTGTTAGATGAAGTGTGTAGGCAAGTCTTTGCAGGATTGGGCCTTACTGCATTAGGATTGGTACCATGCCTTTAAGAAATAAACAGTACATTTAAGAAGAGCATTATAAACCTGTTTAACCCCACCCAAAAATTAAAAAACTTTTAAAATTAAAAAACTTCTGCTATTGATTAGGCTTCTTTCTTCTCTTCTTCTTTTTGTATTAATTAGTAATGTCATCTCTTTTCTTATTCTGGGTACTTTCATGCAGTAAACTGTTAGCAGAGCCCACAGCTTATATGAATCTGCTCTGCTGATTTACTAACTCCTATTTCTTTATTCCACAGATTAGGACTTGCAGATACCTACCAATGGTAAGATTATAGTTTGGTCTACAACCATTATCTGTTCTCCTGCTACTGTTAGGAAAGAAACTTTTTCTTAGGGGTCCTCAGGAAGTTACATCTGGTTATAGTGACGTGGCCTATATGAATAAAGCTTAACTGCGTGTTGTTTGAAGTTTATCTATCCTCTGACTTGTTTAGTTCCAGCTGGAGTTGCACAACATGGATTAACCTGCTACTCATCAACAATTTTTAATATTAGATTGTTAAACTGTATGCAAAACCTATAATGTTACTGAAAATTTGGAGATGCTGTGGCATGAGATAAATAGATACCACACAGCGAATTGTGATCAGTAGGGGCCATATGAACAGCTCCACTTGGCAGAGTGATGAGGCCAAAATACCTTTCCAACAGAATAGTTGACATAATTACAATTCTTTCCCTAAAGAAATAGACCAGACCAACCCTTTAATTTAATAAGGTAAAAACAGACTGCCTGAATTTTCTCCTGTGAAAATGACTGTCCTGACTCCAAGTCATATTAATTATTATTTATTATTAACAACATATTAATTATTTGTATTATCATAATAATGCTTAGGATGTATCTTTTTCTTCCAAAGTGTTTCAAATACTGGATAGTTTATCAAAAAGTGCTTGAGTAGCTAGATTAGCCATTAGGGAGGAGAATGCTTTTTAAATAGATAACTTGGACGAAGAGGCTGTAATGAATGCAGGATTCCCTCCTGCATCCTGATGCTGCTTGGGAATAGCACAGCACAAGGTAGCACAAGCCTCTACATGAGCAATGAGTAGACTGGGCAAATGAAACTTCTTCCCATCTTTCATAGATGCATACGCTAGAAGGACCACTGTGATGAGCTATTCTGACTTACTGCTTTAGCGTAAGACATAGAATATCACCCAGTAATTTCTGTGCCAAGTCCATCATTTCTGTTGGAACTGTGGTGTATTGTGGAGGAGTCCACTTGCAGCAGGAGCACCTGCTTGTGGCCAGATATAGAGAATAAGACGGAGAATATCTTATTGCCCTTATATAAATCCATGGTACGCCCACATCTTCAATACTGTGTACAGATGTGGTCTCCTCATCTCAAAAAAGATATACTGGCGTTAGGAAAGGTTCAGAGAAGGGCAACTAAAATGATTAGGGGTTTGGAACGGGTCCCATGTGAGGAGAGATTAAAGAGACTGGGACTTTTCAGCTTGGAAAAGGGGAGGCTAAGGGGAGGATATGATAGAGGTATATAAAATCATGAGTGGTGTGGAGAAAGTGAACAAGGAAGAGTTATTTACTTGTTCCCATAATATAAGAACTAGGGGCCACCAAATGAAACTAATGGGCAGCAGGTTTAAAACAAATAAAAGGAAGTTCTTCACACAGCGCATAGTCAATCTGTGGAACTCCTTGCCTGAGGAGGCTGTGAAGGCAGGACTATAACAGGGTTTAAAAGAGAGCTAGATAAATTCACGGAGGTTGAGTCCATAAATGGCTATTAGCCAGGATGGCTAAGGAATGGTGTCCCTACCCTCTGTTTGTCAGAGGATGGAGGTGGATGGCAGGAGAGAGATAGCTTGATCATTACCTGTTTGATTCACTCCCTCTGGGACACCTGGCTCTGGCCACTGTCGGCAGACAGGGTACTGGGCTGGATGGGCCTTTGGTCTGACCCAGTATGACCATTCTTATGTTCTTATGACATGCCATAGTGACTACTCCCCAGTTGCCACCTCTCAATAGTCACTCCAGTCCTGCAGTGGTCTCTCGCCCCATGAGTCTTTTCTCCAGCTGTGTCATGATTTAGTCCATCCCTTATGGGGTAATAATGTTCCAACTCAAAAGGAACAAAAACTTCCATCCTTCAACCCAGTCAGTCCTCAGTACACTCCTGACCCCCATCCCAAGCTCTGCAGAGTTCCTCTTCACTCTGTCACAGAGAGCTGCTTTCAGAAGGGGGTGGGGAGGCCCAGGTCCTCCCAAGCCACTGGCACTCAGGTCTTCTGCTCTGGAGCCTGTCTGCACCCAGGTCTGCTTTAGAAAAATCTTACTCCCCAGTCTGCCCTCTCCCTTCAGGAACAGTCTCAGGGTACCAGCTCCTTCCTGCAAGCCCCTCTGTTGATCCTATCCTTTAGTCTGGACCTTCTTCCAGTGCCCAGCTTTCCTAGCCTTGCCCCTCTTTCATGGCCCGACTCCTCTTTCAAAGTTCTTACTCAGGCCTGCCTTCTCTTAAGGAGGCCTGCTGCCCCGGCATGTTCCCTTCCCTGTAGGCCAGGGGTGGGCAATAATATTTGAACGAGGACCACTTCAAAATTTTTGAAGTGGTTGTGAGCTGCCCCGGATGGGACGGGGCCTCAAGCGGAACGGGCAGGCCTTTAAATAGCAAGAGTTGAAAGTGCTCACAGCTCCCAAGCATCACACAAGCGGGAGCTGCGAGCCCTTTCAGCTGCTTCTATTTAAAGGGCTTGTGCCTTCCCCTTTGCTGCCAGGCAACGCGTTGCCCATCCAGCGCAGGGAAGGCACGAGCCCTTTAAATAGAAGCAGTTAAAAGGGCTCGCAAGTCCTGGCTCCCTAGCAACGCACTAGGGGCACGGGGAGCTGTGAGTTCGTTTAACTGCTTCTATTTAAAGGGCTCACCACTGGAGTGTCACATGGTGTGCTCCAGGCAGGGCTGGGTTGGGGAGGCATGATGTGCTTCAGGCGGTCCTGACAGCTGGCTGTTCCCAGCCCTGCCTCCTCCACCTGAGGCCCTGCCCCTTTTGGGAGTGAAGAGCCTCCCACAAACACACACACACTTTGCTTGAGGGTCCAGCTAGGCTATCAGCTCCCGTGCTTCACTGCAACCCAGCTTGCCTTTCCAGCCTTCTGTCATCTAGCTAAATTTCTAGGGCTTACTCTTCACCAGCTCTTTCTCCAAAGCTACCTGCCCCTCTCTGTTTCTGTCTCTCTCTGGTAAAGCAAACTTAACTGAATAGCTGTGGCCACCAACAATAATTGCTAAATACTCAGCTGTTTATAATTTTTCACTCTGCCCTGTGTCCATCAGGTGCCTTTCTGTATGACCTCGTTTCCCTGATATTTTTAGTGAGTAACAGAATAGTTTGTTACCTTACGCCATTTAAATTCCTCAGAAAGCTTTTTCCCTTTTCTTTATCAAAGCCCGGACATACAAAGCCATATATATAAAAGATGATCATTTTGTTTCTTCTACCCTACGGTATTCAGATAGTCAATCTTTGTGTTTATTTTTTTTCAAAAAAATGTGTAAACTACAATAGCCAGTTAGAACTCTAAACAAAATCACTTCATTTTCCCTATCCAGGCCCTGAAATATGTCATTGTCCTCAACTCCAAGGCACAGTTTAAAATCTCTTCTGCTTCTTTTTTCGTTGATCCAAAGATTATGCCATTCTCCTTTGAAATTTAGAATTCCTTCTTACTCAAGGATACTCCTCTGTCAATCCTTCCATTTCTAACAGGGATCTTAGCTGCTTTGTCCCACCGTTTCAGTTCCTCTTGTTCCTGGTATGCGCAGGGATTCAGGCTAATGCTACACATGTCCCCATCGGTTCTAACTCTGTCCCTAGAAATATAATTTGCTTAAATCGCTCCTGCATTGGTAGATAGTCTTTCTTATTGCCATAAGGCCTGAGTCTGAGTGAAAAAATGATCATGGCTGCTGGGCATCGGCCCCTTTCTACTACAGATGGGTTTTTTTTCCTTTATATTAACAAGCCTGCTCCTTCCCAGCTGGGCTTTATGATCAAGTAAGCGGGGCTCCTCATCCAGGTGCAACGTGGTATTGTTAATTGGCTCTCAGGTCCACATTAGCCCCTTCGGGCCCACGTGGGAGACATCCAGTCATGGGTTAAAGATTGTGAGGGAGGGAGAATCCTCCACATCTGAAGTAAGAATTCAGGCAGAGAACAACTGATCTGCACTGCACATGTTGTCAGAAAGCTGCCCTGGGCTCAGGACTTGAACTCGCAGTTCGAGGGGTGTGCTCGAGTTCAGTGGCCGCAGCTGGTCTCTGCTGGCATGTTAGAGCCATAGAGCTAAGAATAGTGATTGAGACATGTCAGACAGTTGTCGTCCTGGGACACCAGATGTGTGATCCAGTTTGGCTGTTCTCCTGCTCTCAACAGTGACCATTGCCTAGTGTTTCAGAGGCATGGGGAACCTGCTTTAATTGCCCAGTGCTGTAGTGGAGGGGAAACGTCTTAACTTGTCCCAGTAGACGGTCAGCTTATGCCCTGCAGTGTTCAGCCTGCTTGTGCATGGAGTGGGTTCTGCTGATTGGTTGGATTTGAGGCACTAGCTCTGTGAAGCTCCACACTGGGAGATTTAGGCAGGCTGCTTTTGTAATGGCAGGGAGTGTACCAGCGTTGGCACGAAGGCTGTGCTGTGCCCTATCTCTCTAACTTCCATGGGGGAAGCATAAAGAATCATGGTCAGCAGCCTATACTGGTGCATGGCGTTTCCATTGCATTCTGGATGGAGGCACTTTCTCTTCTGTCCCCACACTCCACCCTCCCACCAACCATGGCCCCTTGGACATGGCACATCATAATGCTCAGAGCTCAGCAGCGGGGTTCCTTCTGGAAATGCTGAGATAGGAGTGCATGAAAGTGCTCCTAAACCCTGATCTCTAGCGTCCGCCCAAAGAGCAGACAGATATTTAGCTTATCTGCTTCACTGTGTCCGTTCTGGTGGGCTCAGTGGTGACCCCCTCCCCGAGTTGCAGTGGCAACCCCCCCCCCCCACGCCCCGATTTGCTGTGCTACCGAGATTTACAATTGCTGCAGGATGGGACTTACCCTTTTTACAGTTTAATGACTAAATTTAGTCTCCAAATTTGGCACAATAGCTCCTTGAAGGATAATGGAAATGTCTATATGATGTTTAAAGTAAGATATTGACTAACTTCTGCACAGGAAACGCTTTAAAATGGTTATTTTCTGAGATCCTGCATAGAACAGAGTATCTTTGTTTCCCTCTCCCTCCCATCGAGGATTACAGGACCTTGGAAATCGCAATCTGACCACTCCTCACTGTGTTATTTAAGGAGCGGCTTGCCTCTAATACACCCATTGTACCACTGGGAGAGGAGGGTGGAAGGAGAGGATCAGTGATCTGAAACAGACTGTATTCTAGTCTCATCGTTTACTCAGCTGACCAGTGGGGTTTAATGAGAAAATAGAGTAAACATTCCAGAATCCATCTGGATCTCTTTCATGCGGATACCTTGTGTATGTGTGTCCTAGGTTTTCCTCCTTTGACTGATTTGGGAGAGGTACATTTGGCATTGGCTTGTGCAGTAATTGGGTTTATTTCTACTCTCTTTTCTTTCACGCTGTCACTTGGAGGGAACTCAGTCACCTCTTTTTAATGCCACTAGTGATCAGATTTGGGGTTGAGCATCATTGTGGGGAGTGGTCCGGTGGCTATGGCACAATGCTCTTGGAAAGATCAGGAGATCTGAATTCTCTGGATCTACTGTGTCTTTGTTTCCCCTCCCACCCTTTGCCTGTCTTGCCTATTTAGACTGAAACTTGCTGGGGCAGTGACTGTCTCTTGCTATTTATCTGTACAGCGCCTAGCACAATGGGGCCTCTAGACGCTATTGTAATAACAGTAGGGACAACACTTTGTCACCCAGCTGTGAATTCTTGTACCGTGCTCACCCAGACGTCATGTAGCAGCTCATATGCTCTTGCTTCCTCATTCTGACTTTCATCGTTCACATAAAGTAGCTTCACACTTGTCCCTTTGGCATCTGTGCCTAGGGATCTAGATTTCCTAGCATTAGCTCAATGAGGTGGCAACAGAGATAGGTAGACCTGCTCTTTGGAGCTGCTGTTCTGTCCCATTGAAATGTATTCCCTTTTGGGGTAGAGGGGAAAGCTAGCTGGACTGGACCCCTCCTTATTGTGGTAATCTCCCCTGAGTTTCAGTGGCAAGATTCTTTCTGTTGATATTCTGAACAGGGCGGAGAGAGCTTTCTATGGCAATAGAAGAAGGGAAGAACATCATGCCATTGAAGTGAAAATGATCATTTTAGCTGCTTTCTATCCTTTGTGACCCACTTCCTCTTCATCCCCACTCCCTTCCTTTATTGTGCAATGGAGAGCAGGGCAGCAGTAGTGACCTGAGATATAGCAGTGCTCAGTGGCACATAGTGAGTGTCATCTGTACTAGCATTTCCAACTAATGTGCAAGAGGCCACGTCAGCAATACAACTGTTAAACTCAAAATCCCCCTTGGAGGTGGAGCAGTTCTGTTTTCCCTGTCTCGTAGGTGGGAAAGCCCAGAAAGGGGAACTGACCTGCCTGCAGTGGTACTCAGCAAGTCGGTGTCAGAGCTGGTATCCAAATTTAGGATCCATACAACATCAGTTGAAGTCAAGGGGAGTTTTTCCATTGACTCTAGGGAGCTCTTGTCCAAACTTTTGTCTTCCGTTCAGGGAGCAAAGTTTTGTGCTCTAGACCCGACTGCTTCTCCAGCCCAGCATGCCCACGTGGAACAGAAGCAGATGTTATTCTCACCATCAATACATAGCAACAGAGCCTAGATAGTAACTAAAATATTCAGTTATAGATGCATAGATTGTCAGGTGAGAAGGGGAGCAGCACTTTGGTCACCCAGTCTGACCTCCTGCCCAGGCATTTCACCATGTAGGATCCTGCACAGCATAGGAAATTGAGAGGGACATTGAGATGTAGGACTGAGGTTGTTTGAGGACAGCATTGACCAGCCCTAAGAGCCAAAGCCATTTCCAATGGAAGTAAATCAGTTTCTCGACAGATGGGAGCAAAAATAAAGCAGAGGGCAAGGAGGTGTCCGTGTAATGAGGAGATTCAAAGGGGTGCATTATGTTATTTGGAACAGAGACAGAAAGGGTAGAAATACATCCTCACATGGTAGAGAAGAGAATTCTCCTTTTTGCCCTGCCCTGTAATATAGCATATGGGGCACATGACAAAGATAAAATGACATATGTTTGAAATGGATTAAAGGAAATGGCTTTTTAACTTGGTATATAATGAACTCCTGGAATTCACCACCACGGGATGTTATTGCAGTACATAGTTTATAGCAAAATTCAAAGGTTACACGGGCTATCAACTCTCCAGCTGCAGGGCATAAATTGATTGCCAGCTGGGGTCATGGAAAAATATTTCCCTTCATGGAATTACATTGCACAATCATCCCAGGTGCACAGGGAGGGGTTTGCTTCCCTCTTACACTTCATGTGCAAGCCACTGCAAGAGGCAGGATACTGGGCTAGTCCGTGGCTATTTCATGGTGGAAAATGTGTAGCATGCAGCTTCATGAATAAAGTGAACTTCAAGGAGCATTTTTCAGCATAAAGGAAATTTTCCATGCATCTGTCACAAGCTGCTTTTTCTCTTGTCAATGCAGTACTGAAAACATCTCAACTCCCCCACTGCTGGAGCGCTGATGGGAAAAGAGCTGCTCCCATAGCAGTCATCAGAAATGGGCTAAGTGCCTGATCCAAAGCTGATTGAAGGCAAAGGGAGATTTCCATTAACTTTAATGGGCTCTAGATTCAGGCCCTTGTATGCCCAAGTGGATGTGGTTTGGCTTTTCTTGTAAAATGCTTTGAGATTTACAGATGACTTGCCCTTTATAAGCGCTAGCAAGTATTGTTAATTTTCACCTGCAGGAAGATGTTGTTTCATTTTATTAAGTGGATCTGTGAACACTACCACTGGCAAAACACCAGCAAAAAGGAAGAAAACTCTATAACAAAATATTTTTATTGGTTTGAAATAGGAATCCTTAGTCTCCAGGCCACCAAGTGCTGAGAACTATGTAGAGGCAACATACATACCTCTTAGTGAAAAGTTTCAGAGGGGTAGCCAGTTTAGTCTGTATCTCCAAAAACAGCGAGTCCTGTGGCATGTTAGAAACTAACAGATTTATTAGGGAATAAGCTTTCGTGGGTAAAACCCACTTCATCAGATGAATTGGAGTGGCACTAACAGAAGCAGGGGTATATATAAAGAAGAAGTCTTGTCTTAATGAAGCTCATCAAGTCAGGGTGGAAGTGGGTCATTCACAGCATTTGATGTGATGTGAATAGCCAGGGAGGGGAAATTGCCTTTGTAATGCATTTACACTTCACTTGGCTTGCTACGGCTTCAATCCAGAAGGAGCTATCTTCATTATTCCCTAAAAATGAAGCTTTGAGAGTAGAGCTGGAAATGGGAGAGTCCAGAAAATTCCTTGGGAACTATATCATTAATTGTGATCCTGGATCAGTCTAGAAATGTTATTGCTGAGTGGAAGAAAAATAATAATCCAATTGTATTAAAGGAAAATGGTTCACTTACCTGAGTCCCAAAACTTACATCTCTGGGGATGGTACATAAGATTATCTACAACATGTTAGATACAGCACTTGATCAATGGAGTTGCTTTTGATTTACACTTGGGTAGTTTGGGCCCATTCCAGAAGATCAAGTTGTCCCATTGAAAGCTCATCAACCAAAATTTGGAGCATAGTCTTTTTAAAACCAAACACAAATATTTTAAAAAATTGTGATGTATTTAAAATAAGTGATTAAAGCATGCATTCTTGGCAATAGAGCTCAAATCTGCCCACCCTTACTGTTGCATTTACCTGCTCACATTGAAAGGTGGTTGTGTGGCACAAACCACTTGTGAAGCAGTTTAAAAAAAAAGCAATTTTTTTTCCATAAAAAAATTTGTTTTCAGTAAAGATTCAACTGAGGGAAAATAGTGCACCGGGGGAAGTTTCTGTCTGTCTGTCCAGCCTGGGAGCCCAGCCCTAGAGAAGAAAAGAGACAGGAGAAAACCAAACTACATTTCCCATGAGGAACTGCTATAGTGTATCCAGGTCAAAATATTTCCAAAATATTTTGGGTGTTTTATGATGGAAACATCTGAACACTTTTCTTTGTCCAAAACATATAGTTTTTTTACTAAAAATTTTCTGTGCAAAAGAAACCTGAGAGAAACAGCAATTGAGCTAGTTATGCAGCAAGGATGATGCCAGTCAGTGTCATAAAGAAGAGTCAGAATTCACTCACTTCAGCAAAGGAAAAAGGAAGGTGCACAGCAGAGGCTCCCTCCTAAGGGTATGGTTTCACTGCTGAGTTCACTTGGGTGATCAGCACCCGGCTCTGAATACTCGGTTTAGCCTAGTGCAGGTGTGAGCAGCTACACTGCAAAGCCTTAACCCAAACCCAAGTTGCTTTCTGCTGGTGCTGTACACCTGTGTGTGCGTGTTACTATGGCTGCTGGGTTTATATCCCAGGATTCTTTGTGCTGCAGTACGCTGAGCCGCTGTATGATTCTTTGGGAGAATTTATTTGTCCTTCTGGGCTCATAGGGGAGAATTGTGGGAAGGCATTGGAAGCCTGTCAGCATTGCAGTTGATTTAGCCTGTGTCACTAAGGGAAAGCAGGAAGGTTACCAGCCTTAGTGAAAACTCCAGCCTGCACCCCTAGCTGGACCGGCTAACTTGGGTTTAAAACATTACCAACTCCAGATGTGAGAGGAATTTGTGTGTGGATGGGAACGGAGGAGGATCTAAGGAAAACACCTGAGGAAGAGCCCAAGTTATCACCACAAGGAAGACATACCTTTCATGCTAAACCTTATTAAGCAATGGAATAGTGTCTCTCGGCAAGTTTTGGAAACCCCATCACATAAGACATTTATAACTGGACCTGATGGAGAATTAAAGTGTCCCAGGTGGGGGGGGGGAGGGATTCAGTATCATTAGAAGGACTAAATGAGCTAATTAGATGTCTTCCATTTCCAACTGCAAATGCTTTTGATGTTGCAAGAGTCTAGGTCAAGGAAAGTAATTAGGATAAAGGAAAAACTCTTAAATGGAAAGAATGGCTTTAATTATATGAGCATAAACGTGTTGATTGTAACTATTTAAATTGCAGGTATCTTGATCTCCGACAATTTGGATCTGTCCCTCATGGAGGCTTTGGATTGGGATTTGAGCGCTACTTGCAGTGCATCTTGGGAGTGGACAATATCAAAGATGTTATTCCTTTCCCAAGGTTTCCTCACTCCTGTCTTTTGTAGCTCCATAGCTGACTCACATGGACTGATCTGCGCTGGAGGAGTTATATGTATAATGTGTCTGCAGAAGACTATTTGCAGTGATATTGGGGAAAGACAGAGGATTTTTACAGCAAATAATCTTGTGGTAAATGTAATGGAGGGAGTTGAGGAGAGATGCTCCTCTTGGGAGATTTTGGACCCTGCCATTTCTTAGTATAAATTATGTAGCACATCAAATCTTCAAAGCACTTCAGCTGCATTAATGAATCTTACTTAACTAACCGGTTAAAATCCTCACAGGAGGAACAGAAGTCAAGACTTTAATGAGTAAGCATTGTTGGGAGCTGGTATTTTTTAATGCAAGATGTTAATGAGAGGGTGTGGCCCAAGCCAGGATTGCTACGAGACTTAATTACATGTCTGCACGGTGCTTTGAAGATGGATTGCTATAGAACTGCGAGGTGTTATCATTACTGTAACACCTTTGTTTTTAAGAAATGGCTATTGCAAAGAAAGATTCTCCCCTGCCCTGAATTCAAAACACCTGTGAGTTTGGGAAGCAAATCCTAATCATCTTAACCTGGCAAGGAAAAATGTCTCATATATTGTAACTGTGGGGGTGAAGGAGTTGATGGCAGTTGATTTTGTAAGTCAGTAAACATACAGTTTTTTTTCCTGGTTTTTTTTCCATGGTTTGTTTTTCAATTATACAATTATTGTATTCATCATAATGGTGATTCCTTCAACCTGTTCAGCAACTATCCTTTAACTTACAGTAGACGGAGAGCTCTGTAAGAGGTGATCTTTACGTTAAAGCGAAGGCGAATTCATGGGAAGAAAGAAATGTTATCTTAAATGGAAAAACACTTGAGCCTCTGAAGCCAACACGTACTTTCCCATTTTTCTTGAGAAACTATTTCATGTTCTACTGGCCAATCACATTTACCAGCATTTGTAAAACACCCTGCAACTAACACACGCTCCCACCTAATCATTGTATATCAGGTAATAATGGCTCTCTTCATGATCTTCTGATACAGTTTTTGGTAAGATTTAACCTCCCTGCTAGGTGGAGAAAATATATCCCCGTTATACAGATGGGAATTGTGTGTAGATTAAGTGATTGGTCTAAGGTCACATGAGAAAACTGTGGCTGAGCTGATAATTTGTTGGGAAAAAACCCTTTTGCGCAAGAGTCTGTAAACCTCATTTTTTTAAGAATAAAGGATCTTGCGCAAAAGGACTTTTTCCCAACAAATGGCCCCGTCTACACAGGGCTTATCATCACAAAATCCTCTTCTGCAAAAGGATAGGGAGAAGATATGCAAATGAGCACTCCATTTGCATTTCCTCTTCCGCAAAAAACACAGCTGCTGCCTGATTGTGTATTTCCAGTTCCGAATGAGGCTTGTGGCTGTGGCATAGCCATGGCTGGGCCTGAGTGGGCTGCTGCCCCCCCACTTATGATCCAGTGGTCCACTTATGAGACTACCCACTCGTTTCCCCGGCACCCCCTGCCCTGCTCAGCTGGTCTGGCACCCTTGCTGGGGAGCAGAGTTGGGGCACAGACATGCCCCGCTCTGCCGGCCCTGTGCTTCTGACAAGGTTAGGGCACAGGTTTGCCTCTCTCTTTTCCGTTCTTGCTCCAGCTGCAGAGCCCAATCGGGAACAAGCCCCCACTGGCCAACCCGGGTCCCCCTGACAGGACCGCTGGGCAAATGGGGCAAGCCCCCAAACTCACTTCCTGGCTGTAGTGCTGGGGGTGGCTCTGATGGCTCCTACCCTGCCCTCCTGTCCTTGCCCACCCACCCACCCTAAATTGGGGCCCATCCAAGTGTCCTGGTTTGCCTCCATCACTGGTGTGTGGTTGACTGGTCAGCTCGTAACTCTGAAGTTACTCATAGACTCATAGACTTTAAGGTCAGAAGGGACCATTATGATCATCTAGTCTGACCCCCTGCACAGTGCAGGCCACAGAATCTCACCCACCCCTCCTAGAATAATCCTCTCACCTATATCTCAGATATTGAAGCCTTCAAATAGTTTGAAGACCCCAAGATGCAGAGAATCCTCCAACTGTACCCCATGCTACAGAGGAAGACGAAAAACCTCCAGGGCCTCTGCCAATCTACCCTGGAGGAAAATTCCTTCCCGACCCCAAATATGGCGATCAGCTAAACCCTGAGCATGTGGGCAAGACTCACCAGCCAGACACCCAGGAAGTTCTCTATAGTAACTCCTATCATCCCTCCATTGACCTATTTACCACTAATAATGAATGGTCAATTAGTTACCAAGATCATGTTATCTCATCAAACCATCCCCTTCATAAACCCATCTAGTTTAATCTTGAAGCTAAATAGCTCTTTTGCCCCCACTACTTTTGGAAGGCCATTCCAGAACCTCACTCCTCTAATGGTTAGAAACCTTCATCTAATCTCAAGTCTAAACTTCCTACTAGCCATCTTATATCCATTTGTTCTTGTGTCTACATTGGTATTAAGCTTAAATAATTCCTCTCCCTTCCTGGTTTTTATCCCTCTAATATATTTAAAGAGAGCAATCATGTCCCCCCTCAGCCTTCTTTTGATTAAGGTAAACAAGCCAAGCTCCTTGAACCTCCTTTCATAAGACAGGTTTTCCATTCCTCGGATCATCCTAGTGGCCCTTCTTTGTACCTGTTCCAGTTTGAATTCATCCTTCTTAAACATGGGAGACCAGAACTGCACACAGTATTCCAAATGGGGTCTCACCAATGCCTTGTATAATGGCACTAACACCTCCTTATCCTTACTGGAAATACCTTGCCTAATACATCCCAAGACCGTATTAGCCTTTTTCACGGCCATGTCACAATGGCAGCTCATAGCCATCCTATAATCAACCAGGACTCCGAGGTCCTTCTCCTCCTCCGTTACTTCCAACTGATGTGTCCCCAGCTTATAACTAAAATTCTTGTTATTAATCCCTAAATGCATAACCTTACACTTCTCACTATTAAATTTCATCCTATTGCTATCACTCCAATTTACAAGGTCATCCAGATCTTCCTGTATGATATCCCGATCCTTTTCTGAATTGGCAATACCTCCCAACTTTGTGTCATCCGCAAATTTTATCAACAATACCAAACAGGACTGGATGGGAAAAGGGTGATATTTTATATAAGGACTGGCAGTCATAATTTCCCAGCTATTACCAAAGCTACAGAAGCCACAAGAGGTTGTTACTTCTCAGGGCTGAGCTTATTGTTTTATTTTGTCGTTCCTTGCAAAGCTGCACTTTCCAAAGGATCATAAAGTTTATGATCCTGATGGGAGAAAATTATGTGTAATTCTACCCAAGAATTCTGTACCAGTTGTTTCAGAAGCAGTCTAGGCAAGGCTTCTGAGCAGGAGTTCAGATACTGTGCTCCCAGTGTTTTGGTTTGTGGTTGCTACTAATTGTATTATAATAGATTTTTTTGTTTTACAGACATGCCTAGATGTCCTATCAGCAGTTAGTGCCTCATCATGCTGGCCGTTGTACTTATATATAGTAAAGAGACAGACCTTGCCCACATAAAGCTTGCAGTTGAACAAGGCAGACACAGAGTAGGAGAAGGTCATGATTAGATGGCTTTTTTAAAGACATGCTCTAGTGCCACCGCAACTTATGGACTTGAAGTAGAAATTGCTGGGTGGAATTCCATGTCTGTGTTATACAGGAGGTCAATTTAGATGAGCATAATGGTCCATTCATACTTTGAAATATTTAAGTATTATTGTCCCCATTATATAGTTGGAGAACTGAGGCACAAAGAGATTAAGCACCTTACCCAAGGAGGTGTAGGAAATCTGTGGCATAGCCTGGGATTAAGCCAGAACCACTAATTCCAAGACCAGTGTCTTATCCATTAGATTTCCTGATTATGCCAGTAAGAGCAACACTGAATGTTTGTAATTGATCTGGTTTAAAATGTGTTTTCTGCTATTATAATTTCTTGGCCCATGTTTTAATCATTTGTCTTGAGGACTCTTCTGGTTTCAATAAGAATGTGGCAATATATTTGTTTTTAATAATCTTATAAAACAGTTTTGTTTGGAATAAGGGGTGCAAAGAAAATAAAGAGTAAACTTTCATTTATTTGCAAAAAGTAAACTTTCATTTATTTGTTTTGTGGTTTTTGTTTTTGGGTTCACCAATAATTTTATTGTATCTTTATTGTCATTCATTCTAGGCTCTCCGACCATTTTATGAGCATTCCTATTTTCACAGTGCTGTGAAGACATAGGCCTACATTTTCAGAAGACACCTATGATTTTTGTATCTCAGTTTGTGGGAGCCCAACATCAGACCCCTCAAAGTAGCCTGATTTTTCAGAAAGTATTGCACTCTCAGAGACTATGTCTACACTACCAGGTTATTTTGAAATAAGTTATTTCTAAATAACTCCCAAAATAGCTATTTCGAAATAAGCTTATTCCTCTTCACAAGCAGGAGTTATTTAGAAATAACAAGCCCCTTATTTTGAAATAACAGGCTTGGTAGTGTGGACTCTTGCCTTGTTAATTCGAAATAAGGGGAGTGATTTTGAAATAACTCCCCAGTGTAGACATGCCCTGAGTATAGACAGACACACTTAGGAGCCCCAGAGATGGACCAGAATCCCACTGTGCCAAGTGTTATACAACCTCAACAAAAAGATGGGACCTGCACCAATGACTTTATAATCTGAGTATAAGACACGAGAGAAGTTGAAACTAACAGATGGAGTGAGAACAATGGTATAAAAGTGGTGGGAGTGAGGGGCAGTGGGTCTATCAGCTTCCTACCCCTCAGTGCTGTCTAATTCACCTACATTCACATAGTAAATCAGTGGTGCAGAACCAGGAATACAACCAAAAAAATTAGTCTTCTAGGTGCAGCTCTTCAAAGGTATTTAGGCGCCTAAATTTCATTGGAACTAATCACAATGAGAATCTTAAATTCCTTTGATCTAGCCTTTAGCCCCTTGGGCCATGTCTTCACTAGGAGAAAAGGTACATTTTTTAACCTGTTTTAAAACCCTATGAATTCAAGGCAGTTGTCATTATAATTTGACTCATTGAAGTAAATCCCTCCTCCTTGGTTTCCTTTCTGTTTGGATTATTCTGTCTAGACTCTAGTCTCTCCCATAATTCCCAAGCCACTCTGGAATTAAAGTCACAGGAAAAAGTAACTACATTTTATAGAAGCCAGGGCTTTGTAATGACACTCCTCTAGTGTCATTGCCTTCAGAGTTCTTAGGTGTTTGTCTGTGAAGCTGTAGAATGTGGTCTAAATGGTAAATGTTGTGGTTAGTAAGCTAGACACCCCCTATGTGAGCTACAGTTGTCATCTGTGTTTTACAGCTGGAGAAATTAGACACACCTCAGCCTCTCAGTATCATTTTTCTTCACATCTCAAGACATTGCTGTAACGGTGGTGTACATTTGCTGAAGTGAATAGGTTTATGCAAGATTTTAATATAGAGGTGCATCTTATAAGGGGCAGTATTAGGAATTTTGAGATGTGTCCAGGTAGCTGGAGTGGAGAACACAGCATAGTTGGGTACAGCAATTCACCAGATAAACTCTCTAGTTTGGGGTTTCTTTGGGTTTTGTTTTGTTTTGTAAGTTTTATTCCTTGCTCATTCACTGGCTTGTTGTGTAACAAACCTCAGAAGTATTACATGGTGTCAGAAGTGCTGAGTGAGAAAGAGATTACAGGAATTGTGAGGTTAACTCCTGTGTTTGAAACTGAAAGCAGGGGAAAGGAGAGCACATGGAGCAGCAAAGAGAGAACAAAGGCTTGTGAAAGAATTTTATGAGCACAATATGAGCTTAAGAGGGAGAAAAAGCCAAACATGGATGTGTCGCAACCTCCATTCACTCAGCAACTGTCATGCAATGTTGCATGGCACTGGGAAAAACCCCAGAGATGTGAATTGTACTTAGCAGCCATAGGGTAGAGGAGAAAAATGATAAAGTTGTTGGGGTGGGGGAAAAGCTTTGGATATTTGTAACTTTAAGTTTGAAGAAAGTGAAATCATGAAATTAAGCAAAATACTGACTAAATTTGAGGAGCATTTCATGCCAAAAAGGAATTGAAGAGATTGAAGGCACCATGGAGCAATGTCACAGAATTAAGGACACTCGGTAAATTCTGTGACTTCAGTGAGTCCACACACTATCTAGATAGAGAGAGAATCATTTGTAGTATTATAAGGGAGAGACTGCTCCGTGAAGGAGGTTTAAACTTTAGAAAAAGCTCTCCAGATATGCAGAGCAGCAGAAACTGCAAAAGCACAAGCTAGAGACCCGAATTCACCAAAAAGGGCTATCCATGCATTGAGTACAAAAGAATATAGTCCACAAAGATCAAATAGTGGAATCATTCAGTGAGAAAATTATTGTTGGGGGGAAGATTGGACGACTGAGTTTAAATGGTTATATCGAAGGCTTGGATCACAGCATGGCCCCAGACTATGTTTTGTCTTTCAGAAGCTCTCATAAATGTAGGGAAAATCATTCTTTTGCAAAATGCTACAGAAGTCAAATGCATTCAGATGAAGATAATCTGTTGAGGAGTTTTACACTGACAATGGAATCAAGCAAGCATGATGAGATGGACTGGACACAGCCTGTGACAGAAAATGGAATATTGATTCCAGTGAAACTGGACGCAGAAGCTCAGGTTAATAGTCTATCTGAACAAGAGTATGAGAGGCTGAAAATAAGAGCAAAACTGGGACCAGCAAAAATAAAAGTAACTGGGCACCGTGGAACAAATATATAGTGTCAGTGAAGGGGAAGTGCATTGCTAGCATCAGCCACAAAAACAACATGCACAGACTCTTGTTCATTGCAGTGACAAAGGAGGTGACATGAATTTTAGATGAGGCTGCCTGTGAAAACTGAGTCTGGTAAAACAGGTGCTCTCACTACAAGAGCATTCAGAATCTCTCTCTGAGGCCTTCAGTTGAGAGTATCACGATCTGTTTTGAAGATTGGGTTGTTTGGAGGATGATGAACATACACTCCAGATAAACAAGTGGGTCCCTCCAGTTAGCCAACCATGTACAAAGGTACCATTTGCACTCTGATAAACTCAAGTCTGAACTTGCAAGAATGGAATAATGCATGTAATACAAAAAATGGAGGAGCCAACAGAATGGGAGAGCTCCCCTAGTTGTTGTGGAGAAAAATAACGGCCAACTACACATCTTCTTAGATCTTAGAGACCTCAATAAAGCTATTAAAAGAGAACATTTCAAACTATAAACACGAGAACTAAGTAGGGCTCAATTTGCAAAGGCTCAATATTTCAGTAAATTGGATGCATCCTCAGGATTTTGGCAGCTCACATTGACTGAAGAAAGCTAAAGCAAATCAAATTTGATTCACCATTTGGAAAATAAAGATTCTTCTGTTATTCTTCAGCATAGCTCCAGCACCAGAAGAGTCCCACAAATCCATACATATGGTTTATGAACATATTAATGGTGTCAATACCTCAATTACTTCATCTTGAGCTCAACAAAAGATGAGCATGATTTTAGACTTTAGGGAGTCCTGGATGCAATGAGAAATGTAAACCTCAAACTAAATAGGGAAAAATATGTTTTTAGGATTATAGACCTGGCTCTCTCTTTTTATTTACAACAAAGGTGTAGAACCTTTTAAGTGGAAGGTTTCAGCTAGTGAAATGATATCATGTCCCCAGCCAAAGAAAGATTCTTGGGAATGGTTAATTATCTTGAAAAATTCATACTGAATCTACCCTACCAGAGCAGCAACTTTGAGCAAACTCCTAGAGAATAAAAATGAACAGTGTTGGGGTGCAGAACAGAAGGAATCATAAGAAGGTTTGAAACAACAACTGATATAAGAACCATTATTGAAATTCTATGCACCAAGATGACCTATTAAAATGTCAGATGCTTCAAAGTCTGAGTTAGGTGCAGTGATTTTATAGAAATGTGAAGATTGTTGGCAGCCGGGTGTTGTATGCAGCCAAATCACTGACTGAGGCAGAAAACTTATATGCACGGATTGAGAATTGGCATTTAGGAATATTGTTTGCTTGAGAGATTGGTTTGACAGTGGATGTTGAAATGGATCACAACCCCCTCCTACCATTAATTGGTGAATCACTAAATGATTGTACTGTGAAGATACAAAGAATGATGATAAAGTTGCAGATATGATTTGGTTGTGACCTACATGTGCATGCACTTTCTACAGTGGTGAATCCCACTACAAAATCAGAGAAGACCTTTAAGATAGAATTGCAAGCTCATGTAGATCTGATTGTAAAGTCAGTTCCCATAACTAACAGAAAACTGCAACAAATAAGAGGTGAAAATAGAGAGAGAGAATAATTGGAGATGGTTAAAGAAATGATAATTAAAGGGAGGCCTGAAGAAATAAGCAATTGCTGCCCAAGTTGGAATGCAGACATTAATTTATCATGATAGATGGAGTGATTTTCTAGGGCAGCGAGGTTGTTTTAATTTCAATGAGCTTCTGTAAAAAAAAATGCTACAGACAATCCACGAGGGTCATTTAGGAATTGAGAAGTTCAACAATGCACATGAGAGGTGCTGTATTCAATCCTAACATTACTGTTGTGGTAGGAAATTGCCTTGTCATGCTTGAAATATAATGCATGCCAATAGGCAGAGCTACTAAGACCCTCACTCAGGTCCACAAAAGCCTTAGGAGAAGGTCAGCACTAATCACTGAGGATTATTCTCTGTATCCAGTAATTTGCACACTGCACTGTACTGTACTGAGGCAGTGATAGCCAGCAAGAAGGGAATCTTCTACAGACGTGGAATTCACGTTGGACAGACAAGCACCAAAGCATCCTAACTCAGATTTTAAGGTCAAACGGGACCATTATGATGATCTAATCTGAATCTCCTGCACAACCCATGCCAGTGAATTTCACCCTGTCACTTCTACAGCAAGCCCATAACTTCTGATCCTGCTGGAGCCTATCATTTCAAAAGCTAGCGAGTCTTGCATTAGAGACTGCCGGTGGTGAAGAATCTACCATATCCCTAAGTAAATTGTTCTCTCACTGTTAAATATCAATGCCCTAATTCTATAATTTGACTTGTTTTAAGTTTCCCCAGCTGCAGGATCTCACTAAGCTTCAATTCTTTTCACTTTCATGTCACTTCTGAAGGATTTGGTGGGCTGTCTGATGAGAACAGGCTTTCTCACTCTAGTTTGGCGCTTCTGCATCAGTGGGAGTTGTGGAGGCTCTGAAAATCAGGCCATTTAAGCCTATTATAGTTGGTTTCACTACCTGTAGTGGCAGTATTGACTGAGTTCTCATTAATAAAGCCCTTCCCTCTGGTGTAGCCCTCTGTCTTCCTTGCTCCTGTTTGTGTTACAGTGTGCCATAACAGAACCAGATGAGGCCCCTGGCCGTAGAACAGAAGATGGATCTCCTGAGATTTAATCCTGATCAACTGCTGATTGACTGTAAACATGGACTATTGCTTAACCTCTCTTCCTCAGTTTCCCCATTGTATCGTACAATAAAATGTGTACATGCTTCCAAACTTGTAAGTCTTAATTGATATTTGTAAACTGCTCTGTTACTGATGGAAACAAACCTAGAAAAGCATTTTCTAAATTATTTGCACTCTGCAGGAGAGGCCTGAACAGCAACTACTTCCTTTTCTAATAGAATTTTTAGTTCATTATGAGAAACACAGTGCAGCCTCGTATCCTGAAGGGGTGGCATTAAAAGAAAAAAAAAACTTAGCAAGCATCTGTTTGTATGCTGGCTTCTGTTTTGACTAGTAGATGTAATGGCACATGAGCATTGAGCTGACAGTAATCCAGTTACAAAAGTCTTCAGAGTCTCAGCACCAACAAAATTAAACTTGATTATATCCAATTATGCTGAAAAGCCAGACAACAGCTCTTAGCTTGGGGTGAAGCCACTTCTCATGATCACGTGCAGGGAGGCCTTGCTGGATGTCAGTAGGGTAAATGCTCATTTGCTCTGCCACAGAGCACCATCTGCTTCCGAAGTAATATTTAGGGATGTGAGAGACATACCAAAATCAGTTAAGGAGGCAGGAGAGCCTTGTAGGGATTTTCCTTTCCTACTTTATTATCTTTTGTATTATGTTATCACCTTAAAGACCCAACTGAGTTCCGGCCCAATTGTGCTAGGCACTGTCAATGCACACAGTCCTGTCTCTGAAGGGCTGACAGTTTAAAGATAAAGGAAGGGACCTTCATTTGTAAGGTCACTGGTATATTATAGATGACACTAGAACCAACTGTTCCCTGTGTTACCTGCTTGGCTGCTGCCTTCCACTGTAATGCTGAGAGAAGCAAAGTTATGCAGGCATCGCTTCCATTTTTTCTCCCATGGAAACAAGACAAGTGAAAATAGGATTGAATCATAGCTGCCAACCCTGAATTTGAATCCAGTCCAGAGCATTTGGGTCTAGAATTTTGATTCCGCCTGTCTTAGAGGTGAGTCACGGGCTCAGAGTTCCAAAGCTGATCTAAAGTTTGGGAGCATTCACACTCCAGGGGTTGGTTCATCTCCAGGCGAAATTATCTGAAATCAGTGAACAAAAAGGATCCTATCCAATACAGTGATGGGTGCAGGACTGGGCACTACAGTGGACCTGGTAAACCTAGATTTATGAATAGAATGCATGGGCAGCCCTGCAAGCTGGGCAGGTTTCATCCATAGACCAGGAACAGGATAGTAGCTTCAGCCTGCCTCCCACACTGCCCCACCGATGTTTGTCCTGGAGCAGACATCTTGTTACCATCCCTGGCCCATTCAGTATTTGGCCCTCTGCCGGGCACTGTGGCCATCTCTTAACATCATAGTCATCAGCCAGAGATGGCTTCCAGTTACCAGGCCTTATTAGGAAGCCTGTGGCAGAGTAGGCAACCTGGGTCTTGATCATAAGACCACCCTCTCCGTATGGAGTAGCCACTGTAGCATGTGAGTTATACCCTGCCACAGTCTTTTTTCATGTACTGTAATGGAATGCTTCAAGCCCTCCAATGAGCTAATGACATTCAGCATTAATGTTCCTCCCAACCCATGGAAAGAGGTCACAGGGTAGTAGGGCTGTTAGGGAAAGAAGGATGATCTCAGGGGTTCAGTTCTATTCAGGTGCCCAGCAGTGTGGTATCTGAGGTGCCTTTCACAATGTGGAAATGAATTACAGAAGGAGACTTGTTTCAATCACTGTACCTAGGGCTTTGGATTTGGAGTTAGTTCCTGGCTTTGCCACAGAGTTGGGGAAGTCAAGCAGGGCCCAAGACTTGCTCCTGGATGTGATTGCTTTTCACCACATTGCGAAGACTGTGCAGCTAGAGAGCTACCGTAAAGGGGAAGCACGGCTTGTCCCTGACACGAGAGGCCTTGTTTGGTACAAAGCCAGCACAGGCATCTCTTCTCCTCTACCCCTCCCACATAGTGGGTGTGGAATGCGGGGCAGACCGGGGTAGAACAGAGCCCATGACATTCTGCCTGACTCATAGGCTTTGTCTACATTTAATTTAAAGTGCAACTGCAGCAGCACTTTAAACTGAAAGTGTGGCCATGGCATGAGTGCTTGGAGACAGCTGTCCCAGGGTACATCTACACTGCAGGCTAAAGTCGAGTTCAGCTACGTTAATTGAGTAACTGAAGTCAAAGTAGCTTAACTCAGCTTTTGGCACTGTCTACACAGCAGGAAGTTGAAGGAAGAACACCGTTCCTTCAACTTCTCTTACTCCTCGTGAAACTAGGGTTACAGGAGTCAGAGCAAGAAGACCGTTATTTTGAGATTATTTTGAAATAACGGCTTGCTGTGTAGACACACACTCTGTTATGCTATTTCAAAATCACTCACGTGATTTTGAAATAAGTGTGTGTAGCCGCCACCAGACGGTTTTGAACCTGGGACACTGAAGCAGAGTATAGGAGCCGCTATCCTCTGAGCTAAAAGCCAGCTGGCTCCCAGCCTATGCGGTAGAGGTCTCTTGATCTGAACTGTTGCTGTGGTCT
This sequence comes from Pelodiscus sinensis, assembly GCF_049634645.1. Classification (NCBI taxonomy): domain Eukaryota; kingdom Metazoa; phylum Chordata; order Testudines; family Trionychidae; genus Pelodiscus; species Pelodiscus sinensis. The sequence goes on from NC_134711.1 coordinate 316,379,574, forward strand.
AGATGCCACTTGCATTGTTCAATAACCACACTAGGTATGTGGGTTACACGTGCAGTGTAGACATAGCAGTGTTCTATGTAAACCACCTCCATCGGGGAGTAACTAACAGTGCTGGGAGTACAGCTTCCAGCGCTGTAGTGTGGTTGACATTGATGCTTTACAATGCTGTAACTTACTGCGCTTGGGGAGGGTGTGTGTTTTTTCACACATATGAGCCAGAAAGTTGTAGCACTGTAAAATGCCAATGTAGACGTGGCCTTAATTGAACCTGTGGTGAAGATACCTTCACTGGAGAGCATAAGGTGCACAAGGCCTCTAGATTGTAAACCTTTGGGCAGGATCCAACTCTGTTTTGTGTTCGCAGTGCACCATGCCTAGCACAGCAGGTTCTTGGTGCTACTGCAATGCAAATAAATAAATAATACCATGATGGGGCCATGTGAGTAGCTTCACATGATCAGAATAGAAGAGGTAAACTCTGCATGGCCCGACTGAGTCTTACCACCTGGTTCCCCCCACTGCCTTCAGCATCATTCCATGAGTAGCAACCTCAACACGGGGCATTAGCAACAGAGTGGGTTAAGAGCCCAAAGCACTGCAGCTGACTTGATCCTTAATATCCAGGAAATGCCCTGTGCCTCTATCCTTGTTAAACAGAAAAAAACCTGGTGGAGAGGTAGAGGAAAGCTCTTCCACCTGAAGCACCAGCTTTTCTCCAGTAGATGGCACAGTTCCTCGTTTAAATATTATGGAAGCACAAATTAGAAGTGTACAAGAGTATATGGTTCCTAGAGGTTCGGCTGTCCTTCTAGGCATGTCAATCTCCATACAGCTAAATGCCGAAGAATATGGTTAGGGTGATTTTGATAGCTAGAAAAAATCTGTGCTAGAAAGTGTCATCCCATTTCATCATTATTTCAGTCCACTAGGTACAGCATGTGGCACCAAGAGCCTTCCCCTCAGAAACGCCTGCTGTCCAGAACATGTTACTCTGCAAGCCATTGAGTCAGGCTCATCAGCTCAACTCATATCTAACCTACCTTGCTAGACCTTTTCGCTTTTTCTTCAATCAGATTTACTGGCAGATACTAATTCTCCACTGCCTGGGTCACCTCTCTGATGAGTACAAACAACGAGGAGTCTAGTGGCACCTTAGGCTATGTCTAGATTGCAGGCTTCTTTTGGAAAAAGCTTTTCTGGAAGAGATTTTTCTGAAAAAAATGTCTTCCAAAAGAGCGCGTCCACACTGCCAAAGTGCATCAAAAAAGCAATCTGCTTTTTCAAAAGAGAGCATCCACACTGAATGGATGCTATCTCGCATTTCATCTTTGATTACTATGGACAGAGTGGCCACCAGGACACCTGTGCTTTTTCCTCTTTCCTCTTCTTCCGAAAGAACTCCTTCCCCGACCACACTCGTCTTTTTCTGAAGGAGCTCTTTCGCAAAAAGGCTTCTTCCTCGTAGAAAGAGGATTACCAATGCCAGAAAACCTCTTCTATTCTTTTGATTTTCTTTCAAAAGAATGCGATTGCAGTGTGGACGTAATTGAAGTTTTTTCAGAAAAACAGCCGTTTTTCTGAAAAAAAACTGTAGTGTAGACATACCCTTAGAGACTAACACATTTATTAGGGCATAAGGTTTTGTGGATAAAACCCACTTCACGTGATTTGGATAGGAAGTTACAGGGGTGGGTGTGTGTGTGTGTGTGTAAATAAATAAAAATGAGGACTCATTCACAGGATTTAGTGAAATGAGAGTATCAAGAGGGGACATTGTCTTCATAGTACATTAACTAGTTACGATCCTTATTCAGTCAAGAGTTGATTATATTGAATTTGCAAATGAACTCCAGTTCAGCTGTCTCCCTCTGGAATTGATCTTGAACTTCTTTTGTAGGATGGCTACTTTCAAATCTGTTGTTGAATGCCCAGGAAGGTTAAAGAGTTCCCCTAGAGGTTTATGTGTGTTACCTTTCCTGATGTCCAGTCTTGTGCCATCTATGCCTGTTCCACAAAGGCTGTGAGTCTGTACAGCTTTCAGCCAAGGCACCTGGCTCTTCAGATCACACTCTAGAGCTTTATGCGGCTCCTCGTTCAATCCCCTTGCTGGCTGCAACGGCAGCTTGTATCTTCTGTAGTCAGCTCCACGTGCAATGTGGCTGCACACACTACCACATCAGAACAAGCCTTGGCTTTGCAAGTTTTAAAGGGTAACAAAATGCAGTGGGGCACCAGCTTGATGCCATTATATCTCTGCTGTCCTACAACATATGCCCCGTACTCTCCTTTCCTCTTTAACTCCGGCAAGTGTGTTGGGATAGAGTGTGGGTGCATTGCTCTATAAATAGCTCCAAGCTTGAGTGCACTTGTATTGCATCACATTCGCATTGCCAAATTGCATGCCATTCTTAGTCTTGCAATACTGAGTCACCGCAGAATCAGACAAGCATGTGATAAGAGCCTTCCCTACGAACATCTTTGCTTCTGACGTGTATGTGCTTATGTCTGCTTGCGGCCTGTACTTCATTTTAGGGATGCTAATGTGTTCGAGAAAGGGGGAAATAGCACCCCTTTCCGCTCTGGATATTCCACCTGGCTTGCAGACAGCTGCAAATCATAGCTCTCTCAGAGATGTGCTGTCAGATTTTTCAGTAGGGAGGGGCAAGAAAAGGGGAAGTAATTAATCAGGTATCGCAGCTGGCTGGATTTTGCAATGAGTTCAAATGTATTTTGTGATTCAACCAGCTCAGTAAAATAAAAATAAGGGGAGAAATGGATAGTTTATCCATAAAATGTCACCAAATGTGTTGAATAACTTATGCTATATAATTTGATCCACTCTAATCCTAAAGTATTAAGTGTAGAGGTATATGGTATGTACATAGTATATATCAACACTATGTATGATGGAGCTTGTTAATATAAAAATCCAGACAGAATTCTTTGTAATATCCAATTTAAGGCCAGTTGTAATGCACCTATGTTAATATGGGGTGTGAATAAGGTCTTAAGTCATGAATCATTAGTATACACACCATAATGGCTCTGTATATTATCAGTAAGAGACATTGGGCCAGTTTCTGATCTCAGGTATGGCAGTGTAAATCTGGAATAATTCCATCAACTTTATTAAGAGTTAATCCAGATTTACAAACACTTAGATAACTAAGAGGAGAATTTGGAGCAATGAAGAGCTGTTTTCAATAAGAAAACATCCAAAGTCCCCTTGAAATCAAAGAGAGATTACAAGCCAAATGCTCAACTAATGTAAATCAGGATAGTTCCAATGCAATCAACTGACTATCTTGACTGTCTTCATTTGAGAATCTGGCACTATATGGTTTCACAGTCAAGGCTCCATTATACACTGTGTACTATAAAGAATTTAGGGTCTGATTCAAAGCCCGTTGAAGTCTGTGTAAAGATTCCCATTGGCTTCAGTGTGCTTTAGATCAGGACTGTAACTTGGATGCTGAGTGAGGAGAAGATCCTGTTTTTAGATGCTTGTGTCAACACAGAATAAGAAAATTAGGAGCTGGAAAACATATTTTTTTCTAGATTGCTAATCAATAGCAGAGACTGCTTTGAAGGAATTCTCCCTTACAGATTCATAAATGCAAAACACTGTAGCCTTGGTTAATATAGAAATTCACTATATTTCAGTTCCCCATCTGGGAAATAGGTGTTATATTTACCTCAGGCAGGCAGTGCAAGGGTTAAATACTGACTGCAGTGACTGAAGATTCATATATAAATGATGTTATTTAAGTGCAAGTATTATTAGTGTTTATTTGTATTACCATCCCCAACTGAGGTGAGGGCCCTTTTGTGCTAGGTGCCCTACAAACACATGGTAAGAGAGTCCCTGTCCATAAAGATTAGACAAGTAGACAAAGGATGGAAAGGACAACTGAGGCACTGAGCCATGACATGTTTTGCCTAAGCAGGTTTATGGCAGAGCTAGGACTTAGAACACAGGTCTTCTCTACCCAATAGCTCACACTGCTGTGCTGTAAGTAACCTGGCATTGTATCTAGGACCAAGAGATCCAGCAACAGAGAATCAGGACCAGAGCCATTTTCATCTTTTAGCTTCTCAGTTCACTCTATTTCCAGTAATCCATTTTTATAAGTATTTAAAAATTCAGAAGGAGAGAGAGTAAAATCCAGCTGCCACTGGGGTGAAGGCAAATTTCAGTGGGAACTGTAATATGAAACCCAGCTAATAAGGCATCATACTGGCAGTGCTCACATCCACTTTCAATGGGTGCTGTGACATTATTTAAAAATCAATATGACAGGTTATTGATCCCTTTCCCTAATGCTAATTGCAGAGTAGCCACCACAGGCCTCCCAGGGTATATCTACACATCAGAGTTATTTCAGGATAGCAGAGGTATCCCAAAATAGCTACCCCGCATCTTATAAGCATCCCGATAACCCTCATTCCACAAGGGTTAAGGAATGCCTCAAAATAGCACTTTATTTCGAAATAAACTCCAAATAAACTATGCAATTTGCACAGTGCAAATTGTGTATCTTATTTCTAGTTTAGAATGCAGTGTGGACGTAGCCCTAGGGTCCGGATTTCGTCCCCTTGTTGTTTGCCATGGCTCCCTCATTTTTCTCCAGCTGTTGAGCACAAACCAGCCTCTCCAGCTTGGCGTGATAAAGAAATTTTCCATAGGGGAGGGGGAATTATCCCATCATCTCCTTCTACCGAGTATCTGGCTCTGAAGCAGCTGGCAGCGGAGTCTATAGAGGACAGGCTCCTGTATTAGGCAGAGCCCTGCTCCCATCCATGCGCTCACCTGCTGTGTTATCTGTAATCTAGTGAGTTGTTGCTGTTGGACAGGGAATCCCTCTAACGCAGCATGGAGTAGTGTCAAAAATCTCCGCGTGGAGGCGGGGGAAGGGCTGAAGCCCACAGCCCCGCCCGTGTCTGAGCATCCCCTCGCTGACCTTGCCTTGGAAGCTGATGCTGCAAGCCAGCCAGTCTGGTATCTCAGGCTGGCGGGGAGGGAGGGAGGCGTGGTGTATGGGGAGCAAGAGGCGGTTTCCTGCTTCCCAGCTCGGAACAGCTGGGTTTGAAAGGGTGCGTGAGCCAGCCAGCCGAGGGGAGCTGCCGGCGGCCAGCCCAGGATCTCTGGATAAGACGACGAGGAGTCCCTGGTGTGCAGCGAGCGAGGCTGGGGCAGAGGCGCTGGCTGCCGGGCGAAGGCGGGCTCCGGCTGAGCGGTGCCGCCACTGACCCCGGCGCTCCAGGGGGCCCGGCGGCGCTGAGCCCGGGGAAGGGGCGGCCGCGGGCTGGGCGCGTAGCAAGGCAGGAGCAGCCCGTGTGTATGAGGCCGGCGCCGCGGGGATCCGGCTGGGCAGCCCGGGATGAGCGGCGGGGAGGTGGTGTGCGCCGGCTGGCTGCGCAAGTCGCCCCCGGAGAAGAAGTTGAGACGATACGTGAGTAGCCCCGACCTGCCGGCCGCGGGGGGCCCGGGAGTGGGAGGATCCCGCGGCGGTGCCCCCGGGCGGGGACGGATCCGGGGCACCGCGGCGACCCCCAGGAGCTCCGGGCTTGGCGTGCGGCTGATGCTCCCACCTCCGCTGCGGCGGGATGCTCGGCACAGGGCGGGGCCGCTGCGCCCCAGCGGGACCCTGCCCCGCGCCAGCCCCAGCCCGGCGAGCCAGGCTGGACGGGACGGAGTCGGTGCTGCCTTGCGGCACTGACCCGGCCGGGGAGGAGCCCGCCACGCGGGTGGAGCGGAGCCCTCCGCGCCTTGACCCCGCACCTGCCGCCCCGGGGTGCGGGGCTGGCTCCTGTCTGCAAACGCCCAGGCGGGCGGCAGAGACTTGATCCTTCGGGCGGGGCGCGCTGCAGCCCGGCGACGGGCGGGCGGTGCGGGGCCCCAGCGGCAGCGTTGGTGTGTGGGCTGGGGCACGTGTGCTGGCCTCTGCGGGTGCCAGGAGGGTGCAGCGTGGGGTCCGCTGTTATTGGGACCCGGCTTCCCTCTGAGCTTGCGCGCCGCAGCAACCCACGTGGAGAGGGCGAGGAGCCCCCTGGAGACAAAGCCCCAGGGAAGGGCCTCAGCCCCCGGGCAGCAGCCGCCTAGCTGGTGTCATTGCCGCTAGCCGCCAGCTGGAGGCAAGGGAGCCTGGCTCTGGCTGGCCGCTTCACGCCAGCCAAGGATCGGACCCCTGTCTCCGCGAGGCGGGATGCAGGCAGCAGGGGTGGGGCATGTGGACGCGGCTCTGAGATCAGTGAGCTGGAGTGTCCGTTTTGAGGCTTCTTCTCCCCCTTCCCTCCTCGTAGCCAGAGGCACTGTAGCCCGGGCATCAGGGGAGTCCAGGGCAAAGGAGGGTCTAGAGCAGCTGGGACCCCCCTCCCATTGGGGCCAGGGGGAGCAATGACCATATAAGCACCACAGATGCAGATTCCTTGACTCTTTCCACCTCCTCTGCAGGCCAAGGGAGCCCCTCCCATACACACTGCAGAGCGCAGCATCATGGCTACAGACCCTCAGATGGGATCCCATTAATTAGTAATAGTCAGAGCCAAATTCTCTGCTGGTGTTGGAAGTCAGTGCAATTATTTCAGCAGACATCTTGGCCTACACCAAGTGCTGCAGATGTCTCCTGACTGGTTAAAGAGACTCAAATCAATCTCACCCAACCCCAAAGGTGCTTGGCGTTTCTACATCTTGCACAGGCGGAAAAATCTATTGATATCATCTGAGCTCAGGCTCAGATTCTCAAACTTATTTAGGCACCTTAGTGTCTTTATATCATCCAGAATTACTGTACCCATTGTTGGGATTTATCTCTTGGTGGGGAACCAACTATAGGAAAGGAACACACCCTCCAAAGGAACAAGGGTTAGTTTAAAAGTCTCAGAGGGGTAGCCATGTTAGTCTGTACCTGAAACAACTTAAAAAACAACTAATGGTCCTGCAGTACCTTAGAGACTAACAAAAAATGTAGACGGTATCATGAGCTTTCATTATTGTGCCCATGAAAGCTACATTTTTGTCCGTTTTTTAAGGGTTAGTTTAGATACTTCACAATGAATGAACTTTCTTCTTCCAGCATTTACTGTGTCGTGTGCCACATACGTGATAGCTAAGGTGGGTTAAAATAGTAGTGAAGACAAGGCAGCTTGGGAGAGCAGCTCCAGTTAAATCCAGTGGGGCAGCCTGGGATTGAACTCAAGTTGCTATTAACCCAAGTTAAAAGCAGACTTGCCGTGTCTTCGCTACTATTTTAACCTGAGTTAAGAACACCCCTTTTTTTACACTAGACATATCCTAGTTCTTCGTTACCTTCACCTCCACTTCTGTACAAAGAGCGGTATCCTTTAAACTCTCCCTTATCTTTTTTTTTTAAGAATGGCTCTGAACACCTTTGCCCGATGTGCAGTGATATTTTATCTTGGTAGAACTGGTTTTATTTCTTAAGCTTCCCCCTTGTCATTAGCGTTAATTATTTAACTTTTGACAAATGCTTTGAAGACATAAAGGGCTATTGAAGTGCTATCATTAGTTGTTAAGATCAAACAGTTCCTATAAGTTGTAAAGCATCTGAACAGAAGTTATACCACACTCTGGACTTATTAAAATAAATCTCATTGCCTTGAGCTCTCCATCTGAAGATGTCTCAGGATGGCACTAGTGTTACAGCGTGTCATTGTGTGGCTTTGCAAAGCGGCTATGTGAAGTTGCTGTCTTCGGACCCTGCAGATCTGTTCCTGGGATGAATTCAGAGTGAGATCCGCTGACTCTAGTGACAAAAATAAGTGTCCCCTGGATTTTAGCACTCAGGGTATGTCTACACTACCCCCCTAGTTCGAACTAGGGGGGTAATGTATGCATACCGAACTTGCTAATGAAGCCCGGGAAATTCAAATCCCGGGCTTCATTAGCAAGTTCGGTATGCATACATTACCCCCCTAGTTCGAACTAGGGGGGTAGTGTAGACATACCCTCAGAGACAGACAGCATAGCTTTGGGAGAGCAAAGTGGATTTTGGCCTTCCTTAGGCTGCATCAGCAAAATTATTCCTTAGGTTCTCATTGCTTTCACTTGGCAAACATAAAGCATCATGGGTGTCACCAGAGCCTAATTTAGGCTGCAACTCTTTAAATTGCTTAAGCATTATAGCAAAGATGTGCAAATAAGCAGATATTATTAGTCCCATTTTACAGAAGGTGGAACTGAGGGAATGACTCAAAATTAGCCAAGCACCAAATGGGCACCGTGCCACAGATTTCATAGGTGCTGCGTCATTTTATGCTGGGGATGAGATTAGATCTATTTAGGTTCCTGTACCATGCTTGTCACTGCAGTATGTCAGCACCAATCAAAGACTGTGTGATTTGCCCAAAGCCACTGAACGAATCCAATGCACCCAATTCCCACTCTAACCACCAGACATGATACTTTGGTCTCACTGTATTTAAACAATTTGATCTCTTTATGTTAGACTTCTTTAAAAGATCAAACTATTAAAACACTGAAGTATTTATTTAGACTTTCTGGTAGCTGGACGGATTTATTTTGTGTACTGAGCAATAGAGGCTGCCTTTAGGTTAATTGATCAAAGCAGCATCCTCCTTACAAAAAATTGACTACACTGAATCGCCAAGTGACTTTTCCCCAACAAATGTCATTAACTGTCCAATGAAAGTATACTCATTTAGCCCTGTGAATGTCCAGCGTGTACTCCAGCATTCCAGCAAGAGCAGAGGAAATCTTTTAAATGCTGTGTATGAGGATGTGAAATGCAGGAGACAAATGATAAAGATATGTGAGTATAAGGGTGCCTTTCACACAGTTAGATCCTAGAGCACTTTGCAAACCACGTGTTTTAGAAAAATATCCTCCCTTGGAAATGCAGCCATCTCTGGGGTGAAATGCCATAGCTTGCAACAGCACACAGCAATGCTACTCATTGTTTTCAAGACGAGATGTGACAAAGGCAGGTATAAACACATGTAACTCCAAGGGATACCATATTCCCAGGTACGGAAGTTAGACTTGGATTTTAGTGCTGTCTCTTATAGTCGCTTGCCTAGTGTCGTGCAGAGAGTCTCAGCCTCAGTTGCCAAAAATGGGCACTGATATTTTTTTAATTTGTTCAGTCTTGGGTGTCCATCTTGAAACATTTGGACCTGATTTTCAGAAATCCTGAGCACTCGCAGTTCCCATTGAAATCCATGCCCAGATACGTAACAGAATGTAAGCATCTAAATCACATTGAAATTAATGTCAGCAAGGAGCGTCAATCTCTTTGGGGGTCAGGGCCTCAGCGTTTCCAGCTAAGTGCAAAAGTCAGTGGCTGGCTTGGAAAACATTGGTCTTCGTTTTCCAGGTGTATGAAATGGTGGCGGTAATGCTCACGGTACCTGTCTGACAAGGGGTCAGAAAGAGGTAAGCAACTGCACATACTTGAGATCCTCACATGGAAGGCGTTAGATTGGCACCATCCTTATGCATGTAGGAGACCTCTACTCTTGTAAAATGTCCTGTGGGCTCAGCAATGGAAACAAGTCTGGACCTCAGTTTTCCATCTCCTTGGAAAAACAACAACTCCCCCCCCCACACCCCCCCCCCACCCCCACACACACACGCAGTCCACCCCCCGCATTGGTTTCTGTGCTGGTTGAGAGAGAAGAGTGCCCCTGTTTAACTGCATTGCTTCCTCTGTTACTGCAATGACCTATGCTTTGAATTTAGACCCCAGGGGGCCCTTTCTGATCATGCGTTGGCTCATTCAGGATTTGAGTGTATTTACACAAGAAACTGTTCCATAATTTTATTTGTATTGTCAGACATGAAGAGACGCTCCCTATAAATGTGTCCCTTCCATAAGTGTCCAGGTAGAGGAGTGTTGCTTCAGTGTAAGTAGGAGGCACGGAGCTGACTTTTGTGGAAATGGTGGCAAAGACCGATCCTGATTGGTCTTGGTAAGGTGCTAAACCCAGGGACCTATCCAAATTTCTCCTTGCACAATTTCATAACCTCCCTCCAGATGCAGTGGTGTAATGATATGCCTGGTAGCATGGTACATTGATGCTCTGCAGAGTCCATAAGCTGCTGTTTCACTAGAGAGGAAGCTGTATTTCAGTAGTGGGGTATTTGATCCTTTGTGTGTTGTCTCTGTAACATGCTTTGAGGTCCCTTTGCACAAAAGGTGCTGTATGAATATAAAAATCAGGATCAGAAGTTATAGTTACTGTCTCATCCTTTGTCTTGCCTATTTAGGCTGCTAGCTCTGTGGGCAGGGACAGTGCCCTTACTGTGTTTAAACAGCCTTTAGCACAATGGGGATCCGATCTCAGCTAGGCTTGATATCATAATGGTAAGACTCCTAACAATTTCAGGTCAGAGGGAGGGAAGATACAGTATACAATTATAAAAGAGCACTTAGCCACTCCTAAAGATTTTGTGTTTGCTGTGTAATTCTGGGAGTAAACTGTTTCTTATCCTCTAATTAAACCAGTTCACTCCACCCTGCTCATCTTCATACAGCAGTGTTAACATTTGATCTGGTTGGCTGAGCTGTTTGTGTTTTATACAAGAAATTTCACTGTTATTGCACAAGTGTAGCTCAATTCATTACACTGGGCTTGTATGGATATAAATGAGAGGTGATTCGGACCTTCAGCATGTAAAATGTCTCATAGGTCACTTCTGTACCAGGGGCATAAAGTCTTACCCGATCTCCAGTAACAAACGGACTGTTCTGCCAGATGCAAGCACATAGGGTATGTCTACACTAGTCCCCTAGTTTGAACTAGGGAGGCTAATGTAGGCATTCGAAGTTGCAAATCAAGCCCGGGATTTAAATATCCCGGGCTTGATTTGCATCTTCCCGTCTGGGTGCCATTTTTAAATCCCCATAGTCCGAACTAACTGCCCGCGGCTACACGCGGCAGTCAAACGTTAACTCAAACTAAGTCCTGTAGTTAGTTCGGACTAAGGGGATTTAAAAATGGCGCCTGGACGTGAAGATGCAAATCAAGCCCGGGATATTTAAATCCCGGGCTTGATTTGCAACTTCGAATGCCTACATTAGCCTCCCTAGTTCGAACTAGGGGGCTAGTGTAGACATACCCATAGAGTTAATGGGAGTGTCACAGGCTAGCAGGGTTCACCTCAGTCACCACAACCTCTTAACCCTTTCCAAAAAGGATTGCCCTCTTAAGTGTCTTTAGTTGACTCACTGAGGCTCATTTTATTTCACTTGGATATAAGAACAGGTGGGAGTGGCTCCCTGAAGAGAACTTCTAGGGCAGCGTTTTTCAAAATTGGATTGTGGCGCAGGTTGTGGGGCCGCCAGGGTAAGCCACTGGCAGGCCTACAATGCTTTGTTTACTTAATGTGTCCATAGCCATGGAACCTTGCAGCTCCCATTGGCTGCAGTTCCTTGTTTCCAGCCAATGGGAACTGCGGGGCTCTGTGGCTACAGACACATTAAGTAAATAAAGCAGTGTAGGCTCACCAGTGGCCTACCCTGGCAATCGTGTGACCTAAGTTTGAAAAACACCGAACTAGGGTTCTCAGACTGAGGGTCAGGACCCCAAAATGGGTCAGGACTCCATTTTAATGGAGGTGAATTGTGGTTCTGCTCTTTTGAACTATGTTTCAGAGTAGGCTGGTCATGAGATTAGAGTGTGTTAGAGGTCATGGTCTGCATCAAGGGAATAACAAAGCCACACGAGAGAGACCTTGGTGGATTCCTGCCAACATATGACCTGACTGGTGGCCTTTTAACTGAACACATATGAAGTCCTCAGGGCACCACAGACATTGTTAGCCAAACTCACTCCTAGTGAAAGAGGTTCCAACACCATTGATGTTGATTAAGTGGCATCTTCTTACATCAGCTGTGAACTTGCACAGCTGTAGCCAAATTCTCCCTTATGAACAGATGGTTAGAATCAGAACTCTGGTTCATTGAGTGCTTCTAGCAGCAGCCCACCCTCCAGAGGAAGGAGGAACAAATCTTTATAAACCTCAGTTAGAGCTGGAAAAGATCTACTAGGTCAGCTAACACAACTCCTGTACTGCCAGAGGTGTTTCCTTATAGTGTTTGTGCTGAACCATGCTGATGATGCAATGCCGTATGGAGATGTGATCCCCAAACCGGCTGGACAGGGTGATGCACTACAACTGGCTGTTTTGTTCCCTCCTTCTACTTATTGGTCATAAAAATACCGAGGCCTTTTTTATAGCCAGCCATCATATTTGACTGGGAGAACCTACTGATTATAGTCTCATTTCGTTGCACTGCAATTTACATCTATAAATCCCCATCCTTGGAGACCAAGTGTTATACTGGATTCATTTCCTTCACAATACGTATTTGCCTCATGCTTTGGCTTTGGTAACATTGCTTGAAAGAATTTTTCTCTCTCTATCAAGCTTGCATCATGACATCAGGACTGGCCCATGTCCCTGGCAAAGTCCACTGTGGACATAAAAGATTGATGATGGCAAAACATAAGTTGAACTTAAGAAAGACAAACAGCACTTAAGGAAAGTATAACAGGAAGCTGGATTAATTTTTCTTTGGAGGAGACCAGAAGTGATATTACAGCCTGGGCTTTCACAAACAAATGTCACATGCAGTGGGTGATGTAATGCTGTTTACTGGACCAAAGCAGATATTAGTGACTTAGATGCAGAACAGATATTACAAATTATTTCTTTGTATTACCAGCAGAGGTAGGGCTGTCAAAATTGGGAGCCCATATTGCATAGTGCTGTAGAAACACAGTGACAGACAATTCCTGACCTGGAGAACTTACAGTCTAATAGACAAGGTAGATAAAAAACAAAGGAAGCATTATTGCCCCCTGAGGTACAGAGACATCAATTGACTTGACCAAGATCACACAGGGCAATCAGTAGCAGAGCAGATCTTCTGAGTATCATACAAACAGACCCCAGGTCGAACGTGGCATCTCTGGAATTAAACGTATTAGCCTCTGCTGCATGAGCTAGTGGATATCCTCCTACTTCACCTTATCCCTTCTAGCCCCACCATGGCATATACCCACTTTCCCCAAGAGGTCAGCTGAGAAAGGTTAAAACAAGAATTAGAAACATGCTAGGGACTATTACACTTGGCTTTGTAATTTTACGGGATTTTAATTTCTGTATCGTGACACACCTAGAATACCACTCAGTGGAAAGGCATCATGTAAATACAGTGTGTTATTATTTCCTCACATGAAGCTGCAAGCTAAGAGGCCATTTTGCAGGTCTCGATTGGCCTGGGGGCAGAGGAGCAGCAGGGCGGCCACAGGCCAGATCAACCCACTTGGCGGGCTGGATCTGGCCCATGGAGACCCCTTTTACCACCCCTGATGTAGTCTGATTCCTGCATAGCACAGACCATAGATTGTAGCATTCATTTGTACTGGGACAGCACCAACTTTAAAGATAGCTCCCACCCCAGAGATCTTACAGTCTTTCTCTTGTCAAAGACTCTCTCCAAAGCAAGCAGATATGTGTTACCTTTCAACTGCATTTTCAGAAGCTGAGTGGAAAAGACACACAGTTCCTGCTTAAAGGGCATAAGTGCACATCTTGCTGTCTAGGTCGGACAAGGATGCCTGTTTCTCCGTGGGAAGCAATTCATGGGGGATTTTGTTTCTGGAGTTGCCCTTTTTTTATATATTTATCTCCTTTCTTCATGATTATTCAGCTGGTGTGTGATTTCACTGGAGAACTTGAGAGCATCAGGGAATCTTTGTATCGGTCTGGTGGTTCTTTGCATTTATTTCACTAGCGCGTAGGAACAAATTTCTCTGTCCAAAATATGCACCCAAAACTGCTTCCACCTACTGCCCAGGATGGGAAAATTCACTCCTGGGCCAGTGATAGGTTTCCTACCAATACAACTGTCTTGGCTTTAAAGTCCAGTAGTGCAGGGCTATACACCAGGGCTGTAAACAATAGCTGCTTAAAATAAGGCTTCTAAACCCAACCTTTCAGAAGTGTCTAGTGATTCTTCAGGAAAAGACACTCTCTGAAAATGAAGCCATTTTACGGTGGTGTCTCAACTTGGGCATCCCAAAAAATCAAATCCACCACTATTTAGACTGGAAGGTTGTTAGGGCAGGGACTGCCTACTTTTTGGTGCTTTTCCATGTCTGGTGTCTCAGCCCTATTGTAATAAACATGATTAATAATAATAGTCATTTGTAGGTTTTGAAAATCTTATCCCTACGTTTATTGAGGCACCTGGTTTTTCCAAATTGCTGAATACAGTTCCCACTCAACTGGAGAGAGGTCCCACTGGGAGAGGGAAGGCTCCCTGCATAACTCAATTGAAGCATCATTCATGAATAACAGCCCTTTCTGCCACATGATTCCAGCAGCTGTCCCGTGTGTCTGTAGATACATAAACTTCCCTCTGTGGTTGCACACTCTGGTGTTTAGGAACAATATCTGGCATAATGTGGGGCAGACATAATATTAATTATATGTGCACATTGCCAGTGGAAAATAGATTAACTGCCTTCATACTGTCAATATCACATGCAGCTTGCAGCTCTCTGCCATTTCTCAGCTGTCTAGCACTGTTCCTAAAGAACTCAGTCCATATAGGGAGCCTATAGGAAGGTACAGGTATCACCTGCGTAGATTTAAGAAGAATCAGTGATATGAGGGTTGGATTTTTTTCCCCTTCCATGCTCCTTGCATTCTGTTTGCTGCACAGAACATCAGATGTGAGAATTCAGTGGGAAGAATGCTCAACCACATTAAACAGAGCAGTTCATTGTTTAATGGGTCAGGGATCAGAGCCAGGGTGTCAGGATATAGGGAAGTGAAGTTGGCAGCTGAACTTAGTCACCATCTCCAGTGCAGCATTGTCATATCCATAGTGTTGTGTTCACACATGCAGATGCTGGGTGCACTGTGACCGTCGCAGGGCTGGAATTTGGTGGGGAGGGGGAGGGGGAGGAGAGAGAGGGAGGCGGACAAACAGTGAAATACAAAGGCTCATGTTGAAGACAGGTGTATGTGTCTGTATTGTAGACTTTCATTCAGGGCCAGATCAAAAGCCCATCAAAGTCAATGGAAAGCATTACATTGATTCCAGTGGTCTGGGGGTTATTTGTTTAGCAAAGGCAGTGTGCACAGCTGTACAGAATATGTTGCTGGAAAAAATGCTCTTTGTCGTCAGTGTGATGTGTGGGGGTGGACCCCTGACACCAGATTTTTGGAGATGAGCAGCCAGAGTGATTAGGAGCATGGGAAAACTTTCCTGGGAAGAGAGATGGAAAGGATTGGGATGCTTTTTCTTAGAAAGGAGGTGACAAGCTAAAAGTGTCTAAACTAATTCAGAGTCTAGAGAAGGTAGATCAGGAACTTCTGATCTCATTATGCAAGAACTGCACACTGTATAATTAGTTCATGGAACTCACTGCCACCAAATAAAGTGGAGGCCAAAAACGTAGCAAGCGTCAACAAAGGTCTAGATGTGGTATACAGATAACGAGAATTTCCAGAACTAGAATAACTGATTGTAACCAAAAAACAAAAATCCAAAGAAGGGAAGGCAGATAAACCTTCATGTTTTGCATGTTTAACCCCACATCCCTCACTAGTAGGGCTTAGGATAAGACCTTCTGCTTACTGTGGGGATTTCTTGGACCACAGTTTCAGAACCGGTCTGTCAATTGCTATGTTCTTACGTCAAAACGGAGACCTTGCTAACATCAGCGAGGCTCCAGATACGTGCAGCCTATCTGGATCACACTGAATGACCAGGGCCAGTTATGAATTTTTGCTCACCTGAGTGGTCCCTTTGAAGTCAGTTTTCGTGAGGGTTTGCAGACTCATGCCCATGTACATCAACTATAGAAAATATGTTGATTGAGAATCAAACATTCAGTGCAGCCAGCTGGTGCAAATAAGGTCTGATATCTGAAGGTCTAGGGCTGGAAGACCTTGCAGCAGCAGTAGGATTTGAAGATAGAGCTGAATGGAGAGGATGGTTGTTTGCAACTGCAGCTGCCTTCTCGTTCTGTTTTTTGTTATAAAAAAGAGACTTTGTGATGAGGCTTCTATTGAATAAGTTATCTATTTGTCTTATTTTTTAAAAGCACCTGTTTTGCGCATGATCACTCTATGATGATTAATCTAGTGTCAGCTGTGAATGTGAGCAATGATCCCATTCCTAAAAGTAAACATTTCTGTGCAGTGTTTTGAGGACCTACAACACTATTTTAAATGCAAGGAGGTAGTAATTGCAAGTGAACCACTGCCTTCTACTGGACAGATTCAGAACTGCTCAATTGTGAGTCATAGCCTGTGTACTGCTAGCAGAGAGTTTCCTTTTACTGAAGTGACCTAGCCACGTGCTTTTGGATCAGGAAAAGTTGTGTTTGATCCCCGTTGCCACCGTGGAGTTCTGAGTAGCTAGAATGTGCAACATAGTGGCAAATATAAAATCCTTCTTGGCTGCTGACTTGCTACCATATTTTGAAACGTGGATATATACAAACTAGAAATCAGCTAGTAGCTGGATGATGCATGTGTCCTGTGCCATAGTCAGACAGGAGAGGTGAGGGTGGCAGGATGAAAACACTAAAAAAACCCTGCATGTTAAAAATAGGATGTTTATGGGGCCGCTTGGAATGTCAGTTCATGGCTAACTTGTAAAGATGTATGGAATATTTTTTCATTGAGCCCATGTGACATCTATCCTTCCTTCCTTCCTTCTTCCTTCCTCAGGCAGTAGATTTCAGTTGTTCCTCATCCATAACTTTTTCAAATTCACATTAGTTAAGAAAGCTAACTTAAGGCCATTTTAGAGGGCCTGATCCTGGGGGGGCGGTGATGAGCACCTAAACTCCTAATAGGATGTGGCTGATTCAGCACGAGCCAGAATTGGAGTCCCTATAGTTCTTCATCATAAAATGCTGGAAGGTTTGTTTTTGCATTTCTGTGTGCCACAAGTATTCCCACTAGCTGCAGGCTCCCCTGGATGTTGAGGCTGAGTGAGATAAGGAGGTTTGACACACTCGTGTTCAACTGTTGGAAAGTTTATAAACTCCCATCTCCACCTTGGTACAGCTACCAACTCCAAACGCATATGCATGAGAATGGGGGAAACCAAAGACCAAAAGCCAGCATGTTTGTAACCCCTCTTTCCCAGTGCAGTTAGTTGTCTTCCCAGGCCATTCTCTTACTCTGTATGGAAAAGATTGCCCCATTGCTTAATGATAATACTGCCTTTCATCCTCAGCCAGTATTTAATTAGCACAGAGATGGTGATTGGGATGCCCTGATCAGGCTGGATTCAGAATCCACCGGAGAATAACTATACAGATTTAGCAGCTAGCAATTTCTCCCCCTTACCATATGCCTCCTTTCTCCAGCATCCCTCCCCATGCATGCACAATAAAGTGTGGCAGGATTGCCATACTTATCGCATGTGTGACAAGATTATCTCCTTTGCATGCTAGCTACTATTCAGGACAAACATCTGTTCAGCACTTCAGTAATAATGCTAAGATACTAATGATCTCTCTTTACTCTATTGGCCTTTCTTATCCTCCCCTTTCAGTGTGATGCTGTGTTGCCAATAAGCTCCTCCAAGACAAAGACTTTGTTTTATTTGTAGTGTCTATGGCAATGATGAGGGCGTGTCTTCACTAGCTAGTGGATTGATCAGCAGTGATCTATCTAGCAGCATTTGATTTAGCAGGTCGGGTATAGGTGCGATAAATCGGCCACCGAGCGCTATCCCATCAACTCTGATATTCCACCAAAACGAGAAGAATAGGGGAAGTCGATGGGAGAGTGTCAGCTATTGGCTTACCACTGTGAAGATACTGTGATAAGCAGACTTAAGTTATTCACGTAGCTGAGGTCGGGTAACTTAGGTTGACAGCCTGCGGTAGTATAGACATGGCCTCAGACAGCCAAGATTGCCCCAAAGGGATCTCATTTTCTGTATGGTTATTTAAAGTACAGAAAGCCCAACCCCATGCTCTTGATGTGAGCTCCCTCCAACTTTAGGGTGCTTCAAATATGGATCGATATCTGGCAACTTGAGGCCCTCTCTAACATGAGGATTTAGGGCTAGTTCCTCAGCCTCTGTGAATCAGTGTAATTGTGGGAAAGTTGATGGATCTGCACCAATAGAAGAGCCCTGAATTCCTAGCCATATGACAAAAGTGGCGAGGAGTCCTGTGGCACCTTATAGACTAACTGACATAACTCTGTTATTTAATGTGCATACCTAGCCTCTATTTAATCTTGCTGCATTTTTCTCTCCCTAGCCATTTACCATCATACTAAGATTTTCCTATTCAGAATCAATGATCTCAGCTTCCCAGCCCCAAACTCTACTCATATTATTTCCCTTCTCTGATAATCTCAAGGGTTGTCTATTTAAACAAACAAAAGAGTTCAATGATATATCTTTAAAATGCATTGATTGAGAGACCTTGGCATATCCCTTTTTATGACTAGTAAATGGGAGAACTAGTCCTGTGTGTTAGTTTCCCTTCTCTCTCTCTCTCTCTCTCTTTCTCTCTCTCTCTCTGTGTGTGTGTGTGTGTGTGTGTGTGTGTGTGTGTGTGTGTGTGTGTGTGTGTGTGTGTGTGTGTACAAAAGCTTTACAGGAAAGACTGGAATTTCTTTCTTTCTTTCTTTCTTTCTTTCTTTCTTTCTTTCTTTCTTTCTTTCTTTCTTTCTTTCTTTCTTTCTTTCTTTCTTTCTTTCTTTCTTTCTTTCTTTCTTTCTTTCTTTCTTTCTTTCTTTTTACTGCTTCTCTCTATCCTCCTCCAGCTTCATGTGGAATTCACACTCATCTCTCTAAATTCTCCTGTCACCGCAGCATTGCACAAATATTACCAAATGAATCCTTGCGCCTTGGGTTAGGTAGTTATTATCAGGGCCCAGTGTATTCCACAGTTGTCCAACTGTGGAATTCATTGCCATGATGCAGGATGGTGATCCAGAAACTGACCTCTCTCATAAAGAAAACATGTTTCTAGTATTTATGGTTGCAGAGAGAGCCTCAACAATGTGCACCAAGCACAAACCATTGCAATGCTGTCTGCAGAACACATGGCACGATACCCTTGAGAGGTGCTGACTTGCCCTGTTCCTTTTTAGGAGTACGACTGCAGCTGGTAACTTCTTATGCCCATTTTACAGCTGGTGAACTGAGGCATAGGGAGAGGAAATAGCTGCCCCAGAAAGTTTATTGCAGAGCTTGGAATTGAATCCCAGATTTCTTCAAGCCTCATTTGTTACCTTAGCCACAAGCCCAACCTTCATGCTTATAATGTCTGTTCTGGAATGATCCATCTTGTGGTCCTGTGTTGGGAAACGTTAAAGCTTTATGAACTAAATTCACCCCTCATATAACTTCACCGAAGTGAAGGGGGTGATGCCAGGAACTAATTTGGCCATATGCGTGGGTTTAAAGATTTCAGTCTGGCTGCCAAACAGGAAAATATGATGACTGGAAAGTTAATCACACATGGGAATGGAGGGGGGGAAACGGAGCAACAGACACCAGCATGTTAAGGATAGTGCTGGTGATGGGCTGTGTCAGTAGAGGGGATCCTGTCCAGAATTTAACATGTTGTGCTGTGCATGTGTTTTGCTTTAAGACGGTGGAAGCCTCAGCTTAGCTGCGTAATAAAAGTCAATATGCTGCTGTATTTCTGTGCCAGGATGACTGGAATGCTGTAGAATAATGATGAATATATTTGTATGGCAGCTTGGTCATTTAGGATGATGTTTTAGCCATTAGAGCAACAGTTAGCGGCTGTTAAGGCAATTTACTGTAGGTCTGTGACTGTGAATACATTTCCATTGTGACTAAGGATTCTAATAGATGTTCAGTCCTGCCTTAAGAGTGTGATGGAGCAAGCTATGGGCTAGGCATTGTTTTGCCTTTTATAAAATGGGCATTCCAAAGGAAGGCACAAGATTGGCTGATCAGTCCAGTGTACTAGACCCGCTAAACTGAACCCCGGAAGATTGACTCTGTCGTCATCAATCTTCTGCATACTGTAAACATGCCCTGAGTTCGTAAGAAAAGTACAGGAACAAAGAATACCTTCCATTTTTCCTACTTTTCAATTATCGGCTCTGCTCAGTGTTTCCCCTGTCATTTGGATCCATCTCTTTTGTTTTCTAGGCCTTGTGAGCTTTGATAAACGACGATTACATCTACAGGCTATAAGGGAGGCCTGGGAGGGGGCGAGTTGCTTATTTATTTTCTTAGTTCTGTGAAAGAAATTCTTCAGTTTTGCCAATGCAAACAAAGTCTGCCCCATCTCCTCTGTGATAGCTCAATATGCCACCCCCACCCTGTCTCACTATGAAATATAAACACAAATATTCCAACAGTAGGAAGTCCCACAGGGATTATCCTGGGTTGACATCGCAGTGATCATATTAGAGCAGAGCAAACTCTCATTTGTCATGTGCTTCTAGAGTTCTGTTAATACAAGGACAGTCCTGAAGTACTTACTCAGGCAGAGCTCCTTCTGAAGTCCATGGGAGTTTTATAATCTATCATTTCTGAGGTGCCTTACAGGGGCTAAGTAAAACACAGGCAACAACTTTTTGGTTCATTGATGTATAAGCCTTGAGTGGTTTATATAATTTAAAGCGATGGTCTAGCTAGTAGGAATGTGAACGATTAGTGAAGTATCTGATAAGCAAATGCTTATCAGATAGTTGACAGGCTAGTTGACTAGTCAACTCCCCGTCCCCTTGCTTGCAAGAGGCAGCAAGAGGTGGGGAAAGACAAGGGGGTGCTTCAAAGTGGCAGCGCCACATGGACCCTGGGGCCAGACCCCAGGCTCCATGCAGCACTGATGCTTTGAAACACTGAGTGCAGCCTGGGGTCCCCAGCTGGCCCCGGGGCTGCGCACGGTGTTTCAAAGCAGCAGTGCCATGTGGAGTCTTGGGGTCAGCTAAGCTGACGTGGTGCTGTGGCTTTGAAATGCCATGTGGAGCCTGACACACGGCGTTTCAAAGTGGCAGCACCACATGGAGCCTGGGGTCCACTGGGAACTCAGAGTCCCCAGATGATCCTGGGTTCCATGTGGCACTGATGTTTTGAAATACAGTGGGGAGCACAGGGCCAGGTGGGGACTGCTTGAATCCCCCGCTGGTCCCGTGCTCCCTACAGTGTTTTTGCCTTTGAAGTGTAGCCACAGCCCTTATTGACTAATCAAATAGTCAATGCAATTTGCATTGACTGTTCGATTAGCCAAATAATCGAAATTTTACATACCTACTAGCAAGACATTCAGAACCAGGGATGAATTTCCTTGAATTCAGGATGTCAGGTTTAGGTTGGACATTAGGAAAAAAATTCCCGTCAGGGTGGTTAAACTCTGGAATAAATTGCCAGTGAGTGTACAGACGTGAGTAATGGGGTTTAATGGGCCTTTATTCAGCCTGCACTGCCTGGAATCTGTTGTGCACTGAGGCTTTCGGAGAGCAGGTGTTCCAGTCCTCTGCTTGGTTCCAGGGTGCAGAAGATTCAGTAAACGGACTGCAGAGCCCAGTGAGGTTCGGTTAATCTGAATTTCAGATACTTTCCTGACTCTGGAGGGGATAAATCCGGCAACTGAAATGGCTACAACAGTGACACAGTGAGACTCACCATTTCTGACCTTGTAAAACCAGTTAGGAGTGAAGCTAGACACCTCCTTCTCTCATAACTGTTGCATGTTCACACAGGTCTTGTCTTGTGAGGGTCCATCTGACAAGGGCTGGTGCCTTTCTGGTCAATTCTACAATCCCGCTTCTGTCTCCTTGAGTTTTTTGGCTATGGAAGCTGGTGAGCATGATAGACTCTGATCGGCAGCAGAGCCTGTTTTCTTTCCTGGGTTCAGTGCAACTCTGACATGTGCCAAATTCAACTTGCTCGTGTGTTTCTGAAAGCAGCCCCTGTGATAGCGTACATCATCAAAATTAGACAGCTCATCCAGTTGCTGCCGGTTCAATTCATCACTCGCAACATCTGCTGACAGAAGCACAGAGTTCTGTCTAGTTTGAGCAGCTTTTGATAGTTTTGCATTTGTTTGATTTTTCTTGACAAATAACCCATTTTTCAGAGTTTGTGGAAAATCTTTTTCTCTTTGATGTAATTCTGCATCCTCTGTGTCTTCTTATACTGTGACTTCCCTGTAGAGGTAACATTCCCGAAGTATCTTATTAGCACCATTACCACCATTTTTCATTTAGTGCAATATATATACTTGTGCTGAATTAGATATTAATTAGATCCAGGCCTGCCAATGGGAGAGGGCAAAGGGGGCAACTGCCCTAGGGCCTGGTGATTCAGAAGAACCCAGGGCTCCTACAGCAGTGGTCGTAGCTGGAACCCCAGGGCCCTTTAAATCACCACAGGAGCACCACATTGTGTGCTCTGGGAGGCTCTGAGGGATGCCAGAGGGGATAGAGGAGGGGCACAGCACCCCACACACGCCTTGCCCAGGGGACCAGCAAGACTGTCTGATGATGCCCCCCCCGATTCAATCTATATGTGAGAGTTAGAATTGTCATATTTTCTAGGGAGCACTTTGATTGAAACTCAATATGAACCCGTGTATTGTAATTTCTAACACTAATATTGACCTATGCCGAAATGTCACTGAATTAAAAAGCTAGTTTCTAAAATATTTCAACGGCTAGTAAGTACTACATGCATAGACAGTTACAAATTAAAACCTTCCAGGCAGACTAGATGCTACATTGTACAAACGAATGCTTGCAAATGGAGAAGCATTATGTTAGGAATTCTTGTGGACGCAGTGCAAACTATGGACACACAACCGTCAGTGTGAGACTGACAGGGTCAGCAAATATCAATTGACTCTAAAGAAGATTATTGTAAGTGCTTGAGAGAGACCTTGAAAACTAAGAGTATGGAATGTGAAAACATTTCATGTTAGTATATTGCAAAATGTTAATATTCTCCATTTTTGCCACATATTAAATGTCATTATTTTCGGGAGTGAGGGACCTTGCCTATGCAAAACCAATAGAAATCTGTAAATCATAGAATACTAGAACCGGTAGGGACCTTAAGAGGTCATCAAGTCTAGTCTGCTGCCCTCATGGCAGGGCCAAGCACCATTTTAGATCATCTCTTATAGCTGTCTTTCTAACGCGTTCTTAAATATCTCCAATGATGGAGATTCCACATCCTTCCTAGGCAATTTATTCCAGAGTTTAACCACCTTGACGGGAATTTTTTTCCTAATGTCCAACCTAAACCTCCTTTGCCTCAATTTAAGCCCATTGCTGCTTTTCCTATCATTAGAAGTCAAAGAGAAATTTTTTTCTCTCTCCTCCTTGTAACACCGTTAGTACTTGAAAACTGCTGTCATATTCCCTCCCAGTCTTCTCTTTTCCAAACTAAACAAATATATTGTTGGTTTGCTAGTTAACACCACATTAACTTGAAATATAAACGTTTTAAATATAACTTTTCAAATATAAATTTTGAAATTAACTTTAAATATAAAAACTTGACTTACTGTCCTGTTTCAGTGTTTCTGGAAATGTGCAAAATGTGACACTTTCATTTGGGGTGCTTTTGTTTCGTCTTTCCTCCAGGCTTACATCATCACTTGACATCTCCACATCAGACCTCATCTCAATGTACATAAAATAAGCTTTCAAATGCTATCTGATTTGGGTGCGTAGGGTAGATACCTAAAGCTCCAAAAATAGCCCTTTTTGAAGAATTGCTGCATGCCTGTGTCCAAAATCCATGTGCTCCATACTTCCTATCAGCTATAGCTCTCTAACAATTACATACACTGGACCAATGTACACATCACATTCTCCGGAGTAGGGACTTCATTTCATGTTGTTTATGCACAGTTCTCCACAGAAATCACCATGGCATCCTACAACACTGGAAATAATAACAAATGTCCTCCCGTACTGATGCAATGTCATTGGGTTGTGCCAAATAAATTGCCATTTCTGATTTTATCCTGAAAGTGGGCCAAATCCACCTGACTTACAACATACATGGGGATTGCATAGAGAGGGCCAGTTTCCAACAGTAAAAAGGAATGAACACAAATTAGGAGCATATATTCAGTGCGGTCTTAAGTGAAATCTCCAGTCAGTAGTTAATTAGTGCAAAATGTACATACTGTCCTGAATTCTGAACTGGAGGATACAAAGGAATACCAGAGCAGAGGACAGACAGTAGTCGTAGCCAGCTGGTCAGTTGAGAGTCACTGAGATGGCCTTTAAGAATTTATTTTTGACATTAAGAATGCTTCTTTGCAGCCTTACAAGCTGGAAATATGTTTAATCAATATGTGCTTGACGTTTTAACCCTGGCTCTGTTGTTTGGGGGTGTGATTGATATGCATTCTGCTGCACGGGTTCATTTCCAAGTGACAGCTCTCAAATGTTAATCTTCATAGGCAATGTGTGGAGCAGAAAATTTACAGCTCCCCAGCCTTTGCAGTCTGGATGAAATGCACCTCTTAGTCCCATGTCAGCCTTATTTTGAGAACATAAGTGGGACATAAGTGGTGTCTAAACCTCATGCTGACTCAGTGCACTGGGGTGAATTTCAACCTCTGTGTTTTAAATTAAAAGCAAAAAACAAACAAACCAAACAAACCCTCTTGTTGTTTCTGATCATCAGTGGTGAGCTGGTAGATCAGGACAGCTCTGAGGTACTTTTAATTACATAACAAATTAGTCTGATTCCTAAAATGGCAACACCTCATAGATATCCATGTGTTGCA
The DNA here is from genome assembly GCF_049634645.1 of Pelodiscus sinensis. Classification (NCBI taxonomy): domain Eukaryota; kingdom Metazoa; phylum Chordata; order Testudines; family Trionychidae; genus Pelodiscus; species Pelodiscus sinensis. The sequence goes on from NC_134711.1 coordinate 316,404,345, forward strand.
AACATACCTGTGCTTGCTGGGTAAGGATATTTGAGTGAGATCTTCATATGTGTTTAGAAGAGTCCACTAGATCATCTGACTTGACCTCAAATTATTAATGGTTGTTGATTCAATTTCTAGTCTTTCTGCCACTGCTGTTTGTTTATTTAACATTTATCCTTTCAAGATCTGCAATGTTAAATATTCATTATCATTAATTAGTAGGTACATAGCAAATTTCATCCAGCAATCACAGAGCCCATTATCAAGAAGGGTACAACATACTTATTTTACTGGTGGGATAACTAAGGCACAGCAATCAAATGAGTTGCCTAAGGTCACATTAGAAGATGGTGGTAGAGCCGGGACTTGCTTCCAGGTCTCCTATATGTTAGGCCAGAGACTCAGTCATTGAACAAACCTGACTCTGTAGGTGCAACTGTTTGTCTGTCCCATCTAGGTTGTACCAGTTCTGCCCAGACCCCACCCCCATATATCCTCTTTTGTGCCTCAGGGTACGTCTACACAGTAGCGTTATTTCGGAATAACTGACCTTACTCCGAAATAACAAAATAAGTGTCTACACTACAAGCCTTTATTCCGAAATAATGACGAGCTGGGGGATTTCTTACTCTGACTCATGGTAACCCTTATCCCATGAGGAGTAAGGGAAGTCAAAGGAAGAGTGTTCTTCCTTCGACTTTCTGCTGTGTAAACCGTGGCAAAAGCCAAATTAAGCTATTTCTACTTAAGCTACATAACTGACATGGCTTAATTTGACTTTAGCCCTGCTGTGTAGACGTACCCTTACTGTGTAGCTCTTTCCCCACTTGCTAGCCAGCTGGTGCAGCCTTGGTCTGCCTCCCATGCTGCCCCTTATGCTGAGGCTTCTGGGAACTAACAAGGGATCTCTCTGTTTCTGTCCAAATGTCTCTTCAAGTCACACTTCACCAATGGTGCCTATAACAAATTGGTGGGTGCCACAGCAGCCAGGTCCATCCTTACCCATACACAAAATACGCAAAAATCTGGGAGAGGATCTAATTAATTTGAAAGTGAAAAAGGGTGCTAGACCTACTAGCACAGGGGTGGGCAATAATTTTTGCCTGGGGGCCACTTCAAAAAATTTTGAAGTAGCCCCAGGTCACCCCGGAAGGGGCGGGGCCTAAACAGGAAGGGTGGGGCTACCCATCCCCAGACCATGATTGGTCTGTGGGTGGAGGAGCCCCTTTGCCCCCCCTTCTCACTAGGCACCCATGCCCTGGAAGAGTCTTGGCATGCTCCCCCACCCCCCAGGCCAATCAAGGCCTGGGGGCAGGGGAGCGCGGGAAGCCTCCTTTCGCCCTATGAGGAGTAGGGTTGCCAGGTGTCTGGTTTTGAACCGGACAGTCCAGTATTTGAGCTTTCTGTCTGGGAAACACATTGAGAAAATACCGGACATAGAAATGTCCAGTATTTTCTAATTATCAGTATGTAGTTGCGTACTGCCTGGCTGGTACTGCGTGAGCGAGTCTATCAGCCAGGCAATACGCAACTACACAGTAGAGAGGAGGGGCCGGGGGCGGGGCAGGATGGAATCCCTGGGGCCGGACTTGCCCGTGCGCCCCACCGGGACCATGCGCAGGACAGGCAGCACCCCGAGATCTGTGTGCACCCGGGCCAGCCCTGTTCCCCACTGGCTGGTTCCCCCCCAGCCAGCCTCACTCCCCACAACCTCCTCCCAGCCAGCCCCGCTCCCTGCCGGCCGGTTCTACCCCTCACCCCCCGCAAGCTTGCCCCCCAGCCAGTTCCTCCTCCCCCCGGCCAGTTCCGCTCCTACCAGCTCCTTCCCGGCCAGCCCTGCTCCCCGCCAGTTAGTTCCCCCTCCCCGGCCAGCCCCACTCCCCCCATCTCCTATGGCCAGCCCCGCTCCCCTCCCGGCCAGTCCACTCCCCCATCTGAGATCAAGTGTGTCCAGTATTTTTTTGAAGCCATCTGATAACCCTAGCAAGGAGCACTTGGCACTTTTAAGTGCTGCAAGCTCCTCACAGGGCCCCCCGGGGCAGGGGAAAGGAAACTTCACGCAGCTCCCCCACCCCCATGCCTGATTGCCCTAGGGATGGGGGAGTGTGCAAAGCCTCCTCCGCTCTCCCCCACCCCTACCCTACGAGCAGCGCGCAGCACTTCAAAGCATCACATGCTCCTGGGAGGACGGGAGGAGGCTTTGGGCGCTCCCCCATCCCCAGGCCCTAACTGGCCTGGGGGCGGGGAGAGCAGCAGGGCCTCCGCGGGCCAGATCCACCCGCTTGGCTGGCTGGATCCAGCCCATGGTGGCCCTTTTGCCCACCCCTGTACTAGCAGAACATTGAACCTGTGAAAAACACATTCAAGTGGTAATGAAGCCATTTAACAGGCATTTGCCAACCCCAGGTATATGCTGTCAGTTTCAGAATTTACTGTTACTCTGTCTACAGGACTTTCATTTCAAATTTGCTTTAAAAATATATCATTAGTGTGTTGCTGAAGATTATAAAATCACATCTCTAACAAATCATCACCCACCTATCCCCCAGGCTGCCTTTGGGCATATGGGCACCAGTTTAATACTCCATAGGGCCCCATACATCCTAAGAATGCTTCTGTCAACAGCTTAGTGTGAGTATGCAGCAGATGAGCTTTTGCCTATTCGTGTGCACTGCCCGAGTGGACTGTAAACCCCCTGGAAAAGCTTGTACTGTCACAGCTGCCTGTGCAGTATACACTCTGTGGATAAACGGAGGATGCTTGTGTTTCCAGAGCTGTCAATCTGGTGTGCCTTATGAGAATTTAAAAAAAAAAGGAATAAATGCAGGTGACCATGACTTAAGCTGAGACCTCTGAGAAGATAAAAGGGCTGCTCCCCCTTCGTAGGCAGGCGAAGAGGAAGCCACCAATGTTGTTTAAGCCTGGATTTATATCCCCCTATGTCACTCTGCAGAGAAGCCTTGAAATATTGACAAGACACAATAGTCGCTTGTTCCAAGTAAATGCCCCACAAAAGTTGGCATGCATGTCAGAGAGGATTTCAAGGCAAAGCTGGTCACTCCTCCGGATCACTCCTGAGCCTTGCCTTTCCCAGCTGAGCTGGGGGAGTTTATTTTTCCAGCCTTCCTACTCAGAAACATTTGGCAAAAGGGAAATTTGTGGAGGAGGTTTAGCTCAAATGAGCAGAAAAACATGTGTCCCTGGAGTATATGGCTGCTGTGTTTTGTAAAAGCCTAGCTGAGCACTTGGGTGTGGGGAGGGATCTATTTGCATAGATTTGAAAAGCAGGGGAGGAAATTATTTTCCAATAGAAAATTCTTCCAAGTGTTTGTGGGAAGTCTCAGGTTTTTGGATGAACAGGTAGGAGGCTGAGCCGGCCTCTCATGGGAGGAGGCTCTTCAATAGCACCGTCTAAATCCCAATGCCTCGAAACACCTTTGGATCCTCACAGCTTTCAGAGCCTCTCACCCACTCTTTTCCCAACCACACCCACATGCCTCTTAACTCACTGGACCTGAGGCTGAGAGGAGCCCTCTTTGCTCCAGCGCCAATGGGAAAGGACAGGATACAGAGAGAGCAGAGCTGGATTTTGTGCTTTTAAATGAGAAGCAAACACAGACCCTCTCTCTCTCTCTCTCTCTCTCTCTCTCTCTCTCTCTCTCTCTCACACACACACACACACACACACACACACACACACACACACACTCTGTTTCGTTCTCTCCTCTCCTCCCCCCTCCATATACTGCTGTATTCATGATTGCAATACACTAGGATGCTGAGCCGACAGGCTGTGAAGTTTCTGCCTGCCAGCCCCTTATGCTTTTTCCCACGACCTTTTTTTCGTGGCTTGAGGCTGGTTCACAGACTGTCCAGCCCTCAGCGCAATAGTACGTGACCTGCAGATGTGAACTGCATTGGCAGGCTGAGTATTTGCACAGGGAAAGGATTTAAATTATGGACTAACATATTCCACACTCCTGACTTAATACATGCCACATATAGTGAGGGTGGCCAAACCTTTCTTGATGTGGGATGCACAGATATTACAAAGACAGCATCGCTTGTCCCAGGCGACATCTATACTTGCAGCTTTTTATTGGAAAAACATACGCAAATTGTGCTCTGCAGTTTGCATACCTTTTTCCAATAGTTTTGTCGGTAGAGGCTTTTCCAAATGTTGGCCCATCTACACAGGGCCAGATTTTGGAAAAACATCCTCTTTTGGAAGAGCCCTTCGAGGAAGACAGAGATTTTGAAAGAGCACGTCTGCTTTTGCACAAAAAATGTCGGAAGAGCAGACACATTCCCTGGATGCGGCGGAGGTTTTCCGAGATACCCAATATCCTGGAAAAACTCCGTAGTCTAGACATAGCTCCAGGGCTGCTTCCATCTCTCTCCTTTTTTATTCTGTTTTTCTGCCATCTCTAGCTCCAGACTCCTTTCTAACCATCCTTGCTTTTTTCTCATCCTATGACGTAGCTGATTGTTCCAGCCCATGTTAATTACATGGCCATGGGATAAGAGGGAAGGTCCTTTCTTGGATTGAGAACTGGTTAGAAGACAGGAAACAAAGGGTAGGAATAAATGGTAAATTTTCAGATTGGAGAGGGGTAACTAGTGGTGTACCTCAAGGGTCAGTCCTGGGACCAATCCTTTTCAACTTATTCATAAATGATCTGGAGAAAGGGGTAAGCAGTGAGGTGGTAAAGTTTGCAGATGATACAAAACTGTTTAGGATAGTCATGACAGAAGCAGACTGTGAGGGACTCCAAGAAGATCTCACCAAACTGAGTGATTGGGCAACAAAACGGCAAATGAAATTTAATGTGGATAAATGTAAAGTAATGCACATCGGGAAAAATAACCCCAACTATATGTACAGTATGATGGGGGCTAATTTGGCTACGACAAATCAGGAAAGAGATCTTGGACTTATCGTGGACAGTTCTCTGAAAACTTCCACGCAGTGTGCAGCGGCGGTCAAAAAGGCAAATAGGATGCTGGGAATTATTAAGAAAGGGATAGAAAATAAGACCCAGAATATCTTACTGCCCCTGTATAAAACTATGGTACGCCCACGTCTTGAATACTGTGTACAGATGTGGTCTCCTCACCTCAAAAAAGATGTTTTGGCCTTGGAAAGGGTTCAGAAAAGGGCAACTAAAATAATTAGGGGTTTGGAACGGGTCCCATATGAGGAGAGGTTAAAGCGACTGGGATTTTTCAGTTTAGAAAAGAGGAGACTGAGGGGGGATATGATAGAAGTCTATAAAATCATGAGTGGTGTGGAGAGGGCTGATAAAGAAAAGTTATTTATTAGTTCCCATAATAGAAGAACTAGAGGACACTAAATGAAATTAATGGGTAGCAGGTTTAAAACTAATAAAAGAAAGTTCTTCTTCACACAGCGTGTAGTCAACCTGTGGAACTCCTTGCCTGAGGAGGCTGTGAAGGCTAGGACTATAATAGAGTTTAAAGAGAAGCTGGATAAATTCATGGAGGTTAGGTCCATAAAAGGCTATTAGCCAGGGGATAAAATGGTATCCTTGGCCTCTGTTTGTCAGAGGCTGGAGAGGGATGGCAGGAGACAAATTGCTTGATCATTGTCTTCGGTCCACCCTCTCTGGGGCACCTGGTGCTGGCCACTGTCGGTAGACAGGATACTGGGCTAGATGGACCTTTGGTCTGACCCAGTACGGCCGTTCTTATGTTCTTATTGAATGGGAAATGGACCCACCTATACTGATATGGAGCCAGAGATGTGAAATTTGAATTTACATCCCTCTGCTGCTTTGATTCTCCTCTTGTTTTAAGGATCCAGGGCAGTGGGATACTCTGTGTTTACCCAGCACTGCAAAAAAAAGGGTGGTCTCTGGGGAAGAGGGTGTGGTCAGCTGAAACCTCCCCACACCAGAGTCCTGACTGCAGGTGTGATGGAAATGGTCCTCTAACTTATGCTTCAAGCTCTATGCCCATTTGCTGCCATTATGGCATACATCCATGGAGGGCACATCTACATTTAAAAACAACCACCACCCTGGGCAGCAAGTCTAGTCCTGGCTTGCACCGGGTCTGGATCGCTGCAGCTCTGCCTTTTAAATGTAGAAAGAACTGGAGCTTTTAAGCCGGCTCCCCCTAGCACTAGCTCCTTCTTCTCCCACCCCTTCCTACCTCAGATATAGAGACACTAAGGGCGGGGGGCGGGGGGCGGAGGGGGAGAGGGAATGCGAGTGGTTGACTCAACTACCCGATAAGCCTAGGCAGATACATTTCAGCTCTATATAAGAACATCAGAATGGCCATACTGGGTCAGAACAATGGTCCTTCTAGTGCTTTATCCTGTGCTCTGGCAGTGGCCAATGCCAGGTGCTTCAGAAGGAATAAATAGAACAGGCAATCATCATGATCCATCTCTTGTCACCCTTTCCCAACTTCTGGCTAACAGAAGCTAGGGACACCACCCTTGCCCATTCTGGCTAGTAGCCACTGGACCTGTCCTCCTTGAACTTATTTTATTCTTATTAGAACCTTGTTATGGTGTGGGCCTTTCCACCATCTCCTGGCAAAGAGTTCCACAGGTTGACTGTGAAAAAATTATTCTTTTATTTGTTTTAAATATGCTGCCTATAAATTTCAGCTTCTTGTGTGATGTTAGGGAAAGAACGAATAGCTTTTCCTTACTCTATTTTCCACACTGTTCATGATTTTCTAGACATCTAACATTTCCCCCAACACTTTAGTCATTTTTTTTCCAAGCTGAAAAGTCCCAGTTCTGTTAATCTCTCCTCATATGGAAGCTGTTCCTTACCCGTAATCATTTCTGTTGCCCTTTCTGTATCTTTTCCAAATACAATATATTTTTTTAGATGTGATGACCTGATCTGTATATAGTATTCAAGATGTGGGCATACAATGGCTTTATGTAGAGGCAATATGGTATTTTGTCTTATTATCTATTCCTTTCCTAATGATTCCCAATATTCTGTTAGCTTTTTTAGTTTTTAGACTATCACTGCACATTAAACAGATGTTTTCAGGCAATTATCCACAAGGATTCCAATATCTCTTGAGTGTTAACAGCTATTTTAGACCCCATCATTTTTGTATCTATACTTAGGATTATATTTTTCCATGACCATTACTTTGCCCTTATCAGCAATGAATTCCATTTGCCCTGGTGTTGCCAGTTTTCTGAGATCTCTTTGTAACTCTTTACAGTCAGCTTTGGATTAGTCACTCTTTGCCCCTTTTTTCAAGAACATTTGTAAGTTTAACAGCAGTGGTCCAAATGCAAATCCCAGCAGCACAACACTCATTCCTGCTCTTCCCAGCCTCCTCCCCATCTTTTTAAGTGGAGTACCTAGCAATGTTTTCATAATGATCTAATGATCCTTCAATTACTTTAATGCCCAGCCTTTTGTTATTCTTAATCACCTTCCCCTGTCTTTTTATAGCAAACTCTGTGCTCCAAAGGCAAAGCTACAATTAGCTCAAACTCTATTTCATTTAAGAACTGGCTCTGGCGTCAGGGCCTGGGCTTTAAGCAGACCTCAAGTATGAAATCCAGCAATTCAAACTTTAGGGAGAGTTACTGCCCTTCCCCAACCCCCCATAAATGGTGCCTTTGGGAGAAATATTTATTGTGACCGTAGGGTGATGCTAAATTGGAGCTAAGCGGCAGGAGACTGGTCCAAGGCAAGTGTAAGAAGAGGCAAAGGGGAGAGGATGCTTACCACAAAAAGTACCTGGTCTTACCCTTCCCGTTGGCACACACAATACAGTTGAGTGATTCAGTAGATGGCTTTCTTTGCTGTGAGTTGATCCCAGATCAATACCTCCAGGGGACATTGAGTTGCTAGAGGATACAGAAGAGATGACAAAGTGAAGTTCTGATCATTTTTAGCTATCAACATGACTCTCAGGACCTGGCCAAATCCCAGGCCTCCAGTTTACCTCCCTAAATCCTCATTACAATTTGAAACTAGGGTACAGCCTTTCTGAGGTAGTATGTCATTCCACCCTCTCCATTCAGGGCTCTGACTCACTTGACTCACACGCTACAATTTGGTGTTATGAAAAGCACATGGTCCATATAGGCACAAGGAGTGAAATCAGAGCACAGAAATTCCATTGAAATTTGACACAAAAGCCAAAAGGTCTCTATTTAGGTCTCACTCAAATGCATTCTCTGTCACTTCTGTTAGGGTATGTCTACACTGCCACCCTAATTTGAACTAGGGTGGCTAATGTAGGCATTCGAACTTGCAAAAGAAGCTCGGGATTTAAATATCCTGGGCTTCATTTGCATGTTCATGGGTGCCGCTATTTTTAAATGCCCCATAGTTCGAACTACCTGCCCACAGCTACATGTGGCATGGACTAGGTAGTTCGAATTAAAGCTCCTAATTCAAACTACCGTTATTCCTCCTGCAAGGGACTACGGTAATAACAGGGTACCATGTACAAATTATATGCTATATCAAAGCCTGTCTGCATCTCTAATATGCTCATCTGTGTGGTATGTAGGTGACAAATGTAATTTAATTATCTACAGTGCACAGCCCGGTCCCATATGTGCTCTCCCCTTTTGGCATTAGTATTGCTCCTGGTACAACGTAAAGTATAATTTATATCCCAGTTCAGCAAAGCATTGAACTTTGAAGTCAATAAGACGTAAGCATGTGTTCCATCGCTGGCTCTATAGTTCCAGTGTCCTCAGCTAGGTCATCTATGCCCTGGGCTTGTCATGTGCTCATGGATGAGGTTATTTGTTTTAAGTCAACCCATAAATTACAACATAGCAGTGAACTAGGCCACCTGATCCAATCTTATTACAAGTGATCAGATAGCGATCTGAGCATGGTTGTAGGATCTGCTGCACTTCTGTTTCTGTTTCCTCACCCTGGCCATGTGGTGTTAGAGGTGATTGGAACCGAGTGCTACATCATCAGATTATGCATCCTCTGGATCCTCTCTGAAGGAAATAGAGGACCAACTCATGTAATTTCCCACGGCTCCCCTTGGCCGCGGTGCCAGTAAATAAACAAACCAGGGTGGCCAGTTAATGTGTTTCTCAAAGTGATTTCATGGAACACTTTCAGAAACACTGCCCTAGGCCAGTCTCTCGGCTCCTGTTGGCTGGTTGTTTCCTATTGGCCAGCTGTTTCCAACCAGTGGGAACTAAGGATTGGCCTGAGGACAGGCTGATCACACAAAATCTCCCCTCCCTTCATAGCAGAGAGACACAGGGACTGCGCTTTAAACAGCAGCAGCTATGTTCTTGATGGTCCCAGCAGGGTGGTCCACGTGCCGGAGCCGGTGGGTTGGTGGGCTGGATCCTGCCCCCAGGCCATATTTTTCACAGCCCTGCTCTATGTAATATTTATTCCTAATGCAACAGCCTCTAAGGACCCCAGTCATGAATCAGGGTCCTATTGTGCTAGGTGCTGTAGGGACATAGAACAAAAAGACAGTCTCTGTCCCAAGGAGCCACAGTCTAATTATAAAAAAATCTGTCGTCTTCACTTTCAATCATCTCCTTTCTTAGATTATTCTTCCCCGTGGCAAAATCTCATAGATTGCAGCTAAAGCATTAGTATGGATGGGCAGGATCTCCCTAGGGTGCAGCCTAGGAGCGTGGGACTGCTGTGCTCCCCTAACTCTCTCCATCCTGGGTTGTCTCTCATAATGCCTAGCCAGCAGCAATCCCTCTAGGTCAGTGGTCCCCAACCTTTAGAGGCTCCCGGGCACCCGGGAGGTGGGGCCACTCACGCGCCGGGCACCCGGGAGGTGGGGGCCTGGGGGCGGGGCCGTGCGTCCAGGGGCACGCCAGAGGACTGGGATGCCCTTGCACCCGGCGCCGGCGTGTGCCCTAGGGCCGAGGCTGGGGCCACCCGAGCACCTTGTGCTGTGGGCCTGGGGCTGGCGCCACTGCCCGAGCCACGTGCCTGGGGCCGGCACCAGCGCCATTCGAGCACCGCGTGTCCGAGTGCCCGCATGTGCCCCGAGGCTGGGGCCGCCCGAGCGCCGTGCACCCAGCGCCAGTGCGTGTCACGCGCCTGGGGCCGGCACCTCCCGGGGGCGGGGCGGGGCCGGCCCAGGTTGTCGGCGGGCGCACACGAATGCCCCAGCGGGCGCCATGGCGCCCGCGGGCACCGCGTTAGGGACCACTGCTCTAGATGCTGTTCTCACCTAGCACAGCCGCATGTGGAGCCCAATGCCCATCCAGATTGCATGAATGCTCCTAGAGCCATTCAGGAATCTCTCTGAGTAAGGCACCAGCCAAACCCGCCCTGTCCAGCTCCTAGTACTGTGCCATCAGAGGGCACATTTACACAGCAGGGCTAAAGTCAATTGCGTAGCTGAAGTTGAAATAGCTTAATTTGGCTTTTGGTGCTGTCTATACAGCAGGAAGTTGGAGGAAGAACACTCTTCCTTCGAATTCCCTCACTCCTCGTGAAATGAGGGTTACAGGAGTCAGAGTAAGAAATCCTCCATCTCGACATTATTTCGAAATAATGGCTTGCTATGTAGATGCACATTTTGTTATTTCGAAATAACATCAGTTATTGTGAAATAATGTTGCTGTGTAGACGTACCCTCATTTATTAATTGGTTCACCCCTTTATCAGTGGAAAGTGGACCAGCTGTTTTAAAACCCAAGCAGATTTACCATACACTTCATCCAAACTCACTGGGAAAAATAAACAGTAAAAAGTTTTTTAACTACAGACAGAATTTAAGAGACTATAAGTGTTAGGTAAAAGGCCAAAGTAGTTACAAAAAGGAAATATTATATAAGCACACGTCACATGGGCAACAACTAGATCAGGCAGTTTTTCTCACCCTGCTGGATATTCCAGTCCGTAGTACACAGATCTCACTCTTGAAATCTGGGCCAGTCCCCTCTCTTGGAGTGTTCAGAGTGTCCTTGTAGCTTGCAGCATGGTGGGTCAGGAGAAAGGGAAAGCATGAGCCCTTGTGTTTGGTTTTTATACCTTCTGTCCCATATGTCCAGGGAACAAAAGTCCAGGCTGGTCTGGGGTCATTGCTAAGTCTGTGAGCAAAGTTGAGCAATTCCCCTGGGATGGCCTCATGCAGGTGAGTCATTGCTCAACTTTGCTCATAGATTCATTTATTCCACACATGGACAGAAAAAATTAGAGGGAACATTGCTTTCAGCAGATCATAACCTTTCCCCTGATACCTTGCAAAGTATGCTTTATATGTAAGACCACAGTGATGTAAAAATGAGGAATACGGGAGTTACAGGGTGCTCCCCCGAGGTATAGAATGTCACAATGGATACTGAGCATTTTTGTGATATGTTTTTCCCTAAGAAGGTATTTGATGGAAAGTTATTTGTACCCCACAAAAATTATGGAAATAAAAAAATAGATGGGGAAGATTGGGAAAAAAAGCTTAGCGTTGTGTACAGTTTTGATAGGACAATAATAGGTTAACACATCTCTGTGTAAGAAAAACAGAAGTTTGGATCTTAATTTGAGATGGAAGATTTGAACTGATACTATCAGCTGAAAAACTGAAGAGGAGGAAGAGTAGAGACGCGTTAACCACAAGATACGATCACTATTGCAAAGTGTTAGTAAGTGACTGGTAGCGAGACTTCTCAGTATAACTCTAGGGACTTTCATAGACCAGTTTATGATTATGCATTTGTGTAAAATATGAAGCTTATCTCTGATTAAGTTGTAGAATAAGTTTTATAAGATTTTTGTTGTAAAAGAATGTCTTTGTTAATATTTATATATGGAGACGAGGAAACATAGTGTTCAACCTGGACCTGATCCTCCAGTTCTTACTCAGGCAAGACTTCCATTGAAATCAAATGGGAATTTTGACTGAGTATGAAATGCAGATCTGAGCTCTACATTAATGAGTGTCTGAGAGCTTCTTAGTTGGAATGTTTTTGAAAACTTAGATATCCCTTAAGAGAATGAAATCCCCATAGATCTCCAAGTGCTTCACAATATTTTTTTAGTGGATTTAGCCTCACAACTCAGTCATGAGGCAGGGAAGAGAGTTGGCTGGAGTTCTGCTCACAGCTCTGACATAAAGACACGAGTGACATCTTGATTTTAATGACGTGGTCTTTCGAGTGAGGAAAGTTTTGGCAGCAGAATTTCTTGATCAGTCAGAATGTGGAAGGGACTGAGGAAATGGATGAAAAACCTCAATGCATTAGCCATTTAATCCTGCAAAGGCAGGAGCACGGTCCCTATGTTCTAAGGTCTTTCACGAAGACTCTATTATGCTCATAGTGAGAAGACAAACGTGGGGCTTACTCGGCAGATATTAATTACTTCACTGCTACACTCTTGACTCTGAAATATCTCTTGGTGTGATGAAGCTCAAAAGAGTTGCTCTGGGCAGCCCACATGTGGAACGTGGAGCATCTCTGCATCTTCTCTTTGAGAGGCTGATATGCAGCCGAGCACATGGGAGGCTTTACTACTCGGGAACTATTCTGGTTTCTCTTTTCTCTCTCTCTACCTGGAAGGTGGGATGAGAGGGAAATGTTGCCACTTGTCCCACTGTCAGTTTTGTGAGTGGCGATGAATATTTTCTGGACTGACCTCTCTGCTGCTGACTGGGTGGGAGGATTTTAAGACTAGAGTGGAGAGGCAGGGTTTGTGCAGAAATTCTTATTTATCAGGCCTTTTCCATGCTCTCTCTCTGGTTTTCCAGTGACATGGCAGCAGCCGCATCAGGGCACCTCCCTGTCTGGAAATGTGTAGGAAGAAATAAATATGCTTGCTGTGATAATGGTGGTTCCATGTGTCCCAACCACAACTTTTAAAGGGATCCCAGTGAACAGCGGAGGCTGCTGCTGCAGCCGTCCCAGTCCTGCTGCTCTGGGGAGCTGTCCATGGAGATAGAGTCCAAGTGTGAAATCCTGTCTCCATTGACATTGGTGGGCCAGGATTCTACCCCACATCTTTTCACTTGTTGGAGCTAAACTCTGTCACTGCACTCCCAGGCTCTTGCCCACAGGACCTGCTCTGTGCATGTCACAGCAATAAACACAAAATAAAAAGGGAAAAAGCTCCATTTTCTGGTCCTTTTTTTTTTTTTTTACTTCCTAAAACTATTCAAGCTAGTAAGTTACTTCTCCAAAAGTCAGAGAGAAGAAGGGACAAGACAGACTGAGGGCTACTAATCTTTCACCATCCTCTAGTCTATGTGGTCACAGGGAATGATGAACACAGACTGTCTTATCCTAACAGATATTACCCATTCTCTGCTTCAGACCTGGCCCATGCAAGACCCTCCCAGTATATTCTGGGAAGACTGCAGTCTCGTGGTTATAGCAAGGGTTTGGGAATCCAGAGTTCTGTGCCCAACTCTACCCCTCATCCATCATGTGTCCTCTTGTAAGCAGCATGTGCCTCAATTTCCTTATCTCTAAAATATGGGCAATAATTAGTGTTGGTTAATTTTTTTCCAGAACATGGTTTGTGTATCAAAAGAGAAATTTCTGCAGGAGTTGTCTGACATTAATTAAGTTGGTTTTGGTTTTTTGGCTGAAATGTTTCTCATTTGGGTTGCCAACATTTTGGATGTCTGTTTTGCAAAAACCAAAACCCTTCCAAAGAGACATTTGATGAAAACAAAATCTTTTTTCATTCTTCACTGAAATTTTTCACAGGAGGAAAAAAAACCACTTCGTGGCCAACTTTAATAATAATTCAGTATTATCAATTTTCCACACATCTTGTCATTTATCTTCATAAAGTGCTTTGAGGTCATGGGTTGAAAGGTACTGTGTAAGTGCAATTTAGCATTATAAAATTTCCTTATTGACCCCAAATTTGATGAGTTTAACCCAGAAGCTGTGAAAAAGGCATCTGATCTCATTCACTACTGTGAAATACCTTTAAATATCTTCTTACTCATACTTTTTTTTTTTTTCCTCCAAGTTTGCTTTTCAATACATTGTTCTTCAAGGAAGGTTTATAATTTGTGCTTCCCCTATAAAGGCTGAGGCACTAGTGAAACCAGAAGAATCTTTTTCCAATGATTTTATAGCCAGGTATCTACATCTGACATAACACAGCTAGTCTCTCAAAACCTTAGATTCCTGTCTCATGCTTTCACTGATCTCAGCACCAGCTATACTCATTGTGTAAGAATGAGAAGTAATTTAGTTCCTAAGCAACCTCTCTGCTGGACTCCTGCTAAATTGTGACTTAGCATTTTCCAAAGAAAAAGGGAGACATTGATGGTGATATATCAAACCAGATTCCTTTTATTAATACACTTAACCCTTAGGAATCTGGGCTAATACCCACTCTCTACTGTCAGGCTACCATCTTAAGGCTTTTATATGACCACTTGGAGGTGCTGCATCATGGAGGAAAAGGAGCATTCCTTTGTCTAGGACAGACCTCCTAGACACCATTGTCTAAATGAGGCTGTCTGGTCTTAAACATGTTCTAGTCACATTAAAGAGAGGAAATTCATAACTTCACATACAAGTTAATACATGCATTTTACAAAGATAGTAATGACCAGTTTGCTATTAATTTTCATATGGTACTTTGCAAGGCCTCCTTTATGGCCTGAACAAAAACCCACTGAAGTCTGAGGGAAACTTTCCAATGACTTTAATGGGTCAGGTCCTTAGTGTGCATGATAATTTCCTGTTTTCATTTAAAAAAGCCTACCTGTCAGCACTTCACCTGCAGAACAGATTGTCAGATAGGGTCTTAGGCCCCCTGTCTTAGGTTCCTAAAAGGACCTTGCCCCAAACTACCCATGTTCTACCTAACATACTTATTTGGCCACCATTTACTGTCATAACTGAGGACCTCACCATCTTTCAGGTATTGGTCTTCCCAGCATCCCTGAGCTGTGGTGCAGACATCCCATTTTACAAATAAGCCATAGAGAGACCAGATGGCTGGCCCAACATCATGCAGGTAGCTTGTGGCAAAAGAATGTTTCCAAGGTCCCAGCAACTACTGGTCCACCTTTCCCCTGGAACACATAGGCTCCCTGCTTTCCTGTTACGTCCCATCTCTCCCAGTCATTGGCTTTCGATCCCTCCCTCAAACTGGGAAGTGCCAGGGGAGGAAGTGTGTTGCATCTTAAAGTCAAGCTGTGGCCAGAGAATTGGCAGCTTGGAAACACAGGAAGTGATGGAGAGAGGTTTTTCCCGACAGGGAAACAGAGACCTGGAGAAGTTTGTGTTTTGCCCATGGTCACACAAAGAGGCAGTGGCAGCTGGGGCTAAACCTAGACACACTGCTCAGTCCGCTATACACCTCTATTGGTGTATGGAGTATTTATAGGATGCCCATCACTGTGATATCCAGGCCGTAGGAATATTATTTAAAGCAAATCCCATGAGAAGGACCTTTCCCCTGGTGCATTCTAGCCGGTTTGCTGTTACTCATTTCAGCGGCTTTCATCTGAGCAACTCAGGTTCTGTTTGAATGAAGGCTGTTTGTTGCAAGTGAGATGGGCAAAGCCATGTGGCAGGAAAGGAGCAGGCATGGCCTCAGAGCCATAACTCCTGCCTCTGGCTCCTGAGTTAAGACAAGGGCACAAACTCATTCTCTGGAGGAGCCGCCTAAGAAATCACCAGAGCTACACCAGAAAGGCCCAGTGTCTTGTTTATTTGCCTCTGCAATTGAATCATCAGGAACCATATGAATCACTTGATGATTACCTGTTCAGTTCATCCACTCTGGGACACCTGGCATTGGCTGCTATTGGAAGACAAGACATTGGGCTAGGTGGACCTTTGGTCTGACCCACTATGACCGTTCTTAAGTTCAGGCATCTCTTATTGCACTGACAACATTAAGTAAAATGGGCTTGGGGTAAATGGCGAAACTGTACATTCAAAATGCCTTCAGGAGCCATTTAGCTTTCACTGGATATTCAGGATAGTATCAGTTCCTTCTCTCACTCCTGCTGTATTGACTCTGCAGGGCTAACAGGAATAAAAACATAGTACACACTTACTATGACCATTAAAGTCTGCAGGTATGACTCAGTGTTAACCACAGGAGCAGTTCTGCTGAACAAGATGTCATTTTACTTAGCAGGGATGGTAAGTGCTTTGCTGAATTGGGATTTTGGCATTTTGCTGCTTTGAGCCCACATTGAAATAATAGTAGAGCTGTGAAGAATAAAAACCTGGAGTGATCTAATTATTAATAATAACCTCTCACCTTTCCCCTTGAGCTCTGGTACATTTCCTGACCTTGTTAGGAAATACAGACACTTAATTTTTGTTCCTCTTTATCTTAAAAAAAAAAATACTGGCAAAGAATCAGTGTGCCATAAAATGGCAGGCATATGGCTTCATTGGTTGGAAGTAGTTATACAGATTAAATTAGGGATTTAAAAAAAGAAAGAGGGAACATGCATTTTCTATGGACAGAGTTCATTCTCAAGTCAGTGGTTTCTCTTACTCCTCAGGGAGTAATATTAGACAATTAGCTAATTGGTTTTGGGAGGTGACCTGTCAGTGCCTCAAGGAGGAAATGTCTGCTGTACAGTTTGACATAAAGAATATATTTTGTCTGTCATGACAGCTGCAAGTACCCCCCTATTAAAATCGAGCATGTAATGGCAGTAATAAATGCAAACTAGGAATCCATTGTACGGCGCAAAAAGCGATGAAAACCCTGATAATACACACTAAATTGCAATTGCAGCCAGCATGTTATTTTGTCAGATTTGAAATATATCTGAATTATATTATCATTAGCACCATAAAAACATCTGAGACATTTCTGACTCTGAAATCTGTCCCCAAACCACCTTTTTATATTTTCTTAATCTGGGAGCTCTAAGCTGTGTGAATGTAACATGTACACTGGTATTTCTAAGACAGATCTGTCCAGATCTATCTTTGTATAAATATGGGAGATTTGAATCCATGTTTTTGGTTTGGTGCATTATAACTTAAGGGACAGATGCAAAACTTTGCTCCATATCTGTCTGCAAAACATTACACAATTTTCTAAATATTCTCTGCTCCAGGTCTCTGGAGCACATTTCCACGAGCCGGCCCCTTTGGTAGGGGTGTATTAAGAATTGCTCTGTTTACCAATCCTCAGCACACAAGGTGCACAGAGAGGAAGCTGGGAAAGGAGAAAGGATATGTCTACACAGCAAAGTTATTTTGAAATAACAGTCGTTATTTCGAAACAACTTTACTAGTGTCTACACAGCCAAACCGCTATTTGAAATTAATTTGAAATAACGGAGCGCTTATTTCGAATTTGGTCAACCTCATTCCATGAGGAATAACTCCAAATTCGAAATAGCTATTTCGAAATAAGTGTTGTGTAGACACTTATTTCGAAATTGGGGGCCTCCAGCCTCAACCAAGAACACTACTCTCCATTACCCCTCCCCGAAGCCCTTAAAGGGGTTGACTCTGGCCACAGTGCCTCTGCCAGCCCAGAGCCAGCAGTCACTGCCCCTGACCCAGTGGCCCCAAAACATGAGCCAGCAAGCCACTGGTAGCCAGCCCTCCACCGCTCCCCAGGAACAGTCTGCCAGATCCCAGGAGCCTGCCAGGGCTCGGAGAAGGTGGGTGCTTTCCTGGTCCAGGGTGGAGATCATGGACCTTATTCAGGTTTGGGGGGGAGTGCCCCCAACATCCATGATCTCCGCTCTAGACAGAGAAATGCAGCCATCTATGGCGGGATAGCTGCCAACCTAGCCACCAAAGGCCACATGCGAACCCAGGAGCAGGTTTACATGAAAATTAAGTTGGTCCAGCGAGACCCTCATCCTTGAGCCCTGAGCTTCCTCTCCCCCCTTCTTCCCCTTGCTTCCCCCTTCTAGCTCCCTCCACCCAGGTTTCCCCCTCCCCTCTCCCACCCTCTCTCTTCCCCTCTCCCACTTCCTTTCCCCAGTCTCACCAGAGTTTGTCTCCCTTCCTCCGCCCCCCCAGTTTTATTAAATAAAGAGTTTGTGTTCATGAAAATACATGTATTTTATATGAAATCAGGAAGGGGGGATTAGGGGAGGAGTAAGTGGAAGTATGTGAGGGAGGAATGAGGCACAAGCCCCCATTGGGGCAGACCAGGGAGGCTCTTAGTGCTCCTCATGGTGGAAGCTCTCCCACAGGGGCTCCTAGGTACTGACAGCACCCCCAATGGACCTTCCGAATGGCAGCCTGCAGAAAGTGCAGCCAGGCTCACAGCAACGTATCCACGAGAAGCACCAAAGTGCCATGGGGCAGATCTGGCTCCATGTTGCAGAGTGCTGTCCCAAGTGAGGGCAAGCAGAGCACGCAGAGACAAAATGCTTTGCTGTCCCTCATCAAGGTAGGCAAGCAAGCAGGGAAACCTGAGCACTGGCTGTCCATTTAAGCACAGGCCTCAGATAGCCTCAGGCAGCAGCCACACAAAGGAACTCCTGACCTGATGCCCTGCCGGACCTGGTTCCAGCTGGCCTTAAATGCGATTCAGTGTCCACTCAGTGTGGACGCACTATTTCGAAATAGCAAAAATCTATTTTGAAATGCATTTTGTGTGTAGACGCGTTATTTTGAAATAATGCTGTAATGTAGACATACCCAAAGAGACTGGCAAAAAAGACACATTTAGACCCCAAACATTCTAACACTGGCTTGGCTTCGTCATAATAACCTAACCCTTGTGCTAATGCCAGGCGGTGGTGATGTGATTCAAAGAAACAGCAGTCTTTTTGGAAACCTTGACTGGGAGGAGCAGGAAGCCTCTTGGCCATGATTTCTGCATTTTCCCAAGCACTTTCCCTCTGTTTACCCGTGTTTCCTAGTCCTGTGCGCTGAGTTGTTGGCCCATGTAAGTCTGTTTTAACACTGAAAGTGACAGACAGCCTTATAGAGTGGACAGCGCTTAGATATAGATCTGCAGATCAGGTATTGTATTATTTGGTCATCGAGAGAAGCTGAGTTTCCACTTTTCCTTTCTAATGAACAATGGCTGATAGGGCTTAGCCCCTCCCAGGATCAGGTTCCCCATTTGGTCTGTGTAGGATGCTGTACTGAAGCTGTCTGGCACATCTGGGCTCCTCTATAAATCTAGAGTAACTCCATTGGGTCAATAGAGTTATTGCCACTTACTCCAGTGTAACAGTGCAGTACTTGACCTTTCTCTGAACTGTTGTGTCTGCAGCGTTGGTTGTGTCGGATAGGGCAGGCAGGTGGTTGCATAGGGCAGCAAAATGCTGAGTTTGATGACAGTTTAATTTGCAAGTAGCTGCAGGCTCCAGAGGGCCGTTGCATAGTCCAGTTCATTTAGGGCAGCGAAATTCCCTGACATGTTGCTACATTGCCTTGGGTTTGTTGGTCCATGTTCTGCACTATCGTCTTAAAGGTAAAATATAACCAGAGCTCTGCAAGGGCCAGTTTAGCCAAAAGGATAACCATCAATAACAGTAAGGTTTTAATAAAACCAGTTGTGGTTTAAGTCACAAGTGGGATTTTAAAACATATGGGCTTACTGTTTGCCCTGGAAACAAAGCAAGAGCTAAGCATACGCTGGCTTGTCTTGAGGATGTCAGCTGATTGACACAGGGAAATGAAAGGATTTCTTCTCACTCGACAACTGTACATTCAAGAGTGCAGAGAGGGGTTGTGATGGGGGGATCAGTGAGTGCTGCAGATGTTTGATTAGATGGACTTGCAAGGCAAATGGTGTATATACGGAAAGCCAAGCTCCCAGCCTACAAGACAAATTGCCATTGGTGTTAGTATTTTCATCGTTATGGACCTATTAGCCCAACAAACTTAACAAAACCACTCTCACTGACATGCAGCTACCTCCTGGAGTAGGATGTGGCAGTAAAGGGCACTGAAGGATAGTCTAAGTTCCCTCAAAACAGCCTAACAAGGGCTGTGCAGGCACTCAGGGCTATAGTGGGGAAAGGCACCTCTCCCTCATCCCCAGCCCAGGTAGTGCTGCGGGGAGAGAGGCCTGGGGGGAGTTCTCTCTCCCTGCCACAGTCCCAGGGCAGCCGGCACCCTGTGACAAAGTGAGGATTGTATTCACTTTGTTTGTTTTGTTATGTTGCATGTGACTTCTGCCTTTCTATAGTAACCCCGTATATGTGCCTCAGTTTCCCTGGACATTGCACTATAATCTAGATGCAGGGGAGAGGTGATGGAGGGAGGTGAAGGAAGAGGCCCGACCTAGCATGTACACCTGGGATGGCCAACCCATTACAGATGAAAAACCTAAATAGTGATGGATACAATGCTAAGAGCCGACGGGTGGAAAGTTGTTGAGGAAAAAGGAAAAAAAAAAAAGCTGCTGTTTGGTCAAGCCTTTTAAGGGCAGCCATTTTGAAGTCTGCACCGGCATTCTGTGCAGACAGAAACACGCTGCCCATTTCAGAGCCATGTGCAGTTAGGAACAAGGGTGTGTTAGAACACTCAGGGTGATAGAGCAGTATTTCTTAGCCTTTCCACATTGGCCAACCCTCTTCAAAGTCAAAAGTTGTCATGCATGCCCCTTACTTTTACAGTAAATGTAAGAGTCTCAGAGGGGTAGCCGTGTTAGTCTGTAAAAGTAAGAGAAATGCTCACAGCACACAGCCTACATAGTTTGTCCTTGTGTTGTGCTTTGAGAGGCTGATGGAGAATACTTGACTTGAAGGTAAGGATGTGTGAGGAGTGAGATTTGTTTTTCTTTCGATTGAAAGAACATTTTCAGTGCCCTACTGAATGGCCTTTCATAATCCCCCCCTGGCAGGAGCAGCCTGAGGCCAGCTGCGGCAACTGGCACCCCAGGTGGAAGGCACGATCGGTGCCCCCGCCTGCACGGCCGTCAATGGCAGTGATGTCATCATCGGGCGCCCGGGCTGGCAGCGCCTAGGCGACCGCCTAGTCTGCCTAGGCTCACGGGCCGCCCCTGCCCCCTGGAGATTGTGACCCAGCAGCTGAGAAACATTGCTCTAACTCAGTGTTTCCCAAATGGTGTTCCATGGAACCCAGGGGTTCTGAGAAGTGAAAATAAGGGTTCCGCGAGAAAATTTCATTACAGTAACATTTTATGATTTTAAAAAAAAAATACCCATGGATTATTGGCTAAAAGAAGGAACTTAAAGAAAAAAGCGAATACAGCCACTCCCCGAGTTACGACCACCTCCACTTACGACCATCCGCACTTACGACCAAAGCGGTCATAAATGCGGATCCAAGTTACGAATGGCAATCTGCGCTTACGAACTGCGCGGTCACCATGTAACTCTATGGGTTCCGAGTTACAAACACTTCGAGTTACAGACCAAGCGTTGGTCCGTAACTTGTTCATAACTCGGAAGCAGCTGTACTTCAAACACTCCATATATAAGACTGTCATTACGGGTTCTGCAAAATTCTTTCGAGTTCAAAAGGTTTCTGTAGCCAAATAAAATTGGGAAACATTGCTCTAGCTCTACAGGAATGAAGGCACCCAGTGGAGCAGCTTTTAAACCTGTATGCCTCTGTAGCATTTTGTCTCTCACTGGGATCTTCCCATGGAAGACTCCAAAACCAGCTGCTACACTCCAGTGCCCTTCATATGGTACAGTCACCTGCTGCCCAGTGGGAATATTTCTGTCCCGCACAGAGAAGCTCTGCTTAGCTTTCTGCTCAGAGTCTAACTATTGCCACTTTGCATCCAGGCTGGGAGCGAACCAGCCCTTCCCTTCTTCATTCGGAATCTAGGCAGCCAGGCTCTGTCTGCAGACGGCAGCTTCATCTTGTCACTCGTATTAATCCATCAAACCGTAACACCTAATGGAGCTGTCTCCGGCAATGCAGAAGAGCTGGTAGGGGGGGAAAGGGGAGGGCAAGAGGTGAGCGTGCTGACGGGGGAATGCAATAAGAATTCTGTCCACACACAGGAATAATTCTACTTGTGTGCTGTGCTGCCAATCCTGGATCTTGGTGGTTTTCAGACGGGAGAGAGTGAAGTCCCAGAGTAATTCTGCTGCAGTTTCCCACTTTACTCAGCACGTAGTTAACCCATTTTACTGCCATACAGCCAATCTTAGCATAATGAGTGACTGGAAACGAGTGCTGCTTCGTTATCCTTTTGTATTTAGTAAAGCCCACAGGCACCCACCACATCCCAATTGTGGTAGATGCGGAGCCCACAGTAGGTCAGACTAGATTTGATGGCCCCTTCTGGCCTTCAGCCCTCTGATTTCATGACCCTATCATAAGAGGCGGACCCTGCCCCAAAGAGCTTGCTATCCAAAAAGATTTGACAGCTGCTGAGAGGTAGATTGCCTAGAGACCACATGCTGAGCACCTGGGAAGGTTCCCACTATCAGGAAGGTTGAACAGGGAAGGACTTGCAGGACTTGCTATAAACACAAATCCCACCCCATCTCCCCATTTGTGGAAACTCCTCCACAGTCCCAAGATGCTGCCCATCTGAAATCTAGTCAGCAATCTAAGAGTTATAATATATGGAGATATACCATCTCATAGAGCTGGAAGGGACCTTGAGAGGTCATTGAGTCCACTCCTCTGCCTTTACAGCAGGACCAAGCATCATCCCTGATTGGTTTGCCCCAGATCCCTAAATGGCCTCCTCAAGGATTGAGCTCACAATCCTGGCTTTAGCAGGCCAATGCTCAAACCACTGAACTATCCCTCTCCCCCCACTCACCTAAACAAACAAGTAAGCAAGCAAACAAACAAACAAGGGCTCATCCAGGATTTAGTCCCAACCTCTCGGACCCAAACTGAGAATCATACTCCTAGACCAATGAGCCAGTTATAATTTGACGACGCTGCAAAGTTGCATCAGTCTAGCTGCGTCTCCCAGGGTGTGAGAAATCTACATCCCTGAGTGACCTGAACTCTCGTGTAGACAGTGCTAGGTTGACAGAATCCAACCTAGCTACTGCCACTCTGGGAGGTGGATTACCTGCAGTGACCGGAGAACCCCACCCATCACTGTGCTGAATGCCTCTGCTGTCGCATGTGTGGCTGTAGCCAGGCCTGCTGACAGGGGAGGGAAACAGAGCAGTTGCCCTGGGGCCCAGCAATTCTAAAGGGCCCAGGGCTCTGCCCATTCCTGTGATGGCAGCATTGGCTGGAGCCCTGAGCCCTTTAGAATCGCCACTGGAACACCAGGCAGAGCTCTGGCTGGCTCTGAGGGCCAGCGGGGGAGGGGAGCACCACATGGTCCAGGTGGTGCTGAGGGCCGGCTACCCCAACCCTGCCCCTTCTGCTGGAGGCCCCACCACTTCCAAGACATGGACTCTCCCACCCCCTCCATTGCTCAGGGACCCAACCATCCTATCGGCTTCCCTAGCTGTAGCATTTCAACTGTAGGCATAGCCTGTCTACTTTGTTACCCACACGAGTACCAGATCAACATCTACTGGCTGAACAGTTGCTTGTTTTCCCGCCCACACTTTCCTTCCACTCCCTTTCTCTTTGTCTGCATTTGCACTATATAAAGACCTGGGGTAACTGTCTCCAGGAGGGCTGCTTGTGCAGCATCGATATTGTTAAGCCTTGTAAGGGAAACCTAAGGTCCTGCAGGATGTGCTGCTGGTATTCAGCAGGCAGTGCTCCTATTGGGCCAATGCCCCGACGTGGTGCTCTTGGTCAGTGTAATGGTGGAGGTGCTGTTTTTCAAGCAGTAGGCAAAACCATTCCAGATCGTTAGAGATCCCGGATGTTCAATTTGGGATCCTGACCAAATTTCAGCATAGGCAATTCTGTCCTGTGGTCTCATGCAGTCTAGTGTTATCCTAAACGTTATACTGGTATGGTGCCTTGTTAAACAGCTGACAAGTTCCACACAAGTAATGGCCTCATTTCAAGACTCGGTGAAGTGGTCTCTAAATATAGTTCCAAAGCTTTGGTATTCTTTACATTTATGTAGCACTCTTCATTGTGAAGTTATAATAATGCCTAAACCTTAGACAGGAAAAAAAACAAACTCTGTCAACCAGGGTATGTCCACACTACCAAGCCTAGTATTTCAAAATAGTGGGCTTGTTATTTGAAATAATAACTCCTGCTTGTTAAGAGAAATAAGCTTATTTTGAAATAGTTATTTTGGGAGTTATTTCGAAATAACTTATTTCAAAATAACCTGGTAGGGTAGGCATAGCACCAAAGTATATTTTCTTTCTTTCTTCCTCATACACTGTACTCTTGAGTGTTATGAGTGGTATTTATAATCACAGAGTCTGTGTTGCCAGCCACTTAGAGCTCTTTTCAATTAACATGTAACTCATTTGTAAAACAGATTTTTGACTCTTTCATCATGGACTGCAGAGGAAACAGGGACTCAAATAGCTCAGCTTCAGTCTGTAAATATTCACTTTGAGAAATTCTTTATGCCACTCAGAGGAACATCTATCATACAAGGCTGCAGAACTTAAATAGACTCTTTTTTAAAAAAATGAGAGTTGTGTCTGCAAATTTTGAGGATAAAGGATTTGCCCAAGGTTGCAAAGCAGTCTTCTGCAGAGCTGAGAATGAACTCTAGTCTCCTAGTCCCATGCTTTGACCTAAACAAAGGGGCTTTGGTCTTAAAGACTGCTGGTGTGGGATCATACTCAATTCAGTGCAAAGAATATTAAAGAAGGGGGGGGGGACAGATTTTGTGTTTCTGTTATGTGGTTAACTTTGATCCTGATCCTGCGATGGGACCCACAGTGAGACCTGCTGATTTCAGTGAGACTCGGGATGCCACATAGCTGTATAGGTCCACACACATGGATCTCACTGCAGGATCAATAATTATGGTTAATAAGGGAGCATCTGCCCCATTAGTCAGACCATCAGGCTTAGTTGTTTACAGTTTCTCTTCAGTTACTCAATTCCTATCCCTGGGTTTGGTTATGTCTCATCCTGAAGTCTCCAGGTCCCAAATAATTCACACCACTGGTTTAGAGCCATTAAAACCCTCTGCAGAAGCACAGTGCCTTCAGGATATTCTCTGTGCTGTTGCAGTGGCCTGGGAAGAACACCTCCATGTTAGCCATTGCTCCTGACAAGCCAGTCAAAGAGAGCAGCTATAAGGGCAAACATCCTGACAGGAAGAGGAAACGCTTCCTCTTGGCTCCCTGTCGCCGGATCACTTGCCTTCATATAGAAAGAAAATGTTGTTTCCTGCCGGATGGCTGGAGCATATATATTGGCCAAAGAGTGGAGACCATGTATTCTCCAGTTGTGCGGGGAGGAGCTGATCCAAAGCCCACTGCAGTCAATGGCAAGCCTTCTGATTTCAATGGTCAAGAGCAAGCCTAAAGAAACTTCTTACATGTACGTTGTGTTGGGTGCCTGCTACTTGTTAAGAGAAAAGCACGAGAAAAATCGTCGTTCAAACTAGCCAAGCTATTATAAGATCTGTGTGACAGCCACTGCGCGCAAAGGCCTGTTTTGCTCACACAAAAGGAGGTAGAGGCTGGCAGAAGTACGTAAGGGGAGTACCAGAAGCCTGAACCTACTACAGAAGGTTTTTATGTAATCTCCACAGAGCAAGAACAGACCTGGCCTCCTAGCCTGGATGACGTTTAGTGACTTTTCCGGTGGCAGCAAATTCAAATATCAAAAATCTCCTGAATAGAATGAGCTGGAAGAGACCTCAGGACGTCATTGAGTCCAACCCCCTGCTAAAAGCCTCTCTCCATCCATAGAGAGCGCAGTGTGTGAGACTCACTCTTTAACAGCACCACCGAGGGCTCACATGGAGAGAACCCTGCAGGAAGGCATGGGCCCCACTTTACTGTTAAAGGAATCTCACCGTTCCACATAGTTGTATATGCCACAAAGACAGGAGGGAGAGGGGAGAAACACTTGGCTGATGTAATGACATGGCCTGCGCAGTGGGAAGGGAATGTTTTCATCAAGCTGACAATGAACAAAAGAGTGAACGCTGCATTGCTTCTCTATCTGCCTGTTCTCTGTCTCTGCAATGTTTACAGCATCGGCTGAGGCAAGCGGGGTACAGTGAGGGGATACAAAAAGGAGATTTGTGTTCTGCTCCGGAACTCTCTCTCTCTCCAAACTCAGTGTTGTGGTCAGTAAGCAGCAGCAGAAAGCTCTGTCTGTACAAAGAGAGACAGAGTAAAAACTGCTGACTTGTTCCATCAGAAGACACAATACAGAGAGGAAGACTCCAGGAAATGAGAGTTGTGAGTGGGGTTTTTTTTAATGTCCAAGAAAAGACTTCCTGCAGCACTAAAAGTGCAGCAGAGGCGGGAAGCTTTTCCCAAAAATAAATATGCTGCTGGATGTACTAGACAGCTCTGCCCGTCGGGGTGGAGGTAGGGGGAGGCTGTTTGACTTGACAGAGAATAGATCATGATCAGTTCGTGAGGGCGCCCTCTTCTAGATCTCCTCTCCTCACATTACAGATACATTCATTGATCCAAAGCATAATGTCCTCCCCCATTTGGTGATTGTATCTGGCTGTCCCTCAAAAGCTAGGAGAGAGGAATCTGCCAACAGATAGGACTCACAGAAAGCCACAGGCTTCTTTCAGAACCAGGCAGGGAGGGTGCAAATTATGGAGTTGATTCTCCTTTTACTTATACCAGCATACAGACAGAATATAATGGAGTTACTTCAGATATATGGACCCATAGATGCCCAATCCTGCAATTCTGGTACAAGCAAAACATTCATGATGTAAGTGCAGTGACCAAAATATTGGAGCTACTGCAAGAGATATCGGAGGAGGGATTGAGTACCAGAGCAGGTTTATTGGCATGAGCTGGTGCAGACCAGGTGTGACAATGTATGGCCTGCTTCTTTTTTGCACCTGCTTTTTAAATAAGGAGTCTTTCCTTATTTGGGGGAGGGATAGCTTGGTGGTTTGAGTATTGGCCTGCTAGATACAGGGTTGTGAGTTCAATCCTTGTAGAGGTTACTTAGGGATTTGGGGCAAAAATTTCTTAGGGATGGTACTGGGTCCTGCTGTGAAGGCAGAGGACTGGCCTTGATGACCTTTCAAGCTCCCTTCCAGCTCTAGCAGATAAGCAATCTCCACTAATTTCACCCACTGGAGTCATCACCAGGATCAAGCCCTCACTCTCAGATCCCAACTGACTTGCATGCTCCCCCCTGTTCATTCCAAACACAGTGTGGCAGATTTTGTGGACAAAACAGCCTCTTTTACTAGCATAGTTTTGCTCCTGAGGGTTGGCAGAAACGGAAGGCTCTGCAGCGAAGTAACACAGGACAAAAGCTGAAGCTTTTTCTCTAGCAACAGCTGCTGCAAAAGGTTCATTTGGTTTTTTAGGGTGGGGTTTGTTTTGTTTTTTCCATTTTCTATCTGGAAGTTCCAAAACATCAATGACAAAGGGACAAAATAAGGAGAGAGAGAAAACAGACTATCACTCATGTCTTCTATAGCTGCACTGCACTAGGCATGTTGAAATAACCAGGAACAGTGTGTTAGGCTCTCAGGACTAGATACCCAAACAGAAACATTGCAGGTAATTCATTAGGGACCCATTTGTGGCCTGAACTGCATGCCTGTGCAGGGACATAAGGAGGAACTCAAAGCTCTTGGGCAGTCAGAAAGCACAAGATCAGTTAGTTTTCTGGGACAGCAGATGGTGTAGCAAATCCCTGTATTACAGACACATCCCATTGCAGGATAATCTCATACACCTACTAAGACTGGAACACTGGACTTTCAGCTCTGAACAAACATGCTGCTACCATTTGGATTAAAGTTGGTTTGCCTTAGCTGACGCTAATAGTAAGTCCTTTATTCTCTGTATGCTGCAACATCACTTGGCCATATACACAGTGCAGCAAGGAAATGAGTTGCAGTATCTTCCTCATCAGCTCATCATCATAATTTATAGAGTCAAGTCTACTTTTCTTCAGTGCCCTACGGATTAATGATTCGTGCTTTCCTAAAATGACATAAGTGGGTTTGTAGTTGTTTTGTTCAAGTGCCATCCTGAGAATATGACCTACACTGGCAATTGTTGAACCAAAGTCATTTAGAAAGGAAAGCACATACTCCCAACAGGGAACCCACATGCTTCACAAGCTGGCTAGATCATTAGGCTCAATAAGTAGTGATCAATAGCCTGATGTCTAGTCAGTAGCTGGTATCAAGCAGAGTGCCCCGGAGGTCAGTCCTGGGGCCAGTTTTGTTCAACATCTTCATTAATGATCTGGATGAGGGGATGGGTTGCACCCCAGCAAGTTTGCGGATGACGCTAAACTGGGTGGAAAGGTAGATATGCTGGAGGGTAGGGATAGGGTCCAGAGTGATCTAGACAAATAGGAGAATTGGAGCAAAAGAAATTGGATGAGGTTCAATAAGGGCCTGCCTTGAGGGCGGGGGGCTGGACTCGATGACCTCTTGAGGTCCCTTCCAGTCCTATTATTCTATGATTATTCTATAAGGACAAGGACAGAGTCCTGCACTTAGGACAGAAGAATCCCATTCACTCTTGCAGACTGGGGACCGACCGGCTAAACAACAGTTCTTTAGAAAATGACTTGGGGTTTACAGTGGATGAGAAGCTGGATATAAGTCAATAGTGTGCCCTTGTTACCAAAAAGGCTAACGGTATATTGGGATGCATTAATAGGAGCATTGCCAGCAGATCAAGGAAAGTGACTATTTCACTCTATTCAGCACTGATGAGGCCATATAGTTGGAGTATTGCATCCAGTTTTGACACATACTCCCTACAGAAAGGATGTGGCCAAATTGGAGAGAGTCTAGTGGAAGGCAACAAAAATGATTAGGGGCTGGGGCACATGACTTATCAGGAGAGCATGAGGGAACTAGGCTTATTTAGTCTGCAGAAGAATGAGGGGGGGATTTGATAGCAGCCTTCTACTATCTGAAGTGGGAGGTTCCAAAGAGGATGGAACCAGGCTATTCTCAGTGGTGGCAGATGAGAGAACAAGAAGCAGTGGTCTCAAGTTGCAGTGGGAGAAGTCTAGGCTGGATACTAGAAAAAAGCTGCTTCACCAGGAGATTGGTGAAGCACTGGAATGGGTTGTCCAGGGAGACCTTGTAATCTCCATCCTTAGAGGTTTTCAAGGCCAACCTTGACAAAGTCCTGGCTGGAATGATTTAGTTGCATTTGGTCTTACTTTGAGCAGGGAGTTGGACTAGAGGGCCTCCTCAGGTCTCTTCCAACCTTAATGTTCTCTGATTCCATCATCTGCCCCTGAGGCTCAGCATTGGGGAGTCCGGGCTTGTGCTTCAGCTCCCCTGCTGAGCCCCCTTAGGTTCTGGTGTGGGAGGGGAATATGGGGAGTGTCTTTCTCCTTTCCACCTGGGTGCCACGCCAGTGACAGTTTTTGGTTTTTTGTTTGTTTGCTTCTCACTTGTGTGTGGCCCCTGACTGATTTGTGCAGCCCCCCGACTGATTTTTCTGTGGGTCAGCAGACCCCCAACCCCAAAATGGTTCCCCAACCCTTGTTCTAGAAGAAACATCCCATCTTGATTTTAGCTTTGCCAGGAATGTGACCATGGGTAAATTGTTCCAATAGTTAATTACTTTCATTGTTAAAAATGTATCCCTTGTTTTATTTATTTAGCTTCAGTTTCCAGCCATTTCACTTCTAGTGGTGTGAATCTGGGGTAGCTCTGGTAGAAATAATCCAGATTTTTACCAGTAACCCAGGAGATTAGAATCTGACCAGAAATCTTCCCCCTCCTCCTTTGTGTATTTTGCTGTGTTATAGTTGGGCCCCAATCAGGACCCAGTATGCTAGGCGCTGAGAATACAAGTAGAACAAAGGTAGTCCTTGCCCCAGGGAGATTTTAGGATTGTGACACGATGCAACAGGCGGACAAAGTGAATAGGGACAAGGAGCAAGTAACAGTAGCATGTTCACATACCTGCGGGGAGGTGTTTGAAATAAACCCTAGTTACTGGGTACAAAGCATGTGGGATATGCGTTTTTATGTGCATTCCTCCCATGCCTTTTTTTTTTTTTAATTCCTCAGCTGTATAAGTTGGTATGGCAAAAGATCTGGCTTTCTAGTTTGATTCCTGCCTGGTATTCAACTCCACTGGTGGTTCCCTGCCCCCTTTTGATCGGGCCGTAGTTATGTGGTGGTTTCTATGAATTTTATTTATAGCCATGAACCTCGGTGTAATATCACAATCAAATCTTCCCTTTCAACTTTTCCAGTTAAAAAACAAATCTTTCCTTTTTTAAAAAAGGAATCACAGGTGAATTTTATTTGCCCACATTTTCCAACTCACGCTGTATCTAGGCACATTAATAGACTCACACATGAAAAGGTGTTTTCCGTTTATACACGAACTGAACTCCAGGAAAGAAGTGTGAACGCTATAAGATTATTCAGCAACTAGCCAAGTAGCCCGTCATAAGATGGGATTTTCAGGTCTCTCCTCCATGTCGGTCTTCTCTCCTGAGCCTCCGGTCTCTCTCTGTCTCTCTCTTTCTCTCTCTCCCCTCCTCTCTCTCAGCTCTCCTCCACCTCCTGCCCCTCTCTCTGTCTCTCTCTTTCTCTTCTCTTCCCCCTTCTGCCTCTCATTCGGTAACCGCGGAGCCCAAACAGCCGTTTGGGCTCCGCACTCCCCGTGCTGCATCCCACTCGGCGGCCTGGCTGAGCGGCACAAAAGTCAGCCGAGCTCCACGGTGGGAGGTGAATGGGGGCGAGGCGGTGACGTTCACGGCCAGGGGGTGGGGCCTGGAGCCTCTGTCATGCCGCATGTCACCGCCCCACCCCCCTTTGCCTCCCGCCGTGGCGCTCAGCTGACTTCTGTGCCGCTCAGCCGAGCTGCCATGGGGGAGCAAGTGGTTGTTTGGGCCCCACACTCCCCATGTAGCACAGGCTGCCCAGAGGGAACAGCCAGCATTTCAGCGTTACAGACTCTCAGACATTGGGCTACTATATATATGATTACTTCTCCTCTTCAAAGGTGGCCTGGGCATCCCTTAGATCCAGGATAGATTTCACATTTAAAAGCACCCTCCATTCCACCCATCATGGAAGGGGTCATGAATGGAAAGTGGAAGTGTGTTCTTAATGAGGTATGCTTCGTGTTTGCATGTAACCATGAGTAATTCTCAAAACCCAGGCATTACCCATGCCTGCTCTTGTAGAGTATAAGGTCTTTGTGGCAGAGGCTGTCTCTTACTAGGCAGAAGGGGACCATGATATTGGAGGGGGCCTTTAGGTGCTAAAATAATAAATAAAATAATCTTTGCATTGCTGCCTGAGGGAGGGAGGCAAACTTTCTTGGATAATGTGTACGGATGGGAAACATGGACTGGGTAGGCTGGCTTCATAACTTAAGCTGTAGAGGTTCCTATATATTAAGCTGCAGAAGTCCCATGTTCAAATCTGGATAGTGTTGATTACAGGCAGAGGCTTGTCTGGGATCTCTCAGCTGGTGCTTCCCTTTTCCGCAAGAGGAAATACAAATGGAGAGCTCATTTGCATATGTCACACTTACATTTGCATTTCTTCCTCGGATCCTTTTTGCGCAAGAGATTTTTGCGCAAAAAAGAGCTGTGTAGATGGCTTCTTTTTCCACAAAAACCCCCTTTTGCACAAGAGCCATTCTTCCTCATTTTTTCAGGAAAAATGGCTCTTGCACAAAAGGGGATTTTTGTGCAAAAAGGAGCCATCTACACAGCTCTTTTTTGAGCAAAAACCTCGTGCGCAAAAGGGATCCGAGGAAGAAATGCAAATGCGAGCGCAACATATGCAAATGAGCGCTCCATTTTGCATTTCCTCTTGCTGAAAAGGGAAGCAGTGTAGATGTAGCCCTTGTGTGGTTGATGGTCACATATAGTGGCACTTAGACCACGTACAGGGAGCAATAAGAACAAGGGAGTTCTACAGCCTGAGCTAAGCACTAGCTGGTTTAGAGCTCAAGCTATACTGGTTCATATACTAAATATAAGAGGTCCCAGGTTCAAATCCACCCCAATGGTGGTTATACTTCTATGCATCTTTAACTGTTGCTCTCAGTCTCAGAAAGTTTGTTTACAGCCACCAGACCTGGCTTTTGGTGTTTTGTGCTGTTATTTAGCTCTAATTTACCTCTATATGTCTTCTAAGTAACCAGTAAGCAGTAGACATGTTGGTGATGCTGCTAGACAATACTGACTTCTCGTGATTTGACAAATTCTCTGGTTTGGCATTAGTCAGGTCCCAAGGGTACTGGACCAGGGAGGTTCAACCAGTATAGCTAGTGCCATGCAGCTACAAGACTTGTATCAGTAAATATCAATATTCCGTATGAAGCAACCACACATTTTAAAATCAGTGATGCAACAAGTGCAGGGAATGTTAATGTAAATAAGGAAAATCCAATAACTAAATATCCGTCTTGTTGTTTTTACTCTGCAGAGGAGCTTTAAAGAGGCTAGTGCTTTAAAGTCTTGTTAGCTCCTGACACAAGAGCATACCACCCATTCAAAGGCTCTTTCACAGCCCATCCCGGGAACCATCTCATGAATAGCATCACATTGTGCAAGGTTGGATGGAGGGGGAAAGAAAGTCATTGTGGAGGGACAGATTCTATGTGACAATGCTGGGCCTGGGAGTGCTATTCTCCATTCTCCATTGTAGTGTGTGCAGAAATGCACCCTCCCATGGGCACAAAAAGTAAGGAGTGGGAATACGCCATATGGGCTCAACCACTGTCCATGGGTGGGGTTTTGAAATGCATCTACGTACCAAAGGGCTTGTCTGTAAGAACACTTAGCTCACAGCAAGCTGGGGTGTAAATCAAATTCACGCAAACCCGCCACGTAGACCTTGCTGCTGCTCACCAAAAGTTCACTAATGTGCTCTAATCTATCCCCATTTCAAAGCAGGGTAGATCAGTGTGCACTAGTGCACGACAGCAGGGTCCGTACAGACACTTAGTGAATGACAGGCTAGTGGGAAGGAGGTTTATACCCCAGCTTGCTGCAAACTAAGCATTCATATAGACGTGCCCTTTGGAGCACATGGCCGTTGAAGGTCAATGGAACGTATGCTTCTTATGTCATTCATTGCACCGGACCTGGCATGTACATCCAAATATCACAAAGTGGCCACTTTTGGATCCCACTAGTGCTGGGGAGCCAGTTTAGGACCTCCTCCCTTTAGGTGCCTAAATCTGGGATTTTCAAAGGTGCCTAAGGAAGTCGGATACATTCTCTGACCAATTTGCATATTTCCGCCTCAAGCTGGATGTGGATGCCAAACTTTAGGCACTTAATTTTTCAAGTTTGAGCCCCAAGGGGTAAACATGCCACTTTAGTGGTTAGAGCAGGACTCGTGGGTTCCATTCTTGACTCTGCCACTGTGTGGCTGTGGGTGAAGTGCATTTCAGGTAACCCACCTGCAAGACAATCCTGATGCTTACATACCCGTTCCAGTAGGCTCTGAGGCTGGAGAGTGCTTTGAACCCCACTTCTGACATTAAAGGAACTGTATATAGAAACTTGGTGCTGTTTTTAACAAGAGCTAATTGGATTTTTTTAAATTACATCTCTTTGAGGAGCAGACAAGAAAGGTTTCAACTATTTTCATCTCTCACTGTTGTCTGAGCATCTGAAAAGCCAAATTCTATACTCTTCTGGTTGCCATCATCTTCTACACGTCACACCTCTTGCCTGTATTTCCAGGGCTCTCCCTTGAGATGCATGCATCCAACAGCAGCATCTGGGCCTAGAACATATCCCATTCCAGAGCAAGCATTGGCTGAAATGGGGAGGCAGTGAATTTAGTCTTCCTGCCTTTCATTTGCGGTTCCCTTCCAGATCCAATACTCTTTATTACTTGTATCACAGTAGCACCTGGAGATGCCGGCTGAGGTTGGGATTCCAGGGTGCCAGGCTTTGTACAAACACATAGTGACAGACCCCACCCCAAAGAGTTCATAAGTACAAAGAGAGAGGGGAAACTGAGGCACAGAGAGTGAGGCAACTTGCCCAAGGTCAATGGCAAAGCCAAGAATAGACCCAAGATCTCCTGTCACCTGGTCTGGTCCCACCAAACCATGCTGCCTCCCATATAATTGAACATGCACTTGTGACCTTTTGCACTAGTAAGGTTTTGTCTGATTAGCCTCTGCCATAGACACCAGCCCCAGTGAAGGAAAGAAATTACACTATAATGATGTGACTGTAGCAGGGGAATGAGGTGAACTCACTTTTGTCAGTGTCTGACTTCATTATGTGCTTGCCTTGAGCATTACTTCACCAGCAAAGTGCCCCTTCCCACCCACTATCTCCACTGTCTCTGATCCCAGCTCATGGGTGTATCCAGCCAGGAAGGGATTGGAATCCCCCCTCCCCTTTACTGTGCAGTTCGCACATTCATTGATCTACTGGATAATTCAGTACCCATTCACATCACTCAGGTCAAAAAGTCCATAAAGTATGAATCATGCAGAAATCTTCCCCTCCCCTCCTGGACGCAATTTACCGGTAATTAAAGACTCGGTCTTCTACATCTAAACCAAAATGAATTCCAGCCTGTTTGTGTTTATAAGATAACATATATACATATAAAGCAAAGCAAGAGTTGTGCAATATGTCAAATCTCTGTATTCAAGACTATAAGGTGAATGGCTGTAGGTTCTCACCTGCAGTCTTCTACAACTAAACCAATTGCACTTTTCTAATAATTATTTAGGCCTTTAAAGACTGATGACAAGAATCTTCCTGTTGTAATCTTGCCATTATTTTTTTCATTTCACATGATATTCCGCCAGGTGTCCACTTGGTACAAGGCTACAGAAGAGCCCTCTGGTTCAGCAGAGCCTCTCTCTTTGGCACAAAATAGGTATGGCAATTATCTGTCCTGGCTGCCATGTGTCCATCCCATGAAAGACAGAGACCTTACAACAGTGATCTACCTCCATCCTTGCTAAGTTCCTACCAAATTCATGTCCCATTTGGTCAATGTCATGGTTAGGAGGTGTTTAAAATAATATATTTCTTGGCTTCAGATATTTAAATCTGAAATGTCATGGTATTTCCTGACCTAAAATACCTGGGAGTTCCAAAACAGGGTCATGGTGTGCGGGGCGGGAGGTGTTACAAAGCTATTGTAGGGAGAAAGAATCACAGAATTACCACCTTTACTTCTGTGCTGCTGCCTTTAGAGTTGGGCAACCAGAGAGTGGTGGCTGCTGGCTTGGTTCCCAGCCACGAAGGCAGTGCCATTACCAGCAGCATAGGAAAAGTAAGTGTACCTTACCATGCTGCTCCTACTCCCTCACTACTGCTGCTGGTGATGCTGCTTTCGAAGCAAGACTTCTGGCCAGCAGCCACTGCTTTCTGGCCACCCAACTCTATGAAATCTGGCTCCCCTACAACAGCCAGATTTCATGGGGAAGATCAGATTTCATGGTCTGTGATGCATTTTTCAGGGCCATATATTTGATAGGACCTTAATCCCAGCTTTCCCCTTGACATGGAAATCTTCTCTCTTACTAATTTTCTGTATTTAGATTAATAATAAATTAAGAGTCCCAAACCAGCTTTACAAAGAAACTCAGTTCAACAACACGAGCAGGACATGTTTGCTGAGTGATGGGCAATACAGTCAGCCAATGAAAAACAAGCTAGAAACATGACATCAGAAGTCTGGCATTGACTGAACAGGCCTTTAGGGCAGGCTGCTGCTACCCAGAGAGCTGATTCCTTGGGTTTGTCTTACACCAAACTTGCTTCCATTTGTTTCGCAAGTCCCCTCACCTTGGAGCTCTGATGGAATTCAAACCTGCTTTCGTTCTCCCAGGCCTCTAGGAAGAATCAAACCCTGCGAAGCCATACAGGTTGCCTTTAATTTCCTTCTTCCTCCATGGATCATGGGTGAACTGTGTCTAAGGCCTGAGATCTGATTTATTGAGCTCCGAGTAATAGGGCTTTTCTGAGAGTTGCTGTCAGAAAGATGAACAGGCCCCTTGGAGGCGAGTTCTTGAGAGATTGATATCGCTGTTCTACTTAGTAGAAAGCAGTTTAGATTGTCCTTAAAGCAGGGGCAGGTCTGCGTTGTGAATTATGGATGTGCTCTTAGGTCTGTTCTGGAGGGAATCATGGATAAAGCAAAGCTATCCAGATCCAATTGCTGGCTGCAGGCCCATTGTTGGGGCGTGTGGAGAGCAAAGGAGGCACCTGCCCTGAGTCCTGCTGATTCAAATGGGCCCGGGGCTTTCAGCTGCCGTTGCTACCATGGTAGTGGCCAGAGCCTTGGGACCTTTAAATCGCCTCTGGAGCCCCCCGCAGCACACTCTGGGCAGCACTATGGGCTGGCTGGGGGGGTCGAGGCAATGCCTGAGGACTGGTTGCTCCAGCCCCATCTCTTCCACCTGAGGCCTCGTCCCTTCCAAGAGCACAGAACTGTTCCCCCCGCAGGCAATTCTGTCAGCCCATCTGGCTGAGATTTCATATGAATCTGTTTAACACCATGAGAAATGGTCTGAGGTAAATAAGATGAAGTTTAATAAAGACAAATGCAAAGTGCTCCACTTAGGAAGGAACAATCCGTTTCACACATACAGTATGGGAAGTGACTATTTAGGAAGGAGTACTGCAGAAAGGGATCTCTGGGGTCATAGCGGTCCACAAGCTAAATATGAGTCAACAGTGTGACACTGTTGCAAAAAAAGCAAACATAATTCTGGGCACCATTTGGAATGAGGATTTTTTATTTCTCATACATTTATTTTTAATTCCCCCTCCCCACAGAAACCCAGACTCCACTGCTGTCCGCACAAACCATGCCCTGTTATTCAAGCAAATGTTTTGTGGAGTTAAAAATAAAAGCCACTGAGTGCCTACTAGAATAACTATGAAAAAAACAGATATTTAGTTCTACTATAAAAGGCAGGGGTGTCTCTAGCTGTGAGGTCAAAGGCATTTTCAGGCTCAGTGAGATTTATTTTCAGTTCCACAATCTATTAATGTGCAGCGAGCCATTCTACATTTAAATCCTCCCTTCCAAGAAGGTGCAGGGGTACTACAGGGGGGTTAAATCAAGGCAAGATTAGCACCACGAGATTTTAAATAATTGGTCCTAGAAAAGTGGGCTGAAATCTAAAGTTGTCTGTTCATCAGGATTGTCACAGTAGAGCGTTAGGATCAAGGGGGGTACATTGTGCTAAGCATCATACAAACAGAGAGAGGTCCCCGAGCTTACAGCCTAAAAAATGCCTAGACACTTTCTTTCTTAACACACAGCGGGAAAGGACCAATGAAAGGATTTTGTGAGCACCTAGATACTGCAGCGATGGGCACTGTAGATATGTGCATGTCCAATTGAAACTGAAAGCAGGTGGACCTGTTCTCAGGCTATATTAAATTCAGTTTCATTGTTTACTGCCTGGGAGGAGGAAGGTCTTTCAGATGAGATCTAAAGCCAAGTGTAATAATTAGGTCTGCCTGAACATTTTCTAAACAAACATTTTTGGGATGGAAAATTGCTTTTTCAACATAAAGCATTTTCACAAGAAAATCTAGTCTACCTCTCCGTTGTTCCCTACTGGTGTGTTCTGTCTTGGTTCAAGAGACACGGCTTTCCCTGTTTCCCTTGGGAGGCTATTCCACACTCTAGCAGAGCTCACTGATAGAAGAGGTGGTCTGATATTTAGCCTGAATTCTCTTTCAACCCATTCTTTTTCATTATAGTTCTTAATACCAATCTAAACCATTTCTCTTTCTCCTCAATGTTCACACCCTGCAAATACTTGCAGACAGTTATCATGTCCCTGCTAAGCTGTTGTTTAGCCAAGCTAAACATATTAGCTCATCTAGCCAGTCTCTCTGGCCCTTTAATCATACTTAATATTACTCTTCTTGGAACGTCCTCTTGTTGTTGACATCTGTGTGGGACTGAGGTGCCCAGCACTGAATGGAGTATGAGGAATCTAATCCTACAGGAATAGGAGCACTCTGTGGAAAGCCAAGCTACCTATTAAACGACCATCGGACATTACTGTTTAGAAACCGCCTTTCCTTATTACATCCTGAATTGTGCCCCTTCTCTTTCTCACATGAATCTGGGAGAAAGGCTGTCCCCCGTTTCCTCCTCAGCCAAGTGAGACCTAGCTACATCTTGGGTCCGGGTCTAATGCGTAACAAAGTTCCTGCTCTCCAGAAACTCCTCATGCACGCAGGCAGGTGAAGACGGACGGGGAGCATGCAGAGCCTTGTCTGATCAAGGATTTATATGTCCTCACTGAGCTCCATTTCTGTCCTTTTCCTCATTTGCTAAAAGCAAACCCCCATGTAAAGCCATTAGCCAATCGCTAAATGCAGTTTCCACAGACTCTTTAGCTTCCAGGGGTAATCAAAGTTCCCTCCCAGCTCTAGGACCATAAGTTACAGCATGGTGGGCAATGCAGTTTTTTGACCAAGAACTTCAATAGGCCATAAAGGCTGAGATAACACTCATCTATTGCCAAAACGTTACCCAGCCTCAGCAGCAGCCACACTCCCAAGCTTAGTCACCCAGCAGAGCCTCTCCCTCACCCCTGAGCTCTGGCTGGCCAAGGGAATGCAGAGACAAGTAGAAGTGCCCTTAACTGCAACTCCCTCGAATGCTTAGTAATTACCAACCCCTTTCTCCTGATTGCCCGGGCTCTTGGAGCTGCTGTGTCAGAGCACATGGGGTCACACTCAGACCCCCCTACTAAAGGGACAGGAGTTCTCTGTATATTTACCTGAGTGATCCTGATGATGGTGTGGGAACAGCAAAGCTGTAATTCTTTATCCTCTTTGGTGGGAGGGGTTATTGATGTAGGGAGGCAGGGGAAGACTCTAAAATGGGTTTCAGCTCAGATTTATTCACTCAGCTGTTGAAACTGCGGGAGCATTCATTGCTAGAAAAGGACACTTAAATTGCAGAATCAACACACATGCCTCCATCTCTCCTGTTTCTTCCTGGCTTGCCAGTGAGCTGCACTACCTCCTAGCACCACTGCTTCTTGCTGGTAGATTCATATCCGGTCGTTCACACCTCTCTGGGTATTTGCCTGACAAACAGCGCACAAGATGAGGCCTTGCTGGAACTAACGTGTGCGGGAGCTCTGCTCCCCCAGGAAGCCTGCAGAGACTGAATGGACACCAGTGGGCAAGGGAATGGCTTGTGATGTGGAGGCTGGGCTCAGTCATTTCACACAGGCTTCTGCAGAGCCAGGTTCCGAGAGCTGGGCTTTTAGACAAGCTCTTGGAAATTAAGAGGTGAATCTTAACCAGCTGAGGTGTCTGAGAACCTCTTCCTTGGGGTTTTCACTAAGGGCCTCGCTGCAGGGATGATGGAAGCTTCTTGAAAGTAGGGGCAGGACCACCAGTCCTGTGCAGATCTGACAAAGTGGGTCTTTGCCCACGAAAGCTTATGCTCCAACACTTCACTTAGTCTATAAGGTCCCACAGGACTCCTCGCCACAATAGGTTGTGTTCCCAACAGGCTCTTAGGAGCCACAGCATTCCAA
Source organism: Pelodiscus sinensis (assembly GCF_049634645.1). Classification (NCBI taxonomy): domain Eukaryota; kingdom Metazoa; phylum Chordata; order Testudines; family Trionychidae; genus Pelodiscus; species Pelodiscus sinensis. The sequence continues at coordinate 316,443,729 of NC_134711.1, forward strand.
ATTATGTTCATCTATGCTCTAGTAAATTCATTGGTCTTTAAGGTGCCACTGGACTCCTTGTTTTTGCTGAAACAGACTAACACAGCTACTCTCCTGAGATTAGAGATGTTAAATTGCGGTGTGATTTGTGTTCTCTCTCTCTTTCTCTTTCCCCCCTCTCCTATGCTGTATTCTCATCTGTGATCCAACAGCCCAGTCTCAGCCACTTGCTGCTGCTGAGTCACACCAGCATACCCAGTGAAGGATACAAGGGGCAGGGTGAGTCAGCACAACAATGCAAGAGCTCCTGAGGCAAGAGGCAGGTCAGCCGTGTGCAGCGTGAGAAATCCTGCCTCTCAGCTGACTTCTAACACATGCCAGATATTAGCGGAGGAGCACACAGCACCGTTGCGGATGGAACAGCCCGTGGTATAGTTAAAACTGCGGCTATGGAACACACACACAAAAGGGCAGCTTGTCTCCATTCACTGACGGTGAGCCAAGGAATCTCTCGTTAGGCTGGCCCTCAGCAGCCTCGCTGACGTCCATTCACCCTGCTGGCTGCGCAGCACTGTGTGGTGAAGTAGCATACCTGCTGCATACCTCTTTGTAGCTGCCAAACTAGCCTGGGTGATTAATACTTAGCACATGCATATGAGAATGCCTGTTGTGTGAGGACTGTGTGAATGCTAATTAGCTCTCAAGAACACTGTGAGGAAATGCATTGGCTCTGTGGCTGCATATGGGCTATTAGCTGTTCAGCAGCTGGAGTGTGCTTCTCGGATCACTGATGTCAGCCAGGAATAGTTGTACTGAATTGAATGGCGTTATGCTGCTGTGAAACGTGTGTAAGTCCCAAGTCAGATGAAGAGGGAATGCCATAAATGGGGAGATGTTAGGAAAGGGGTAACTCTTCCTGAATTGCCTGGGGAGCACAAGCCACTGGCTACAGCCGCCGTCTCTGTCATTTTTACCATTGAATCACCACAGTGTCCATCTCCTGCCTGCATATGTCAAGTCTCCTGCATGGCAGTGCAGATCATGTACTCCTTATCGGTAGGAGCCCCTCTAGCCAGCTTCCAGGCAAGGTCTGTCTGCCCGATAGATTCTCCTCCGTGAAAGAACAGGGCTAGGGCTCCCTTCAGAGATCTCGTCAAATCCCCTACACAAAGACTCCACGCTAAACCACAAAATAGCAGTCCCCAACATCTGATACCTGGTCACCCTGCCTGGGAGTAGATAGCATCAGTGAAGCTCTTGGTTTCAGCTCCTTTGGAGAGCATTTTTCTTGCTATACAAACCCAGGCCTTCAGAGTGCTACCCCAGCTCACTCTGACCTTTCATAACATCCATGAAGAATGCTTCCTTCTGGCCTTCCTAGCCCTGCCCCCTCGCCCCAGTATCAGCCCAGACATAATATAATACTTGAGTGTATCTCAAAATCATCTTTTCTACCAGTCCTCCAACTAGCTGCTGGTTCCCCCTCCCCATTCCTGTTCTGGAGGAATGATTAACACATGCTACAGCAAAACTCATTGTCTCCTCCTTCTACTCCTCTTGGCTTCAGGTTCAGGTTCCCACAGCCCTTTGCTACCTCGCAGTTCACAGAAATCATAAAATACTAGAACTGGAAGGGACCTTGTGAGGTCATTACGTCCAGGCCTCTGCACTAACAGCAGCACCATCTAGATCGGGGTAGGTAGTAATTTTAGAAGGGGACCAATTCTCAAATTTTCAAAGTGGCCCTGGGCCACCTCCTGAAGGGGCGGGGCCTTGGGCGGAAGGGGCAGGGCCAGGACACTTCTGTGCTCCCCTGCCCACAGACAGGGCATTGGCCTGGGGGTGGGGGGAGCACATGAAGTCTTTGCTCCCTTGAATAGCTGGCGATTCCCTCTAGGCACCGTATGCCCCTGGTGATGGGAAGAGACTTTGTGTGCTCCCCTGCCGGGCCGCCCCAGGCCAATTAGAGCCTGGGGGCGTTGGAGCACTGAAAGTCTTATTCCAATGCTTAACCACTCTGATGGGAAGTTTTTCCTTAATGTCCAACCTCTACCTCCCTTGCTGCAAATTAAGCCCATTGCTTCTTGTCCTATTTTCAGATGTTAAGGAGAATACTTTTTCTCCCTCCTCCTTGCAACACCCTTTTAAGTACTTGACAGCTGTTATCATGTCCCCTCTAGTCTACTCTTTTCCAAATGTTTCAGGCAAAGAAAAACTTCTCAGCCCATTATGTAGCAATACTAAACACTTTTCCGTGCTCAAAGTGCTTTGTACACATCAGTGAAATCATCTTTGTAAAACCCTTTGAGGTAGAGAAGGGTTGATAGGAAAGGCAAAGAGGATCCTGAGATCAGAGAAGTTAATAAACCTGTCCAGGACTTGATGAAGTTTGCATCAGAGCCAAGATGAGAACTCCTGAATTCCTGGCTCCTCATCCTATGTTCAGACCAGTATAATATTCTAATTACTGTACCAGGCATGCCACCTGATTATGTGAGAGCCTTACAGGATTAAGAATAAACAGAAAGAATAGCATCTGTCATGTAAGGTTTCTCCTCCATTCCTGTCCCTCTGGGAGGCAGGAAGATATATGTCTGAAGGTTTAAAGCCAAGTGGCCTCTGGAACTTTCACAAACTCATAAGTTCCTGGAGCTAATAGCAATTGACTAAGAAGTGTAGTGAAGACAAGGCTTAAGCAACACAAAGCATATTGGCTTTGAAAGTATCACACATAAACTTGCTGCCATGTCCCATCGGAAGCCAGAGGAGCGAGCCGAGTGCTCTCGACAGCCAACGTTGCAGCAACGTTGTACTAGATGTGCTTTTATGTCTTATTTAAGATACTTACATGGGCCCCCATTCCTGCAGTATCTGAATACTTCACAACACCCTGATGGAGTAGAAAAGAGCTGTTAGCCCCATATTACAGATGGGGGAAATGAACCGTAAAAAACTGAAAGGCCAGATTTTTAAAGGTATTTTGGTACTTAGTGACATACATGGGTGCCCAGTGGGGTTTTCAAAAGAACCTAGTTTCTGTCTCCTATTGATGCCTAACTACCTTTAAAAATCTAGCCCTAAATATCTGGCCCAAAACCTCCCTGGGAAAAGTGTGCTTCTCTCACTACTAGACCATCCTTCATCTCTGAATTAGCTCCCTAATTCACTCATGCCAATGAATCTCGGCACTGCCATCCTTGAGCTGTCTGACTAGGACCACATAAGGCTGTTTCATGCTGACACTTGCTTCTTTCTTGCCTCACTGCTTCTGATGTGTTTACGTTTGAGTGGAACATGTTTAAGTGGGTCAAGCAAAAAGGTCATTTTCTAATGCAAAGTGCTGCATGTCCTTACTACATTAACCCACTGGGATTTTAATAATACATGAAGGGGGAAGAGTTCACTGCCTTCTGAAACACTTTTCAAATATTGATCGTGTCGGCAGATGGATCACTGGCCAGTCAAGATTCCTCTGGAAATATACACAGTGGAGCCAATGGAGCATTTCCCACTTAGACCAGCTGCGGATCAGACCAAGGATTGTGAAAGGCTTTTTCAGTGCATCTGAGCAGTGAGATATTAGGGCTAGATCCCCAGCTGGTATAAATCAGCTTAGAAGTCAGTGAGGCTACTTTGATTCACACCAGCTGTCTGTCCCGGCATGGTGGTGGTACTGACTGCGCCAGAGGTATACATGGTGATGGCACTTTACACAGGCCGCCAAAGGCAAATTCCAAGGGTGCATGCTTCACATGAACGTGTCCGTCTGTTGTTTTTTTTTCTTTTCGGTTAGTGGGGGATGAACTGAAGGGTTGGACTTTGGCTTCTGGCTCAGTAAGGAACCCAAAGTGATGCTAATCACACTCACTCTACAAGCCCAACACTTTCACGTTTAGGCTGCAGCATGTCAGGGGAAGTGTTTGAAATCCAACTGGAAAACATTGCTCCAGAGAAATTTTACTGACACAGCTGCATGGATGTAGGGCCAGATCCTCAGCTGATCTATATTATTATTAGGGTCAGTGGAACTATGCTGATTTACACCACCCAGTGCTCTGGCCCTGTGTTTATACAGAAGATATCCCTGGATATAAATCAGCTCAAACATGTCTCTCCAACAAATTTTCCTTTGTAATGTATGCAGTTTCTTTGGACCCTTCCATGCTAGTTTCAGGTCAAGGCTAGAAGCATTTGGTGCAGAGAGTCTATTCTCACACAAGGATTCCGCTCCTTTATAACATTTGTAGCCCAGCTTTTAAAATTCAAAACCCTCCAAATCTCAGACTCCAAAGCCTATTGAAATCGAGCACTTCACTCTATAGAGGGCATGGGTGATGCCACTGACTTCAGTGGCGCAGGATTCATGGGCTCAGATCTTTAGTCTTTTGAGGATCACCCATCACTAACTTGAACCCCACAAGGTGCTGGCTATACCTTATTCCAGTGTACCGGGCTACTTTTTACGCACATGGAAATTCTGAAGCAAAGCAGGAAAGAAAGGGCCAATGTCAGGCAGTTAAAAACAAACAAAAGAAAGTATTTCTTCAAACAATGCACAGTCAACTTGTGGAACTCCTTGCTAGAGGATGTTGTGAAGCCCAAGACTATAACACATTTCCAAAAACACCAGATAGGTTCATGTAGGATATGTATGTGATAAGGTGTGGTCACAGAAGACCCCTTTGGGTGCTTCCTGGTGTGCTAATAAAGCCACTGATACTTGCCTCCTTGCTCTCCGGGGCTTCTCACCACCCTGTCCTGCTGGGCTAGGTCTACTGGTCTTCCGCCAGCCAAGGCACAGGGCTGAGTTCACAGCCCCCTGAAGACCAATACAGACACTGAAACTCTTCAGGTCTGAGGAGAATGCAGTTTTGGGCACAGCTTCCCAAAACCCAACCCCCAAATGGGATCAGAACCCCAAATAAACCATTCAGGGCAAGCCCCCTTTAACAGTGAAAGGGGGATGCACACACTGATTGCCCTCTCAGGTAACAATTATTTACAGTGGGCTTGATAATAAATAAAAGTAATTTTATTAAGTACAAACAGTAGGATTTAAGTGGTTGGAAGTGAAAATAGGCAGAACAAAGTAAATTACAAATTTAAAATAACAGAAAACACATAGCTGGTTCTAACACCCAAAAGCTTATAGCAGACTTACCTGAAAACTGTTTTTATTTTAGCTAAACCTCCAAGCCAGGGAAGATCTTTTTCCCTTGGGGTCTCTAGTTCATTCTCTTGGGAGAGACTTGCCAGCCAAAGACAAAGATCTTGAAAACTTTGCATCTTAAATAGCCTTCATTTTAGGCTGGAATTCTTTGTATCACATTCTCCCCTTCCATGGAAAATTACCTAGTCAGACCCTACCAATTGGGGTGGTCACATGTCTTGCTAAGACCAACCACTGCTTAGACTAAAAGGACAAAGGGAGCCGTTTACAGGTGATTGGCTTTCACTTGCACCTTTAAAACCATAAACCATTCCCTACTCCATATTTCTAACATATTTACATACGAGAATGATACATACACCAAAATAAGATATCACAGGTCCAGCAGATTGTGACATTAAAATTGATAGGTTACATGAGGCATTTTGTCCAGCGTATCTTTGAACTATGCATATTTGCATCCATAAGTCAATGTCATAAACCATGGGGGGGAGGGGTCCCCCACAAGGTACATCAATTAGCCAGGATGTGCAACGACACAAAACCATTCTCTGAAGTGTCCTTAGCATCTCCTTGCCAGAAGGTGGGGAATGGCTGCACTAACCTGTGCTAGGGTTCGAGTGTAAAACCTCCACAGTAGCATCTGTGGGCACATCTAGACTCCGTTTTATTTTCGAAAGAGGATATTCAAATTCCACGGGAATTTGCATATCTTCTTCCGATTGCTTTTTCGAAAGTGTATCCTCTTTCGAAAATAAAACGTATTTTGTGTCCTTTGTCCCAAGCTTGAAATCCAAACTCAGGAAGGTGTCTGTCTAGCATTTAAAGCAGGGTGCTGGCGTGGGAGTGGAGAGCAGGACTCCTGGGTGATATTCCTTCCTTTGCCTTTCATTCTCTTGTGAAAGTCACTTGACCATCCCATGCCACAATTCCCCTGGTTAATGCATGTAAGCCCCACTGGGGCTCTGGGGAGCTCAACTAATTGCTGTCTGTGCAGTGCTCTGACACTCAGAAGGAGTGGGATAAAGCATTGTTATTGATTAGACATCACTCTCCCCTGCATGGCTCCATGCAGACCTCTCCATGGCTGCATGAAATGGCTGTTCACAGCATAACTCACAGCATCATGATTAGTTCATTCCATCCACAAATGCATCGTGGCAGTTGCAGTCTCATGGCAAAAGTTCACGCTTTGGCCATGTGCCCCATGGGGAGCAGCCTAGCTGTGATGCCCCTGTGGTCTTTCTGTGTCCAGACAGTTGTTTACAACGTAAGGTTGCCCATGGCTGCAGGCTGTTAGAGTTTATCCTTTAACCTTTACTCCCCAAATCCTTCCCAGACAGTCTCAGCATGGATTGTGCTGACAGAACATGTCTGCTTGGCACCACAGAAGAAATAGCCGTGTTGGCTGAAGCTGCAGAGACGTGACAATGGCTTTATAAGCCTTGCCAAGAGCTGGGATTTCCCTTTCCCAGATACCATGGTGATGGGCACAGTACAAATGCCTAAACCAGGGCAACTCAACATGCAGCCCACTGGCCACATGCAGCTCACGACCTGTTCATTTACGGCCCGTGGGTGGGAGTTAAAACAAAAAAGTAGGCAATATAATGGTCTTCTGTTGATATGTGTTTTAGTAGTTACGTTCCTGGAATGTCATTGCTCATTAAAAGTGCTGACATATGAGTGGAAATCGGGAAATATTGCATTTTATTAATATCAGCAGAACTGACTTAAATGGGGCCTGTGTGTTGTATAGTCTTCCCTCAATTTTTGTATTCATGCCCGTCAATGTGAAAGAAGCTACTTGCATATATATTTGCACATGTATGCAACCACACTTAAGTTGCGGCCCTCAGCATGTGCTGTGAGTATCATTGTGGCTCCCGGGGCTTCCAAAGTTGAGTAGCTCTGGCCTAGACCATCCATTCTGCAAGGCTGCCTAGTTGCATCTTTGGTGATTTTGGGCCTCTTTGGAGGCCCTAAAATCCCTCTCAGAGCTTTGATTCCACCTCTTCCCCAACTATTTTACGTCGTTTTATCGCATAAGGCCACTAATTCCTCCATATGATGCTTCCCTTAAGTGATGTTTCTTACTCGGTGCAAGGTATCACAATTGAGTGATGGCCTTTTGTGAACCCCTCCATCTATCCATCCCCACTCCCATCCCTCCACCCTCAGCTCCTTATGCAGTGCCCGTCAGTGTAACAGCCGATTGCCTGTCTCTGGCACTCTCTGCTGCTGTCAGTCCAATAGAACAGGAAATACGCTTACCACCTCTCCTGGCCATGCCATGCCCTTCACGCTAAGCATACAGGATACCAAGATCCCAAAATGTCTTTAGGGGGTAGTGCAACTTCCTGCTTGGAGGTTGTATTGTCCATGACCTCAAGACTGCACAGTGCAAAGGCAGGGCTATACAAGTGGACTTTACTAATGGGAAGTCTTATATTAGGGCCAGTTCTGACATTGCTGTCAAATCTGCAACTACAGGTGATGGGGCACCAGCCCACCAGCGATAGGCTGCAATGCCAACAGGACACTATATACTGCTAAGGCTCCTGTGACGCATGCTGTGGAGTGTAAGCAGCTGAAGGACAGATGTCTGATGGCGATAACAAGACCTGGAGAATTAGGGCCCTGAGACACCACAGAATAGCCTCTCCTCCCATTTCATATATAACCTCAACTAGCTTCCTGAACTCCTCGGCCCCAGTTCTGGGACGATTTCTTGGCATGAGATAGGAGCTTTCCAGGAAGTGGCACACTGAATTTCAGGTCTTATAATCAGTATTCCCTATAAGCTGAGCACTTGGGTGGCCACACAGGAGAGATTCAAATGCTGCCCAACTGACTAGCAGAGCACCCACAGCACAGACAGCTCACTGCATGTGTTTCTATTAGTGGTTCACATGCCTCAATGAACATAACAAAATTTATTCTGCACATAGATGGAGAAAAAATTAGAGGGAACACTGCTTATAATAATAACTTACAGGGTGCTTTCTGTTTGTAGATCTCACTGCACTCTGCAAAGGTGAGGGAGCATCGTTCTGCCTGTTTTCCGGACAGGAGTGGACGGCTCACTGAGGCACGTACGTGGAAAGAGACTATCCCCAATGTCACACAAACTAGCCAAAGTCGGGCCAACAGGATAAAGCAAAGGTCTCCACTCACACCCCTGAGTTCAGCTCGCTGCTTCACAGTTGCTGCTCCATGGGTGCCTTTGTTAAGATCCTTCCTAACTGTCAGGGTGGTTAAATGCTGGAATAAGTTGCCTAGGGAGGTTGTGGAATCTCCATCTCTGGAGATATTTAAGAACAGGTTAGGTAGACATCCATCAAGGTTGGTCTAGACCAGGGGTGAGTAATAATTTTTGGCCAGGGGCCAAACTCCGGAACTGCCCTGAAAGGATGCTTCTGGGCTTCCCCACCCACAGACCATGATTGGTCTGGGGGTGGGGGAGCCTCTTTGCCCCCCCTCCCACCAGGCACACTCCTGCCCTGGAAGCTTCCTTTGCCCTAATTGGCCTGGGAGCTGGGGAGCACACGAAGCCTCCTCCCACCCTGCGAGGGTCGCAGGGCCGGGGTAGAGCAAAGAAAGCTTCATGCAGCTCCCCTGTCCCCAGGCTCTGATTGGTCTGGAGGCTACGGTAGCGCCCGAAGCCTCCTCCCGCCCTAACCCCACCCTGCGAGGTGCACGCAGCACTTCAAAGCGCTACACACTCCTCGCAGGGAGCAACCCAATCAGGGTCTGGGGGGCAGGGGAACTGCGTGAAGCTTCCTTCGCCTTGCCCCCGCCCTGCACAAGGCCTGGGGGTGGGGGTGGGGGAGCGGCAGGGCCTCCACAGGCTGGATCAACCCACTTGGAGGGCCGAATCTGGCCCACGGATGCCCTTTTGCCCACCCCTGGTCTAGACGGTACTGGGTCCTGCCATGAAGGCAGGGGACTGGACTCGATGACCTCTCGAGGTCCCTTCCAGGTCTTGTGTTCTATGATTCTGTGACTGGTGTGAATCAGCCCTGTCTGTTTGTCCTGTGGGAGCTGAGCACATTTTTCTTGATGGTGTTCATTAGTGTCTGGTTTAACAGTCTCTGTTCACACATTATCAGTATTTTCATTTGGCCTGTTTATACTGTTATTGCAGCAATACCAATTCCAACAATTTTTTAGATGCAGTACCTATATTTAGGGCTGATACCCAGGGTATTGGTGAAAGTATCAGATTTCCTGCTGCTGGTTTTTGGTGTCTGTGTTTTAAAAGGTGCTTTTTAGGGTGCAGGGAATTTCCTAGCTATGGTCCCTGCTCTCACTGAAACCGTGGGAGTGTTTCCATTGATTACAATGTGTTCAGGAACTGGCTGTTAACAGACATACGTTTTCAGGGAGGACTTGCCCCTGATCCACTCACGAGCTGTTTGTTTACTTTGCCAGCTGGAAGCATACCCGCTTCTTTTTGCAAAATGTTGCAAAAGACGGGCACCACTTTCAGTGCAAGTAACCAGAGCTTTGCTGGGCCAAGCAAGAAATTCACCCCTCTGCACAGACCTGAAGATGTCAGTGGTGCAGAGCCTTTTGGAAAACACTTTGCACAGGGGTGAATTGCAGGCGATGTGCTGGGCCAATCTCAGGCCATTTAAGGAGAACTCTGTTTTAATGACAGGTGATCTGCAAAGGGGAAATGAAACAGTTCAGCCCAGATTTCTGTGCTGGATGATCCAACTAACCAGGCTATGGGTGGGGCATAAAAATAAATCTCAATAACCTTTTCAGAATCCTTTCTACTGCTCCTTTTTATGAAATTTCTCAGTGCCAGAACCAAACCAGGACCTCTCGAGTTTAGTGCAAGAGCCTCTACCATTTGAGCTAAAAGCCACCTGCTTCTCAGCTATGGCTGTAGAGCAAACTCATTATCTCTGTGTAAGTGGTCTCAGTGCCATTAGTTGGGATAGTGGACCACACCCAGCAGCAGGGTTTCCAGTAAGGTATATGCCTGCACAGGCATGCATCAAGAATTTCAGTCCCACCCACCTCCTCAGCAGAGCTGTGCAGCCGTGGCCCCAGCTGCTCCTGGGGGTGGGGATTTGTCGTGGGTGGATGCTCCGTCCCAGGAGCAGCTGGGCAGCCACCATACGGCACACGTTGTGGCTGCCAGAGCTGAAGCCTGGGCCACGGTACTGAAAATAGCACCACAGCCCCAGCCAGAGCCGCGGTGCTATTTTTAGTACCACGATCCCAGCCCCAGCCGCCATGCAGCCCCAGCCCGAGCTGCTCCTGCGGCTGGGTCACATAGCATTCGGCTGCCCCATGTGCCAGGACTGCAGCTAGGCTGTGGTGCTATTTTTAGTACTACAGTCCCCCAGCTGCCACATGACCCCAGCTACTCCTTGGGCAAGGCTGCTTGGCAGGAACTGGAACCGGACCGTGGTGCAGCTGCTCCTGGTCTGGGGCCGGGGTGCTGAAAATAGCACCATGGCCCTGGCACACAGGGCAGCCACCCGCCATTGGGCCCAGCCCCAGAATCAGGGAGCTAGAGGAGGTTGAAGGGTGCAGATGGCAGAAGGGAAGGGGAGAACTAAGGGGAAGGTGGGAGTGAGGCAAAGAAGGGGCGTGTGCTGAGAGGAAAGGAAGGGGCAAAGGCAGGAGAAGAAAGGGTCAGGGTGGAGGAAAGACAAATGCCAGGGGGCCAAGAGGGACAATGAGTGGGGAGGGGATGAGAAGGTATCAGTGGGGATGGGAGAGGGGGGGACAGAGTGATGCTGGGAGAGATGGAGAGGGACAATGGGGCCAAGTGGAAGGAAGAGGATAGGGGAGGAGTGGGTGCCAGGAGAAGAGGGGTTGAAAGGAGGGGTGGGCATGAGGAAGACAGTGGTTGGAGCAAGTCATGTGTGAGGGCGCAGAGGGGTGTGAGGAGAACTGGGGCAGAGGGTGGTGACGGGGTGGGCACCAGGGAAAAAGAGGACAAGGAGGGCAGGTGTGGGGAGGCAAGGGGCAGTGAGGGAAGGGGGAGGCACCAGAAGGGTGTAGGGAGTAAGGGGAGGTACAGGTTCCAGGGGTATTGTGGGGGTGAAGCAGAAGGGCAGACATGGGGAGGGACGGGCACCAGAGGGCAGAGGAGAGAGGCAGGGCAGGTGGGTAGAGGGAGGTGTTAAGAAGGGGGATGGGAAAAGGGGCTAGAGGAAGGGTAGGCGCAGGGGGGAACCACAGGTTCAAGTGTCAGAGAGGATGGGGAGAGGCTCAGGTTCCAGGAGAGCTGAGGGGAGTGAGAAAGGCAGGAGGCAGAACAGCAGAGGCGGGTGAAGGGTTGGGGGCAGCAGCAGGCACTAGGGGAGCAGATGGGGTGAGGGGAAGGTGGGAGACATGGCAACAAAGGGAGAGATTTATAACTTGGGTGTCACAGGGGCACTCATCCGAACAAGCGCACATGACCTCAATATTGGTGCACAAGACAAAACTCATTCTGCTCATGGATGGAAAATCTTAGAGGGAAGACTGCTCAGCAGGTGTGTGGATTACACATGTAGGTTTGCTGAAGAGATCCCAGAATGCAGCGTCACAAACATCTCCTTTACCATCCAGGAAAGTGGTGGCATTTGTGATGTTACATACCTTGTGTCAGTTCTTACCCTCAGAGCCAAGGTGCTGCCGTGACAGGATCACTGTCGTTGCCTTGCCTTGTTCCTCTCAGAGAGCCTCTATATCAGAACCGCAAGAAGGGCTAGCATATTGGCCCAAATGTAACATGGTTCCTTGGTCCATCCCCTGACGGGTTGAGTCAGCTTTCGCTTCTCCAGGTAGATTAACTGAGTTCCATAGAGACTCTCCGTGAGCATCTGTCAGATCAGAAACAGCGGTGTGGCTTTCCCTGAAGTGAGGTGGGACTGCAGGTGCCTAGTGCCACTGAAAATCAGGACACCAGATCCTGCCTGCTGTCAGTGTGTGTGACACATGCCTTGGTACTTTTCATATTGGAAGGGATGTCACTCTTGCCCTCTCTGCTGTGCAGTGTGGCTGCACCCCATTGGCACTATATCTGGCTATATTTTATACAGCCCTTTGAGCTGAAAGTTTCTCCACCAGCTCTTCTGACAGGCTCCTTTCTCCCTGGCAGGCCCACATGAAATGAGTCAGCAATAACATTAATAATTATCAAAACAAATACTAACCACTCCCTCCTTGGGGCTCCCCTGTGTGCTCCGTGTCTGTCTTGTTTACACAGCAAGTTCCTCAGAGCAGAGCTGTCTGTACTTCGCGTCTTGTGTGGGCATCAAGCTAATAGCCGCCTTCAGCAAATGACCATCACCCCCAATGTAAATGAGTGTAATTAGCTGGTTTCTGACCTCTGAGCCAGGGAACACAGTATTGCTCCTCCGCTCTAGTTATGCTGTTTGTGGAGGCTGCATCCAACTGGAACATGCTGTCTTTAATGACATGCCAGTGGCTGTGAGGGATATGTTTACGTGCATGTTCTGCTTTGCTGCACTGACCCATCAACTGTCAGTGCTCTCACAGAGCCACCAGAAGGGCTACATGCGAAAGCAGACAGAGCAGAGGCAGGCAAAGGCAGTGAAATGCAAACAGGTGGGTCTCAACTGTGGTTTTTCTGTACTTACTGTCTCTACTCCAGAAGCACCTACATGCCCCCACTCTTAGCACAACACCATTGCGACTAGGAATGAAAGTGAGTCTCTGTTGTGAAGAGCTGGCAGGCAGAGTGCTCTTGTGGATAGAGCATTGACCTGGGAGTCAAGAGACCCCCCCAAGTTTCATTCCCGCCACTGACCAATGTTCACTGTAATGTAAGCAGTATGTTTGTATGGCTCCTCAGGATTCTAGTGCCACCCAGTTGATGAGCAGAACACCCCTAGCTAGGTTTGTGTTTCTCCTGGTAGTGCACATGCCTACGTGTACACAAGAAAATTTGTTCTGCTCATGAATGGAAAAGCTTAGAGGGAACTTTGTTGTGTGACCTTGAATAGGTTACTTAGGGCTTGTCTACACTACAGAGCCTTTGCTAGTATACTTAGGCTGGCAAAGTCCCCTAGTGGAGATGTGGCGTATGCTAGCTAAAGGAGTTCTGTCAGTAGAGCTACTCTACCTCCCTGAAGGTCATTCACCATCCCAACAAAGATGCTCTTTTAGGGGTAGAATTGTGTTTACACTAGATATTTTGCTGGCTTGCAGAGGTGACACACGTGGGGTTATTTTCACCCCAACAGCTGGTCCAGGCAGGAAGCAGAATGGACCAATTATGTACAGTGTCCAGCTCAGTGGGGCCCTGTTCTTAGCTGGCTGTTACCATAAGCAGAAATAATAATCATAATTATTTAAATAGCCACAGGAAAGGAACTGAGGCAAAGACAGGTTAAGTGACTTGTCAAAGGTCACACAGGAAGTCTATAGCAAGGACAGAACTTTAGCATAGATCTTCCGAGTCCTCCCACAATGGCTCAATCCAAATGGCTCTCAAAGGATGGCTGTGCAAAGAAAACAGTGCCATCCTCTTATTTTCTTAGCAGTTCTGTCTTGGTATAATTTAATGCCTCACGTCTAGAGAAGGAGGCAAATCACTATTTCATCCAAGCTGAGACAGGCATGTGCTATGACAACAAAACAACACACAAGCCTTTTGCTGAAGATTAACGAGCCTCGAGAATTTTTCCGAGACTAAAATTCCTTCCCATGGAGCATGAACCATTCCCCCAGAAAGACTCTCACTGGTCCTAGTCTATTATACAGCAGTGTTCCTGTGAGAGAGCCTAAGAGGTGGATCATTCCTCGTGATTACGTACCTCCTTGTATTCCGTATTTCAAATTTATCCACAGCTTCCTGAATGATTGGTGCTGGTGCGGCCCTTTATCTGAATTAATGTGCTTACAATCAGGAACCATGCCTTTATCTGGGTTGCTTTAGAGAAGGAGGGGTCATGGAGGGTAGGGGCAGTGTGTGTTCTCTCTCTTAGTCCTCTCTTCCAGCTCTGTTTCCATCCATGTTTCTTTTCCTTTAACCTTTTGCGGCTCGTTTAGGCGCCTGAGAATCCCTTGAGGAGTGCTGACTGGAAAATGGCTTTCCTGTCTCATGAGAGCTTTCAAGATTTCGAATTTCTTTCTCTGTCCTAAATCAGGATGAAGAGTAAAAAAAAATCTCAATAATTTCTGTGAACTGGTAATCTGGGGGGAAAAATCAGACCGGGTCAATTGAAACTTTTCAATAATTTCAATTTGTTTCCATTTTTACCTTTTTTTTTTAATCACTTTTTTGGTACTATCAATTAGCTAACTTTTCGGAATGAAAAGCTATTTTGAATGGAACGTCCAAAAGGTTCATTTTAAAACTGTCATTTCAACAGCTTCAAAACTTTTTTTTCCAAAACACATTTGAACTGGGAGAGCAGGAGAGTTGTCAAAACTGATGCCTCCCAGTCAGGCCCACTGATGGGGAGGGGCAAAGGGAGCAGTTGCCCTTGGGTCTGGAGAGTCAAAAGGCCCTGGGGCTCCCAGCTTCCTGAGCTTCAGGCCTTTTAAATCACAGCCAGAGCACTATGCAGCGTGCTCCAGGTGGCTCTGAAGGCTGGCTGGGGCGGTGCGGGGCGGGGGGAGGACTGGCTGCCCTAGCCCCATCCCTTCTTCCTGAGGTCCAGCCCCTTCCAGCAAGTGCATCACCTCTGAATTCAGACAACTAAACTTCTGACAGATTTGGAGTGGGCTCCAGAGAAGTCTGAGATGGTGTAATTTACCCCTTCATCTAGTCTCTCAGGGTATGTCTACACTACAAAGTTAGTTCAAACTAACAGACGTTAGTTCGAACTAACTTTAATAGGTGCTACACTAGCGCTCCGCTAGTTCGAATTTGAATCGAACTAGCGGAGCGCTTAGTTCGAACTAGGTAAACCTCATTTTACGAGGACTAACGCCTAGTTCGAACTAGCTAGTTCGAACTAAGGGCTGTGTAGCCCTTTAGTTCGAACTAGTGGGAGGCTAGCCCTCCCCAGGTTTCCCTGGTGGCCACTCTGGCCAACACCAGGGAAACTCTATGCCCCCCTCCCGGCCCCGGACCCCTTAAAGGGGCACGGGCTGGCTACGGTGCCCGTGCCAGGTGCAAGCCTGCCAGCACCCAGCTAGCAGACCCTGCACCTGGCACGGCACAGAGCCACCCACCCGATGCCCCCCAGCCCACCCCCTCTTGCCGGGACCAGGCTGGCGGCTCCCGGGAGCTTGCCCTGGACCGCAAGAGGCGGGCACCTTCCTGGGCTAGTGCGGACATCGTGGACCTCGTCCACTATCTCCGCACTAGGCACAGGAAAGTGGCCGTCTAGGGCAGGAGAGCTGCCAGCCTGGCCACCCAGGAGCAGGTGTGCATGAAAATCAAGGGGGTCCACTGAGACCCCCGACCCTGAGCCCTGAGCTTACAATGGCCGTCCTGGGTCAGACCAAAGGTCCATCTAGCCCAGTAGCCTGTCTGCCGACAGCGGCCAACCCTAGGGACCCTGGAGGGGATGGACCTAAGACAGTGACCAAGCCATTTGTCTCGTGCCATCCCTCTCCAGCCTTCCACAAACTTTGGGCAGGGACACCACTCCTACCCCCTGGCTAAGACCACTCCATGGACCCAACCTCCATGACTTGATCTCACTTCCCTTTCAACTCTGTTCTAGTTGCATCCTTCCCAGCCTCCTGCAGCAAGGAGTTCCGCAGGTTAACTATTTGCTTTGTCAAGAACAACAACTTTCTCTTACTAGTTTCAAGCCTGATACCCATTCCTTTCCTTTGGTGTCCTCTAGTCCTTCTTTATGGGAACTCAGGAAGAACTTTTCTGAATGCACCCTCTCCACCCAACCCCTGCTTTTAGAGACCTCTATCCTGTCCCCCCTCCGTCTCCTCTTTTCTAAGCTGAACAGTCCCAGTCTCTGTAGCCTTTCTTCATCTGGGACCTGTTCCCAACCCCTGAACATGTTAGTTGCCCTCCCTTCTCCCAGCCTTTCTCTTCCCCTCTCCCACCTCCTTTTCCCAGTCTCCCCCAGTTTTTTTTCAATAAAGACAGTCAATGTTGGAAGAAACGTTATCTTTATTTTGTACATCAATAAGAAGCGGGGTTAGGGAAGGGTAAGTGGAAGGAGGTGAGGGAGGAATGGGGTACGAGCCCCCGATGGGGAGGACTGGGCTGGCTCTGCGGGCTTCTGGGGGTGGAAGCTCTCCTGCAGCCCCCCAATTGCCCCCTCTCCCCAGATGGCAGCCTGTGGCAAGTGCAGCCGGGCTGATGGCCGAGTGGTGTGATGTGCCCAGTGTGGGTACTCCGGGCACTCCAAGCCAGAACTTCTTTGCAAGCGGGGCACCCCTTAGAACTGTCTGTCCAGGGTGGGGGTCAGGACCCTTTAAGCGCAGCCCTCGGCTAGCCTGAGACAGCATCTCCACGCTCTAAGTCCTCCTCTGATGCCCTGCCGGCACTGCTTCCGGCCATCCTTAAGCCCTGTTCAGAATCCACTCAATGTGGACTTGCTAGTTCGAATTAGCAAAACGCTAATTCGAACTAGTTTTTAGTTCTAGACGCGTT
Organism: Pelodiscus sinensis; assembly: GCF_049634645.1. Lineage (NCBI taxonomy): Eukaryota > Metazoa > Chordata > Testudines > Trionychidae > Pelodiscus > Pelodiscus sinensis. The sequence continues at coordinate 316,460,429 of NC_134711.1, forward strand.
AGTTCGAATTAGCTTAGTTCGAATTAACTAATTCGAACTAAGTTAGTTCGAACTAGCGCTGTAGTGTAGACGTACCCTCAGTAAAGACTCTACACAAATATTAACTTTAACTCACTTCAGAATTAGCCCATTGAAATGCATCCAACTTAGGATGCTCCACAGTCAGCGTTCCAGTTAATCTGTTGCATCCTTTCTGACGGAGCCACCCATGTGGACTCAGCTGTATAATGTAACTGGGGACCCTACACTTTGGAAATCTGTGATGAGTGACAGCACTTCTCATGTCCATTCTTGCTCACAGCCACTGCTGCGGCAGCCATGCTTTAGGTATGCTAAATATCTTATTTTCCTTCAGGTTTCCTTCCTGGGCAGTTCAGACTAGAGAAATATGAAAGGTATCTCTGGATAAATTAAAACTTCCTATCTAGGACAGAGATAGAAGAGACCCTATGAGAGTCCAGCTTCCACGACCTGTACAGGGTCACCCACAGCAGTGTATTCTCCACTGGTTTGTCCAGACTGGCTTTAAATGACTCATATTCTAGTGCATCCACCACTTCCCTTTCACAGTGTAATAGATTTCACTTCCTAGTATTCAGCTTAGGTCCAGCTAGTCTTTGACAGTGGATAGAACCAGCTGTTTCAAAGGGAAGTACAAGAAATCCTGCAGCAGGCAGTTATGAAACAGTCTGTCTTCAGGGAAGCTTTCCTCCCAGTCCCAGTCCCCATCAGTAGTAGTTAATTTCAGAGAACATGTACCCTAAAAAGCATGTTATCACTAATGATTAAAGGATTTATCCAAAGTTCACTAAGGAGTCTAGGGGCATATCTTCACTATGGGCTGGATCGATGGGCAGTGATCGATCCAGCAGGGGTCGATTTATTGTGTCTAGTATAGTATAGACACGACAAATCTATCACCAGGCACTTTCCTGTCAGCACCAGTATTCCACCAAAATGAGAAGCACATAAGCAGAGTCATGATCCATTTGTTCTCCGTGCTTGATCTTCAACTAAGTTATGGACGATGCACCTTTCTTGAGGGTGTCAGATCCGTTGTTTCAGTGGGCTTCCATGGCTGCACAGTGGGCTGCTGTCCTTTAGTAACCTGGGGCCTGTGGAGGGAGGATGAATATAAGACCGAAAACTTTGACTTGATTCTGTATTTCACCAGGATCCTGTGCAGTGAGCAGCGCACTGTGGTGATGAGCTTCTCAGGAGGTGACATGCATTGTTCCGTACTAATGGGAGCATCATCAGGGTGATGAGCTTTATTCCTAGATAAAATGAATGCCAATAATCCAGCCGTCAGGATACAAATCCATGGATCACCATGGACAACCCACAGTCCAATATCGTATGGTACAGTCTTCTGCCCAGCTGTAGATGGAAGGGATTTTGTTTTGTTTGCAGTCATACTTATTTGGATAGTTAAGGGAAATTGGACCGTCCAGGAAGACCCCAAGACTTGATGACTGAGATGTCTGGAATTATGGACAGAGTCCTGGGCAGATACAAAATTTGTATCCACATCTGATCTCTGCTCTCCAAACATGGTCCATGGATATCCATAGATTTGCCAGGTGTTAATCATAGAAGCATAGGACTGGAAGAAACCTTGAGAGGTCCTCTATTCCAGTCCCCTGCACCCTAGAGAGGGCTATGTAATAACTAGATCCTTCCTGACAGGTGTTTGTCTAATCTGTTTTTAACCCTCCCCGCTACTCCCCTGTGTGGAGATTCACAACCTGCTTAGGCAATTTGTTCTGTCGCTTGACCACTCTGACAAGTTAGGAAAAGTTTCTTAATGTTCACCCCAAACCTGGTTTGCTGCAATTTAAGCTTATTGCTCTTTATTCTGAATCCATTTTCAGCCAGCTGCTCTTCCCCCAAATGCTGATGGCTCCCAGACACTAGGATAGATGGGACAGCAGGAATTGACTGCGTCAAATGCTGTAGAGAGATTCAGCAGCATGATTGCAGATGGATGTCCCTTGTCTGTGGATAAGAGACAGGCATCTATCACCAGTGTAATAAGTAATGCCTCTCTCACATGTCCTAGCCCGAAATCTGGCTGAGGCTGGGGAATCTAGGATATGGAGGATGTGTATAGGTGGTTGCAGCAAGTGGCGGCTTATTATGTATTGGCCAGACTGTTGGTGATTGAGGGATTGTGGGGGTAGTTTTGCTTTTGCAGAATGTAGAAGATTTACCCCGCATTGCTCATGTCCTTAACTCAATTCATTTTTGTTTTTCTTCATTTAAATAATTGCTCTGGGGTGGGGCTGGGCATGAAGGGTTTACTCCAGCCTTCTCTCATCACAGCAGCTCGGGGCCAGGTGAGAAGCACCTGTTCATGGCCGCTGCCGCTCCAATTGGCACTGCTGGGGAGGGGTCTATGTCCCCCGGCTGGGAGAGGTCCAGGTTCTCCTGCTCTCTGTGCTCCCCAGGAAGAGCAAGGAAGGTAGCAAACTCTTCACTTTCCCGTTGCTCTTTAACAGAGACGAACAGCCAGCAATGTTTCCATACAAATCAGGGGGGAGGGTCTTCAGCTTGCCCCACCCTCCCTAGAGGGCACTTGAGGGGTGGAAGTCTCAGGGGTGGGACAGTCCCAGCTTAGGGGGCTCCCCCAGACAGCCCTTTTACATTCCTGGTGATTCTATCTCTTTTCAGTATGGTTTTATGAGACGCAATCCCATTCCAGGCACAATCCATTTTCCTGGCAAAACCAAACCCTGACTTTGCTTTAAGTTATGAGAAAAAGAAGCTGTGTACCGAATTTGGTGTTCCTAGCGCTTACTGTTTAGGAGGAGTAATTGAACAGACAGACAGACAGACACACACACAAACTCTTTCAAATATATAGTAAATATTAAAGGAAAGTCTGCTTAAGGCATTATTATAGCAGAACAGATTCATTTCCCCTCTGACTGAACAATGGAACGATACGCCTTTGAATCACTTGTCACCCTTGCTCTCTGCACATTGGAGATGATCTGTTACAACTAAACAGACTGAAAGCAAACAAACACCACCTGCTGCTAGCAAAAGACGGGCTGGATTAAAAGGTTCTCTAGATGTGTAAACAGGTGTCGGCTGAGGACAAATTGTTCACATGTAGTTTGGAGAATTGTCTTTTAGCTTATGAGGGGCAGGGATGGCTGGCTCAGGTAACGAGCGATGATCTACAGTGTCCTTCAGCTCTGGCATAGCAGCTGGAATGCAGACTAAGGTAATAGAATAGTCAAATGACCACGTGAAATCTTAGCAGTTAGACAAGTATTCTATAGTCCCCAGTGGCAGGGCCGGCAGCCAGTGCAATTCAGTCTCCCTCCCAGGGAACCCCCCGTTACCCCACATGGCTGTCTCTGTATCAGGGGTGCCAGGCAGGAGCTGGTCCGTGAGGGAAGCCAGTTTAAAAACCAGCTTCCCTCATGGACTGGCTGCCTGATACAGAGGCAGCTGCGTGGGAGGGAAGGGCGGGGGAGGCTTCTGCAAAGCAGCTTCTGTCCATGGCAGCTCAGACCCCTCACAGACAGGGGCTGCTGCTGTGAAGAGAGGCAGCAGCATGTGGGGGAGGGGCAGTTGGCACCGCAGAGCCAGTGCTGGGGGGACTAGCTTTTAAGCCCCTCCTTCTCCTCCCCCTTGCTGCCTCTGATACAGAGGCAGCAAGGGGAGGATGCGAGTGGTCATCTAGATTAACCGATAAACCTAAGCTTATTGGTTAATCGTCTAGTCGACTACTCGTTGATATCCCTATCGCAGACCACGCTGGAAGTGCCTGAGAATTGCCATAGTCTGTTGTAGAAGGAGTTGGTAGCCATAGTGGGCTTATGTTCACGTGGTAATTGGGCACTGCTCAGAAAACCAAAGACCTAACTGGCATTATACTGACATTAACATCTGCATGGAATGACCATATCCACTGTCTCTTATCTCCTCTGAGTGAGGGTTAAGGGAAATCCGTGTGAAAGGAGTGATTCACAGTGGGACACATGGGCACTGCACTGTCTCTATGGGCATGTCTACACTAGGACATTATTTCAAAATAACTTGTATCGAAATAATAACTCCCAAAATAACAATTTTGAAATAAGTGTTTTTTCCTTCTGGAATGCAGGAGTTCTTACTTCAAAATAACTCCCCAGTGTAGACCAGGGTTAAAAGTCAAGGGCTTTTCCTTCCAGAGATGTTGGCTTTGCATCATTGATGAGCATTAGCAATGTTGTGATCCAACAGACTAAAAATATCCATGTGCAATGAGCCAGCTCAAGATCTATGCCTCATTTAAGCCTTAAAGGTATGGGACTTAATGGATCCCTCTGCTGCTCTTCTTCACAGGAGTGAATTTCGCCCAGGGTGAGCTATTGCGAGCAAGGCTTTGTTTTGCTAGGAATTCAGGGATCGCTCAAGTCACAGTGAGGTCTAAATGCAGGAAACCTGGCTATAATCAAAACTGTTGTTGTGGATGAAAAAACAATAATAGCCTTTGATAAAAGCTTCACTTTCATTGTCTAGAGTAGACCAAGGCACCGAGGCTGAGATAAAAAAAATATAAGAAACAAAAGCTGGCTGATAATGTAACAGAGCATTCAGATCCCTCTATGTGAGTCTTGGGGAAGTGTTTTCACACACAGAGGCCTGGCTTATAGAGCTGGAAGAACTGTGCAGTAATAATTGCACTCATTTCTATGAGACCCGGTGTGACAGTACATCATGACTCAGCCTCACCGCATCAGAATGCAGGACATCTGAAGGGGCTCTGCTGATCTGATCTTCCTGACTGGATTAGCATGAGCTTGACATTACTCTCTCTCGCTCGCTCGCTCTCCGGTATTTCATAGCCCCAACTTATAACTCTTGTCAATGGAAGAAGTGGGCTGTGCCCACGAAAGCTCATGATGCCATCCACATGTTTCGTTAGTCTATAAAGTGCTACCAGACCATTTGTTGTTTTTCAGTATTTCGGACGGACACTCTCTCTCTCTCTCCTCGTCCCCCTCCCCTTGGGTCATGTTACATTATTTACTATATTTGATACATCTTATGCCAGACAGTCTTTATCTCTCCTTGCCTAAGCCACACCATAGACCTTATCATGTAATGGCCTCCTTGTGTGTTAAGTTTAATAAGACGCAGGATGGTGCAGTGGTTAGGGCATTAGCTTGAGGTATGGGAAACACAAGTTAAATTCTGTAATTCTGTGCTCTGACATGAACTCCTGCACTAAATTCTCTCCTAGAGCCCACATCCTCACCGTCTCCTGCACCCCAACACTCTGCCCCAGCCTGGAGCCCCCTCCTGCACCCAAAATCCCTTCCAGAAAGAAACTAATATAACACCTGTGCTTCGGTAAGAAGGAGGCATGTTTTAAGACTAAAATGTAACCACAGAATGTCTTTATGCTAATTAAAAGGTAAGTTTAGTACAGCATTAAGAGCCTCATTAAATGCCATAATTGTGATCATTTTGTTTTAAACTAGGACAAAGACTTTATTCAGGGGGCTCACAAAATTTAATAGCCCCAGGTCCACAAGAGAGTTAATCTGGCCGTGGCCTTCTGTCTGGATGTTAGCCCCAAAATCATGGCATGTTAATGGGTGCTTAGGCCAATTCCATCCTGGTGCAACTAAGGATTGATTCTGCCCTTTAGTTTTTCCTTTATGTCTTTTCCTTGAGGATTGCTTCTAGATTGATTCCAGAGTTTATGCTGGAGCTTGGAAAAACACACAAAATCATCGCTGGTAAAGTGTGTAAATGACACAAAAATTGGAGGAGTGGAAAATAATGAAGAGGACAGGTCAGCAATACAGAATAACCTTGATCGCGTAGTAAAATGGGTTCAAGCAAACAGTATACATTTAAATACAGCTAAATGTAAAATCGTATGTTTAGGAGTAAAGCATCTGGGTCATACTGACAGGAAGGGGGACTGTGTCCTGGGAAGCACCGACTCTGAAAAAGATTTGGGGTAGTGGAGGATAATCAGCTGAACATAAACTTGCTGTGCAATGCTGTGGCCAAAAGAGCTAATATGATCAGGGATGCAGAGAGGGGAATTGTAGGTAGGAATTACCTCTGTATTTGGCACTGGTGCAACAACTGTTGGAATATTGTGTCTAATTATTTATTAGTTCCCATAATAGAAGAACTAGAGGACACCAAATGAAATTAATGGGTAGCAGGTTTAAAACTAATATAAGAAAGTTCTTCACACAGCGTGTAGTCAACCTGTGGAACTCCTTGCCAGAGGAGGCTGTGAAGGCTAGGACTATAACAGAGTTTAAAGAGAAGCTACATAATTTCATGGAGGTTAGGTCCATAAAAGGCTATTAGCCAGGGGATAGAAATGGTGTCCCTGGCCTCTGTTTGTCAGAGGCTGGAGAAGGATGGCAGGAGGAAAAATAGCTTGATCATTGTCTTCAGTCCACCCTCTCTGGGGCACCTGGTGCTGGCCACTGTCAGCAGACAGGCTACTGGGCTAAATGGAGCTTTGGTCTGGCCCAGTACGGCCATTCTTATGTTATGTTAATTCATAATTCAGTAACAATATTGATAAAGAAGGACAGAGAGACATGGATGATTAAAGGAATAGAAAACTTGCCTTCTAGTGACAGATTTATCTAATTCCTTTTTTAACCCAATTATGCTTCTGTCCTTCCCAATATCCCTTAACAAGGAATTCCACCAGCTGACTATGCATTGAATGAAGAAATACTTCCTTTTGTTTGTTTTAAACCTGCCGCCTGTTGATTTCATTGGGTGACCCATTCTTGTGGTATGTAGATGTAAATAAAACTTCCTTATTCATTTTCTCTGCACCAGTCATGATTTCACAGACCTCTTATCATATCCCCATGAGTCATCTCTTTTCCAAGCTGAACAGTCCCAGGTTTTGCTAATCTCTCTTTCTATGGAAGCTGTTTCATAGCCCTAATTATTTTTCTTTCCCTTCTTGGTACTTTTTCCATTTCTAATATATCTTTTTTGAGATACGGCAACCAGCACTGCACATATATCCTGGATTAATATAGTGGCCTTGTGATATTTTCTGTCTAATCTATCCCTTTCCTAATTGTTCCTAAAATTATCTTAGCTTTTTTTAAATGCTGCTGCATGCTGAGCAGATGTTTTCAGACAACTATCCACAATGACTCCAAAAGCTTTTATTTTTGAGTGGTAACAGCAAATTTAGACCCCATCGTTTGTATGTACATTTGGGGTTATGTTTTTCAATATGCATTTGTCAACATTGAATTTTCATCTGCCATTTTATTGCCCAGTCACTCAGTTTTGTCAGAGGCCTTTGGAACTCTTCACAGTCAGCTTTAAACTTAACTAGCTTGAGTAATTTTCTGTCATCTGCAAATATTGCCACACTTTTTCCAGACCATTTATGAATATGTTGACCAGCATTGGCCCAGTACAGATCTTTGTGGGACTCTGCTATTTATCTCTCTCCATTGTGAAAGCCTGCCACGTACTCCTACCCTTTATTTCCTGTCTTTTAACTAATTACTGATCCATAAGAGGACCTCTTCTCTTATCCTAAGACAGCTTTCTTTTCATAAGAGACTTCAGAGAGGGAACCTGTCAAAAGCTTTCTGAGAGTCCAAGTATTCACCAGATTCCCCCTTGTTTGTTGACAGCCTCAAAGGATTCTCATAGATTGGTGAAGCATGGTTTTCTTTTAAATCAAGATTGGATATTTTTCTAAAAGACTAGCACTAGGAATTATTTGGGGGGCAGTTCTCTGGTGTTGCTACACAGGAGGTCAGACTAGATGATCACAATGGTCCCTTCTGGCACTAGAATCTATAATTATTTCTATGATGCATAGTTCCAAATTGAGATCATAGCCCCAATATGCTAGATGCTGTACATGCTCTAAAGAGAGAAGACAAACAAAAGAATGGGAAGGACACCAGAAAAGCAAAGTGACATGCCCAAGGTCACACCACAGGTTAGTGGCAGAGACAGGGGTAGAATTTGGGTTTTCTGATTCTCATTCTAGTATCCTATCTACTAGATCACACTCATACTACCACTCAGACTGAACTGCTGTCTTCCTTGTGCTATGCCTGGATTAGTTGAGGAGGCAGCCCCCCTTACAAAGGCCAAGAGATGGTACCCCAGTTCACTCAGTACTTTGCTGTGTTCTTATACAGCTCCCTTGAATCAAAGAACTCAGCTACATAGAGGCTTGACTCAAATTATTAATGGCCCCACCATTAGCTAAGGTAAATGGATTTGGGATGTTAAATTTCAAGTAACTGACTAATCGAATAGTCGATGCAATTTGCATCAACTATTCGATTAGTCGATAGGGCACCTCCATCTCAAAGGCGAAAGTGTTGCAGGGAGCATGGAGCCAGCTGGGCAGTCTCCTGCTGGTCCCATGCTCCCCACAGTGTTTTAAAGCATCAGCACCGCATGGATCCTGGGGTCAGCTGGGGACCTTGGGCTCCACACGACGCTGCTGCTTTGAAACGCAGTGGGGAGTCCAGCATCAGACTCCACACGGCGTTTCAAAGCGGCAGTGCCACATGGAGCCCTGGGTCAATATGGGAGTTCCCAGCTGATCCCGGGCTCCATGTGGCACTTCCACTTTGAAAACGCCACATGCAGCTTGGGGACATCCCAGCTGGCCCCAGGCTGCACGTGGTATTTCAAAGTGACAGCACCACGTAGAGCCCAGGGTCTGGCCCCAGGCTCCACGCAGCACTGCTGCTTTGAAGTATACCCTCCCATCCCCACACCCACTCCCACTGCCTCTTTGTGATAGAGGCAGCAAGGGGAGGAAAGCGACTAGTCAACTCAACTATCTGATAAGCATTTGCTTATCAGATAGACGACTAGTCATTCACATCCCTAAAATGGATGTCATCCTAGTAAAGTCAATGGAGCTATGCTGATTTAAACCAGCTCAGGATCTGGCCCAGAAGCATGGTAAACTAAACACTGACAACAGACCTGTTACTAAATGGTATTCGGTCAGGAATATTTTCGCAAAGTGGTGCTGAAATGACCACAGTGAGAGTGAGAAAAAAGGCTTTGTCTTCAGTGAAATTCACCACTGTCTGCTTTTCTTGGGGTTCGTGTGCACAGCAGGGCATATGTTGAATTAAGCTACACAACTTCAGCTCTGTCAATTGCGTAGGTGAAGTCGAAATAGCTTAATTCGGCTTTTGGTGCTGTCTACACAGCAAGGAGCCAAAGGAAGAACACTCTTCCTTCAACTTCCCTTATTCCTCATAAAATGAGGGTTACAGGAATTGGAGTAAGAAGTCCTCCCGCTCGTCATTATTTCGAAGTAGTGGCTTGCAGTGTAGACATGCTCTTTGTTATTTTGGAATAATGTTATTTTGAAATAACGCTGCCATGTAGACATACCTTGGGTTCCCAAAGAATAATCCTGCCAGGATGGAGAAGTCAGTGCCAGATTGTGAAGGAACTGAGTGTAACCCAATAATGCATTGATGCTAATTCAGTGAATAATAGAAAAGTTTCCAGATCCTACAGCTTATACATCTAATACACACAGTCTATGCACAAAGTCACAATCCTCAGGCTGGCTTAGCCTGAATTCCTGTGTCAGTTTCGGAAAAGTTATGATAATATAGCGTGACTGAGACTAGTCTTGGTTGCTGAAACAACACAGACTGTCAGGCCTGTCACTGTCACACTGATTAATATTCCAATACAGAGCAACAAATGCAGCCAATGTCTTGCTCTCTAAAGCCCAATGAAATCTCTCTCAAAACTCCTATTCTCTTCCACAGTAAAGGCTCTAGTTCTCTACATCCACCCATATGAACAGTGGGGGAAACAGGTGAGGTTAGGCTAGGCAAGGAAAGGGAAACTAAATAGCCTACTGACCAGAATAACCTTCCCTCATTTCCTCCTCATAGAACTTGGAAAATCAAGCCCCTGCTTAGCAAGTCTCTTTCTTCTGAGTGTGAGCCCTTCCCTTTGGAACAATTTAGCACAGTCCTGCTTTTCTACATTCCCATAATTACAAACATTGGCAACCATATTTCAGCTATCCCTGCATTTAGTACAGACATTGGTGGTGTTGGGTCACAAATACATTGATTACAATGAGCAAAATGCCACTTCTTCTTGCTGAATATCTAACAAATCTAAGCAAAGCAGGAGCAAGTTGTATTTACATAGCCACACCCAGAGTTTCTCTCCCACTCCAGCTACCTGCCATGGAAGCATTCCTTCAGATTCTGCTTACACCTGTGCTCTCCACTAACCTAGTGCCTCTTCCCTCTCATGTCTCAGACTCAACTCCCCTCCCCCACCACCCAGTCAGGCTGCTCAGAATCCCTTTAGACATGTCGAGGCTCTTCCAGCACATCAGTGGAGTGTGAATTCCTCTGACAGGGGAAATGCAGTTAGTTCTCTCTGCCAAGCTGCTAGGTCAAAGGCTGAGGGCTGAATGTGTTTAATGGTGTGTTAGTCCAGTCATATGAAGGGATTTGTCATGGACACAGCATGAAAACATGGAGGAGGATTTTAGAGGCTGGGGCAGAGGAGACTCATGCATACCCAAAGCCATTTATGCACACATTAATGACAGAGCTGGGGGCCAGCAGGCATGGTGAAAGAAGAAGGGATTTGGAGCCCCATTTCTTTCATCATCATCTCCTCAGGTAGACCTGGAAACATAGGGCCTGATTCTCTTCTCTCCTATGTTGGGTTTTCCCACTGGTATCACCTATTGATGTCAGTGGAGTTGGTCCTGATTTTGCACTGGTATAAGTAAGATCAGAATCCAGTCCATGGCATCAAGAGGTAAGAAATGACTGTACTAAGCCATCTGGCCCATCGCCCTGCCATTTCCCCATGGGCTATCTTATACCTCCTTTTATAGGATTCGTTACACACTGACAGTGGGGTATGAGACACTAAACTCAGAGGGTCTTCAGACACACACCCGCAAGGTTGTTTCCAAATGGCAGCTCTTTGATATCGTTGGAAGCCGTGCTTGCTGGAAAGTGGTAGACCAGGTGTTGAAGTGCAGGTGATGAAGCCAAAGGTGCTAATTAAATGTCTGCTCCTGCAGCCCTTCTTGATGTGCCCAGCTCTGCTGATGGCACTGGGGTTGCTCACGTAACTGACCCAGTATGGTCTGACAAGGGTGTTTGAACCCACTACCTTCAGAGTGAAAAGCATGACTCACTATTCAATGCTTAGCTGAATAGTCAGCCATTGCAATCCTTTGCCACTTGGTCCATTCCTTTGGGAGGGCAAGGGCTTGATGAGCTGAGAATCCAACATCAGAACAGGCTAGCTGCACCCATTTAATGGGATGTGTGTGTCTGCCTCTGAGCTGCTTCCACTCCAGAACTCAGTGCTGCCCAGACAGTTTCATGCTGCCCCCCCTCCCAGCCTGTAGAGCTGCCCAGAGCACACCACATGGCACTCCGGCGGAGATTTAAAGGGCCTGGGTCTCTGGGCACCACCACTGCTGCTGTAGCACCCTCGGCCCTTTAAAATTACCAGGCCCCAAAGCATCTGCCCCTTTGCCCCTTCCCTCAATGGCAGGCCTGCATGGACCTGTTCCCCGTCAAGCCAGTCCGTTGGGGGCAATCCTTCTGATGTAGCTGGGGCTCCAGACCCACCAGCAGAACATAAGCAAACACCTTCCCTAGAGCAGACAACCAGGAGATCAGCCTGTCTGTCTTACATTTGCTATGCAGTCCTTTGCCCTTATAGAGTGCGGTCGCAATACGTTCCCTCCAGGCAGATGGTGAGGTTCCAGCGCTCCACAGCAGCTAAGGTTGCCAGGTGTCCAGTTTTGAACCGGACAGTCCAGTATTTGAGTTTTTTTCTGTTCAGGAAACAAATTGAGAAAATATAAATGTATTTTCTAAATAATATGTGTTGTAGATTGTGATGTCATGTCCAGTGTGTCCGGTATTTTTGTTGAAACCATCTGGCAACCCAATCCACGGCAGGCAAAAGATGGCCAGCATTGATTCCCCTCGCACTGATTTTGATTTGGGGAGGATTATCCCTGAGTCCCTGCATTGCTTGCTGCAACAGAATCATACAGCGCTTTTGTGCACTAGCCACAAAGGAGCAAAGGCCCACACTGGAGTAGTGGAGTTACATCCCAGTGGTAAGAGCAGGATACTCCAGCTCTGAATGCAGCGAAGGCCATGCTAGCAATTCTAGTGATCACATGTGTGGGTGAAGTCCGTGCCTGGGTCAGGCAAACCCATTCATCTAACCACGGTCTGCCCCCTGAGCAGAGCACACTCTCTTCTTTCTGATTAAATTTGTTTCCCGGTAATGGCCATAGCCAGGGCCCTCTTATCAGCCATTGCCGTGACTGAGTAATGAAGACGTCAGTGAATTCCTCACTGCCTCGCCAGTAAAAGGCAGTTTGAATGCCCTTGCTTAGATGGTATCAGCATGTTTTTTGCTGCAGTGTCCCCCTTCAGGTCAACTAGGACCCGGGCAGAGAAGGTGATGTACTATGCTGCATGTGCCAGGACAAGCTATTACCTACCTCCCATTCAGAGTGGAAAGCATACGCTTGTATTAACCCTTCCATCCCCAAGGATAGGGCATGATCCAGGTGGCTCCTTTTGTCGCCTTCGCCTAACCACAAGCACTCTGATTCTCTCCTAAACTGCTGATCCACGAGACGCAGTCTCTGCAAGCTTTCATTCCTGGGCTGCTGTTTCCTTCCTCAGTCTCCAAGGCATCTGCTTCTGGCACCCACTTCTTCACAGATGTCTTCCTCCAGGGTACAACTTCCCTGTCACACAGTTCATGACCTGATGGTCTGGTTGGTAACACATCACATGGGGAGCACACCAAGAAGGTCCTTGGCAGAGAGGAAGCAAGACTCTTGATGCCGTCTACTTACTGACTGCCAGAAATTCTCCTCCATCACTCAGTCAGGCATGCCCCGTACATAAAGCCATGCAAATCTGTGGGTATCCGCTTTAGATCCATGGGTATCCGCATCCACAGATGTCAATGCAGATCTCCACGGCTCAATTTTGCAGATGCCGATACAAATTTTGTATCTTCACATAGCCGTCTATCTATATAAATCTTTTGCTGTCTGTGGCTAAAGCATCTCCCCCTCTCCCCCCCCCCCCCCCCCCCACCAGCCAAGTGCACTAGGCTCAAAAAACAAAGGCATGTCCCTGGTTTCCACTCATGACAGATCTGGCCTCAAACCCTTCAAATAGCCAATTTCCAAATATCATCCCTCTGGAAATTGGCCAGTTTTCTGAGGAATAACATGTCCTTTATCAAGAGTCTCAGAGGAGTAGCTGGGTTAGTCTGTAACTTTAAAAACAACGAGTAGTCCTTGGTACTGTAGAGACTAACACATGTATATAGTATGAGATTTCGTGGGCAAAGAGGGTCAGTAGAATCTTCTTATAAAAGGCACAGATGGATCTTTGTGTAATAATTAAGTAATCATCCTGATTTTCAGAAGCCGAGACAAATACGTTGTACTGGGAAGTCTTTGTTATTTTTATTTGTTTCATGAATTGCCTTAAAAAGAAGTACAGTATAAGGAATCAAAATATTTAAGTGATCCAAAAGTCAGTAATCAGACATCATTTAGTGGAGAACATGCCTGCCAGGAACAAAGGACCATACAGTGGAAGTTTATGCCACACAAACAACATTTTATAGCTGTTAAGATACTGGTCCTTCCTCATAATTAAAAAAAACCTATTGAACAAATTTAACCCTTGGAGGTGAAAGGAGAGCCTTTTTTAGGGTTTGGCCCAGTGTGTTGAGCAGGTAATTTATCCAGTTGTTTCATGTGGCTGGAGGTTAGCATTGTTCTGATGTTAGCTACCTTAGTTTTTCTTTGAGCAGCCCAACTCCATAGTGTGCCAAACCTAGGAATCATAACCAAAGTCCTATACAAGAGCCAGTTTCCAAACACCATCCATCTGGAAACTGGACAGTTTTCTGAGGAATATGTCCTTTATCAAGAGTCTCAGAGGGGTAGCACCAACAGCAATTGGTCCCCTAAAAGATATTCCCTCACCTACGAGGTCTCTCTAATATCCTGGGATTGACATGGTAAAAACAACCCTGCAATGAACAGATCTGTAAGAAAGCAAATAAGATTCACATGCAGCAGCATGTTCTCTTTGTACAAGTAGACACCAAGTCTTACCAACAACTTGAGGTTTTGTTCAAATTGACTACATGGGACTTTGGATGGACTTGCCCATTGAGAACATACAGAATGAAGAACTGGAGAAGTTGTAATGGGTTTTATGTTGGTGATGAGGGCTGCCGTATCTCATGCTACTTGATGTTTTTCTTAAAGCCTCGGTTCCTGGAGTCAGAGGACTATGTGAGATGCTTAGCTTTCTTCTTCTCTGTCTTCTTTCTTAATGTAAGTTTCTAGCCCTCATGATTATGGAGAGAAGCCTGAAAATGTGAATCCCGAAGGGCCAGAAAACAGAAGACAAATAACAAGAACCCCAGATATATTGTTTTAAAAAAATCTTTAAAAACAGACGGTCATGGGGGGTTTTTGGGGGGGGGAGGGGAGGGAGGAGGACTCATGATTTTTGAATTCGTAACTTAGGTACTAGCTTTTTGGTTCCTTGGTAGGGGGACGCTTGACTCCTGCTCTGCCCTGCCCCCTTTCTACCTCTTCCGCCAAACCTCCACCCTACCTCTTCCTGCCCCTGCCACATCTTTCCCCTGCCTCTTCCTGCCCCTGTTCCTCCTGCTTCCCCCTCCAGCTTGCCACAGAACAGCTGATCATGGCAGGCAGGAGGAGTCTGAGAGGGAGGGGGAAGCATTGGTCAACAAGGCCACTGGCAGGTGGGAGGCACTAAGGGGGCAGAGGGAGGTGCTGATGGGGAGGCTCCCAGTTGGTGCTCAGCACCCACCATTTTTTCCCATTGGAGCACCCATGGAGTCAGCACTTATGATACTTAAGGTACAACAGGATCTTGGTCTCAGCTCTGCTGCAGGAACCTTGCCTTCCTCTTCTTCTGTTTTCCATGGACAACATGGGGATAATAATCCTCCGGTATATTGGTGTAAGACCTTAGTGCTAAGTATTCACACACAGAGGCTACCAGTGTGTTCTCTTCATGGAGCTCGGCTAAAGGGGTGTGTGTCTGTAAGTATAGAAAGCTGGTGTGCAGTCTTATAGAACCACAGGCATCGGAGATAGAAAATTATTTTGTTCTAGGATGGTTTCAGACACAGGCATGCACCCAAACACACATCATATATTTAGTTTCTCTAATATAGTAATGGCTAAGAAAAGGTTGTGATTGTTTCCCAAGTTGAACTGAAATCTAAAAGCCAGCCCGGTGAGTTGTATTGGTGTAAGGTTGTCCTGTGTGTGGTTTCCAGGATTCGACAACCAGTTTGAGAATTAGTGTCAAACTAATTAGGTTACAAATATTGGAGAAGCAAACAAAGGCTATTTATAAATCTTTATAAGAAGAGAAGTGAAAATATGATTGTTCAGGGAAATGACTGCAGAGGTTTCTCTTTCTTAGTTAGGTCACTGAATTGTCACAGAGCTAGTCTAAATACTAGAACAGTTCTTCCAGAATGCACTACAGTAGTGACCAGAATGACGTGGACACAATAAGTATTGTTCTGAGATGTATAGTATGTATGTGCACTACTATCCTCTACTGAATGTTTTCTACATTTTCAAATATATTGATTTCAATTGCAACACAGAATACGAAGTGTATAGTGTCACTTTATTTTATTAAAATATTTGCATTGTAAAAAACAAAAAACGTATTTTTCAGTTCATCTCATACTATAGTACAACCCCTTTATCATGAAAGTTGAACTTACAAATATAGAATTGAATAGAAAAAACATGCATTCAAAAATAAAATAAGTAAAACTTTAGAGTTTATAAGTCTATTCAGTCCTATTTCTTGTTCAGTCAATCACTCAGACAAACAAATTTGGTTATAATTTGCAGGGGATAGTGCTGCCTCCTTGTTGCCAGATGCTCTGAAGAGTCATATGTCCCTTCATGCTTCAACCACTATTCCAGAAGACCTGAATCTATGCTGATGATGGGTTCTGCTTGATAACGATCCAGACCAGCATAGACTGATGCATGTTCATTTTCATCATCTGAGTCAGATTCCACCAGCAGAAGATTGATTTTCTTTTTTGATGGATTGGTTTCTGTAGTTTCCCCATCAGAGGCTATGTCTAGACTACATGGAAGATTTGAAAGAGGATATGCAAATTCCCATGGAATTTGCATATCTTTTTCCGATCTCACTTTCGAAAACAGAGCTTTCAAAAGTGAAAATAGTCTAGATGCAGTTTTTTGGCAAAAAAAACTCCTTTTTTGAGGAAAAGTGGCCTTTCGAAAAAGGGGGGGGTTTCGAAAAAAACGTGTCTAGACTACTTTCCCAAACGCTCGGCTTTCAAAGGTGAGATCGGAAGAAGACATTCAAATTCCCGCTGAAATTGCATATCTTCTTTCGAATCTTCCGCTTAGTCTAGACGAGCCCAGAGCATGTCTCTTTTAACATTTCTGAAAGTGTGCTCCACGCCTCATCCCTTTTAGATTTTTGATGGCACTTTAAGAATTTGATCCTTAGGTCGAGCACTGAAGTTATCTTTAGAAATCCCTCATTGGCACCTCCTTCTCATTTTGTCAAATCTTCTATGAAAGCATTCTTAAAACAAACATGTGCTGAGTTATCATTCAAGACTGCTGTAACATTAAATATATGGTGGAATGTGGGTAAAACAGAGCAGGAGACATACAATTCTCCATCCAGGAGTTCAGTTACAAATTTAATGAATGCATTATTTTTTAAAGAGAATCGTCAGCATGGAAACATGTCCTTTGGAATGGTGACCAAAGCATGAAGAGGCATACAAATAGTTAGCACATCTGGCACATAAATACCTTACAGTGCCAGCTGCAAGTGCCATATGAATGCCAGTTCTCACTTTCTGGTGACATTGTAAATAGGAAGCAGGAAGCATTATCTCCCATAAATGTCAACAAATTCATTTGTCTTAGCAATTGGCAGAACAAGATCTAGGACTAAGTAGAGTTGTAGAATCTAAGGCAGGGCTACTCAACATGCAGCCCCCATTTGTTTGCACCCCGTGGTGCAGTTTGGGTTCACATGGGTCTCAACACACGGCCCATGGGTGGGATCCTTTGAACATGGCCTCCACTGGAAACACGTTCCATAACAGAGAGTTAATAGAATGGTCTTCTGTTGATATGCATTTTAATAGTTAAATTCCTGGACTGTCATTGTTCATTAAAAGTGCTGTTATATGGGTGGAAATCAGGTAAATATTGCATTTTATTAATATCAGCAGGACAGACTTAAATGGGGCCTGCGTGTTGTGTAGTCTTGCCTTAATTTTTGTATTAATGCATGAAAGAAGCTATTTGCATATTTTTGCATATATATTTGCATGTATATGCAACCACACAAGTTGTGGCCCTCGGCATGTGCTGTGAGTATCACTGCAACCCTTGGGGCTTCCAAAGTTGAGTAGCCTTGTTCTGAAATTTTACACTGTTTTATTTTTGAGTACAGTTATGTAACAGAAAAAAATCTACATATGTACAGTTTCACAGTAAAGGGATGGTATGAGGTGAATTGAAAAATACTATTTATTTCATGTATAATTTTTACAGTGCATATACTTGTAATAAAAATCTT
The DNA here is from genome assembly GCF_049634645.1 of Pelodiscus sinensis. NCBI lineage: Eukaryota > Metazoa > Chordata > Testudines > Trionychidae > Pelodiscus > Pelodiscus sinensis. Next base: position 316,478,131 of record NC_134711.1, read on the forward strand.
ATAAAGTGAACACTGTACGCTTTGTATTCTATATTGTAATTGAAATCAATAGTGAAAATATAGAAAAACATCCTCAGATATTTAATAAATTTCAGTTGGTATTCTATTGTTTAACTGTGCAACTAATTACAATTAATTTTTTAATCACAATTTTTGTGTTAATCTCATGAGTTAAAGCAATTAATTGACAGCACTATTATTAATTGTATCTGCTGTACACTAATTATTCATGATGCATTACCAACAAAAACAAGACTTGAATTGGCCTTGTTTTCTTCCACAGCCTGAATTGTTTCCAATATAAGTAACATGGACACAACTTTCTTGTGCGCAGCCAAGCCCAGATAGGATGCCAGCGGCGGGGAGAGGATTGATAAATGAAAGCTGAAGTAATTCAAGTGTGAAGTATTATTTATTATGAATACACCGTCATGTTGGTTTGTGGCCACAGTCCTTTTGCTGGGATAGCACAAAAACTGCCAAAACAAATACCACTCTAGACTGGTTTTAAGTGTCCCGCTCCTGTTTTCTTATGATGATGTACCAATTCAGCCCTGGCATTATTTAGATACCAACATGATTAGGTTCCTCTGCTATTCTAAGACAGACAGAATATATACAGCCTAGTGCCTGCTCTCCAATTAAAACTTTTTCTTCCTTTCTTTTATTCTTGATTTTGCCGGCTGCAAGTACAGCCGGTCCCCGACTTACAAACGAATTATGTACCAAACACTAGGTCGTAATTCGATCTGTTTGTAAGTCTGATTACATTCACTTACATACGACCACGCTGTTCGTAAGTGCGGATTTCATTCATAACTCGGGTTCCGGCTGTATAGGAGGTTGGTCGTAAATACGAGCCGTTGTAAGTCAATGCGTTCGTAACTCAGGGACTGGCTGTAGTTGGGTTAGATCAGTAGCAGCCAAGTTGCAGAGAATTTTACTATGCAGACTACAGACACCCTCATTATTAATATGGCCATGTAGCCTACTACAGGTCCCAGCAAATGATGTGCCATCTCAATAGGTCACTCAGATCAGAAGTATTGCAGTATCAGGGCTGTAGTTTCCATTCCTGTATTAAAGATGACAGTGGCTACAGTATCCCCCATGTTATGGAAATTAGATTCAACCTTTGGGCTCTTGGCAAGCCATCAAAATAGCCTGTAGTTGGATACTTTCTGAGTACCAGGGGTCAAATTTATTTGAAATCTTCAGAGCCAGATTCTGCCACCCATTACTCATGGTAATTAATACTTTGCTTCAGACCCTGGGCTAGGCCCTTGGTGCTAGAGGACATGAGGTTAGTCATGGCTGATTCCAAGCATTCAAAAATCATGAGACTGGCTTCAAATCATGAGGATTTTTTTTTGAATAATACCTGTGGGATTCTTTTTACTTGACATAAAGGCTCATGTTTTCAAGCTTTTCTCCAACATCGTGAGGGTTAGAAATTAACTTTAAAAAAAAAAGGAGAACTGAGATTACCATGATTCCAGGAGCTCAGGCTTTAAAAACAACCATCAAATATCAGAAGGCAGCAGTGGGACTGTACAGAATGCATGTGGTTGTGGGTTTTTTCACGTGTGTGCCTATGTTTTTTGTTTTAGCCTGCTAAACAAAATATTTTGGGTGAATTTGTGTTCATTGCCTGTGGTTTTTATAGATAAAACTGACATTTATTCAACAAAAAAGCATGTGAACCTCAGGCACAAAATGAAAACAGTTCTACTTAGCTTGGCAGATGATCAGCAAGCTATCTGCAATAAACCGTTTATCAACCAATGCAGCTTTGTAAATTCAATGCAAGCTTGACACCAAGTTTATCTTGCACAAACAGATTTGTTCTCCTTCATGCATGTGTGATGTAAATGGTTTTAATGCAACTGTTTGAAGAGGAAAGGATAGATTGTCAGATGGTGTAAACTAACAGAGCTGCAATAAAATCAAGGGAGCTGCATCAATTTACACCAGTCAAGAATCTAGCCCAGCATTTTCCTTCATGCATAGATAGTTCCAGAGACAGGTGTCATATGTGTTCCTCCAGGGGAAGTTCACACTCAGAAAGACTTAATAAGGATTTGTTACAGAACAGTATTCACAACTGGTTATGTTTCTGAAGCAACTAAGGAGGCCTGATCCCCAAACTAAGAGCATGGATCCAAACATCCTTGAACATTAGGGATGTTCCAACTTAGAGCCTGGATTCTAACCTGCACCACAATCCACGCAGTGTAATCCTGGGGGTTGGGAGACCATCAGGGAGATGCTTATGGTTCCCTGATTCTCTGGTACAAATCATACTTGCCCCAGGCTGGGTTACAGCAGCCTATGACCTACTCTAAGTTTCGTCAGCTGTCAGAGGTATAGCTGGGGTCCTAGTCTAATTACACCCAGGCCCCTCCACAATACACCTATAAATAGAAGCTGGCTCAGAGCTCCCCCACCCCCCATGCAATGAAAGTTCTCAGCTGTCCAGATCCAGCCAGAGCAGCACAAAAGGGTCAGAGCAGAGGAGAGAAGCCTGACTGAGCTCTGAACTCCACAGATGGACCGTCTCTCTGTAATGAACCAAACCAAATCTTTTCCATCTACCCTGGATCTTTAGGCAAGGCAGGAGACTGGACTCGATGACCTCTCGAGGTCCCTTCCAGTCCTAGTATTCTATGATTCTATGATCTTTGTACGTGTATGCCAGTGTTTTTCAACCAGTGGTACAAGTATTCTGAGGGGTACTCGAGAGAAGTCTGGGGGGTATGTCAACACAACTGAAATTTGGAGAAAACTGAATTTTTATTTTAAGTTTTACAGTGTTTTATTATTTTTGTATTTTTTACACCCAAAAATTTCATCGCCTGCCTGGTTTCGATTAAGTTGTTTAAACAAATGTGTTGCAATGGTAGAAAAAAAAATTGTGTGTCTGAAAACTAGGTACTGGGGGTACTTGAAATTTTTTATTTTTATTTTTTGAAAAAGCAGTACTTTATAAAAAAAAAAAAAGGTTGAGAAACACTGGTATATGCAACCACACTTAAGTTGCAGCCCTCAGCATGTGCTGTGAGTATCATTGTGGCACCTGGGGTTTCCAATGTTGACTAGCTCTGAACTAGAGGATCACAATGGTTGTTCCCACCTGGCTTTAAATTTCTATTTATTTTGTATGTTCAAAAGGACATGCAAACAAGGGCAACGCCACCTTCCCAGAACTCTTGTAAGATGGATAAATCAAGATTATTATTCCCCTCTCACAGAAGGGGGAAACTGAGGCATGGAGAGGTTAGGCGGCCTGCCCAAGACCACAGAGGGAAAGTGTCACAATCAGGATTTGGATTTCGGAGTTTCCAACCTGGGCTGCAGCCACAAGACCACACTGTTTCTCATGGGATTTATTTAGGTGGGATGAGCACCCAGTGCTTAGGATCTCTGCAGAAACCTTACAGGGTCTGGAAGCAGGTGAGCTCTTGCTGAGCTGGGGCACTTCTGAACCACACCCGCAGGAAGGCTATTGTTTTAGAGCCACAATTTAGCTAGAAAGTGTGAAATGTTAGTGATCCTGTTAGGCAGTCCCCAAGCCCAAGCGGCACACCTGTCTCTTCCGAGCCTGTTTCACAGAACGGTGTCAGAGCTAACATGACAGCCCAGTTTGGTTTAGGGTTTTAAAAATTCCAGCTCAACTCACAGATTAAACCCCGCTCTCTGCCTCCAGCAGCCAGGCCAACGTGCATTCTGTGAACACATGTGTTTCTTGGCAAAAGGCAGATGATCTGAAAACCAGCCCTTCTATTGTGTCTCACTCAGCCAGCACTTTTCTACACCAAAAACAGGTGTTTGCTTTGGGGAGGAACATATCAGAAGCAGCGAAATGTTCACTGTGCGAGCCATTCGGGGGGGTCCTGAGTCACATTTATTTTCCAGTTTGCCTAAGGCATCACAAACCCCCAGAGGCTGTGCACGGGGGTAACCTTGACAGGGATAGTTCTGAATAGCAGAGCCTGATGGCCACAGGCAAGCCGTGCTTTTGAGAACCAATAATGTTTTATTTGCTACAGAATTTGATCCGTTTCAGGGAACAGAAGATTTTGAAAACAAGTGAAGCTTGGATTCTCCACAGATCTTCCTGGCATGAGTCCTGATATTAAAAAACAGCAGCTTTACGTTGGCTTTGTTTACCCCTCAAATACTGGCATTTAAACATGCTTGAGAAAGGCAGCTCTCTGACACATAGTCTGCTACTGTAAAACCTCGACAGACAGACCGCCTCTCAGGGATGTCTAAGAAAAGCATCCTCTCTGAAGCATTGTGTCCAAAGGGTAGGCAGTGCTTTTGCATTGCTGAAATGCATTCCATTGTGATTATTGCTGCTAATGTCTTTCCACAGATCAGAAGGCACTGAGAATATGGGTGAGAGTGCAGCTCGTGTTGTCACACTCTAGATAGCTGTAGCTCAGCTAGTTTGGGCAGCAGAGCAGTGAAGCCCTGGCAGCATGGACTTCAATGCAAGCTAGTGCCCAGATATCTACCTAGGGTTCTGGGCAGGCTTATCCATGAGTGGCCAACAGCCTGTGATTGCAGTGTAGATGTAGCCAGAGAGACACAAAACGTTCAGGTCATGGGACACTCAGCTGAGTATAGGATTAAGGATGTGCTACGTTTTAGTCCTGACTTGGAAACTTTTTGTGGTCTTAGGCAAGACACTTTGGGTTTCTTTTGTGTTTTGTACTCGGCAAGGCCATATCCACTCTGAGATCATCCCTGTTACGTCTCCCAATTCAGTCATCTGGTGTGTGTTCCCCAGTGTGGTTTTAAGTGACACGTGTGATGGGGAATACTGGCCAGTGGAATCTCTGTGTCTTACGATTGTTTCTCTTTGGTCCTCAGGCATGGAAGAAACGCTGGTTCATCCTGCGTAGCGGTCGGATGAGTGGCGACCCAGACGTGCTGGAGTACTACAAGAATGACCACTCCAAGAAGCCTCTGCGCGTGATCAACCTCAACTTCTGTGAGCAGGTGGATGCAGGCCTGACCTTCAACAAAAAGGAGCTGCAGGACAGCTACGTCTTCGACATAAAGACCAGTGACAGGACCTTCTATCTGGTGGCCGAGACAGAGGAGGACATGAACAAGTGGGTTCGCAGTATCTGCCAGATCTGTGGCTTCAACCAGTCTGAGGAGAACGCAGGTACAGTGAGAGTTATGTCCGGAATATGAAATATTGTCTCACTTGTCAGAGTGAGACACAAACTCTTTCCTTTGGGATTCCTTAGAACAGGGCTACTCAACTTTGGAAGCCCCGGGGCCGATACTCACAGCACATGCCGAGGGCCACAACTTAAGTGTGGTTGCATATGCATGCAAATATATATTCAAATATATGCAAATAGCTTCGTTCACATTGTCGGGCAGGAATACAAAGATTAAGGCAAGACTACACAACATACAGTTAAGTTAGTTCTGCTGATATTAATAAAATGCAATATTTACCCGATTTCCACCCACATGATAGCACTTTTAATGAGTAATGACAGTCCAGAAATGTTACTACTAAAATGCATATCAACAGAAGACCATTATATTGACTACTTTTTTGTTTTGGCTCTCACCTATGGGCCGCATGTTGAGCCCCGCGTAAAGCCCAACCACAACGCAGGCCGCAAACAAATGGGCCGCGGGTTGCATGTGGCCCACGACACACGTGTTGAGTAGCTCTGCCTTAGAAGTATGAGTTAGGAAGCTTGGGTCCTAATCCTGTTTCCACTGATGTTATCAAGAGCAGGAATGAGCCTTTTAATTTCTAATTGGGATGCTTTCTCTCCTGTTCCCCACCCCTGGAGTTCCATATTCTTCTCAGCCCTCTAGCACTACACTGATTTCCACAGCTTGGTGGCAAGCTCCCTAATCAATTCTCGCTGTAGCTTTCTGTCTCTGGGTATGTCTACACTACCCTCCTAATTCGAAATAGGAGGGTAATGTAGTCATACCGCAATTGCAAATGAAGCCCGGGATTTGAATTTCCCGGGCTTCATTTGCATAAAGCCGGCCGGCGCCATTTTTAAATGCCGGCAGTTCGAACCCCGTGCCGCGCGGCTACACGCGGCACGGAGTAGCTAGTTCGGATTAGGCTTCCTAATCCGAACTAGCTGTACTCCTCATTCCACGAGGAGTACAGCTAGTTCGGATTAGAAGCCTAATCCGAACTAGCTACTCCGTGCCGCGTGTAGCCGCGCGGCACGGGGTTCGAACTGCCGGCATTTAAAAATGGCGCCGGCCGGCTTTATGCAAATGAAGCCCGGGAAATTCAAATCCCGGGCTTCATTTGCAATTGCGGTATGACTACATTACCCTCCTATTTCGAATTAGGAGGGTAGTGTAGACATACCCTCACAGAGCCTGCAGTTTCTAGAAGCCTGCATATCAACAGAAGACCATTATATTGACTGCTTTTTTATTTTGGCTCCCACCTATGGGCCGTATGTTGAGCCCTACGTAAACCCCGCGGAAATGGGGTCTCTAGTCCCTGTTTGCCAGAAAGTAGGAATGGGTGACAGGAAATGGATCATTTGATGATTCTCTGTTCTGTTCATTCCCTCTGGGGCACCTGGCATTGGCCACTGTCAGCAGACAGGATACTGGGCTAGATGGAACTTTGGTCTGACCCAGTATGGCTGTTCTTACATAAGGTGCTCAGGCTGAGTAGGGCATCAGGAATCATAGGGATAGCCCTGATGTCATGCAACAGAAAACATCATTTGTAAGACTTTTGCTTTCATGTCTTTCTACCTCTCTGTCCAATATTTGAGCCTTCCCAGGTATATTTTCTACAGTGTCAGCAGGCTCTTTGAGGTGTTTGGGACTTGGCAGTAGGAACTCTCGCCTTCAGAGGTTTCATTTAGCTGATTGACGTAAGTGGGACCCAATGGAGGCAAGCCGGTTGGTGGAGGAAGATTCTAGAAGAAACATAGTGCCCTGTCCACATCAAAGAACCCACCTCTAAAATTGGCATCCATGTTGGCACGCTTAGCCAAGGAGGTATTGGGTCAAAGAGATTCAGTTACCTACATACCTCTAAATATGGTTCCTGCTGGACCTAGGTGAGGCACTGACTGCAGTTGATAAATAAAAGCTGTTGGTGTTCTGCATAATAGGAGAGTCACATTTGATTCACTAGCACTAAAGGTGTCCTCACATGCACACATACTATTGTATCTGGATTTTGCCAGTGTTTCCACCTGATTGGCTTCTCTGGTTTTCTCTAGTTGCCCAGAGAGTATCTATACAGACCTGCAGGGACAGCACAGCCCCTGTTGGTGTTCCCTGCATGCGCTGGCTGAGCAGGGATGTTTCATTTCAATGTCACATGTGCATCATTGGTCGCTGGGTAAAAAGACGCTGCAAAGCCATTCAAGTGGCCATACAAGACAGGCAGCTAAAAGGGCAGTGTAAGCCAGGCTGGAAGAAAGGTTGGGGCTGTCTGGAAAGTGGCACAGGCTGAGATCCTCTGGCAGCAGGGAGATTTTGTGATTGTCTCCCAATTCCATTATTCTTTCTGCCCTGGATGGAAGGATGTTTGGGGGAGGCCTAACTTAATAACAGTCATCTTCTCGCCCATGTCTTGGGGTGCAGTGACAATCAGGACTATTGGGGAGAAATGGAGCAGCAGGCCACCATGAGCCCAGTGTCAATGATTAAGGATGTTGTAATCTAACCATCAAAAGCTCCCTATCAGAATGTCATGGATCCATAAAATTGGTGCCACACCGATTTTCTAATCTTAACAGTCTCTTGGAGGAACTTCAGAAGTGTGGCAGCCCTTCAAGGGGTCCCACTTTTCCTTCAGGGTAGGTCCCACAGCTTCACCACCTCCACGGCTCAAGTGTCTGGGCCCTAGCGTGCCAGCATCACTCTGTGAGCTTTGCCCTACATGTCCACTCCTCAGGGATGAATGCATCTCGGCAAGTATTTGCACTGGCACCCCAAGCAGCATTTTCGAAACAGAGTAGGATTTATTCATCAGCTGGACACAGCTTTGGAAGCCCTTAGGTTAGCACAGAGACACTGAGGTTAAAGCATAGGCCATTCTGGTCCAGCTGAAGCAATTCACCAGCCACGCTGAGGTGATCTCCAGGTCAGGCTCTCGCTCTTGCTCTCACTCTCTGACCTCCTTAGTTAATGCTGGCCACCTGCCTCTTTCGGCAGCCAACTCTTTATTCCCTGCCAGTTACCTGCCAGTCCTTCCAGGCAGGGCCATTCTGAGTTCACAACCCCACCTGAGAGGTGGGGAAAAGCTCTTTCTTCTAAGTCATTGATTCCTACACAGGTCAATGTTTTGGCCACTGTGGTTATCCATTGTCTTCTCATATTTTCCATTGCTTTGGGTTGGCCATGGCCAGCCTTTGACTGACCCATTCAGTCGGCTCAGACAGCTGGTTGACACCAAACCCCTATGACCATGACTACACTAAAGGTACAGAGACTCAGCTGCATCAGTACACCTGTGCCACTCTTAATTCATTAGTGAGCTCTCCCATCAACTTTAGTTAGTCCAACCCCAATGAGCAATGACACCTATGCTGGCAAGAGAAACTCTTCCCACCAACATAGGCTGTCCACACCAGCATTTAGGTAGGAATAAATTTTGGTTGCTCATGGGTGGGGAGGGTAATTTATTCACAACCCTGAGCAATATAAATTATTCCAACATAATTGGTAGAGGAGCTGTAGCCTACGTCTCTTGGATGGCCCCGAGAGCATATATTTAATCCTGTCCTCCTCCTGCCCCTTCCCAGTATCAATGAAAATATAGGCAGACACTGAGATACATGTAGGGTTCATAAAAATATTACCAAAAAGTTCCCACTTTTTTCACACAAGAATCATAAAATCACCACCTTATCTTCTTTTAAATCCACTTTAAAACCTACCTCTATTGTGATGTCTATGTATCACTCACTCCTTTATGGCATTAAGTAAGGATTGTTTTTCTGTTAAACTCTGTTTAATTGTTACCTCATCTTTCCAGCCCTCTCACCCCACACTCCCCATTTGTCCTTTTTTCATCTGACCCATCCTACCCGATGCATAGATTATAAGATCTCCAGGATAAGGACTATCTCCTTTGCCACGTGTCAAAAACAGTAAGGCCCTGCCAGCTGCTTGGGCTTCACAGACGCTATCAAAATAATGCAGCCAATAATAGTATCCAACTTTTAATTCATTTTGGTCAATAATGGAGCAGCTGCAATCTGCACAGGATAGCAAACAAAGCATCACAGGAGCACAAACCCAGCCTTCAACGGCTGACGCATGAAACGGGACATCTCCTTGGCAATGATTGTGTATGAGGGGTATAAAGAACTCTAGATAATCTTGCAAACATAAACGTACAAAGAAAGGTCAGGCTAAATAAATTTCAGCTGGATCGGATGATAATTTCCTGGCCATCAGGATTCAGCTTATTAGCAGACACCTTTTTCAAGAGCAAGAGGGGATCCAGTCATAGGAGCTGTTGTCTGGCTTACATTAAGCTGGAAAAAACATTACTGCATCCAGAGTTTTTTCCATTTAGCAAAACAAGTTAGAGACAGCAGAATCAATACAGGATTTAAGCGAAATATAAGTCTGGAAATTACTATCCGCAAGGTGAAAACAAGACTGTGCTTATGAATAAAATCACCCCCAAGGGAGCCCAAGGATTGCTAAACTGCCGAGGTCCAGCAGTAGGTCCCTGAAAGACCCTGAGGTGACATCAACTGAAGAGGAACAAAAATCTCTTCATGACACAAAATAGCTGGTGGTGAGTGCTGTAAGAAAGGAGCCTGTTCAATGCAGAGCTAGCCTGCCAAGCACAATTTCTGAGTCAGTCTAAAAACAGGGTATAATGGTCTGCAAAGTCAAATGCAGCAGACACATTGCTGTGCATTAGAAAAGAGATGCTCAAATTCAGATTGCACCGATGAATTATTCAAGCCCCCCAAGGCAGACTGCACCTTGTAATTACCACAACTACTAACTGAAAGCCAGTGCTCAGAGAGCCAGCTGAGGGGTCCAAGGTCTGGTTTTGAGCTCTCCCATTTCTGCCTAGGAACCCTTTACTCCAGAAGAATACAGACTTTGCATCACAATAGGTCACTGAATGCAATGTGACCTTGATGTGCAAATTTTAGGATGCTGATCCCAGTCTCAGGCCTGATTAATCCATCCTAGAGTACAATCAAGCCCATACCATTACCCTACTTAATGATGAGTCGACATACAGTGTGTATCCATATTGTTCTTTTCCCACGACGGCAGGGATTTGGGTGGAAAAAGATAATTCAGCTCTGTTATTGCTACGTTCACAGTATGCAGCACATTAGCTCCATTTGTTACAGTGATTGATGGCACAGAGAGGTCATGGGACTTACCCACGGCCACAGCAAAAGTCAGATTCCAACTGGAAATAACCCAAGTCTTCTGGTTCTCAACCTTCCAGTGGAACAAACAGCCTTCCCTGACTACACCTCCACCTCCTGCTCCATCGCTGCTAACGGACTCTGATGTATGTACCACTGGAAGGAAGCTGGAATCCTCCTTTGGTCTCAACCAGCAATCACGGATACAGAACAAGTCCCGATCATTAATCCGATCGACCAGCCGCAAGCTCTGGGAGATGGCGAGTAAATCACAATTCAACGGGTGGCAATGTTAGCTGGTGGCTACAGCCTAGCACACGTGGTGTCTTGAGTCTCTTCCACTTCTCATACTCACTCAGCAGCATAGGGCAGGTTATCTGACCTCTCTGGCATTCAGTTTTAGACACTTGTGCAATTATTATTGCCTGTGCTGCTGCCTAGGGCTCCTGCCAAGGACCTCACGACACTCTCTTTAACCTAGGTCAAAATTCTTTCAGCAGCTCTTCAGTGGATATAAATGGGTGGAGACAAAGGCCAAGTCACTAGCGCTTTGCGGATTTTGCCAGCTGATGAGCTGGTCCAATGGGGGCTTACCTTAGGGTGTGACTCAAGCTAATTTTATTCTTGTGGCAGGGGTGGCCATGCCCCGTTGTGGCATGAGGTGGTTCCACAGCTCCTGAGGGTCTTGCAATAATTGGCACCCACACCAGGATTCTTAAAGCACAGTTGTGGGGTCTTATTTTTTGAGTCACACACCTCAGACCCAAACCCTTCCTCTGTTCATCTTAGGAGTCCCACAGCTCTCCTGATTAGTGCCTGTGCAGTGCTTAAGGCAAGGGCTCCTCTTCTTGGTTCAGAAGTCCCACCATTCTCCTGCTTGGGACCCGTTCTGTGACGAGGGCCAGCTTCCCTCAGTCCACTCCTAGCCAGTTGCCAGCTCTAAACCACACACATTCATTCAGAGTGACCCCAGCCCTCCTTCTGGGGCCAGACAGGCAGGCATCCTTCTTTTTGAGCAGTTTGCCCTCTCTCCTTCTTTGTCTCTCTGGAGGCTTCCCTTTCTTATCAGGCCACCATTGGTTTAGCCACATGACCTACCTGTCATATAACTGTGACAGCTTTCCCCAGGCAAACTGAGTGAGGTACAGATGGGGCCTGTCACCCTGTGACAGTTCCCTTTCTCATTGCATGGGGTATGTGTGTGCACAGTGCAAACTTGAGGAGTTTTGAAGTGTGGACTAATAACATTTCTTGTATATTTTGCAAGAAGAGGTTCTTCGTTTTCTCTCCATACCTTTGCTGGTCTAGCTTAGTAGAGTATATTGTCCTTGTTTATGTGAAAGCCATTCATTGCTATATTTCAGCAGGACTCTCAGGGTACGTCTACACAGCAGGGCTAAAGTCGGAATAAGCTACACAACTTCAGCTAGATCAATTGCATAGCTTAAATCGAAACAGCTTATTTTGGCTTTTGGCATTGTCCACACAGCAGGAAGTCGAAAGAACACTCTTTCTTTGACTGTCCTTACTCCTGTAAAATGAGGGCTACAGGACTCAGAGTAAGAAGTCCTCCAGCTCAACATTATTTCAAAATAAAGGCTTGTAGTGTAGGCGTATGCTATATTATTTCGGAATAACATTAATTATTTCAGAATAACATCAGTTATTCCGAAACAACACTGCTGTGTAGATGTGCCCTCAAGGACACTGCTGAAGCTATACAAACTCACTGTTATTTTATTCTGTTTCTAACATCTGTATTTCCCTTGCCCCAGTGGGCAGGCAGCCCAATTTCAGCTGTGAACTGTACTTTCTCATATGTTCTGTTTGGTGGGGGAGGAAAACTCCTGCTAAAGATATTTCTTGTGTCATTAACCTTTAAGATCATATGAGAGCTCCAGTCAAAACCCTGCCAAGTTCTATTTTGCACATATGGGGGGATTCAAGTGCCTCCTTTTTAAAATTTTATGTTACTAAAATATGTTTCTGGAGAACAAACTTTTTATAAGTGGCCATGAGTATGCATGATGCTGTACACTGAAAAGTAGACTGGACCAATGTAGAGTATTGCCCCAGGACTTGGGAGACATAGGTGTTATTCCCAGCTCTGACACCTTTTTGCTGTGGTGACATTGGACAAATAACTTTGCCTTCCGCTGCCTCTGTTTCCATTCCCACCTCTTGCCTATTTAGATTGAGGGAATGACTGTCTCCTGCAATGTATCTGTCCAGTGCCCGGCACAAGAGGGCCCAGATCTCACCTCGGGTCTTTCAGCTCTCCTGTAATGTAAACCATAACAATAATAATACATTAATGGAAGAAGATATGGTCCCTACTCCAAGTTTAAGGATTCGATTCCAGAAGGGAAAAAGTCAGGATTTTAGAGAGGGAGATTTTGACATTAGTTTGAATTTAGGAGCAGTGACCTTACAGTCAGTTTTAATAACGTACTAACACAGTGTACAGTTAAAGAGAGTTGGAGGGGTTTTACAGGGGATTTTATTTCTTGACCACACTGTCCCATCATCAGGATTGTGACATTCCACTGGTGCCAAGACTGTGGCAACACTAAGAACAAAAGGCCAGGCTCACAAGAACTAGTCTGAATGAACCTGGGTTTTCTGCCTCCTGTTGTATATTCCGAAGAGTGGCTGCCTGGTTTCTCCCCTTGCTCTGAATGCAGCCGCAAGCACTGCAGAGATGAGGTTGGGGAGAGACAAAGGGCTGCTGAGTGACTGATGGTCCGACACTAAAGCTTTAGTGTTAACACCATGGCATTTTGAATCAAAGCTCAGCTCAGTCATCAGAAGAACTCTCTGTGTTTTTATTGTCTCACTCACCAGAAACCAGCATTTCTTTGTCATGGACCAACTGAGTGTCTTTTGCTGGCCCTGTTGGGAGCAGGGGGACCATTAATGGGGAGAGTACTGGCCTGAGAAAGAAGGAGTTTCCAGCCCTCCTGAAGGAATACGCTGGCCCATTGAAAACAGTGAGCACTATTGCTCCAGTGGCCAGGGTTTGTAGGATCAAGCCATTTCTCTCCATGGCAGGCAGCCCTTACACAAATGTAGCGGCAGTTCTTTTGTCTAAAGGAATGCGTGGGCGTTCACAGACAGGCGGAGGTCCCCAGTTTGCAGCCCTTCAGAATCAATGGCAACACTCCCACTGACACCAAGGAGGGCTGGGCTGAGCCACTGAGGAAGGTCTGATGGATGAGCACAGCATTGGGTTCTGCTGTAAGCTGGTCCACCAGCTCAAAGGGCTGTAGTTCAATGTCTCCAATTTTCCTCACCATGTCTGGTGACTTTTCTAAAGCCCCCACAATCCTAACCCTGGGAGTCAGGTGACTGTGTGAGACTCTCATCTTTGATTTGAAAGGAAGCACATCTCTAGCCCTCATGGTTGTAGAGGAAAAGGTTGAAAAATGTGACCCCCCCCAATGACTAAAACTAGGTGGTCTATAACAACAATCCCTAACGTGCTGTAGGTTAAATCTCAGATACATGAATTCTGAGCTTCTCACTCCTGAGTTTGAGCAATCCAGAGTGGCAATACTGATGGCTGCATAATGATAATAGCTGGAGAGATGAAGTAAGAGGCCAATGGAAGGGAACATCCATTGGCCCAGGGAGCAGTCCGGGGAAACACCCGTAAGTTGTCCAACGCAGGGACTGCCTTTTTGTGCTAGGTTTGAACAATAGGGTTCTGGGTCCATTAATGCAAATCCCAGGCTCTTCCACAACATAAATAATAACAATGTCCCCAGAGATCGTCTTCCACTGCTGACTCGTCGATCTGGCTTGTCACTCCACCCACATCATTCCATGCTTTCATTCCCTGTGGTGGCTGCCCTCTTGCGTTCCATCAAATACAAACCTCCTGCCCTAACTTCCATGCTTCACAAAGCCATCTTCTTTCCAAGTCCGCCTCATATTTCACCTCTGCCATGACACATGCAGGAGACTGCTGTATGGTAAAAGTAGGGTGGGTGACAAACCAGAATTACTGCACCTGGTTGGCTAAGAATTACACTCATGGCTAGTCTGCACTAAAACACTCCATTGGTTTTGTTACTTCATCTTCTCTGACTTGCCCGCTTGTTTGTCTCATCCAGGGGGGCTGACCGTTTCGCCAGGCCCTTGGGCTTGGTGGGAGGGCTGGCTCCATGCTCCCAGAAGGGGAGGAACCTCTGGTGGAAGGGGTGGGGCAGGGGCAGCCAGCCCTCAGAGCTGCCCAGAGTGTGTGACGCAGCGCTCCAGCAGCGATTTAAAGGGCCTGGGACTCGGGTCTTGCCTCTATTGCAGCAGCAGGGGCAGTCGTTCTGGGAGCCCTGTGCCCTTTTGAATCACCAGGCCCCAGGGCTGTTGCCCCTTTGTTTCCTCACCCTGTTGGCAGGCCTGGTCTCATCTGCCTCCTTGCTCTTGTCTTTCAGACTGTGCTCTCCTGAAGGCAGGGACTGTCATTCAGCACAGTGGGTCTGTATTATGAATGTTAACTAGCAATAATAGAGGGGTTTGCTAATGAGACTTGAGATGAAATGAGGAATAAATGTGACCATAATATCCAGGAAGACTTGTCCAGATGTCAGGAGCTATAGAAGAGTGAAAAGGATCCATGGAGGGACTGCAAGCGGGCCGCTGTTAGCAGACCAGAAGGAGGCGTGTGAAGAGGGAGTAGATTAATGAAGTAGGTGGGAGAAGTTTGGGAGAAGGTTTTAGAATCTAGGAGAGATTTGAACAGTTCAATGGATGGAGGCAAAACCTCCTCTGATTTCCATATCTAACTTCCCATGAACATTTGGAGTCCGTTACCCCCAGAAATGCCAACCTTCTACCTTGCGCATATGACAGAGTGGAGCGGCACAGGAGTTCTGTGAATGTCAGCAGTGAAAAGGTGACCTGAACAAAAGTAGCTACTGGAGCCCTTTGCTCTGTTGCTGCTGTTGCCTCTTGTGCTGCCAAGCTAAATTCATATGCCGGGGAAACACTCACAGCTGCAGTGAAGTCCAAGTACTTCCTTGCTATTGTGCCTGGCACATGTTTGTTTCTTTTCATGATGCAGGGCACTAGGTGATATGGCAACCATGTGTGGTAAGAGATTACATACATAGCAGCATAAGCTTTCGTGGGCAAAGTGACAAAGTGGCTCTTTGCCCACGAAAGCTTATGCTCCAATACATCTGTTAGTCTACAAGGTGCCACAGGACTCCTCGTCGCTTTTGCAAATCCAGACTAACATGGCTACCCCTCTGATACTTGACATACATAGCAGGTTGAAGCCTGTTTTTCAAAGAGGAGCAGAACAAATCTACCCACAAACCCTAGTCACCCGAGTACCAGTATATTTACCCAGCTGGCATGCCTACGCTGGGAACCTGCAGACTTGTAATGGATACTTTAGTAAGTGTTGAGAGCCACCTTGCATTGTTTGCAGTTACAAAACTGTGCCCATGTTTGAATGTTCCATCCTTATTGTCAAGGGCCTTTTCACAGACGAAAGAGGAAAGACCAAAGATTTCCCATTTGGGAGCCTGAAGTCTGGCACTTATCCTCATATTCAGACAGCCAAATAAAACCATCCTGACTTTTTGGGGCATGGAGCATCACAATTTCCATTGACAGCATTTTCAGCGGGAGCTGGCTTTAGCTTCCATTGCAGGTACACAGCACCTTTGAAAATCAGCCCATTGTCATTTGGACACTGGTGACTAGCTGAATTCTTCCCCTTTCATATCATATACACCATGCACTGGTCAGTATAATTTAGCCTCTTTACTTATCTTCTGTGTAATTTTTCTCCCTTTGCGAGTCAACACTTCCTGCCTGTAACTGAAGTGGAGAGTGGACTTTTGAACACTCCAAAGATAAAATTTGTGAGGAGGGGGATTTGTGAATTTTGAATCCAGCTTTGGCTATAAAACATCCCAAAAATTTGAGGGTGTTCAGACAGGGATGCTTGAATCAAGCCCCTCTCTGCTCTCTACCATGTACTGAGTTTTCCTAGCCATGGGGACAGCTGTACTCTCCACATTGATTCTGATAGAGCAAATTTTTGGGAATGCATTTCTGGCCCAGGTCTGATCCAAAATCCATTGAAGTTCACAGAAAAACACCAACTGATTCTAGTTGACTTTAGGCAATCAGCTAAAACCCTGATCCAATGACGACGTAAGAAATGTAGCCAAACTAAGTCTTTAAGTCTCAGAGTTCAAAATCATCATTTCAAGTTATGCTGCCCCTTTAAATTTGTTGTAAACTTTGCTGACCCTGGGTTTCCTGAGTCACAAACAACTAGTTATTTTAAGATCTTAGCACAGTTCAGCTTTCATTTCAGTGTAAACAACACCAGAGATGGAGCAGTTTTGGCACAAAGGATCTGCTTAAGTATATTGAAGTGCCTTTGCTCTATTGGTTTTCCCTTCAGGGATTAGATAGTTCAGGTGATTAGTGAGTCACAACACTGGAAAGCAGAAAGCGCCACAAACAAGTGTGGTTTTCTTCCTGAAAGAAAGAAACAGTGACTATCAGTGTTATTGTTTGTTTATAATGCCGGAGTGTCTATGAGCTGTGCTGTACCAACACAGAACAAAGCGGCACTCCCTGTTTCCTTTCAGTGTACAAGAGAGAACAGGTGGATATGGACAGATGAGGGAGTAAAAAGGAAATAATGAGATCTTATTAGTTAGCATGAAAGTCTCAGCACATCAGTATCTTAGCTCTTGTCAAGGTATTGGCGTACTAGTTCCTCAGAGCCTTTCTAACCTTACTGCACCTCTTTGATGAAAATTTCTTTTGCACTCTGAAGAGGGTTTCACTTAAAGGGATTTGGGCAGGCTGTTCTGAGAAGCATCCTGTTTATAATCTGGGCATTCCACAGTCCAGCACTCTGATAAGTCTTTATATTAGCACCTCCTCACAATAATGCGTGACACTGACTGGAAGCAAAGAGTATTCCAGTAAACTTGACCGTTTATATTTTTGCATGAAAATAAAAATAGGCATGCTCAAACCTGGATTTCAATTTCCACAGAGTCTAAGTGGGTGTTTGTAGCTGGGGTTGTGGTTTGGGTTCATCTCTAGTTAAACAACTCGAAGAGTCACCAGTCTCAAGCCAAGTTTACACTGGCACTTTACGGTGCTGTAACTTTTCACACCTCTGAGCCAGAAAAACACTCCCTCCCCAAGCACAACAAGTTATAGCACTGTAAAGCACCAATGTGAACCAGACTATAGTGCTGTTCTTACGTTATAAGTGTTACATATGCTTAAAGTCCCAGTTCCTGGAATAATGTTGTTAAATAAGGAGAGATTCATAGATTTTAAGGCTAAAAGGGACCTTTATGATCAGCTAATTAGACACCCTGCAAACATTTCATTCTAAAAAAAAGTAAGATTCTAACTCTCCTGGTAATAGAGAAGACTTGAAATTGGGAACCCTAAAGGCTCAGAAACAAAAAGGCAATTAAAAAGCCCCCCAGGTGTGTGTTTTAAACACATGATTTTTAAGCCCAATTATGAGTGTGAGAAGCCTTGAATGGTTGAATTTAATTGTAATTTGAATGGAATTTGAAAAAAAATCAGAGAAGGGGCTGGATAAAGTAAGTGTTGTAGGGTAGAAAGCTTTACATTAAAGGGCCAACTCTTTGCTGGTATGAATTCTGAATTCATACAAAGCTCTGGACCACATGCTTGAGGTTTAGTCAATGATAGAGGAGAGGGGAATGAAAAGGCCTTATTGTCATTACTCAGAAGGGCTGATCTACTTTCTCACATGTAGTCTATATACCTACACAGCAAAACACATCTTTAACAGTGAGCTCTTTAGTGTAAAAGACAAAGTTATCGAAAGATACAAGAGCTGGAAATTGAAATTAAACAAATTCAGACAGGCAATAAGGTGTGTATTTTTAACAGTGGGGGTAGCTAATCATTGGAACAGTTTATGAAGGGTCATGGTGGAGTCTCCATCACTGGCAATTTTTAAATCAGATCTGCTCTAGTTGAACCAGGAATTATTTTGGGGAAGTTCCAGGGCATGTATTATATAGGAGGTCAATCTAGATGTCGCAACAGTCCTTCTCAGCATTATAATCTATGAATCTTCAGTGATTCAGAAATCTGGATGTGAGGGAGATGGGAGAAAGAAACAAGGAGATGGAATAAGTCAGGTGAAAAAAGAATTTAACTCTTAATATGGGTTGAACCTCTCTAGTCCGGAAACCTCAGGACCTTGCTGGGGCTCTTGTACATTTCAAAGGAGGAATGCGGAACTCTGTGTACAGCCCGGGGCCAGCAGGAAGTCCCGCTGACTCCAGGCTGCATGCGGCGTGTCTGCTTTGAAATGCACAAGAGTACCCAGCGAGAGCTCTTGTGCAATTCAAAGCAATGTATTTCAAAGCCATGGAGCCCGGAGTCAGTGGGGGACTCGCAACAGTTAGGAGCCCAGGGTCAGATGGGGAGTCCCCAGCTGACCCCGGTTCTGCATGGCTCTTCCCTGGAACCCGAGGTCAGTCCCCAGCTGATACTGGGTTTTGGAGAAATGCTGTGTAGATCCCAGGGTCAGCTGGGAATCCCCACCTGACCCCAGGCTCCACGGTAGCTGCCCCTTTGAAATGCACGGAGATAGCATTTTCAAGGGGCAGCTGCCGTGGACCCCAGGGTGAGCTGGGGACTTCCAGCTGACTATGGGCTTCCCAGAGCATTCCCCAGAATCCAGCTGACCCCAGGCTCCATGGCTGCCCCTTTGAATTGTGCAGAGGTGGCATTTTAAAGGGGCAGCTGCCGCACAGCTAATTCGCGTATGCAGCCGCCTTGGGGGTTTCAAAGTGGCAGTGCTGCTGTGCGTTGCTGCCACTTTGAAGTGCCCCTTCCCCCCCTTTGCTGCCTCTGTCTCATAGAGGCAGCAAGTGGGGGAGGATATTGACTAGTCGACGAATCAAAAGACTATTCGATAAGCAAATGCTTATTGGATAGTTGACTAGTCCTTAACATCCCTAGTGTGTACTGGGAATACCACGATGAAGGCAGCCTGGAAATCCTCCAGTCACAAGGAGGCAGGACAAAAGAGGCAACAGCAGGAGAACTTGAATCCTGAGAGTGGGGCCCTTTGCTGAACCACTAAAGGATATACAGGTGTGGTTGCCCTGCAGAAACCCACATTAAAGGTGCAGGAGCCAGGCTACAGGCAGACTCCGCAGCATGGGTACATATGACTCTCACCCAGTTTTGTGGACAAGGAAGTTTCTTATCAGATGCAAATAATAAGAGAGGCTACCCATGGGAAGGCAAACTTATGCACCACATTAAAAAAAAATCATCAATCCTCAAATCCTTGACGCTCACATGGCTACATGGAGGCTGGGAATTAGTTACCTCGTGGACTGTTTGGCCCCCAGATGATCCAGAATTGGTAGGAAAGGCAGAAAAGTTGCTGAGACATCTTACTTACCCTACCCTCCTCTGAGTATAAAGCTGGTGCTAGTGAGAATAGGATCCAGAGGGTGAAATCCTGGCCTTATTGGCCAAATTCCCATAGAGTTCAGTGAGGCCAGGGTTTCAGCTGCTATGCTGAAGGTCAGCACAGATTTTCTGGAAATGTTATTGTTTTAACTGGCAAAAAAATGAAGTCTGAGAACTTTGTTCTTTTAACAAAATCAGTTACCAATATTGCTTTGTAATGGCAGTTCCACTAGCTGAGGTTGGGAGGGAAGCAGCATTGGTCTGTATTTCAGATCTGCCCATATTTCATCCACTTAGGATAGATGCAAAGATGTGAAAAACATTTTTTTTATCTATTATTTCTGAGCTTTCATAGACTTTTCTTCTCACAAGCTCTTTGCATGTCCATTCAGTCCCATTATCTTAAGGAATTTTTTAAGACTACTTACTGACCATGGGTAAAGGAATGAGGCAGACACAAACAGTCTAAGATCAAACACCCCAGACCAATCAGCCTTTTGAAGCTAAAACAGCTGATAGACATTTAGCAACAGAACTGGAAAAGCAGCACAGCCTGTACAAAGCACAGAGTGAGAGGCACTTTGGGAATAATCCAACTAGTACAAAACTCATAATCCAATCCCTCTTTATTTCTTTCTGGAAGGACAGATCCCCTAGTAGCCAAAGCCTGGGGAGTCTGAACTGTGTCTGCATTGACTTCAATGCAGTCACTCCCAAGTCCTGATTCACACTACTTTGAGATCAGAATCGGGCCCTATATACTACAGACCGCCAAGGATGGTCTGGTGTTACTGCAACATAGCTGAAGTGCCATATATCCCCTCCTCTCCCAGTCAGGTCCACCAAGAGAAATCTAGGAGCCCTGGTGGATCATGTTTGCTGGGTTCCCACCTCTGCCCAGTTCACTTTACTTATATAGATGTTACAGATCTTTGGGGGGGAACCTGAACTTGGGGCCTGAGTATAGTTGTTGACCCCATGCCCTGTCCTCATTAGTCCTGAAGTGACTGTGACTTTTCTATTGCTTAAGGAAGGATCAGTGTCTTCTAACATGATGGAAAGGTGGCTCTTCTGGATTGGATCCTTCCCATTCCACCTTGCCCCCTTTCCATGACACCAACTTCTGGCTTCCTCTACCGTGTTCCTCTATTCAGTCCATGTGAATCCACCTCTCTCTGCTCTCTAGTTGAGCAACTCTGATGTTTTGTACTTACCCCCTTGAGCTCTCCTTTGTATTCAGTGCATTTATAGACCACTTGGCCACAATCCAGAAACTGTACATTCTGCAGTCAAATGGGTATACAAATCATTGAATGGGCTAATTTGCATATAACCCTAAACTGGCGCCAGCCCGTCTTGTCCCACGCAGTAGCAGCAGAAGGAGATGAAGCTTCACAAAATTCGGCAGCTGCGTTTGGGAAGGTGTGGGTGTCTGCTTGGAGGAGGGTGCTCCAGTGTTTGGGATGGAGAAGAGCTGGAAAAGATGTCTGGGGAGCCTTCTGGGAAGCCAGAGGTGTTGAGGTATGTGGTGGGAAGAGGCTGCGGATGAATAGGATTGTCTGGGGCCAATGCTAGAGTCCTCACTTTTTGTTCCCCTCTGGCTCTGGTTGCTCTTTCTGCTGCCAGGGTCTGCCCTGTCTCCTTGCTTCTTGTACCCCATTCGGATCCAGCAGGGGGAGTAGCAGACACCAGCCCAACCACTGGCACCTGCTAGCTGCACTTACAGCACATCTGGGTGTATGATGCGTCAGTTCTGCTACAGTAATGCCAGACAGGGCTTTCCTGACAATCACATGCGACCAACCCTGGTTGTCTGTCTTAAATAGGTCCCAAATTTGAGTGAATCAGGAGTGGTTGCACTGAAGTCAATGCAGACTCTGTTCAGATTTAAAAGCAACATGACAAATTCTACACATGTGGCTTGCTTAAGCATTACAAAGGGACACACTCTAGGTACCTGTCAAAGACAAGTAAGATCCATCCACAGTGGGTGGGTTTGATCTTCTGTGCCCATTTGTCATTCCTGTCAATGCCTGATCTGGGGGCAATGGGGGATCCCTTCCTATTATTGCAGAATTGCACAGAGAGAGATTTTGTAATGAAACGACTTGGTACTTTTTAATCTTAACAGTTTAGGGTGGCTTTTCACATCATTACATTTTTTTTCAAGTTGCCTTATCCACCAGTCATTTTATTCCATTTCTTTTTTTTTGTTTGTTTGGTTTTTTTTTTGTTTTCATGCTGATCCTGTAAACCCTTAATATCAGCTGCGCTTTAGAGTTCTGGAGCCTCATTCATTAAAGCATGAGATGAAAGCCAGGACAGACTTAACTCTCATTTCCCTTCATGTACATTGGGTGATTTTTTTTTGTTCATTGCTTTCTTATTTCAATGAGAACAACCCTAACTAAAGAAAAGAGATAGTTCTCACAAAAGCCATGAGACAAAACCACACATACCAGACAGGCTGTGAAATAGCCACTTCATGGGACTGCAAATTTGCATGAACTTTCAGCGACACCATTTGGTATTCCTTTCTAGCTTGATCTTATTTATAAATGTAATAGCGCTTATTACTGATTTTATCTCTAAAGATAACACTGCTTCCCCAAGCCAGCTTCTAAGTTCTCAGATGTAATGCCTGTGTGTTTCTCAACTGGGTTTTCTTTAATGTATTGACATTTCAGTGATGTTATTATTATTTATATTCGAACTGCCATCATACTTAGGGGGTTCTCCCACAGACCATGCCCCATTGTGCTACGTCCTGTATTAACATAAAACACAAAGACGATCTCCATTTCAAATAATGTATTGTCTCCTTCACTGCCCCTTCTCCAAGTCCCTGCCCCTTCACCATCCTTTGCTGAGGCCCTGCCCTACTCACTCCATCCTCCTTCCTTCCCCAGTCCTCATCATTTTCACTAGGCTGGAGCAAGGAGGGTTCAGGTTCTGGTTTTGGGCCATGGGGTTCAGAGAATGGGAAAGGCTCTGGGCTGAGCCTGGGGCAGGGGGTTGGGGTGCAGCAGGGAGTTCAGGGTGCAGGCTCTGGGAGGAAGTTTGGATGCAGGGGGCCTCAGAGCGAGGGCAGGGGGTTGGAGTGCAGAAGGGGGGTTCAGGACTAGAGCAGGAGTTCAGGGTGTGGGCTCTAGCTAAGTACCACTTACCTCAGGTGGCTCTCAGGCAGTGGTACAGTGGTGCTAAGACAGGCTCACTCCCACCCTAGTCCTGTGCCACTCCCGAAGGTGGCCAGCAATTCCTTCATCCTGAGCCCTGTTTTGTCCTCCCCTTCCTGCTCTGTGGAGTTGAGGTACAGTGGTGGAGGAAGGGGGAACCCTGACACCTCCTCTCCCTACCCCACCCTGTATAGCAAGCAGGAGGCTCGTGGGGAGCAGCTCCAAGGCAGAGAGCAGGAACAGCAGTCAGGATGACCTGTCAGAGGCTCTAAGATCTACCAGTAATCCCAATTTACTGGTTGGTGACCACTGATCTAATTTATTTTTTAAAAACTACATGTCTTTCAGCAAACACAGGTGAGGCAGGGAGTTCTCACAAGGCCCACGTGTGGAATCTGGGTTCTTTTGTGAAGAATGGGAGACAGAAGGACGTAGCTAGCCGAGAGAAAACATTCCAGTTCATAACATTGTATTTACTTGAATAGCACCCGCAGTACCAAAGCAGTGAACTTGTGAACTTCCCTAAATGTTACTGATTATCTCAACGTAATTGTTTTTGTAGCAATTGCTTCCATAGTTACTGCTGCTCCCTTGATTGGATTTTCCTACTGCACTTAGAACTTGTCTACACTTGAAAGCTGAAGGTAGCATGGGATGTGAATTTAAAGTGCAATAGCTTTCAAAGTGGAGTAAGTTAAATGAGAACAAGGAACTCTGATTCCAGAATAAGAGTGTCCACACATGAATTGATTCAGGAATTCATTTCAGAGTAACTCCATGTATTGACAAGGTCAGGCCCACCAAATGCGGGGGGAGGGACGACTTCCCTAGGGCCCAGCAATTCAAAGCAGCAGTGGTAGCCAGAGACCCAGGCCTTTTAAATTGCCACCAGAGCATTGCAGTTACAGCACGCTCTGTGCAGCTCTGAGGCTTGGGGGGACAGCGGGTGCCATGTTCCAGGCTGCCTCCTGCTCCCCCCTTTCTGCCTAAGGCCCCTTCCCTTCTGGAGCACAGAGCTAGGCCCCCTTCCATTTTGCCCAGAGGGCCACAGAGGCTGTCAGCTCCCCTGGACTAGGTCTTAATAAGGTAAACTCCATACTTTAGGTGCATACACACAGAGGTCCAAATGATTGAACATTTGACCAGGTACTGATCAAAGTTAAACTGGTAGAAATCAGAAATAAGTTCACTAAAATCAATGCACTTTCTCCATATTTATTACATAGGTCTTTTGCTAAAGGCACTGAATTGGGTTTGAGATTCATTCAATTCTTGTATGGCCTTGGGCTAGTCATATAACCTCTCTATGCCTCAGGTCCTGTTCTGTCAAATGGGGATAGTGATGCTTTTCTCCCACTCTTTGACTCTCTTGATTTTAAAATCTTTGGGGACAAGGAATGTGTCTTACCCCGTGCCTGGTCACTGTCTAGTACAGTGGAGCACTGATCTCAATCGAGGCATCTAAGTGAACTTTAGCACAAATTATTAATTATGATAATGGTAGACTAGTATAAAACCAGTGCTAGTAAGGTCAGAGTCAGCCCCGATGAGCACATATGTGCACAGGCAAATGCAAAACTTGCACAAAAATTGCATGTGCAGTTTCAGGGACTCAACATAGAGGTGAGGAGAAATGAAAAACAGTTCAAAGGAAAAGTTAACCAAACATCCCTGAAACTCAAAAGAGGATTAGTCCAATTTGTGAGAAGAGATTCCTTCCCATCACTTATTTTTTGGCCCACCCATCCCTAAGGGTGTTATCTAGACTACAGGGTTTTGTCGACAAAAGTGGACTTTTGTCGACAAAACTATATCTGCATCTACACTATCTCCGAGTTCTGTCAATAGTAAGTTCATTCTATGAGGAAAAACGCCTTTTTTCGACACTGTGCTTTTTCAAAAGAGAGCGTCTAGACTTGCTGTCGAAAAAGTGGCTTGCTTTGTCGACAGTCTAGACACTCTTTTTCGACAGAGGCTTTGTTGACAGTATCTGTCGACAAATCCTCTGTCAAAAAAAGCCTGTAGTCTAGATGTACCCTAAGTGTCTGTACTGTCTATTGTAAATGTATAGATGTCTTGATGCACCAAAGACTAAGTGTGTTTGTAAGATGAAAAAGAGGAAGGAGATTTGTTTAATCAAAAGATGGCCCATTCAGGAGTGCAACTACAAAGAGATGCTTTTCTTTGGTACTTACATGTTGTTGGATGTTCCCTCCCTGAGTCATATAATAGTGTGGTATGAGGACTGATTAAATCCAAAATCCTTCTCTTAAGGAGACCCTGACAAGCAATTTAGAGCCATGATGGAGTCTGATCTTCTGGTATTCACTTTAGCAGGTATACATTGAAATGACCTGCTAAACCGAACGCTGAGGGTGTCCCCAATTGGTGCCGGTACTCCTCGATTCGCAAGGAGTAAGGGAAGTTGATGGGAGCATTTGTTTCCATTGACCTCTCGCTGAGACGATGCCAATCTCTGCTTAAAGTATGTTGACTCCAGCTACATTATTTACATAGCTGGAATTGCGTACCTGAAGCCGACCTTCCGGGTCTAGTGTAGACCTGGCCTAAGTCTGACCAACTTAAAATCCACTGGGGACTAGTTTCTGAATTTCACTGCCTTCTCCTGCTAAACTCACAATTTCATTGCTAATGCATTTAAAAGGAAAGCAGTCATTATTTCAATGTAATGTGTTCAGCACTGTCCACACTGCCCTTGCTGGGTATTCAGCCACTGTTCAAGGCATAAGTATTCAGATGGGACCCAAATATTTAAATGGGTCACAACTATACAATTTAATTCCCATTTCCATGCCCTCCTCCTTTGGCCATCCATCCTAAAAGTCTACCCACACCATACTGTCAGCTGACAGATCTATATTCCCTCTTATATCAGCTTTGCAGCTCCCCAGGGTAAGTTAGAGCAATTCTGAAGCTTCTCTACATTACATCCACTTGCCCATTGCTCCAAGGGGTCATTCTGGTGTAACCCTTCTGCCAGGCCGAGTAAATAGCAGCAAGGGCCGGGTTCAGTATTTAGGGGTCTCCTCCCAACAAGGTAATATAACACCGGCTTGAGCCCCCACCCAGTGACCTGGGAAATTTTACATACACCTCTGGGTGCCTCAAAAGAGGCAATTCTTCCCCTCTCGCAAGCACAGAGCCTTAGTATAGTAGCAAACCTTTAATAACATGAGGTAACCGACATCAGCATTAAATTGGGGAAACACCACAACTCAGATTTACAGACCAAACATGAGCAAAGGCCTTCCCCCCAGCCACAAATCCCCCCAAAGTCCCAAAAGTCCAACACCCCAAAAGTCTCTGCCCCGGGTTCGTGCCGCCCCAGGGTTCAAAAGTTCACCCGGCAGGGTTTCACCATCCCAACCTGGAGGGGCGGGGATTGATACACCTTACGTGGTCCGGTAGTGGCTCCGCCGATTGTTCCGCCTCTCCGTGGGGTTCTGCCGCCGCCGTCGACGCAAGTCATTCCGCCACACTCCACCTGCCGTCCAGTGAGCCGCCTCCACTGTCCGGCTCCGCCAGCCGTCTCGGTCCACACCCCTGGCTGCCAGCTGGTTGCTCCTGCCGCTGCTCCGCTGGCTGTCTGCTGCCGCTCCTACCAGCCGCAGGTCGTCCCCGTCAGCCGCTGGTCGCCCCGCCAGCTGCATCTGCTGTCCACCTGCACTCACCGGTCGTCCTGGCAAACCACTCTGCTATCCACCTGCGCTTGCTGGTTGTCCCTTGCAAGCTGCTCTGCTAGTAGCCCAGCAGCTTAGCACCAGGCTCCCCTCAGCAACAGTGATTTCAGCTCTCGTCCGCGGCACAGCACACAGTAATTTCAGCTCATAACAGAGAAGCCTTAGCACTAGTGCTCCACTGGCCCACAGTAAAGTAAACTCCACAGCTCAAAACTAAACTCCTAATGGAATCCAAATTAACTCTAATATTCCACAGTGAAAAGAGGAGGGGGTGCAATCAGTGTTATTTAGGCCCTCAAACAGGGCCCCACCACCAGGTAAAAAAACCTGTTCCTAGCCTCTCTCAATTTGACTGGGTTTGGAACCCATGCCCCTTGTCTAGCAAGGGCTACTTAGTTTATGGCAAATCCCTCTGTCATAAACAGTTCCACCATTCCATTGTCCTTAATTCGCACAATCAGGGTAACAACACTTTTATCCCCCCCCTGCCTCAATTACAGAAAAACTGGGAATCCCACAGTGGCCAAAGTGACCATTTGGGCTGCTGTAAGCACATACTAGACAGGGTGGGTGTGTCTATGCAAATTGGACTCAGCCCCTAAAGTCTCTTTGCACCACTTGCCACAGTTCACCACCAGATGTCAGGATAAAGTTTACCCTGACCCCGCTTACACTGGCAAACAGGAATAGCCAGAACACAGGTATATCTGGCCACACCCCTTCAGATCCAAACACAGTTTTACAGTAGGGGCTGTGACATAGCAGCATGCCACCTCTCTGCTACCCCAGTAATCTCTTGGTGCTAAGAAATCAATAACTGGATGAGTCCACTAGGTTTAAAGCCCCTGGAGTAAAGTGCATAGTAACCAGGCCTCATATTTCCAACATGTATCAACTTCTGATGATATGATCAGTGCTGCATCTACTCTGGCAAACAGACACTGGAGTGAACAGGTTTCAAATAACAAGAAAACCTAGGGTTATCATCTTTGAGGGGAACAAACATTTGGGAAGAGGTCGGTGCTATTCTTCATGCTTCAGGGTTTAAGCCAATCTATTAGAAATCAGGAAAAGATCTAACCTCGGGAACTGATTATCCCACCCTTGATGCTGGGAGGTTCTTATCCCTGGCTGCTATGCAATGTTCATCCCAGGATATGAGAGAGACTTATTGGACCAACTTCTGTTGGGGAGAGAGCCAAAGCTGGTGAAAGACACCTGGTTACTGCCAAAAACAGGATATAGAACTGTACAGATCTTATGTCTGATTCACTCTGGCAAATCTTATTGGTTCCTATTATGAGCACAATCCTGTGAGGTGCTAAGCACCAGCCACTCCCACTGAAGTCTGTGGAAATGTATGCAACTGGATGTCTTGTATGTCTGGCTGATTCAGAGACCTTGTCTACACTGGCATGTTTTGTTACCAAACCCCTTCTTTTGGCGACAAAACAGTGAGAGTGTTGATACTACAGTGTGACTTTTGTCAGGAAAAACACATGGTTTTGGTAGCAAAAACTTCCACCCACGGAGAGACTTTTATCTTTTCCCCTCCCTTTATTGTCGACTAGTAGCCAGTGTGGACTCTGCTGTTTTGTCGAGAGAACTGGTTTCTGCCTGTATCCCACACTGCCAGCCCTGGTGGCCCTGCTCAGTGTTTTGTGATCTCTGCTGCCCTGAAGGCACCCACACCTCCCCTTTCAAAGTTCTGGAAAGTATCTGACAGCTGAGTGAGCTGCTTTGTTTGGGAAACAAATACAAAACAAATCATTGGAATGCTTCTCTTCTGCTGCTGCAGCAGGAAGGCTGGAGAGACTTCTGTACTGCTTTGACATTCCTTAGCACAGAGAGCTTACAGACCTATGAGAGAATCCCAAGAAGTGCAGGGATCAGCTCTGTCCCCCCTTAACACTGCACTGTGGGATGCTAACCAACATTGCTTTGCTCTGTCTGTAGACAGGATGCTGGCCATGAAATGTCAACAATGGGAGACAGAAAAACCAGTTTGACCAGTTTTCACTTGTGATGACTTTTGCACGTCGACTGCCCTTTTGTCACCAAACCTTCTCAGTGTAGACATAGCCAGAGACACAGCCCTGTAGGAAAGTCAGTGGAAAGGGCCTGCAATCAGTGGTGTTCTGGGAAGGAGCCGTAAGCTATCAACCTACAAAAGCAATTGGAAGTGTCCCCTTTTAAAAGCACAAGCTTTCAACAGCAGTAAAGCCAGGAAGTTAATGGAAGGGAGGCACTCACATACCAGACCCAGCAGGTTGACTGGACCAGTCTCAGTTGTTGTAATCATCATCATCATCAAAGGGTGTGTCGACAGGGGAGAGAAGGGGTGGTGCAGGGCTCCTCCTTGCTCTGTTAATTGCTTGCAGCCATGGTGAGTAGCTCTGCATTTCTGAGTGTGAACATCACGCTCATGTTTTGCTGCCTTGCTTTCAAGCCAAGCCAGGCCAGCTTTTATCTTTGGCACAAAACTTGGTCCCAAATCTCTGCCAAACCACTACAGATGTTTTAACACTCACCAGAGCCCAGACAATTACAAACAGAGCTGAAACTGCATTTGTGGGTGCTTTTTTTCCTTAGTTGACTAAAACTTCCAGCCATTCAAAAGCTAGATGCATCCTCTTCCTTACAAGAGGGCTGTAAAAAACCTTCCTACGATCTACATTGCTAAGGTCAATTATGTCATGGTAGCACCTAGCAGTCCCAGATGACATTGAGGCCCCATTATGCTAGGTGAGGTTAGGGTTAGGTGAGGCTCCTTTCCAGAAAGCCACTAACTTTTCTACAGGGCTGTGTCTCTGTCAATCAGGTAAGAGACAGACAGGCCCTTCCCCAAAGAACTGACTATAATGAAAAAGGAAAAGGAAAGATTATTATCCCTGGTTTTCTGGTGGGGAACTGTAGTCCGAGGCAAAGTTTTATGATAGCGGGCCACTGTTTTGTTTTGTGTTTGTACACCACCTAGCTCCTGGGGACTACTACAGTATAATTCATTAATAATAATAATAAATTGCTTGCATCAGGTCATAAAGTCTGGTAGAGTTAGAATTTGAATCTTGAAGGTAGGTCCACTGACTTTACCATAAAGCCACCTGTTATCTGTTGGCCAAAGGGGACACATTAGACATCATAAAAGGGCCATGATGGGACAATGCACCCCTTCCGTACTGGCCAGTGGGGAGTGACTGGTGCACAGGGAGTCAGATGGTGCTCCCTTTTGAAGGGAATCACTGCTCGTGTTGCATTGTGTGCTCCCATCTGCTGATTCTGGTGAGCACCTTGGTGTCCACATACCAGTTACTTAGCCTTCTCTGAAAGGGGTTATAGGAAAACCCTGAAAGAGAGGCCATCTGGGCCTTTAAGTGCTTAGGAAGCTCTGGTGTATGAGAAACAAGAACCAGGTGCATGGGCAGAGAACTCCAGATTCATTTCATCAAACAGCCACCTGATGTGAAATCTGGCTACGATCTGCCCAAATCTGATCACAGCCACTGCTCTCCCCCATAGTCCATTACTGGTTTCCAGAGCAGCCACAGCATGAGAATTTGAAAAGAAAACAAAACAACCCCACTATTATATACAATCTGGAAGCTATTGTCAGCATTTCTCAAGCATGAAGGAAGGTTTTATCTCACGTTATTCCAGTTTGTTTCCTGTTGCCTTGGAGACCAATTTAAATTAAACACTAATATTTTGAAAGAGAATATGATTCTAAATCACCTGCATTGCTGCATTCCATTCTAATGACATTATCATACCAGTGAGTGTGTGTGTGTAATGACTTTGAAGTGCTTCTCGTACCACTGCACTTAGGTTTAAAAAAAAAACCCTGTACTTTCCCCATGGCTCTTCAAAAAACCCTCTACATTCTTGTCTATGTTGGAGATATTCTAAAAGTGTGGACCATAGAGTAGAGAAGACATCTGCAATTGCAGTCATTTTTAACCTCATGTCAATTAAACCAGCTCACTGCCAGTCTAATGGGTACCAGCAACCAAGGGCAGTGGATATACCAGTGCTAGAAGCCATGGGAAATTCTTAGCAGGACCAGCAGGAGAAATTGTGGAGGAGGGGGAGAATTTCCATAAAAGTGGAGGAAAGCAGCCTGGTCTAATTTTTAGAGGACTGGACATCTGAGTTCTATTTATGTCATTGATTTGCAGTGGGTCAAATCAACTAATCCTTCTGTGCATGAGTTTTTCTATCTACCTTTTGTCCGTCCTGTCTGTTTAGACTGTAAGTTCTCTGGGATAGGGACTGTCTCTTCCTATGTGTCTAATAAGTTGGCCTTAAAGCACATTTGTAATGTACATTATAATGACACATTAAGTTATTGCCCTTAGGATGTATTAGGACAGCCAGAATGGCTGGTTGGTTGATTTTTATTACTGATTATTTATATTCTGGTGGTGTCTAGAGGCCCCAATCAGGGATCCATTATCCTAGATGCTGTATAGACAGAATAAAAGATTTCTTTGGGGTTTTTTTTCTCTTATCTATTCCCTTAGATATCTTAAGAACATCAAGTCTTATCTTCCCTGTTTTTGCTGCAGGATTTCCTGGCTGACTCATAGATTAGGTACTTTCCCTACCCATAGTTGAGTGGTTCGGGTGATAAACATTCACAAATAAACCTCTCCAAAAAGGATGCACTACAGAGGTATTAGTGTTAGAGGGGTTAGACTGTATCTTTGAAAACAATGAGTAATTCTGTGGCACCTTAGAGACTAACAAAAATATATAGAATCATGAGTTTTCATGGAAGTGGGTTTTACTCACAAAAGCTCATGATTCTGTATATTTTTGTTAGTCTCTAAGGTGCCACGGGACTACACATTGTTTTTACATAGGTATTATGTTTCTTGAATTTACCTTTGTAGCCTCTAGAACTGGCTGCTGACAACAACAGACTACTGAACCTGGACTACAGGTGTCAATTCAGTATCCCAAACCCTATGCTCCTATGAACAGAAAAAGTGAGCAGGTCAAGTAGAGGAGAGTCTAACTTGCATCATCTAGATTTAAGGCCAAGTAAAAAGAACCAAGCACAGCCAAAAATAGAAGCAGTGTATAAAAGAGTCACTTCATGGGAGAGCTGAAGCATAGTCTAGACAAAAGCTCTTATTTTAATTAGAGTTGGCATGGTGAACGGGGGTTCTCCCCCCACACGTACTATGGTGTTGGGAAAAAAATTTGACCAGGCTGTTCTGCAAAACAGATAGCTCTTGTTTAAAAGAGATGTGAACCCCAGTATGGCACTAGCAATGCTGCAGCTCAATAGATGGAGGCAGTTGAGGGAGAACTGCAGGAAACAAGGTGACTTAGGAGCGTAAGTCCCATTTTCAAGCATGACTGTGGCTGGAATGGAGGCCTGCAGGGCTCAGTTTCTGGCTCTGGGATGCAGTGAGGTCCAGCCAGTTGATTAGAGATGGGGACTGTGGGTCAGGACCCCTGAGTTCTGTTCCCATCTCAAGAAGGGAGTGAGCCTTAAAGTAGAGGACTGGAAGGCGAGGCTCCTAGTTTTGCTCCTGATTCTGTCACTGATTTTCTGTGTGGTGTGGGCCAAGATGAGTAACATCACAGTACCTCCTCTTACACTATAAAACAGATGCAGTAACGCTTACCTCATAGGGTGTTGGAAGATATAATCCACACACAGTTGTAGAGCCCTTGGAGATCAGCAAAGGGTAGATTCGCTATTAAAATTAAGTGACAATTTGTGTGCCTTTTATTCATTCACTTGAATGAAAATGGCACTACCTCACTTTTAAGCTTATCATTTGGAGCAGCCTCACACCTCCACGTGGTGAACATTTTCACGCCCTTTCCCTGAGTCTTACAGCCCGTTGCTAGTTTCCTTGAAGCTGAGTGTTAGACACAGAACCTCCAGTCTCATAAATTAGATAGGGAAAGCCCTGGCTGGGATTTGGCAGTGATTCACCTTTTTCCCTGCTGAGCACCCAGTCCTCGGTGTGAAGTGCAGTGATGTTTGTCTAAGCAAGGAGAGACACTTGTGTTCTTCTCCCTGTGTGTTCCTCACATCTCCATGAGAAAGCCTCTTATTCCATCCTTGAGCTCCTCCTGCAGTGGGATGGGAGCCAAGGCCCCCCATGCTGGGTGCTGAGGTGGTATCCTCTGCATAGGGTTGCCAGATGGTTGAAACAAAATGATCGAACACCCGCCCCGCCCCCCCCCAAAAAAAAACCACTGGGAAAAAATTCTGTTGAAGAAAAAAAAAGGGGGGGGGGACCAAAGTTGTTGAGCAAGAAAAAGGACTCCAAGACTTATTAAGCAAAATATATACATATTTTAAATTAAAACAGCATGTCCCTTTAAGAGTGAGTGCAGGGATAGGAACAGGGGAGCGGTTGAGCACTAAGAGCCAGGGGAGTCATTGGTTCCCCTTGGTCTTTTTGCTGGCAGCCATTTTGTGCTGGCAGCCTTGTGGAATCAGCTAAGCATGGGGTCGGGATGCTGGTGGTGTTGGGGGCCAGAGGGGAGGCCGTGTGTTAAGTGTTTGTAGGGTTGCCAGGTGCCCGGCATTTTCGCCTCCTGGCCGGGGAAAAAAATCAGAAAATACCGGATATCTTAGGCGTCCGGTATTTTCTGAATTTTTTACCGGACAGGAGGCGAAAATATCGGACTGTCCGGGTGAATATTGGACATCTGGCAACCCTACCTCTGCACAGCTCTACACACTGTAAAAAGCCACCAGAGTGATAATACTCATAACATATTGCTCTATAGCAGCGGTTCTCAGACTGTGGGTCGCAACCCCATTTTAATGCTCAGCTAAAGCATTCTGTAAAACACTAGCCAATTAGCCCATCATAAGACGTGATTTTCAGGTCTTCTCTCCTGAGCGCTCTTGCTCCGTGTCTCTCTCTCCCTCTCTCTCCTCCTACTGCCTACCCCCCTCCCTCACAGCTCTCATCCACTTCCTGCCTCTCCATCTCTTTCTTTCTCTTCTCCCGCTCCTGCGTCACTCTCCCTTTTTCTTCTCCTCCTCCTCCTGCCTCTCTCTCCCCTCCGTCTCTCCCCGCCCCCCTTCCCTTTCCCCTTCCCTTCCGCCATGTCGCTTGGCTGAGTGCTGCCTGCTCAGCCGGGCTGCTGCAAGGGAGGAGGGCGGGGTGGTGACGTACACGGCCAGGGGGTGGGGCCGTGTATGTCACCGCTCTCCCTTCCCCTCCCACCGCAGGGGAGCCCAAACGGCCCCTTGCACTGCTGGCTCACCCAGCTGAGGGGCGCAGCACTCAGCTGAGTGCCACAGCAGGAAGGGAAGGAGGTCAGTGACGTAGATGGCCCCACCCCCTGGCTGTGTACGTCACCGCCCCCTTCTCCTCCCTCCATGGCGGCTCGGCATGCATGGGGAGCGCAGACCCCAAACGGCTGCTTGCTGCATTCAGAAAATACCAGACATGTGCAATGTGACATGTGCAATGTCCGGTATCTTGTGAATTTCTGGCTGGGCACCGGAGGGAAGCCTGGCTGGGGCGGGGGAGCGACTGAGAGACGGAGCACGATTGGCTTTGGGAGCCCTGTGGTCATGAGCAAAAGCTGGGTGGGGTGGGGGCCAGGACTCCCAACCACCTCCCCCATCCTCACTCGGCCAATCGTGACCCATCTCCCAGCTGGGAGCCTCTGGTTGCGAGCAGAAGCTGGGCGGTGGGAGTGGCTCCCAGCCCCGTCCCCGCCAGGCTTCTGCTGGCAAGTAAAGGGAGTGCCTGCCGGGGCGCGACTGGAAGGACTCCAGCTGCGGCCAGTGGCTGCACCCCATCCCCCTGCCAGGTCTGCTTCCCGCCCCCCTTCCTCTGTCGCCTCCTCCTCCCGTCCAGCCCCACGGCCCCCGATCGCCCCCCCCCAGCTCTGCTTCCCACCCCCTCTTCCTGCCGGCTAGCCCCACGGCCCCCGGACACCACCACCCCCGCCAGCCCTGCTTCCCGCCACCCTTCCTCCGGCCCCCCCATCCTCCCCTCCAGCCCCACAGCCTCTGATCCCCCCCAGCTCTGCTTCCTGCCCCCCTTCCAGCCAGACCCTCCTCCCTTCCCCTCCCTCCGTGGCGCACTCAACTGGGAGCGCTCAGCTGGGCCCCAGCGGGGGAGCAAGTGGCGGCAAGAGGCCGTTTGGGGTCCACGCTCCCCATGGCTGGGGAGCACGGACCCCAAACGGCTGCTTGCCACCACTTGCTCCCCCGCTGGGGCCCAGCTGGGCCGCACAGCGTGCCACAGAGGAAGGAGAAGGGGGGGCGGGGTGCTGACGTACACGGCCAGGGAGCGTGGCCGTGTACGTCAGCATTACAGACTCTCAGACAATGGGCTACTATATCTATGATGCCCTCTCGTCTGTGTTTTAAATGTCACCTTTATGTACTATGGGAAAGGACAGAGCTGCTGATGGGGGAAGAAGAGTGAGGGAAGGGGAGGCTGCCCCGGCAATTTAAAAAGGCCGGGAGCTCCCACCCACCGTTGCTACCACAGCATCAGCTGGAGCCTCAGACCCTTCAAATTGCCATTAGAGCTCTGGGTGGCGCAGGCCTGGCAGTGTGGAATGGCTATCGGGGGAGGCTAATCCCCTGCTCTGCCCCTTCTGCCCTAGGCCTCCGCCCTTTCCAGGGGTCTGGAGCTGAATTAATGAGGTCTAGCCTTTAAAAAAAAATCCCTTCTCATCGTACTGTCATTGTGCATAACAGAAATGATGATACATGAAATGGAAGGTCATAAAAAATGTTGGTTATTCAGAATACAGGCAGTCCCCAGGTTACATGGATCCGACTTACATCGGATCCCTACTTACAAATGGGGTGAGGCAACCCCGCACTAGCTGCTTCCCCCCAGCAGACCAGGGAGACGTGAAGCTAGCGCGCGCCCCCCCCCCCCCCCCCCAGCAGACCAGGGAGATGCAGAGCGGCTTTTCTCAGCAGACACCTCAGCTTGAGAATAAAGGACTGAGGGAAGTGAGGTGTGGGAGAATAAAACTGAGCTCTGGAGAAATGTTTGGCTAGAGTTTCCCCTACAATATGTACCAATTCCGACTTACATACAAATTCAACTTAAGAACAAACCTACAGTCCCTATCTTGTACGTAACCCGGGGACTGCCTGTAAATAAATCCTGCCTCACCCTACGTGTTCCCCCACTCTTGTTTTCCCTCAGAGTAAGTCTGTTTCCCACATGTGGGCTGTGAGATAAGAGCACTTGCAGGTTTGTCCCTGCAAGGTCACTTGTAAGTGCTGAGCTGCAAGCCCTGATATTTGTCAGTCTTTTCCTTGAGTCCTGAAGCACCCATTTTTTAAAAAATACCTGTTACCTTGGGCTCTGCAAGCATATCACAAGGGGGAAGGTTCTATAGACCAGATGTTAGGTCTACAGACATTGGCCTTGTCCCTTTAAGGTGGATCATTACAGTAGCAAAAAGCTATTTTTTCATTAAAATTAGTTCTAGTGTTCCAGGATATTTTAGAAAGCCAACGTCATCACATCCCTTTGCTAGCATAGGGCTTGATTCTCCACCTAGAGTCAATGGACATTTCTCTGGACATTTCAGTGTGAGCAGGAGCAAGAACATGTGGGACCTTACGTCTCCACTGCTTTGCACCTATGAAGTCCTCTACAACTGCACAACATGGATGTCAAATAACAGTTGTGGTTTTGTGATCAGGCCCAGCCCTAGGGCAAGGCGAGCAAGGCAAAAGCCTTGGGCCCCACAATTTCGGGGCCCCGTGCTGCTGAGTATTCACCATCCGCCGGCCTGGCCTGGGGCCCCGCTCCCAGCGTCCTGTTTTGGGCCCCGCAAACCATATGGCTGGGCCTGTTTGTGATGTTTGGACAGGTACAGATGACCTTACTCCATGTAAGAGAGCAGAGACTCAGGCCTGTATATTTTTAAAGCCAGAAGGGATCATTATGACCCTGATTTTGATCATCTGCATTTGTACAGCACCTAGCACAATGGTATCCTGGTTCATGCTTGGAACTTCTAGGTGCTACCACAAAGACTAAAGACAGTACAGGTTGATGGTATCATGAGCTTTCATCGGCACAGCCCACTCCGGTTATCTGAAGAAGTGGGCTGTGCCCACAAAAGCTCATGATCAGCGGCACGGCCATAGGTTCCCACATGGCCACATAGTACACCAACATCTTTATGGCTGACTTAGAACAACATTTCCTCAGATCCTGTCCTCTTTTACCCC
Organism: Pelodiscus sinensis; assembly: GCF_049634645.1. Lineage (NCBI taxonomy): Eukaryota > Metazoa > Chordata > Testudines > Trionychidae > Pelodiscus > Pelodiscus sinensis. Next base: position 316,515,059 of record NC_134711.1, read on the forward strand.
TCCTTTACTTACGCTACATCGATGACATCTTTATGATCTGGACCCATGGCCAAGAAACACGGACACATTCCACGGAAGCTTTAACAACCTTCACCCCACCATCAATCTCAGCCTGGACCATTCATCACAAGAGATCCATTTCCTGGACACCACAGTACAAATCACTAATGGAAAATTAAATACCACTCTCTACAGAAAACTCACTGACTGCTACACTTACCTACATGCCTCCAGCTTCCATCCAGGACACACCATACGATCCATTGTCCATAGTCAAGCCCTTAGGTACAACCACATCTGTTCTAATCCCACTGACAGAGACCAGAAACTTCAAGATCTCTACTAAGCACTTGTAAATCTCAATTACCTACCGGGGGAAATAAAAAAACAAGTTGAAAGAGCCAGACAAATACCCAGAAACCCATCTACTTCTAGATAGCCCCAAGAAAACCAATAACAGAACACCATTTGTCATCACCTATAGCCCCCAACTTAAACTCCTCCAACACATTATCAATAACCTACAACCTATACTGGAACAGGATACTACACTCTGAGAGGCTCTAGGGGACAGACCCATACTCTCCTAGGGTATGTCTACACTACAGTGCTAATTCGAACTAACTTAGTTCGAATTAGCGCAGCTAGACTTAAAAACTAGTTCGAATTAGCGTTTTGCTAATTCAAACTAGCATGTCCACACAGAGTGGACCCTGAACAGAGGTTAAGGATGGCCGGAAGCAGTGCCGGCAGGGCATCAGATGAGGACTTAGAGCGTGGAGCTGCTGCCTCAGGCTAGCCGAGGGCTGTGCTTAAAGGGACCCGACCCCCACCCTGGACAGACAGTTCTCAGGGTTCCCCGCTTGCAAAGCAGTCCTGGCTTGGAGTGCCCTGAGTGCCCACACGCGGAACATCACAGCACTCGGCCATCACCCCAGCTGCACTTGCCACAGGCTGCCATCCGGGGGAAGGAGGTAATCGGGGGGCTGCAGGAGAGCTTCCACCCTGAGAAGCCCACAGAACCAGCCCAGTCCTCCCCATCGGGGGCGCGTACTCCATTCCTCCCTCACCTCTTTCCACTTACCCTTCCCTAGCCCCCCTTCCTGATGTACAAAATAAAGAAAACGTGTGTTCAAAAATAGAATCTTTCTTTATTGAACAAAGCTGGGGGAGACTGGGAAAAAGAGGTGGGAGAGGGGAAGAGAGAGGCTGGGAGAGGGGAGGGCAACTAAAATGATCAGGGGTTTGGAACAGGTACCATATGAAGAGAGGCTAAAGAGACTGGGACTTTTCAGCTTAGAGAAGAGGAGACAGGGGGGGGATATGATAGAGGTCTATAAAAGCAAGAGTGGTGTGGAGAGGGTGCATAAAGAAAAGTTCTCCATTAGTTCCCATAATAGAAGGACTAGAGGACACCAAAGGAAAGGAATGGGTAGCAGGCTTCAAACTAGTAACAGAAAGTTGTTCTTCACAAAGCAAAGAGTCAACCTGTGGAACTCCTTGCTGCAGGAGGCTGTGAAGGCTAGAACTAGAACAGAGTTTAAAGAGAAGTTAGATCAAGTCATGGAGGTTGGGTCCATGGAGTGCTATTAGCCAGGGGGTAGAAATGGTGTCCCTGGCCTCTGTTTGTGGAAGGCTGGAGATGGATGGCACAAGACAAATGGCTTGGTCACTGTCTTTGGTCCATCCCCTCCAGGGTACCTAGGGTTGGCTGCTATCGGCAGACAGGCTACTGGACTAGATGGACCTTTGGTCTGACCCGGTACGGCCATTCTAAGCTCAGGGTCAGGGGTCTCAGTGGACCACCCTGATTTTCATGCAAACCTGCTCCTGGGTGGCCAGGCTGGCAGCTCTCCTGCCCTAGCTGGCCACTTTCCTGTGCCTAGTGCGGAGGTCGTGGACAAGGTCCACGATATCTGCACTTGACCAGGCGGGTGCCTGCCTCTTGCGTTCCTGGCCAGGCTCCCGAGAGCCGCCAGCCTGGTCCCGGGAAGAGGCGGGGGGCTGGGGGGCATCGGGTGGCTGGCTCATGGCGTGCCAGGTGCAGGGTCTGCTGGCTGGGTGCTGGCAGGCTTGCACCTGGCACGGGCACCGTAGCCAGCCCGTGCCCCTTTAAGGGCTCCGGGGCCGGGAGGGGGGCATACGAGTTTCCCTGGTGGTGCCCAGAGTGGCCACCAGGGAAAGCTGGGGAGGGCTAGCCTCCCACTAGTTCGAATTAAGGGGCTACGCAGCCCTTAATTCGAACTAGTAAGTTCGAACTAGGCTTAGTCCTCGTGCAGTGAGGTTTACCTAGTTCGAACTAAGCGCTCCGCTAGTTCGAATTAAGTTCGAACTAGCGGAGTGCTAGTGTAGCGCCTATGAAAGTTAATTCGAACTAACGTCTGTTAGTTCGAATTAACTTTGTAGTGTAGACATACCCCTATAGACAACCATCTAACCTCGGGAAGATTCTTAACCAACAACCACAGGACATACCACATTAATACCAACCCTGGAACTTTCCCTGGCAACAAACCCCATTGCCAACTTTGTCCACATATTTACTCTGGTGACACCATCACTGGACCTAACCATGTCAGTTAGGTGATCAAGAACACATATTCCTGTTCATCCAGAAATATATGTGCCATGTGCCAACAGTGTCCTTCTGCTATGTATATTGGATATTAAGGAAATCCTATGCAAACACTTGGAAGGTAATAAAGTGATAGGGAATAGCCAGCATGGGTTTGTGAAGAACAAGTCATGCCAAACTAATCTGATAGCTTTCTTTGATAGGATAACGAGCCTTGTGGATAAGGGAGAAGTGGTGGATGTCATATACCTAGACTTTAGTAAGGCATTTGATACGGTCTCGCATGATATTCTTATTGATAAACTAGGCAAATATAACTTAGATAGGGCCACGATAAGGTGGGTGCATAATTGGCTGGATAACCGTAGTCAGAGAGTTGTTGTTAACGGTTCTAAATCCTGCTGGAAAGGGATAACAAGTGGAGTTCCTCAAGGGTCTGTTTTGGGACCCGTACTGTTCAATATCTTCATCAATGATGTAGATATTGGGATAGAGAGTACGCTTATTAAGTTTGCAGATGATACCAAACTGGGTGGGGTTGCAACTTCTTTGGAGGATAGGGACATAATTCAAAATGACCTTAGCAAGTTAGAGAAATGGTCAGAGGTAAACAGGATGAGGTTTAATAAAGAGAAATGCAAAGTGCTCCACTTAGAAAGGAACAATCAGTTCCATACATACAAGATGGGAAGCAACTGTCTAGGAAGGAGCATGGCGGAAAGGGATCTAGGGGTCATAGTGGACCACAAGTTGAATATGAGTCAACAGTGTGATGCTGTTGCAAAAAAAGCAAATATGATTCTAGGTTGTATCAACAGGTGTGTTGTAAGCAAAACACGTGAAGTCATTCTGCCGCTCTACTCTGCACTAGTTAGGCCTCAGCTGGAGTACTGTGTCCAGTTCTGGGCGCCACATTTCAAGAAAGATGTGGAGAAATTGGAAAGGGTACAGAGAAGAGCGACAAGAATGATTAAAGGTCTAGAGAACATGACCTATGAAGCCAGGCTTCATGAACTGGGCTTGTTTAGTTTGGAAAAAAGAAGATTAAGGGGGGACATGATAGCGGTTTTCAAATATCTAAAAGGGTGTCACAAGGAGGAAGGCGAAAATTTGTTCCTCTTGGTTTCTGAGGACAGGACAAGAAGTAATGGGCTTAAAGTGCAGCAGGGGAGGTTTAGATTGGACATTAGGAAAAAATTCCTAACTGTCAGGGTGGTCAAATATTGGAATAAATTGCCAAGGGAGGTGGTGGAATCTCCCTCTCTGGAGATATTTAAGAACAGGTTAGATAGACATCTGTCAGGGATGGTGTAGGTGGAGCTTGGTCCTGCCTTGAGGGCGGGGGGCTGGACTCGATGACCTCTTGAGGTCCCTTCCAGTCCTATTATTCTATGATTCTATGATTCTATGATTGGACAGACTTCTCAGACACTTCGCCAAAGAATTAATGCCCACAAATCAGACATTAGACATCTTCACAAGGAAAAACCAGTTGTTTTTCCTTTCAGACTACCTTGACATAGTCTTAAAGACCTTACTACATGCATCTTACTTCAAAGAGACTTTAACACCAGATTACAGAGGGAAACTTCAGAACTTTCTTAAATTTGACACTTTACGAATGGGCCTTAACAAAGATGCTAATTACCTTACGCATTACAAAGATAGTTCCCACTTATCATCCCTGATTAGCCATTCATTGACTCAAATAGCTATTCCCGCCCTCCTTCCCCCTCACCCCACCTTCTGTACTGTACTAAATCTGATTTATCAGTTTAGTAATGTGTTCACTTTTTTATTGTATTCCTTTGATATATATGGTCATGCCAATTCTTTTCCAGAATATGATCTGAGGAAGTGGGTCTGGCCTACGAAAGCTCATCACTATTAAACCATCTTGTTAGTCTTTAAAGTGCTACATAGTTTTTCCTTTTGTTTTCACAAGATCAGACTAACACGGTTACCTCTCTATTACTATCTACATGTTTTGTTAGTCTATAAAGTGCTACCAGACCATTTGTTGTTTTTTAAGTTTATTCTGTGTTTTAAATGAGCTTCGTGTAATTTACATCTGAATACCAGGGAAGCCATTAGCATTTGGATTAGCTTCTCAATCCGTTTCTGCTGTGGGGGAAAGGAGAGGCAGGGAATCTCATGTGAATTGCAACAAGGTTAGGCAAGGCCGGTCATGCGGGTGCGTTGCTGTGTCTTTTATGTTGCAGTCTCTCTCCCTTTTCCCTCTTTGTCCTTCAAAGAATTGATTTCTGCTAAAATAGCTGAGATATATAATGCTTTGAGGTCAGGATGATCTGACTTGGCTGTTTTCCCTCCTCTCTCTTTCTTCTGTGCTGTGATTTTTCCCCCCCTCATTCCCATGCTCCTCTGAGAGGCTATCATCGCTGCTTTGGAAAGGTCTCATGTTTCTGTATTCTTTTCACAAATACGAGGAGATTGCTGACACTCTGCACACAAGGATGTTATTTTATTTACATTGATATCTCTCTCTTTTCCCCCCTCTCAGCAAATGTTCACTTTGCAACACGCAAACAAAACAGCAAAAAACCAAACATGTAGTGTCAGCGTCACTTATTTATTGAAGCAAAATCCTAGTGGTTGGGAAAGGTGTGGAACTGACAGCCTGGGTGACACTGGTTAGCACCGGCAGTGCAAACTTCTCACAGTACTGTAAAAGTGCCGATGGATGCACCGTCTTTAGGGGGTGAGGATATTTGAATAATTGGCCTCTCTCCTGAGTGCCAAAGATGATGGGATGTGGACAGTTGTCCACTGGGAACTGGACTAAGGCCACCAACTCTTTTTGCACTGGCCACCAGTTTTTCATCTGCTACTGAGAAAAAATTATTGTAATCTTAAGGCATCGTCCCAGTACACCGTAGTAACAGCAAAGTCAATCCTTGGCTTTGCCACAGACTTCTGGTAGGTTCATGGTCAGAACACTTAATCGCTCTTTGCTCAGTTCCCCATCTGGGAGATGAATGATGATACTTCCTTTGTCTGTTATTTCTATTTGTAGACCAGGGCTACTCAACATGTGTCCATTTGCTTGCAGCCCACAGTACAGTTTGGGTTTACACAAGGCTCAACACGTGGCCCGCGGGTTAGAGCCAAAACAAAAAAGTAGGCAATATAATGGTCTTCTGTTGATATGTGTTTTAATAGTTACATTCCTGGACTGTCATTGCTCATTAAAAGTGCTATCATGTGGGTGGAAGTCGGGTAAATATTGCATTTTATTAATATCAGCAGAACTGACTTGAATTGAGCCTGTGTGTTGTGTAGTCTTGTCTTAATCTTTGTATTCATGCCCATCAGTGTGAAAGAAGCTATTTGCATATATTTGCATTTATATTTGCATGTGTGTGCAACCACACTTACGTTGCAGCCCTCAGCATGTGCTGTGAATATCATTGTGACCCCAGGGCTTCCAAAGTCGAGTAGCCTTGATTTTGACTGAAAGTTGTTTGTGGCAGGAAATGTCTCTTACTTTGTACAGCACAAGGACAATGGCGCTCTGGTCTCAGCGGCAGTTCTGGGCACTACGATAATGCAAATAATAATAACCTGCTCTGAATTTGAACCAGTAACCTAGAGGAGAAAAGCTGTGCTATAAACAGGAATCGCTCCATCAATAGAGCTGCATTAATTTTCACCAGCTGAAGATCTAGACCATAGAATCATTGTCAGAAATATATTGCAGTATGCTGAGCAGTCCCATTGAAACGGTTCAGGTGCTCAGCATCTCCCAAGAGTTGCCCTTTATGAGCCTCTGTTGTCCATCATGTTCCACATTTCAACACAAAAAATTACTTGTGAGTTTTGAACTTCTGCCGTCGGTGAGCAGCCTACCCTAGCACTCAGAAACAATGCCTATAGGGAGAAAGCCCTTCAGCTCATGAGAGAATAACTTACTAGGAAATTCATTGTAACTGAAAATCTCTCCTCCTGAGTTTAATACAATTACTTCATCATATTCCTCTAGTGTAGCATTCGAAGATGGGGGGGAGGAGTTGAGTTCAAGTTTCGACACAGCTGTTGGGATTGGGTTTAAAATTACAACAACCCAGTGACTTTCTAGGACATAATGGTCCCTGAAGAAAAGGGAAGAATTGTAGTGATAACTTTAAAGGGCATTGCGTTTGATGAGAGAATGTGCAGAAAGAAAGAAAGAAGAGAAGGCAGCGATCAAAATCTGCCAGCAAGAAATGGGGAAGGAAAAAATGTTGAGATCATCTTTCCCATTAACCCAGTAGATGGACATTTATAAGGTGACTGTACTTCTCTGCCACAGAAGACCTCTGTCTATTTTCTGAAGAGCAGAGAAGGGGCTTTTTTCCCCCATTTCATATTAGATTTTCCAAGTGTCATAGAGTCAGGGGATGGAGGGAAGTTTTAGCAAATTAAAGAGATCTGAGAGAGAGCATGCTCATTTGTGAGAAGTGGTTTTAAGTGGCCTGAAAGAGACTGATATCAGGCAGCTGGTGTGCTGAGACCCTGACTGTCAGATTGACCAATATTGTCTCATTGTTTTCTTGGACTTCCCCTCTCTTACACTCAGGGTATGTCTACACTAGAAATGCTACCACATTCTTTTATTGACTTAGTGGTGTCTACACTGGGGCTTAGATCAGCTTAATTACACTGAGCAAAGTGGTTATGAGGACTTAACTTTGCCCTGTAGAACAGTCCTTAGATTGGAAGCTGGCACTATTGAAGTCAAGAGCAAAATTCCCATCGTGGGGCACATTTCACCCTATGATTTGGCACTATGCCTGCATGTGCTGCAGCGGTGACTGTGACCATGAATGAAAGATGAATCCTCTCCAGACAGGTGGCAAAGCCTCACCACTATCTGGAATCACTTGTAGAAAGTGATACATTACTACCTCCATTTAAAAAAAATACATAAACTGTCACATTTCAACGGGAAGCTAAAACTCGGGCAAGAGATCACTAAAAGCCACGTCTCAGACTTTGCAATTTCCCATCATAGCCAAGTGTCATATGATCATAGTAACGTAGGACAAGAAGTGACCTTGAGAAGTCAGCTAGTCCAATCACCTGCCCTGAAGCAGGACTAAGCATTAGCTACACAATCCCTGACAGGGGTGTCTAACCTATTCTTGAAAACCTTCAGTAGTGGAGATTCTACAACCTTCCTAGGTAATATGTTCCAGTGCTTAACTACTCTGACGGATAGGAAGTTTTTCCTAATGGCTAAACTAAATCAACTGTAATTGCTGTAATTACACCAATTACTTCTTGTCCTGTCCTCAGTGATTAAAAAGAACAATTTGTCACCCTCCTCTTTATATCAGCCTTTTACATACTTGAAAACTGTTATCATGTCCGTCCTCCTCCCCTCCCCGCAGTCTTCTTTTCTCCAGATTAAACAAATCCAAGTTTTTCAGTTTTTTACTTTCAGGTCATATATTTCTAGACCTTTAATCGGGTTTGGGTTGGGCTATTTTTTGTTCTGGACTTTCTCCATCTTTCCCAAAGCATGGTGTTCAAAACTGAACACAGTACTCCAGGTGAGGCCTTATCAGCATGGAATATTCCGGAAAAGTCACCTCTCCATTTTGTATTTGTCCAATTGTTTGTTCTGAATTTCATCCTATTTACTTCAGATCATGTCTCCAGTTTGTCAGGATCATTTTGAAATCTTATCCTGTCCTTCAAAATGCTTGCAACCTCTCCCATTTTGGTATCATTGGCAAACTTTACAAGTGTACTATCTATGCCAGTATTTCCCAATTGGTGCTCTGCGGAACCCTGGGTTTCCACGAAGCGAAAGTAGGGGTTCCGCGAAGAGCCGGCACTCCCCTGCCACCTCTGAAAGAGAGAGAGATGGCTAGCTTGTTTCCCGTTCCTCCCTGACGACGCAGAGGCGTAGGGAGGCGGGGGCAGAGGGAACAGTAGCTCTTGGATGGCACATTAGGGGAGTGCCGGACAGGGGTGGCTCCATGTGACCCACAGCGGGGAGAGAAGCACTTCCCCTCCCCAAAGGAGCCGGCATGCGCTGCCTAAACATCTGGGGCTGTAGCACCCGGCAACTTAGTTCCACCGCCTTTCTGCTTGCGGGGAAGAAGGGGGAGGTCAGGAGACCGGGGGCTGCGCAGTTCTGACTTTGCAGGCAGCACGCTCTGCCCTGGGACTCACTGCACCTTCCCCCGCTGCAGGACAGCATCGCAGAAGTAAGTTGCTGGAGTGCAAGAGCCCCAGCTGCTCAGGCAGCGCACACACCAGCTGTTCAGGGAGGGGAAGTGCAGTTGCACACTTCCCGGAACCCAGAGGTGTTGCAGGATTGTCAGGTAGTGGTCCCAGCTGCTCCTGTCCCCTGCCCAGACCCCCCACGAGTACCTTGTCCCCTACCCCCACCAGCACTGTCCCCAGCACCCAGCAGCACACTCTCCCTGTCCCCAGCACCCACCAGCACCCTGTCCCCTACGCGCAACAGCACAGTTGGGACCACATTAGTAAGGCTTGGGGATTTTTTTTGCATCTCACTTGTGTAGTCCCAACTGATTTTTCTGTGGGTCAGTGACCCTTGACTCAAAACAGGTTCCTCACCCCTCTCATAAAAAAAGACAATACTGAAACCTTTTGAGTTTGACATAATATTTTATTTAAAAATGAAGCCTGGCCAACATGCCCCCAGTTAAATCCCCATCTCACTGCCTGCAGCATCATAACACTCCTGCACCACATAACGCCAAATCTGAGCCTATCATACACTGGAAGCCCCTGTCCTGAGCCTCTCACATCCCCAAACTCTTGCAGCCCCACATCCTCAGTCTTCTGCCACAACACTCCTGCACCATCTACACATGGCAAATCTGTGTCCTGAGCCAGAGCCGGCCCAAGGTACGGGCGAGGCGAGCTACTGCCCGGGGCGCTCCATTGTAGGGGGCGCCACGCAGGGCGGCCAGGCCGGGCGGGAGCGGTACCGTGCATGCGCCGCGCTCCTGGGGAGGGGCCACGCATGTGCCGGGTGCTCGGGGGTGGGGTTCATGCGTCGCACTCCCAGGGGCGGCACCGCGCTTCCGGCGCCTGGGGTGTGCAAATGGTTCAGAACGACCCTGTCCTGAGCCCATCATACTCCCAACCTCCCTGCCCTGAGCCCCTCACATATGCCACCCAAACTCCTGCACCCTCAAATCCACAAGCCTGTGACTTGCTCGCCACCCCAACCTTCCACGTGAGCCCAACACTCCCAAGCCTGGAGCCCCCTCCCCGAGCCAGCATCCCCTTCTCCTGCATCCAAATTCCCTCCCAGAGCTTGCACTTCTCACCCCTTCCCACACTCAAATTCCTCATTCCCACCCCAGAGTCTGCACCTCCTGTCTCAACCCCGTGAGAGTGTACAAGGGCTGGGGATAGCAAGTGATGGAGAGGAGGGGAACAGAGAGGATGGGGCCTCAAAGGGGTGGGGTCTTGGGGAAGAAATGTGATTTTCACGCATTGGTGGGTTCCCCTCTTTTTTTTTTTTTTTTTTTTTTCTTTGCTTGACAAACCTAGGGGTTCCTTGAAATTCTGAAAAGCTGAAAAGGGTTCCATGGCCAAATAAAATTGGGAAACACTGATCTATGCCATTGTCCAAATCCTTCATGAAGATATTGAACAGAGCTGAATCCAGAACAGATCCCTATGGGACATGATATTGCCCTTCCAGCTTGAATGAGAACCACTGATACTCTCTGAGGATGGATTTTCCTACCATATTGTAAGTTCATCTAGGCTGTATGTGCATAGTTTGTATATGAGAAAGTCATGTGAGACAGTCTCAAAAGCCTTTCTATATCACATCTACTGTTTCTCCCCATCAATCAGCTTGCTACTCTGTCAAAGAAAGCTATTACATTGATTTGGCCTCATTTATCCTTGACAAATCCATGATGATTGTTACCTATCACTTCTACTTGTTTACAGATTGATTGTTTGATTATTTGCGTCACTATCTTTCTAGGTACTAAAGTTAAATTGACTGGTCTATAATTCCCTGGATTATCTTTATTCCCTTTTTTATAGATAGGTACATATTTGTCCTTGTCTCTCCTCTCCTCCAACAATTCTCAAAGATAATTGCTAATGGCTCAGAGATCTCTTCAGACAGGTCCTTATGAAGATTTCTAACTTGTCTAGGTAATTCTTAATTTATTCTTTCCTTATTGTAGCCTCGGATCCTGCCCCATATGCACTCATATGCCATTATGGAGGTACAAATAGGCATAAGATGAAAATCAATTTGATAGGTAGATGAAAATCAGTGCGATTGATAGTGATAGAAATGTAGCCGTGTTAGTCTGGTGTAGCTGAAACAAAAGTGCTACATAGTCCTGTATTTTGTTTCATTGTGATTGATCATTTTGCTAATTCATTTCTGGAGCATGAACCCTAATTTGTCTCTGAATTTAGCTCACTTGAGCTCACTTTCCTAGCCTCATCCACAAAACAGAGCTTGAAAGTACGATCTGTACTTTCAAGGCATGGTGGACCTGATTCACCACTGCCATTTGGCAGTCATGTGATTCTATTGACTTCTCTGCAGTTACCCTTGCTTCACAACAATATAAGCAAAAGGAGAATCAGGACTATAGTATCAGATGGATATAACAAGAGTTAACACTGTGACATCAGGACCTGCTCTGCAAATGCCATCTGCAAACTTCACATCTACAGTCCTTTCTCATGCAAACACTTGAATTGACTTACTTCAGTGGCACTACTCACAGGAGTAAAAACAGGAGGAGCCCATGAGTAAAACTGACCATGAAAAGGGATTACAGCTCTTCCATAGAAGCACCTTTTCAAGTCAGTGAACATGGGAAATGTTTCAGGGCAGTATCTGGCTCCAGGCAGAGGAGAACTGTCATTATATCAGCTGCTATGGTTAAAAACTACCTTCTGAGCAACAATTTCCAAAGGAGACCGAGTAATTATTTTACTCAGATAAGCACAGGAACATTGTGTAAAAATATGTGTAGCCAGTAATAGTCAAATGCTGTAAGCAAGGGAATTTAAAGCTGTCAGCAAGGAGGGAAATACCACTCTTTAGATTGAAAAACAGTCATAAAAAATTCCTGGCTCCCAGCCTAGTCAATACTGTAGCTAGCCACAGTTTCAGATTCACATTTTTTCCTTCTGGGATGTAGTCTTAGTTGTTTTTTCCTTACCATAACATTTGGCCTATCGTGCACATCTTAACTCTGAACTCTACCAGGGCCATAGTCTCTGTTGATGTCAGTCAACATTGATTTTTGATGAAGTTACATGCACTCACACTAGCTGAGAATTAGGTCCCATTTCCTTAAGGGATCACAGAGCCGTCTGTAGCATGAACCTGATGAGCAGTTCACATGCAAACAATGCTGCTAACTTGGAGTGAAGCTTGTAGGTGTTCAGTGCTCCCCCTGCCTTGCCAGATTGTGAGAGTTTAACTCCCAAAACCCAAGGGCTGGAAAACCAAGAAATGCAAGGTTAAAATGATCCTTCTATCACAACCTTAACTCTGCCCCTGTGGGGATGGCCTGAGGAACTGGGAGTATGACAGTACTTTAACCCTCCCTAACTACTCCTGGCATTTGCCCTGCCCTTGGCGCAGTTCCAATGGATCACACCTGTTTACAGGGTCTTCACCGTGCTCTGAGCATCACCATCGATCCAAGGAGTACTTGAGATCGTTGGCACACAAAGGCTCAGATCTGGGATCTGCCTGAGTGTCTCCTTGGATCAAAAGGGGGCAGACTCACAGTGGGGAGACACAAGGATTTTTTCATGGCAGTCTGCCTCCACATGTGGATTTTAGAGCATTTTCAGATCTCTCTAAGCTGAAACACTGCTGCGTATTGCAGGCATATTGCAGGCAGGGGGCTAGAGTGACACACCTGCCCTGTCTCTCCGGAGAATGTAGAGCTAGCAAAAAGGGAAGCATTAGCATTGTGGGGTAAGACCACACAGTGGTGAAAGACACCAGTGACCCATCTACTCTAGGTCTGCTGGTATTGCTGGCACTGGAGAAGCTGTGCCGAGGCTAGAACAATGGAAGGAAATAACATGTTTGTTGTAGACTAAGTTCTGGAAACTGATATTCTCTGCCCATCCAGGAAATGGGTACAGCACAACAAACAGGGCTGATATTGGATGATCCTGATGAGCTGTACCCCTAGAGCCAGGGGAGCCAACAGCCATGCTGGACCCTGGCTAAGGAGGGGGGTGGGAGGCCAGCTTTGTGCTCCTAGAAGGGGCAGAGCCTTGGGAAGAAGGAAAGGGTCAGGGGCAGCCAGCCTAGAGTGCCGCCTGGACCATGGCACGTGTTCTCCCCAGCCCTCAGACCCACTCGGAGTGTGCCACATGGGATACTGACAGCCATTTAAAGGGCCTGGCTCTGGCCACCACCACTGTCATAGTAATGTTGGCAGGCAGGAGCCCCCAGCCCTTTAGAATCGTCAGTCCCCGTGGCAACTGCCTCCTTTGCCCGCCACTCTTCCTCCCATTGGCGGGCGTGCCTAGAAGCAAGGTTGATGCAGAAAGCCAAGACACCATCACCTATGACCAATCCCTCCTTCCTGTGTTCCCCACCACATCACCAAGGGCACGTCTACACAGCAGGGCTAAAGTTGAAATAAGCTACGCAACTTCAGCTATGTCAATTGTGTAGCTTAAATCGAAATAGCTTATTTCGGCTTTTGGCGCTGTCTACGCAGCAGGAAATCCGAGGTAGTGCACTCTTCCTCCAACTTCTCTTACTCCTTGTAAAATGAGGGTTACAGGAGTCAGAGTAAGTTCTCCAGCTCGACATTATTTCGACATTATGTCAAAATAACTGCTTGTAGTGTAGACGTGGACTATGTTATTTTGGAATAACTGATGTTATTAAAATCAGTTATTCTGAAATAACACTGCTGTGTAGGTGTACCCCTACTATGCTGTGAGTACGAATTGTTAGGAGAAAAGGAATGATATTCAGTTCAACAGGCTTGTACTTGCTAACACCAGAACCAGATAGTTCTTACTATTACAGCAGGTCCAAGGGATGCCAGCTGTGATCAGAACCCCCTTGTACTAAGTAAGGGCTGGGCAAAGGGTGATAGAAAGTCTGAGTTATTACAGAGGGGGAACTGAGGCACAGAGAGGGAGATGACTTGCCCAGTGTGACACAGAGTGACTGTGGAGAGCCAGGATTGGAATCCAGAGCTCCTGAGTTGCAACTTCCTGGTATAATCACAAAATCAGCCTTCCTCAAACCCATTGCCATTTCCAGCCAATATAGAAATGCTAAGGCCTTGGCTTTTCTGGAAGAGCTGGAGCTGTGTTAGTATGGATCAAAGATAATCCCCATTATGTCAGGTGAATCCTTTAACACGCCTTGCTCCCCTCCCCCACCCAGAAAGTACCAATCTCTGATGTTTGATGGGATACAGGCTTTCCTACTTCTACCAAAAATATACCTTGGCAGCCTCATTGTGCAGCTGCTGGATTTATTTTTCTGACCCTTGAAAAACCCTCCCAGGCCCACATGACAATCCCTCTCTCACCTGCTATTATGGAGTTCATCTCAGAACCCTAATGGAGTACATGAGTGTTATGTTTTTTCACTGCTGCTAATGCTCTCGGTATCCCCGCCGCTGTGAGAAACGTAATGGGAATTCATTTTGAAAATCAATGCGGTTGTCAATGGAATGGCTTCCCTTGAGGGAATGGCTTGCTTTTACTGGAGTTTGCTGGTCATTCCCCCGCCACCGACTTCCTTTCTCCCCATCCCCCACCTTCACAAAAAGGGAAAGAGCTGTGGAGCCATTAGCCCTGCTTTTAATAGCTGTTTATTTTTTTAGTGTTCTCATCAGCTTCCCCATGCCTTCGGTACATGCCAGATCACTGTGGTGGGATGGCTCCCTACAATTGAATCTAATTGCCATGCTGTTGAATTCTAACATGCTTTGTTTTCACAGTGGTCAGGCATTGGTAGCATTAGGGGAGATTTGGTATGAAGAAGGTACAAATACTGGGGGAGAGGGATAGCTCAGTGGTTTGTGCATTGGCCTGCTAAACCCAGGGTTATAAACTTAATCCTTGAGGAAGCCATTTGGGGCAAAAATCTGACAGGGATGGTACTTGCTTCTCCTGTGAAGGCAGGGGACTGGACTTGATGACTGTTCAAGGTCTGTTCTAGGAGCTAGGCAATCTCCATTCATTTCTTTTAAAAATGATAGCCAAGAAGAGGCAGTGCGTCCTAAAATGGTGTGTCCTAAAATGGCTGCCTTAGCTGCCAGGCAGGTGTAACAACAATCAAAATATACCATCGAATTACAGCATGGCTTGATGATGTGGGTGCTATGAAACTGTCATCCTTTCATTTTTCATAACAATGCAGGTATCTGTGCTGAGCAGGTGGCCCGCGGGGGCTGGTGGTTGAGCTGAGGGGCAGATGATGATGCGCGGCTTGTTATTTATAACAGCAAAACCTGATCAATGCTAAGTCACATTGGAAAACGTAATCTGAACTATTCATATAAAACGATGGTGACTAAATGAGCTGTTACCAGGCCTGCCAACAGGGGAGGAGAGGAGAGGAGAGACAGTAGCCCCAGGGCCTGGTGATTCTAAAGGGCGCCAGAGCTCTTGCTTCCTGTTTCTGCCGCTTGGAGTCCCACAGCAGCACTCTAGACAGCATTTTGGGCAGCCCTGGGGAGAGAAGGGCATGCCTTGGTTAGGATGGTACTGAGGACTAGCTGCTCTTGGCCCCGCCCCTTCTGCCTGAGGCCCTGCCCCTTCCAGGAGTATGTAGCCAAGTCCCACCCCACCTTGCCCAGAGGCCAGGTGTGGGTGTCAGCTCCCCTGGCTGTTACCACTCTAGAAAGAGATCTTGAGGTCATTGTGGATAGTTCTCTGAAAACATCCACTCAGTGTGCAGCGGCTGTCAAAAAAGCTAACAGAATGCTGGGAAACATTAAGAAAGGGATAGAGAAGACAGAAAACATCATATTTCCTCTATATACATCCAGGATACACCCACATCTTGAATACTGCATTCAGAGGTGGTTGCACCATGTCAAAAAAAGATATATTGGAATTAGAAAAGGTACAGAAAAGGGTAACAAACATTATTAGGGAGTATGGAATAGTTTCCATATGAGGAGAGATTATTAAGACTGGGCCTTATCAGCTTGGGAAAGAGACTAAGAGGGATATGATAGAGATCTAAGAAAATGTGACTAGTTAGTTACCCAATTAAATCAATAGCCAGCAGTTTTAAAACAAACACAGGGAAGTATTTCTTGGCACAGTGCACTGTCCACCTGTGGAACTATCAGAGATGTTGTGAAGACTAAGACTATATCAGAGTTCAAAAAAAGAGCTAGATAAATTCATAGAGGACAGGTCCACCAATGGCTATTAGTCAGGAGGGTAGGGATGCAAAACCATGCTTTGAAGTGTCCCAAGCCTCTGTCAGGGAATGGCAGACGGGGAGGGATCACTTGATGATTACCTGTCTATTTTTTCCTTCTGAAGCACCTGGCATTGGCACTGCCTAAAGGCAGGATACTGGGTTGGAGGGACCATTGGTCTAATTCAGTATGGTCATTCTTATGACCATATGACTTGTCTGTATGTATAGAAAATAGTATCTATTTGATTGTATCCCTTTCTTCCTCCTTTATTATGCTGCCTGTCTTCATTATCACTTCCACGCAGCCCATTTATGTCAGCTAGGCTCCTGCAAAAGGGCTGCGGGGCAGGCGTAAAGTCCCTCTGAGAATATCTCTGGGCAAAGGTACCCTGTACTGGTGCTCTGGCTATGCTGTGCCCTTGCAAAACCCTGTACAGGCCACTGAAGCAGAGAGTGATGCCATAGGCTAGTGAAAGGCCACATCCATCTCAGCAGACACTGGATAGGGGAGGCACCAAGTACATTCCCTCTGCCTCTGTTCTGGTGCCAGCTCTGATGGAGCCAGCAAATTGGCTTTAGGAGTATCTGTATCTCCAGAGTCTACAATACAACGGGGCACCAGTTCTGATTGGGGTCTCTAGCTACTGTAGCAACATAAATATTTAATCTATGTCTATACTATTATAAAAGGAGAGGCGTCCGCCACAGAGAACAGACTTCTCGCGAGACTCCCTTGCCTCTGGCAGGTCCCAAGGTGCCAGGCGGGGGAACAGGGGAAGGTGCACTGCTGGTGCTTTGCGCACCTTTCACTTTCCCACCGAGTCACCAGAGACTGACCAGCCACCACCAGGTAATCGTGCGCACCCCTCCCTGGCAGTGCGACCTGCGCACCACTCCCATGACACAGCCCCGCCCGTCTTGCCCAACCTGAGTGTGCTGGGATCCAGGCAGGGCTGCTCTGCCATGCAGACAGTGGGCTCGGGAGCGACTCACACAGAAGTGGGGTCCAAGAGGTCTCTTTCCCCAAACAGCTGCCAGAATCCAGCCACCCCCCTGGTGCAATCCTGGGCCCCCAGACAGCCTGTTAAATACCTGAGTCAGCCCCTCGGTACAGCCCTATGCCCAGTGCTTGCAAACCCAGCCCCAAAATGCCTTCCCCTTCCACACTGTGACCCTGATATCCTCCCTCCTCCCCACTCAGACTGGTTCGGCTAAGTTAGCGGCCCATAGGCTGAGTGTGGAAGGGAGGCTATGCCTCACCAGGAGCATGGGGAGTCCGACCAGCGGGTCTGGCCAGGATCCAGCCTGCCTGCCAGGATCCTGGCATGTGGATGTTGGACTCCAGCGGTCCCAGGGCGCTCTCCAGCAGGTATGAGTGCACGGTGCATGTGGCCAGCATGAGATGGGGTGGAGCAGTGGGGACGCGGCCTTGGCAGCAGTAGTACGTCCCTCATAGGCAAGATGGCAGCCGGGTCTGCTTTTGTCCCCCAAGCCAGGCCAACCTGAGAAGGGCCTGCATAAACCTGCATAGAAGGTACTGTGTGTAACTGTGGCTCTTTGGGAAAGTCCTGCTTGGGATGGAGCACAAAAGATAAACTGACTCTGGGTCCGAAGAGAGCAAGAGTGATCTGCCCAGTGAGCCAGAGCTGCTGGAATTTGGTAGGGACTGCTCCAGTGGCAGAGGGATTTCCAGTTGTTGCTGCCTGGACTGACATACACACAATCTGCACAGTGCTGTCTCTGCTCCGGCTGCAGATCTTCAAGTGCACCCACGCAAGTGTCTGGGGCTCTGAGGGTATGGCTGCACTGCAGAGTTTTTCCGGAAAAAAGGCCGTTTTTCTGGAAAAACTACACTTACATCCACACTGCAATTGCTTTCTTACAACAGAAAGTTGAAAGAATGCAGGGAGGTAAAGACAGCGGTAAACCTCTTTCTACCTCTTTTTCCGAATGGAAAAAGGCATGTGTGGATGGGGAAGAGGGTTTTTTTTTCAAAAGAAGAGGCCTCCAGGAAAAAGCATGGGTGCACTGGTGGCCACTCCATCCATAGTAATCACAACTTAAATGCAAGATAGCATTCAATGAATGTGGACGCTATCTTTTGGAAAAGCAGATTGCTTTTTCGATGCACTTTTCCTGTGTGGATGCTCTCTTTCGGAAGAAGTTTTTCCAGAAGATCTCTTTTGGAAAAGCTTCTTCCAAAAGAAGCCTGTAGTCTATACACAGCCTGAGATCCAGAGGAATACATACTCTGAGAAAGGATTAATGGTGGAAGTGTAAATGCCAGTTAGATAAGTTTCCTTTATTTCTGTGTACTTTATTAATTGATTTTATTAATTTAAAGTGTGTTAAACCCTGCTTCTTTAAGTTGTTAAGTAAAGGTGTGTTCATTCTAATTTAATCAAATAGATGTATATTATTTATAATTGTTACTTTGGAGTTAGATCCAGATTATTACTGGAATAGGTTTATTCCTGGAGGCTCCCAGGACATACCATTAAGTGTGTACAGGGCCAGCCAGGTGGAGGCATCGCTGTTGTATATTCCTTTAAAAGAAAGGGACTGCAGCAAGGAGGTGGATAGGGGATCCCCAACTATCCAACATCACCACTGGGGTATTTAGTATCTCCTTTAATGTTAAAACCATCAGACGCCCAGGCACACAGGAGAGTGTGGCCTTGCTTCCAGGAAGGAAAGAAAGAGGGGGTTACACTTGCAAATAAGCAAGATTACACCAAAGAACAGACTTTTAGTGGTTTCTTATCCCAACTGGAATACCCACAGGCTTTGATTAGGGACTTGGGTTAAAATGGGGTAACACTACCAATCAGTGGGCTCAATTTCTTGACTTCACTGGGAGTTTTCTCTGGGCAAAAACTGCAGGTCGAGGCCTGTTAGTTCTGTGTACTTATTCGTAGGGCACATAGTCTGACAGGGAACTTGCTTGGTTCAGAAACTGTGTGAATGAAGGCTGTGGTCCAAGTCCAGATCTTAATGGCCACTTCACAAACTAACCATCATGACTGACACTGGACAAAAATGTTAAGGATTGAATGGACATGGACACAGAACCGTCTGTCTCTCCTCTCGTAAGGTGCAAAATTGTAACAGTGGAACAACGTACCTTGGGCGGTGGTAGATTCTCCATCACTTGAGGCTTTCAAATCAAGAGTGGATATCTTCGTATAAGAGCTGTCATGGCTCAAACAGAAGTTGTAGCCTCAGTGTGGGGATTAGTGGGTGAGGTTCTTTGGCTGTGTGCAGGAAAAACAGTCCAGGTGATCATAATGCTCCTTTCTGACCTCAAAATCTATGAATCCCACTGGGTGGTCCTTGCAGTTCACAGTTGAGGCAAACAAGCAGTTTGCGCTGTTGTTGACTGTGCTGTGCCAGGAGGGAGGATTTAATTTCCCAGTACTGTCAATCAGGCACTTTCCCCATCACCACTGTGTTAGTTAATATCACAGCTATAAAAACGGTGACTTCAGTACCATACGACTGGAGTTTTATATATACTGTGATTAAATGCTTTGCCTGGGCACCCTTGAAATCACTTTAACTAAACTGGCTCTGCTTTTCCAATATATATTGTCACCTTGTTTTTATGGGGCTTACAGCTTGGCTGTAAAAATTCATGCCTGGTTCAAACTCCTGGAGCACATTTATAGGGGAGCTAGGATGGCAGCAGAATTGCTCTTGATCTCTGTAGAATCATTGCGTGGAAATAAAATGCAGGACAATGTAGCACTTTAAAGACTAACAAGATGGTTTATTAGATGATGAGCTTTCGTGGGCCAGACCCACTTCCTCAGATAAATAGTGGAAGAAAATAGTCACAACCATATATACCAAAGGATATTTCTTCCACTATTTGATCTGAGGAAGTGGGTCTGGCCCACGAAAGCTCATCATCTAATAAACCATCTTGTTAGTCTTTAAAGTGCTACATTGTCCTGCATTTTGCTTCAGCTACCCCAGACTAACACGGCTACATTTCTATCACTATTCTGCGTGGAAATAGACTTAGTATTTTAAAATGGATATTCTACAACAACAGTGCAGAAGCAGTGCAGGGTATTGGCTAGAGAAGGGGACTTTGAATTTAGCCTTTTATCTCTTCCCACTTAACCTGGTGCAAATCAGAAATAGTTCTATTGAAGTCAATGAAGTTACCCCATAAAACTAATGGGAGAAGAGAATCAGGACTCTGGAATGACTTGATATGTAACCTTGAGCAAGACACCCTATTCCTCAGTTTACCGTGCTGTAAATAGGATGTAATGATGACACCAGACAACGTGTGGTGGTGTGTGGTGAGCGTACTGAACTCCTGTCTTTAATACTTCTGGGGAGTTCTTTGGATGAAAAACACATCTAGTTATTTAAAAGCTTCCATTTGTAAACTCGTTCCATGACAACGCTATAAGGCCTGATTCTTGGCAGAATTGTGTTTTGTGTAGTCATCCACACCTGTGCACAGTAAGTGCAAAAAGGGTGTAAAATGCTGCCACTGTATGCTGGTAACATTGTGGACTCACTGAGCACAGGTGTGAATGGCTACCCAAGGCAGGGGAATATCAGGCCCCCTCACCTGTAGGATGTCCCAGCAAGGCAAGTGCGACCAGCCACCTGCTTTTGTATTCCCTCCTCAGAGTGAGTTGGGGCTAAGCTTGAAGGCCAGAACTTGGGAACTAAAGAACTTGCTGTTATGAGACTTCTGTGGGAGCCTCTTTTAATTCCTTCCGATGCAGAGACCTTGAATTTGATTCTCCTCTCGTGCTGTTTTGTCACCAGTGTGGCCTCCTTGACTTCAGGGAACAGTCTCCTGATTTTCACTGGAATAAATGAGAGGAGAAGCAGACTCCTGTTCCTATCACATGCTGAGAACCTCCTGCTAGATGACTCCCAATACCACACAGGAACGGGTTGTTGGGCCATTTACTCCACAACCACTTTCTTCTGTTTCTCCCTAGTCCCCCGCAGATAAAGAGACATTTGATACTGCCAGTTTATAGCTACACCATTGGCCCGTTTCCAGTTCTTGCCTGTGTTTTTGTGTGTGGCCTTCACCGAGGTGGCTTTGACGGTGGACACTCCCTAACTTAATGCCAGCACAAATGACAATCTGTGTTTCCCATGCTGAGGAACATGATGAGTTCCTGCATGGCTATATCACTAAAACCCATATCCCTCTCCCACGTTTTCCTAAAGAATCTGAAGTTTAAATTATTAAGGAGAAAGTTGGCATGAATCATGAGTGCTTATGAAAGGCACCAGATGGGCAACCCTGGAGAATTACATCTTGTATTTATCAACCTTCTAGGTGTTGGGAATACAAGCTTGCCTGCACACTGCCCTGCCAGGTGAGAATACAGTTTAGACACCCATGGCCCATTAAGTGGTATGACTGCCTGCAAAGCTGCCGTTGGGTAGGTGCATTTTGTGCCTTGTTATTGTTAAGTGCTTCACAGCTGAGAGCTCTAGACAGGTATAATTTTGATGACTGAAAGTAAGTGGTGGGAAGTGGGGTAGAGAACCTGGCTGCAAAGCTAGGTGATGGGCAGTCTAGTCCTGACTTTGTCCTTAGTCCAGTGGGTGTTCTTGGGTAGGCCACATTATGTCTCACTTACCCGCTCTGCCCTTGGATGGTGCTTGTAGATCTCTAGCTAGAAAGTGCTAGCTTTTTACATGATAATAATCCTCACTGTATTTTTCTCACACAGACACTCTGAGGAACATTCCACTGGTGAGCCACGGTCCACGTTCCTCCCCTGCCGAGCTCAACAGCTCCAACCACCACCTGCTCAGAGAACGCAAGTCGTCAGCTCCTGTCCACTCCAGCCAGCCTACCTTGTTTACTTTCGATTCACCTGCCAACCATGTCCAGACCACCTTGTCCACCAGTGCCCCCCAGGATTATCTCTTCCTGCACCAATGCATGAGCCGAAAATCAGAAAATACGAGGTATAGTTGGAGGTCTATGGGCAAACATAAAGGGAAACCCTGAACATCAGCAGTGATATTCCACCCTCAGCACTATATCTCAAAGGAGCGCTGGTGGTTGGCTACAGCACAGACGTTGTGGGAGCGACTTCTAGGTCTGCTACTGACTGGCTGTGTGATTTTGGGCAAGTCACTTAATCTGTCACCCCTATCACTGACATCAATGAGAATTGCGCCTTGATCAAAGGCATGATGTCAGCCTTAGCGCATCAGTAAATGTAGGCAGCTAAAGAGAGAGTAATGATGGCTCTAAATGATCTTATTCCTCCAATCCCCAGGGCTGCTGTGGAGTGGGGTGGCCCATGGTATAATTTAGAGCAGCCTTAAAGCTCATTTATATTACACCCAGCTACAAAGGCTTCCAAAGGGGCTGTTCCAAAGCTAGGGATTGTCAGGATGCAGCTGAATTATGTCCTACCCCACTCTCCCTTTCTATATCCATGGAATGTCCCCTATGCTGGAATCCCAGTGGCTGAGCAGGAGCAGCAAAAAGTGACCATGCCAGCCAAATTAACCCCTCTGCACTGCAAAAACCTGACCCATCATTTCTGGTTTCAACCTGTAGGCAAAGTTTTCTGGACAAATAACCGTTTTTTCATTTCAAGGGACGGGTGGATTTGCCTGCCTTTTGACACCCTGCTGACATTTCCTATGGAGTCAGTGCAAACCCAGAGCTTAGTTTGCATCACAGTTGTCAGCCACCTTCAGTGGGAGAATGGCAGCCTTCCCACCTCCCAGCTGGACCTGTGCCTCTAACAGTGGGGAGCTGGGTTTGCAGAGTGTAAGCAAGGAGGAGGGATGGGGGAAGAGAGCCAGAGAGGAGCAAAAGGTCACAACACAGCTGGATTATTACAGTTTCTTCTGAGTCCTCACAGAATTTCCCTGTTGCATCTGTCATTCACTAACAGTCAAAAAAATTAACTTCAGATGGAATTAATGAAACATAAATAACCCTACTCATGTTCCAGCTGTTAGACTCCTCTTGGAGACTAAAGACAATTCTGCACACATCCTCTACAAGGCTAGTTACAGAGGAATCAAGAATAGATAACAAGGGGGAGATGTCCTTGGAATGTGAATAAGGCCTCCCCTTACACCAGTGACCTTGGCTAGCACTGTGCAAACAATGGATTTTTCAGTTCCCTGATAAGTCTGAAAAACTGGGGCGGGGAATAGTCTAAGGCTAAAGTGAAAACAATTGTTTTTAAATTTTCAGTGAATCGAAAAGTAAAACAAACATTTGTTTTGGGTTGAACACAATGTTTTGATTTTGAGCCTTTTAAATTGGTTCTGAATTTTAAAAGTAAAATTACAGGAAAATGCTAAACTGAAAGTAGCTTCAAACTGAAAATACGGAAATGTTTCCTTTTGAAAATACTGACATACATGTCCAAATTCTCAGAGTTTTTGAGTTTCATTTTCAGCACATGAATTTGCAAAACATTTTTGTGTTGCCAAATCATCATTTTCCACTGGAAAAGGTTACAGTTCAAAAATGTTGCTCCACTCTAACCTGGACTCTATAGATATACTAGCCATAAGTATACCAGCCATTCAGCTGGGCCACCGCTCCCCCGCAGCAGCCAGGCTGAGTGACGCAGAAGTCAGCTGAGCACCACGGTGGGAGGCGAAGGGGGGTGGGGTGGTGATGTACATGGCCAGGCCCCACCCCCTGGCGATATACGTCACCGCCCAGCCCCTCCCTCCCCTCCCACCGTGGCGCTCGTCTGACTTCTGCGCCGCTCAGCCTGGCCACTGCCGGGGAGCAAGCAGCGCAAGCGGCCGTTTGGGCCCCACGCTCCCCATGCAGCACCTCCATGCCGCCGCTTGCTCCCCCGCCGCAGCCCAGCTGAGCGGCGCAAAAGTCAGCCGAGCGCCATGGCGGGAGGCAAAGGACGTGACTCAGGCAACAGCGCCGCCCAGAGGGAACAGTCAGCATTTCAGCATTACAGACTCTTAGACATTGGGCTACTATATATATGATTTCAAATAGCGAGGCTGAAAATAATAAGGTCTATCAACTTTTATTATCATGGTAACAGCTGATCTCCAGTAGAGGTTTGGAAGGAAATTCCTTCCCCGATGTGTGGTCCCAGACTGAGGTGTCAGGCTCTTTGGTACTGTTCCCACGTAACCCTCCTGGGTCTTATCCAGCTATTAAATGGGATTAATAATATCTATGTGGCAGCAGCATTAGGGCAAACTGAGTAATAAACCTTTGTATAGTACTTTTAGATCCTCAGATGAAAGGCAAAGCCAGGCTCCTCCTCTGGAGCATCTGGTTTAAATCCTTGTCAGAGTCAAAATATCTCATCCCAGAACCAAATTCTGAGGGCTGGTCATCCAGTTGGTGTAATTCAGCATTGTCTTGCTGCCTAGTGTGTCAAATTAGTCTATTTCTTAGCCCCATCTTGTGATGGTTTCTGTGAACAGCAGTACCTTTATCACCATACATCAGGGCTACGTCTAGACTGGCCCCTTCTCCGGAAGAGGCATGCTAATTTCTAACTTTGGAATAGGGAAATCCGCGGGGGATTTAAATAAACATGTCCGCTGCTTTTTTTCCGGCTTGGGGAAAAGCTGGAAAAAAGCATCTAGACTGGCGCGATCCTCCGGAATAAAGCCCTTTTCCGGAGGATCTCTTATTCCTACCTGAAGGAAAAAAAGCGGCAGACATGTTTATTTAAATCCCGCGGGGGATATTTAAATCCCCCGCGGATTTCCCTATTCCAAAATTAGAAATTAGCATGCCTCTTCTGGAGAAGGGGCCAGTCTAGACGTAGCCCAGGGGTTGACAATAATTTTCACACGGGGGACACATAATTAATGTTGGTACGTGGTCACGGGGGAAGGGGCGGGGCTGGGGTCTAGCCTCCCCCCAGAATTGTCTGGGGCCTGAGTATTTGAATTAAAAGCACAGCCACGGGCTTTCAACTCCTGGCCTCGCTACCATGTTGCTGCGGCTATTTAAAGGGCTTGCAGCTTCTGCCCCTGCCAGGGTGGCACAACGACTGTTAGCCGTAAGCCATTGAAATAGGATCCTGCTGCCTGAGCCACTGCCTAGAAATTCGATGGCCTGGGCAGTAGGATATAAGTAGAGGCTAGTTGCAGTCCACAGGCCAGATCAAAGTGTTAGGTGGGCTGGATCCGGCCCCCCAGGCCACATCTTTCCCAGCCATACCATACATTGCGGGAGAGGTAAAATAGAAACAAAACTATTCTCTACTGGCCTTTCCCACCCCAGAAACAAATTCTAGTTCCCCTCTATAATTTACTGCAGGCAAAATCTTTTTTGTAACCCTATTGTCAAGGGCTGGAGGAGATCTGTGCCTCTGTTGATTATTGGGAGGGGTCCGCATACCCCAGCTTGTGGCCCAGGCTAGGCAAGCCTCCCTCAAACCCAGCCACACACCACTTCAGCTCTTGCCACTGCCTGCCCTGCTCCCACATGTCACAAGCCCTGCTCACTCACTCAGATTTGGCCAGGCCACATTCATGGCCATGGAGGAGAGGCAGCTGGACCAGGCCTGAGTGTCCATGCACCCAGTCACAAAGCCAGTCAAGTATGGCCTGGTCTCCCCTCCTCCATGGAGGGAAAATGGGGCAAAATGTGAGGGTATGGCATTGTGACCCTGTGAGCCAGGTGAAGTGCTGGCCAATCGCTCTGTCTGGTGAGGCCCCCAGAACCACACAGGCCCAAGTGCAACTACACCACTTCCACCATTATACTTATATAGCACTGACAGAGTCGCCAACTTTCCAATTGCTAACAATGGACTCCCAAGGCCCCGCCCTTACTGGAGCCAAATCAAAGCCAGTTCTCCTGACTCCCAGACCCCTGCTGTAACCATTGGCCACACTGCCTCGGAGAGCTAAGCCATGCCCTTTCCTCTTTCCTAGGAGTGCCAGTTTCTCCCAAGCCACGAGGTCCTCGTTCTTCATGAGGAGTGACACGGCCGTTCAGAAGCTCTCCCAGGGTAACGGACACTGTGTGAACGGGGTCGGCAGGCAAGTCCATGGATTCTATAGCTTGCCGAAACCCAGCAGGCACAATTCGGAGCTCAGGGACAGCGCCTACGACCTCCCACGGAGCTTTGGCTCTTACACGCACACGAAAGCCAGCCTCACAGGCTCTGACACGGATAACGAGGAGGTCTATACCTTCAAGACTCCCAACAACGCCCTGTGCAAGGAGTTTGGGGAGCTCTCCATGGACTCCTATGACATCCCCGTTGCCCCTCGCTCTGTATACCAGATCCCAAGGACATTCACGCTGGACAAGAACCACAACACGCTGGCTGTGGCCTCCAGTGATTCACCAGCTGCTCCCCCACCCCGGCCCCCTAAGCCAGGGCAGGCGGAGCCGCGGTGGGGCAGCCCCCAGCAGCACCGTCCGAATTGTGAAAGCATAGGAGTGGTCTCCGTGGCTGCTACCATTCCCAGAAGGAACACATTACCAGCAGTGGAGAACAGCAGACTACACCGAGGTATTTAAATGGGGGTTGTGGTAGGGCAAGGCGTCGTTCCCCGGGATACTGAGTTGGACAGTACAGTAAAGATGTTGAGTCCGTTAGAGAGACATTGGGCCAGATGCCCAGCCTGTGTAAATCAGCATAGCTCACCTGGAGCTGCACTGCTTTATCCTAGCTGAGGAGCTGCTACTACATAGTAAGGGGTTGGGCTTTGTGGGATATATGAACACCGCTGAATTTTGGGTATGTCCAAATTCTGCAGCCAGTTTCTGTCTGTATAAAGGGCTGACTCAAAACACCAGATTTTCACACGCACACCCCAAACTTTGGGAAAGTCCAGATCTACACTGAAACACCTCCTTTCAGGTCCATATTTTTTGCAGCTCCAGCTGGTTCATTTGACTTCTAATTCAATTTGTGGCCAAGGTTTTCAAAAGTTGCCACTAATTTTGGATGACTCAAAGCTGGGGCATCCATCCTGAGACACCTCAAGGTATTTTTCAGCACCCTCTAGGTCTGATTTTCAGCGCTCCAGAGCAGCTGCAGCTCCTGTTGGCTTGGACTAGAGCTGTGGTCCTTCAGCCAGCTCCTCTGAAAATCAGCCAAGCCATCTCCAGCTGGACACACACATGACCATGCACTTTTAAAATAGCTAGCGGAAAGCTGCAAGGAACTGGCTGACAGAGAAGAGTAAATGTAAGGGTGGGATTTTCCCTTCAGGACAGTTGTTCCAGGCTGAGCCAGGTCAGCACAGCCAAATGCTGTGACCACCCTCAGTAGCCATCAGTGAGGTTAAGTGAATAAACCGGACGGGGAATACTTAGACCATGCTGGGACAGAAATAAGAAAGAGAAGACATGCACAGTTTTAGAACGCCTACCTAGTTGCCTGTGCTGTCCTACCTAAATACCAACACATTACATGTAATTTACTGGATAGCACGAATCAGCAATATCTAAAGGGGAGCTGACTCGTGGCTCTATTTCTGAGGGTGAGAAGTGTCAGGGGCACCATTAGAACTGCAAGAGGCACAAGTCGGCACTGCGTGGATTGTGACTCTACGATTGTGTTTCAGCTTCTTCCTGTGAGACTTACGAATACCCACAGCATGGTGGCAGCAGCACAGTTCAGTCAGCAGAGTCTGTGAATGACGGTTTCAACTCCTATCTGGTAAGTTATGTGACCCCAACAGGCGGAACCACATCTGGGACCTCTGGAGCTTAATGCAGGAGCCTCTAACAGTTAAGCTAAAAGCTAGCTGGCTCTCAGCTAAGGCTGTAGAGCAGACTCATTCATCTCTCTCTGTAAGTGGTCTCAGTGGGACAGTGAACCACAGCCAGCAGCTACAGCTGCCAGCCAGTCGACCAAGGGCTTGAGCTGACTCCATTGACTCGATGAGAGTTTTGCTTTGACCTCAGTGAAAGCAGGATCAAAGCCTTAGTCCTTCCACTCATGGTGGAGTCCTGGAAGTTTGTGGTTCAACTCTAGTAATGGTCACCTTAACAGTTGTTTACTAGCAACCAGATAAGCTCACACCATTCAGAGCTGAGGTTTGATTTGGATGTTTACACAAACCATGTCTGACAGGTGCTTCATCTCAGAGAAGCACTAAAGAGACTGAATGCTTATTGAAACATCTGGACTAGTTTTAGCCATCAGCACAAACCATCAAGGGAAATGGTGGATTCTCCATCTCTTGATGTCTTAAGGTCAAGACTGGATCTTTAATGGGAAACATGCTTTAGCCTCATACAAGTTATACAGGGGCAGCTGGCTGAAATAAAAGGGCATGTGAAATATAGAGGATCAGACAAGACCGTTTCATGGTCTTTTCTGGCAATATAATCTATGACTCTGAATCTGATTTTGCAGAGCTGGGCTGGAAATGTTGCCAGCTCAGGCTCTGTCATGAGAATTCTGATACTTCCTGCTTCCCTTTGAACTGGAAATACCATTAAACCAGCCTCTCGTGCTGCATTTCTGTCACGGCTGGAGCCAAGACGTGCAGCGATGCATGAGAAACAGAGTTAACTGAACTATTTTCAAACCTCCAAGAAAGTTCAGTTCAGCTTGAAACGTACACGCATTTGTCTGGATGGATTCCACCATCCCATCTTTAATCTCACCCTAAACGTGTAGCTTAGGGCGATGTTTTGATAAAGAGTATTACCTAAACTGTGTGTAAAACTCACAGTGAGAATGAAAAAGCTCCTTTCTGAGTTTGCAGAGCTTCTGCAATCATGCACTAAGGCCACAAGAAGGGGTCCAGATCTGGGAATTCAAATTATCCTCTCCATTAAAGATGTTTGTGATACTCAGATTTCCTAAGCTCGAGGACTAGAGAGTGGTACAGTTATTTACAGGCACATCATAGGGACACTGTAAAACCCTCAGAGCAGGCTGTCCCAGTCATCCCTATGAGGGGGGCAGAATCATGATGGCCCTAGTGGAGTGTAGAGGCCTATGGATGGAACCTACCTTCCAGCAGAGCTAGAGGAAGCTGACCATTCCTCACATAGTGAGGTCATATCAGGAGAATGGATAAAGTGGTAGGATACAGCTAGGCCATGATGGTAGGAGACATGGTCACTAGAAATACTGTTAGCTGGAAATGTGGTGAGGTAGCCTCAGGATCACCAAGGGCAGGGTACCATGGCAATCACCCTGGCACCCAGAAATTCAAAGGGAGCCGGAGTTCCCAACTGCTGCTGCTACTACGGCAGCAGCAGGGGCTGCAGGAGCGCCAGACTTTTTAAATGACCACTGGAGCACGGCGCAGTGTACTCTGTGCAGCCCTGAGGGTGCACTGCGGTGTGGGTGGTGCTGAGGGCCGGCTGCCCCAGTGCTACCCCTTCTGCTGAGTGCCCACCCCTTCCAAAGTTGGGAAGCAGTGCCTCCACACACACCTTGCCCAGGCGCCCACAGAGGCTGTCGACTCCCTGGGTAGCCTTGTTTACTTGCCTACTGACTGTGAAGTAGGGCCTCAAAGGATGTCTAGTTAAATTTCCACGGCGTGCTGGGGAAGATGCTGGGGCTGCAGTACATAGTGGTACAAATGACAAAAATAGGTGTAGGAAGGAGGTCTTGGAAACTAAATTAAGGTGCTGGAGTTAGTTCCACACCTGGGCCCACTAATTCGGTTGAGGATGAGAAGATGTGGGAGAAGGGAGGTTTAAATTTATTGGAGACTCCTTAAGGAAAGGAGGAGGCCTGATACCACAGGGATGGGCTTCACCTTTACCCAAGTGGAAACTAGCAGAGGAAAATGGCAAGATTCAGGGGAACTATTAACACCACGAGCTGACATGCTACCGAGCACTTGGGCTCGGGCAAGGACACCCACTAAGGAGGATAGTAACTGTCAGCTCCCTGGGCAGGGATTGTTTCCTTCTTCTCTCTTTGGAAAGTGCCTGCCACACCTTAGGCAATGCTGGAAGGCAACTGTCATATTAAAGGTAACTCGAGCAGTAAGGGCTAGCCCAGAAATGACAGCTGAACAGGAGTAAAGAGAGGTTGAGGATCAGCACCAGAACTCCCCTGCTCTAGGGACTGTTTCAAGTTCAGAGCGAAAGATTGACCTGAGTTTGGCAGTTTTGGCCCCATCTCCAAAATACATGTCTCATTGTGCTAGGGAGGGGATTATACTCTGGGGTTGAGACTCTCTGAATACTGTTGCTCATATTCCATACCTCACTAAATGTCCTCTTGCCCCCGACCTCCCCTCTGCTTTCCAGCAAACCAGAGCTGCAGTGGCTCGATCCCACAGTGCTGACTCCGAGGACAATTATGTCCCAATGAACCCAGGCTCCTCGTCCCTGTTAAACATGGAGAAAGCAAATGACAATTCCCAGAATCTCTACATCCCCATGAGCCCTGGACCGCACCACTTTGACCTGCTGGGATTGTCCTCGACCCTCCCAGTCCATAAAGGAGGAGCCATTTCCCAGTGCCACAGGCGACTGAGTGAAATCCAGCCCCCACCAGTGAACCGCAACCTCAAACCCGACAGGAAAGGTAAGACCAGTTCCTTGGACAGAAACACTTACAGCAGATTTTCAGAGGAACTCTGCTGTGATTAGTTCCAATACATCAGACAGCTGTATGGAGGTATCAGATTGTGCCACATAACCATGTGGGAACTGTGGGGGACAGTCTGCGGGCAAACACGATGAGTACACTTTGTCGAAGCAAATGCCTCACTCAGTTTACGTGGCTAAACAGACAGTTTTATTGGCCAATAAAAGCAAAGTGAGCCAAACGTGGTCTCAGCAAAGCCGGGCCCAGTAAGGCTGCTTAATACAATCAATCCTAGTATTTTATACCTTTAACTAAACAAGTCTGACGTCAGGGCAAGAAATCAAAGAGAACTTCAAAGAGGAATTATTATCAGCATAGAAAGAAACAGGTTAAAAGGGAGTTCGAGCTTCAGCTCAAAATAGTTCATTAACACATTCCAACAGCGCATCCTTCTGGTCTCTCCCTACCTCGGTGAAGGCCAGTTCACTCCCTCGTGCAGACACAAGAAACTGAAATGGCTTTTGTTATACAGAATGGCTTCTAGCTAAATATGAAATAGCTTCTACAACTTACTGCCTTCCAGAGCCCTCCAACATGTATTGATTGCCACAGCCTTGCCTAGGGCACTGTTCCCTGTCCCAACACAGCCAGCTGCACTGGCCACTTTGACAGCAAGTTGGGAAATTATTTACAGAACAGAGTATGAAAGTCTAAAAAAAAATCAAACTTTTTAACCTTCTTCTGAATCAAAATGTTTGGGGAATTTTTGTTCCATGAGAAAGTTTGGCTTTTCAATGTGATTTGCGGGAAAAAACCTGAAGTTTTGGAATTTACCACGAAACAAAAATCCCAATTTCTGAGCAGCTCTGACCAGGATCTGTGTACAGGGACAGAGCCTTAGGCCCTGCTACAGGTCCTCTGTATTCCTCTTCCACCTTCAGGAATAGCACAGCCTTCATAGCCCTTATGCATAAAATGTGGAATTCTTCCTGGCTTTTATACAAAGCCCTATAATGGTGAAGGTCCTTCCTCCCCGCACCCTACCCCTATCCTTTAAGAAACAGACAAATCTCTCCAGTAGCAACTAATCAGCACACCAAAAATGTGCCTTTAAATCAGCTACTTGACACACTGATCACATGGCACTATGGGCCTGCTAGCATCCCCATTTTCTTCTAAGAGTGTTAGGTCAGCACTGCCCCTATAGCTGGGCATGGTCTCTCACCAAAGCCTGCCCTTACACTGAAAGGTCCAAGCAGGAAATGCAAAGCTCCATCCTTCCCATATAGGTGCAAAAGGGAACATGATAACAGTTTTTAAGCACCTGAAATGTTGTTACAGGGAGGAGAGAGAACAATTGTTCTCCTTAACCTCTGAGGATAGGACAAGAAGCAATGTGCTTAAATTGCAGCAAGGGTTAGGGTTAGGTTGGACATTAGGAAAACTTCCAAACTGTCAGGGTGGTTCTGCTATGGAATGAATTGCCTAGGGAGATGCTGGAATCTCCATCATTGGAGATTTTTAAGAGCAGGTTAGACAGACATCTATCAGGAGTGGTCTGGATGAAGCTTGGCCCTGCCATGAGTGCACAGGACTGGACTAGCTAACATGTTGATTCCATGATTCTAAGTGTTCTCTGAGAAAAAGGTGATGTTCTGGTTAAGGCACTTAGTTAGCCTTCGGGCACAGTAGTTTCAAGCCCTGATTCTGTCACAGGCTTCTTCTGTGGCCTTGGATACATTTTTTAATCCCCCTCTTTAAAATGGGGATTAAACATGTGGCTGGGACTGTTTCTTGCTATGGGTACATCTATACTTTGAACTGGCAGTTCAGTGGAGGAGACATATCCTTGTTAGTTCTGAGTGAGCTAGCACACTAAAATAAATCAGCCGTGGCAGCACAAGCAGTGGGAGGGACTAGCTGCCCAGCATGTGCACGGGCAGCTAGCTATGATAGTTGCACTCTACTTTTAGCATGCTCACTCGATCAGAGCTAAGCCGGGTTTGTCTCCGCGTTCTGTAAATTATACCTCCAGTTCCAAATGGAGACATACACTGTGAGGTATATACAGTGCCATCTCTGTAGCCACAACCATAACACCAATAATAATCTGAGTTCAGGAAACAGCAGGCAGCCTTTAATGCTGTCATGTTTTTCAATTGTCATAGCTGATTAATTAACCATTTGCTTAGAATCTCCATTTTGAAAATAAAACAACAGGCTGGAATTCTGAGCAACTTGGAAAAACTCCTGCTTTCTCACCTATTCCGATGGAAGCTGCTGCACATTGCGGTGGAGGTGAAATGTAGAGATCGCTAGGTCAATTCCCTGGCCTGTCTAAATGGTCTAAAAGGCCCTTTTGGCCGTAAAATCTGTGGCTCTGTGGGATACTGATTGTGTGAGGGGGCAGTTCAACAGGCACGAGGTGCCCAGCACATGCCAGAATTAGGCCACTAGGCTGTATTTTGAGAACATAAGAACGACCACACAGGGTCAGACCTATGGTCCCTATAGGCCAGTATCCTGTCTTCCAACAGTAGCCAGTGCTTCAGAGGGTATAAACAGAACAAGGCAATTATTGAGTGATCCATCCCCTGTCATCCACTCCCAGCTCGCAGTCAGGGTATGTCTACACTAGCTCGTTAATTCAAGTTAGGTAGGTAAATCAGGCAACTGGAGTTGTAAGTGAAGCCCGGGATTTAAATATCCCTGGCTTTATTTGCATGTTTCCATCCGGTTGCCATTTTTAAATCCCCCTTAGTTCGAATGAACTGCCCGCGGCTACATGCGGCAGTTTAAAGTTAATCTGAACTAAGTCCTTAGTTCAGATTAACTGTTACTCCTCGTGGAATGAGGTGTAACAGTTAATCCAAACTAAGGACCTAGTTCAGGTTAACTTTAAACTGCTGCGTGTAGCCGCGGGCAGTTCATTCGAACTAAGGGGGATTTGAAAATGGCGGCCGGACGGGAACATGCAAGTAAAGCCTGGGATATTTAAATCCCGGGCTTCATTTGCAATTCCGGTTGCCTGATTTGCCTACCTAGCTCGAATTAACAAGCTAGTGTAGACATACCCTCAGAGACTTAGGGACACCCAGACTTAGCCTCCATGAACACATCTAATTCCTTTTTTAACCCAGTTATATTTTTGTCCTTCACAATAAGTGGGTTGTGCCCACAAAAGCTCATGATACCATCTACATTTTTCATTAGTCTCTAAGGGTATGTCTACACTACCCCGCTAGTTCGAACTAGCGGGGTAATGTAGGCATACCGCACTTGCAAATGAAGCCCGGGATTTGAATTTCCCGGGCTTCATTTGCATAAGCGGGGAGCCACCATTTTTAAAACCCCGCTGGTTCGAACCTCGTGCAGCATGGCTACACGGGGCACGAACTAGGTAGTTCGAACTAGGCTTCCTAGTTCGAACTACCGTTACTCCTCGTGAAATGAGGAGTAACGGTAGTTCGAACTAGGAAGCCTAGTTCAAACTACCTAGTTCGTGCCCCGTGTAGCTGCGCTGCACGGGGTTCGAACCAGCGGGGTTTTAAAAATGGCGGCTCCCCGCTTATGCAAATGAAGCCCGGGAAATTCAAATCCCGGGCTTCATTTGCAAGTGCGGTATGCCTACATTACCCTCCTAGTTCGAACTAGGAGGGTAGTGTAGACATACCCTAAGGTGCTGCAGGACTATTCGCTGTTTTTTAAGTTTTTTCAGTTACAGACTAACACGGCTCCCTCTATGAACCCTAGAAATGAATTTCATAGGTTGACTGTGCATTGTGCAAAGTGGTATTTCCTTAGGTTTATTTAAACCTGTTGCCTGTTCATTTCATTGAGTGATCCCTGGTTCTTGTGTTATATGAGGAGGTAAATACCCTAATCACTTTCTCCACACCGGTCATGATTTTATGGACCTCTAACATATCCCACCATAGTTGTCTTTTTTTCACCTTATCAGCATAGCAGCTGCCTATTGTGGCACGGTGCAATGGTATTATTTTTTAACTATTCTCAGGCTTTCTGTTAAGTAGCACTCTCCTCTCCTTTATAATGAGCTGCATGTTATAGGACAGATTTCCTTCTAAAATGCTTCATGGAAAAGCTGGTCAGAGCCCACTGCAATTAAATTCCATGGTGATAATGTTAATTTCTGACTGACAATCAAAAGAGGGAGGCTTTTCCAAGGACATCCATGTTTCTTTAATAAGCCACTTCTACATGCTCTCCTTCTGGGCATTTTTCACTCCTACCTTTCTCATAAAAGACACATTCACCCCTCAGGGCCCATGCAATGGAATTCCCATTGGAGCCAGCGGGAGTGGGAGTGTGCACATGGGAGAGATGAATTCTGCCCTGATTTCCCATAACCCTTGCATGAATGACTGCAGGAGAGTTAAGGTTGGGAATGCGCCTCCACAGCAAGGATGGTTGGGGGGCCCTTTGCATTTTATTTTTTAAATTACAGTAATTTACTGTTAGGGAGAGTTTAAAGAATGTGTTCGCTGATTCAATCCTCTTGCTGTTGCAGCAAAGCCAACACCTCTGGACCTGAGGAATAACACGGTCATTGACGAGCTTCCCTTCAAATCGCCAGTCACCAAATCCTGGTCCAGACCAACGTGAGTACATGGGAGGAATCTTAGCTCCTGAAACAGCATCATAGTCCAAACACAGGCAGCGTCCACACGAGCTGAACTATTCTTCTGACTGAGCTTCAAGGTGATAGACAGTGATGGCACAGATCATGCACCAGGAGCGCTATTCTACTCTCACTAATATCTGTGTCATTCCAGAATATGTCCATTGCTGTCAATGGAAAGGTGCTGAATTTGCAACACTGTGGCTGTGTCTAGACTACATCCCTTTTCCGTAAAAGGGATGCAAATTAGACACATCGCAATTGCAAATGAAGCGGGGATTTAAATCCCCCCTGCTTCATTTGCATAAAAATGGCTGCCGCTTTTTCCCCCACCCCTTCCGCCCAAGACCACGCCCCTTCTAGGTGCGATGGGACCTTGCGTCTCAGCAGTTGAAGACTTGGGTATAACACACACACACACACTGCCCTGACCGTTGGCTGACACTAGACTGATGCTTTTTTCCGGCAAAGCTCCGAGCCGGAAAAAAGCGGCAGCCATTTTTATGCAAATGAAGTAGGGGGGATTTAAATCCCCGCTTCATTTGCAATTGCGATTTGTCTAATTTGCATCCCTTTTACGGAAAAGGGATGCAGTCTAGACACAGCCTGTGAGATGTAACTGACACTAGATTTCCAGATCTCTACTAGTGTAAGCAGCACCAAAAAGAGACTTTGGGTTTTTGTTATGCTGGTCTCTTTAATGTCTGTTGTTAAGGGGATGTGTCTTCTTGCTTGCAAGACTTGCATTTGGATGCTGAGCTGGAGATGGCCTCCAGTTGCAAAGTCTAGAGCCAGATCTGAGCTTCCTGAAAAGCTTGAGGCTGCCTGGATTTGGGGGTTTGGCTTGGTGTGTTTTTTTATAAGCAGGGACCAGCTGCAAAATTTCAATCTGAATCAGAATTTCCCAACGCATGCAGGTGTTCAGATCTGACATTCCAGCATGGGCCCCAATTCTAGCCCATCCAGAGAAATGCATCAGCATTTGCTAGTTTTCTAACTGGCGGTGTGATAAAACTCTCTGAATACAGTAGAATTGCCTCACATTCCACACTGAGATCCAAGGTATTACAAAGTGCTCATTACCAACAAAAAAAATCCAGCGGTTAAACTGACTTGGAGATAGTTACCTTTTTCAGAACTGTGCATAACCCAAACCATGCCCAAGTCAGATAATTTTGGCCCACACTCAGAGAGGGATGGTCATCGGCTGACTGATGGTCATTTAGCTTCATTTCCAAACTAGCTAATCCCCCACCATGCCAGTGCAAAACAGGAAGGCACTGAAAGCTTTTGAAAGGGTTTTGCTGTGAGGGCACTCTGGTCTGCCAGCTGTGGGGGGCAGGAGGACAAAGGAGGCAGTTACCTCACGGCTCAATGCTTCAGAAGGGGCTGGGGCTCCTAGCTGCTGCCACCACTACCACAGGAGCAGCGGTGGCCAGAGCTCCAGGTCATTTAAATCACCACCGGAGCACCACATCGCATGCTCCAGGTGGCTCTGGTGGGGGCCAGTGTGTCATACTCCAGGCTGTCCAGCCCCACCCCTTCCGCCCAAGACCACGCCCCTTCTACGAGCGCAGAGCAGGGCCTCCTACACACACCTTGCCCAGGGGCCCAGCAAGTCTGTCGGCTCCCCGAGGGCCCTTGAGGCAGTGCTCTGCTGTAATTTGAAACCCAAAAGCTTCATGGCAAACCTCTAAGCCAAAAGTGCGAGTAGTCACACAGCTCCGGTTCTGCCACTACTTCATGGGGACATTGGCTGCTACAATAAATTGGATTGTTTGGAGACTGACTGCAGGGCATGAGAGCTGTGTGCTCAGATCACTACATTAGGAAACCTACAGAGCTTGATTTTTGATTGACAGGAGGCCTGACCCCGCAGAAGCTAATGGATTTTTCTCTTATCGACTAATTTTATGACCCTTTCTTTACTGCGAGGCAACCAATAGCTTTTTAAGAGGAGAGCTTCAGTACCAGGCTCTGATTGCATTATGTTATTCCTTATCATTAGATCTGGTGGACTGAAAACCAGATGAGGCCTTCAAGGTTTAGCCTTCCATCAAAATGCAAGCAGGCTGCAGCGCACTAAACACAAGCTTGAAGCTGCAGTTAGTATGGAGGTGAAATGGCGCAAGAAGCATGCTGTAGCTCAGGGACAATATGTGCTGTCATTAAGGGGATTGCAATTAAATACATCCTGTGAGATAAAAGAGTGTATGCAGCCTGGTTTCTAGTAATATGAAAGAAGGAGAATTGGGGCTACTTGAAGAAACAAGAAGATATTAAACAAAAATGAGCCAGGGCTAAAGGCCCAAATCTGGACCCTGCTTGAACTAAAGGAAGATTGGGCTGTGGCAACAACCTTTGCAAATGGTCCTTCTTGGGCAGCACCAAAACCCTGGATCTGGCCATGAGCTTCAGCAAAGCTCAGATTTGAATCCCAGGTCAACAGCTTTGTCCCATCCTTAGTAAGTGCTAAGCAGTGAGAGCCTGCAGCTGTAACTAACCCGTTGCCACCTCTCATTGCAGCCAGACTTTCAACTCCAGCGCCTCCCCATACTGCCGCCCTGTCTCCACCCAGAGCATCACCAGCACTGATTCCGGAGACAGTGAGGAAAACTATGTGGCCATGGTAAGTCCCATTAGTACTGACAAGCTACCTAGGCAAGGCACCTACATTCTGCAATGACCAGGCTCTATAAATGCAAACCACAGGTAGTGACAGCAGCATTAAAGATACTCAGCTGTCTCATGATAAGGACAGTATATAGCCTTCTGCGGATTACGGGGCTGTTGTTTGGAACATTCTAACATGTATCTATATGAAACATCCTGTTGTTTTACATTGTGGGAGAAGAGAGAGAGCAGACATAGACACACCGTGTGCTTCTCCTTCCCTTGCCAGAAAGCTCAAAAATGACTTTCTCCACAGAAGTCCTTTCTTTTATTCACTTGCCCCTCTTCGACATAGAATCATAGAACCATAGAGCTGGAAGAGACCTCAGAAGGTCATCAAGTCCAGCCCCCTGCTCTAGGCAGGACCAATCCCAACTAAATCAACCCAGCCAGGGCTTTGTCAAGCCAAGACTTAAACACCTCTAGGGATGGAGACTCCACTACTTCCCTAGGTAACCCATTCCAGTGCTTCACTACCCTCCTAGTGAAATAGTTTTTCCTATTATCCAACCTGGACCTCTCCCACCACAACTTGAGACCATTGCTCCTTGTTCTGCCATCTGTCACTACTGAGAACAGCCTCTCTCCATCCTCTTTGGAACCTCCCTTCAGGAAGTTGAAGGCTGCGATCAAATCCCCCCTCACTCTTCACTTCTGCAGACTAAACAGACCTAACTCCTTCAGCCTCTCCTCATAAGTCATATGCTCCAGCCCCATAATCATTTTAGTTGCCCTCTGCTGGACCCTCCCTAATGCATCCACATCCTTTTTGTAGTGGGGGGCACAGAACTGGACACAATACTCCAGATGTGGCCTCACCAGAGCCGAATAAAGGGGAATAATGACATCTCTGAATCTGCTGGCAATGCTCCTCTTAATGCAACCTAATATGCCATTAGCCTTCTTGGCTACAAGGGCACACTGTTGACTCATATCCAGCTTCTCATCCACTGTAACCCCCAAGTCCTTTTCTGCAGAACTACTACTTAAGTGGTTGGTCCCCAGCTTGTAAGAATGCTTGGGATTTTTCCGTCCCAAGTGCAGGACTCTGCACTTGTCCTTGTTGAACCTCATCAGATTTCTTGTGGCCCAATCCTCCAATTTGTCTAAGTCACTCTGGACCCTATCTCTGCTCTCAAGCTTATCTACCTCTCCCCCTAGCTTAGTGTCATCCACAAACTTGCTGAGGGTGCAATCCATCCCCTCATCCAGGTCATTAATAAAGATATTGAACAAAACCGGTCCTAGAACCGAACCTTGGGGCACTCCACTAGAAATCGACCACCATCCAGACATCGAGCCGTTGATCACTACCCGCTGGGCCTGGTCTTCTAGCCATCTTTCTATCCATCTTACTGTCCATTTATCCAATCCACATTCCCTTAACTTGCTGGCAAGAATATTGTGGGAGACCGTATCAAAAGCCTTGCTAAAGTCAAGGTATATCACATCCACTGACTTTCCCACGTCCACAGAGCCAGTTACCTCATCATAGAAGCTAATCAGATTGGTCAGGCACAACTTTCCCTTTGTGAATCCATGCTGACTATTCCTAATCACTTTCCTCTCTTCCAAGTGCCTCAACATGGATTCCTTAAGGATCCCTTCCATGATTTTTCCAGGAACCAAGGTAAGACTGACCAGTCTATAGTTCCCTGGATCGTCCTTCTTCCCTTTTTTGAAGATGGGTACTACATTTGCCTTTTTCCAATCATCTGGGATTTCTCCCAGTCTCCATGACTTTTCAAAGGTAATGGCCAAAGGCTCCTCGATGACATTTGCCAACTCCCTCAGTACCCTCGGATGCATTAAGTTCGGACCCATGGATTTGTGTACGTTTAGCTTTTCTAAGTAGTTCCTAACCTGTTCTTTACCCACCAAGGGCTGTCCATCTTCATCCCATCTTGCATCACTTAGCTCATTAGTCCGGGAGCCCACCCTGTCCGTGAAT
Source organism: Pelodiscus sinensis (assembly GCF_049634645.1). NCBI lineage: Eukaryota > Metazoa > Chordata > Testudines > Trionychidae > Pelodiscus > Pelodiscus sinensis. Next base: position 316,554,800 of record NC_134711.1, read on the forward strand.
ACAGAGGCAAAGAAAGCGCTGAGTACTTCAGCTTTTCCCACGTCATCTGTTACTAGGTTACCTCCTTCATCCAGTAGGGGCCGCACACCCTCTCTGATCACCTTCTTCTTGTTAACATGCCTGTAGAAACCTTTCTTGTTATCCTTCACATCCTTAGCCAGTCGCAATTCCATTTGCGCTTTCACCTTCCTGATAACCCCCCGGCATTCTCGAGCTATACATTTAAACCCCTCCCTGGTCATTTGTCCAAGTTTCCAATTTTTGTAAGCTTCCTTTTTGTGCTTACGTTCACCAAGGATTTCCCCTGTAAGCCAATCCGGTCTCCTACCATGTTTGCCTCTCTTGCTACGTGTCGGGAGTACATATTATGGTCCTCTCTGAGAAGTGGAGGACCAAGAGCTCTATTATTTAACTTCATGCCACATTTTATTGTGCCTGTTTATTTTTAGCTTGATTTTTGGATCTTTCTCTCACAGAGAGTGCCTGCATTCTCTGCTTGTGTGTGGGGCAAGCGCCATCAATATAGCCCCAAGCATTTAAAAAGGCAGATTCCCAGCTGCTATAATCAGTGGTATTGATGAAAGAGACAGGAGATTTGAGCCTCTTACAAAGCTGCTACCCCATGACCTCTTATTAATCAATTATATGTAAGCTTACACAGAGCTCTTCATCATCCTGGGAAGTGCACTTCCAGTGTGTGCGCATTTCCCAGAGCTGAAGAGGAGCTCTGTGTCAGCTTGTGTCTCTAGGACCAATAGAAGTCGGTCCAGTAAAAGTATTATCTCCCCCACCTTGTCTCTCTAATATCCTGCGGCCAGTCAGCTATTGTCCACTGCATACAGTTGTCACGCTGTAGATAAAATCTGCCTGCAGTGCAGTGTAGCAACGTGTAATGCTGATTTGAGGCCCCATTTTGACCAGGCTAAGGCCTGGTTCCAGCAAAGCACTTCAGCCCCTGTTTAACTTTTCAGGTATTTGAGTGCTCCGATTGAAGTCAATGAGACTTTAGCAAGTGCAGAATAAATTTGATGTACACCAAGGCATATGTGAATGTGCACCACCAGTTAAAAACAAAAAAAACCCTAACTGTGGGTACTCTGCTAATCAGCTGGGCAGCATTTGAATCTCTCCTGAGAAGCCTCATGAGCATCCAGCTCACAGGAGACACAGCTGCTCACATGCATCAAGTTAACCATGGGATTTCGGCCCTATGACCCCACTTAATTCAGTCCTCTGCTACACTGGTGGCTCCTGGCCCAGATTGCAGATGGGTAAGAGAGAGGAGAATTCAAGCCAGGCTCTCATTTAAAGTGCTGCCCATAATAGATGTGGGTTTTAGTCCCTTGTATTCACCTTGTTTTCTTAATCATTTTTTTCCTCCCACCTCTTTCCTGCATTAGCAAAATCCAGTTTCTGCTTCTCCGGTTCCTAGTGGCACCAACAGCCCAGCACCAAAAAAGAGTTCAGGAAGTGTGGATTATCTAGCCCTGGACTTCCAGCCAAACTCACCTGGGCCACACAGAAAGGTATCTCAGGTTACTTACATATATGTTAATTTAATACTATGTATCTGTAAGGGTATGTCTACACTAGCCCCCTAGTTCGAACTAGGGTGGCTAATGTAGGCATTCGAAGTTGCAAATGAAGCCCGGGATTTAAATATCCTGGGCTTCATTTGCATCTTGCCAGGCGCCTCCATTTTTAAATCCCCGTTAGTGCGGACTCCGTGCCGGCGGCTACACGCAGCACGGAGTAGGTAGTTCGAATTAGGCTCTCCACCTACTCCTAATTCGAATTACCTACTCTGTGCTGCGTGTAGCCGCGGGCACGGAGCCTGCACTAACGTGGATTTAAAAATGGCGGCGCCCGGCAAGATGCAAATGAAGCCCAGGATATTTAAATCCCGGGCTTCATTTGGAACTTCGAATGCCAACATTAGCCACCCTAGTTCGAACTAGGGTGGCAGTGTAGACATACCCTAAGGCTTTAAAACCAGCTCATCAAACAATAGGGGCCTGATTCTCAGCTGGGATAAGAAGACCCTGCTTTGCTGATGCCTATGGTGTTGCATCCTTTTAAGTCATCTGCAGCTCTGGCCCTGTGTATTATTTGAGGCCAAATTCCGCCCTCACTCACACACTTGTAGCCCCATTGGAGGGGTAGGTAAGGCCATTGGAAGCAATGGGTTTGTGTGGCTGTAAATGAAAGCAGAATTTGGCCCATTTACTGTAGATTCAACACTGTCACCGAAGTCAATGGGAAGATGCCCATTTCTGTGGAAGCTAGATTAGGTGCCCTGATTCCTTTCTTACGTTGTCAGATGTAAACCCTAACCCTAACCCTAACCCTCACCCTCCAAAGTGTCCTGGCCTAAATTTTCCAAAATGACTTGTGACTGTGGGTGCCCACTTCGACACACCTTGAAGGGGACTGCTTTTTGGAAAGGGCCAAGCACCCAAGCACAGAAAGTCAGGCTGCCCTTAAAGTGCATCAAGTTGGGCATCAAAATCACAAGTCACTTTTGAAAAATGAAGTCCCTCTCTGTGAGTCAAATTCTGCTAAGAGAATTGAGATACTGCCAAATGAGGACTAGCCGGCAGAAGCAGAGTGACCAGTGATGGGAAACAGCAGCAAGATGGCTTCCACATAACGTGGAATGGTGTTGGTTACTCTTCAATATGTTTAAATATGTATCTTAAATGCAATGCACTTATATGAGGTACGGTGTCTTCCATGCCAGTTGTATTCCTACATGCATTATAGAATGAAACAAAAAACGTACTAGAGAGGTGGCATAAAGATACAAAAATCTAATCTGGATCCAGTTTAAGATTTTCTGAGTCTCCAAAGTTTGAATCTGGGATTTTGGATTCTGTTTCTCTAAAGAGTTAAATAAACTGGAGAGGGAACAAGAAAATTACAGTACTCGAAAAGTAACACTATGTGAAAATAGCAGCTTCTCACTCTGCAGATCTGCTCGTTCTGTGAATTAGGTGTCACACCTGCTTCTCGTAACAACAAAAATAGTCTTTGACTCCTTCTTAGCCCTGCAGAGCCAACAAAGCTAAGAGAGGGGGAGCTGGATTCTAGTCTTTTTGTGTTGCTAACAGAGTTGCTTACTGAGAAGGAAAGAACCCAGCTGTGGACTCTCAGGGTATGTCTAGACTACATGGTTCCGTCGACGGAGCCATGTAAACTAGTTTACCCGGCATAGGCAAAGAAGCGGGGATTTAAATAATCCCCACTGCATTAAAATAAACATGGCCGCCGTGCTGTGCTGACAATCAGCTGATCCAGCACAGTGTGGCAGTCTAGACGCGGATCTGTCAGCTGGGGAAGCCTTTGCCAACCGATCCCTTATGCCTCACGAAATGAGGTTTACAGGATCGGTCAACAAAGACTTCCCCAGCCGACAGATCCGCATCTAGATTGCCGCGCTGTGCCGGATCAGCCGATCGTCGGCACAGCGCAGCGGCCATGTTTACTTTAATGAAGCAGGGATTATTTAAGTCTCCGCTTCTTTGCCTATGCTGGGTAAACTAGTTTACATGGCTCCGTTGACGGAGCCATGTAGTCTAGACATACCCTCAGATACCAGGCTGAATTTGCAGTGCTTGCAGTTAGAAAACACTATTGGTTTGCTTATAAACTGAGCACATTTGACACAGAGTTACAGAGAGACAATAAACATGGAAACCGACGTTACCATTTTTACATGCCAGTTAAGGCAATAGGTGCCTTTTGAACAAGGCCTTGTTGAGAAATAAGAGGGCTATTAAGAAGGGATTTGCAAGTATCGTAAATGAACAGCTACAGAGGCTGAGATATTGACACGTGGTTCCAGCTAGCAAGAGCTTCAGAGGAGACAGCTCTTCAGTACAGGTAGTGAGATTGTATGAGAGGACAGAGATGAGGCCCTCAGAAGCAGCAGAGTGAGCTAGATGTCCCATCACCACGTCACTCTGTGTTCTCCTCCCCTGTACCCAGCCCTCCACATCGTCAGTGGCCTCAGACGAGAAAGTCGATTATGTGCAGGTTGACAAAGAGAAGACACAAGCTCTGCAGAACACCATGCAGGAGTGGACTGACGTCCGGCAATCAGCAGAGCCTATTAAGAGTGCGAAGCAGTAATGGACGGGAACAGCCATCCAGCGAGGCAAATGTCCAACGGGTTCTCCCAGGCTGGGGTTCGCATGGATATGCCAGCTCACTTCGGGGCTGCATTTCTACTAGGACTGCTGTTTGGAGTCTTTTTTTTTTTTTTTTTTTTAAAGAAACAATTTCAGGGGAAGATTGGCAGATAGCTATTGTTTGCCAGTGACAAAGACCAACTACGTGCAGTGGCTGGGTTTGTGCTGTTACTTTAGCTACTGGATATACTGTTCAGGAACTTTAAACTTAGCAATACTGGGATGACCAATGCCCTGCATGTCTTTTGCTCACAGCTGTTATTAAAGCCACCTCATACCTGCTCAGTCTTCTTCTGTACTGTATGCCTGAACTGTGCCGAATGTATTCTGGTTTGGTGGCGTCCTTTACAGGACACGGATTCCTGCTACATACTATATGGTGGCTCTGACCTCTTCAAAAATATTGGGCATCCACCAGGTCTAATTTGAACTCATTTTATTAGCAGATTTCTTGTAAATAACATCCAACATGTGTTTGTAAACTGCAGGGTCACTTCTCCATCAAGGAGCCTGGCTTGTGTGACAATACCTGTGGGTAGAGGCCTGCATGGATACAAAACTGGCATCCGCATCTGCATCATCAAAACTGAGGTGCAGATATCCGCAGATATAAAGTGGATATCTGCAAATGTGCAGGAGTCTAGATACAAAATTTGAATCTGCATCTGCAGCCATATCCACAAAAATGAGCCACAGATATCTGCCTCCACATCCATGGATGCAGATGCCTATGGCTATAAAGCAGATATACATGGATTTGCAGGGATATGGCCATTCGGTAGCTTGCAAAGAGCCCAGACTGACCGACTGGTTGAGAGAACCTTAGACCTCCAGACCTGACCTCCCCTCCCCCACACCGCACACATAATGTATCAAAGAGGAAGATTTACTGGGTGCCTCTTTATTTTTTAAATAGGTGTTGTTGATGTGGGGAGGTTTAAAGCTCCCCAAACTGAAGGGCCTGGAGGAATGAGCTTGTGAAAGCAGAATCAATGGATTCAAGGCTTGAACCCAGCAGGAGTTCTTTCACTGATTTCTGTGGGCTCTAGATTGTGCCTTGAGGGCCAACGTCTGCCCGGGGTGGTAGCATTTGCAGTTTCATTCGGAGATACAGTAATTCCTCATTTAACACTATAGATATGTTTCAGAAAATGACCGTGTTAAGTGAAAACGTGTTATGTGGGGTCAATTTTCCCATTGAAAATAATGGAAAAGGTGGGGGTTGCGTTTCAAGCGGTGGTGTCTGTTGGGATGGGACATAAGATTGGGGGAGAAAGGGGACTAGGTTACAGCAGGGAGGGGAGGTGTTTGGCTCTGGGGAAGGGCAAGGGAGGAGAGGGGAGGGGGATTGGGTTGGGAGTATGCCCCTCTGATGGGTCTAATGGGACCCGCACTGTGTCTGGCGAGGGGGGGTCTCCGGGGAACAGTGCAGCGAGCGGCAAACCCTCCGCCGCTTTGCAGGGAGGCGGGGGAAGCCCCGCACAGATGCTGGTGACGGGCCGGCTTGGGAAATCATGATATTCCAGGGACGGACATGTAATTCAAAAAATGTTCCCTAAAAAAAAATCATGCTATCGCAAAAACGTGTTAAGCGGGCACGTGTTAAATGAGGAATTACTGTAATCCTGCTACAGTTGAAGTCAGTGAAAGCTTTGCCAATGATTACAGTAGGAGCAGGAAAAGGTTCCCCGGAATCTGAGTGGAGAATTAGGCCCACAGGTGACTTGTACATCTTAATGAAGAGTAAGGGGAATGGGTTATGAGACTTTCAGAAAGGCTCTGGAGAGCACATATACTGGACCAAGGAGGGAGTAGAATTGTTTAAGGGGCCTGAGAGGGTAGAGCTAGGTGTAATGGAATGGAGTTGATTGAAGGAAATGAAGGCTAATGATGAGATCTTCAACTGGGGAATAGTTCCCAAGAGGAGTCAGGGCAGTCCCATTACTACTTGAGTAATATAAAAATATCTTAAATAAAGCAGTGAGGACCGTGCTGTAGGAGACGGACTCCAAGCCTTCAAATTGACCTATCCCTTCTTTTCCAGTCTCTAGCTGCTTCCGTCCTGTGGTTGGTACAGTGCGATGCCTCAACACTGGGTCAATACTGCAATAGCAGTTGATGTCAATGAAGTTAACAATGCCCAGCTCAAAGAGACCATAGTATACATAGGGCGGTGAGCTTCAGGGTCTTGACTCATCAGGCACTTTGGGTTCATCTCCTTCTAGCTGCTGTAGTCATTGGGGCTAGCTATTGGAGGGAGACAGGATAATACACACAAACATACACGCACAATGGATCAGGGTTTTGCAAATATTTGCAGACGCTTTCAAATTGGAATGCCAATTAAAAACAAGAGCAAAGGCAGATTATTAAAAGACACAGAATGAAATGCACATGAGCGCAACACAAAGAGCATAGCCCAGACTGACATTATAAAGGCCATTTGTATTTCTCCAGTGCCCATTACACAGGCATTTGCCATAATTGTGTAACTCCTGGTGCAGTCCTAGCAGCTTCTTTATGAAAGACACTACCCAGTGTTTTAACATGGATCACCTGGTATTTTGGGGCTTTTGGGTGCTCCTACCATGTGCAGAACAATACATTAGAAGGCTGAACTCCCAGGGTCGGGCTGAGGGCTGTTGGCAGGGAAGGATGGGAGTAAATCTGTGCCATAGCCCATGTTGTCCCTGTCTTGTGCATCCATAGAGAATGTCTGTCTCCAGGACGCCTCATCTGGTGCCTTTTAAAGAATTCTCCCTTCACATTTATATCGGTCCCAGAATGGGGTAGCAATCAGTACCATGCTGTCTCCCAAGATTCACTTCAGGTGTCATTCCATCCAAGGGCATCATAGCAACTGTCTGGGAGGAATGTACCCATGCACAGAGGGCCAGCATGAGGCCTGTGCCCCACCAAAGCCCTGTTTGGGGATAAGGCCCTGCTGTGAAATTGAAGTCTAGCTTCATCTCATGGCACCGTGGGGCAAGGATGTTTGGATCCAGGCTTGTGAGCCCAGTTCATGTATTCGCTATGAAGAAAGCCTCTGAAGGAGAGTTAAACTATGGAGCCATGTTTATATAGTAAGAACTCCATCACTCATAGAACTCCATCCACGTTACTCTGCATTATGACATCATTGTGACTCCACTCTCATCAATGGGGCTACTCCAGATTATAGTCCAGTGGAAACAATAAGAGAATCAGACCCCTAAGGTGCTTTAAGAAATTCAGTCCAGGGCAGTGGACTCAGATGAAGGAGTGGGGAACAGGTCTTTGCCTGGGATTCTATCTTGGGGTGCATTTCTCTGTGAGTGGGAGTGCAGCATTAACAATGCATTTGGTCTTTTTCAGTTTTTCAATAAAAGTCCTTCAGCATCAACAAGAAACTAGTGGTGCTAGAACACTTTTAATAGTGAGGGTGCTGAAAGTACCCCTGTCCTCACCCCATCCCACCGAGCTGGGGCCAGGAGCAAGGGGCATGTCTCTGGAAGGGGGAACCCAGACAGGAGTATGGGGCTGAGTCTGAGGGCAGGCACGGGGACAGAAGCAGAGGCTGAGGGGGAGTTCAGCAGCCGGGAACCTGCATGCAGGACCAGGAGTGGAGCCCTGTGTAAAACCTCGGGGTCCTACAGCACATTCCACAAGCCTATTTCCCATGCCTAAACAAGAAACAAAGTAATTGTTGATTATTATTATTGTCTGAGCATCAACAGCTCTTCCCTCCCACCCCCATCCTGCAGCCAGCGCTGCATGACTCAGATGGATTCCATTGCTTCTTGAGAACGTTATGCTGCCTTGCAAAGCTATCCTGACATTTCATCAGCCCTTATCCTATATATTCTACTCTCCTACCTTTTACCATGAAAAAGGATGATGAGAATGAAAACGCTATAAGGAAATTTTTGATGGAAAAAAGGAGACTCCAGAAAGAGATTTAGGGGTCATAGTGGACCACAAGCTGGATATGAGTCATCAGTGTGACACTGTTGAACCAAAAAAAAAACCCACCAAACATTCTGGGAAGTATTAACAGAAGAGATGGAAGACATGAGAAGTAATTCTTCTGCTCTACTCTGTTCTGATTAGATCTCAATTGGAGTGTTTTGGGCACCACATTTCAGGAGATATGTGGAGGTAATTAGAGAAGATCCAGAGAGGAGCAACAAAAATGATTAAAGATCTAGAAAGCATAACCTATGGGGGAAGATTGAAAGAACTGGTTTGTTTAGTCTGGAAAAGAGAAGGTTGGGAGCGGACATGATAACAGATGTGAAGTACCTAAGAGTATTATAAGGAGGCAGGAGAACAATTATTCTTCTTAAGGTCTATAAGATAAGAAGCACTGGGCTTAAATTGCAGTAAGAGAGATTTAGGTTGGACATTAGGAAAAAATTCCTAACTGTCAGGGTGGCTAAACACTGAAATAAATTGCCCAGGGAGGCTGTGGAATCTCCAATTGGAGATATTTAAGAGCAGGTTAGACAGACATCTGTCAGGGATGATCTAGACGGTGCTCGGTCCTGCCGTGAGTGCAGAGGACTGGACTGATGACCACTTGAGATACCTTCCAGTTCTAGTATTCCATGATTCTATGATGGTATTTTACAGGAAAAATAAAACTGGTGTGATAACGGTCCTAATAAAAAAAATCTAATCTAATCTAACCTAATCACTGTGACATTGCAGGAAAAAAGCTAATAGATGGGTCCAATGTAACTCTCTGTCTTCCATAGGGCGGAGAATGCTTTATTGCCAACAAATTCCTCTGTCCTGAATATGGCGTCTGAGTCTTTTTGTAGTGAGGTAATACAAGAAGAGCATGATACAGTGTTTTTCCAGAGTCCCCATCATCACAGGAGCACAGTGGATACTAAACACTGAGGCTGCTAGTCTAGACTGGCCACGAGTATTTGCGCAAGAATACTGACTTTGTTCTGTACAAAATCAGTGGTTCTTGCGCAAATACTTTGATGCTCCCACTCAGGGATAAGCCCTCTTGCGCAAGTATTCTTGCACAAGAGGGCCAGTGTAGACAGGCAAGTTAATTTCTTGCGCAAGAAAGCCCAATGGCTAAAATGGCCATCGGAGCTTTCTTGCGCAAGAAAGCATCTACACTGGCACGGATGCTTTTGTGCAAAAGATGTCTTTGGTGCAAAAGCATCCATGCCAGTGTAGACGCTCTCTTGCACAAATACTTTTAATGGAAAAACTTTTCCGTTACAAGTATTTGCGCGAAATCATGCCAGTCTAGACGCAGCCTGAGACTGATTCAGTAATCACAGAAGTCAGTGTCAAGATTCCCATAAAATTCAGGGGTCCTATTAAAAAGATATTGGCAACTCCTTGCCCTCAAAGCATTGCAGTGCTGTGCTGCTTCCTGAGACCCAGAAAGTGAAACTAAATGGAAACAAAAGCAAAAGAGATTCAGCTATTCCCACTCACCCACTTCAGGGGATTTGCAAAATGTAACAAAAATTACAGACACATTGAGAAACATGTTTAAAAAAATCTTTCCATGTTAGTGTCTTAAAATAGTATCATTAACACAGATAAGGCTCTTTTTTAACAAGATATGATTATTGCCCTCTCAATGTTTCTTTAATTTCCTGGAATGCAGCCATCTCTGGTGTACATTGCAATTGTGATATGAAAAGTACACAGCAGTCCCTCCCGACCTTTCAGGAGAGGCAGGCCAAATCCAATTATTGTAGAGCTGAAATTGACACCAGCTTCAGACAGAAACTTACAAAATATTGGACCTGATTCAAAGCCCATTGAAGTCAGTGGAAAGACTCCTTTTGACTTGAATGGCTGTTAGCACAGGTTCTGTGCTTATACTAAATTGAAACACACCCTGCCTGTGTGGTTGGTAGCCTGCATGTGTGTATACGCAGAACTTTAGCAATGCACTGGAAGATGCATGATCAGAAATGCAGTTTCTCTTCATATCTACCAGGCTGGAGAGAAGCTGAACTTGCCAAATGCCATGTACTATTAGGATGCTAGTGGATATCTTGAAAGCCAGGGAGCTCAAACAATAACAGGATGGATATAATAGCAGATGACCTAGTCTGTGTAGCAAGCCCATTGTGCAAGTGACTGCTTTTAATTCCATGCTACAACATTCAGTCAAATGCAAAAATCTCTACTGTACCACTGCTATGACCAATAAAAAGATGGGGAGCTGATGCTCAACGGAGTCTTGTGTGGATACAGAATTTGTATCTGTGTCTGCAAAAATGATCTGCAGATATAAAGCAGCTATCCACACATTTGCAGGGTTCTACATACAAAATTTGCATCTGCATCTGCAAAAATGGTACGCGGGTATCCCCAGCCTCATCCGCAGATGTGGATACCCATGGATACAAAGACTCCAGCTGCTGGGCTAAAAATAGCAGTGCTAACATTCAGGCTCAGGCTATGACTCTCTCTGACTCGAACCCAGGCTGCAGTCCAAGCCCAAACTTCTACACTGCAAATTGATAGTCCCCCAAACAGAGCCCACAAGAATGTGGCTGCAGATATCCACAGATCATTTTTGCAGTTATGGATGTGGATACCAATTTTGTAGCTGTATCTCTACCCATCCATATTCTTGACCAGGTCTTTGGAACAACCAAATGAAATGTTGGCTCCCAGTAAATCCTACCCAGATTTTATATCCATACTGGAAAGGACTTTAATCTCTGCAGTCTGACTACCAAACACTGCAGACATGATCAGTAAGGTTTCTATTAACGTACCTCGCATTCAAGCCTCAGTGCTTTGTTTTAAGGTGCTCCCAAGAGACAGAAAAGAGTGGAGACTCCCTTCTAAATGGGCTTTGTTTAGATTCAGCCAAAAGTCATCACTGACATCTGGACAGAATCTTATTAGGATTCTTCAGTATAACATGTATGAAAGAGCACCAGTGCTAAATGGCAGGCATAGCTTTGCTTGGAGATCATTCTGACCTACCCACCCTCCAATCACAGGGACTAAGTACATATGAGGTTGTAAATTTGAGGTCTGAAGGCTCCAGTGGTGCCCCTGTATCAACCCCTTCTTTGATTCCACTGCCGTTGTCCTTTCAGTGCTCTCCTGCACTATTTTAATACAAGTATGTGGGCTCACTGCCAAGCAGCCCTAAGATGCTGTTTTATGCACTTATATTATGACTGTTAATGACATTCCTGCAACTAAACAGCTGTACTTTTATTAAGTCATTTCTTCCCTGGCCAGGTGGCATCCTTCCCTCTGTTGGTCTGTCTGCTTTCTCCTGTCTTCTTGTCCAGCCCATTTCCTTTTGCTCTGTCATTCTTTGGGATGTAGGCTTGAGACGGTCACCACAGCACTGGTTCCCAGTGGGAAGACCCAATATTTAAGGCTTGTAGGGCTGCCAGCATGTCATGGGATATTTCCCAAGCCAACTGAATGCTGTCCCCTTATAACATTCCCCTGTACGGAGAGATGACAGGATCACCAGTGGCAACAATGGCAGGGTTGCCAGTGGTAACACAGCTAGAACCTAGATCTGACAGCTCTATCATTTGAACAAAATATGATTTTATGTCGCCTCGTTAGCAATAGTAGGGGTTTTCTGTATTTCCCTACCTCACAAGGGTATTGTGAAGGGTAATTAATTAGTCAGGAGATACAAAGTGCTGTCAGTGGTCTGTACATTACACAGTGCGACATGATGCTACTGCATCAGGATGTTACAAGAGGAGATGTCAGAATGCCCTCATGGAACCACAATGGATTCAAACCTGTGAAAAGCTCTACCCCTAAATGATGCAGATAAAGAAAGGTGGTAGAGGGAAGGCTGTTTGCACACTTTTGAAGTTCAGCTGTCATGTCGTACAAGAAAACATCCACCACTTTAATGAGCAATTAAGAATTCCTGGCTGGACAGCAATGAAGATAGACGTAAGTAGGGACTTGGTCCAGCATCCTTTGAAATCAATGGAAGTCCTACCACTCTGAATTCAGTGAATTCAAGATCAGATCCTTTGAATAATTAGTAGGGCCCAATCCAATTGAATTCAACAGACTCTCACTGATTTCAATGGAAATTAGATAGGACTCATATACATTAGAATAGCTTTTTTAAGTACTTTGAGGGGTGTATGACTGGCACCATTGAAATTGTTGAATCTGCAGCATATTTTCGGTGTTATTTTGTGTGTTCTAAAGTGTCGGACTGTTCTTAAACAGGATTGTGGGATATTTTTTCCGTTTGTAGGAGTCAGCAAGAAAAAAATAATCAGTGACAAAATGTACAGTCTGTGTCTTCTTGTGGTGTCGCTGTTTGAGTTGGTTCTCCATTTTTCAAATCACCGTGGACAACTAATCACTTAAGTTATTAATTTATTCATGGGGATTTTTTTCTAAAAAAAAGAATAATTTGAAACAGTTATTTATCCTGTAAATTGCTCTTGAGCTTAACCTAGATAATACTTTTTTTGCTGTTAATAAACATGGTACATGCCTGAAGCAAAGTTGATCTTGTTTTTAATTATTGTATCATAGCAGAGAAGCAACAGGAAAATAAATAAATTAAAAAAATAGACCACCACAATTCCTGAGTTGTAACATTATTTGAATCTGAGGGTAAAGAAACCAATCGGTGGACAAAAGGACTCAGGCACCATCTTTGACATCCATGAAATCATTTGTGTTGGAAGAAGCCTTATGAGTTGTTTGCAGAAGCTGGAAATGGCAACAGCAGATAGACCAGTTTATCATCAAGTGGTCTGTTCATTCCCTCTGGGGCACCTGGTATTGACCAGTCAGGATACTGGGTTAGAGAGACCTTTGGTCATTGGTGAAAGATACAACCAGCCGGTTCTCCAGATGGAATAAATTGGCTTTGTCTTATTTTAGTTAATAGAGATATGCTGAGTTACACCAAGTTCAAAATCTGACCCAGGACTGGGTGTAAAAATGGGACGCGCTATTATCTCATGGGATGAGGTTAAGTGGGTTGCACAGGTTACTGTACAAAAGGAGTCTCAGCAGGGGAAAGGTGCACTGTGTCCCAACGTACCCTGCTTCCCAGCATGCCAAAACCCTGCCTGGTCCCTGCCACTGCATTCCACCTGGAAGGCCAAGCCTCATGGTAATAAATAACTGGAGACTGGCCATTGGCCTCTGGGTGAATGTGCCTTTTCTTCACTCTCTTTCATGCTGCATTTTTAGGAGGGCTTGTCAACATGTTAATTGGTTTCTCTCTGCCACAATCCGTTTTTCACACATTTCTTCTTGTGAAATGTTTTTTTCCTTCTCAGTTTGTTTGTGCCTTTCCCCTCTGTCACATTCCTATTAAACTGAGCTCAGTCCATGTCCCAGCCATGGGGAGGGATATTTTGTTGGCCCAACACACTACAGCAAAGCCTTTTTCTTAGGAAAAGGGTCATAAAATAAGGGATTGAAATGAGGAGGCGGTGGCACAGACGTAGTCTCCAAAACACTGACTGCTTTACATACCAAAATGAATCAGACACATCAACTCTCATGGTTTTGTCCTGAGTTCCAGGATAATTATTGTTTTCCCTAAAGCCCCAGCTCCTGGAATCAAGTGATTATGTGATGAAGCAGAATGCAAATAGAAAGAACACCACATCTATTATTGTTACATGAGCTTGTGATTTTTAAAGCTAAACTCATTTTTGGTGACCTTGATTCATGATTTTTGAACATTTGGGGTTAGCGCTCTCAGCGGATTAGTGCAGATCTTCATAAGACAATGCTGTTAAGTCTTTTGTGCATGTAACATTTTATAGTCACTTGGTACAAAGTTGAATAGAAACACAAAGTACAAGGCAATGCAGAGTCATGGCCTACCAGTCCCACTGACCTCAATTGGGGTTGTAGTACTTGACACTTCTGAAAAATGGGCCTTTTTAGCTTCTTGTAACATAGGGGAGCTATTGTGAGGTAAAAATACAGAGCATGAAAGGGAGGTGTAACAAACTGGTAGTGTAACCCATTGGTTGTTACATATCTCCCTCTGTCGTTGAGCTATAGCAGATAGGAGTCTGTCACACCCTCTCTTCTCCTCCTTCCACCTCACAACTAGAGCTCCTGGCTCATTAGTTTTCGAGCAGCCACAAGTCAATCTTTAAGTTGCATCCCATCCTGATGACCAAGACACAAGAAGTCATTTTTCTGCTCTACTCGGCGCTGATTAGGCCTCAGCTGGAGTACTGTGTCCAGTTCTGGGCACCATATTTCAAGAAAGATGTGGAGAAATTGGAGAAGGTCCAGAAAAGAGCAACAAAAATTATTAAAGGTCTAAAAAATATGACCTATGAGGGAAGACTGAAAGAATTGGGCTTGTTTCATTTAGCAAAGAGAAGACTGAGAGGGGACATGATAGCGGTTTTTAAGTATCTAAAAGGGTGTTACAAGGGGGATGGAGAAAAATTGTACTCCTTAGCCTCTGAGGATAGGACAAGAAGCAATGGGCTTAAATTGGAGTAAAGGAGGTTTAGGTTGGACATTAGGAAAAAGTTCCTAACTGTCAGGGTGGTTAAACACTGGAATAAATTGCCTAGGGAGGTTGTAGAATCTCCATCACTGGACATATTTAAGAGCAGGTTAGACAGACACCTGTCAGGGATGATCTAAACCAGTGGTATGAGTACCCTTAGGGGTACTCGAGAGAAGTCCAGGGAGTATATCAACACAACTGAAATTTGGAGGAAACTCAATTTTTGTTTTAAGTTTTACAGCACTTTATTATTTTTGTACTTTTTATACCTGAAAATTTCATCGCCCGCCTGGCTATGATTAAGTTGTTTAAACAAATGTGTTGCAATGTTAGAAAAAAATTTTGTGTGTCTGAAAACTGTAGGTACTCGGGGTACTTTTTTTAAAGTGGGTACTTTATTAAAAGGTTGAGAAACACTGACCTAGATGGCACTTGGACTCAAGGATCTCTTGAGGGCCCTTCCACTTCTATGATTGGGTCATTACATACATGTGAGAAGGGAGGGTGTTCATCCAGGAGCTTACGTGCTGTAGCCCTCATGCTTGGGACAAGTTTTCTCCATCATTGTGTATTACGTGTCCAAGATGGCGCCAACACAAACACCAATAATTCTGCCTAACAATTTCATAGAAAAGTGTGGCTTCATGTTGAGCCAAATTCTGAAGTCCTAGGCTATGTCTAGACTGCATTGCTTTTTCGGGCTACTGGAGGTATCCCGGGATTGCAATGCCACATCCAAAGAACGCATCTGCTTTTTCAAAAGAAATGTTGAAAGAACGGATGTGCTCTTTCACCATCCCTGTAAACCTCATTCTACGAAGAATAAGGGATGGCTCAAAAAAGCACTTTTTTTTTGCAATTTTGTGCTGTGCACAGACGCCAAATTTCAAAAGAGCCTCTTTCAAAAGCAAATTGAAAAAAGATAGCAATTTGTGTACCGCAAATTTTGTATCTTTTTTCGATTTAACAGTACAGTCTAGACGTAGCCTCTCTCAGGTAATACTGCAACTGAATTCACGTGAGAGATTTTCTAAGTCTTGTTGACATTAGGGTCATCAAGGATCAAGGTATACACATAACGAAAAGATGGATGCTGACCAAAAGAACTTGCAATTGGCCTTTGAGATGAGAGACAACAGGTGGATGTAACAGGTGGGATGGAGCACAAGGAAACAGTGGAAGGCAGTTATGATTGGTGTAATAAGCACCAATCACAGTAAATTTTTCATGACTCCCCCAATGTCATTAAAGTGCAGAGGAAACTTTATGAAGAAGAGGAGAAATGCCACAAATGTCTCTGTGTCATGTGTCTGATTTCTTTCCAAAAATCCAGAGCAGTCTGTAATAACAATGTGTTTCAAACGAGCCCTTAAAAAATAAATCAGCAACTGATATGGACACAAAACTAAGTAGAAAAAGACAATCTGCTGCTATTCAAAAACTATCAACAACAAGTAAGAAGGCTTCATTCCCCCCCTATTTAACACAATAATTCTAATTTTGTCCTCAAATCAACATCCTATATTAAGGAATTCTAACGTTCCTTTTGGGTTTGCAATCACACATGGAGTGATTAAATCAATACAAACCATTTCTTCTTTAGTCAAGCACAAACCCATGAAATGCAAGAGCTTAGCAGATGCCTTGCCAATATTTACACACACTACACACGACACCCATTTCAAATAGGTAGGTATAGGCCTCTAGGGGGCTATGACTCTGTGTAGCGGAGAGCAGAATCAAGACCAGGCCTCTTTCTCTTGTTAAATATCAGAGGGGTAGCTGGGTTAGTCTGTATTAGGAATGTGAAAGGTTAACCAGTTAACTGATTAGCATCAACCTTAACTAGTTCTGGTTAACCTTTAACTGGTGAAGGCTGGAGCAGCTTCCCACCTGTCATGAACAAGGGCTGGTCTAGCCCCACAGAGGGCCTACCACAGACAGGGATGCTCCAGTTGTCCAGAGCAGCCCCTGTCCACAGTGGGCTCAGACACCCCTCAGGCAGGGGCTGTGCCAGCCCAGTCTTGGGGGGGATGGGAGGGGCCACTCCAGCCCAGCAGGACTGAAGCAGTCCCGTCCCCCCCCAACCTGCACGCCCTTTAATCAGTTTACCGGTTAACTATGCTTAATTTGTTAACCAATTAAACGGGATTTTACAGCCCTAGTCTGTATCCACACAAACAGTAAGTCCTGTGGCACCATAAAGACTCAGGGTATGTCTACACTGCATCCCTAGTTCGAACTAGGGATGCAAATGGAGACAATCGAAGTAGTTAATGAAGCGGGAATTTAAATATCCCGCGCTCCATTAACATGATCTCGCCGGCGCGCTAGTTCGAATCACAGCTGATTCGAACCAGGAAGTGCGCGCCGGGATGCGTTAGTTCGGACTAAAGCCCTTAGTCCGAACTAATGTTACTCCTCATTTCGAACTAGCGCGCTGTGATTCGAACTAGCGCGCCGGCGAGATCATGTTAATGGAGCGCGGGATATTTAAATCCCCGCTTCATTAACTACTTCGATTGTTTCCATTTGCATCCCTAGTTCGAACTAGGGATGCAGTGTAGACATATCCTATGAGATTTATTTGGGCATAAGCTTTCATGGGCAAAAACCCCACCTCATCAGCTGCATGAAGTGGAAATTGCCACTTTTTTTTGTCATGAAGTTGATGGATTTCCACTCCATGCTTTTGACAAAGTGGGTTTTTGCCCACGAAAGCTTATGCCCAAATAAATGTTAGTCTTTAAGATGCCACAGGATGCCTCATGGTTTCTCTTGGGTGGGAGAAGTGGAGGCTGGGGTGAGGAGGTAATGAGGGAATTGGGGATTGGGGTGTGATGGGGTCAGGCTCAGAGATGGTAGAACCTAGGGGCACATGGTAAAGTGTGACCCCCCCTCCCTAAGGCAAGACTGTGCAAGGAGCAGACCCTGGGGGACCTCCCACAGCTTAACCCATGCCAGGGAACGGGGCACAGACAGATGGGCATAGCGCAAGCCCTAGACTGATGCAGGGGGAGAGCAGGCCTGGCCTGCTCTCAGGGAGCACAAGCATGCCCAGGTCAGTCTGTTGCTCTGAAATCAGCCCCTGCTCTAACAAACTAGATTCACGTGCCCCCCCAGCTCGGGACAGAACATCCACCCCTTTGGCATCACATCAGGGAACTGAGGTCAGTGTCAACCAACAGTTCTTCCTGAACCCCACTGAACAACTGTGCAGTGCTGCTTGAACACACCTCCACCCCAGAGGTGGCTGCATCTCAGCACTGAGCAGGGGATCCCTGCCCCACCCCAGGGCCAGCAGCATCTCAACACCAGATGAGAGATCCCTGTATAACCAACCCTAGTGGCAGTGCTGCGCAGTCCCTGGCTGTCTCGTAGCCTGTGAAGCGGCCCTGAGAGTCCTGCTGTGGTGGGACACTGGGAGCCAACACCTCTGGCAGGGTAAATGAACTGGACAGTCATGGGAGTGGGGCGCCCAGGAGCTACTTGCTGGCCAGGAGGCAGCTGGGAGAACGACAGCGCAGTGACGCACTTTCCTGAGGCTTTCCCCGCTGCAACAGGGCATGAGGTAAGGTAAGTATCCCTCCTCATGCCCAAACCCCCGAAACCCAATCCCCCTCACTCATTCCCCTCCCCCTAAAACTCCAAAATCCCAGCTAGCTCCTGCACCCTCCCTTGCTCCTGCACCCTCCCTCCTGGCCACACATTGCACTCTCCCTTGCTCTTGCTCCCTCCCCCCCCAGTCAGACATCCTACTCCCAGCCTGCTTCTGCACCCTACCTCACTCCCAGACCTTGCACTCTCACTCCCTCCTACACCCCACCTCCCACCCAGATACTGCACCCCCATCCACATCCCACTCGCTGGCAGCCCTGTCTCGCACACTGAACCCCTCATTTTTGTCCCCATCACAGAGCCTAGGGGTGTTCAAAAAGCCACTAACTCTAGAACCCTGAAAAAGTGAAAGTGTCTATAGGAAGCCCTGAACCTCAGTCCTCCCCCTCACCCCCACGGGTCTGCAGCACCAGAGGAGTGAGGTGTCTCAGCTGGGGGCGGCCACATCAGTGAGGGTTGAGGGTTTTTGGAGGCTTTTTTTTTTTTTTTGCTTCTCACTTGTATGGTTCCCCAACCGATTTTTCTGTGGCTCAGTGACCTCTGACACAAATAAGTTCCCCTCCCCTGCCATAAATAAAGGAAACATTGAAACCTTTTGTGTTGGACATTAGCGACTGGTGGCCAGCAGAAAGGTGTGCATTGAGCAAGGTGGTCCACAGACCAAAAAGTTTGAGAACTACTGGGCTACAGGGTGAGTGCTCCTGGGCTGCGGCTCTGGGGCAGCGTGGCAGCGGGGGAAACTGAGGGGAGAGGAAAACGTGGGGGGGGGTCCCTCTGCCACAAAGCCACGTTGACCCCTAGGTGCCTGGGTCCCTGGCAGGAAGGCAAGGGCACCATGGACCAGACCCCCATCCACAGCAGGGCTGGACACCCCGAGGTCACCTCCCCCACCTTGCCCATTTCCCTGAACCCTCCCAAGCCACCCTGACTCCAGCCCATGTTAGTGATCCAGCAGCGCACATTACCCCATTCCCCCCAACTCCCCGCAAAATTGGAGCCAGCGCCGGCTTCCTGCAGAGGGAGAGGGAAGCCCCATGCCACATCCAGATCCCGGGGAAAGTGTGCACGCGCTGCTCCTCCCCTCCCCACTGGAAAGCTGGAGCGGAGCCCAGGGCAGGAGACCAAGCGTGGATATATGGTGGAGAGAGCCCCTTCTCTCTCCCAGGAGAGTGATGCGGCCCAAGGCAGGACGGTTAAAGCTTGGCACGCCACTTCGGAAAGGTTGCTGACCCCTCCTCCAGTGCTACTGTAAGAAAATAATGATGTGAAGTTTAGTAGAAGTCAAACATTTGGACTCCCCCATGGACAGAAATGTTACACAATACATAGGTAACACTGGGTATCAATGTACTTTTTAATTGCGTTACTTCTGAATTATACAATTACAGAGCTCAGGCCTATGTTGATCTCATTTGTAACCGTGTAAATCTGGAGTAACGCCACTAAAATGGCTGCTGTTAGCCAGTGGCCTGAATGGAGCTCTACACTAGCGGCTAGATTTATATCAGTGTACTTCAGAGAAGAATGTTTCCCTAGATTAAACGTGGTGCAGCTAATAACTTAGGAGAATACAATTCTTATTTTTGCACATCCTTTATTTCTGTTATGATATATATAAAAGCAGGGGAACAAAGAACCTTTTTTCAGCTTAGGTCGCATTGGGACCTCTTCCCCCTGTGCCCAGTTGCTTGCTATACATAACTTTGTAAAGAGCAAGGGGAAAGCAGGAGAACTTGTTAATTCCTTAAAATCACTAGACATAGCTGCTGGTATAGTGACTTGAAAGAAGTAAGTGGCACAGTCAAATATCAGCAATAATCCAATAGAAAAGACCTAGTGAGGTTGTAGCAGTATTGAGGGCAGGGCCCCGACAGGAAGGGGCAAAGGGGGCAATTTCCCAGGGACCCGCTGTTTCAAAAGGGCTCCCAGCCATCACTACCACAGGAGTGGTGGTGGCTAAAGCCCAGGGCTCTTTAAATCACCACCAGAACACCACACAGCGCACTCCGGGCAGCTCTGAGGACTGCGGCATGGTGCACTCCTGGCAGTCCTGAGTGCTGGCTTCCCCAGCCCCGCCCATTCCACTGAGGCCCCTCCCCTTTCAGAGCATAAAGTCCCCACCTTGCCCGGAGGCCCAGCAAGTCTGTCAGCCCCCCCAATGGTGGGAATAGTGCTGACAGTGCCGCATTCCTTGTCGTTTTACATTGTGTATCTGTATCAATATACATAAAAAGAAAATAAACTGACTGTGGGTGCTCAGAATTTTATAACATAGCCTGGGTTTAATAATGATCTTTCCTTTGTGCCCTGGCGTTGCAAAGGATGCGACACATCTGTCCTCCAGAGACTGCCAACTGCCTTGAGTCATGTGCCCTCTTTTCCTGCCCACCCACTTGCCATGTTGCTAATTTATCAAACAAGTGCCCAGAGCTGTTTGGGAAGAACAGTCCGCTCCCATGGCCCCAATGCTGTTGGAGCGGAGCCCACGGGCAGGCTGATGAAGCGTTACTAGAAAGGAGCACCAGATAGGAAAATCTGGTGCAAAGGCAGATTCAGATGACTCTTAGGGCAGAGTAATCAGCTTGTTCTGATGCCACTCAGATATCAAATGCTAGTGTAGTGCAAGGCTCTCAGTCCCTCAGACATCTCCACCATGAGACCCCTACCTCCTGCCCTGTCCCCCAACCTTCATAGACACCTCCTCCCCAAATGCCATGTATCAGTGGACAGAAACTCACACTCCCAGCCCACAAACCCCATCGGACACAGCCACTGACTGCCTCTGCCTAAGCAGGGCCCTGGCGATTATACCCATGATTCTGGCCTGACACAGGTGTGAGGAGGATCAGGAGCCTTGTGTAGCTCCTGTGCAGAGTAGCTATGGCAACAAGAAGGGTACCCCATTGGCATAAATAATCCATCTCCCCAAGAGAAGGTCACTGTGTTGACAGAAGAAGTCTTCTCTACAAAGTTAGGTCAGCCTAGCTACAGCCCTCAGGGCTTTGAAAAAACAACACCCCACGTGTCATAAAGAAGTCGACTTCACCCCTTGCAGACAAAGGCAAGTCCATGGATTATCTATGCCAAGAGGAGAACCCTTCCAGTCATAGGGCAGCTCTACACTGAAGCATTCCAGCGGACCAGTTACAGCATTGAAACATAAAATGACTTCATCCCTTCGGAGCAACCATACTGGGTCAGACCAGAGGTTCTTCTACCCCAGTATACTATCTTCTGACAGTGACAGTAAGTACTTTGGAGGGAATGAACAGAAGAGGGCAATTATTGAGTGATCTGTCCCCAATCATCCACTCCCAGATTTAGAAAGTCAGAGGCTAGGGCCACCCAGAGCATAGGATCTGAACCCAAAGCATAGGGTCTAAACTTTTTTTTTTATCCCAGTTATAGTTTTGGCCTTTACAACATCCTCTGGCAATGAGTTCCACAAGTTGACTGTGTGTTGTGTGAAGAAGCCTAATTGAAAGTCAATAGTTTAAATGGGATTTGAGCTCCCAAGTCACTTACAGCTAGATTGATTGGCACATAACAATAAGGAGGTGGAGCTGTGGAAAGCGAGATTAAAGGTACCCAAAGGTTAAGCAAATTTAGTGGTGTCCTATGCAGCTGTGTATTCTGCATATGCCAAAGGACAGCCTTAAGGTTAGGTGTTGTGATGTTGAAACTAAGTCCCCTTTGTGGAGCCAGCCTCACCTGGGAAATCCAAACTTGCCTGAGCAGGTCAGCTGTCTAACTCCCAGAGACTAGAGCAGACACTTTTGAAAACTTTACCCCAAATGTAAGAGTTTCACAATTCAAACCAAATTATCTTCACATTATTTCCTGCCATTTCTGCCCTGATACCATGAACTCTGATAGAATTAAATGGCGTGAAAGTTCTGAATGGTTTCTAGGAAGCTTGACATTTTCCTTCCATTTATCAGCCAAAATTTTCAAAGGTGGCCAATGGTTTGGGGTGTCTCAGTTTGTTTAGGTGCCCATCTTAAAACCTGTAGGCTACGTCTACACTGGCCCCTTTTCCGGAAGGGGCATGTTAATTTCAGCTATCGTAATAGGGAAATCTGCGGGGGATTTAAATATCCCCCGCGGCATTTAAATAAAAATGTCCGCTGCTTTTTTCCGGCTTTTAGAAAAGCCGGAAAAGAGCGTCTACACTGGCCCCGATCCTCCGGAAAAAGCGCCCTTTTCCGGAGGATCTTATTCCTACTTTGAATCACCACCAGAACACCACACAGCGCACCACACACATTCCTACTTTGAAGTAGGAATAAGATCCTCCGGAAAAGGGCGCTTTTTCCGGAGGATCAGGGCCAGTGTAGACGCTCTTTTCCGGCTTTTCTAAAAGCCGGAAAAATGCGGCGGACATTTTTATTTAAATGCCGCGGGGGATATTTAAATCCCCCGTGGATTTCCCTATTACGATAGCTGAAATTAACATGCCCCTTCTGGAAAAGGGGCCAGTGTAGACGTAGCCATGAAGTTTTTTAGAAGTACTGAGCACCTGCAGCTTCCAATGACATCAGCCAGAGTTGTACATGCTCAGCAGCTCTGAAAATCAGGCCCACAGTTGGAAACACAAAAGAAAAACTGTGACTACAGTTTCACTCCACTGTGAGTTCCTTTCACTGAGAGCAAACACCCACTGCATGCTGCCTTCAGTGAGAGTTGCCATCTCTGCTCTTCTTCTCTCCAAGATAAACAAAGAAGTTGCCACTAGGCCACTGAGAAAAGACTACGGCAGAATTCCAGGTTCTTGCTCTGCTAGTATGTGTAAGGAGGAGCCAGCTAAATCTTGCTACTATTGCTCCCAGTTGGAAGTGAAGAGGAGCTGATCTGACTACAACTTTCTCTTCCTCGGAATTAGCATAAATGTACATGGTAGAGGGATTTCAGAGGCATCCTGCAGTTCCAAGAGTACCCTTACAACTACAGAGCATGGAGTGGTCCTGCCACTGCTATACAAGGTGAAAAGGAGGAGAGACTTTGCAAGACAGGTGCCCTCTTGTAGTACAATTTCCTCATGGTAGAGCAAACATACACACACTTTACTACAGAAAGATGCAACATCCTAACTTTAGGAACTTGTCTACACTGGCACATTTTATTGCCAAAAACTACCTTTTGGTGACAAAACAGTGAAAGCATTTATCTTGCAATGTGACTTTTGTTGGGAAAAACACCCAGTTTTTCAAAACAAAAAGTTACATGCCCACAGGAGACTTTTGTCTTTTCCCCACCCTTTATTGTCAACAAAAAGCCAGTGTGAACTCTGCTGTTTGTTGTGTTGAGAGAACTGGCTTCTGCCAGTGTCCCACAATGCCTGCCCTGATGATTGTGCTCAGTGTTTTGTTATCTCTGCTGCCCTGCAGACATTCGCCCCCTTCTCTTTCAACACACTGGGAATATCTGAGTGAGCTGCTCCATTTGGGAAACAAAGAACAAATCATTGGAGTGCCCTGAACTAGGAACACAGCGCAGGCAGACTACTGCTGTACTGGGAGAGCTGGAGAGACTGCTGTGCTGCTTTGATATACCTTAGTACGGAAGCTCACAGAGCTATGAGAGAAACCCAAGAAATGAAGGGATCACTTCTGTCTGTCAACAGGGGAGCTAGCAATGTGGCCATGAAATGTCAGCAATGGGAGCAGAAAAAAATGGTTTGACCGGTTTTCATATTTGGCGACTTTTTCATGTAAACACTTTGGTTGCGAAAACTTCTCAGTGTAGACATAGCCTCCATGGGAGTTTTCCCTGAGTAAAAGCTCTGAAGTGGGCCTCTGCATCTGCTGATCTTTCAGAAAAGAAACCTAACTAAGGGTACATCTACACTGCACAGCTATTTCAAAATAAGCTATTCTGGAATACTTATTCCGAAATAGCTTATTTCAAAATAGCACATCTACACTGCAGGGAGGTGTACCGGTAGTTCGGAATAGGAACCTAGTCCGAACTATCTAGTTCGAGCCCCGTGTAGCCGCGCTGCACGGGGTTCGAACCAGCGGGGTTTTAAAAATGGCGGCTCCCCGCTTATGCAAATGAAGCCCGGGAAATTCAAATCCCGGGCTTCATTTGCAAGTGCGGTATGCCTACATTACCCCGCTAGTTCGAACTAGCGGGGTAGTGTAGACATACCCGTAGGGAGTTTAGCTCCCTGTGTCAGGGCCCGGGAGAGTGGGTGAGTCCGGGCCTCCCTCTCCGCCATCTGAAGGCGACCCACAGGGCCCAGTCACGGCGATCAGCTAGACCCGGGGTGATCCGCCAGCATTTTGGCTCTGGACTATGCGGGAACTGGGTGTGGGGAAATGTATAACTAAATAAAGGGTGTAATTTGCATAAATTACGAGTACGGACCCGTGACACCAGGTACTCAATACTTTCTGGAAATCAGACCCCTTTGGTGTATGGCAAGCTGAGAATCCAAAACCTGAGGCATCTGAAAATCACTAGCCCCTTCTGGAAAATCTAGACCATAGACCCCATTTGTGTGTGGAAGATTTGGGCTCCTCATTTGGGCCACTGGCACTGCACTTTGTCTCGTCCAAAAAAGTCCTGTTTCCTGGCACCTCTCTCTGCCCCCGTCTTGATCAACAGTTCACCCAGCAGGCAAAATAATGCGACAGTTAAGCAAAGTGGCACTTCTCTCAGTTCTCCACCCGTATCTTGTCTCCGCAGAGCTTAGCAGCTAGTAATATTATTTTAAGGCGTTCAAACCAAGTGCATAGAAAGCAATGGGAATCTCCATAGGATAGTGATTTAACCCCCGCCAGCAATGCGTTCCCTGCATCAGCAGCGAGACCTTTCACTTAGCCAGGATTCAGGGCCAAGCTCCTGCCCCTGGTAACACTGACTTCAAAGGAAATGAGAGGAGATTCTGTCCTCTATGAGCCCTGCAGCTCAGTTAGAAATGAGGGCTTGTTGGTTATAGTCAGTCAGAGCTTGTGTTCAGTGGCACCTTTAGAAGACCAGCCCATGAAATGAGCCTGAGCCTCCGCCTCCAGCAGCTGGACCGCAGCCCCCAGAAGAGCCTTCGTCATCCTTGTCCCTGTCAAAATCTCTCCACCATAGAGGGGATTTGGGCAAGGTTGAAATGTAGGCCGCTCTGTTCCTTGCTTCCTTTTCTTGCTCCTGGGAGAAAGGGGGGGAAAACAAACAAACCTGTTCATCTGCAATCGGTGATTCTGAGGAATGCATGTGACAACGCTGCTCTCCAGTTCAACGGAGGGCAGGCAGCAGGGAAACAAATGCCCTCCCTGATCATGCAAGGCACCAAGGTCTTGAACATTTGTTTAAGGTCAGCAGGAGCTGAGGATGCTCAGTATCTGGCAGCCTTGGGCCCTAGCAACCTGACTGACTGCTTTAGAAGCCTGGAAAAGGTTTGTCATCAGGACCGTCCTTAGGCATATGCAGCATATGCAGCTGTGCAGGGCACCCACTCATTTGGGGCAGCAAATTTTGGCCACCCCTATGCAGCCGCACGGGCTGGTGTGCCTACAGCTGGTCCTAACTGCTGTCCACTGGTCCCTCTCTGGCCCAGCCCCTCCCACCTTGCTTCTTTCTTGACCCCCAGCAGCAGGGCTGCCTTCTCCCTGCCCACTCTCCATTCCCCCGCCCACATGCTCCTATTGACCAGCTGGCGACTGAGCTGAGGGGTCTCTCTTGCCACACTGATCTAGAGATAAGGACTCACACACCCCTCAGCCATCACCTGGCCTCTGTACAGGCAGTCTCAGCAGAGGGGCCTAGGAAGAAGGATAACTGACCCCACCCTAGTGCAGAGAGGGCCGGCATGTATCCCTGCCCACCACTCAACCTTTCAGAGGAGCATTCCACCCAAGTGAGCCTGGGGACTGAGCTCCCCTCCCATCCTTAGCTTCCATCAGGAGGGATCAACCCTGAAGCATTATTAAGGCAGGATGGGAGGAAATTTTATGCTGCCACTACCCCTGCAGTAGACCCTGTGTGCACGAGGGAGACATTCTGCCTGAAGCGGTGTCACTGCAGTGCCTCATCTGAGGACTAAGGCCATTCAAAGACCTAAACAAAACAAGGATGTAAAATCTCATTTAACCGATTAAAGGGGCAGAATGGGAGAACTATTCCAGCCCGGCTACCCTTAGCCCTGCCTCTTCTGCCTGAGGCCCTATCCCATCTGGGAGCACGGAGCCAGAACCCCTCACATACCTGGCCCTGGGGCCCCACAGTGGCGGTCAACCCTGCTGGCAGGCAGTGTCTCCCTCTGTGCACCACCTGGTGCAGTGGCCCTGATCTCCATTGGAGCTACTGTTATACAAAGATTAATGACACTTTATCCATTTGGATTTAAAAGGGAGATGAAATTCAGCTTTGGGGAGCTAGACCTGCTCCCACGGAAGCCAAGAAAAAAGCTGACACTGATTTCAGTGGAAGCACAATCAGCCCCCTAAAAATGTGGTGCTGAAGGTAAATGGAGTTACCTGCAAATACAGGATGTTATCTTTGGAAATGGCTTCCATCAAGTCTTTACTGGGAGAAGGCTCGCCGTGCAGCCGGACCGCCTCGGAACCAGCCTTGTGCACAGCACAGCTCTGCTTGCCTGGCCGTTGCCTGTAGAAGAGCACATAGGCAGTGTCTTTGGGGAAGAAAGACGTCACATTGCTGACTGATTCGAAGGAGGAAAAGGACACCCTGGTGTCGTTGAAGAGGTACCACTGGATTTCAAAGTCCAATTGCTTTTCTGAGGCACTTTCCTGTGCCCCATCACTTGGCTGGCTTCTGGCACTAGTGCTGGCACACTCTCTGGCATAGCAATAGTAGTGGCCACTCTCTGAGGAGACACCGGAATGGACCACCACACTACAGAGATCATACACCATGGACACAAATCCACTGCATGAGGCGGCCCTGTCTTTCCTGTTCTGGCAAACTTCACCTGATTCCTCCGAAGCAACCAGGACTGGCAACTTCAGCACCAGTGGAATTGAGACATTATCCAGGATCTTCTTCCTCCTCATGGTCCTCAGGTCGAAGGAGAACCTAAGAAGGGTTAGGATGAGGTAGTGCGGCCCCTCTGTCAGCTCAGCCACTTTCTCCGCATCTTGCAGGGAAGCGCACTTCTCACAGTGATATTTATTCTCGGACGTCAGCACCTCTGGTGATAAGAAATAGTTGATCAAATCTGGAACAGATCTGGAGGAGTCGGAGCCACAGGTCTGCTCTCCAAAAGCCAGCAGCGGGTCTTTCACTGCCTCTGCGTGGATGGGATCTCTGTTGGGTGTCAAGCTGAAAGGAGTCTCTTCTCCCTCTGGTTTCTGGAACCCTACTGTTTCTACTGGCAAGAGATGGATGGGATGTTCTCCAGACACAGGATGCTTCCTTTGCCTCCTTGGAGATTCTACTACCTGATTCTGTGGCTGTATGGATGGCTCAATTATCTGTGGACCAATTTCTTCCACTGGTAAAACTGTTGCATGGCTCTGCCTATGCATGTGTCTGTTGGATGGGGGGAAAGCCAAGGACAGGTCTGTGAAGGCTTCTTCTCGGGAGGAGACATTCAGGCACTTCAGGCAGCGGATTTTTGTCGTCATCTTACCCCCAAACATTTTCTCAATTAATGTCTTGTTTAAGTAGTGGTGCTCCTCAGCCTGAGACATCAAGTTGGACTCTTTGAGCTTTTGATAAATTCTTTTTCCAGTTTTCTCTTCTTCGTGTAGCCTTTGGCAGGGGGGAAAAAGCCTGCATTAGAAATCACTCAACAGACCAGTAACTAGGGATGTAACCAGGAAGTATAACCCTTACCGGGTGATGCTTATTGGTAACCAGTTAACTGGCATCCCAGCCAGGCTGGAGCAGCTCCCCACCCACAATGCAGTGCGGCAGGCCTGGCCCAGCCTGCGCAGCCCCCCACCTGCAGCATGGTGCGGTGAGCCCAGCCCAGTCTGAGCAGCCCCCGCACACAGCAGACTCGGCCCAGCCTGGCCAGAGCAGCCTGCAACACAGTGGGCCTGGCTGGGCTGGAGCAGTCCCTGCCGTAGGATCCCAGTTAAGCAGTTAACTGGTTAAACATAACATTTAACTGATTAAATGGGATTTTACATCCCTAACAGTAACCTCCACTGTGTGGTCCCTTGTCCATATACTGCCTCTCACTACTTATTTTTTTAAACACACAGCCCTCTAGGAGGTTCTTTCAATTCCTCAACTTTCAGCCAAAGACTATCCCTCTGTGGAGGCTCAGCACAGCTATGGCTCTCTCATAGCTCAGCACGGCCAGGGCTATCTCATGGCTCAGCACGGCCGTTGTATCCCCACGTTGAAAAACTTGGCAGCTTCCTCTCATATGAGCATGGAGGAGTCTGCCTGCTCTGGTTCTTCTGCCTGAAGGGAGAGGGGGGAGAGGATTTGGGCGTGCACACAGCTGTGATGTGCCACACCCCTCATTTCTGCCAGAGCTCCTTGGAACGGCCACCTGAGGGGATCTGTGGCTGTTGAAATACAGATAGAATCTTTAAACAAATAGAAAGGCACAGATAGAATCTTTAAACAAATGTCAACATTTCAAATGGGGGTGACTTTTTTTTTTTAATGTGTGTCATTCAAAAATAGTCAGATTTTCCCTAACATTTGGCAAAGACAATCCCCTTTGTGGTAGTTTTCAGACCAGACTGATTTTTCCAAGGAGAGCCTGAAGTAGGGCTTTATAATTGAACCTGTGACTAGAACCCTTGTCATATAGGCTGTGTCTAGACTACACCCCTTTGTTGACAGAGAGATGTAGATTAGGCACATCGAAATTGCTAATGAAGCAGGGATTTAAATATCCCACACTTCATTAGCATAAACATATCCGCCGCTTTTTTCCAACATGGAGCTTTTTCGAAAAAAACGGCAGTCTAGACGGGGATCTGTCAAAAAATAAACCCTTTTTTGACAGATCCTGTTAACCTCATTTTTTGAGGAATACACGATCTGTTAAAAATGATTTATTTTTCGACAGATCCCCATCTAGACTGCCGGGGGTTTTTTCGAAAAAGCTTCGTGTCGAAAAAAAAGCGGTAGACATGTTTATGCTAATGAAGCGTGGAATATTTAAATCCATGCCTCATTAGCAATTTCGACGTGTCTAATCTACATCTCTCTGTCGACAGAGAGGTACAGTCTAGACATAGCCATAGTGTTCCAGCAAATGAACTAAAAAAAACCCTTGGGCCCTAACTAACATTATTAGCTTCCTAACCCCCTTGGTGGCTCAGGCATTCTAGGATGACCTTCCTCCCTCAGGTCTACATCATCAGTATGTCCTTTTCATATGTGTTCATTTTTTTTAATTGTATCCTTTGGTATATATGGTTGTAACTATTTTCTTCCACTATTTGATCTGAGAAAGTGGGTCTGGCCCACGAAAGCTCATCATCTAATAAACCATCTTGTTAGTCTTTAAAGTGCTACATAGTCCTGCATTTTGCTTCATCACCAGTATGTTACTCATCTATGAGTAAATCCAGTGGTTAGAAAGCCTGGGTAATGAACACTGAAATTACTTGTGCAAAATCATGAAGGAAAGCCTTCCAACTTTTTCTCTTGGGAACAAGCCCACTTTGGCAGGGGATAAACACCATGAGCCAGATGAACAGATGTTTGCATTTCAGTTATAATTTATTATGCTGTGCTTAGGAGGCCCTGTCATGGACCAGGACTTCATTGTGCTTGGCCATGTATAAGAACAGAACAAAGAGACTGGCTCCTGCCCCAGAGAGCTTACCTTCTAAAGTGTAGAAGCTGCCACTTACCGATCCAGCAGGTATTTCAGGTATTCGGAACAATCCTGCTGAGCTCCCGGGCTAAACCAAGGAGGCCAGGATGCAGAGAGGAAGCTTTCCGGTGAGATCGCAGGTCTCTGGCAGCAAGAGAATGAGAGGAAGAGAAGTGTGTAAGGCAAGATCTCACTCCCATTTGGCATCAGTGGCAAATCATTCCATTCACTTCCATGAAAATGGGATCAGGCCCTGGCAGACACATTCAGTCAGGGAGCACTGTTGGAAGGCAGCATAGCACTCATCAGCGAACGTCAGAGTTAGAGGCACCTGTGCCTTGTCCCTTTAAGGATGGAAGGTCAATTGAGAGGGACAAAGCGGGCAGCTCTGGTGGCAGCAGAGCAGTGCGTGCTCTGAAAGGACTGCGCAAGAAAGGAACTGGTGCAAAGTGTGCATTTGTTTTCTTACAAAGTGTGAGTGTAATAA
Organism: Pelodiscus sinensis; assembly: GCF_049634645.1. Taxonomy (NCBI): domain Eukaryota; kingdom Metazoa; phylum Chordata; order Testudines; family Trionychidae; genus Pelodiscus; species Pelodiscus sinensis. Next base: position 316,585,321 of record NC_134711.1, read on the forward strand.
AACTCCAGTTTAAAAACTGCCCCTGGAGTGTAACATTAGCAGGACTATCACTTAGGACTACACTGCACCGTTATTTCGAGATAAAAATATGAGCATATACGTAGTCATTCCATTATTTTGAAATAATTTCAAAATAACGGACGACTTATTCTGAAATCTGTAAGCCTCATTCTATGAGGAATAATGCCTATTCCGAAATAGCTATTTCAAAATAAGGCGTGTGTAGATGCTTCACTGCTGCTGTTTCGAAATAGCCCCTCACCAGGGCCATTCTAAGTTATTCCTTCCCCTTGCCTCTAAGGGCTTTAAATCAAAGTAGCTTGTCTACATTAGGGAAGCCTCCCTTGTACTAATTTTGAGACTTCTCTGCAGGGTAGACGTGCTATTTCAAAATAAGCTATTTCGGTATAGCATGCAGTGTAGACATACCCGGAGGCTACGTCTACACTGTGCAGTTATTTTGGAATAAGCTATTCCGGAATAGTTATTCCAAAATAGAACATCTACACTGCAGGGAAACCTCAAAATTAGTCCGAGGCAGACTTCTCTAATGTAGACGTGCTATCTCGATTTAGAGACCTGGGAAGAAGAACTTAGAATGGCCCTAGTGAGGGGCTATTTCAAAATTGCAGAAGAGGAGCATCTACACATGCCTTATTTTGACATAGCTATTTCAGAATAGGCATTATTCCTCATAGAATGAGGTTTACAGATTTTAGAATAAGCCATCCATTATTTCAAAATTATTTCAAAATAATGGAATATCTGTGTAGATGCTTGCATTGTTATTTTGCAATAACGCTAGTTACCGCGAAATAACAGTGCAGTGTAGATGTGCCCCTTCAGAAGTTCTTTGCTCTTGAGGAACTTGTCGTACATATATGGAGCTCCACTTTCACAATTTCTATATCCTTTCATTTCTTCAAGATGTGGTCATTTGAAAGCAACCTCTCAATGCGAGCACTGCTGCATGATACTGAAGAGATGTAAAAGTCTCTATGTTCTTGATGTTGCCCTGTGCTATGGTGAAATTTTTCACACAACAGGCAATCCTTTTCATTCAAGAGAAGAGATTAGTTTTTTCTACCATGCCAAATTCTCCATTCCTTCATACTACAAGCACAAACAGATTCAGAAAAATTCTTCAAAGCTGATGGGTTTTTCAAGAGTTGACATGGATACTTTGCTATGAAATCATAACTGTCATGAAGATACTTCTTTGCTCTTTCATAAAGGTCACAAAGCCCTATTTACACCTTTAAGGAATATATTGAGTAAATCCCTGGAACTTAGAAATCATTTGTACCCTAATCCTTCTCTCCAGTTTCACGTTCAGTCCCTTCATCAATTCATGCACTGAAAGAACAGTAAGGCTTTGTCTACACGCAAATTACGTATCTTATTTCAAATGTATTTCGAAATAGCTTATTTTGAAATTTGGTGCATCTACACACTGCCAAATTTCCCAATAATGCACTATTTCAAGACATCCCTTAGCCCTCGTGGAATGAGGGTTACAAGGATGCCAAAATAGCGCGCCTGTTATTTAAAAAAATATTTCGAAATAACAGGTGGCTTGTTAAGATGCAGGGTAGCTATCCCAAAATAGCCGCGCAGTGTAGACATACCTGGGGAGAGAGCTCTCCCAGCACTCTAGATAAACCACCTCTATGAGTAGAGTAGCTAACAGCTTACAAGTCCTGTCCACACTGATGCTTTACTGCACTGTAATATGCTGCACTTGGCAAAAGAGAGCATCATCTGGTAACAAAATGTCTCAATAGACTCCATTTTTCCATTTGCTAGTCACAAATCTCCTTTTGTTGTTCTGTTCTAGTAGCAGGAATGCTGAAGTGGGACTAAAATTTTAGAATAAAATGTTCTAAAATGACAACATTTTTCTGCAGCATATTTTGTTGCACTCTGGAGAATATGCGTGAAGCAACTGTCTGCTCTAGTGACCCTGCTGGCATTTTTCAGTTTCTGGTAGGATTGTCAAATGATTTAAAAAATTGCTATTAATCACAAGATTAAAAAATTTATCACAATTAATTGTTGTTTTCAATGCACTGTTAAAAATAATCATTTAAAATTTATTATAAATATTTTGCATGCCTTTCTACACTTTCAAATACATTACAGTCTGCATTTTAATTGAAATCAAAGCGTAGAGTGCTCGCTTTATATTCTTATTTTAAGACAACTATTTGCACTGTAAAAATGATAAGCAATCTATATGTCAAAGCATGAAGGGACATACCCTAAATATTTGTATCAGTCACGTAAATACCTAGGAACACTGGCTACCACAGTGCCATGCAAATGCCTGTTGTCACTTTCAGCTGCCATTGTAAATAATAGCAGGCAGCATTATCTCACATAAATGTAAACAAACTTGTATGTTTTAGTGATTAGCCGAACAAGAAATAAGACTGAATGGACTTGTAGTCTCTAAAGTTTTACGTTGTTTTGTTTTTGAATGCAGTTATGTAAAAAAAAAAACCTGCATCTGCAATTTGAACTTTTATGACAAAGAGATTGCACTACAGTACTTGTATGAGGTGAATTGACAAGTATTATTTCTTTTATTTATCTTTTTTACAATGCCAATATTTGTAATAAAAAATAATAACAAAATGAGCACTCTATACTTTGTATTCTATGTTGTACATGCAATTGATATATTTGAAAAGGTAGAAAAACATCCAAAAATATTTATAATACATTTAAAATGGTATTCTATTATTGTTTAACAATGCAATTAATCACAATTAATTTTAATCGGGTTAACCTGTTTTTTATTTAATTGTTTGAGTTAACGGTGATTAATTGATAGCTCTGGTTTCTGGTACATGTTACTTTTCTTCCCTTTATTTACCCTGGCATTTTCTGCTGCATACGCTGATAGCTTCTGCAAACTGAAGTTAAAAACCTTGAGTTTTCCAAATGTTTCTGTGGCAATGGCTTACATGGTTTTCTAAGTACCACTCTTCAAACCACGAGAAAGTGTTGAATCCCTTTTTTAAAACTGAAATATCTTAAAACTAAAGGAAACTACTTTGCTGCTCCTTTATTTGATGAATAACTGGTCAAATAGAATTACAGATCATTATCTACTATATATTTTAGAGAGTTTGTCTGCTTGTCTGTTTGATCAAGAACTCTCCTAAACAGTAAGAGCAAGGGCCACCAAATTTTGTATATAGCTTTCTCTTATCATAACTTAAAGCAACATAAGGGTTTGGTTGTGCCAGGAAAAAAGGATGTGCCTGGAATGGGATTGCTTCTCATAAAATCAAACAGAAAAGAGACAGAATCACCAAATCAAGTACAATCCTCAAAACTGACATAATTGAGCGAATGTTTGAAGAAACTGAATGAAGATAAAACAGAAAAATAGGATGAGCCTAGAATAGGATTGCTTCTCAATAAACTTTACAAAAAAGAGATAAAACAGATTGGATATTAGGAAAAACTATTTCACTAGGAGAGTGGTGAAGCACTGGAATGGGTTGCCTAGGGAAGTAGTGGAGTCTCCATCCCTAGCGGTGTTTTAAGTCTCGGCTTGACAAAACCCTGGCTGGGTTGATTTAGTTGGGATTGGTCCTGCCTAGAGCAGGGGGCTGGATTTGATGACCTTCTGAGGTCTTTTCCAGCTCTATGGTTCTATGATTCTATGATTCTAACAGATAAATTTAGAGTAGTGTTCTATTTTGGCACAGCTAAATCAGTGCTTAAGGTCAGAAAAGTAGAAGATGATATTGGAACCAAATTGACTATAGCCCTTTTTTATTAAAACATAGCAGGATATAGGGATGAAGAAAAAGGTACACTTGATGGAATTCCCATTTAAAAAATACTAAAATTAACCTCATAAAAATAACACTATTTTTTAAAAATATAATAATTTCAATAAAGCATGTACATTTTCCTTTTAGTTTAAAAAAACGATTGAGTTAAAGATCCAAGAAACATCAGGGAAATCTAGTTCTTAATATATTCTAAATGCTTCTGAATTTAATATGGGGCTAAAATATTATTGCACAATGCTTTTTGCCTTCCTTTTTCTGCAAGTCAAGTCTTTAGTCACAGACAAGTCATGGTAAATAATTTTATTAACGTTTATGCTACCATTGATGCTTCATTAAGAATGGTGATGCATAACAGCATGGACCACTTTGCAAAGTTCAGCAGCAGTCACGTTATCGTCATGAGGAGACATGCTTGCTTTGAAGAAGTTCTGTATATTAGCTGAAGGAGTAACACTGCATAAGTTCTGTTTGTACTGCTGAAAAGAAATGCCTTGATTCAAATCTCCTTTTCCATGATTGTTGACAGCTACATCAACCTCATTCTTACACAGGCTGCAGGACGCATGTTGTTTTCCGGTCCTGCTTTCAGCAACAAACTCATATTCTTCTAGCTATTCACAATTAAAAGACATCTTGTATTTCAGCATGGTGACTATACACATGCTCTGGGGCGATCTCAAAAAGATATACTGGCATTAGAAAAGATTCAGATAAAGGCTACAAAAATGATTAGGCGTTTGGAACAAGTCCCATATGAGGAGAGATTGAAGAGACTAGGATTTTTAAGCTTGGAAAAGAGGAGACAAAGGGGGATATGATCGAGGTATATAAAATCATGAGTGGTGTGGAAAAAGTGAATAAGGAAAAGTTATTTACTTATTCCCATAATAGAAGAACAAATAGAAAAACTTAATGTCAACAAATCTCCGGGACCGGATGGCATTCATCCAAGGGTTCTAAAAGAACTCAAATGGGGAATTGCTGAACTATTATCTGTGGTTTGTAACCTATCCTTTAAATCGGCTTCCGTACGTAATGACTGGAAGGTAGTTAACATGACACCAATATTTAAAAAGGGCTCTAGAGGTGATCCTGGCAATTACAGGCCAGTAAGTCTAACTTCAGTACTGGGCAAATTAGTTGAAACAATAGTAAAGAATAAAATTGTGAGGCACGTAGAAGAACATAATTTGTTGGACAAAAGTCAACATGGGTTCTGTAAAGGGAAATCCTGTCTTACTAATCTATTAGAGTTCTTTGAAGGGGTTAACAAACATGCAGACAAGGGGGATCCAGTAGATATAGTATACTTAGATTTTCAGAAAGCCTTTGACAAGGTCCCTCACCAAAGGCTCTTGTGTAAATTACATTGCCATGGGATAAGAAGGAAGGTCCTTTCATGGACTGAGAACTGGTTAAAAGACAGGAAACAAAGGGTAGGAATAAATGGTACATTTTCAGAATGGAGAGGCGTAACTAGTGGTGTCAGTCCTACGTCAGTACTGGGGCCAATCCTGTTCAACTTATTCATAAATGATCTGGAGAAAGGGGTAAGCAGTGAGGTGGTAAAGTTTGCAGATGATACCAAACTGTTTAGGATAGTCAAGACAAAAGCAGACCGCGAGGGACTCCAAAAAGATCTCACCAAACTGAGTGATTGGACAACAAAATGGCAAATGAAATTAATGTGGATAAGAGTAAAGTAATGCACATCGGTAAAAATAACCCCAATTATACGTACAGTAAGATGGGGGCTAATTTGGCTATGACAAATCAGGAAAGAGATCTTGGACTTATCATGGATTGTTCTCTGAAAACTTCCACACGGTGTGCAGCGGCGGTCAAAATCGCTTAATCGTGGTCTCGGTCCACCCTCTCTGGGGCACCTGGTGCTGGCCACTGTCAGCAGACCAGCTACTGGGCTAGATGGACCTTTGGTCTGACCCAGTACGGCCGTTCTTATGTTCTTAGGTTATGTTCTTATGTAAGAACTAGGGGCCACCAAATGAAATTAATGGGCAGCAGGTTTAAAACAAATAAAAGGAAGTTCTTTTTCACACAGCGCACTGTCAACCTGTGGAACTCCATGCCTGAGGAGGTTGTGAAGGCTAGGACTATAACAGGGTTTAAAAGAGAACTAGATAAATTCATGGAGGTTAAGTCTATTAATGGCTATTAGCCAGTTTGGGTAAGGAATGGTGTCCCTAACCTCTGTTTGTCAGAGGGTGGAGATGGATGGCCGGAAAGAGATAGCTTGATCATTACCTGGTCTGTTCACTCCCTCCAGGGCACCTGGCATTGGCCACTGTCAGCAGACAGGATACTGGGCTGGTTGGACCTTTGGTCTGACCCAGTATGGCCATTCTTATGTTCTTATGATATTGCCCTTATCGATCACAGCAGAGAACTGACTGTAAAGCTGTGTTTGAGGAAACAAGCTATCTGTTGGAGGCCAGGTCAACACTAAAGGGGAAGGTCAAATTAAGATATGCAATTCCAGCTACATTAATTATGTAGCTGGAGTAAATGGACCTTGAGTCAAGTTTCCCTGCCATCCCCACAACAGGAAGCCATTGGGAGCAAATGCTCCCGGCGGCTTCCCTTACTCCTCACAGGAGCAGGAGTACCAGCAGCCGATGGGGCTACCCTCTGAGTTTGATTTAGCTGGTCTTTACTAGACCTGCTAAATTGAACTCCGGAAAATTAATTGTGGCTGTGTCAATCTTCCAAAGAGTGAAGACATGGCCTGAGTAGTGGTGTGGTCATCCTAATCATTGACATTATTAATTTTCCACCAGGGATCAGGATTTTTTTTAAAGACATAGGGTATGTCTACACTACCCTCCTAGTTCGAACTAGGAGGGAAATGTAGGCATACCGCACTTGCAAATGAAGCCCGGGATTTGAATTTCCCGGGCTTCATTTGCATAAACTGGGCGCTGCCATTTTTAAATCCCTGCTCGTTCGAACCCCGTGCCGTGCGGCTACACGCGGCACAAACTAGGTAGTTCGGACTAGGCTTCCTAGTCCGAACTACCGTTACTCCTCGTGGAATGAGGAGCCTGAGGTTACTTTCAATATCAGGCCCTCCATTTAGGAGCTCTTCCACTCTTACCGCCACACCTCCTCCCTGCCCCTCATCAACCAGCAGCATCCTGTACTTGGACGTGATCCACAGTTACCCTTCAAACCCATTCAATTTCAACCCTGTACTTCAGCCTCACTCTCTCAATCACTCCCTGACATGCTTCCCCTCCCCAGCTGTCTCCCGTTCATCTTAAATTTAACACAATAAAATAAATGGAACACCTTTCCTCTCAAGCTCTTCCTGCATTTTCCTGAGCTTGCTGAAACATCACCCCCCTTCTCTGTCGGCCACTCAGACCATTAACTTGTGAGTTGCCTTTGATTCTTCTCTCTCTCATGCCCCCACATCCAACTGTGTTTTCCTCTCTGCTGTTTCTAAAATCTGACTTTTTACATCTGGTGCACCCTGTGCAAATTCTGGTCTCTCCTCATAATCTCAAAATGTTGACTCCTGTAACTTCCTTTTTGCTGGCTTCCTAATCCCTAAAAAGTGACAGGACAGTTGGGCCCCTTGCCACAGTGTCTAACCAGCTGTTAGTCCCATCAGAGTATCAGCTGGCTGGCTGGTGTACAGCCATGCACAGCCAAGGAGACGGAAGGGCGGCTGCTGCAGATGGCCCAGCTGTGCTGAGTGGCAAAATGCCATGGGCCTGCCCCTCGCATGCGTCACACCACACAGAGGCACTGCCCCCATTGGCATCCTCCTCTTGAGACAGACTTTCACCAGACAAAGCCACGTCTGGTTTTCATCACTACCAAACAGGGGCAGAACTTTACAAAACGAAGACTGTCCCACTGTAAACCGGATAAATGGCCTCCCCACCCAAGAACAAGGGCAAACTTCACTAGTGCATTGCAATGAGAGAGCATTGGGGATTAGAGCAAAGGAACGGGCCTCAGAAAACCTGTTTTCTAGTGCTACTTCTTCCACCATCTTGCTGTATGACCTCAAGCAAATGGCTTAGCCTCTTTACATTTGTAAAGTACTTTGAGATCCTCAAGAGAAAGGTGCTGTAAACATCATGTTATATTTGTGTTCTTTACTCTTTTCAGCCACATACATGCCTTAAAATCTCACAGCACATTTTGCACGAGCTGGATCATGTTAAACGCAGAGTCCTGGTCATATTCCATATTGGATATTGTTATTGTGCCTCTCTGAGGACTCATGGGGAAGTGAAAATTCTTCACATTTCAACTTGGCCTCCTCTACATTCTTAAGAGCATTTGAGTTGTCATAATAGGTCCAGTGCATCCATCTAGTCTTGTATCTTGTCCCCTACAGTGACGATTGCCCACTGCTTCAGAGGACAAAATCCTGCAGTAGGAGATGAGAGGAGGGGAAGTTTATTCTTGATTCCCAACATCTGACTGTTTATACTCTGAAGTATATTTTTTTATATTCCTGTTGTCCATAAAAATGCCTAACCCCCTTTCTGAAACCCTCTTAGCTCTTGCCCTTATGGTACCTTGTGGTGATGAGTTCCAGTGGCTAACTGCACATTATGTGGAAAAGTATTTCCTGGTATCAGGTTTGACCTGTCAATTTCCTTGAATGTCATCTTGCTCTTGGGAGCATCAATTTAACTGACTTACTTTCTCTAGCCCACTCATTATTTTCTTCTTGTCCTCTTTTATTTATCTCCTCCTTCCATGCTTAAACTATCTATACACTAATACAGAGACTTCCACTTAATTCATTCACCAGTTAATTTGATCCTCCATTAAATTTGATCCAAATCCTTTTAGAAAAATAAAACAACTTCTACCCACTATTTTGATCACTGCAGGCTGGTATTATAGAACTGAACAATGTAACTAATGCCTTCAGGAAGTGGCTGTCTAATTAATATGGTGTGGGCACAGCTCTTCATGAAAAGAGATTTTAAGAGCTGAAAGAAGATCAAGATGAGAAGAGACAGTAGCTAGAAGCAATAAGGAAGACAGTGTGACTGACCATATAAGCATTGCCACATGCTATGTCCCCTGAAGGTCAGATGGATAAGGATTTTAGCCAGTAGGAATGCAGCTGACTAAATAAGAAGGAAGACAGCATGAACCAGCTAGCACTTAGGCAAATGTGATAGCACCAGCTCTGACCCAGCACTGACAGTACATCTGGGATTGTGCGTCAGTGGTTCCCAACCTTTCGGGGCTGCCGGGCGCTCGGGGGCGGGGCCACCCACGCGCCGCGCACCCAGGGACGGGGCCACCCACATGCCGCGTGCTCGGGGCCAGCATCGCACATGTACTGTGCGCCCAGGGCAGGGGCCGCCCATGTGCCACATGCCTGGAGCCAGCGCCGCACGCCCAGGGCAGGGGCCGCTCATGTGATGTGCGCCTGAGGCAGGGACCGCCCATGCACCGCACGCCCAGCGTTGAGGACCACTGTGCTAGATGTTCTCAAGTGTTTTCAAAGCATGACCACATCTTTGAACCCACTGGTTTGTGGACACCACCCTTCCCATTCAATTGGGTGGGGCACATGCTCTTCTATTCATAAGCATGCAGACCACCTTCTGTCCCACTACCCATCCTGAGTAACACCCTTGTGGTGACTAGAGCAATTGCTGACATGAAAAAGCAACAGCAGAAAAGTACTGATACATTCTTGTCTTCTTTCAATGCACTTGGAAACGAGGAAGAGCCAGCTCTATGCTCACTATGACTTGGGAATGAGTACACATCAGTGGCTTTTCTAATGGCACATCTACACTACATGGAAGATCGATGCTGCCGCAGTCAATCTTCCAGGGTTCGATTTAGCGGGTCTAGTATAGACCTACTAGATCAAACTCTGAGGGCATCCCCGTTGGCGCTGGTACTCATACTCCTCATGGGGGTAAGGGAAGCTAATGGGAGAAAGATGGTATGGAAACGCAATGTAAGATACATTGACTCCAGCAATGTAATTTATGGAGCTGGAGCTGCATATCTTACTTTTAACCTTCCCATGTAGTGTAGACCAGGTCTAAGAAGCCTTAAATTGGGCCTCCAAAATGGAAGCACTGAAAAATCACTTATCAGTCTCTTTGAAAATCTTGGCCTTCAACCATTATGGCTGTGAAGATAACCTCGACTACGAACCATGTGGCACCACTATTTTGATATCTGCCTGAGCCTGCATGCAGCCTGAAACAAGAGCTCCAAGAGCTGTGAACTCCTCTCTCTGAAACCTACTGAAACCTCTGAAACCTACTGAATCTAATGAATATTTAAATGTTAATACTAAATATTACACCAACCAAACCAGGAGCAATTATAATCTGAACATTTCATCAGTGAGAGGAACTTGGGAGAGACTAACAATTATATCTACTAGGCTGGGCCCCCCCTCGGTTCTGGTGTGTGAAGGGAACGTGGGAAGTGTCTTTCTTCTTCTCAGTGGGGGCCACGTCTGTGAGGGTTTGGGGGAGTTATTTGGTTTTTTGCTTCTCACTTCTGTGTGACCCCCAACTGATTTTTCTGTGAGTTAGTGGTCCACGGCCCAAAAAAGATTCCCCACCCCTGAAAACAACCTATTTCCAGTTGCAGGGTACTATAGAAGTCTGTATGGCGTCCCCCTGAGACCAAACACTTTCACCTCCCTCTCCTCAGAGCCCAGTTTTTGGCAGCCCAGCCCACACACTTCACCCTCATTTCTCCCCTTTTGCCATAGCAGTGTCTCCCATGGCCTCTCCCATCCCTAGGTGGATGAGGATCCATCCCATTCAGACTGGGTACGCTGCTCACTGCAAGCTGGAGAGATGGGCTCTGCAGAGTACAGCAGCCCCTTTTGGCAGCTAGCAGCTCTGCAGCCCCAGATCTACAGGGGAAATATGAAAATTCTGCACAGAACATTAATTCTGCATTGTGTGATGGTGCATAATTCCACCAGGAGTGCATAATAGAAACAGAATTGGGCACTTTATAAATTGCATTAAGACAAATAGGTCTCTCATCAGTAATAGAATCAGGCAGGGTGTAGCACATAGATGAGCTCTTCTGTCGCTCATAGCATGAACAAGAAAGTGCAATAATTACCTGACTGTGCTCCAGAAATGCAAAGAGCCACTGGAGCTTTGTCATCAAGGGTTGAGAATTGCTTTCGGTTAAATTCAGCACTGAATGCCTAAAACTTTAAAAGCAAATCAAAAACACAGACAGAGAAAATCAGCCATTGGGGAAACCCAATTTCTGTAACAGACAAACACAGAGCACTGTTGACAGAGGAGAAGAAAAGGAAACCTACTCTGAGGCCATGAAAAGAGCCTGAATGATGCTGTTCATGTAGCAGGTGTTACCCAGGTTAATTAACCCAATCTTCCCTGTGTCAGATTTGGAAGCTAGACGTGGGTAGAAACAGGCCAGCTCATTCTTCTGGGAGGTCCAAGCATTTTGTCCCAGTAAATGTTTAATTCGATCCTCATTTGGAATTGGAAGAGCCTTAAAAACAAGCAGAGATCTTCATCAAAATTCATTTTTATTTCCTGTGATGTAATAAAGAATTGCTAACAGGTACCAGTGGAATTCCTTGGCAAAGTTTCAGTGGGAAATTCATGACACTGGAAACTCACGGGGGGCAGTATCAACACCCCACTATGACTTGCTTAAGGGTCATATAACTAGGGGTGGCTAGAAGCAACAATTGTGATCAGGGCCCCACAAAGCTAGGCATTACACAGACACATGGTAAGAGATGGTCCCTCCCCCAAAGAGAGGGCCCAAATAAGACCCAGACTCAGAATTTGAAGCACCCTCTTCCCCCAACGTGTGGAGAGTTTCAGGTTTTGGTTCGGATCCATCTCTAATGATGAGATGATTCCTCTGCTCTGAACAGCAAACTAAAGATAGTTTACATGTGATTAAGAGGACTAGACTAGAACAGCAGGCCTTACTTGAATTGCTTCCATAACCGGCTCATAGAGATCTGGAAATCCTGAAAACCGGAAGAACATACAGTGGATCAGCTCAGCCAGCTGTTCCAGGCAGCATGTGGCTGAGTTGGAGTCTTCCTTGTTCAGAGAGGTCACCAGTCTGGGAATGTGGGGAAGAAGCTAAAAAGGCAAAGTAAATTAATTTCCATAAGGCTCAGACTAGGTATGCATTTACACCGCATATATAGATATGTGCATGAAATTCACCCCATCCAGAGGGCCAGCACACAAGTCCTGTGCATCACATAAATCCCACTTTGGTTTTGACCTTGAATCTACTGAAGTCAACAGCAAAGCTTCATGGTCTTCGGTGGTGCAGGATCAGGGCCTTAACCCTTACTTTAAGGACTTAATTTAGGCTTAAGTGAGCTGCTTAGGCCCTTTGTTAGTGTAACTGCCACAGGGAGAACTTGAACCTGGAGCTGAGTATAGGAGCCTCTACCCTCTGAGCTAAAAGCCAGCTGGCTCCCAGACCATGCTGTAGAGGTCTCTTTGTCTTAACTGTTGCTGTGGTCTAGGTACCACCTGCATTGCTCAGTAACCACACTTGGTGTGTGGGTTACATTAGCCCTTTACACAGAGGTGAATTTCACTCTCTCTATAAATCTATTCCATCTGTTCATACACACACTTAGGGCTTGTCTTCACTTACCTCGAGATTTAAACCGACTGTTGATGGCATCCCCGTCAATCTTGGTACTCCACCCGGTTGCAAGGAGTAAGGGAAGTCGATGGGAAAAGCTCTTCTATTGGCCTCTCACAGTGGGAACACAGTGGAAATTCAACCTAAGGTACATCTGCTCCAGCTAAACTAGTCTTGTAGCTGGAATTGCGTCTCTTAGGTCCACTTTCTCCAGTAGAGTAGACGTGGCTTTACTTGGGAATGCAATGTTGCATGCTGGAATGGAGCACTAAGCACTCCATGGAGCACTTAAACTATGAACTGCATCTATTGCTAATTGAATCTATCTCGATTAATCTGTGATTTATACCATTTTATTGCAATCTCTATAAACTACATTACAGTTGTTATAGCCTGATGGGGGAGAAGGAATGGCCAAATGGCCAAATTGATTATTTTGTTTTAAATCCACTCTTTACATAGGAAGTTTAAGCAAAGAAGCAGCTCTTATTTTACAGATTGCAAACCTAAAAGAATTGTACACAAGTGCCCCCTGCTGGCTCTGCAGCAGCACTGAACTAATATATTGTTCCCAAATGTAGTACAAATGTGCTAAACCCTGGGTTAAAAAAATCCCATGAGAATTCGTGAAACATTTTTCACTAATTTGGTTCCTGTGATTTCATCTCATCTGCCCTGAATTACAATTTTTGAATGAAATTCTCTCTTGCATCACCTCTGCCTTATAAAACAGTTTCATGCTTCTTTCATTTTATGCATGAAGCTGCTTCCCCCCCGCCCCCTAATCTGTGGTGATTTCATTAATTGAGAAAAATGTCAAATTTTGTGGTGGAGGGAATCAAACTCCTCTTTGCTATCAGTATTTTCCTAAGCTCTGGTATGAACATTTCTCAGACCTCATCAAAGACATACATGCCAATATATACAGATAGAAAGCCAGACAGGTTTGTCCCCAATGTTTGCCAAGCAAAAGAAGGGAAATCAAGTCCATGAGGAGTTGTCAGAAAAGGCAAGAATTGGCTTTCAGTTTTCATCCCTGGTCTCCTGCTGTTGAATGTTTGGTTGGGATCCCTTGTAAAAGTCGTTTCAAAATGTAATTGCGTAACTGCTAAAAATCCTAGCGGTTACCTGGTTACAATACTGCGCAACCCACAGCAAAAGCCTCCTCAGGAGCAGGCCCAACAGCCCCTGCCAGCCCTGCTCCCAGGAAGCCAGCATGTAACCTGCTGTGGGGATGGGGATGAGAGCAGGTCCGCCATGGACAGGGGCTGCTCCGGGCAGCTAGAGCAGCCCCTGCCTGCGGTGGCCTTGTTGAACTGAATCAGCGCCCTGCCCGGGATGGGTGGGAAGCTGCTCCAGCCTCTACCAGTTAACCAGAACTGTTAACAATGAGATTTACCAGTTAAATGGTCAACCATTTACAACCCTACTCCCTTGCAATCAACTCCTTCTTAGGCTCAGCATGCCCCATAAACAACAACTCTGGTTCTCTGGTGCCATCATCAGTCTGCTGCCAAGATGGATGCAAAAGCTTCTGAAGAGCAGCTGGGAACAGATTGTGGCATACCATGAAAATAACCTCGAGAACCCTTGGTTATGAAAGATGGATCTCTAGTGTCTTTGCTTTTTAGCTACCTTTATCACTACATTCATCACACTGAGGTACAATATATTCCTTTTAAAGGTGGGTTTAGCCTCACCAAGTGGAATGCTTCGTGGGAGTGCTGGAAACTCAGCAGCATGTACAGCAGAACGGACAGTGCTCCCTCCCTCACAATGGGGTACAGCAACTTGGAAAAGACCTGTGGAGAGAAAAGCACAGAAATGCAAGGTGCACACACTACCACATTACACCTGGAGGCCTTATTGAGATTGGTGGAAACACTTTCTGCATGAAAACTCTGCTCTGCTCCTATAAACCAAGTAGAGTGAGGCCTGGTTGGTGTGTGGATGGGGAAAGAATCATGGGATACAACTTCAGACAGTGTTGGGTCTGATAACAGCAGAGGAAGAAGGACATTCTCGAGGCACAGGCCAAGATGAGGGATATTCCCAGTTTGGGGATGATGAAGGAACACAACCCAGACTGAGCCCTCACTGGGCTCACAGTCCCTGCCCTGAATTGCTGACAATCTAACTGGACATGATATGTACACGCCTCCCCACCAATGCAATCCTAATCCTAGTTAATCACGGTGTAAAGAATTGGGGGGGTCAGAGAGAGAGTCTGTCCTGCATTCACTACGCAGTGACAGCTCCTGTCTTGCCAAAACAGGCCTGGGTTGCAGAGTCACCGTGACAGGAGGGAGGCAGGGCCAAATTTGAGTGAGTAGTATTGCGACCAATGCGAAGCGCTGGCTGGGCCAAACCTGAGTGACGCTGTGATTGTGTGCGTCAGGCCTCAGTATCTGGAGAGGAGACGGGGCTCAGCCCCATAGGACAGATGCCATTGCTGTCAGGTGAGTGCCGAGCAGGCTCACTGCCCAAATCCCACCCCACAGCCTCCCGCGTGCGCAGGGCCAGAAGTGAACGTTTGCCTAGGCCAGTGCCCAAGTGATGGGTTAATCTAGCCCTGGATGTGGCAACCTTCCCATGACCCACTGTTTGGGAAATATTGTCACAGGGAGTCTGTGATAGAGCCATGAATGCAACTCAGAGCTCCTGGCTAACCCACAAGACCCCCTGCTTCTCTACAGGCCAGGAGCTGCAGAGCAGAAGGCTCTTGGACCAGCAGAGACCAGTGTCAGGGGAGGGATGAAAACAGAGACCAGGCCCAGGTGGGAGACTGGAGGGTTTTAAAAACCAAACCAGCGGTTCTGACATGGAGACCGTTCTGCACTGAGGGTGGGAAGCAGCAGCACGGCGAGCCAAACACTGCGGAGCCCGTGAGAGGAGATGACGGCACAAATGGTGACTGCAGCCCAGGTGGAATGAAAGGCAGCTTCCAGAGCAGAAATCTCATTAGTGTCTCTCCCAGCTCATCTCCCTGGGCACAGTCATTCAACGCTGCTGCCAGAGGAAAAAGCTCCTGTTCCCTGCACCCTCCTGATTCCTATTCCCAGGAGAGCAATTCTTGAAGCCAAGTTGCAGCGTATTTATAGCAGAAACAGCCTTGCCAGCTCAGCCGGCTTAGTCCCAAGTGCTCTGAGTCCTGAGTCCACTGGGCCTTGGGGGGGGGGGGCTCGTTCGGCTCAGTGGTGGCACAGCAAAGAGGACAGAGCAGTGGGAAGAGATCAGTCTGTTTATTGAAGGAAGGAAGGAAGGAAGGAAGGAAGGAAGGAAGGATGTACTAGGGCACTGCAGAGAGACCCTGCAATGCTGAAGATCACAGAGAGGAGAGCAGTACAGGGCAGTAGATGGGAAAGTTCTCTGTGTTGCATATGTGTAGGGGGCCTCACACAGTGCCTTGTCAGGACCTAGACTGGACCGTAACTAAGTGGTTTTTTCCCTTGAAAGCTTATGCCCAAATAATTCTGTTAGTCTTTCAGGTGCCACAGGACTCCTGGTTGTTTTTGCAGACACAGACTAACTTGGGGTATGTCTACACTACCCCGCTAGTTCGAACTAGCAGGGTAATGTAGGCATACCGCACTTGCAAATGAAGCCCGGGATTTGAATTTCCCAGGCTTCATTTGCATAAGCCGGGTGCCGCCATTTTTAAATCCCGGCTAGTTCGAACCCCGTGCTGCGCGGCTACACGCGGCACGAAGTAGCTAGTTCGGATTAGGCTTCCTAATCCGAACTAGCTGTACTCCTCATTCCACGAGGAGTACAGCTAGTTCGGATTAGAAGCCTAATCCGAACTAGCTACTTCGTGCCGCGTGGCTACACACGGCACGGGGTTCGAACTAGCCGGGATTTAAAAATGGCGGCGCCCGGCTTATGCAAATGAAGCCCGGGAAATTCAAATCCCGGGCTTCATTTGCAAGTGCGGTATGCCTACATTACCCTGCTAGTTCGAATTAGGAGGGTAGTGTAGACATACCCTTGGCAACCCCTCTGAGACTGGAGGGAAAGAAGAACAAAAGCAGCCACAAGAGAAATAATACTCCTCTGCCATTCTTGGTTTGATGCATTCAAGAGGTACTTGCAGTTCACAGTAACACTTTTATAGTACCTTCCATGGCTGAGTCACAAGGTAATTAAGTATTATCTCCCATTTATAGACTGAGGCAGAGAGATGCAGGGGCAATATGTTCTTATGTGGCTGCTGATTTTGGGTACCCAGCTTGAGACATTCCGTGCCTGATTTTCATACTGTGCAGGGCATCCCCAACAACACCTGAAGTCAATGGGAACTACAGATGCTCAGCACCTCTGAAAATCAGATCTTAGATGTCTCAAGTTGAGCCCTCCAGCAGTGAGGCATCCGAAATTCACAGTCACTTTAGTTGTGGCTGCAATTGACGTGTCTGAGGCAATAGCAGTGATAATTAGGCGAAGAACATCTGACTCCCAGTCTCCTGCTCTAACCATTAGGAAGCTCTGTCTCCCACTACTAGATGTCCTCCCACATGTCTATATGTCCTTCTAAGGATGCCTCCATAGCTAGCTAGAAACCTTACAGTCTACCAGTTCTATAGGTTGGCACAAACTGCAGTGGGCACAAATCACTAGGGATTACCCCTGCATAGCTCCAAAACACAAAATACAGTAAAACTCCAATAGTCCGGCATCCAATAGTCCGGCACTCCTGATAGTCCGGCATCAAAATGGCAAGAGCCTAGTGAGTGAGCTTCGGCAAAAAATGAGTAACAAGGTAACAGCGGCAGCAGCTGAACTAAACAAAAAGGGTAAAAAGGGCTTAAAAAACTAAAACATTACAGTATACTGTATACAGTATGTACAATAAAAAGGGTTAAGAACACTTTATATACAGTATATAATGTATACAGTATATATGTAACCTGCTTATAGTACCTCCTGATAGTCCGGCATATCTGATAATCCGGCACCACCTAAATCCCATAGGTTCCGGATTATCGGAAGTCTACTGTATCCAATTCTGTGGTGACTCTTTTAATCACCCAGTTGCAGCATTAAAGTTAATGTACGTCTCAGTCAAATGTGGTTGAAAGGCAGAACAGTTCTAAAAGGGAAGAGGGAACTCTTGCTGCAGCCGTGTCTGAAGGGCACACTGACCTTTTCAATTTTCAGAAGAGTGACTTCAATCAAGATGCTGAACTTTTTCACTGCAGCCAAACCCTTCAGTAGCGCAATGATCCATTTGTCTATGTTCTTCCCTAGGGGCCAAGAGACCCAGTCAATCATCCTGCAATGGAAAACAAATATGTGCAATCGTGACTTAACAGATCTTACTATATATTTTAGAAACTTTGTGCATCTATCTGTCTCTACACCTGGGAATCTGTTTGTTCAAGAACTCCTTCTAAATAGGAAGAGCTAGGGCCACCACACTTGGTACACAGTTTCCTCTTATCATAACTTGAAGCAAGGTCAAGGTTGTGCCAGGATAATGGGATGTGGCGTGGAACGTGATAGTTTCCTCTCAAGCAGAAAGGGAAGGGTGTGATAGCAGGGACAGTTTTAACCCAGAATGACCACAGGGGGCAGAAAGCGCCCCACCCCCAGGGAGAAGCTGCTGACTGGCAGCATGGCCCACGCCACCCAGGGCTGCCCTTAGGGAGAAGCCAACAACTACTGCGGAGAAACCACTGGCTGGGCTGCATGGCCCACCTGTAGCCCAGATGGGCCCCAGGGAGAAGCTGCTGGCTGGGCCACATGCCTCCCCCCCCCCCCCCAGGGCTGCTCCAGGGAGAAGCCAGAGGGCCGGGGGCATGGCCCCTGCCACCCCAGGCTGGATCTGGGTAGAAGCTGGTGGCCACCTTCTGCTCTGAGCTCCCCACCCCCTGCTCTGACTCCTGCACTCCCACCCCCTGCCCTGATCTGCCCTGCCCTCACCCCCAACACTGTCTCCCACACCCCCCATACTCCAAGCCTCCTGCCTTGAGCCCCCCACATCCCCAAGCTCCTGCCCTGGCCTGCACCCCCACATCCTGAAGGGCCCGAGGAATGCTGGGTAAGTCTTTTAGTGAATTATAAAATCCATGCTGTCCTGGAAATCCCTGTCCCCTCCAAAATCCTTCCATGAGCTTGGGACAATCCAAGAAGAAACTGCACCCCACAGAAACCGTCCCAGGGATTGCACCAAGGCCGTGACAGCTGGATTAGAATGTTGGTAAGTCGGTCAGCACTACATAGCTATTACGAAGGCCTGATCTAAACCTATTAAAACAGATGGAGAGTCTGTTCACTGGTGAGTGCAGAGAATAATAGAACCGTGGGGTTCAAAGGGATTGGCAGGGCCATCTAATCTAGCCTCATGCCAAGATGCAGGATTTGATGGGTCTAAACCAGAGGTTCTCAAACTGTGGGTCAGGACCCCATTTTAATGGGGATGGTTTAGACTTGCTAGGGCACAGGACAAAAGACAAAGCCCAAGCCCCACCACTCAAGGCTGAAACCCTTAGGCTTTTGCTTTGGCCCCCACACCTCATGCAACGGGGCTTCGGCAGGCTCAGGCTTCGGTCCCCCTCCTGGGCTCGTGGAGTAATTATTTTTTGGTCAGAAGGAGGTTGCAGTGCATTGAAGTTTTGAGAGCCCCTGGTCGAGACCATCCAAGACAGATGGCTCTCCAGCCTCCTTTTGAAAACCTCCAGGGACGGAATATGCATGACTTTCCACAGCAGTTTGTTCCATCATCCTGCAGTCCTACCAGTCAGGGACATAGACGCAGACTTCATGGGTGCTCTGGGGCTGGAGCACCTCTGGCAAAAAATACTGAGTGCTCAGTACCCTCTGGCGGCCCCCCACATCTGCTTCTCCTCCTCCTCCCTCCCAGCACCTCCCACCAGTCACAATCAGCTGCTCAGTGATGTTGACAAGGCTCTGGAGGGAGGAGGAGGAATGAGGGCACAGTGCACTCATGGGAGGGGGCAGAATGGGGCAAGAAGAGGAGGAACAGGAAGGGGTTGAGGGGTGGGGCTCTGGAGAAGAGTTGGAGTGGGGCCAGGGCCTTGGGCAGAACAGGTGCTGAGTATCCCCCAGCAATTCATAAAGAAGTTAGGGTACGTCTACACTACAACGTTAATTCGAACTAACTTAGTTCGAATTAGTTAATTCGAACTAAGCTAATTCGAACTAACGCGTCTAGAACTAAAAACTAGTTCGAATTAGCGTTTTGCTAATTCGAACTAGCAAGTCCACATTGAGTGGACCCTGAACAGGGCTTAAGGATGGCCGGAAGCAGTGCCGGCAGGGCATCAGAGGAGGACTTAGAGCGTGGAGATGCTGTCTCAGGCTAGCCGAGGGCTGCGCTTAAAGGGTACCGACCCCCACCCCGGACAGACAGTTCTAAGGGGTGCCCCGCTTGCAAAGCAATCCTGGCTTGGATTGCCCAGAGTACCCACACTGGGCACATCACACCACTCGGCCATCAGCCTGGCTGCACTTGCCGCAGGCTGCCATCTGGGGAGAGGGGGCAATCGGGGGGCTGCAGGAGAGCTTCCATCCCCAGAAGCCCGCAGAGCCAGCCCAGTCCTCCCCATCGGGGGCTCGTACCCCATTCCTCCCTCACCTCCTTCCACTTACCCTTCCCTAGCCCCCCTTCTTATTGATGTACAAAATAAAGATAATGTTTCTTCCAACATTGACTCTGTCTTTATTGAACAAAACTGGGGGAGACTGGGAAAAGGAGGTGGGAGAGGGGAAGAGAAAGGCTGGGAGAGGGGAGGGCAACTAACATGATCAGGGGTTGGGAACAGGTCCCAGATGAAGAGAGGCTACAGAGACTGGGACTGTTCAGCTAAGAAAAGAGGAGACGGAGCGGGGACAGGATAGAGGTCTCTAAAAGTAGGGGTTGGGTGGAGAGGGTGCATTCAGAAAAGTTCTTCCTGAGTTCCCATAAAGAAGGACTAGAGGACACCAAAGGAAAGGAATGGGTAGCAGGCTTGAAACTAGTAAGAGAAAGTTGTTCTTCTTGACAAAGCAAATAGTTAACCTGTGGAACTCCTTGCTGCAGGAGGCTGTGAAGGCTACAACTAGAACAGAGTTTAAAGGGAAGTGAGATCAAGTCATGGAGGTTGGGTCCATGGAGTAGTCTTAGCCAGGGGGTAGGAGTGGTGTCCCTGCCCAAAGTTTGTGGAAGGCTGGAGAGGGATGGCACGAGACAAATGGCTTGGTCACTGTCTTCGGTCCATCCCCTCCAGGGTCCCTAGGGTTGGCCGCTGTCGGCAGACAGGCTACTGGGCTAGATGGACCTTTGGTCTGACCCAGGACGGCCATTGTAAGCTCAGGGCTCAGGGTCAGGGGTCTCAGTGGACCCCCTTGATTTTCATGCACACCTGCTCCTGGGTGGCCAGGCTGGCAGCTCTCCTGCCCTAGACGGCCACTTTCCTGTGCCTAGTGCGGAGATCGTGGACGAGGTCCACGATGTCCGCACTAGCCCAGGAAGGTGCCCGCCTCTTGCGGTCCCGGGCAAGCTCCCGGGAGCCGTCAGCCTGGTCCCGGGAAGAGGCGGTGGGCTGGGGGACATCGGGTGGGTGGCTCTGTGCCGTGCCAGGTGCAGGGTCTGCTGGCTGGGTGCTGGCAGGCTTGCACCTGGCACGGGCACCGTAGCCAGCCCGTGCCCCTTTAAGGGGTCCAGGGCCGGGAGGGGGGCATAGAGTTTCCCTGGTGTTGGCCAGAGTGGCCACTAGGGAAACCTGGGGAGGGCTAGCCTCCCACTAGTTCGAATTAAGGGGCTACACACCCCTTAATTCGAACTAGTAAGTTCGAACTAGGCTTAATCCTCGTAAAATGAGGTTTTCCTAGTTCGAACTAAGCGCTCCGCTAGTTCGATTCAAATTCGAACTAGCGGAGCGCTAGTGTAGCGGCTATGAATGTTAGTTCGAACTAACGTCCGTTAGTTCGAACTAACATTGTAGTGTAGACATACCCTTAGGATGTTTTTCATGAGCTGGGTTTCAATGGGTTTAGGATCAGCTTTTGGGCTTGGTAAAAATTTGATTATTTGTATTATAATGTTAACAGAAAATATCAATATGTATCTTGCAGCATTTTTTTCTATTTTACACGTGGGCTTAGACTCTCATTATATAATGGCAGTATCTGTTGGGATTCAAAAAGTTAAAAGCTTTACAATGGT
The DNA here is from genome assembly GCF_049634645.1 of Pelodiscus sinensis. Classification (NCBI taxonomy): domain Eukaryota; kingdom Metazoa; phylum Chordata; order Testudines; family Trionychidae; genus Pelodiscus; species Pelodiscus sinensis. The sequence continues at coordinate 316,606,945 of NC_134711.1, forward strand.
TAGTGTTAAAACACCAATGGCCAACATCACACGTTAAAGTATACAGGGCAAGTATCTTTAACTCAAATACTAACAAATTCTCAAGCAGCATTTTTCTTGGTTTGCCTATTTGTAAATTTTCAATGGAAATGTTTTCTCGTCATTTGTGTGTGATCATGAAACCATCTCAGGATCAATGAGCTTTCAGCCAATCACAGGCAGCTCTTCAACAGATCCCTGTATAGCAGTGGTCACCAACCAGTGGATTGGGATCTACTGGGAGATCTTGGAGCCTCTGACAGGCAATCCTGACTGGTTTGGCCAACAGGCTATCAAGTGCCTGCACTTCAGCTGTCCCTCCCCCCCACTGCTGCTTATCTCTTGCCCTTTGCCTTGGAGCTCTCCCCTCGGAAGCCTTCATTTGCATAATCACGTAATGGCACTCTTTCGGAAAAGCACTATTTTAAAATTGAAACCACAGTCTAGACGCGGTTCTTTTGAAAACGGGGCGCTTTTTCGAAGGATCCTGTAAACCTCATTTTGAAAGTGCCCCTGAGCACCCAAGTGAATCTAGACTGCGGTTTCAATTTCAAAATAGTGCTTTTTTGAAAGAGCACCATTATATGATTATGCAAATGAAGTGTGGGATATTTAAATCCCGGCTTCATTTGCACTTTCGAAGTGCTTCATTTACATTCCTCTGCCGACAGAGAGATGTAATCTAGACATACCCCATGCGTCTGTGGTCCTGAAATGAATTTTTTTTAAATTTTCCACAAACTAGAAATTCCAAATTTCAGCCAGCTCTACCTCCACCTAGCTCTTAGATAGCCCTTTTCATCGGTAGATCTCAAAGTACTTTACAAAGGAAGTCAGCATCGTGATCTTCATTTTACAGATGGATTAAATACAGTGCCACTGAAATGCAGCCACACAGAAATACTTATGTGGACAGAGAGATATAAATAATCCACTGAACTGTACTGTATAACCAGAGGAGCAAAAGCCCTGAGAAATATTAAAGTTCCAAGGACAATTTTTATTAGAGGTATCTGTCTCCAGTGTCCTTGACCAAAATATCTCATTCCTCACTCTCCCCATAGCTGGTTGTACTGTGTGCTATCTACCTTCCCACCCCAGAAGTGGCTGCTTTCACCCATCACGGAATGAATTTTCTATGTATGTAGTTTCTAAAGCATTCTGAGATTAAAGAAGCTGTATACACATGTAAACTATTACTATATTTGCTATGTGTCATGCTAGATGGTTCCACACACAAAAATAAAACTCCTTTATGTGACTTTCAAAGTAATTCCATGTCGAAGAAAGAATGATGTTAATGTAGCTGTCTGGAGCACCATGCGTTTATGAACACTCCACCAAAACTTCCGCCTGGCTCCTGAGTGAGCCTAATTACATTTCATGAGCTCTGCTTAATGTTTCAGTAGCAATGAGTAATCATTCATCGTAACAGAGGATTTTAAAGGAAAGAGGCAATTGATTTTGAGACGGCTATTTTTGGAAGCTGGAGCTCTTAGTGAAATTATCGACTGGCATGCACAACAGCCTCTGGGATTAGCTCCCCGGGAGAAAAAAAAAGAATTGGAAACTGCACTGCAATACAAATGCGTTTGGACTCGGATCACTTTAGACTGTATGAAAACAAGCCCCACCCCAGCAAGTCAAAGAGAATGTTGTGCTGGTGAAAAGGGTGCATATGCAGAAACCTCTGATTTATTTACAATCCAGGTATAACAGCTATGCCAATGAATAGGGCTAGCTCTCCACATGTGGCCTAGGATGGGGTGGACACACCCGGCACTAAAACAGGGAAGGGGTTAATGCTCTGTATAGGGAGCCAGGGAGCAAACCAGCTCCACTTGAGGGAACCAGGTCAGCCTGCCCTTTATGGAGGTGTGTTTGTACTCAGCTCATGATAGCCTGAAGGATAAGTGGGGTATAAGTATCAAAGGAAAGCAGGAAGTGGCCTGATTGAAGAGCTCATAGGATGAAGACTATCCTAGGCCAAGCCTGCTCAGAACTCTGGGAGAGGGAGGAGTTTTGGGACTTGGACACAGGCTGCAGAGAAGACTATCCCAAGCATGACCTTGAAGGCCCACCTCTAGAACAGCAGATGTTCATTCAGCCCTGTCAGCTGCCCCTGTTGTCTAGCTCTCCTGGCTGCTTAGCAGCTGGCTCTTTAAACCCTTGTTCCTCTTGAGTAGCCCCGCCCCATGGTTAATGGGTGCTACAATGATTAGGGATCAAAGCCTCCACCGCTCATTCACTCCTTGCCATCTCCATTGAGTCAGCTAACAAGGGGCTTATGTGATTCCAAGATCTGCACCAAGACCATCACACTCATTTTACGTAGGCCAATCACCATCTGATGGCAACTAATTTCCACCTCACCAAGGTAGGGCATGTTTGAACCACTGTCCTGCAGGAAGAAAAGATTCTCTGGCTTTTTACCCATCCATTCCTCCTTCATTCACTACTGGAGCAACCAAAAGAGACAGCTGTGCCTTGGAGGATAGAAGATATACTTGAATGGCTAAACCTTACCATGTAATCAGCAAACTAGAGGTTAAAATCATGTCCCAAGCAACACAGAGGGAAGTTCTACTCTTTGTTATTTTGAGCCTTGGCTGCTGTAAGCCTTATGCTACATACAAACTTGGGCTGAAAGGGGGCTTGAATCTATTTCAGGAATAAACATCACCAAAAAGGCTGATTTTTCCCCTTTGTACAATTAGCTATTGAGCCACCCGGCCTGCAGATATTATAAGTGCTGCTGCAGAGCTGGGATACTGGGTGAATGCTGGACATCAATTAGGGTACGTCTAGACTACATGCCTCTGTCACCAAAGGCATGTAGATTAGGCTACCAGACATGGTAAAATGAAGCGGCGTTTTAAATAATCGCCGCTTCATTTAAATTTACATGGCTGCCGCACTGAGCCGACAAACAGCTGATCATCCCAGGAGGCTTACCTGGGTGGTCGACAAATACCTTTGATGTCGACGCCCGTGCGTCCAGACTATCGCGCTGAGCCGACAAACAGCTAATCAGCTGTTTGTCGACTCAGTGCGGCAGCCATGTAAATTTAAATGAAGCGGCGATTATTTAAATCGCCGCTTCATTTTACTATGTCTGGTAGCCTAATCTACATGCCTCTGTCTAGACGTACCCTTAGAGAGAGAATCTGACAGACCAGATAAGCACACTTGAATGCAGGCTGGGGTCAGCAAAAAAGCCATGTGGAACTCATCTGCAGCCAGGAAATGGGAGACAGGACAACTTTGGTTTTCCTTCATAACCTCTCTCAAACTGGGCAATTCTAATGCATCCAAAAGGGCGAGATGTGGGTGCTACAAGTCTCTAAACTATGTGGCCAACTGCTCTCTATACAGCCCACTGCCTTCCGTAGTTTCTCATGCTCCAGGCTTTCTATGCATGCGGAACTTCCTGTTCTATGGTGACTGTCACAGGAGCTAGGGTAGAAGGCAGCTGCTGCTCCGGAAGCCGGTCAGTTGAGCCTTACTTGCTATAAACACCTGCTGCTGTGCTGCCCAGACCCATTTCATAGCCCCAAAAGGGGAAAGAACTGAGTTAATTGTCACAGCCAGGGCTACATCACCAGTTAAATAAAGACCCAGTGAAAAACTACTGGCAGTGGCATTCATCTTGGATAAGATTTTCAGAAGTGCCTAGTACTTTTCAGTGACCATTTTGAGACACCTTAAAGGGACCTGTTTTTCAGAAGGCAGGTTCTCAGCACCTTCTGAAAATTAAGGCGTTTCAAGTAGGAAACCTAAAAATCACCAATACCTGTGGAAAACTTTGGTCCTTATTCCCAGAGTCCCAGCATGATTTGAAGGTAGCAAGGAGGGACAGCAAAATTTTTCTGTCACTCAACCCCTCAGACCTCCAAACTAGAGCTGTACAGGATATCTGCTTAGAGTGTTCTGCTCCTTAGCCTGAGTCCTAGGATCCTTCCAGCACATTCAGCAATTGGTCCCGCCCACATCTCCTACCTACTGATGGCCATCATCATCTGCACATCCGTTATGCTGTCATCGTTGGTTAAGTTTCTTATGACACCGTCCATGAGCTCCAGTGGAACATACTGAACCACGCTGGCCAAGGCATTCGAGGGGGTTTCCTGCTCCTCTGTGAGATATTAGTAAGAATAGACAGTGTTAAAGCTAACAGCCATTGGGAAATCCAGTTAATGTGATTGTGTTTCTACTGCAAAGGTTGAATCTTTTCTAGCCTCACAAAGGGCCAGCTCATCAGCCAGTGTAAAACAGCACAGTTCCACTGACTCAACACCGATCTGTTCTAGGATGGCAGTTCCTATGTTCTTAACAGCACACAAGGCATGGTCATAGCAGACACTCTGGTGTTTTGTGATGCATGCAGCTGAAAGAGAGGCAGGGACATATGCAAATGAATGTTAGCCTCTGGAGAGTGCTATTGCTTTTCTAACAACTGGCCAATTGGTTCTGACCCCTAGAACTTATGCAAGTAAATTCGCTCTCTTTGCTCACTTTATATTAGTCAATCTCTATAACCCCCGGTGGGATGATTCTGGGTATTTTACAGCCCTGGGGCATGCCTCAAGGCACAAGACTAATGGTGAGGTTCCAAAGGCACTCAACACAGACAGGTGCCAACTCACACTGGAGTTTGTAGGAGTGGAGAATAGGTATTTGACTGCCCATAGTGAGTCAGGAGAGTGTTCCCTACAAGCCGAGTGCTTGGGCAGCTACTCAGGAGAGATTCAAATGCCACCCAGCTGATTAACAAAATGCCCACAGCACCCACAGCTGGCAACATGTATTTCTACTGGTGGTGCACATCTGCACATACCTCGGTGCAAGTAACAACATTTATTCTACACATGGATAACAAAAATTAGAAGGCACCCAGGTCAGGAGCCCTACTGACCTTTGAAATTCTCCACCAAGTGCTTTTGTAATAACTCAGTGAGGTCATATGCACCAGAGCAGTTACTTCTACCACATGGCTTAATGGACAACTTGGAGAGCAATGCGATTGGAATTTAGGTCTTCCTTTTCCTAAAGCCAGATAGCTTCAGCACTGAAAGCTTTATCTGTTTTATTACATTCCTGAAACACTGAATCTTTTAGAACCATTTAAAATGTAAGACATTCTAGTTTATTATTAACCCATGCCTGAAAACACACTGTATTGTTTTTACCTGTCGAAGAAATGATCGTAAAAAGCTCCTTCAGGGATGGTAGAATAGAATTAGTCTGAGCTTTCCAGATCTTCTGCAGCAATCCGCTCACTTTGTTCACATGGTCCAGAAACTCCATGATGTCATCTTCTCCCTCCGAGATGCACTGGAACTGCCCAATGCACCGTATTAGCTGCTGGCAAAACAAAATCTGGTGCTTGCCGGTGGGGACACACTGAGGATGCTGGGATAAGAGCTTACAGATCTTCACACACTGCTTGGGCCCAGGTCGCTCGCAGACTTTGCGGAGCACTTCAATCCTCAACAGGCTGAAAATGTCACTAGCTGATGGGCTCTCCAAGATGAACTGCAGTCCCAAGTGAATGTAATCTAGCACATAAAAGCTCCTTTTCCCCGCAGGCCCATAACCTTCCTGGAGAAGACTCAGGAGGAATCGGACATTGAAGAACTCCTCAAACTCCTCCAGGTGGTAGTGACCATAAACTTCTAAAATCTCTTTGCCAATCTCTCTCTTAAACTTGGTGTCACCCATGAGATAGAGCTTGGTGGAGAGTTCTAGCATGGACCAGCACTGCTCACTGTCCATGGGCTGCTTTATTGCTTCTATGACGCGTCTCACTAGCCCTTGTTTCACGTTGTTGGGATATGAAGACATCATCACCGCTTCTAGTATCTTGTCCATCTCTGCTTTCAGACTCTGCAATAGTGTGAAACAACAGCACATTATATCAGCTACTACCTAGTTTTACTTTACTACCCAAAGCTACTGAGCACCCATTGGCTCCTGCTGGCTTCAGTGGGGCAGGGCTCAGCACTCAGGCCTACCAATGGGGGGAGGAGAGGGGGCAGTTGCCCCAGGGCCCCGCAATTCAAAGGGGTCTGGGGCTCCCAGCTGCTGCTGCTGCTACTGCAGCAGCAGTGGTGGTTGGAGCCCTGGGCCCTTTAAATTGCCGCTGGAGCACTGCACTGCGTGCTCTGTGCAGCTCTGAGCCATGCTCTAGGTGGCATGCAGTTCATTGTTTAGGGGGGGATGTGTGGAAGCACGAAATAACCCGCCTTGCTGGCAGAGTAGCATGAAAGGGGACCTGCCCTGAAGCCTATACTGAGCCTGGAAAGTGAGACCAAGATATTTGAATCTGATGTGCAGTGCAATGGAGAAAGAGTGACTCTGTGAGGGTCTCAGTCCTGAACCCAGGGCCAGGCGTCTGCCACATCCTGGCCTCCACCCAAACAATGCAGAAACTGGGTGGACTAAGAAGCTACTTGGGCTATAGCTGAGGCACCACCTATGGAAGGCTCACTTGTGTCCACTGATTGGCTCAGCTATACTATTAAACAGAGTTGTTGACTCGAGTCCCACGACCTGAACTTGAGTCCGACTTAAGTCGCCTAAGTGACTCGACTTGAGACTCGACTCGGGTTCATTGTTTGTGACTTGAGACTCGACTTGAGACTTGTTAATTTTGTTAAATCGACTTGGTGAAAAAATTGTCTGAAAATGTCAATATTGATGGCTTGTACAAAAGTGACTTGCCATTTTTTAAATTAAGACTTGAGACTTGACTTGGGACTTAACTTGGAAGTGACTTTAGGGTCTCAAGACTCGACTTGAGACTTGAACTGTAGTGACTTGAGACTCGACTTGGACTTGACAATGACGACTTGAAGACAACACTGCTATTTAAGCCAGGAAGAGAATCAAGCTGTTTGCCTAAGCAATAGAGTGGTTTCCTGTTGTAGCTGCTCTGAACCCTGCTTGTGCCTGCCTTATGCCTGCCCTGGTTCCTGTTCCCACTGTGTTCCCGCTCTCTGCTTGATCCTGGCCTTTCCTCCTGTCCTTATGCCTTGCCTCCAATCCGGAATGACCAGTCCCAAATCTGACTTCTGACTCCAGCTTCGCCATTAGTTCCGGCATTTGGCACCTGACCTAGGCTCTGAGTCTCAGCTTTGATTCAAAGTTTGAACTCTGGTTCCACCCCTAGCACTGGGGCTGACCCCCGACTTTGTTCCCCAACCTGCATGCCTGCTCCACCCACTAGACTTGACTCCTTTTCTGACTACTAGGCTAGAATTTCTACATCCCAATCCATAACTACTCCAAGGGGAAGATGACACAGTTGAAGTGAATTGGTTTTGTGACAAAAGTATTTTGGACATACAAGGATGGGGGAAGGGAGTGTCAGACGGCCTTAAGAGGAGAACATTGCAGCATTTGAGGTGAGGGTAACTAGGCTGTGACTCAGCCATTCATTGTGAGGCACAAAACCCCAAGACTTAGTTCTGTCCTGGCTGCACAGGGGCAAAGAAGCAGGAGCAATCAAAGAGAGCCCATGGCTACAGGATGAGATGAGAGGAAGAACAGAGGTGTTGTCAGCAATAATGGAGGAGGAGGAGGAGGTCATAGAAGGGAAGTTGAAGAGTTCAGCTTTGGCCGTGTGCAAGCTGAGAGGATGGCAAGCCATCCAATGGAAGATGTGAGTGAGACACACGACTGAACAAGGTAAGATATGCTAAAGAAACAGAGATTGATGCTGTAGCTTTAAATACAACATCCTTGAATGCCTTTAAAAACTGAGCAAGCTGGCATTTTGAAAGCTACAGGGAGGTTTGTTCTTCCATTCTAATAACACCAATATGTGGGCTAGGAGATTAAAAACCACACACCTAGAATAAACAAAGCTTCCCACAAATGGTCACGAGTTTGTCCTTTAAATAAATGCAAGATAAAATACTGTGAGCCTGATCCTAAGAGAGGCTGTGTGCCCTCATCTGCCACTAGCCACAATAGAACTCGGTGGGAGTAGGGGTTATAAATATGGACTTGGAAGCAATTCTGTGGACTCAGCCTTTAATCAACACAGGACCAACAGATGTGTCTGCTCAGATGCTACAGTGATGGTGTGGCAGAAATGACTGGTCCCATTAAAGGGAGCTGGGGCCAGATTCACTTCTGGCATAATTAATTAGCTGCTTCCCAGCCTGAAGAGGCAGGATTATAGGGGGCTCTGATGCTATATTGATATTAGATGCACCTCATAAAAGGGCCTCAGACTGGTGTGGAAGGTCCTGTATTGGGGCTTGCAGGAAACTGTGCTCCAAGGGGAACCAGTGCTCTGTGCCAGAGTAGAGGAAAGCTCAGAAAGGGGCAGGCAGAGTTGTCCTATCCATGGGACAGTTCTGAGTGGCTGCCCCAGGCTCTGAGAGGCTCTGTGTCGGCTGCCTCAACAGTCCTGTGGACAAGACCTGTGGGGCCCAGGGCAGCCCAGGGGATTACCCGTCCTAGGGCCTGACTCAGGGCAACAGCGGTGGTCGGGCTCCCCAGCACTCACCATGGCAACGGGAGCCAGAAGGACTCAGAAGCCTGCTCCCCTCCACCCTGCTGCTCATCTCCTAGCCCACTGTACCCCACTTCACCAAGGAAGCAGAGGGCCCCATCATGGCCTCAGGGTGCTCTGCTTCCCACCACTGCAGTGAAAAGGAGAGCAATGGGCTAGGAGATGGGCGGCAGGGCACAGCGGAGCAGGCTGCCATGTCACTCTGGCTCCCACTGTTGTAGTGTGTGCAGGGAGTGGGGGTGGCGACCACTGCTACCACTCTGTGCCAGGTCCCCAGTAATCCCCCCAACTCGCGTCACTTGGGGGAGGGGGCTTCAGGCAAGGAGTGCAATGGCAGTGGTGCAGGACTTGGGGGAAGGAGTGGAGTGGGTGTGAAGGGGGAGTAAAGCAGAGGCAGGGCAGAGGCAGGGCCTGTGGTGGTCACTAGAGGGTTGCCCTGGGCCCCTTAGGGTCAGCCATGGGATCTAGGAACAGGGTTCAGAGAGTGAACTGAACTTACACAAGCCCTGGAAGGACAAAAGAACCCTTTTGTTGAGACTTTTTAGATGGACTTTTGCTAAGCTGGAAAGGGTTAAGTGTGACTAAAGGACTAAGTAATGGCACCAGCTCCAACCCTGCATGGGGAGGGGTGAGGAAAAATTGAGCTAGGGGGTTCCTGGAGAGGAAGGGGGGGTGCTAAAGGGCAGAGGTAGGCCCACAGATGGGGGAGACAAAGAGGGCAGTTGACCCGGGGCCTGTTGATTCAAATGGGCCCAGGGCTCTAGGCTGCTGCAACCACTACCACAGAAGCAGCAGCAGCAGCCGCCAGAGCCCACGAGAATGCTGCACAGCATGCACCATGTGGCTGTGACAGCTGCATGTGGGCAACATCATGATGCGGTGCGCTACATGCTGTTCTGAGGCCTGGCTGTACCAACCCTGCCCCTTGTGCCTGAGGCCCCGCTCCCTCTGGGAGCATGGAGCCAGCCCCTCCCCATCTTGCTCAGGGGCCCAGCAAGTCTGTCGGCTTCCCTGGGCAGCTGTGCCCTATGACAAGGGAGCTACAAGAAGCAAAGATAAATAGATACACGGTTGTAGCCTGGCACCTGGATAGAGAGGAATTCATTTTCCTGGGCTGTCAGTGCTGCATCTGTCACACACACACACACACACACACACACACACACACACACACACACACACACACACACACACACACACACACACACACACACACACACACACACACACACACACACACACACACACACACACACACACACACAAAATTTACCATCCTCTAATTACAGAGCATGCTGTCTGAGGCTTTTGAGCTTCAGAGGGGTAGCAGAGTTAGTCTGTAACAGGAAAAGCTTAAAAAACAAATAGTCTAGTAGCACCTTAAAGACTAACAAAACATGTGGATGGTATCATGAGCTTTCGTGGGCACAACCCACTTCTTCAGAGGAAAGGAGTAGTTAAGCTGTTTACGTTTAGATTCTTTGGCTTCCTCCTTCTCTACCTACCAATGTTTAGAGCCCTCCCTAGGTCTTGCTGGATTTACTTTCAATGATGTACATCAGCCTAGGATGAGAGCCTGCCCACCTTATGTGGGTTCTCTGTTTTTCATAGCTTTGCCAGCCAGCCCAGCCTTTACTGGAAGAGAATAATGCAAATCCTGGCTGCACATCAGGAAAACGCTGCGTTTTTGTGTTATACAGTCAAAGTGATGGGGAGACAGAGAGCGAGAGATGGAGACTGCAGCGTCAGGCGGAGTTTGCCATTTGTCACTGCCTGAACTCATCATTGATGGGATTAGAAGAGAGACCTGCTGAAAGAACAAGGATTTCACTAGAACAGTTCAGCACATTAAAGTCAAATTTATAGCCAACCACTGGTTGAAAACACTGAGCAGGAACCCCCATAAAAATATTGGTTCATCAAACAGCTAGATTGATTTTAAGAGGCAAAATTATTTCTACTACAGTGCCTTACTGCTACCTGTACACACAGTATGAGACAGTGCCCCAACTGCAGGTCTAGATAGACAAGACAGACAGTGGCTGGGAGAAAGGAAGAATTATCCTCACTTCCCAAGTGAAAAATTTAGATGTAATGTAGATACACTGACTTTCCCAAGGTCACAAAGGAAATATGTGGCAGAGCTGTGAATCTAGATTGTTTGTACCCCAGACCAACTGGAAGATAAGGATGTAAAGAGGTAACCAGTTACCTGGCAAGCAATGTTTTACTAGCATGCTTACCGATGTAACCAGTTAACCGGCTGCCCTGCTGGATCAGAGCATCCCCCCACCTACCCATGGCATGACACGGCGGGCTGGTTAACCAGTTAAACATATAGTTTAACCAGTTAACATTTTAAACAGGTTTTTACATCCCTTTTGAAAGATCAATCACCCTTTCTTTCACCTTTTACCCATCCCTGCATGTCTACATGACCAGATTACACAGCCAAGTTAATCCATTGTCTACTGGTCAAAGCATAGGACTGGGAGTCAGGAACAAGAGAAGTCTGTTCCTGATGCTGCTGCAGCCTTTCTGTGTGACTCTGAGAAAGCAGCTCTGTGCCTCAATTTTCTCATTTGTAATATCTACCTCACAGGAATGTTACAAGGCCTAATTTATTAATGTTTGCAAAGCCCTTACATTTCTAAAATGAATAGTGCTATCTCAGAGCAAAATATTAGTGGGAACAGCATAGATATATACCAGAGCACAAAGATTCTCAACAGAGGTCATGTCAAATTTTCTCAGAAAGCATGAAGAGCCTTCAAATGAATGGTTTTGCAACCTGGCATACAGATATGCAGTGTCCTTCTAGCTATTTGGGATGGGGGGGGGGGGGAAGAATGGTTCTCCAAGTTAAAAACAATTCTAAAGTGGGGTGTAATTCAACAAAAGTTGAGCACCTCTGCCATAGAAGACAGCACTGTAATGGCATTGTTAGATGATGTATTAGATCTTTTTTATCGCAGATTTTTATATGTTGTACAGAAAAGATGTTAGACTGTTTCAAACTAGTGATCTTTTCTGGCCATATTATGAAATCAGATTATAACTTAATTTTCTGTACTGTCTCCTGGTTTTTTATAAATGTTTCTAGTCACAAGGGACCATTATGATCACCTCATCTAATCTTCTGTATAACCCAGGCCAGAAAATTCCACCCAGTAATTCCTTCCTCAGCCTTTATCTTAAGGTTGAAGTAGACAATGTTTTCTCTTAAGAACCAAATGGCTGCTTAGTAGTAAAAAAATTCCAAGCCAAAACCCAAAGACACACAAAAAATCCTGCCTCCAGAATTCTTAACCAGCAATCTAACAGCTATACCATGCCACTTATACAAATTATTACCTACCCCCATGACTGCACAAGCACCAGGAAACATCTCCAGGCTCATTCTGTTCTCTTTTGCTGGCTGCTTTGCTCTGTGAAATCATACAAGGCGGTCCCAGCACATACATGACTGCATCATTCCCAAATGTGTTTGGCCCTACAATGTGGGCATTGAGCCGTGATCCTGGCCTTTCTGTTTTGTGTTAGTTGTTTTATATTGTCCTCTACAAACACACCGGATTTTTTTTCCCTAGTGCACCAGTCCTGTTCTTCCACTAAGTCCACAATGTAAACAAGAGACTGTTGGCTGTTGCTCATAATTTAAACACCTTCAGTGACTGAAACACATCCATGGATCAAACATGGATTTGGCTTGTAGGAAATGAGGACAAGGTAGGCAGTAAAAAGTATAAAACCCACAAGTGTTACAATGAGAGGGAGAGACACAGAGGCTGAGGACTGGCCCTGATGACAGAATTGACCATCTGGTGGTAAGAGAGACTAAAAGCAGGGAGGAATACTCATTCTGCTGCTAAACAGCCTATTTTAGTTACCCCTTCCTTCCTGACCACTGACTGTTTCATTCACCTTCCTGGGCTTTAAGCTATAACACCTTGGAACATTTTAGTAGTGTGCTTTTCCAAAAAACAAAAATTAATTTGAGTTAAGGGCCTGCACAACACAGGTAAATATTCTACAGGTTGCACCTCTAAAATCCAGGATTTTCTGGTCTGGCAACATCCATGGTCGGCATGACCATGGATGTTCTACAATCAGAGTCTCAGCATGCTGCAGGGGGATGGGGGCCAGGGAACTGGCACGCTGCTCAATTGGGCTGCAAGGGAGGGCCAGGACATGGTTCAGTTGGGCTGGGAAGGGCAGGTGCAGGAAACCAGTGCACAGCTCATCTGGGCTGCGGAAGGTGGCGTGCATTTCAGCTGGGCTGTGGGGAGAGCCAGGAAGCCTGGGGGGGAAAAGGGGGTTTGCAGAGGGGGCCCAGCAGCAGGGGGCATGAAATAACTATCCCTGGTCCGGAAAAATCCCTTATCTGGTACCAGTCAGGTCCCAAGGGTGCCAGACCAGAGAGGTCCAACATGCAGTTTAAAATATGCACTTTAATTCCAACTCTGCAGTGTTGGACACTTCGTCACTTATATGCCAAAACTAGAAAGTTAAATGGACATGTAAACAAAATAATGAAACTAAAAGCAGCATCAATGATCAAAAGGAAATTTGGATTCAGTGCCCCCACCCCAGGCCCCACCTTATTTTAATCATACAAAGTGATCTTTTAAACATAAATCAGGGATTCTTTGAATACATGGTTCTTCACAATGGCAGCATTTTTTAACTGGGATTAATTTGAATATTTTAAATAGAAAGGCAGGGTAAAAATGTGGACCGCAAGGGTGCGAATGCGCTCCCGATGGTTTCCCAACTAAGCCTGCTCCGGCCAGCTAGGGGAAGGCTGGAGCTGATTCCCCCCGCCTCCTTCCTGGGGAAATCAGTGCCAGCCTTCCCCCGGCCAGCCAGAGCATGGGGGAAAGGGGGCTTGGGCAGCAGGCCACTCATGGGAGTCGGGTAAAAGCCCAGATGGGGAAGGTAAGACCCAGCCCTGCCCCTTCTGCCCGAGGCCCTGTCCCCAGAACCAAGCCATGCACACCCCCAACCCAATCCTGCCTGGTCACGTGGAAAGCTGAGGCTATCGTGATACCTCCGGCCAGGCCCTCCCCAGCAGATGGGGAAAGCTGTGCTGCCCCACCATGGCCATATTCCCCACCCCCCGGGCAGCCAGGCTGCTGAGCTTGGCTGCCTTCCCCAGTGGCCAGGGCGGTGGGAGGAGGGGTCAGGGGGGGAAATGGGCTGCTGTGCCGTGGTTCCAGCCTTCCCCGGGGACTGGGGGGATCTGGGCTGCCACGCCACAGTTCCAGCTTCTCCCAGCAGCGGCCCCACCCTTAGACAGTCAGTCATGTAGGCAGTTTTGAGAAGGCTGTGCTTTCCCTTGCCTACATTACCAACCGCCCATGACACTACTCCTGCCTTCCCCCGGGCAGCCGGAGCACGCTTACTTGGGAAATCATGTGGGAAGTATGCTCGCACCCTTCACGTCCCCATTCCCTACACATGGTCCTGAGTCATCAGTTCAAATTGCTAATTGGAAATCTGCCTGTACAGATAATCCCAGACTTACAAATGAGTGACGTACCAAACACCTGGACTCCATTCATTGAAATGTGACCGCGCTGTTCGTAAGTGTGGATCGCGCGTTCGTAACTCAGGGACCGGCTGTAATTCACTTAAATGGGAGGTTGCTCGTAAGTACGAGCGGTCGTAAGTTGATGCGTTCGTAACTCGGGGACCACCTGTATTTGAAGGCACATTCAGAAGCTGTTCTCCGGCTTTAGGCCTGTTGTGCCCTGGAGAACCATGTCTGCCCCCATGCTGGTAGCTGAGGAGCTTCCAAAAGCCTTGGTAAGAAGGGGAAGTATGACTCACATTAACCTCACAGAAACAAGTTGTCTGAGGTACTATCTTGTATAAACTGTATTGGACCAATCTGATTTGGTGAGAGAGACAAGTTTCAAGCTACAGAGAGTTCTTCACGTTTGGGAAATATACTCAGAGTGTCACTGTCAAATATAAGATGGAGCAGATGGTTTAACATAAATAATTAACACATTTTTCAAAGGATCACTTAAGGTGAAGTGGCCCCTTAACAATTCCCCAGTCACGGGCTTGTTAAGAGGGTCACAGATTGTTGTAATAAATCATAAATCCAGGGTGTCTGTTCAGTTCATATTTTGTAGCATGTAGCAAAGGTCTGTATTTAAGTTCTCAGGCTCATTTTTTTTGAAGCTGTTGTGCAGGTTTCCTCTGAGGACGAGGCCTGAGGGATCAGATACAGAGTGATGACTTTGTGAAAAGTGTAGTAGCTTCAGAGGTATTTCCAAACCTGCTCGTACCCTCTTACCCCCTCTGAGCAAACTGCAACAGAATCAGATACCACCCAAAGAGATGGTCCCTTTACTTTCTATGGGACTAGAATGTGGGACTGAGGTGACAGCAGTGAAGGGGAGAATCACCCCTCAGAAGTGTGTAGGGGGGGGGGGAATGGGCAGAGGCTGTCAGTACCAAGCTGTGGCTGAGCAACAGCATGTGCTAGAGCTGCAGTGGCCCGTCCTGAAGCAACTCCTATATATCCAGGCGGCCAAGGGCAAGGAGCGAGGCACAGCTGGAGCAGGGGGCAGAAGTTATACTCTTGAGCACTTCCTGCTATAGCCAGCGGCCCCCCAGCCAGTCGCACCACCCATCCTGGGGCACAGCCTGTCTGCCTTGCAGAAGAGGGGCTGTCACACTATTGCTGCGGTTAGAAGAACACTCCCCTCACTATGGGATCTTTAAGACCTGGACTCAGAATGAAGGTTTCAGAGGTCTCCCACTTTTGCTGTGTGCAGTTAGTCAGTACTCTGTCCCCACCTCACCCATAGGGCTGGCTTCTCATATATGCCACAGGAGAACTGCACGGCATGCTGGGAGTTGTAGTCCTTTTTTTGCCTCCCCCGCTTCCCTCCCTGTGTCGGGCAGCACTGAGAGATCGGGGCAGGACTAAAGCTCTCAGAAGCCCTTCCCTTCTGTGCTGCCGGGCATTGACGGTGGGTCCCTCTCTTTGTCAACTCTGATTGGCCACTGTGGCTGGCAGTTGGCTGAGGGGGCGGCTGTTGCTTGGGTCTGGCTGGAAACACTGTAGGCTGCCGGGCATTGGTGTTGGGGAGAGCAACTGGGGGCTGCAGATGGAGCTGGCGGGAGAAGGCGGGGGGTACACCGGGCCCAGCCCTGCCCCCGGCCTCGCTCCTGGCAGGGGGAATCAGCCCCAGCCTTCCCCCAACCAACCGGAATCGGCCCCATTGGGGACACGTTCACACCCCCACTATGTACTGGCCTGCAGTAGCATGTGATTTATCTCACCAATCTACCTTGACTAGCAAATATCAGATACTGACAGTGAACTGCCCCATTGCAGAGTTGAAAAAGAAAATTCTCAGGTTCTTTAATAGATTTGAGGAAGTCTCAGATTCATCAGCTAAATGCCATCACCATGGTTTCATCCTTCACCAATATATCCACATCTCCTCTTATTTTAACTTTACCTGTCCTTTATCTCTTGTATTTTACAGACCCAGATATCATCTTAAATTAAGAATATCTTGGTTATTCCATCAAAACCACAACCATTTTAGAACTCATGTGAAGTAATTCTAGGTCAGCAATCTGCATATGCTCTACGCTTAATTGATACTATTGCTCTTTTCCTTCTATTCTTTTTTATTTATTTTTACATTACATTTCTTACGATTACCTAAAATGTTAAACCAGATTATTTATGTTGCCGTATAACTTGGAAACCCTAACTCAGATCATGGCCCTGTTGTACTAGGAACTGTTTATTCACACAGGAAAAGAAAGTATCTGTCCCAAAGAGCCAGTGCTCTAAGGCTATGTCTACACTACGGCTATGTCTAGACTGGCATGATTTTCCCCAAATGCTTTTAACGGAAAAGTTTTCCATTAAAAGCATTTGCGGAAAAGAGTGTCTAGATTGGCACAGACGCTTTTCCGCAAAAGCACTTTTTGCGGAAAAGCGTCCAAACCAATCTAGACGCGCTTTTGCGCAGAAAAGCCCCGATCGCCATTTTAGCCATCGGGGCTTTTTTGCGCAAAACAGTACTGTGCTGTCTACACTGGCCCTCTTGCGCAAATGATTTGCGCAAGAGGGCTTTTGCCCGAAAGGGAGCAGCATAGTATTTCCGCAAGAAGCACTGATTTCTTACAGTAGGAAATCAGTGTTCTTGCAGAAATTCAAGCGGCCAGTGTAGATAGCTGGCAAGTTTTTCCGCAAAAGCAGCTGATTTTGCGGAAAAACTTGCCAGTCTAGACACAGCCTACATGTTTTGTCAGAAGAGGCAATGCAAATGAAGCACTGATTAGCATTTTCTCGCACTACATTTGCATAATCTATTCTGATCCATTTTTGCGCAAGAACATGCAGTGTAGATCCATCTGTTTTTTGAAAAAAAAATCTTTTTGCGCAAGATCCTTATCCTCTCCGGGAGAAGCATAAGGATCTTGCGCAAAAAGGGGGTTTTGCGCAAAATGGACACATCCACACTGCATGTTTTTGGACAAAAACCTCTTATGCAAATGAAGCACGAGAAAATGCTAATCAGCACTTCATTTGCATTGCCTCTTCTGACAAAACACGTAGTGTAGACATAGCCTAAATGGACAAAACATACAACAGAAGTCCCTATTGGATCTCTGTTTTACAAATCTGGAATATCACGGTGAAGCGATTTCACCATGGTCTCAGAGGAAGCCTGCAGCAGAGTTAGGAACTGGCACCAGATCTGTTGAGTTTCAATCCAGCACCTATCAGTACTGATTTTAATCATGATCTAAATTAACCATGTTAATGATGATTTGCAGGTGTACTCTAGCCTAGCAAACTGAATGGGTATATGTTTGTTCTCTGTATCAAGGAATACACCAAGGAGATTGATTCTCTTTAGGTTATAAGCATTAAAACATGTTGAACTGAAACTAAAGTTAGCTTTTTCATTAAATCTGAGACTTCCTGTTGCTAGCCAAGAGGATAAACTGTATCTGTACATTTAAGCAATTTTTAATATTTACATTATTATTATGTGAGAAAATAGTGTATGATGCATATCTTATTTATTAAATGATTCTTTTTGTATTTGCGAGCTGTTTAAAGTGCTATTTGAATGGAAACTCAAATTCAATTAAAATGCACCAAACCATCTGTGATGTTGTATACAATCTGAGTGACCATTTATTATGTTACAGATACCGATTGCAAAAATGCAGTGAGTTATACAAGATATGGTATCAGTGGAAAAGTTACAACTTGCTAAATATGTTAAGGCTTATTTATATGTATTTATCTTCTTTGTCTCATCAGTTATGATATACACAGCGTAAGTTTGAGATGTCAAGATCGGGGTGACATCCCCAGACAAATTGGCATCAGGAGTATGCAACCTGTGTGACAGCCTATCAATAAGGCCCTACCAAATTCAAAGTCTGTTTTGGTAAATTTCAACAATCATAGGATTTTAAAATCTTAAATTTTGTGGTTTCAGGTATTTAAATCTAAAATGTGGGTGTTGTACCTGTTGGAGTCCTGGCTTAAAAGGAGAGTGTAGGGTGATGGTTGCAAGGCTACTGTAGGAGGAATAGGATATTTCCACTCCTCCTTCTGTCCTGCTGTTGGCGGATATACAGCCTTCAGAGCTGGGCTCCCAGCCAGCAGCTGCCTAGCTTCCAGTAGCCAGAGGGAGGAGGAAAGAGAAAGTCCCATTTCTCCCCAGCCCAGCTGGGAATAGCAGTTGGAGCCCAGCGCAAGGTGAGAGCCCTTGGCCAGGATACCTCTAGCTTTGCCCCTTCCCATCTCTGGACCCAGCACTTGGGGGTTCAAGGGGTTTGGGCTGGCTGGTGGTGGAGGGCTGACCACAGTGCCCCTCCCCCCCACAACCACAGCACCGTGGGCAATTTCCTATGTCATTCATTAGTAAGGCCAGCCCTATCCCCTGCAAAAGTGATGACCCCCCCAATACCATACCACCCTCACTTTCTGTGCTGCTGCTGAGTGCTGCTGACTTCAAAGCTGGGCACCTAGCCAGCAACCTGTACAAGGGGAAGGGGTAGCTCAGTGGTTTGAGCATTGGCCTGCTAAACCCAGGGTTATGAGTTCAATCCTTGTGGAGGCCATTTAGCAATTTGGGGCAAAAATGTGTCAGGGATGGTACTTGGTCCTGCTGTGAAGGCAGGGGACTGGACTTGATGACCTTCCAGTTCTAGGAGATAGGCAATCTCCATTAATTTAAGCCACAGGGCAAAGGATATGAAAAGGCAACTGCATATTCTTCATTTTGTCTTCAATTCTGCTTCTCACACCCAGAGCTGCATGTTAACAAACTAAAGCTCTGAACAGAGGACTGATAGACTCATCCAAATCAGCAAACTCACCAATTCTGCAAAGAACCTGACAAGCGGACCCTGAAGTCAGACTGTGATGGATGGGAGGGGTACTACCCTTTTCTAAACATTCCAGCATTCAATAACTAAAGAGTTAAACCCAGAACAGTGGGTATCCAGGAAGTGTTGGCAGGAAGCCAGGAAAACCAATGGGAAGAAATCAGGGTTCCCTGTAAGGTGTGTGCCTGGTGGGTACGTACCAAGAATTTCATTCCCACCCACCCCGTCAGCAGAGCTGTGCAGTTGCGGCCCCAGCTGCTTCACCCCAGACTGCTGCTGGAGCTGGAGCCTGGGCCCTGGTACTAAAAATAGCACCCTGGCCCAACTCCCATCCTGGCACACAGGGCAGTCACCCACCACGTGGCCCAGCCCCTGGAAGCAGCTGGGGCTACAGATGCTGGGGCTGGGACCACAGTACAAAAAATAGCACCGTGACCCCAACTTGAGTCCCAGCATTAGGAGCATGCTGCCCCATGTGCTGGGACTGGAGCTGAGCCATGGTGCAGCTACTCCTGGGCCAGGGCCTCAGTACTAAAAATAGTACCGCAGCCCTGGCTCCAGTCCCAGCACATAGGGTAGCTGCCCGCCATGCTTCCCCGCCCTGCAGGTGCAGATGTCAGGAAGGTAGAAGGTGAGGGAAGGGGCAGGAACATAACAAAGGGGATGGTGGGGCTTAGGAGAGGAAAGGGCTTGTGCTGACGGAGAGGAGAGGAGGGGGCCAGAGCAGTAGAAGAAAGGGGAAGGCACCAAGGGGTAGGGTGGAGGAGAGACAAATGCCAGGTACCAAGAGGAGACAATGAGAGGAAAGGGCAGGAGGAGCAGGGAGGGGGGGATGGGAAGGTGTCAGTGATGCTGGGAGAGGGAAGAGAGCAGGGTGATGCTGGGAGAGAGGAAGGGAGGGATAATGGGGGCAAGAGGAAGGAAGAGGAGAGGCGAGGAGAGGATGCTGGGAGAACAGGGGTTGAAAGGAGAGGTGGGCATGAGGAAGGCAGGGGATGGAGCAAGTCATGTGTGAAGGTGTAGACAGGGCTGGCCCATAACATTTTGGCACCTGAGGTGGGGAGCTCAAATGATGCCCCCATGCCCTCTTGCTTGGGCCAAAACTTTGAAAGGTCTCGATTCTGCCTTCTTCCTGTTCTACTCCTCTCATGGTACTGCTCTGCTACCTACCCCCAATAAAGGAGAACTAACAACTTAAAATGCCTTGTTCACCAGCAGCAGACACAATTTTCTACACTCTGGGTCCTAGTGGCGCCCCCCGCCCCCACACACACACACAGTCTGGCACCTGAGGCGACTGCCTCAGTTCGCCTCATGGTAAGGCCAGCCCTGGGTGCAGAGGGGCATGACGAGAACTGGGGAAGAGGGTGGTGAGGGGATGGGCAACAGAGAGGAAGAGGGCAAGAGGGGCAGGTGTTGGGAGGGCAGAGTTGGGAAGGGGGAGATACCAGGAGGGTGCAGGGGGTAAGGGAAGGTGTATGTGCCAGGAAGATTGTGGGGGTGAAGCAGAGAGGCAGACACAGGGAGGGGAGGGACAGGCACAGGAGAGAGGCAGGGCAGGTCTGTAGAGGGAGGTGTTAGGAAAGGGGATGGGGAGGTGAGCAAGAGGAGGGATGGCCATGGGGGGAAGGGAAGGGCAGGTACAAGGGTCAGAGAGGATGGGGAGGGAGGCAGGTTCCAGGAGGGCTGAGGGGAGTGAGAAGGGCAGGAGGCCAGGAGCCAGGACAGCAGAAGAGGGTGAGGGGTGGGACAGCAGCAGGCACCAGGGGAGCAGATGGGGCGAGGGGAGGATGGGAGACATGGCAGAAGAGGGGAAAAGGGAGAGATTTATAACTTGGGTGCCACAGTGGCATACATCTGAACAAGCGCACATGACCTCAATATTGGTGCACAAGACAAAACTCACTCCACTCATGGATGGAAAATCTTAGAGGGAACACTGGAAGAAATTTAGATTTTAATTGAAAGGGCTCCCGAACCCCTGGTCTGAACTCCTGACCATCTGCCCTGATACCTGCTCCCCCAGCTTGTGCCGTGACCCCTCCACACCTCTCACCACCCTACCCTGACTCCTGTACCTCTA
Organism: Pelodiscus sinensis; assembly: GCF_049634645.1. Classification (NCBI taxonomy): domain Eukaryota; kingdom Metazoa; phylum Chordata; order Testudines; family Trionychidae; genus Pelodiscus; species Pelodiscus sinensis. The sequence goes on from NC_134711.1 coordinate 316,627,962, forward strand.
CTCCCTGCCAGGAGCCTCCCCCAAACCTAACTCCCTGCCTTGACTCCTGCGTCCTCCACTACCTGCCCTGAGCCCCCCCAACTCCTGTTCTGACTCGTGCACCCCACACACTGCCAGCCCCCTGTCCTGAAGGACCTGAGCAATGCCTGGTAAGTCTTCTAGTAGTTTTCATAAATGAATCACCCAAATTCTGCCCCATGTAATTATGTTTTACCTTGCTAAATTAAACTTTCAATTTCAGTTGCATACAGTAATATTCTTCATTTCCTGTCCTAAATTGCTGTGTAGAAATGATGGGCATTGTTAAACAGTTGCATGCGAAACAATGTCTGCAGCGCAAATGTGAAGATCTTGCAAAAAAAAAAAAAAAAGATCTCTATGTGGCTCCTTTTTCACAGGGGTGCTAGGCTTAATTAATGGAGGTTTGCAAAGCTCTTTTAAGATCTTTGGATGAAAGGCCCTATTGAAGTGCTAACTACTGTAGAGAACTAGCATGTTTGTATGTTTTACTGCCCTCTGCTGCATTATATGAGAACTACTCTTGTGCAGCATAACTCCTATACTGCAAAGAACTGGTGGAGAATCTCTTTTAGTGATGGGATGTGCAGCTTTAGGAGCAGGAGGCTGAAATTCCAAAGTCCCATGAAATTCCAAAATACCATGGTGGATACCACAGTACTTACCCATTGTAAAGGCCTTCATGGCCAGAGAGATGTCACATCATCATTAGCTTCCTTTCAGACTGTCAACATTTTGCAGGACTTTACCCTGCATTAGGCCCTCTAATATTTTAGCCAATTTGTCTTCACATCTGTGCAGTGATGGTGCCATGAGCCCTTGATACAGTGACTCCCTTGGCATCTAGCCCATTGCTTTACAGTTCCTGCTGTTAGGAACTTTGTTCTAACATCCAGTTTTCTTGCATCCACATGGGTATAGTAACACTATGTAAAGCCCAGATCCACCAGCGTTTCATTCTCTTCCTCCCTGGATATGTATTATCAGTTCAACCTCTGCACAATACATAACAATATTTTGCATTGACACACCTTTTCGACAAGACCATTACAAATGTAGATGGATTTAATCTCCCAAGCCCGCCCTCCCATGAGAGATTATTATCCCATTTTACAGGTGGAGAACTGAAGCACGAGACTGATTTACCCAAGATCCCATAGACAATCAGTGGCCTAGAAGGGGTGATGGAGCACCTGCCCAACACTGGCTAGAAAAGGTTAAATCAGGCTGGAGGAAGCCTGAACAGAGTCCTGGCCAATCAGGGAGAGGCTTGGAAGAAGCCAATCAGAGGACAGCTGGCTCTATATAAGGAGTTGCCCAGCAGAGAGGAGCAGTCGGGTCCTGTTCAGGGATGGTACAGGACTGATTGTCAAGAGGCAGCACCTTAGAGAGAGCACTGCTGGCTGGACAGGCTCAGGGAAGTGGGATAGAGGCTCTAGACACTAAGGCTGTGTCTAGTCTGGCCAGTTTTTCCAGAAAATCAGCCGCTTTTCTGGAAAAACTTGCCAGCTGTCTGCACTGGCTGCTTGAATTTCTGCAAAAGCACTGACTTCCTACTGCAAGAAATCAGTGCTTCTTGCAGAAACACTATTCTGCTCCTGTTCAGGCAAAAGTCCCTTTTGCACAAAGCTTTTGCACAAAAGGGCCAGTGTAGACAGCTCAGATTTGTTTTCTGCAAAAAAGCCCCGATTGCGAAAATGGCGATCAGGGCTTTTTTGCGGAAAGCGCGTCTAGATTGGCATGGACGCTTTTCCGCAAAAAATGCTTTTGCGGAAAAGCGTCCGTGCCAATCTAGACACTCTGTTCCGAAAATGCTTTTAACAGAAAACTTTTCCGTTAAAAGCATTTCCGGAAAATCATGCCAATCTAGATGTATCCAAAGGTGAAGGAGATGCAGAGATTACAGGGGAAGTGGCCCAAGGAATAAGAGGCAGTAGAGGGCAGTGAAGGAGGGTAGGACAAGGCTGCTGCCAGAGGATCCCTGGCTGGGACCCAGAGCAGTGTTCCCTCTAAGCTGCAAGGCAGCACAACTTCACAGGTGATTAATCAGCCCCACCCAGTCAGAGGCTTGATGCAGGAAGCTGACTGACTGGGTGGAGCTGATTAAGCTGTGTGGCAGCACAGCTTTACATGTGATTAGAGGGAACACAGACCTAGAATAATGGGTGGGCCTAGGTTTCCCCCTTACACTTCATCTAACCACTATTGGAGTGTGGCCTGGACAGACTGGGCTTGCCCTTTAAGTGAGGGGCTAGATTTGGGCAACAGTGACAAGTGTACAGACTGAGAACTGCTGATAACCCTGGAAGGGGATGAGAGGCTGTTAGAGTGGGTATTGCTGGAGGGCAATGTCTTGAAGAGGATACCGTGGTCCAGGAGGGATGCGTTCTGGAGCAGGAGGTTGGGGCAAAGATGGGGGAGACACCAGCCAGGAGGAGGCATGTGGCTGACAAAAGAACTAGTTTCCTGGAGCTACCAGCAGAAGGCACTGCAGGGTGAGTTCTGCCCCATGAAAGAAGGAAGTATAACCCTTCTTGTGTTAACCACTTGACAGTACTTTCCTGGGATAGATCCTCCTCACATCTCCTAGATAGACTAACTTTCCTTTGATTTCCAAGTCACTATTTGCTTCCATCCAAGCAAGAGAGCCCTTTCCATGCTAGCGGTACTAATCAGACTGCTCTGTCGGGCTGCTGTCACTAGATTCCATAGGAGCTGGTTTGAAGTGGTTTCCATCACATACAGCAGGGCTACTCAACATGCGGCCTGTTTGTTTGTGGCCTGCAATGGGGTTTGGGTTTACGCTCAACATGTGGCCTGTGGGTTAGATCCTTTGAACATGGCCTCTGCTGGGAACATGTTCCACAATGGCGAGGCGTCTCTCAGGTGGGATGATGCAACATTAAAAGATGCAAGTGGATGGGCTGGCTGGAACAGATGGGTACAGGGTGTCAGCGTCTCTAACCCCCCAGGAGGAGATGCCAGGAGCACTGGAGCATTGTGGGAAGTGCTAGCTGCTTAGCCTTGTGGGCTGAGCCTGAAAGGTGCTGACGGGCTCACGCTGGCCACGTTTGGGTCTGGCGCTGCGGCTTAAGGCTTAATCTTTGTATTCATGCCCATCAGTGTAAACAACTATTTGCATATATATTTTCATGTACATGCAACCACACTTAAGTTGCGGCTCTCAGCATGTGCTGTGAGTATCATTGTGGCCCCCGGGGCTTCTGACGTTGAGTAGCCCTGATATACAGGGTTGACAGTTTAGTTCAGTGACTCTTGGCACCCTCACTATTAAAAACTGTTCCAGCACCGATTCTACTTTAGTGTGTCCTGTCCCTAACACCTATACTCCTTTTGTTACCATCCTTGGATAATGTAAATTTTCTTGTCAAACTTGTAATTTCTTTAAGGTATTTCCAGAATAAACATCTCACCTTTCCCTTAAAATGTCTGTATTCTGTTATCTGTATAAAACTCTAAGCTCCAGATGCCTCCAATGTTTGGGCTGAGAAGAGAAGACACACCTGTAAACTGTGCCTTCATAATAATGACATACATCATTCATTTTAGACCCAAATTTGCTTCTATCGTATACAAACTGTGGGACTCACTCTCCAGTTTAAATCATAGAAATCAGATGTACATGCTGAGACAATAGCAAATTTTATAAAGACTATAGAAAAAATTTATATCATGATGCCCCTACAATAAGGCAGATTAATATTTGATATATCCTTTTAGTTTCAGCCCTGGCAAGAGGATAGAGGTGAAGGCCCATTTGGCCTTTTCCGTGTCTCACAATGGACTCTGCTAGGGCTCTAGATGGTTACATACAATAATACCTCCCTAAATTCATCACATGCATTAGGATACTTCATCAACTGCCATACAAATTACATGCCAAAAAGCCTGTTTTTATTCCTCCAGCAAAACTCCTATCAAAGTCAAGGAGAGTTCAGCCTGAGAATAGATTGGATCTGGACCAATCCTGCTGTTAGGAAGCTTGCTGGGGGTACTTCTTACATACACAGAATGGGACTATCACCCATATCTCTCTCCCCAGAATCCCTTCTCCCTCAGAGGATGCAAGACCACCTCTTTCCTCAAAGCTTTGTCCTGGTGAAAACCTTTGCACAACTTAGGCACCCACTTCAGCCTAACTGCTGCCTTGTATCCTGCCAGTGCCATGCAAGGCAATCATTATGAAAAAAAAAATCATACAATCTCGCTCACCCTGCCAACGCCACAGCCAAAATATTTCTCATTATCCTGATCACCCCACCCTGTGTAAACCTCTCTGCCATACAAATAAATACCTTAATGCACTGCAAACAATCCGCAAAGAAGGGGAGGAGGCTGCTGCTGCTGCTGCAGTTCTCACAGTGTCAGGGCTGCTGCTGCTGCTGCTGCTGCTGCGGGGTAGCTGTGACTACTGCTGCAGCCAGCACTTATCCCAAGCGCAGCCTCTGGCGCCACCGGAGCTGTTCCGAGGCAGTAATAAGAGCCTGCGTCCCCTTTAACACCAGCTGGAGAATTGCAGGCTCTGTCCTGGGGCCTGCTGGGAGTTGTAGTTCCCCTCGCCTACAGCCAGGCCATTGTCCTGGGATCCTGAGGACTACAAGGCCCAGGGAGGACTGCGGGGCTAACAGAGCCCGTTTCTAATCCTCCTCTCTCTGCCGACCCTGTGTGGGCTCGTTCCCTTTGCCCCCACCCGCCCGCGCCTGGGAAAGGGGCCAGCGGACTGAGGTGGGTGCTGGGTTGCAAGGATGTCCCCGGGACTGGGTTGCAAGGGTGTCCCCGGAGGGGGCGGATGCTTGCGGGGCTGGTGAGTCACCGTGCCCCGGGGCCGGTCCTGGGCTCTGCAGCCCCCCCCCCCCCCAGGTCCTGGCTGCGCCCCCTCGCTGGGGAGGACGGTCTGGCGCTGCAGGCTGCGGAGGAAGCGGGCAGCCTGGCTCAGACTTGCAAGACCAAGAGCTCTAAGTCCCAGGCCACAGGCTGGCGCGGTGCTTTGTTGGGGCCACGGTGCCCCGCCGCAGCACTGGACTGGCGCTTGGGATCGCCACAGCACGGTACAAGCCTTCGCTTCCCCCCCCCCTTCCCATTCCAGGTGAGTGTCCTCCTCCCCTGGAAAACAGAGGTGCGGGGCGGTGGACTGACTCGCCCCGGGCCAGTAGCAGAGCTGGGAGTGGAGAGCCCAGAAGTCCTCCCAAGTTCCTCACCCGAACAAGGGGGCGGCATTGCTGCGAGGCAGTCGTCGCAGTTTGTCATGTGGGAAGGAAGCATTTACACACTAACCACCAGAAGTGAAAGTAACTTAAATTTCTTACAGGTGTCCTATCGCATCCTGCCCATCCTTGAGGGTGGGGGGCTCAGGGCAGGGAGTGTGGGGGGGTGTGTGATATGACAGTACCTGTAAGAATAGTGACAGAGATGCAGCCGTGTTAGTCTGGTGTAGCTGAAACAAAAGACAGAACTATGTAGCACTTTAAAGTGCTACATAGTTCTGTCTTTTGTTTCAGCTACCTGTAAGAAGTATGAGTAGGGGGATCAGAGGGGCCTCAGGGCATAGGGTGGGGATGTGGGGGGTGCAGGAGTTAGGGCAGAGTGTGAGAGACGCTCAGGACAGGGAGTTGGAACTGTTCCCAAGCAGCAGTAAGAGCTTGTGTCTCCTTTGCCACCAGCTGGTGGGTTGTGGGTTCTGTCCCTGGGCCTTTGGGGAATTGTATGGGGGAATGCAGGAGTCATGAAATGGGGGTGCAGGAAGTCAGGTTGTGGGGAGTGCAGGAGTCAGTGTGGGGTGGCGAGCCCAGAGCAGGGGTGTGGAGGTGCAGGAGTCTGGACAAGAGGTTGAATGGGGGGTTGAGTGGGGTGCAGGAGTCAAGGCAGTATTGGGAAGCCCAGGGGCAGGGAGATGCATGCAAGAGTCAAGGCAGGGGGGTGGGAGGAACTTGGCTTAGAGTGCAGCTGCTGTCCGACTGCAGGATTCCCCTCTTAACATAAGGTGTGGCCCCTCCACATGTCACATGCCAGCACTTCTGTCAGATTGGCCCTGAGCTCCAGCAAAAATTAGAGCCTGCCGCCAGCTGACCCAGGTGCTGGAAGAGGCCTCGACTTCTGAGGTAGCGAAACTGGTCTTTGGCCTGGAGCAGGGTGCCTGGCTCCTGCTGCTGCTTCCAGCCTGCACCACTTTGGCACAGAACACTGCCACCCTGCCATGGTCCATGCCAAAGTCCCAGATCAAGTGGGCCAGCAGCTCCGCCCCCAAGGGCCCAGCCTCCAGGGCCCTGTAGGAGCTCATGAACTCCAGGCTGCAGAGCCTGGCCAACGGCGCCTTCTCCCAACTCTCATAGGGGTTGCCACACCCAAAGAGCCTTTCCAGTGATTCATCTGTGTGACCACATTGTCACAGGCTCACAGGCTATGCCCACACTTGGCCAGTATAATCCCTGGGAGGAACCTCCTTCAGTGCGACAGCTTGTTTTTGAAAGTCCATTCTCTCGAGGGTTAAATCCCTCTGAGCCTCCAACTGCAGCTCTCTGAGTGCCTGTCTCTCACACTGGGCTCCCTCAGGGAGTCCACTAGCTCTGGCCCCCACTCCCAGGGGGAATAATGCAGCTCTGTTCTCTAGACATGAGCGACTCTCAGCCAGCATAAAACAGGAGGGTTTATTGAGCATAGGATCTCTCAGGGCCTATAGGCCTGGCCTTCCTCAGTACAGCACATCTGAGTCTCCCCTGCATCAGGTGGGCATTGCCTGCTCCCTCTGCCCAGTCCAGAATTTCCCTCCTTTCAGCTGAAGCTTCCATATCCCTCTCCAGCAGCTCCTCTGTTGGCCTTTGTCTTCTGTCCATGTAAATGGGGTTGCCTGTGCCCCTTTCTTCTCCACCTCTCCTCTCATCCTTCTTTTATTCCCCCCTGGCTGGAACCAGCTAGTCAGGTCACCAGGGGTCCTCTCTCCACAGTCTATCGTCCTCCTGCTAGCCAGAACTGGCTGTGCCAGCCGAGCTGGGTCTCTATGTTCCAGGCTACTGGCTGAGGTCCCAAGTTCTGTGCTGGTCCCTATAACAATAAAACTCCCTGTCCACTCAGCTCCTTAAATCAGTAACACCCAGGGACATTGAGTTCCACCTGCACCTTCAAACCTCCACAAATCCCCCACTTCATCATATCTCTCCCCCCTTCAAGTCTGAACTGAGTGGGGTCCCTTAGCCAGTGACCTGGACAAGTTCAGGGCTCTCGCTCCATGATAAACCACTAGCTATAATGTTGGAATTCCCCTCAGCATCAGTTATATATGAGGCACTAGCTGCTCTGGGTCCTCCTGGACTGAAATGACTGGTGTTTATTAGGAACAGCTGCCTCAGTATACCAACCTGTGGAACTGATTCTCCACCCACACCATTTTAGCCCAGAGTACCATTTGAATTATTCTTGATTTACATTAGTCTGAGGAGAATCACACTCTACATGCAGGGCTCAATTTTCTTGGTACTGGACTATGCCCATCTTGGGGGTTAATAGCATATAAATACAGGCAGAGAGATGTTGTCCATGGATCGAACCATGAGCTTTTGGTAAGGTTTAGTTTCCAATGACAACTGGTAGGTTAGCTTTTTTGTTTGCTTGTTTTGGTTGAGTCATCTGTTAACACACAGCTGTCTCTCAAACTGCGCTTTTTTGCATTCCTTGTGTCAGTGATAATCTTTCTTGGGATGACCTTTGGAAATGATTGGAGTATATTAAGAAGTAGGGGGTAACCACTCAGCTAGTAGGTGTACTAACTTAATATGTTAATATACACCCCTGCCCAGCAATTCAACATAGGTGATAAAATGATATCCCATTGCAGCTACCAGGAGGATTTTAGGTCAGTGGAATGCAGTTCCCTATGGGGAATGTGGCCAGGACTTCAAAGAGCATGTGAAATGCTTTAGTGAAAGCACAATTAAATTGATTGGTGGGGAGGGTTGCTTTAGCTTCTTGAATATGCTGTGGGTTCAATTTGGCAGTTGGCTGCTTCCTCCTTAAATGTGTGACTTTAAAAAACTAATGGAAGGTCCCCCAAGCCCAAAGACTTTCTGAGGGGTGGGTCATGTAAGAGCTGTGAGTCACACTCTGCTTTTGCCCTGATGCTTGTATTGCTTTACAGTTGGTTCTTTTTGCCCTCCTCCATGATCTCCCTGCACTCTTCCCAACCCCCCCCCCCCCCCCCCCCCAGTAATATATAGTTTCACTTCAATTTTTCTCTCCACCCTCAGTATGGTGATTTCACTCTCCTGCTTCAATTTGACCTACGCTTTTATCTCTGACCTCCCACTATTAAATGGACTCCAACCCAATCTTCCTTTCCTTTGCCCCCACTAGGGATGTAAATGGTTAACCATTGACCCAGTAATCATTAGGCCTCCCAGTATATTTACCTGGCAACCAGTTAATCAGCCCTGTGCAAATCCCAGCAGAGGATTGGCCAGGCAGAAGCAGCCCCCCATCCCTGTGGCAAAAGGGGCCTGGTCAGAGCAGCCCTCTGCCCACGGCAACCAGGCCTGCAGGACCATGCCCCACAGAGGCAGCAGGACCACAACTCTGGCAGGACTCCAGCCCCAGCAGTTCTGCACCAGCCATCCAATGGCTAACCGGTTAAACAATGTAATTTTAATCATTTAACTATTTTAATCATTTAACCAGTTAATTATTTTAATGGGCATTTACATCCCTAGTCCCCACCCAGGGCAATCCCCTGCTTGGTTTTGGTATCCACAAGCTTTATCCCTTTATCTTTACCTACCAGTAAGCAATAAGTTCCCATCCTTTAGGTTTACCATCTCTAAGCAATAAGTGCTAGCGACCAGAAATGAGTACTACTTGTGACTGGGCTGTATGTACTGCTTTAAAGCAGTTTTCTATGCACTTCTTTGGCATTGGATAATGCCACGCTGCTCCTCAGTGTTAATTGATGAGGGATTGAGGAAGGGTGCCAAGCTGACTGCTAAAGGCAAGAAAATGGAGAGTGTTATGAAATGAATATTCATGCTCCTGTTACGTGTGTGTCTGTTTTGGAGTGGAACTTCTCCATGTCTTTTTAGGAAAAGGGCCTTCAAAGTAATAACAAAATGTTTTTTAAGGACATCAGAAGCAGGAAGCCTGCTAAACAAACAGTGGGGCCACTGGACAATTGAGATGCTAAAGGAGCACTCAAAGACAATAAGGTCATTATGGAGAAAATAAATGAATTCTTCGCTTCGGTCTTCACAGTTGAGGATGTTAGGGAGATTCCCAAACCTGAGCCATTTTTTTTAGGTAACAAATCTGAGAAATTTTCCAGATTGAGGTGTCACTAGAGGAAGTTTTGGAACAAATTGATAAACTTGACGGTAGTAAGTCATTGGGACCAGATGGCATTCACCCAAAAGTTCTGAAAAAAACCTCAAATGTGAAATTGCGGAACTATTAACTGGTTTGTAACCTATATTTTAAATCAGCTTCTTTACCTAATGACTGGAAGATAGCTAATGTGATGCCTATATTTAAAAGGAGCTGTAGAGGTGATTCTGGCAATTACAGACCAGTATGTCTAATGTCAGTACCGGGGCAAATTAGTTGAAATTATAGTAAAGAATAAAATTGACACATAGATGAACATAATTTGTTGGGGAAAATTCAACATGGTTTCTGTAAAGGGAAATCACACCTTACTTATCTACTAGAGTCCTTTGAGGGGGTCAACAAACATGTGGACCAAGGGGATCCAGTGGACATAGTGTATTTAGATTTCCAGAAAGCTTTTGACAAGTTCCCTCACCAAAGACTCTTAAGTAAAGTAAGTTGTCATGAGATAAGAGGGAAGGTCCTCTCATGGACTAATAACTGGTTAAAAGACAGGAAACAAAAGGTAGGAATAAATGGTAAGTTTTCAGAATGGATAGAGGTAACTAGTGGTGTGCCCCCCAAGATCCATGATAGAACCAATCCTATTCAGCCTAGGGATGTTAAAGATTGATTAATTGACTCACTAGTCAATTAACCTCATGAATTCTTATTGGTTACTCAACTATTCTGTAGTCCCTGGTGATGGGGACGACAGCCATTGTGCTCTGGCTCCACTCCCTGGGAGCCCCCTGCCACTCTGCACTGCTGCTGCAGCAGCATGAGGTGTCAAATGGGAGCTGGTCTGTGAGGGCAGCCAATTTAAAAACCAGCTCCCCTTGTGGACCAGCTACCTGTCACCCTGAGCTGCTGCCTCTGATACAGCAGCACAGGGTGGCAGCAGTCCCTGTCTGGGGGTGGATCTGAGCTCCCGGACAAGGCAGGAGTCAGAACTGAGCCAGGTTGCCTGCCTGCTTGCCTAACTCCTGATACACTTTAAATGCAAAGCCACAGTGTGGGTAGGTCCCAGACTTGGCACAAGCCAGGACTGAACCGGGCTGCTGGCCAGCCTGCTAAAAATGTACTGGTGGGGGAAGGGGAAGAATGGATGTAGTCTATAGCATTAACCTATAATCTTTTGTTTATCGGTTACTTGGTTAATCAACAACACTGTTACATCGCTAATTCAATCTACTTATAAATGATCTGGAGAAAGGGGTAAACAGTGAGGTGGCAAAACTTACAGACGATACTAAACTGCTCAAGGTAGTTAAGACCAAAGCAGACTGAAGAGCTTCAAAAAGAAGTAAGAAATGATTGGGCAACTCTCTTTTGTGGAAAAAGTGAATAAGGAAAAGTTATTTACTTATTCCCACAATATAAGAACTAGGGAGTCACCAAATGAAATTAATAGGCATCAGGTTTTAAACAACCAAAAGGAAGTTCTTCTTCACTCAGTGCCAACCTGTGGAACTCCTTGCCAGAGGATTGTGAAGGCTAGGACTTTAACAGGGTTAAAAAAAGAGCTAGATAGATTCATGGAGGTTAGGTCCATCAATGGATGTTAGCCAGGATGCGTAGGAATGGTGTCCCTAGCCTCTGTTTGTCTGGAAAGGGATCACTTGATTATTCCCTTTTTTGTTCACTCCCTCTGGGGCACCTGGCATTGGCCACTGTTGGAAGACGGGGTACTGGGCGAGATGGACTTTTAGTCTGACCCAGTATGATCATTCTTATGTTTAAGATGAGACTCTGATAATATTAACGGTATTTTCCTTTAAGCTCCCTAGTCTGCTAGACCAGTGACCCCATGTTACAAAATAAGAATCTGAGGCAGGCCTGGGCAAAATATGTGCTGCCGAGCCACTGGATCCACCCCACAGAGGCAGCGGGGAGCCCCAGGCAGGCTCCCTACCTTGCTGTGTGCGCCGTGCAGAAACATGGCTGCAGGGCTCTATTTTTGTTTTAAAACTGGAGAGGAGGGGGGGGGGGGGGGGGAAGTTTTAGGAACTGCCCCATCCCTAGCACATTCCTATTGGCCAGTTTCTGGTAGGCCCCAGCCAATGCGAGCTGCTTGTTGGAGTAACAGGAAGAACCACATCCCCTCTCCTTGGCTCAGTTATTCATGAAGCACATGGCCAGGCAGGCAGGCTGGCTGGTAAACATTTTAAACTTTGCAGGCAGGCAGGCTAGTTTTAGCAGCTAGCAAATAAGTCTCTTGGCCACAGCCTGCTTCTGGCACCGCAACTCTTTCCTGCCCCCCCCCTCAACATACCCAAAACCTCTGTCCCCCTCTTATACCCATAGCCCCTCCCAGATCTGGTACCCCAATCTCCTGCCCCAGATCACAATCCCCTCCTACCCTAGGTCACATCCCAAACCCTTGAACTCCAGTCTCCTGCCCTAGGTCACAACCACCTCCTTCACCCAAACTCCCTCCCAGACTCCAGTCTCCCTCCTGTACCCCAATCTTTTACCCCAAGCTCCCTTCTGTGCCCAACCTCCACCCAGACTCCGTATCTACTCCATTAATAACACGGAAAAATGCAGCCCTTGCCCACTTTCCGAAATCTTGGAGTGCCCCCCTGTCAAAAATTATTGCCCACCCCCGATCTGAGGGCATTCCTTTCCTCTGGCCATAAAGAAAGGGAGGGTGGTCATGAGCAGCCCTGGATGTGCTAAGAGATTCTAGTCCCTTCCACCTTCCTCCCAGGCAGGTCAAGAGTCCATGTGTTAGGCTACTTCCTCCAGGTACTGGGTGAGCAAGGAAAGAGGTGAGGGCTCCACATTAGTGACTGCCTCCAATTCCACTAGCACCAAATCAAACCTATAGCAAAGATGGGACACATGCAGGTATAACAAAGCAGTTAGTCTCTGGGACCTCTCACTTTCAAGACAGACAGCTTTTGGTGGAAACAGTGCTCGTATTGTCCTACACTACTGGAGTGGGAGAGCATGAGTTTTTCACAATGAGCTCAATCAAACTAAGCCCACACACACATGTACAGTAACGCCTATGTAACCCACATATCTGCTGGGTGTGGTTCATTGTCCCATCTAGTGGCACTTAGAGAGAGAGAGAGCCTTAGCTGAGAGCTTTTTAATTCAAACTATAGAGGTTCATGCACTAAGCTCCAGAGGTCCCAGGTTTGGTTTGTCTGTCAATGTTACACCTGTATTTCAGGACTTGAGACAGATGTGAATGAGTGGCCCAATTATAGTTGCCTGCCAGCCCTATCAGACTATTCTCTAGAGATGCTGTTATAATCTATCTCTACTGTGGTGCCTATAGGTCACGGCCAGCTGGCTCTGGTTAAGTAAGTGGTGAACTGAGACTTCTGTTTTTTTTGCTTACTCTGGTACTTCTCCCACCTTTACCTTGTTGGTCCGTCTTGTCTACCTGCCACACCCTGCCTGACACCTTGACTGTAAGTTCTCAGGGACTGGGACTATCTTTTGTTGTGTTTGTCTGATGCGCACCAAGCACAGTGAAGCCCTGATTCTTCACTGGGGGGTAGAGGCATTGCAAATAGTAATTCTGTCTTGAATGGAGACGGAGCAAAACACACTGATGGTCACAGTCATGGTGACTGTTAAATAGCAAGTAGCATGAATGGTAGGCTAGATTCACCAACCAGATCTAGATTTCAAAGCAAAGAGCTGTTGATCATGGTATTTTGTGAGTAGGATTTTTTACCTGATTTTGAAATAGAGTATTATATGGTCTCAATTGTGATGCAGTTTTAGACCCCCTGTTGGCAAGTGATATTTTAATGAATGAATGCTAAAGCAGCCACAAAATAAAGCATATTAGACCGAGAGCAATACGTTCTAAAAATGAGAAAAGTTGGCACATAGCCCAAATCAGATCAAGCATAATGCCTATGACTGCCTTTGAACAATTGCAGCGGCCCTACTATTTCATGTTAATGTACTCTAGAGAATGAGAATATAATCTAATAATTGGAACAACCATTTTGAAACAATTGGAAACAACTGAAAACCACCATATTTCAAGTCTTAGCTGCCCATGAACAGATAGATGCTCGGAATTTTTTCCACAGCTACCTGTAGGTGGAACCAATCCATTCCCTACCAGTGCAGAATTATTCCCTTTAATACATATCCTAGTTTTCTTGTCCATTCTTCTTTAAAATGACCCAGGAGATTGGGATTCCACTTGGGCATTATTCCAAAGACTAATAGATCTTGTCTGGATGTTCATGCTGATACTTAGCATCAATTACTTAACATTTCTTTCTTTCATTTTATAACCCCTAGTTATACTCCATTGTACTACCCTAAATAATTCATCTCCCTTGCTGGGATATACATCCATTATAGACTATCTGGTACCCTGAGACTTCTCTTAAACTACCCATATTTAGTGCTCTTAATGTTTCATGCTAATAGAGTCCCACCAGTTCACAGATGCCTGTTACTTTACTGCTCTGAATTTCTTCCAAATACGTTAAACTCTTCCTTCATGTAGGATCAGTGGTACAGGCGTGAATCTCCCCAATGGGATTTTCTTGCAAGAGAATTTCAACAATGCATAGATGGGCTGGCCACCATCCTATACCATGTTTAACCCTCTCCTAGATTGTCGTGGTATAGGTCTCTGACTCAAAGAAAAGCTGCTGCTGCAATCTGACCTTAGTTATTCTGGGTGCATTTGCTGAAAATTGCTGCTTATCCAGCTCCTTTCTGAAATGCTACTGAACAGCAGTTGGAAGTCCTGTAGGGCAAGTAGAGGAACTAGCTTTGAGATCTCTGGATTAGAAGTAGTATGTAAAAGCCATGTATTATTTATTATTGTGCATGATAATGACCGTACAGGATGGAGCCCATGCATCATGCCCCAATGAGGATTTCAGCAAAGCAGCAAGATAGACTGGCAGTTCATCCATTTTGTCTGCCTGTAGTTAACGTTTACGGGGAACGTGAGGTACAAGGTCCACTTTCATTCCCAGCCTCGTGTCAGATGCATTGGTCAGTAAGGTCAAGTCAGTGTGCTCAGGAGCTATCTACTTAAATGTCATTTGCGCTAGGGCTTTTTGGTTGTATTGAGCTGTCAGATAATAAGATGTCTTTTTTTTTTTTTTTGCAGCATTGTAAAGATAGGAGCTTTATAAATAATTGTGTAAATGAAAGCAGTTTGGCCCATTGTATCTAAATTTCATTTTACAAGACAACTGGCAAGAGAGTGCAAAAAAAAATGAAATCTTAATCCACTTTGGAGTTTTAACAATATTTTCTGTCTGAGTCAATCCAGAAAATTAAGTGAAAATTTTACTTGCTAAAACTATAATAAAATATCCTGGGAGATTGACATGCTGTATTTAGGATATATCCATTCTTTGTATGGACTTGGAAGTGACTATCTTCAAGGGTGAAAAACTAGAAGGTCAAATTTAATTACAATTTTTTGTGCTATGATCAATTGTATCAACTCATTGAAAAACACACTGCTGTCAATTGAATTACACAGCCAGGCCAGTCCTTTATATGATCTGACACATCTCCTTACATTACGTAAGCAGAAAACTATGGCTAGAATTCTTCAGGAGCAGTGCAATATCGCTGCTGACACTTCAGTGGAGAGCAGGGTTTAAGGTTGGGAAAAACATTTTTATCCTAGGAACTAGGATGTTTTTTCAAGAAACATCCCTTTCTGGCTAAAAATGGGAATGTGCCACAGGTCCTGTGGAGTTTATAGTGAACTGTGTCTGTCTATATACAGGGGTTCTTTTTGCCCAGTGTTATGAAATATGTGGGACTGCTATTAAAGCTCAAGACCTCCATTTATAGCTATACACATGCATCTAACCAATGATCTAAAGCAAAGAGCTCTGCAAGCTCAGAGAGCCAGTATAATGGGTTTAATGTACATCACCGATAATGGCATGTCAGGTAGGAGGAGGAAGGCTATTTTTGTGGTTTAGACAAAAGGCTGGGAATTGGACCTGGGCTTTCGCAAGAGCTTCCTGACCTCAGGAAAGTTGTTTAAACCAAAACGTATGTGTCCATTAATGAGGGGTGTTTCTATTCTTGGGTGCTCAGCTTCAGATGCCTTATCTTTATCAAAGAGTGGTTCTCCATAACCAGGCTGAGTCTTGAGCTGAGCACATTCATTATAAAACTGGGGCTTTGGTTATGCTATGCCTCAGTTACCTCCTCTATAAAATGGTGATCACAACCACCTGTCTCACAAGGAAAATGCAGGACAATGTAGCACTATAAAGACTAACAAGATGCTTTATTAGATGATGAGCTTTCGTGGGCCAGACCCACTTCCTCAGATCAAATAGTGGAAGAAAATAGTCACAACCATATATACCAAAGGATACAATTTAAAAAAATGAACACATATGAAAAGGACAAATCACATTTCAGAACAGGAGGGGGATGCAGGGGGGGGGGGAAAGGAAGGAAGGTAAGTGTCTGTGAATTGATGATATTAGAGGTGGGGAGAGTGGGATGTTTGTGAGCTAATGGTATTTCAAGTGCTACATTGTCCTGCATTTTGCTTCAGCTACCCCAGACTAACACGGCTACATTTCTATCACTGTCTCACAAGGGTATTTCAAATCTAAGCCTATGAATGTCTGCGGGTGCTTGGAGATCCTTGAATGAAAGGAGAGGCAAGCACATTTACTGTCTTTGTTAGCAGCTAGTGGAAAACTGATATTACAATACAAGATCATGTTGTCAGTATGTGTATTAATATGTCTGCAGAATCCATAATGGTGGCACAATATATTTCATCATTCCATAACTGCTTATTGAAATGCCTGCACTCTAGTGTGGAATGACCATACATCTTGCAGCTTAAGCTTATAGAAGACACCTACCTCTTACCTCTGGATAGGAGGGGGAGCCATCAATAGAGTGGAGTGTGAACACTCAGCTACAAGAAACAACACGAAACTGAAAACTTAAAAAAGAATTAATGGTCCTATATCACCTTAGAGACTAACAAAAAATGAAGATAGTATCATAGTACATTTTTTGTTAGGCTACATCTACACTACATGCTTCTTGCATAAGAAGCCTTTTGTTCAAGAGAATGTCCACGCTGCATGGACACACTTGTGCAAGAAAGCTTTTACCCATAGGGGTTTCTTGCGCAAGAAACCCCTCTGGAACATTCACACTTGCTTTTTTGCACAAGAACTCTTGCGCAAAAGGGGAGTTATGTCTCATAGAAGGAAGTTTACCTAGGGCAGAAAAGCCCTCTGTTCTGCCATTTTATTCTTGATTACCCTTGTGCAAAAGCGCATTTGAGGTGTGGATGCTCCACGGGTTTTTACTCAATAACAGTTGTTTTACAAAAGTTGGAGGTATGGCCCAGAATGTGTCCTAGTGGCGAAACCTGTTAGACGAGGATTGCAGTGAACCTGGAAGAACTGGAGAGCCACTTAATTATTGAATGGAGCGATCAATGGCCGTATGTGTTTGACAGTACAGCATCCTGACTCTGCACTGTGACATTTGTGTGGTCAAGGCTTGTCATTGTGGCATATCTGTGCAACATGATGAAGACAACACAAAGCAGTCTTTGAATGTTCTGCTCTGATAACTTTTGTGGTTCTGGTAAGACTCTTGCACTCTAAATAGAACATATGCTGGAGATACCAAAGATATACAACCTTCCTGATGTCTCTTTCCTTATGCACCCTAAATGTCTGTGTGGGTCAGGGGAAATGGTGAGTGCATGGGAGATATGGGATTGGATGGGCACAGTATGAAACCTTGACTCTAGTGAAGACAGGGTGTAAGATTTTACCCTCATTTAGGAAGGGAAGTGGTGGAAGTACTAAAATGAACAACAGAAAGCCCTTCTAAATGTCTTTTGGAAGCCAGAACAAGATTGTATTTTCTGTCTCGTATGCCAGTGATCACCTCTAAAATCTTACTTATCTCTAAAGTCTGTGGGTTTTATCCTGAGATAGACATAGAAATTTTGCCCAGAGTGATAATTTTTAACATCTAAATGTGTTGTCTTTGGTTTTTTTTCCCCCACCCTCCAGTATTATTCCCAGCATTGTGGATTTTCCAGCATGTCAGAACCTATAACGCTCAATGTTGGAGGAAAACTGTACACCACTTCCCTGTCTACCCTGACAAGTTTTCCAGACTCTATGTTGGGTGCTATGTTTAGTGGAAAGATGCCAACCAAGAGGGATAGCCAAGGCAACTGTTTCATTGACAGAGATGGCAAAGTGTTCCGCTACATCCTAAACTTCTTGAGAACATCCCACTTGGACCTCCCTGAGGACTTCCAGGAAATGGGCTTGTTGCGCCGGGAAGTGGATTTTTATCAAGTCCAGCCACTGATTGAAGCGTTGCAAGAGAAGGAGGTGGAGCTGTCCAAAGCTGAGAAGAATGCCATGCTTAATATCACTTTGGATCAGAGGACACAAACTGTTCACTTCACGGTTCGGGAAGCACCCCAGATCTACAGCCTGTCTTCTTCCAACATGGAAGTATTTAGTGCCCACATATTCAGCACGTCATCTCTGTTCTTGAAGCTTCTGGGTTCCAAACTTTACTATTGCTTCAATGGTAACCTATCTTCAATATCCAGCTTCCTGAAGGACTCCAACCACTTGACCTTAGATTGGGTCGCACCTGTGGAAGGCCTGCCAGAAGAGGAGTACACTAGACAGAACTTAAAGAGACTTTGGGTGTTGCCAGCTAATAAGCAAATTAATAGCTTCCAGGTGTTTGTGGAAGAGGTGCTAAAAATAGCCATGAGTGATGGCTTTTGTGTGGATTCCTCCCACCCACATGCCTCTGATTTAATGAATAATAAGATTATTCGATTAATTCGGTACAAGTAAAAATAGCCTGTTAAGATATCAGGATAGACATAACCCAACACGGTGTTTTGTTTTAAGACCCACTTCAAGACGCAGTAGCAAACAGCTTACTACAAAATTGTGATAATCTTCATTAAGAATCACTAACTGTGACTTGATTTTTCCTATACTGAATTTATCATTATGTCCTTTCAGAATATGTCTATATTCTAGATGGATGAAGTACTGTCTACTGTCTTGAGTTGGGTTAGGAATTAAGGAGTCCTGGGCTCCATTTCTTCCTTTGCCACAGATTTGCTGGGTGATTATGGGCCGGTCACTTCTCTCTGATTCTGTTTTCCCATTGGAGAAGAGGGATAATAATACTTACTTCAAAAGAATGCCATGAGGCTTAAATAATGAAGTTTACATATCACCATGAGATCGTCCATTGCAGTGTTTATAGAGTTTCAGAGTTCTATTGAGTGCAATGGGTCTGATTCTCTTATCACATTGTGTAGCTAATTATACCTGGCTAGAGTGGCTGTAGACTGCTACCAGGTCAGCAGGATAGAGATTTCACTCTCACACACCAGGTATAATCAACTATGCAAGGAAGTGGAGGCTGTGGCTCAGTGTTTAAACTGAAGTCGTCTTGTCCCACTGAAGGCTAGTTCTTTTCCCTGTAATGAACTCTCAATCCTGTTCTTTTATTGGAGTATCCATGTTTGCACTAGGCCAGTGGTTCCCAACCTTTTCAAGCATATGGACCCCTTTTCAATCTGTTAAAATTTTACGCCCCCCCCCCCCCAAAAAAAGGGGAGCAGCAGGAAAGCAGCAGCCAGCACATCCCTTGGCTTGTGCTGCTTCCTCAGCTCCCACTTCCTCCAACCCCTGCTCATCCATGGAGGATACAGTGAGGGGGTTCTTATGGCCAAAGACAGCTCCTGCCCTGGCACTCCACCCTTGGCAAGCATGGAATCCTGGGGAAGAAAAAAAAAGAAAAGGAAAAGAAAAGTAAGGGTCAGGCCCACTGTGGGACTGGGAGGAGGGAGAGGACTGGAGCGTAAACGGCAGCGCAGCTAGTGGCGGGAGGACGGATGGTGCCTCCTGAGCTATCAAGATCCCATCTTGAGGATGGGAAGCATGTGCATGTGGCTGGTCGCACATGGAAAGTCCCAGGCCCTCAGTGGGCCTGATCCTTACTTTTCCTTTCCTAAATTTTCCACAGACCCCCTACAGTACCATCGTGGACTCCCAGGGGTCTGCGGACCCCAGGTTGGAAACCACTGTACTAGGCAATTTGGATGCCATTGCAGAGAAAATAACACTGTCTACTACATAGGTTTTTTTATTTAAACGTGTGGAAACACTTAAATCTTATTAGGCTCAAATGCATTAAAGGTAACTAGGTTTAGTCTTTCTGATAATGGTATGTGTGTTTAAAGGATAGTTTTGGAAAACGCTTTTTGTTCTGAAGATTATTAAGAGAATACAAAGTAGCGGCCTCCAAATGTATTCTAAATAGTTTGGACCACATCCACACATGCCCCACACCTTCTCTTTGGGCACGTGCTTCTTAGGGGAAAGGTGTACTGAAGGCTTCATAGCTGTACTAAACATAATGCAGCTTCATAGCTGTACTAAACATAGTTTGCCTTTTGGAATAAAATTCATCCCTTCTATAAGATTATACATGAGAAGCTCTCTAGTTACTTTTCTTCAGTAAGGACCAGGGTCCTGATTCTCCTTGTACCTGGTGCATTGTTTGCACTAGTGCCAAGTGAGTGTTGTAAGAGACTACCCAATCAGAATGGAAGCATTTTATACCTATTGTGCTCTGGTGTGAATTACTACACACAAGGGAAGGAAATGGAGAACTAGCTCAGTAGAAATGGTGGAAATGGTCAAGCTCTTTAACTAAGGCCTTGTCTGCTCTATAACTTCTAATAACATTTCTAATCACTTAGCAGCATGGTTTGCTCTAAACATAATTAGCATCCACTCCAACCATGCTGAGCACTCAGGCATGAGTTGCCATGACTACTGTGGTCCTTGCAAGCATTATAGACTAGCAGTTGTCTTTCTGGAAGTAAGTCATCACCCTCAAACGCTGACTGCAATGGGAAACCTCTGGATGCTGTCTAGTATCTGTCAGCATTAATGAAGGGAGAATACAGTGGTCTATAAAGCATCCAATAACTAGCATCCATACCTGCATTTTTATTGTCTCCAGAAGCTTTTAAATGAGATCTGTATTTTTACAAAGCTTAGCCTCGTCTCAGTCCCTGCTTCAAAAAGTAGCATGGTGCTGACCCAGCTTATAAGTTACCATTGCATAAGAGTTGTATTTTGTTTCTGTTATTAAAATGTATAAAATCTGTGCAACTTTGTGACCAAGCTGTACTGGCTGTTGATGGTAAAAACCCAGATGCTGCAGCAAGTGGTATGAGCAGCTTGACATACAACACCACTTCCCGAGTCAGTGCTGCATCAGTGTGATACAGGAAGCACCAGCCAACTGTAGATTCTGCCTTTTGGGTGAGATGTAAAATTGAGGTCCTACCCCCTTCTAATAGGGGTTGGTAATAATTATTGAAGGGGGGCCACTTTGTGAATTTCAGAAGTGGCTGTGGGCTGTCCCGGAAGGGGCGGGATCTCAGGTGGAAGAGGCTGGGGTGGGAGACTTCAAGTGCTCCCCCGCCCACAGACCCTGATATGCCTCGCGGCGGGGGGAGCGTATGAAGTCTCCTCCCCTGCCAGAGGTGCATGGTTCCCTCTGGTGCCACACACCTCTGGCGGGGGAGGAGACTTCACATGCTCTCCCAACCCCAGGTCTAGATGCCCACCCCTGCCTTATAGCCATTAAAAGTCATATGGAAGCTTTCACAAGATTGAGGATTGTAATCCTGATATCCTGGCCAAGAACCGATATCCGGAATTATT
Organism: Pelodiscus sinensis; assembly: GCF_049634645.1. Taxonomy (NCBI): domain Eukaryota; kingdom Metazoa; phylum Chordata; order Testudines; family Trionychidae; genus Pelodiscus; species Pelodiscus sinensis. Next base: position 316,649,093 of record NC_134711.1, read on the forward strand.
TTTCCAATTGAAAATCTCCTTGCCATTTCAGCGGAACCAGGTACTGTTCTTCCCACCCTGTCTGAAACTGTTGCATGGCTTTAAACAACTACCATGTTCCACACCAGTGGTGAAGCAAAGTGATTGCTGTGTGAATCAGCTTATACAATGTATAGCTTAAACTGTATGTTAATGTGCTGTAAAATGATTAGTATGACTTCCAGATCTCAGAAGTACTGCTATAACCAGAATTATGCCATAAAAGCAAACAACACTACAGCCAAGGTGTTTTAATAGAATTTCTGGGGCACTTTGGGAAGATAGAACTTTCTTCCTCCTCTGAGAGAAGGATTTAGATTTCCTACAAGACTGTTTCTGCCTCATGTTGCAGATGACTCAATAGACTATCTATCCTTAAGTGCACGTGTTCATCTGTGGTAAACTCTTCAGGGGAGAGCAGTTATCGGAAAAAGGAGTAAAAATCTGGAGTTCTTTGATATCACTCCCTTTGTGGGCTTGGGCAAGTCATAAAACACCCCTTCCTGTGTTTCCCAATCTGTAAAATGGAGGGGAAAGTACTTATTGAGGCCCATAAGTGCACTGTCAGGCTTAATGCTTGAAAAACATATAAGTGTTACAAATGCTAAGTATTAATACTAATAAGTCAGCTTGGTGTCATCTCCTGGGGTAGGATCTAAAGTAGAGTTTGTGAGAAAATCCTTTTAATGCAAATGCAGCATCTCGAGAAAGATCAGATGGCCAGAATGAGTTAGTATGGCTACAGACCTACACGGTTGGGGATGAGAATAACATCAGTTTAATGAATAAAAGTCTGTTCGGAGACTCCATGCTTGCAGCTTCCTTCCACACTAGAGTGGAGGTTAGGCTAATGTTTAGCTATATCAGTACTATGCCTCTCTTTCCTCCACCAAGGATGAGCCATGTACTAGGTTTATAGGGAGTGGCAAATCTGATCTTCAACAACTCATGCAATAGGGACTCTTACTAACACTGCTTTGTAAACTAAATCTGGGATCATCTGATGCTTCATAGACAATGGAAAAACTATGAAACAGACAGATGTTTTCCCAGATTCCATCATACTTAAAAGTATAGAAAATGATGGATTTATTTTAAAATATTTAACTCTCTTAATTCTACATGTTAAATTCTCAAATAATCTCCAGAGCCACCTATTCTGGGTGGGATGGGTAATATGAACATAAACATGCAGATCATACCCCCTAATCTTGGAAGAACTCCTCTGATGGCTCTTGTTCTAGACAACATGAGGACTGGTGTGATATATCCATGGATTCTAAAGGAAGCTAAAAATCTTGACATGGGCACCATTCTCCAATTTTTTTTCTGGCTTTAGGATTTTACAGTTGGCCAGAATCTGGTCCCAAATTTGCTAAGAGAGCTATTCCTACAACTTACTGCTGTCTGAAAAATATCAGAAGGTATTTTATTTCCTGTCTTTGAGAGTTTATAGTGTATTTTAATTTTACACTTTTTTCTGACTGTAGCTCTTTTCTGAATAACGTTACCAAAAATGTACTTTAAAAATAAGTAAATAAAATGTTAGTAGTGGTGCATTTAGATTAGTTGATGGACATAAATTTGTTTGCAAGCAAAAATTTAATGGTGTTTTCTGAAGTTATAGTTTATTCCCTCCTCTCTAGGACTTTACATAGCATATTATCATACTGTTATCACCCAGAAGGCATTGTTCCTATGAACTGCACTGAGAATTCTGCAATACTTACCCAGCAAGTAATGCAACCAAACTAATTTAGAATAATCCTAGTGTGGATTAGGGATGTAATAGTGTAGTTGATTAACCGATAAACAAAAGCTTATAGGTTAATGCTATAGACAACATGCATTTGCCTCCCACCCCTTGCCAGTAAATTTTTTAGCAGGATGGCCAGCAGCCCAGCTCAGTCCCAATTTGCACTGGGTCCTGGACCTACCTCTGCAGTGTCTCTGCCTTAAGTGTATTGGGACCAGATAGGCAGGCAGCCTGGCTCAGTTCGGCTTCATTTAAATTTAAATGGCTGCCGCACTGAGCCGACAAACAGCTAATCAGCTGTTTGTCGGCTCAGCGCGCTAGTCTGGACACTCCCGCACCGACCTGAAAGCCCTTTTATCGACCTCCCCGTTATGCCTCGTAGGATGAGGTTTACCGGGAAGGTCGATAAAGGGCTTTCATGTTGGCAGGGGAGCGTCCAGACTGCCCCGATCTGCCGACAAACAGCTGATCGGCAGAGCGGGGCAGCCATTTAAATTTAAATGAAACCGCGATTATTTAAATCGCAGCTTTATTTCCCTTTGCTGAACAAACAAATCTACATGGCTCCGTCGACGGAGCCATGTAGTCTAGACGTACCCTAAGGGTATGTCTTCACTTGATCCTTATCTCGAGATAGGGATGCAAATGTACTGTACCGAAATTTCTAATGAAGCACAGGATTTGAATATCCTGCGCTTAATTAGCATAATTGCGTCCAGTTGCCATTTTGAAATCATATTATTGTGAAATAAAACGCCCTGTGTAGCAGCGTTATTTCGAGAGAAAACCCTTCTCTCAAAATAATTTTTACTCCTCATACAATGAGGATTTAGCTCCATTTTCAAATAGCCACAATTCAGCAGTTGCTGGATAGTAGTTGATGCACCTGCACCAGTGCTGACTCCCTAGGCTAAATAATAGCACATATAGGAATTTATGCTAATTAAGGTGACACTTAGCCTTTTTTCCATTGGGATAATCCCTGATTAGCTCCCCCAGTGTAAATCCCAATTTGCAATTGTCTACATTTAGGAGTAAACACAGATGCAACTAATGTATAACTTAACTCTTCCTCAGTGTTACCTCAGTGAGCTGAGAGTTTGGACAGCCACACAGGAGAGAGGCACCCACAGCCAGCAGCATATGTTTCAACTGGTGTTGCACACCTGCACATTCCTCGGTGCAAATAACAAAATTTATTCTGCACATGGATTGAAAGAGGGAACAATGTCTGTGCTGCCACCATTTATTACTGGTATTGTGTAGCAGTGCAGCACAGATCTTTAAACTTTGCAGGTGTGTGTGGGGGGGTGTCTTTTTACCTTATTTATAATTGATGGCATGATAGTACATTGGCACTTAGGGTTAGCCATAATAATAACGATACTTGGGTGAAAGTTCTGATTTAACTGCTCTTTTTATTATTTGTGACTGAGAAAGGGCTGTTTTAGTATTTTTTTCCCATAACATTTAATATATTTTGTTAGTAACTGGTGGGTGCAATCATGGCACATATCTGAATAAGTGTACATGATCTCAATACTGGTGCACAAGCCAAAACTCTCATTGCTCATGGATGGAAAATAGAGGGAACACTGGTCAGCACTCTTCAACACTACTACTGGATTCTACATAGTCTACCACCCATGTTCTGTCTTGACTTAGATTAGGATGGGGCACAAAAGTGTTAGGCTTCAATCCTTAGAGGTGTGCTACAGCTGTTGTGATGGAGGTCTCTTATAAGTGCTATTAATTATTACACCCTTGCAAAATTCTACTTGCCTATTCATCCAGCCTAAGAAGTACTTTTTACTAAGGATGTGAATGGATAACCGGTTAGCCAGTTATCTGGTAAGCATCACTCTTAGGCTATGTCTACACTGGTGGCTTCTTGTGCAAGAACATCTTGCGCAAGTGTTCTTGTGCAAGAAGTCTTGCACAAGAAAACGTCCACACTGCCATGTGCGAGCTGTGCTTTTGCGCAAGAGCATCCATGGCAGTGTGGACGCTCTCTTGCGCAAGAAAGCTCTGATGGCCATTTTAGCTATAGGGCTTTCTTGCGCAAAAAATCCCTGCCAAGCATCCACACTGCCCTCTTGCACAAGAGCTCCTGCACAAGAGGGCTTACACCTGTTAAAAAAGAGCGTAGCTCTTGCGCAGGGATCCCTCTCTTACTACACCGTACTGTAAATTTACTTGCGCAAGAGCGGGCGGGCAGTGTGGACGCTCTGCAGATTCTTGCACAAAACCGGCCGTACTTGTGCAAGAAGCCACGAGTGTAGACATAGCCTTACTGGGTAACAGTTAACTGGTTCCCTGGGAGCAACTCTGCCAGGTCCCCATGCGGGGCTGCCACGTGGCAGCCTGCCCACCCTGCATGACTGGCAGCTGAGGCCAGAAGCTGGCAGCTAGCCCCCCACAGGGCTGGGAACAGGAACCACAGGAGCTTGAGGCTACTCCAACTGTGCTGAAACAGACCCTCCTCCAGGGATTACGCTTAGTTGATTAACCTGTTAAACATTAAGTTAACCTAACATTTAACCAGTTAACTAAGCAAAGGAGACTCAATCATATTCTACTTGTAGCAGGGACAACTTATGGGCAATTTTGCAAAGTTGCAAGCATTACCAGTAATTGTAGCTAGCTCCAGTGGTTTCCAATTTGTGGTCCCTGGGAAATTTAAAAATAAGGATCAGGTCCACGATGATGGACCCAATCCTTTCTTTTTCTCGTTTTCTCTCTCTTTTTCTTTCTTTTCTTATTTCCCTTTCTTGTCTCTCTCTCTTTTCCTTTTTCTCTCTTCTTTTTCTCCCTCTTTTCTCTCTTTTGTCTCTTCCCCCCTTTTCTCTCCATTTTTCTTTCTTTTCTTTTTTTCCCCTTTTTCCTGTTATTCTCTCTCTCCTTTTTTCTTTCTCTCTCTCTCTTTTTTTTCTTTTCTCCTAAGGGGAGAAATTGTAATAGATTGAAAAAGGTTGCTCAAAAAGGTTGGGAACCACTGCTCCAAGCCATTGATTGGCCTTCCCGGCAGTGGTTCAGACTCTGGAGGATAATATGAGGTTTATTAGAAGGTAAAATAAAAAAAACAAGTTAAAAATCACCTAGAAAAGTTAGATGCCTGCAAGTCACCAGGGCCTGATGAAATGCATCCTAGAATACTCAAGGAGCTGACAGAGGAGGTATCTGAGCCTCTAGCTATCATCTTTGGAAAATCATGGGCTACAGGACAGATTCCAGAGGACTGAAAAAGGGCAAATATAGTGCCCATCTATAAAAAGGGAAATAAGAACAACCCAGGAAACTATAGACCAGTTAGTTTAACTTCTGTGCCAGGGAAGATAATAGAGTAAGTAATTAAGGAAATCATCTGTAAACACTTGGAAAGTGGCAAGGTGATAGGGAACAGCCAGCATGGATTTGTAAAGAACAAATCATGTCAAACCAATCTGATAGCTTTCTTTAATAGGATAACAAATCTTGTGGATAAGGGAGAAGCAGTAGATGTGGTATACCTAGACTTTAGTAAGGCGTTTGATACGGTCTTGCATGATATTCTTATCAATAAACTAGGTAAATACAACTTAGATGGGGCTACTATAAGGTGGGTGCATAACTGGCTGGATAACCGTACTCAGGGAGTAGTTATTAATGGTTCATAATCCTTCTGGAAAGGCATAACAAGTAGGGTTACGCAGGGGTCTGTTTTGGGACTGGCTTTGTTCAATATCTTCATCAACGATTTAGATATTGGATAGAAAGTAAGCTTATTAAGTTTGCAGATGATACCAAGCTGGGATGGGCTGCGACTAATCTGGAGGATAGGGTCATAATTCAAAATGACCTGGACAAATTGGAGAACTGGTCTGAGGTAAATAGGATGAAGTTTAATAAAGACAAATGCAAAGTGCTCCACTTAGGAAGGAACAATCAGTTTCATACATACAGAATGGGAAGTGACTGTCTGGGAAGGAGTATGGCAGAAAGGGATCTAGGGGTTATAGTGGACCATAAGCTGAATATGAGGCAGCAGTGTGACGCTGTTGCAAAGAAAGCAAACATGATTCTGGAATGCATTAACAGGTGTGTTGTGAGCAAGATAAGATGTCATTCTTCCGCTCTACTCTGCGCTGGTTAGGCCTCAATTGGAGTATTGTGTCCAGTTCTGGGCACTGCATTTCAAGAAAGATGTGGAGAAATTGGAGAGGGTCCAGAGAAGAGCAACGAGAATGATTAAAGGTCTAGAGAACATGACCTATGAGGGAAGGCTGAAGGAATTGGGAGGTTGTGGAATCTCCGTCTCTGGAGATATTTAAGACCAGGTTAGATAAATGTCTATCAGTACTTGGTCCTGCCATGAGGGCAGGGGACTGGACTCGATGACCTCTCAAGGTCCCTTCCAGTCCTAGTATTCTATGAGCTAAGACAAGTGTCAGAGCAGCAAGCTCCCTGGCACAATCCAATGATTCCTCACCCGACGTGGTGCAAAAAAGACCCCTGTACCCACCCACTGTACAGACTCCACTGTTAGCGCGTGCGCAGTAGACTTGTCATCGATGGAGTTGACCAGCGCCTGTGGAGTCTGTGGTATCCTGGGAACTCACAACTGGGCGGGGGGGGAAACAACACAACGACCTGGCGCATGCTCAGTGTGATCGCGTGGTGGTTTTTTTTGAATACCGAGGCGGGCCGGTTGGATATCGGCGCGTGCGCAGAAGGGTATCGGAGCTGTCAGAGAGCGGCGCGGCGTGTCATGGAGATGGCGGCGGCGGCGGCGAGCGGAAGCGGCGGTTGCTGGTTCCTGGCTCTGGCGGTCGGGGTTTCCCTTCTCAAATGCCTCCTCATCCCAACCTAGTAAGGGCCGCGCAGCCGCCCCCCCACCGGGCCGGGCCAGCAGCTGCTCCGCCGCCACGTCTGTGTGTGTCCGTGTCCTGCCTAGCGCCTCACCCCGCCCCCCAGCTCCCCCTTCCGGTCACGGGCAGCCCCACTCTCCGTGGCCGCGGCTGCCCCCTCTCTGAGCCGCGCTCGCGGGGCGGCCGCTGTTCTGCTTCAGTGGAGGCAGCCGGGTCCCCCAGAGCAGTCGCGTGGCCCAGCATCCTATGGTGCCCGCGCTGCCACCTCCCCCTCCTTTCCCGGGGTACGGGGGGGGGGCAACTTTCTAACGGCACAAAACCGAACTCCCTGGCCCCGCCCCTGCCCTGGGGCTCCGCCCCCTGCTCACTTCATTTCCCCCACCCCTTTGGTAGCTCCCCCATCCCCCGCACACTGTCCCGGGGTCGGGGCTTGGGGTGTGGGAGGGAGGAAGGGGTCTCGTCTAGGGGTGCTTGGGGGGTAGGAGGGAATCGCGCGTTGAGGGAGAGGTTTGGGAGGGCAGGGTGGGGCTCTAGGTTTGGGGGTGCAGGCTTACCTGGGGTGGCTCCTGCGCGTTAGTTCTGCAGGGCAGCAGGCTGGTTGCCTCCTGTCCTGGCACTATGCTGTACCCTGGAAGTGGCCAACAGGTCCAATGCCTAAATGGTGGAGGAAGGTTCTATGTATTACTGTGGCCCACAGGCAGTGTCCCCCCAGCTCCCATTGGCCAGGAACCAACCAATTATTATGCAGAGCTAATGCTCAGAGCCTGTGCCCTGTGGCTCCTGTACTTAAGAGCCAGATCTGCTGGCTGCTTCTGGAGCACAGCATGGTGCCAACACAGGTGGTGACAAGCCTGCCTTAGCCCTACAGCACTGTGACTTTTAAGGGCTTCATTGACATTTCTGACCAGAGCTGCCTGTGACCCTTTTTGACGGGGTGTTTCACTCAGAAACTGAATACCTGGACACTCTAGGTGGCACCTTCTCATCAGGTTGGCAAGGGGCTACTTGCAGGGGATACGTGACATAGAGCTCCACTCCCTTCCAGCATTGAGCTGGGACATCAAATCTATTTCTGGTGGCAGGATTGAGTGCCAGACTTACCACACCACTGTTCTGGAATGTGGAATCTGTGGTGGGGCTCCTGCCAGGAGTCAGGGTCAGTGAAATGGGTCTTCATAGTGAGTTGAGTGCAGCAGCAACCTTACACCCGGAGAACAGGGCCCTTGTTAATGAGGTTAGCTGGCTTGCTAGTTTGTTTGCTGTGAGACTACCTCTCCCCCCAAGTAATCCATAAATGATTGTCTTCTCTTGTGCTCAAATTAGCAAAGGTTAGCAGCCTCATACTTTCTTTGTGCTGTTGGAGGGGCCAGCCATCAGCTCACCTGAGAGTCAAAAGTCTTTTTCAAAGATCAGGGTCCGGTACAGCTTGCATTACTTTGTGCATTACTATGGTCTTATCTGTCACCCATGAAAGTGACGCTGAATTTTATATCTAAGTTTCAACATTTTTAGGATTTTGCCACAGATACTGATGACTTTTCCTAAGCTATCAAACCCCTAGATCAGTGGTTCTTAACCTGCAGACCAGTCAGCGTGGAGCTGTGTCCTGTGTGACAGCCTGAATGAGCCATACAGGTAGTATTGGATGCTGCCCACAAATGTAAATTGAGAACTACTGCCCTAGATGGAGGAAGGCTATTTAACAGGGCTGCACTTTTCTATGATGTGGCACTGTGGGAGCATTTTTTCCAGTGCTATACCTGTTTTTATAGTTATCACTTCTGAGACAATAAATGAAACCTGTCTTTATTTGTTCTGATTGGGATTAGGGATGTCACTGGTTAACTATTAAGCATCACCCTTATCCGGTGATGGTTCTAGGATTTTAAAAATTGTTAATTTCAGATATTTAAATGTGTTATAATTATAGGAGCGGCGAGGAGTCCTGTGGCACCTTATAGACTAACTGAAGTGTAGGAGCATAAGCTTTCGTGGGCAAAGACCCACTTCATCAGATGCATCTGACGAAGTGGGTCTTTGCCCACGAAAGCTTATGCTCCTACACTTCAGTTAGTCTATAAGGTGCCACAGGACTCCTCGCCGCTTTTGCAGATTCAGACTAATACGGCTACCCCTCTGATACTTTATAATTATAGGGGTTCTGATCCAAAAGGGATTTGGGAAGTTGCCATATTATCAACCTCATTTCTGTGCAGTTGCTGGCAGCAGTGTTGTCTTCAGAGCTATATGGCCAGAGAATAATGGAAGCCCAGCTTTGAAGGCAGTGCAGAAATAAGGGTGGCAATACAACAACCTCCCTACAATAACCTTGTGACCTCCTTTCTGGTCAGGCCCCTCAGTTTGAGAAATGTTCTTCTCTCCCGTGAAATCTGTATAGTATAGGGTAAAAATAAATAAAAGACCAGATTTCACAGTTTGTGATGCATTTTTCACAGCCGTAAATTTGGTAGTGTGTTCTCCATTTTTCTGTGTCCACCTTCTGATAGGTATTATATGACCACGAGGTTAACAAGATTATAAAGGAATAGCCAGCAAGCATTTTTCAAGAACAAATAGTTCCAAACCAACGTAATTTTCTCCTTTGATGATGTTACTGGCTCAGTGAGGAAGTAGTAGATATGATGTATCTTAATTTTAGTAAGGCTTTTCACAGGGTGCCACCATGACTGTCTTATAAGCAAACTAGGGAAATGTGATCTAGATTAAATTACTATAAGGTGGGAGCACAACAGGATGAAAGACAGTACTCCAAGAGTGTCAGTGGTTCCCTGTGAAACTGGGAGGATGTATCTAGTAGGAGTTCTGTTTGGTCATACTTCAGTCCAGTACTTTTTCATATTTTCATTAATTACCTAGGTAGCGCAATTGAGAGTGTACTTATCATCTGCAAATTTTATAAGAAGCTGAGAGGGGTTGCATACATTTTGGAAGACAGAATTAAAATTCAAAACAACCTTGACAAATTGGAGAACTGATCTCAATCCAACAAGATGAAATCAATATGGACAAGTGCAAAGTACTTCACTTAGGTAGGAAAAATCAAATGCAGAACTACGTGGTTGTGCTGTGGAAAAAAATATGAGGGTTATAAAGGATCACAAGCTGAATGAACAATGTGATCAATAGGGATGCTAGTCAACTAGTAACTCCCCCCTCCCCCCCGGCATGCTGCCTCTTTCTGATCGAGGCAGCAAGGGGGAGGAAGCAGAGGGGGCACTTCCAAGTGGCAGCACCACATGGAGCCTGGGGCCAGACCCCGGGCTCCACACAGCACTGCTACTTTGAAACATCATGTGCAGCCTAGGGCCAGCTGGGGTGTACCCAGGCTGCATGCGGTATTTCAAAGTGGCAGCACCGCATGGAGCCCGGAATCAGCTGGGGGACTCCCCTGCTGACTCTGGGCTCCAAGTGGTCAGTAGTGCTGCTTTGAAGTGCTGCGAGGATCCTGATGCCGGGCTCCCTGCAGCGTTTCAAAGCAGCAGCGCCACATGGAGCCTGGGGTCAGCGTGGGAGTCCCCAGCTGATCCTGAGCTTCATGGGACGCTACAGCTTTGAAATTCCGCAAGGAGCCTGGCTCTGGTCTCCCTGCAGCGTTTCAAAGTGGCAGTGCTGCATGGAGCCTGAGATCAGTGGGGGAGTCCTCAGCTGATCCCGGGCTCCATGCAGCGCTTTTGCCTTAGAAGTGTAAGCCTTATGGCTGTTGCTACATTTCAAAGGCAAAGGTGACCTACTGACTAATCGAATAGTCAATGCCAAATGCATCGACTATTCGATTAATCAATTACTCGCAATTTAATATCCTTAGTGATCAAGTTGCAAATATTCTGGGGTGTATTAATACAAGTGTCATATTCAGTAGGAGGTAATTTTTCTGCTCTAAACAGCACTGGTGAGACAGCTGAAGTACTGTATCCAATTTTGAGCACCACATTTTAGGAAAGATTGGACAAATTAGAGTCCAGAGAAGAGTTACAAAAATGATAAAAGAATGAGAACCTGGCATATGTGGAAAGGTGATAAAATGGGGCACATTTTAGTCTTGATAAAAGAAAAAGGAGGAGGATCTGATAAGTCTTGAAATATATTAAGGGCTGTCATAAAGAGGACAATGATCAATTTGTTCTTCATGTTAGCTGAAGGTAGGACATGAAGTAATGGGCTTAATCTGCAAGATTTCTACAAGAGAAATTTAGGTTGGGTATTAGGAAAACTTTAACTATAAGGATAGTTAAGCTCTAGAATAGATTTCCAAAGGAGGTTGTAGAATCCTTATCATTCAGAGTTTTTAAAAATAGGTTGGTCAAACATCTGTCAGGGATGGTCTTGGTTTACTTGGTCCCATAGGCAACTTGTGAGGGGGCACATGTCCCCAAATGCCATGAGCGGAAGAGGCGAGGAGCCAGCCAGAAGCTAGCAAGGTGGGGGACTACCAAGAGAGGGATCAGGCCTTCCACAGTGTGGTCCACCCCCTTCTGTTCCTCAGACCACGTTGTTCTGCTTGCATTGCCACTGCCAGTGAGTGCAGGTGGACTGGACCCCCCCACTGCCAGCCCCCTAGCCCTGTTAGTCCCACACGCTGCATTGCTTGGCAGAGGATGAATGGGCAGAGCGAAGGCAGGGAAGAGGAAGGGAGAAGGTGAAGCAGAGGCTGGGAGAAATGGGGCCTGTGATGGAGAGGGGGAGTTACAGTCCTACCCTGAACTGGAGATGGGGTGTTACATGGCCAGTGGTTTCTGCTCTCTACCCCTGGTCCCTCTTCACCATTCACCTCTACTTGGTCCTGCCATGGCACTGACTGGACTTGATGACTTCTCAAGGTCCCTCCCAGCCCTTGTATGATTCTGTGACATTACAATTTCATTACATAAAAACAGGAACTTTAGCCCCTTATGTCAAGCAAACCTGAGAGCTATAACTGGATCCTAATATTCCTGTTTATTAGCAATTTGTAGAAACCAAGATGGCTCATGCTCTCTTATAATTACTATTTAGTCTGCTTTTTGCTTAGTTAATAGTGCAGCTTTGAAACAGCTAAATCCACTGGAGTAGCAACACAAATAATTTCTTGCTGATCCTTTTCTGTCTACCTGTAAATAGTTGAAAACTTTGAAAGATTTTTTAAAAATCTCTTTAAGTCTGTACATATTTGAGTATTAAATATTAATATTGAGTATTAAATATTAAATATTGAGTATCCATATTCTATGCAGTCATTCCACAGATTTTGAAGTACATAGAAACTGGCTTGCCATCACTCACAGTTTACCAGTCTCTCAGTGGTATTATGAAGTAAGTTCTTGTTCTATTCATTTGCTTTTTAGCTGTGTATGAGTATGGTGCTTATTAGAGACACTGACCTGATATCCCTGGATATACATCATGGACACTAACGGCAGATAGATGGGGTTAGTTTTTGAAGTATGCCCAGGGATACCAATTGAGGATCAGGAGCCCATTGTGTTTTTCTCAGGGCACCAAGAACCATAAGCTATTGTGTTACTCTCCCTTTCAGAAAAAAGAGAGCTGTTAACGTAGCTGAAACATGCTTCATTTTGATATACATACGGATATGGTTTGTAGTAAAATTAAGGAAAAGTTATTACTAAAGTGCATGGATTTAAATGATACAAAGCAAGAGTAACAGACAGGAACAGTATGAAAGAACCTGAATGAAGCAGTTCACAGTGGACACTTGTCCACATCAGAAAAATAATCAGCATAACTGGCAATCTTGACCAGCTATTTTGTTCTTATACTGCCCTCATTGTAGTATTATAATAATCAAAATTTATAGATAGGTGAAAGAAGAAAAATGCTGCTTGAGAACTTAGTGTTTATGTAAGGATATTTAGTTTGATGTGTGATGTAGACAGTTTGCGTTTTAACAGTTATAAATAAAGCTTTAATTTTTTGAGTCTCAGTGCCAATTTCTCATTATTTAAATTGATAAAAATTGCAAAAAATACTTAAATAAATATTCATGTTAACAGTCATTAAAATAAAAAAGCAAATTCTGCCACGCCTACCTCTTCCCATACCTAACAGACTTTCAGTCTCTCCATGAACGCTACCATCTCATAGCAAAGCTGCTGAAGTAATTTTCAGCATTGTACAGTTGCTCAGCCCCATTATAAGGTAGAAATAAAATCAGAGGTAATGACCTTTGGTTAGTACTTTCTATTGGAGTGAACATACCAGTTAATCTTATATGACAAACTTTTCTATATATAAATGACTATGGGCAGCTGTTTTGACCATCAGTTCTAAATTGGTAAATCTTATTTTGCTTTTAGGCAACTTCTGAGTGGACCTTGGATTATCCTCCATTTTTTGCTTGGTTTGAATATGCGCTTTCAAATATTGCCAAATACTTAGATCAGGAAATGCTGGTTATCCAAAATTTGAACTACTCCAGTGATGCAACAGTCTTCTTCCAAAGATTTTCTGTCATCTTTACAGATATTCTTTTTGTGTATGCAGCTCATCAGTAAGTTTCAGTGTTCTGTTCTTTGGGGACAGTGGGGTGTCTATTTAAAATAGTTTTCAAAAATAGGCATGTGGTAATCACAAAGGAGTATATATGTGTTGGCTTGTAAATGTGTGGCAAGAACACAGTTGGCTAAACCTATTCAAGGAACATGTGAGGGGGTGTAGCTAAGAGGGAAGATCTTTTTCCCCTCTCTTATCCTGGGGAGTCTAATATTGTGAGTACAATTTAACTTATTTTAGTTGCCTTCTTTTATATGTAATGTACTTGGCAGTTTAAGAATTCTGAAGGAATTCAGTTCTGAGACTGGATGGCCAAAGTCTTTTTTCATCCTGTTATGATTCTGAACATGAAATCTCATTCATGTAATTTTGAAATCTTGTCACATATTAATGCATTCTTTTCTATTAGCCTTGTCTTCCAAAATTAACTTTTTATTTGCAGTGTGTTCAGCAGTCTTAATAAAAGTTCATAGGCATATTTAAATGGACAGTGGGCTTGAGGGAGGGCAAAGAATATGTGTAATCTCTCATTTGGATGTGGTGTGAGAGCACATGTATTTTAAAGAAAAACCTGTTGCCCACCATAATGATTTAGAAATAGCAAAGTCTTACAACAGCACTCCACTTACTGAGTAAAAGTTGTCAAAAGGACATCCATTTTCATATTAATTTTTTAGACTCTGTATACCCTGGCTATCCTGAGTCTCTTTCAGAATTATGTAATCCAGTTGTTTATTTTGCTGAATGTTACATACTGTCCTTCTAAAATGGCACTATTAAATCAAATTCTTCTTATATTTTTTTTTAAGATGTAGCCTGACTTTCTGCATACCATAGGCCACAATTTTAAATTAGGTCAAGAGGTAACAAAGTTCTTTGTTTAAAAAAATGGAAATGCATCTGCTGGTCATAGGTTTTGTATTTGTTTTAAAGTCCAATAGAAATAACTTTTAAATAAACACTACCTTGCATGTTGCATTCCAAATGCAGAACTGGGTAATGAAACTTACTGGCTGCACAGTGAACAATAGTTATGCTATTATTGTGACAGGTTCAATCACAGGGGTCCCCTTGGGGTTGTCACCTGGTGTGCTGGTCATGCCACTGGGCCTGGATGCCTGCCTTCTGAGGCGCTCCACTATCCTGTCCTGCTGGGCCAGAAGCTCAGGTCTCCCGAAGCCAAGGCACAGAGTTGGAGTAACAGCCCCCCAGAAGAGCAACAGAGGTTCTGAACCAGCTCAGCTCTGGGAGGCCTCAGCTAAAAGGCCATTGACAACACCCAGGTACATAGCCCCAGAAGGGGACCAAAACTGTCTTTAAATAAATAAATAAATAAAACTGTCTTGCTCTGTATAAAACTTTTATACAGAGTAAACTTATATAAGTTCACCTTCTATCAATGCAAGAGAGAGATGCATAGTGGATGCTCTCTCCCTAGGTAAAAATTATTTACACTGAGCTTGATAATAAACAGAATGTTTTTATTAAGTATAAAAAGTAGGATTTAAGTGCTTGCAAATGAAAACAAATCAAAGTAAGTCACTAAAGCAAAATAAACAAAATACAGCAACTAATCCTAATACACTAATATACTATGTTCTATTTTTGAAAGAGGATATGCAAATCCTGTGGGAATTTGCATATCTTCTTCCGATCTCACTTTCGAAAGCGGTCTGGACACGTTTTTTTTCTTAAAAAAACCCCTTTTTCGAAAAAAAATCGCTGTTCCTTTAAAAAATGAGGTTTACGCGTTTTTTCGAAAAGTGTTTTTTTTCCCCCAAAAAACCTGCATCCAGACTACTTTCACTTTTGAAAGATCTGCTTTTGAAAGTGAGATCAGAAGGATATGCAGATTCCTATGGAATTTGCATATCCTCTTTCAAAAATAGCACATGGTTTAGACATACCCTAAAACTTGTTACATGCATATTCTTACCCTAAAATTTGTTCTGCTTATCTCTTTCATAAGCAAGGCAGCCTCTTAGATGGGCCCAGTCCTTTCCCCTGTTTCCAGCAGGTATTCTGGCTGGCAAATGGAAAGTCTGGCATCTGGCCGCAAATAACCCTATTATTTGTTTTCCCCCCTGTACAGTATATCCGTTTTGCCCAAAATGGGAATTGTTTGTGCTCAGTTCAAATTTTTCTCACCTTGAGTGGAAAAGTACCAGATCCAGAATGGTACATTAGGTAGCATGTCACGTCTTTGTAGAACTTGGGCTTACAGGAAAACATAACCATTCATTGACTTGATTACCCAGCTATTAAGTTTCTAAACTATCACTAATGGCTCTTATTAGACTCTTTGGACTAATATAACAGATTCTCACTTAATATTTCTAACTTCACATGCAAACAAGATACATGCACACAAATAGGATATACAGATTAAGCGGATTACAACTTTTAAAATATGTCACATGTACTTCAAATACAGCATCTTTGCGTTATACATATTTATATTCATAAGCCAATTTTCTTATAGCATGAGAAGAAGGGCCATGACAATTATATTTTCCTTCTCCAAGGTGAGAGACTATAAAAACAGATTATAAAAAAGCCTTTATTTAGTAACAAAAGGTTATGTTTGTAATGTAGACAAGGAAAAAATCTTCCAAATTATTTTTCTTAACTTTAAAGCCCTTATAATTTTCTAAATTCTGCTTGATGTTTTCTTCCTGGAAAATTAGTCAAACTTGTAGTTGTGTAATTAAAAAATAAACTGTTTCCTTTTAGGAAAAACATTTCCAGTTGTAAAGTATACTATTGTTAATTAATTGTTTCTTTATCTGATAATTTAAAAATTGCTATCACTTTTAGGGTGCATCTAAACTGCACTGTTATTTTGAGATAACTAGCTTTATTTTGAAATAACAATGCAAGCATCTACGTAGCCATTCTGTTATTTTGAAATAATTTCAAAATAACGGACAGCTTATTCTGAAATTTGTAAACCTCATTCTACAAGGAATAATGCCTATTCCAAAATAGCTATTTCAAAATAATGTGTGTGTAGACACAGCCCCTCATCAGGCCATTCTAAGTTATTCCTCCCCAGTACCTCCTGGGACTCTAAATTGAGATATCATGTCTACAATAGGGAAGCCTGCCTCAGATTAATTTTGAGGCTTCCCCGCAGTGTAGATGTGCTATTTCGGAATAACTGTTCCGGAATAGCTTATTTCAAAATAAGCGTGCAGTGTAGATCTACCCTTAGTAACTGGCATATGGCAGAATTTCCCTGAAGAAATCATCTTCTGTGTTAATATTAAATATGTGCTAAAATAAGTTTTCATTATGGTTTGATTTCCTTCATTCAGATGCTGCAAATGTATAAATGGGAAACGATCTGGAAAAGAACTTCTGGAGAAACCGATGTTTGTTCTTGCTGTTTTACTATTGTGGAACTTTGGCTTGTTAATTGTGGATCGTATCCTTTCAGTTAGTTGTCAAAATCTAGCAAGACTGACACTATAAACAAATCAAATATGCGCTCGCTCTCTCTCTCTTTCTCTTTCTCTCTCGCCATTGCAGCCAACGGACCCATGAGGAGACACGGGCTGGGCAGAACAGCCCTTCCTCCTCCGCAGGTAAAGCTGTGAGCCAGGGCCAGGCCGTAGAGCTGTGGGCGTCAGGAAAAGCTGCAGGTCCCCCTTTCCCCTCATCACCTTATTCATTTAAAAGACAGGAGAAAGTAGAAAATGCTGATAATGCTCACTAACAGATCAGGAATCAGTCAGTCTTGACAAAATCTCCTCTAACATGGCTATAAGTACTTAGTAGTAGTTAATATAAATGAAAAAATGACCATTTCAGCAGCTGTATGAAAATCCACTGCATCTTAAAGACTATGAACTCATGATATTTTAAGCTGTAATTTTTGAACATCCATGACTTTAGATTAAAGTGATTTTTTTCACCCTTCATCATGAATATGTACTCATCAGTGAGGTTCATTTCTATGCCAAGTTTCAGACATGCCATTATCAGTTTTTCAGTTGTGTGTATAGTGAAGGAATATAGAAGGAGCATGGCAGTAATAATTTTTGCAGCAGAAAATAATGATCTGTGACAGTTTTCCCCACAGCCCCCTCCAGAAACAATTCAGACACCTGAAGATGTCCACTTCATACATTTAAATCACTTCTGGCAAGAGAATAACATTAAAAACTTCAGTGAAAAGAGGGGATTTTTCATCAAGTGAAAATGATGAAGAAAAAGGCTAGCAGATTGAAACCATTTAGGACACTTGTTTATAGTGTTTTCTGTTGAGTTCTGTCGAAGCAAAAACACGCTCCTCTCTGTTTAGGCGGCTAACAACTGATTTGCTTTATTGATCAGTAAAGCAAAGTGAGCCAAACGTAGTCCCAGCAAAGTCGGGCCCAGTAAAGCTGCTAATACAATCAATCCTAGTATCTTTATACCCTTAGCCAAACAGTCTGACGTCAGGGCATCCAATTACAGAAATCCTCAATTAAATTTGGAAAAACAAAGCCTTATCAACAAGATGGCGGACAGGTACGAGGGAGTACATCTCCTGTCCCAACCAGCCCAATTAACACATACCAATAGCCCAACCTGTAGGCCTCTTCTCACGGGGTGACAGAAAGTTCACTCTGGTCTACGTGCTTGAGAGAAAAGCTGAAATGGTTTCTGATATACAAGATGGCTTCTAGCTAAATATGAAAATGGTTTCTACAGCTTCTACAGTTCTATAATACACATACACATTTTGTTATATTATCTGCGTGTAACCAAGAATTTCTCATTGAGGTTAAGCTTTGCAACTTTTATGTTTGCTAAAAGAATAAGTAGCATAAAGGTAATTTTATAGCCAATTTGAGTAATAATTTAGGAATGATTCCTTGATTATAATTCCATTTAATCTGTTTCCTGATTGTGGACTTCTGAGTTTGTCAAAGCAAACTGACAGTAAAAAGTTTCTTCCTTGACACAAGTTCAGATATTCACTTTCAGTACAATGGTTTTTTATTTGGATTGATGCTTCTTTCTGTTGCTCGATTATTTCAGGTAACCATAAAATCAAGCTGAAAGTTTTTGTTGTCCTGTGACAATGCCTTTTACTTTAATGGGAGCAAGCCTGTGATTATAATAAGTAGGGGCAGTTCTAAATTACTGCCTACTAGAATTGGATTTCTTAGTATTTGTCCTGGTTTTTGGTTCAGTTGGCCATAAAATAGTTGGGCTATGGGGAAAGCATACCCCTCTGTGAGGAAATGAGCTCTATTTACTGCTGTTTTAAATACACAATTTCTTCCTAGTTGCATCAGGGAATTCAGCTGTTTTGGAGGGAGCTACCAGACCTTTGGCAGGAAAGATTACTTTGAGGAAGGGGGTTTATTTCTTAGGATGTGCAGATATGAGTGATTCCCTGAGTTCCAAACACCACTTAATGTGAGGAAATTACCTTTTGACCTGAATCTATCTTGCTTGGGCCTGGTTGTTTACTTTAGGCAAATGGAAAAACATCCATCCCCTCATTCATACATGAAATGTTTTGATGCTTCAGGCTATGGAGTAAGGCCATCTTTGACACTGCTAGTGTTAAGATAAGGTGGGTACAAATGTATTTGTGGGTTTCTACCTGTGCAACTTTTTTTTCCATTTAGAAAAGGCATCTTGAGAGTGCACTTCTTTTTACTGTTCTCCTGCATTTCAAACACATCTACATCTATGTAGCCCCAGCTTATGGTGTATATTTGCTACGATCCTATTGTTTCACTGCAAATAAGGCAGGTGAGTTACCAATCTTTCTTTAATTTGATTTATATTAATATTGGTGGAAAGCGGGCCCAACAGGTATAGAAAGACATGTTTGCATTCCTAAGTCTGACATATTACTTTGGCATGAGAGCTGCAAACTTGACTTTTTGTTTTCATCAAATAGCCTATTTGAAACCAGTTTGGTAAAAATAGCCTAAATGTTTAAAAGGAGGTATTCTGGCACCGGCCTCAAATTAATTGTCCTAGATATTTACATTTCATTGGCAAAGTGACACTTATTTTTGTACTACCAAAATAAAGTCAGTGATCATAAAGTTCAAGTTTATGTATCAGAAAGAAGAGATGTAGATATTAAATTCAGTCTATTTCCTGCTAAGAGCTTCTTTTGGATAATAATCCATTTGAATTTTTAATTAAAAATTAATTGCTAGATAGAACTGTCTCCATTCAAAAGACCATTTTTCACATTAAATTAATACAAATCTTGTTGTGCAAAATTATTGTAATGTGTCCATTTGAGGAAGGTACTGTCTGTAGTATGGATATTTATTTTGAGTTACGCTAGCAAATCTAGTAATAGAGATGTAGCCTTG
Organism: Pelodiscus sinensis; assembly: GCF_049634645.1. Taxonomy (NCBI): domain Eukaryota; kingdom Metazoa; phylum Chordata; order Testudines; family Trionychidae; genus Pelodiscus; species Pelodiscus sinensis. Next base: position 316,668,559 of record NC_134711.1, read on the forward strand.
TTAGTCTGGTCTTGCTGAAACAAAAGAGAGGACTATGCAGCACTTTAAAGATTAACAAGAAGGTTTATTTGGTGATAAGCTTTCGTGGGCCAGACCCACTTCCTCAGATCAAATTGTGGAAGAAAATTGGCATGACCATATATACCAAAGGGATACAATTAAAAAAAAGTGAACACATATAAAATTGACAAATCAGATTTTAGAACAGAGGGAGGGTGAGGGGGGGAGGTTAGTGTCTATGAGATAATGATATTAGGGGTGATAATTGGGGAAGCTATCTTTGTAATGGTTAAGATAATTAGCATCTTTGTTAAGGCCCATTCGTAAAGTGTCAAATTTAAGCATGAATGACAGTTCTGAGGCTTCCCTTTGTAGTCTTGTGTTAAAGTCTCTTTGAAGCAGGATGGCATGTAGTCAGGTCATTGAGACAATGCCCAGTCTGGTTGAAATGGCAAGAAACAGTTTTTTCTTTGTGACACTGTCTGATGTCTGTTTTGTGTGCATTGATTCTTTGGCGAAGTGTCTGAGAAGTTTGTCCAATATACATAGCAGACAGACACTGTTGGCACATGATGGCATAAATTATATTTCTGGATGAACAGGAATATGTGTTCTTGATCTTGTAACTGACATAGTTAGGTCCAATGACGGTGTCATCAGAGTAAATATGTGGACAAAGCTGGCAACGGGGTTTGTTGCAAGAGAAAGTTCCAGGTTTGGTATTAGTGTGATATGTCCTGTGATTGTTGGTAAGAATCATCCTGAGGTTAGGTGATTGTCTGTAGGAGACTATGGGTCTGACCCCAAGAGCCTCTCAGAGTGTAGTATCCTGTTCCAGTATAGGTTGTAGTTTATTGATAATGCTTTGGATGAGTTTAAGTTGGGAGCTATAGGTGATGACAAGTGATGTTCTATTGTTGGTTTTCTTGGGTCTGTCTTTAAGTAGATGGGTATCTCATTGACACTAACCTCCCCTCTGTTCTAAAATCTGATGTGTCAATTTTATGTGTTCACTTTTTTTTATTGTATCCCTTTGGTATATATGATCATGCCAATTTTCTTCCACAACTTAATCTGAGGAAGTGGGTCTGGCCCACGAAAGCTCATCACCTAATAATCATCTTGTTAGTCTTTAAAGTGCTGCATAGTCCTGTCTTTTGTTTCAACTTGAAAATCTGCGTGCTGTCTCCTTCTATCCAGACTAAAATTAAGTCTGTCTCTCTGACGTCTCCTTCAGTGTTCCCTGTAAGATGAGCACTTGGATGGTCCACCCAGGAAAGGTTCAAATGCTGCCTATTTGATTAGCAGAGTGCCCATAGTGCTCACGGCCAGCAGCATGAGTTTCTACTGGTGGTGCCCACACAGTACACACAACAATATTTATTCTGCACATGGATGGAAAATGTTAGAGGGAACATTGATCTCCTTGTGGATGTCTAGCTGTCAGCTCAAGCTCAACATAATGAAAATAGAGCTCTTGATTTTTTCCCCTCTATTTACCTCCTTTCTCAGTCATTGTGGATAACACTACCATTCTACTTGTAACTCAGGCCTATAACTGTGTGTCATACTTGACTCCTCTCTGGTCCTCATATCCAGGCTATGTCTAAGTCTTGCAGATTATTTCTGCATGACAGATCTAAGATTTGGCCTTTCCTGTCCATCCAAACTTCTAAAACTCTCAATCAGGTTCTCACCATCTTGTTGAATATCCTTCTCTCTGGTCTTGACAAATGCAGTCTTGCCTTGCTTATAGCCATTCAGAAGGCCGGTGCAAAGAACATGTTCCTAGTCTGTTGCTTTGGCCATGTCACCTCTCTTTTTTTAGACTGCTCCTCTTTCATCTCTTCATATCAAGGTCCTTCATGATATAGCCCCAGTCTATCTTCTTTCCCTCATTTATTGAAAATCTGACTCATACCTCACGATGGCCAGTGATGCCATCATATGAACATAAGAAAAGCCATACTTGGTCAGAACTAAGGCCCATCTAGCCCAGTATCCTGTCTGCCAACAGTGCCCATACCAGATGCCCCAGAGGATGGGAACACAACAGGTAATTCTCGCATGATCCCTCTCTTGTCATCCATTTCCAGACAAACAGAGGCTAAGGACACCATTCCTACCCCTCCTGGCTAACAGCCGTTGATGGACCTAACCTCCATGAATCTAGCTAGCCCTATTTTGAACCCTGTTAAAGTCCTAGCCTTTACCGCATCCTCTGGCAAAGAGTTGCACAGGTTAACTATGCACTGAGTGAAGAAAAACTTCCATTTGTTTTAAACCTGCTGCCTATTAATTTCATTTGGTGACCCCTAGTTCTTATCATCTGCTTGTTAAATTTTCAAAAAAAACCCTTCGTGCTTTTTCCTGTGGCTGTGGAAAGCTCCCTGTAAATATCTGCAAAGCTATCTCATTATCCACCTTCAAAACTTCCCTTAAAACTCTATTTTGCTCTGAAGCCTACAAAAGACTTGACATTGGTTAGACTGCTGGTGTGCTCGGACCACTGACTTTCACTCTGACAAAAATATCATTGTTTCCTTTTACTCTCTTATCTATATCCATCTGGTTTTGTCTTATATTTAGTTTATAAGTTGTTTGGGGGCATGGATTGTCTTTTTGTTCTGTGTCTGTACAGCACCTGGTTCAGTGGGGTCATGGTCCAATACTGAGACTCCTAGCTGTTATACAAATAATAAATCAGCAAATTAAAATAGAGTTTTTAGCAAATAAGAAATGGGTTTAACTTTGAGATTTGTAAACCTGGTTGTTGGACAAAGCACTACTTACTCATTGAAAATATTCACTTAATATCATGCTTGCTTATTTACTACTAAAGTCAGTTTGCTTCCCATTTCTCTTCTACCTCATCACATATCTCTATTAATAGTGGTATTAATTTTCTGTAGATGGATCCCTCAAATGGAGCAGCTTCAGCTTTCTTCGCATAACTTTGCTGGGATTGATTGTCTGCCTTGTTTCTGCTCTTTCATTGGGACCCTTTGCTGTTTTGGTAATGACTCATTATTCCCTATCCTTATAACCTTTCTTTTAGGACTAGTCTACACTACAGTGCTACATTGGTGCAGCTGCAAAGTGTTAGATGAAGACAAACTATGCCAATGAGAGACCACACAATTATTCCTCCATCAGAGAGAGGTGGTAGCTATGTCTATGGGAGAGTATCTCCTGCCAAGTCAGTTCTAGTTTGGACGGCATTTAGGTTAATTGTAACTTGCATCATTTGGAGGGGGAGCAGCTTTTTCACACCGCTAAGCAACATAAGTTACATCAACTTAAGCAGTAGTGTAGACAAACTTTAGAAACATAGTTGAACAATTTAACAAATTATGAAAAGTCTCTAAACAAGAGTCTTCTTATATACTTTTTGTTCCCTACAGGGCCAACTGCCTCAAGTCATTTCACGGCTATTCCCTTTCAAGAGAGGCCTCTGCCATGCTTACTGGGCCCCTAACTTTTGGGCTTTGTACAATGCTGTGGACAAAACATTAGCAGTTATAGGTACAGTAAACTTACTAGTATTTTCAGTGCTTACTTGCATATAATGCTCCCTGTGGGTTCATATTTTCTTTCTGTAATTCTTATAATGGATTGCATTTTGTTGCTTGTTTTTAAGATTCATTTAATCCTTTGCTTTTCAGCTCTGTATTGCATAGCAGTAGACTTCCAACTAGAGTGGAAGATACTTTGAGTATTCAAAATTGTGTGAAATCTTTGCCATATCCCTGTGTTCACATAGCTGTTGCTGTTTATATTGATTTATATATTTTATATATTAATGATACTTTTCATAAAAATTGTGTGTGTGTGTGTGTGAGAAAGAGAGAGAGTGTACCTAGTGCAATATAGCAGGTTTCTGGGGACACTGCTAAGCATTTCAGATAAGAGCAAGTTGCTTTGAGATGGGGCTACTTACATCCCAAGATTGGGGTCCTGCATTATAAGGCACACACTTCTGTTGACGATATAGGCTAGCAAGAAGTCATACAAGTAATCCCATTACACTCCAGCTTCCTATGTCACCGCCAGTGCCACTCCTTATACCAATGAGAGGTTCTGAAAATCACTCTCATCAAATCCGAAAAGGTTCTCCCAATCCCAAAGGACAAACTGCATTCCCAGATCAATTTATACCTCAGATCTTACACAAAAGAGAATGCCGTGTACATCTGAAATGTAAAGTTTTATTAATCAAAGAAAAGGTTGAAAGTAAAATTGTTAAAGGATTTCAATTACATATGCCAATGCAAAGTTCTTGGTGCAGGCTCGAGATAGATTAATCTGTCTTAAATCTCTGGAATATATCCTCTGTTAGGATTGGTCATTAGTCCTTTTGGGATCAATTCATAGCAAATACGATTCAGAAGTGATGAGTTGGAATGAAGACAAAAATAGGGATCATATTGGGATCCAATAATGTCACATCTATGTTATTAAACAAACATTATGTTCACTTGCAGGTCTCAAATACAAATTCCTTGATCCTGAAAAGATTCCTAAAGCCTCCATGACAGGTGGATTGGTTCAAGAATTCCAGCACACTGTCCTTCCTTCTGTGACTCCACTGGCAACACTAATTTGTACCTTCGTCTCTATCTTGGTAACTTCAAAAAAAGATAATCTTTTGATATATTTTTAATTTCTGTGTCCCCTTTTTCCTTGACTAAGAAACATAAAAGTACTTGATGCATACTAGGGATGTAATAGTGTAGTCCAGTGTTTCCCAAATGGTGTTCCGGTGAACCCCAGGGTTCCGCAAAGTGAAAATAAGGGTTCAGCGAGAAAATTCCATTACAATAACATGTTATTATTAACAAAATAATAATTAATATTAAGCATTTATGAATTTTATTGAAAACAATTTTCATTTGTGTTGATCTCATGACCTTGTTTAACATTGCTTTATTATTATCCTTACTTATTTGTGGTCTACTTCTTCAGCTCCACATATAAGACTGCTATTAGGGGTTCCACAAAATTCTTTTGAGTTTAAAAGGGTTCTGTGGCAAAATAAAATTGGGAAACACTGGTGTAGTCAATTAACTGATAAGCAAATACTTATTGGTTAATGCTGTAGACTACACGCATTTCCTACCTCGCCACTAAATTTTTTAGCAGGCTGGCCAGCAGCCTGTCTCAGACCTGGCTTGCGACGGGTCTGGGACCTACCGCCACTGCGGCTCTCCATTTAAAGTGTTATTAGGAGGTAGGCAGGCAGCCTGGCTCTGTTCTGGCTCTCACTGGGTCCAAAAGCTTAGATCCTGCCCCCCCTACAGACAGAGGCTGCTGCCACCCCTGCATCATGCAGCAGCACAGGGTGACAGGCAGCTGGTCCGTGAGGGGAGCTTGTTTTTAAACTGGCTTCCCTCACGAACCAACTCCCACCTGGCACCCTGCACTGCTGCCTCTGATACAGAGGCAGAAGCGCAGAGTGGCAGGGGACTCCTCGGGAGAGAGGCCAGATTGCACTGGCTGCCAGCTCCACCCTTGGGGACTATAGAATAGTCAAGTAACCAATAAGAATTCATGAAGTTACTCAACTATTCAGTTAACCGATATTTAGCATTCCTACTACATACCCTATCTCAAAAACAAAAATGTGTATTTTTATATTGGGAAAGAGCAATTAGAGTGGCTGCAGAGGCAGTTGTAATTTTGATTATCAAAGCTAAAGGCATTTTCTGAGTATTCCTATAAATCATTATTTATGTCAACTATTGAGTATTCCAGAGACAGACAGATATAGCAGAGACTCTTGGACCAAACAATTTTGCTTACTATGCTCAAAGTAATTCTGTATATAATGACTTGCTTAAAATTCAAGGAGTGTTTCAAGACTGGACTGAGATGCATTGCCAGAGCTCTTTGGAAAACTTGCTGAGCTCCTAAAAGCATTATCTATAACCAGGAATAATGCAGGTGGACCCTCACTTTTCAATGCCCCACTTTTTTATGGAGTGAGGAGCGGAAGGCTCATTCTAAGCTGTCAGTTGAGACATTGGTGTCTAAAGGATACTGAACAGCCATTAGATATTAACATATGTGAAGTGGGTTAATAGTTCCAGTTAAATTCTATGGGGCAGTTCCCCACATATTGCCAAACCAATGGTGCTTGTCTGAGTGAAGCTCACACTTCTGCTGCCCATGTTGTTCCCGTCATATATATGAAAAACTTCAATATCCAGTGTTGTCTATTTGACATCTTCCGTCAGCACTACATTTACACTCCAGAAATACATACCTGCCTGGAATGCTGCAATGTGATGCGTGTAATAGAAGCAGGAACTGGGTGCTCATTTGTGTATATCAGTAATAACACCATAAAGCTTCATATGGGCCATAGTTTATATAAAGGATTGTGTCTTTTTACACTGAAGTCTTATTTTTGCCTATTGTTTCTAGCCCTCTATTTTCTGTCTTTGGTTTAAACCCCAAGGGCCCAGAGGCTTTCTTCAATGCCTGATACTTTGTGCACTGAGCTCATTCATGTTTGGCTGGCATGTGCATGAAAAGGCAATACTCCTCGCTATTCTTCCCTTGAGGTAAGTGACCTATCAAGTGGGAGTTCTTCCAACTCATCTGGTTGCAGGCTACTATTAAGAACTACTTTCTGTAGCTACTGTGCAGCTTCGCTCTGGCTGATTGCTTCCTGCAGTTTCTTACCCTAATCACACATGATTTGGGAGAGAGACTCAATTTGTGTCCCGTGGGGGGAACATCTCCTACATAGTTTTGGGTCTAGGTGTTGCTGAGTGTAAGAAGTAGCCCCTCTTAGTTTGCCTTTTACTTACTCTACTGCTAGTACAGCAGTAATTGTTTAAACTACTCATGCAGCTCCTCAGCCTGTTAACGGTGACTTTTGTGCTTTGGTAAAAGTAGGCCTGGTTTCTAAGGGGCAAAAAGTAAATCAGAGTTCTTGTATTTTAGTTTGTTGTCTGTGGAGAGCCCAAAATATGCTGGAATTTATCTGATTCTGACAACTACAGGGCATTTTTCACTCTTCCCATTGCTGTTTACTCCTCCAGGTAAAGTCCCATGTTTCTTTTCTTTTTCTCTACTTCCCCTGCTTTTATTTAATTTTATTTCAATTTTGTCAGTGTTAGCTCTGTTGCCAGAAACTATCTATCCACATAGTGTTGAGCATTATACTGTGTGAAATGTGGGGTTTGCACACAAGAGCAGAGTGGATGATTTAAATTGATAATTTTTAATCAGGATTTTAATTAGCAAATAAGAATAATAATTTAAATAATCAGCTTGTACTTTTTAGATATTTTCCTAAAGAAAGGTTGGTTTTCATTAATTGATAACCATTAATAATGTTGATTTGCAACAACTAATATAGCCTTTACAATAAATTTGGTGCATTTTGTTAACTAGATGGATATCTATACACATTTATTTAAGCAATTATATAGCTTAGCTTACATTTATTCAGATTCTTATTTTTTCATTTTTTTATTATGTTAGAAAATGGTGAATGTTGCATTTAGTTACTATTTCAGAGGTGTCAAACTCATGACCTGTGGGCCATCTATGGCCTGAGCAGTTTTACAATCCAGCCTGGAAGTCCCTCTGGTCCTGGGAGTGTGACTGTACCCTACCCTTCTTTCCCCACCCCCATTGCACCCCTTCCCATAAGCCAATGAGGGATGTGGTAATCCCTGAGGCTGTTCCTCAAGGGAGAGGATTTGGAGGAAGGGGGCACAATGTAGAGGAGGGAAGAGATGGAGTTTGGAGGATGGCGATGGACAAGTTGCAGAGACTCCTGAGCTGGATTGTGAAACTGCTTGGGCTGTCTATGCCCTATGGGCCAGGAGTTTGAGATCCTGATCTGTTTGATGGTTTGGAGCATTTTAATTGAATTTCTATCCTCTTAAATGTACTGACTACATAAGAAATAAAACTGTCAAAAAGTTTATCAAAATATGTTTTATATATAAAACCAGCTGATTCATTATGCAAAGCCGTATTACCTGTTTCTGGTCACCATGTCCTTCAAGATTTTCAAATTAATAGACTTCATCTTCTCACCCCAGTTTTTATTCATAGTTTGGAAGAGGAAAACAAGCTTTCCTGTTTTTTTTTCAACTCCTGGTTGGTTTCTTAACCATGAATGAACGAGTAATTAACTGAAATAGTTGAAGAAAGTAGAATGAAAATATTCTCTCTGCAACTGCAGACAGGGCTACTGCTATCAAAAGTTGATGTAGCACTTCTGGTTCAGGTGCTTAGCCAGTACCTTCCACTAATTCACTGTTTTGGCTGTTCTTAAAGCCTTAGCAGCAAACATATTGCTTAAAATTTTTTTATTTCATTTAATTAATTGTAATAAATTATAAGTTTAGGTCTCAAGACAAGTTGTTGTTTTCACACTTCATTTGAAATGGGTATATTTTTTCAAGACTAAACATGTATTTAATTTAAAAAGACAATTTAACTCATATCTGAATGTAAATACGATCTGACTTCTTATCTTTTTTAAATATCATGGATTTCATCTACCCTGAATAGGTGCAGTCTTTCCTCAAATCTAAAATTGCCAAGCCCTACAAGTAGTGGAAAATTACTTCAATAGGCAAAATTTTCAATGATCAGTATACTATAGTATTTGAATAAAGGGGAGGATATGGAAAATTCTCCTAGAATCATGTATCCTGCCTTTACTATCCCTCCTTCAGCCACATTTCAGAAGTTCTGCATCTTCAAGTTTCCACATAATGTTCAGCATCCTTTTAATTGGGGTGCCTGAATTTGGACTTCCTTTGATATATGGTTATGCTACTCTTTCTAAAATGGAGTTTGCTGTGTTGAGATATAAGAAGCTTCCTTTGCCTTCTTACTTCTATCTGGTATTATAGTAAAACTCCATTGGTCCAGCATCCAATGCTCCGGCACTCCTGATGGTCCAGCACCATCAGGAACCCGGAAGTGCTCCGGCTGCCAGACAATTGGAGCTGCTCTGCGCCCAGCTTCCCCGATTTGGCCGCTGCTGAAACTGACGAGCAGCTGAATTGGGAAAGACGGGGGCAGAGCAGCTGGGGTGCTGCCGGGTTGGTCCCACAGCGCCAAGAGGCGGCACTACTAGACCAACCTGGCAGCACCCCAGCTGCTCTGCCCCAGATGTCCCTGATTCAGCCACTGCTGAAACTGACCAGCGGCTGACTCCAGGAAGCCCGGGGCAGAGCAGCTCTAACCCCGGGCTTCCTGGAATCAGCCGCTGGTCAGTTTCAGCAGCGGCTGAATTGGGGACACCTGGGGCAGAGCAGCTGGGGTGCTGCCAGGTTGGTCTAGTAGCACCGCCCCTCAGCACTGCGGGACAAACCTGGCAGCACCCCAGCTGCTCTGTCTCAGGTGTCCCCAAGAGCAGCTGGGGTGCTGCTGGGTTGGTCTGGTAGCGCTGCCCCTCCACGCTGCGGGACCAACCTGGCAGCACCCCAGCTGCTCTGTCCCAGGTGTCCCCAAGAGCAGCTGGGGTGTTGCTGGGTTGGTCCCTCAACACCGAGGGGCAGCGCTACCAGACCAACCCGGCACCACCCCAGCTGCTCTGCCCCAGGCGTCTCTGATTCAGCCACTGCTGAAACTGACCAGCAGGGGCTGAATCGGGGACTCCTGGGACAGAGCTGGACTATTGGAAGCGGGGGTTCTGAGGGGTCTGGGCTGGCATCCACCCCATCCCAGACTCCTCATAGCTCCTCCTTCCGATAGTCCAGCATATCTGATAATCCGGCACCCGCTGGGTCCTAAAAGTGCCGGATTATTGGAAGTTTACTGTACATTGCTTTTTACATAGCTGATTATCTAGGGAGGGGGAGAGTAATTGGGCCCTATTAGTTTTATCATTTTTTGTTTTGGTTTTTACTTCTTGTAAAGTTTATTTTCCAATAGATTTGTTTTCCTTTAGTCAAACAAGACAGGATCTAAGTATTAGTCTACTACGTTATATAGTGCTAATATCTAATGCACTAATCATTTAAACTAATGATTCAACATAAGGGATTTTGTAGATGTTACAAAGGGGAAGGGCCTATTTTGTCTCGCTGCTATGCAGGTTTATTCCTTAACAAATATTACATTGGCTATTCCAAGAAATGGGACATTTGCTGTACTGTTGTAGAGAGAATAATTGTAATTACTTTTAAAAAACTTTGCAAATTTTAGTATTATGTTTAAATTATTGTATCCATAATTTAAATATGCTGTAAATTATAAAATAGTAAGCAAAACATTACATGCTTGAATTTTAAAAATTTTCCTTATATTTCAGAAATCCCTATTAAAATACTGCTCATGCTGCTGTTTACAGTTTATAGCTTCTCTTCACTGAGGGCTTTGTTCAGGTAATAACTAAGCACATATTTTATGTTTAGATTATTGAAACCCTCTGGAAGGGGGGGAACTATACTACAGTGGTGGGGCTGCTTGATTTTGTGGGTTGGAACTGAAATACCAATAGTTCAAGTCCATATCAGTAATGGACAAAATGTGAGGTGTCAGTCCAATTCCCAGTAGGCAGGTGTCTACATCAAAAACATATTTGACAATCCTGTTTTAAGAGAAGACATGGTCTGAAGGAGTACAGAGAGAAAACTATCCGCTAGACCCTGGAAACAATCCACATCGGAGTCTCTGTATTATCAGGGTACAAAATTGTAATGCCCCTTCTAAGATATAGCTGTTATATAGATAGAGGACTTAAGTCTCCAAAGCTGTCAATATGGCAGCTTTCACAATCACTGAATTAATGTAAGTTTTCATATACATGTCTATGTTAGAGGAGGCATAATAGATGTGGTACTGTATTAACAATACAGTGTAACTAGAGCCCTGCATGGATACAAAATGTGTATCTGCATCCACACTTGCAAAAATGATCTGTGGATATCCACATCCACTGATATAAAGCAGATATCTGCAAATTTGCAGGGTTCTAAACCTATTATTTGTATCCGCATCTTTATCTGCAAAAATTAGCCACGGATATGTGGATTTGCAGGGCTCTTAGTAACTTGTCAAAGTCCTGATTAGGAATGTTAAATATCAGTTAATTGAATAGTTGATTAACCTCATGAATTCTTATCAGTTAGTCGACTATTCTGTCGTCCCCGGGGGTGGTGGCGGAAGCCAGTGTGCTCTGGCTTCACTCCTGAGGAGCCCCCTGCCACTTCACGCTGCTGCCTCTGTATCAGAGGTGATCTTTTTCAACAGCAGAGCTGCATCTTGACTCTTTCTGAGTTGCAGTTGTCTGAAGGTTCATATGATCTCCAAGACAGTACTGACTGAATAATCTGCTTCTGCAAAACTCTCCAACTTTCAGGGCTGAAGCTCTATGCCTGTGCATGTTAGGGTCTCTGCTAGAGCTTAATTTCTACCCTGCAGAATTAAAGAGCTTTGTGGGGCTGATGCTCATGATAATCTGAAATCTTGATTTGTTCAAGAAGTAGTGTATCCCCTGAGACTTCCCTAAACCAAAGGTTTACCTGTAGTAAGAAACCTCCTTAAATAGAACATTAACAATGGAAATATCTGTCCTTTGTGTAGAAATTATGAACCATCTTTAAGCTAAAAACAACAAAAAGTCCTGTGGCACGTGAGAGACTAACAAAAATAAGCTCTTTCAGTTATGCTGATCCAACAATATCTAGAAATATGCAGCCAGAAATAATGATCTGACATGTCCTGTATTTGAATGTGGAAGAATTTGGCATGCAGTGAATGTGCATCCCTAGCTGTGGAAGGTCTAATGGCTCATTAATGTTGGCATGATGGGTGTGGGGCAAGATGAAGTGAAATAATTATTTATGCAATTTCTGGTTTAATTCAAAACTGCTAAACCATGGACTCTTGTATTTAAGTTGTATAATCCAAATTATGAAGAAATGAATGTTTATGTTGTGCTAGTTACATGCTATCAAGCACTGTAGTTTAACACGTGGGTATACTACAAGTTGCAATTGCCTGGCTCATGTGCTGTTTAAAACCGTGTGATCTGATGAATAGGAGATAAGCAAGACAAAATCTTAGCAAGGGCAATGTGCCTAAAGTTCATGAAAAAAGAGAAAACTGAATTGAAATCAAATGTTTAATATATATTTTTTCTTCCACAGAAAAGAAGGGCCTCTACTTAACTGGCTGGAAACTATCTACCTCGTTCAACTAGTGCCTCTGGAATTTTTTTGTGAAATTGTGTTTCCTTTGACCCCCTGGAATCTGAAGTTCCCTTTTATCCCTTTGATGCTTATTTCTGTATACTGTGCTCTAGGCATCACATATACTTGGCTCAAACTGTCCATCTCTGTCTGGACTGAATCAACAGCTGTCAGACAGAAGGCAGATTAAAGCAATATCGTTGAGACCAACTTCAGGTAAATCCTTCAGGAGGATTATCCAGCATCAGGGGGAGTTGTCTTCTAAGATCATGAACAATTTGAAGAGGCAGTACAAGTTGGACCTCCCTGGTCTGGCACCCAAAGGAGGGAATTTGTTGGACCGGGGAGGTCTCCTGCCACAATCCCTCTGCCCCTCCCTGCCACTGACTATTTCCTTCCCAACGGGCTGCCTGCTGACAGGCTCCAGCCCTGGTCCTGCTCCAACTCTGGCTGGACTGTCCCACTCTGGCCCCGCTGCTGACTGGGTTGCTGCAGCCTTAGCCCTGCTTGCAGGCAGCTCCGGCCCCACTGCTGCAGCCCTGTTACTGTGGTCCCTGCTCTGATGCTGGGTTGCTGCAGCCCCAGCCAGGCTGTCCCTGCTGGGTTGCTGTGGCCCCAGACCCATGTTGCCCAAGCAACCTGCAGCTCATCCGCCACCCCACTGCTGGGTGACACACAGCCCCTGGCGGGCTTCCCCGGTCCCATTGCTGAATGGGCTGCTGTGGCCTCAGGCAGGCTGCCGCTGCTCTGGCCCCACGACCACCAACGCTCTTGGCTCCCAGCCCTGCAAGGCTCCCAGCTGCTGGCCTTTCTGCCTTGGAGCTCTCTTGTCCAAGAACATCTGTGATCCTTCCGGACTACTGATGCTGCTGGACCAGAGAGTCCTGGTTAAGGGAGGTGCAACCTGTAGTACTGATTGAGATGTCTATTCATCAGCCTGTGCTGCTGACCAAAATAGCTATTTGAAATGTTGCACCGCACATAGTGAGAGACCACTTGCCCTGAATTAATGGTAAAATGTAATTGAAATGAATATTAAAATTGGCCATTTAAAATGTCCAGATTACTGTTCTGAAAGGAATGTGCATAGTTTCCTTGTTAATTGAGGGATTTTGCCAGAAACCGATAGGGCTACTTGTAATAAGGGATCACTGCTTTGTAAAAGAAAACATAATTGTAATCATGTACTGAGGAAGAGGTAAATAAAATACTTTTTTATATTTCTGTATTAAAACCTCTCTCTGGACATCTTTCTAGCTAAAGGGTCTCTCTGCAAATGTGTAAAACTAGTACAGTTTGGAATTTGTTTGGTCAGCTTTTTAGCCAGACTCATTTGTGAAAACACGGTGCTGAAATTTTATATGAAGATCACATATTTCTAAGACACTATGATCTGCCTTGTCTATTTCTGCTACACTGGTTTTCTCCCATTTATTCTCATGTCTCTCAGGTAACTTCCAGCATTCTGCCTACCATTAACCGTTTTAGAGAATCAGAATGCTAGAACTGGAAGGGACCTTGAGAGATCAAGTCCAGTCCCCTTCACTCACAGCAGGACCAAGCACCATCTAGATCAGTGGTCTCCAATCTTTTCAAGCACAAGATCACTTTGAATTTAAGTGCAATCCAGGATCTACCTCAAACCCAAATACCCTTGCCCCACCTCCTTTGTGACCCTTCTCTGAGGCGCTACCCCTGCTCACTCTGTCCTCCCTCTGTCTCTCATTCTCCCTCCCTTTCACCAGGCAGGGGCAGAGGCTCTGGTCTTGGGCTAATGGATTTGGAGTGTGAGAGGGGCTCTGATCTGAGCCTGGGGCAGGGAGTAGGAGGGGATTCAGGGTACAGGCTCTGTGAGGGTGTTTTGAATCTAAAGGACTCAGGACTAGGACAGGGGCTTGAGGTGCAGGAGGGGTTCATGACTGGGGCAGGGGTTTGGGATTCTGGCTCCAGCTGGACACTGCTTACTTCAGGTGGCTCCTAGATGGTAGTGCAGTGGGTCTAAGGCAAGCTCACCCCTGCCTTGGCCTTGCACCACTCTCAAAAGCAGCCAGCAAACTCTCTCCATCCCAAGCCTTGTGCCCCCCTCCATTCTGTGAAGAAAGAATACAGAGTGGGAAGGGGGTGCCCTGAGATCAGTGCTCCCTCCTCTCACTTCCCTGCTCTGCACACCAAGAAAGAGGCTTCTGGTGGGGAGAGGGGGGGTGAAGCAGCTCCAAAGCAAAAGGGAAGAGATGCAAAGCAGTGTGGGGAGGGGCAGCTGAAGTGCTGTGCTTGACAGAGTCTTGGCCAAACCAGTCAGGATCACCTGTCAGAGGCTCCAAGATCTACTAATAAAGCCCAATCTACTGGTTGGTGACCACTGATCTAGATCCGTGGTCCCCAACACGGCGCCCGCGGGGGCCTTTGGCGGCGCCCACCAAGTGCTCAGGGCTGGCCTGGCCCTGGGCGCGCGGCGCTTGGGGGAGGGGGGGGAGAGAGCGCTAGCCCCGGGCGCGCGGCGCTTGGGGGGGGGGGGAGGGGAGGGAGAGAGCGCCGGGCGCGCGGTGCTTGCGGGAGGGGGGGGGTGAGAGCGCCGGCCCCGGGCGCGCGGCGCTTGGGGGAGGGGGGGGAGAGAGCGCTAGTGCCGGCCCCGGGCGCGCGGCGCTTGGGGGAGGGGGGGAGAGCGCTAGCGCCGGCCCCGGGCGCGCGGCGCTTGGGGGTGGGGGGAGAAGAGAGCGCTAGCCCCGGGCGCGCGGCGCTTGGGGGAGGCGGGGAGAGAGAGCGCTAGCGCCGGCCCCGGGCGCGCAGCGCTTGTGGGTAGGAGGGGAGAGAGCGCTAGCACCAGCCCCGGGTGCGCGGCGCTTGGGAGAGCGCGGCCCCCGGAATGCGGCTATGGGGGGGCCCCGCCCCCCGGGCGCCCGGCGGGCAAACGGCCACGCCCCCTGGCGCCTGGCAACCCCAAATGGTTGGGGACCACTGATCTAGATCATCCCTTATAGATGTCTATCCAACCTGCTCTTCAATAACTCCACTGATGGAGATTTCATAACCTTCCTAGGCAATTTATTCTACTGTTTAACCACCCTGACAGGGAGATTTTCCTGTCATCCAGCCTAAACATCCCTTGATGCAATTTAAGCCCATTGCCTCTTGTTAGAGAAGAAACAGGTGACCCAGAAGCAGATGGGGGTAAAAGGAACTGCTTTATTGCCCATGCACATTTACCTCAGACATTCAACAAAACATCCGAGTGGCAACAAACCTGGTGCCAATCACATCCTTTTATCTATTTTAGTATGTTAATTCACACATCTATTACTACTTTTCCTAAAAACTTATTTAGTAATGTTAACTCGTACACAATGAATATTAATAAGTAGATGATTAGTACAATTATACCCGCCCGTTTGTTATTTACTGGTTTTTAGTTGAATCAGCATTACATACTGTCTTAATCAGCAGCTTATAGGGAGGGGAAAGTGCTTGGACTCTGAAAATGTTTTTACAGACAAGTGCAAAGACAAAACAAGACACTGTTCAGTGCAACCATCTTTCAAGGCTTCCAGGACAAAGGGGAAAAACATGTTGAAAGGGCAATGGTAATGCCTAGTCTGGCTAGACCCTTACCCACTGATGTATAGTCATCCCAGACCCCTATTCATTTTACATATCCCAACACTATGATAATAGGCCAAGGAGAACATTTTTTTCTCCCTCCTCCTTGTAACACCCTTTTAGATACTTAAAAATTGCTATCATGTTCCCTCTCATTTTACTTTTCTAAACTAAACAAGCCGAATTCTTTCTGTCTTCCCTCATAGGTCATTTTTTCTAGACTGTTAATAATTTTTGTTGCTCTTCTCTGGACCTTCTCCAATTTCTCCACATCTTTCTTGAAATGTGGTGACCAGAACTGGACACAATACTCAAAGGCTACAGCTACATTGTCAAGATTTTGCGCAAAAGCGGCTTTTGCACAAAAACTTGCCGCCTGTCTACACTGACTGCGAGTTCTTGCGCAAGAACACTGACATTCTAATGTAAGAAATCAGTGCTTCTTTTGCAAGAACTATGACGCTCCCTCTCAGGAATAAGCTCTCTTGCCAAGTGTTCTTGCGCAAGAGGCCAGTGTAAACAGCCAACATGAATTTCTTGTACAAGAAAGCCCGATGGCTAAAATGGCCATCGGAGCTTTCTTGCACAAGAGAGCATCTACACTGGCACGGATGCTTTTGCACAAAAGCACATGCCAATGTAGACGCTCTCTTGCGCAAATACTTTAATGCAAAAACTCTCGCGTTAAAAGTATTTGCGCAAAATCTTGCCAATGTAGACGTAGCCCGACTGAGGCCTAGTCAATATTGAGTAGAGCAGAAGAATGACTTCTTGTATCTTATTCAGAACACTTCTGTTAATGAATGATAGGGACCAAATGGTAGCCAATTCTTCAAGTAGAGTTGTCAAAATGCCAATTAAAGCATGAGTACATGCTGTTGGGAATATTAGGTTTTTTTATTGTTGCATGATTTCACATTACTTTTATAAAAGAAAAAATTTAAAATGGGATTAGGGATATCCACACAATGTGAATGTCTCCAGTATACCACCCTAATGAAAAGGTCTATATGATGTCTGATTCTGTAATTGTAGCTACCAGGTTCATCTAACCTGATGTGAAGATACTAGTATGTAAACTAGTTACACAGGTGATGGACTGTGCCAAATTCTTTTTTTTTTTTTAATGCTTGTTCTCACTAACTGAAAGGAGATGATTCCTTCCATAAAATACCCTAATCTTAGTACCAGAATCTCCCCTGCACCAAACTTTGTAAACCTCACATCCACAATTTTGAGACTTGCAAGCAGACTTCTAGTTCTTCAATTAGGCAAAAAATGGATCCTGGCACTTAGAATTGAATGTTGAAACCTAAGTTTGTAGCAGTAAGTAAAGATTTTATTCTGTTTTTCAGCACAGTTACATCAATGCTTAAGGTTTGAAAACTAGAAAACAATGATATTGCAAACAACATTGACTGTAGCCCTTTTTCTTAAAACAACAAATCGTTTATAGGGATGGAGAAAAAAAAACACTTGATGGAATCCCCATTTTAAAAACGTTACTAAACAATTACATGAAATTTTAACAATTCCTTTTTAAGAAAGTCAAAATAACCTTAAAAATAACTATTTTTGAAAAATACACTAATTTAAATAAACTAGCCAATGGGAGATGCTGATAAGTACAGTATGTCTGAAATCCCAAAACAGCTTCCTTCCTCCAGTCTGCAGGGAAGTATCTATTGCTGTCAGCAACTCACAAGCATCTATGAATTTCTTCTGCACTCACGTAGTTTAAGTATGTAAGTCATTTCTTGTGATAATGAGTTAAGCATGGGTTGCATCATAGGATTGCCAATCATCCAGGATTGGTCTGGAGTCTCCAGAAATTAAAGAGTAATGTTTAATTATATACTGTCATGTGATGACATTTCCAGGAATACAGAAGAGCCTACAGAAGAGAAGAGTGAGAGGAATCTGATAGCAGCTTTAAACTATCCGAAGGGAAGTTCCAAAGAGGATGGAAAGAGGCTGTTCTCCAGAAAGTTGACAGAAAGAGGAGCAATGGTCTCAAATTGCAGTGGGGAGGTCTAGGTTGGATATTTCAGCCCACATCCTAGCTGTAGCCCTTCCCTCTCCCACACTGCAGCCCCCATTGAAGATGAGTGATGGGGGGGAATGGGGTTAGTGGGGGTACCTCGGATAAGGGGTGGAGCATGGGCGGAGCCTCGCAGGAGGGGCGGAGTAGGGGAAGGGTGTTGGGTTTTGTGGGAATAGAAAGTTGGCAATCCTAGGAGGAGGTGTGTGTGTTTCTGGTCTGAGCTCAGACCATAGGTTTGAGGAGTCATGTAGCAAATCTTGGGGGGCTAGGAACCACCCTTGCCCGCAATGGGGCCCCAACACCGGCCCTATTTCCTCCCACTATACGCTCTCCCTGCGCAGGGAGAGCGGGGCGGACTGAAAAAGCATCGGAACCTTGGTGTCCCGGCTGCAGCGGACTGCGGCCGCTATTGGGGGCGGCACCCGCTCGTGCCCTTGAGCTGCCGCGGCCGGGTGCGTCGCTGTGCGCGCCCCGGGCATCATGGTCTTCTTGCCCGACGAGGCGCGGGGGCTGCCGCCGCCGCCCATCGTGAACAGGAACTCGCTGTGGATCGGCCTGATGGGCTGGCTGTCGGCGCTGATGGACAACGCCCTCCGCCGCCGCCCGTTCGTACGAGCCGGTGAGGGGGGAGCGGGGACTCGAGAGGCTGCTGGGGGAGGGGGGGACTTCGGGGGGCCGTTGGAGGGGGAGACTTCGGGGGGGCCGTTGGGGAGGCTGTTGGAGGGGGAGGGGCTGAGCGGAGCAGGAAGTATGGGGGGGGGAGGCTGGTTGGCTGGGGGGGTGGGACAGGACCAGAGTTTTCTGTCGGGCTTGAGCAGAGGCCGCCTGGGAGGCGGTAGGTGGGTGAGCTGGTGGGTGGTTTGTGGGGGGAAGGGATTCTGTAGGCCCTGAGCCAGGAGGGACCAGGGACTAGTTCTGGTGAAGAAGGGAGTTGTTGTTGTTTTTATTATTTATCAGGGTCGGGCCTCGGAGCCTCAGTTGTGCACTAGTGTTCTGTGGTCCTAAGCGCTGTACATGAGGGAAAAAATTGACCCTGCCCTAAAGAATTTCCAATAGGGCTGGAAGACCCCCCTCAGCGATTACGGAGTGCGTAGGTGCCTGCTCCTGGAGTTCTCCTAGGCTGGAGCATCCACAGAAAAAAGTATTTGTGAGTGCTAAGCACCCAACAACAGCCATCTCCTTCTGTGCCTCCCATCTACCAGCAGCCCTGCCAATCAGCTCTTCCCCTGTCCTTCCCAGTATTTCCTGCTCATTGTGATTGAGCAGTTGTACTGTACAGCTGCTGTTGGGGAACAGGACAAGATGCACCTGGGTAGGAGTGGTACTGGGTGGGAAGAAGTGTCGCAGAGAGGGCTTTGGTTTCTTCGACCATGGGACTCTGTTCCGGGCGCAAGGATTGTTAGGAAGAGATGGGATCCACCTAACGAAGAGGGGAAGGAGCATCTTCGCGGGCAGGCTTGCAAACCTAGTGGGGAGGGCTTTAAACTAGGTTCGTTGGGGGACGGTGATCAAAACCCTGAGGGGAGTGGGAAAGTCGGATACCAGGAAGAAATGCATAGAGCAAGGCGCGAGAAAGGAGGTCCCCAGTTTCGAATGGAGAAGATAGTGCAATCAACTGGTGACCTGAAGTGTTTGTACACTAATGCGAGAAGCCTAGGCAACAAACAGGAAGAACTGGAGGCCCTGGCCCAGACCAAGAAATATGATTTAATTGGGATAACAGACTTGGTGGGATGACTCGCATGACTGGAGCGCTGTCATGGAAGGGTATAGATTGTTCAGGAAGAATAGGCAGGGGAGAAAAGGAGGAGGAGTTGCACTATATGTAAGAGAGCACTATGATTGCTCTCAACTCCAGTATAAAGAGGGAGAAAAACTTGTTGAAAGTCTATGGGTCAGGTTTAAAGGAGCAAACAGCAGTGATGTTGTGGTTGGTGTCTGCTACAGGCCACCGAACCAGGTGGATGAGGTAGATGAGGCTTTCATTGGACAACTGAGCGAAGCTTCCAGATCGCAGGCCCTGGTTCTCATGGGGGACTTTAATCACCCTGACATCTGTTGGGAAACCCATACGGCAGTACACAGGCAATCCAGGAAGTTTTTGGAGAATGTTGGGGATAACTTCTTGGTACAAGTGCTGAAGGATCCGACCAGGGGCCGGGCACAGCTTGACCTTCTCCTCACAAACAGGGAGGAACTAATAGGGGACGTAGAGGTGGGTGACAACCTGGGAAGCAGTGATCATGAGATGGTAGATTTCAGGATCCTGACCAAAGGAAGGAAAGAGAGTAGTAAAATACACACCTTGGACTTCAAAAAAGCAGATTTTGACTCCCTCAGAGATCTGATGGAAAGAATCCCCTGGGATGTTAACATGAAGGGGAAAGGAGTCCAGGACAGCTGGCAGTATTTTAAAGAAGCCTTATTGAAGGCACAGAAAGAAACCATCCCGACGCATAGCAAGAGAGGCAAACCTGGTAGGAGACCGGATTGGCTTACAGGGGAAATCCTTGGTGAACTTAAGCACAAAAAGGAAGCTTACAGAAAGTGGAAACTTGGACAAATGACTAGGGAGGAGTTTAAATGTATAGTTCGAGAATGCCGGGGGGCTATCAGGAATGCGAAAGCGCAAATGGAGTTGCGACTGGCTAAGGATGTGAAGGATAACAAGAAAGGTTTCTACAGGCATGTCAACAAGAAGAAGGTGATCAGAGAGGGTGTGCAGTCCCTAATGGATGAAGGAGGTAACCTAGTGACAGATGATGTGGAGAAAGCTGAAGTACTCAATGCTTTCTTTGCCTCTGTATTCACGGACAAGGTCGGCTCCTGGACTTCTGTGCTAAGTGACGCAAGACGAGAAGAAGATGGACAGCCCTTGGTGGGTAAAGAACAGGTTAGGAACTATTTAGAAAAGCTAAACGTACACAAATCCATGGGTCCAGACTTAATGCACCCGAGGGTACTGAGGGAGTTGGCAAATGTCATTGAGGAGCCTTTGGCCATTATCTTTGAAAAGTCGTGGAGATCGGGCGAAATCCCGGATGACTGGAAAAAGGCAAATGTAGTGCCCATCTTCAAAAAAGGGAAGAAGGACGATCCAGGGAACTATAGGCCGGTCAGTCTTACCTCGGTTCCTGGTAAAATCTTGGAAGGGATCCTAAAGGAATCCATTTTGAGACACTTGGATGAGAGGAAAGTGATCAGGAATAGTCAGCATGGATTCACAAAGGGCAAGTCGTGCTTGACCAATCTGATTAGCTTCTATGATGAGGTAACTGGCTCAGTGGACATGGGAAAGTCAGTGAATGTTATATACCTTGACTTTAGCAAGGCTTTTGATACGGTCTCCCACGCTATTCTTGCCAGCAAGTTAAGGGAATGTAGATTGGATAAATGGACGGTAAGGTGGATAGAAAGATGGCTAGAAGGCCGGGCCCAGCGGGTAGTGATCAACGGTTCGATGTCAGGATGGCGGTCGGTTTCTAGTAGAGTGCCCCAAGGTTCGGTTCTAGGACCGGTTTTGTTCAATATCTTTATTAATGACCTGGATGAGGGGATAGATTGCACCCTCAGCAAGTTTGCAGATGACACTAAGCTAGGGGGAGAGGTAGATACACTTAAGGACAGAGATAGGGTCCAGAGTGACTTAGACAAATTGGAGGATTGGGCCACTAGAAATCTCATGAGGTTCAACAAAGACAAGTGTAGAGTCCTGCACTTGGGACGGAAGAATCCCAAGCATAGTTACAGGCTGGGGACCAACCAGCTAAGTAGTAGTTCTGCAGAAAAGGACCTGGGGGTTACAGTGGATGAGAAGCTAGATATGAGTCAACAGTGTGCCCTTGTAGCCAAGAAGGCTAATGGCCTATTAGGATGCATTAAGAGGAGCATTGCCAGCAGATCCAGAGATGTCATTATTCCCCTTTATTCGGCTTTGGTGAGGCCACATCTGGAGTATTGTGTCCAGTTCTGGGGCCCCCACTACAAAAAGGATGCGGAAGCATTGGAGAGGGTCCAGAGGAGGGCAACCAAAATGATTAGGGGTCTGGAGCATATGACCTACGAGGAGAGGCTGAGGGACTTGGGTCTGTTTAGTCTGCAGAAGCGAAGAGTGAGGGGGGGACTTGATAGCAGCCTTCAACTTCCTGAAGGGAGGTTCCAAAGAGGATGGAGAGAGGCTGTTCTCAGTAGTGACAGATGGCAGAACAAGGAGCAATGGTCTCAAGTTGTGGTGGGAGAGGTCCAGATTGGATATTAGGAAAAACTATTTTACTAGGAGGGTAGTGAAGCATTGGAATGGGTTACCTAGGGAAGTAGTGGAGTCTCCATCCCTAGAGGTGTTTAAGTCTCGGCTTGACTAAGCCCTGGCCGGGTTGATTTAGATGGGATTGGTCCTGCCTAGAGCGGGGGGCTGGACTTGACGACCTTCTGAGGTCTCTTCCAGTTCTATGATTCTATGATAAG
Source organism: Pelodiscus sinensis (assembly GCF_049634645.1). Lineage (NCBI taxonomy): Eukaryota > Metazoa > Chordata > Testudines > Trionychidae > Pelodiscus > Pelodiscus sinensis. The sequence goes on from NC_134711.1 coordinate 316,690,834, forward strand.
GGGATGGTTGGACGAAATAACAGGATCTTGGTAACTAATTGACCATTCATTATCAGTTGGAAATAGGTCAATGGAGGGATGATAGGAGTTGCTATAGGGAACTTTCTGGGTGTCTGGCTGGTGAGTCTTGCCCACATGCTCGGGGTTTAGCTGATCGCCATATTTGGGGTCAGGAAGGAATTTTCCTCCAGGGTAGATTGGCAGAGGCCCTGGAGGTTTTTCGCCTTCCTCTGTAGCATTGGGCACGGATCACAGCTGAAGGACTCTCTGCATGTTGGGGCCTTCAAAGTATTGGAAGGCTTCAATATCTGAGACATAGGTGAGAGGATTATTCTAAGAGGGGTGGGCGAGATTCTGTGGCCTGCACTGTGCAGGGGGTCAGACTAGATGATCATAATGGTCCCTTCTGACCTTAAAGTCTATGAGTCTATGAGTCTAAGTGTGGTGGAATGGAAAAGAGATAAGGATGGGCTTTGAGAGAAGAGGGTTGCTTGGAGGAAGCCAGTGCCTGTGATGGGGGGGTAAATTTGCACCTCCTTGAGATAACTGCTCCACATACTCCAGCCCGGATAGTGCCCCTTAGCCAGGGGTGGGCAAAAGGGCAAGTTGAACCAGCCCGCAGAGGCCCTGGCATGGGGAATGCATGAAGTTTCCTCTGCCTCGCTCCTATCCTGCAAGGAGCATGCAGCAGAAGCACCATGCACTCCTGGCAGGGTGGGAGGAGACTTTGCACACACACCCTGACTCTAGGCATGAAGTCTCCTCCCGCTGTCAGGGGCATGAATACCTAGAGGGAACCTCGGGTTGTGGGGAAGACTTCACTCACTCCTCCACACACAGACCAATCATGGTCTATGGGTGGGGAAGCAGGGAAGTGTCCTGGGCCCGCCCCTCCTGGGGCGGCCCTTGGCCACTTCGAACATTTTGTAAGTGGCCCCCAGTAAAAAATCATTGCCCACCCCTGCTCTAGGCCTAGGAGGCAGATGTAGGACTCTTACCGGTGATGCCTCTGTCTCTCCCCATCTCCAAGGTGGGAGGAGGGGTTCCTGTGTAGACAAATAATGTCAGCTGATAGGTATAGAATTTGAAAAGACTCTACCCATTCTTTTACTTTGCTCATCCTGAATACTTGATAGTGGCGTTGTCATCTGTATTGCATAACCCTGATTTTATTAGGGAAAATGATGGGCTCTGAGTCTGATCATATTCAAGACCTTCTTTATACACAGATTTAGGTGTATGACGTGTGTCCATCTGATGTTGACTGAGGATTCGTGTTCAGATGTTTCAGATAAGAGTGGAACACCATTGTTCACTGTCCAGTGCAGGGGAAATCCTTACCCCACCCCACCCCCGACTCCCTGTTCCCATTCTTGGTGATCAGATGTGTGCATGAGAGCAAGTATTTTCTTAATCTTAGGTAGTCATCTACTCCTATCAATATACTAAGAGCCCAAGTAATCATTTTGTCTTTTTCCTAGGGATTCTTTCTATATACGAGTTAGTAATCTTTAGACCAGTGCTCTAAAAATAATAAATTATTGTGTGAAGTCACCTGTAATAAATATTCAGCAAGCTGGCTGGCTCTTTTTTAAGTGGGATGTTAAACATAGTCACTGTTGCAGCCTTCATGTTGAAGGCTGATACCTTCACAATGCATCCAATGAGACGAAGGCTGCTATTTTTGCAGGGGAAGCAGTATGTCTTGGTCTTGTCTTTCCATTTTTGCTAAATTCTATGTTATGAGGTGTACAACTCATTACAGGCAGTCCCCGAGTTACACGGATCCGACTTATGTCGGATCCGCAGTTACGAACGGGGATTTTCTCGCCCCGGACGACGGGAGCGGCGGGACACCCGGTCCCGCCGCCCGCGTCCTCCGGGGCGAGAAAAGCTGCTCTGCGTCTCCCTGGTCTGCTGGGGGGGGGGGAGGGGAGAGGAGCCAGATAAGAGCCGCGGTCCCGCCCGGGTCCTCCTCCGCTTTGCTCAGCATCTCCCTGGTCTGCTGGGGGGCGGGGACGCAGCTAGTGTGCCCCTCCCCCCCCGCAGCAGACCAGGGAGATGTGGAGCAAAGCCCCGGGCCTGTGGAAGAACAGGTGGGGCGCTGCTGGTTGGTCCCGCAGCACCGCTCCTTGGCGCTACTGGACCAACCCGGCAGCACCCCAGCTGCTCTGCCCCAGGAGTCCTGATTCAGCCGCTGCTGATCAGTTTCAGCAGCAGCTGAATCAGGACACCTGGGGCAGAGCAGCTGGGGTGCTGCTAGGTTGGTCCAGTAGCGCCGAGGAGCGGCGGCGCTACTGGACCAACCCAGCAGCATCCCAGCTGCTCTGCCCCAGGCGTCCCCAAGTCAGCCACTGCTGAAACTGACCAGCGGCTGACTACAGGAAGCCCCTGCCCCGGGCTTCCTGGAATCAGCCGCTGATCAGTTTCAGCAGCGGCTGAATCTGGACGCCAGTTCCGACTTACATACAGATTCAACTTAAGAACAAACCTACAGTCCCTATCTTGAACGTAACCCGGGGACTGCCTGTACTGTGGGGAAGCGGAGGAGAATGGAAGCAAAAAGAAGCCCATCCATTATAGCAAATACTAGCAAAAGCCACTGTGAAAATTTTGATTTGGGGTCAGCAGTTGGAAAGCCAAGCCTCTACCCAGTCTGGTGATGATGGGCTCAAAGCTAGGACTATGTCTATACCAGTGGTCCCCAACCTTTTCAGGTTGCCGGGCGCCAGGGGGCGTGGCCGTTCGCCCGCCCGGGGGCGGCCTCCCCCAGCCGCATGCCCGGGGCCGGGGCCCCCCCCATAGTCACGGGGCCAGGGCCCCCTCCATAGTCACGCGCCCGGGGCCGGTGCCCCCCGGCAAGCGCCGCATGCCCGGGGCCGGCCCCCGCCTCCCCCGTAAGCGCCGCGCGCCCGGGGCCAGCGCTCCCCCCATAAGCAGGCGGGGGCGGGGCCAAGGCCGGGGCCGGAGCTGGCAACGGCACGCGCGGTGCCCCTGGGGCGGGGCCAAGGCCAGCGCCGGGGCCAGGGCACGCGCGGCGCACCCGGGGGCAGGGGTCAGGGTCGGCACCGGCACACACGGGGCTGGGACCGGCCATGCGCCCGGGTCTGGCACCTGCCGCACGCCCAGGGGCAGGGCCAGCCCAGATTGCTCCGCGGGCGCATGTAAAGAGCCCGGAGGGCGCCATGGCGCCCGCGGGCACTGGGTTGGGGACCACGGGTCTATACTGTGCCCATTTTGTGCAAGAAATAGGCAAGTGAGTGAAGGGTTTTTTTTTGGGTTTTTTTTTTGTTTTTTTGTTTTTTTTGCACAAGAGGCTTTTGCGCTAAAAGGAGCTGTCTAGATGAAAAAATGCAGAAGAACTGCTCTTGTGCAAAAACAGAGCCTTGTTAATTATGCAAATGAGGTGTGGCAATATTCCACGCTTTGCCTCATTTGCATATTTTTTGCGCAAAACGGGGGCAGTGTAGACATAGCCTAGGACAGAAGGTTGGGACATGGGTTTGGGAGGTGCACAAGGGTGCTCTGGGGCTATGGTGGGAGGAAGGAGGACTCCCTACAGCTCTTTCTTCCTACAGCAACACCTGGGTTGGATGGGGGAGGCTCTTGCTGCAGCAGCTTCAGGGCTGGGGCCACAGGATAGGCGCCCTAACAGGTCAGGGCAAGGGCTGGTTTCAGGTTAGCGGAGGGGCATGGGTTTGAACCTGGGGAAAGGTGCTGCGGCAGGTCCAGATGGCAGAGCTGGCACCAGGTGAGGGGTGGTCTTCCCGCAGCAGGTCTGGGTGCCCTCCGTGCCCCTGCCACAACAGGTTCAGGCCGTGAGTGGCTGAGGTTAGGCCAAGGTAGGGGGCAACACAGATACCCTTCTCCCAGCATCAACATAGCCAAGCTCCTAACCTGCTGCAGCTATCTCTTGGCTGTGGGAGGGGACCTGGGAGAAGTCCCAGAGCGCCTGCATGATGCTAGATGGGCTGCTGTGTAACCAAGCAGCTTGTAGGGAACTTAGGTTGTCTGAATCTTTAACAAACACCAGTTGAAAGCAATTGAAAAGAAAAATCTTAACTTCCATGAGTAGCAATGATATCTACAACTTGACTGATCACTTTCTCTGGTTTTTTTTTACCCCCCCTCTCCTCCCCCTCACATTGCAGGCGTACACCGTCAGCTCCTGTATACCACTGTGGGCTGGTATCTTGGCTATTATCTCAGTAAACGTGCAGACTATAATTGTGCTAAACGGGACAGAGACCTGATGGAGTACATTAGGCATCATCCAGAAGATTTTAAGGAAAAAGGTATACTGAATTGCTGTTTTAAGAAAGACCTTGCACACTAGTTAATAAGTGATAAATTCTGGTATGCCAGAGTCAGAATCCAGTCTTTAATAATGGTCCACAACTGGCTAGTATCACTTCTGTGGTTGATTGACAGTTTAAAGGGAGAGAGAACATTAGGAAAATTATGATATAGAAATAGACCGTTCTTACTCGACAGATCTGCTTTCTGTTGTTTCTGTTTACTCCAGTGAGGAAATAAGCTTTTAATAGTAAGCACTGCAGAGACAATATAGCCAGGGCTCACCAGCCATGCTGTCCATGCGCAGATCGCCCGAACCCGGTTACAATCTACTCGCCACGGATGAGTATATTATATTATTTGTCGAGCCCTGAATATAGCTATGGAGGAGCAAACTGAACAGTAATGTAGAAGACTTAATTCATTTATTTTATTTTATTTTATTTTGGTAACTGGGGTCCTTCTGTGCTAAGAACCTAGGATATGTCTACACTGGCCACCCTACTTCGAACTAGGGTTGTTAATGTAGGCAACCGGAGTTGCAAATGAAGCCCGGGATTTGAATTTCCCGGGCTTCATTTGCATATTGCCGGGCGCCGCCATTTTTAAATGTCCGCTAGTTCGGACTCCGTGCCCGCGGCTACATGCGGCACGAGCTAGGTAGTTCGGATTAGACTTCCTATTCCAAACTACCGTTACTCGTGGAGTAACGGTAGTTCGGAATAGGAAGTCTAATCCGAACTACCTAGTTCGTGCCGCATGTAGCCGCCGGCACGGAGTCCGAACTAGCGGACATTTAAAAATGGCGGCGCCCGGCAATATGCAAATGAAGCCCGGGAAATTCAAATCCCGGGCTTCATTTGCAACTCCGGTTGCCTACATTAACAACCCTAGTTCGAATTAGTGTGGTAGTGTAGACATACCCCTACAGTGTAAGCTGTTTGGGCCAGGAACCATCTCTCAATCTAAATCAGGGTGGGGAACTTTTTTGGTGTGAGGGTCCACTGACCCTCAGAAAAAACAACCCTCACTGACATGGCCCCTGACTGAGAAGGAGAAAGACACTTCCCACATTCCACTTGCACACCAGAGCTGAGGCGGGCCCAGGCTAGTAGAGTTTCTGTACTCCAAATCCCTCACTGACATGTCCCCCACATTGCCCTCCTACATCAAAGCCTAGCAGATTTTGTGTGCTCCAACCCTACATTGGGGCAGCAGTGGGACTGGAGTGCCAGCACAGACTCCCCAGTGCTGGGGGGAGGGGGACCCTGATCCTCGGGTGTTGGATCCAGGCAAGCAGAGGACCACATTCAGCCCTTGAGCCTGCAGTTTCCCACCCCAAACTAAATGATAGTGCAGGTCGACTCTCTCTAGTTCTTCACCTTTGGGACCTGATCAGTGCCGAACCAGAGAATTTGTCAATCCATGGGAGGTCAGTATTGTAGTGAGGTATCTCTTATTTCTGTTTTGCTAAAGCACATGTTTGAAATAACGTACCAATATTCCCTTTTCCAATGTCTGCAACAATTCCACGTTTTACTGTATCAGTACTATATTGATACATGCTTACGCTTAACAACATTACCAACACTTCCACTACTTGCTGGTCTCTTAGAGGACATATTTAAGGGTAAATTAGAGCTAAGTAACAGCACAGAACAATGAGAGCCAGGACTGGTGCTTGTAAGCAAACTTTGCTAATCCATAGGAAACTTGGCCCCACCCCCAATAAGTGGACATCTGGCTATCTAATATCATGTTGAATTATGGATGTTGGGTGACGAGAAAGTGCCAGACTAGAGAGGTTTAACCTGTATGTTATCTATTGTGGGGCTGTTCTCTACAATACGTGTCCCTTATGTTTCTAGGTTTACACATCCCATTTGATTGGCTTCTGCTACCTCCACTGGAGGCGGTTCCATTGTTTCAAAGGTTTTATTAGATTCTCTGATCCTATTTAGGGATGTTAAATTTAGATTAAGTAACTAATCAAATAGTCAATGGGATTTCCATCGACTATTTGATTAGTTGATAGAGGCGCCTCCATCTTTGAACTGTAGCAAGAGCCCAAGCCTTTGAAATGTACAAGGGCTGCACTGTGGCTCTTGTACATTTTAAAAACAGAATCGCAGCAGAACAGTGGGAGCAGAGACTGCTTTAGTCCCTGCTTGTACTGTTTCCTGCAGTGCCTCTACTTCCCTTGCCCACCGCAGTGACAGTGCTGGGGGGAACTAGCTTTTAAGTCGGTTCCCCCCAGCACCCGCTCCTACTCCCCCACTTGCAGCCTTTCTCTGACAGAGGCAGTAAGGAAGGGGAAGCAACTAGTGGCATCGTTATAAGCTTATCAGATAGTCAACTAGTCGTTTACATCCCTCATCCTATTCCATACCAGTAGGAATTACTTGTTAAATTCCCAATGGAGATCTAGTGTTGGTGATACAAGCTGTATTTACAGTCTGCCTGATTTTTCAGATCCAGTGCGACAGCTGAGAACTAGGGGAGAAAAATTGAATTGGCATATTTTGTTCTGGAATATTTGAAAGAATGAATGTGGAGCCCACTCTGCAACCAGAAGACGTTCTTACAGAATGACCATTCAACTTAAATTTCCATTAGCTACAGTGGTTGCATCAACCACATCCTTTGGCCAATTCTTTTGTGCCCCCATGATTCCTGAAATTCAGCTATCTTCATTTTTATTGCTGATCACTGTGACAGCCCAGATAATCTTGTGTTCATGTGACAAAACACAATAATGGCCATACTGGGTCCGACCAAAGGTCCATCTAGCCCAGTATCCTGTCTTCTGAGGGTGGCCAGCGCCCAGTGGTTTAGAGGGAATGAACAGAGCAGATAACTATTTAGTGATCTGTCCCCTGATGCCTATTCCCAGCTTCTGAGAAACACAGGTTAAGGATAAGGCTGCTGAGAGACCGGTACTTGGGTAATTGTGTAATCAATACAATTTGTATTGACTGCATGATTACTCCATAAAGGAAGGTTTCAGAAGGATCTACCCCTACTGTGACTCTGCAGTTTAAATGTAGTAAGAGTCATGCAGCTTAAATGTAGTAAGAGTCGGGCATGTAGGCAGCACGGCTCCTACTAAATTTAAACTGCAGAGTTGCGGCAGGGTAGCTCTTGGACCCAGTGCGAGCTGGGACTGAGCTGGACTTGCCCTGTCCTAATTCATGTCAGGTCCAGTAGCCCCTGTATGCCAGGGTTCCTAGCGTGGAGCTGGGACCCCCTGCGGGCAGGAGCTCCTATGGAGCTGGCTCCCTCCAGCCCCGGCTCCTACTCACTTTCCCCTCCCCCCTTGCTGCCTCTGATGTAGAGGTAGCAGTAGGGCTGGGGGGGGAGTGTAGAGAAATGTGAGAAGTTGGCTTTCACCTAATAAGCTTAGTAGTTGACTAATTGAGTGCTGTTTTACATTCCTAGTTAGGGACACCATTCTTGCCCATCATGACCCATATCCACTGATGGACCTGTCCTCCATGACATTATCTAGCTCATTGAATCCTGTTATAGTCTTGAGCTTCACAATAGCCTCTGTAAAGAGTTCCACAGACTGACTGTGCATAACTTCATTTGGTGATCCATAGTTTTTGCGTTAAGAGGAGGAGGAGGAGTAAATAAGTCTCTGCGTGGGGAAATAAATGCAAGTCATGATTTAATAGGCCTATCATATTCCCCCTTTAGTCATCTTTTTCCAAGCTGAAAAGTCCCAGTTTTTTAATCTCTCCTCCTATGGAAGCTGTTCTATACCTCTAATCATCTGCAGTCCTTTTCTGTACTTTTTCCAATTCCAATGTATCTTTCCTGAGATGGGGTGATCACATCTGCATGCAGCATTCACTATGTGGGCATTTCATGGATTTATATAGATGCAAGATGATATTTTCTACTATATTACTCATTCTGTTCCTAATGATTCCCAACTTTGTTAGCTTTTTTTGACTGCTGCTGCATATTGCATAAATATATTCAGAGAACTATCCACAATGATTTCTAGCTCTTTCTTGAGTGGCAACAGTTAATTTATACCCCATCATTTTATATGCATTGTTGGAATTATGTTTTCCCATGTGCATTACTTGGCATTTATCAACATGAATTTCATTTGCCATTTTGTTGCCCAGTCATCCAGTTTTGTGAGATACCTTTGTAGCTCTTCCAGCTTTGGATTTACCTATAATCTGCAATTTGTATCATCTGAAAATTTTGCTTCTTCACTGTTTACCCCCTTTTCCACATAATTTATGAGTTTGTTGAACAGCACTCATCTTGTACACAGACCCCCGGGAGCACCACTATTTACCTGTCTCCATTCTGAGAGTTGACCAATTATACCTACGCTTTGTTTCTGATATTTTTTTTTTAACAAGTTAGGGTGAATCTACACTGCACTGTAGCTCGAAATAAGATACGCATTTCGTTCTAAGCAAATTGCATATCTTATTTTGAAATATCACCAAATACAGCACCAAATTTTGAAATAACCCGCTATTCTGAAATGTTCCTTACTCCTGGTGGAATGAGGTTTACTGGGACGTCAGAATAGTGAGCCTGTTATACAGTAGACTTCCAATAATCTAGCACCTTTTGGACCTAGGTGGTGCTGGATTATCAGATTTGTCGGCAAATCGGGAGGTCTGGTACAGCTGCACAGCTTAACAGCTGACCAGGACAGAATCTCTCTCCCCTTCCCTTTCCTCTTCCGGTCTCCTCTGTGCTGTAACCTGATCTTCCTCCCTCTCCCCTCCCCTTTCACTGAAGCAAAACGCTCTTCTCCATACTGTAACATGATCCCTCTCTCTTTTCCCCCTTCTGCCCCCCCCCCCCGCCCGCCCACCCCATGCTCCCTCTGGTTACAGCCAGCACCTGTGCTGAGCGGCAGGCTTTTTAATCAGCTGGTCAGGAGCACTTGGCATTTTGATGCTGGAGTATTGGGAGTGCTGAACAGTTGGATGCCAGACTATTGGAGTTTTACTGTGTTTCAAAATAACAGGCTTGCTGTGAAGATGTGGGATAGCTATTTCGGGACACTCTAGTATCCCGAAATAGTGCTGCAGTGTAGATGTAGCCCTTCTGATCAATGAGAGAACCTTCTCTTTTATCCCATGACAGCTTACTTTAAGAGCCTGTGGTGAGGAACTTTTCAAAGGCCTTCTGAAAATCTAAGTACACTATATTCTCTGGATCTCCTTTGTCCACATGCTATTTGACCCCTTCAAAGAATTCTAGTAGATTTCCATTTTCAAAAATCATATTGACTCTTTCCCCACAAATCATATTCATCTATGTGTCTATTAATTCTGTTCTTTCCTATAGTTTCAAACAATTTGCCTGGCACTGAAGTTAGGCTTACTGGCTTCTAAATGCCAGGATTGTTTCTGGATCCTCTTTTTTTTATTTTATTTTATTTTTTTTATGGTATCACTTTAGCTATTCTTTAGTCATCTGGTACAGAAGCTGTCATAAATGATTGGTCACATATAACAGTTCGTAGTATAGTTCTGCAATTTCACATTTTAATTCCTTCAGAACTCTTGGTTGAATATCTTCTAGTTGTGGTGACTTGCTAACTGGCATTGTTTGAGAGCCACTGTGACTGAATTTTAAAAAATTAATTAGCAATTAAATCAACCAATATTATGGGGAGGGTATTCAAGTTTACTGCCTAGCAACGTGTATTTGATTAAATGTAGTTAAGTTGTGATTTTCCATTATGTGCCATTAAACTTTCACTGGGAAGGGAGAGAGGACTGTTTAGTGAGGATACATCTACACAGCAGTGTTATTTTGGAATAACTGACATTATTCCGAAATAACATAGTCATTGTCAACACTACAAGCAGTTATTTCAACATAATGTCAAAATAATGTTGAGCTGGAGGACTACAGGCAGTCCCCAGGTTACGTACAAGATAGGGACTGTAGGTTTGTTCTTAAGTTGAATCTGTATGTAAGTCGGAACTGACGTCCAGATCAGCCGCTGCTGAAACTGATCAGTTTCAACAGCGGCTGAAACTGACCGCCAGTTCTGACTTACATACAGATTCAACTTAAGAACCCCAAGTCAGCTGCTGCTGAAACTGATCAGCGGCTGGTTCCAGGAAGCCCAGGGCAGAGCAACTGTGCCTTGGGCTTCCTGTAGTCAGCGCTGGTCAGTTTGAGCAGCGGCTGACTTGGGGACGCCTGGGGCAGAGCAGCTGGGGTGCTGCTGGGTTGCTCCAGTAGCGCCGCTCCTCAGCGCTACTGGACCAACCCAGCAGCACCCCAGCTGCTCTGCCACAGGTGTCCTGATTCAGCCGCTGCTGAAACTGACCAGCAGTGGCAGAATCAGGACGCCTGGGGCAGAGCAGCTGGGGTGCTGCCGGGTTGGTCCAGTAGTGCCCAGAGCGGCGCTGCGGGACCAACCGGCAGTGCCCCAGCTGCTCTGCCCCAGGGTCCACAACAAAAGCCTGGTCTGCTGGGGGGGGGGGGTACACTAGCTGCGCGCCCCCCCCCCCAGCAGACCAGGGACACGGGGAGCAAAGCCGCTGCGGCGGGGTGCCGCGCCTCTGAGGCTTTGCTCTGGCGCGGGACCTGCCACCGCTGCGGCTTTGCTCCCGGTGCCCCTGGTCTGCTGGAGACGGTCCCCAGCAGACCAGGGGCACTGGGAGCAGCTTTTCTCACCCCGGAGGTCGAGGTGGCGGACCGCTGCCTGCGAGCTCCGGGGCGAGAGAGCCCCGTTCATAAGTGCAGATCCGACATAAGTTGGATCCGCGTAAGTCGGGGACTGCCTGTACTTACTACGACTCCTATAACCCTCATTTTATGAGGAGTAAGGAAAGTTGGAGGAAGAGTGGTCTTCTGCAGACTTCCTGCTGTATAGACAGTAGCAAAAGCTGAAATAAGCTATTTCAACTTCAGCTACAAAATTGATGTGGCTTAAGTTGTGTAGCTTATTTCGGCTTTAGCCCTGCTGTGTAGATGACGTGCCCTGAGTGAAGCAAAGTGCTACTGGTAATAGTCTGATCCAAAACCTAGTGGAGTTAATAAAAGACAGATCTCATTGACTTCAGTGGGCTTTGGATCTTGCCCATAGCAAATTTGATTGTTGATCAAATACTGAAATCTTAAAAAAAAAAAAAAAAAAAAAAACACCAAATCCTCTCTACATGCTGAATAAGCTTTCCTAATTTTACTTGATTGCCTTTTGTAGATAAGAAAACCCTAGCTGAAGTTCTGGAGGACTTCCATCCAATTCGCTGAAAACTGCTCAAGATCAATGGACTTGTTCAGCAGATCGTGTTTCGTGAGACCACTCCCAAAGATATTTGAGCAGACTGTATGTCAGTTATTGTTCAAATGCAACTGGCTGAAAAACAAACAAACACAAATCCTTACTGTGTTCTTATAATTAAAACTATGAATAATCAGTGTGTTTAATTTGTTAATATCCATTCCTGTATTTTGTAGTGCATTTAGCTCTTTACATGTAAATTTTAAAAGGTGAGCTGCCTTTTTTGTTAACTAATGTGCAATTAGAATGACTGTACCTGAGAAAGCGATGCAGGTTCAGTTACTAGTCTGATGTGGAGAAAAATACAGGTCCCCTTCTTCCTGAGAGCAAAATTTAATCTCTGCCTTCTGTTATCGCACTTGAGTCTCAGTCACATTTTGGCCTTGCCCAGTTGGCGCTCATTACAGGATTGGGACTAAAGTTAGCCTTGTTAAGAAGGTTTTCCATACTGGCCAGGCTAAGAAAACACGCAGTATTGACAAGCCATCCATACTTGATCCCCTTTAGGATCTCTATTTTCCACTTGCTTTCTCTACCTTTATTTCTTAGATCTGTATTTTTCCAGCTTTGGTGCCTAAAGTTAGGTCCCCAACTCCATATATAGGCACCACAGGGCTGGGTGCATGGGGGTTGTTTCCCCCAACCTTCCCCCCCGAGCTGCTAAGCATCCACAATTCCTCAACTTCAGTGGGAGTTGCAGTGCAAGATCAGGCCACTTATTTAAATGTCTAACTATAGATGTGTCTAAAACTAGATACTGAAACAAAGTTGTTGACCTATGGGGTGATGTGATCCAGACTCACTACTGATTACTGAGTTGATATCCGAGATGAATGTCTGAAAAATTAGCTAAAGTTTAACTTATGAATAAGCTTTTCAACGTTTGCACATATTGTGCCCTTGCACATATTGTGCCCTCATTCCCTGGTTGGCGCATATCATAGTTTATCAACCTTGGGCCATGCTTTTAGCGCATGAAGACCCACGTTTGGCACAGAATTTGTTGCGCCTGTTCTAGTCCCTCTTAATGCTGCTTCAGTGCAAGAAATACACCAAGACTATCCCTGATGTCTGTTTGTCTAATCTGTTCTCTAAAATCTCCATTGATGGGGATTTCAGCCTCCCTATGTAACCTGTTCTGGTGCTTTACTATCCTTATTGTTAGAATAAGTATCTTAATACAGTATCTAACCTAAGTCTCCCTGGCTGCAAATTAAGCTGTCCTTTGTACGTGGAAAGCAATAGGTTGTTGTCCTTTTCATAACAGCTGTCTTATGTGTTTGAAGGCTGTTATCAGGTCCCTTCTCAGTCTGCACTTCTCTAAGCATTCCAAATTCTTTCAGCCTTTCCTAAAGATCATGTTTTTCTAATTATTTTATTTTTATTGCTCTTCTCTGGACCTTACCAGTGCTGAGTAGAATGGGACAGTTACCTCCCAAATCTTCATGTTAATACAACTCAGAATGACATTTGCCTTTTTCTCAGCAGCATCACACTGTTGGTTCACATTCAGTTTGTGATTCTTATAATCCCCAGACTATTTTCAGCACAACTGCTGAAAAGCCGGTTAATCCCCATTTGGAACTTAGAAAGGAGAAATCAACTACACAAGGGTAGAACTTTGCTCTTGTCTTTAATTTCCACTTACTCATTTCAGACCAGTTCTCCAATTTATCAAGATCACTTTGAATTCTAATCCTCTCTTTCAAAGCACAAGTAGCCCACCTCAGCATGATGTTATTTGCAGATTTTATAAGTACATTGTCCATATCATCAGTCACATAGTTAATGACAATACTGAATAGTGCTTGGTCAAGGACAGACCTGGATGTGAACACCACTCGATACATTAGTTAGCAGGTAGCTAATCTCTCAAATTGGTTTCTGGGGATGTGCTGTTAACAAATTGTATTTGGTCTAGGTTGCTCTAATGCTACTGAATCCCAAAATGCAACAATCTTATCTAAGAAACTGCATTCAGAGACACCCATATGCAAAATATGCAGCTGCCTAGGGCACCTAAAGATTTGGGTCAACGCTTTCCTGCCAGATTATCAATTTACAATCTATCCTGGAAAATGACCCCTCACTCTCTCAAGCCTGGGGGGGCAAACCCATCCTTGCTGACAGACAACCCCCTAACCTCAAATATTCTTTCCAGTAACCAGCACACCTCCATCATACTCATCCAGGAACCCACCCCTGCAATCAACCCCACTACCAACTCTGTTTGCACATCTATATAGGCGATACCATCCCACCACATCAGAGGCTTGTACAACTGCACATCCACTAATGTGATCTATGCCATCAAGTAATGCCCCTCTGCCATGCTGAACAGTCTCTACAAGAAAACATTAATGGAGACAAATGAGATATCTGAAAAGGCAACACACAAAAACCTGTTGGGGAACATTTTAACTTGCCTGGGCCCTCACTAATGGACCTCAAAGTCACTGTATTATTTCAAAAGCTAGCTTGATAGGGAAACTACAGAACTTAATTTAATTTACAAGTTTGATTACTACAACAGAAGTCTAAACAAAGATGTTGGCTAGATGGCCTGCTACATTTCACATCCTAATGACCAAAAACCCAAACAAGGGGTTTTTAAAGTGGGTACTAAGTATTTTTATCAGCTTTGTTTAGCATAGACACTAATTGACCATTTCCTTCCCCTTTTTATCTTCTTTTTCCTCCTCTTCCCCCCTCCTCCCTGTGCTATTTATTTGCAAACTGGACCAACCCCTTAAACGCCATTCATCTGAAGAAGTGGGTTGTGCCCACAAAAGCTCATGATACCATCTACATTTTTTGTTAGTCTCTAAGGTGCTGCAAGACTACTAGTCTGTAACTGGAAAATCTTAAAAAAACAACAAACACGGCTATCCCTGAAACTGGATCTTAATGTCCATCCACCTGCCTCTTTCTATCCCAGTTCAGTGGCTTTGTTTCTTCCAGAAAGGATCTAGTTATCTTAAAAGTGAAAAAGCTTGCTGGAACTATTAATGGAACATCAAACCTTTAAAAGAGCCATTCAACTGGCATTTGCCATCCCCAGGTGTATAATGTCAGTTTCTGAATTTACTGTGTTAGTCAACAGGACCTTAGTTTAAAATTTGTTTTAAAATATTTCATTAGTGTGTTGCTGAGAATTATAAAATTATATCTCTGAAAAAAAATCATTCCTCTCCACCCCTTCTCCCTGGGCTGCCATCAGGCACAGAGGCACCGGTGTAATAGTATTGTGTAAGGTCCCATAATTCCTAAGGATAGCCCTGCCTTGCATTTGCTTACTGCAATGTCTGAAGTTAATCTTCAGAGTACTTCCCTCCTACAGGAGGCATTGCAATCTGATCTCTGTTTAGTTAGCTTGCCCTCTGCTTTTGTTATTTAAGGCTCCAGTGAGGTTTGTCAATAACCATGCTAGAGATTTGATTAACCTTCTTTAAGCAGGTTGCCTCAGCACTGTTTTTGCTTAAAAAGAGTCTTGAATACATCAAATTTACCTTCTAAACATTTGGGGGGGAAGGGAATTATAAATACCAATTGGACCTCTCTGGTCTGGCACCTTTGGGACCTGACTAGTCCTTGATGAGGGATTTTGCCAAGCAAGGGTTGGTCATTTCTGGACACCCTGTCACCAGCCCCCTCCAGTCCTGGCCTGACTGCTGCCCTCCAAGCTGGCTTTCCCCTCTTGCTGGCCCCACCATCTCTTCACACTGAGCTCCTGCTGCAGCACCCAGCAGCCCCTCTGCCTTCACAAACTGGGCTCTCAGTGGCACACTGTGCAGCCCTGCTGTCTCTGCGCTCCAGATTCCTGCTGCAGAGTCTGGCTCCTGCTGCCTCTCTGGGTAGCCCTGCAGCCTCTGTGCTGGGCTCCTGCTGCTGCGTATGGGGTTCCAGCTGCCCTGCTAGCTTGCAGAACTCCCAGGCACTACCCTTCCTCTGGGACTCTCTGATCCTGGAACATCTGTGGTCCTGCTGGACCACAGATGTTACTGGACCAGAGGGTCAACCTGTACACAGGAGGAGGAGGAATGTGGGGTAGTATATAAGTAGCTCCAACCTTACGGGAGTACAGAGCCCTTTTCTAACACGGCTACATCTCTATTACTTTTCTTTCATGTTATCTACAAAAGTTGTGCCTTTGCCCAAGCAGTGAACAAATAACATTCCCAGAGCTGGATAGAGATCAGTTATGATGCACAAGCTGAAAGCCTGGGTATATGGTGCAACATACACTAATTTCAGAGTTTATTGAAGCAAACCAAAGGACAAGTAACACATGGTGAAATCTGCAAGAGGGACATTGGCTGTGTTTAAAACATGGCAGGCAAAGGGAGGGCGGCTTACATTTTTGTTAAACGATTGGAGCTCATTATTTCCCTTCTTTGATTTGTGTTGTGCAAGTAACCAGCTAAAGCTGTTAGTGAATGTGCTACACCCAGGAGACTGGACAAATATTTTCTAGGGGAGCTACCGATAACAATTATCTTAATCAATTAGCACTGTGCTTTCTGCTGGAAGCAGTCATCGCCTACCTTCCCAAGACTTGAAGTATGTCACCATCTGTTCATTCCCAGACAACCCTGGCTTTGCTGGTGTAGGGAGAGAAAAGCCCCCATAAATAAATTCTAAGTACCCTTGAAGTCATGACTAACCATCATGTTATTTGTTTCTCTCCCTCTTTTTCTCTCAAAGGAGAAATTGCGTGGGTGAATGTGTTATGTCCCCTGTGCTTTGTGGGTGTAAGAGAAGCAGATCGAAGAGATGCACCTTTGTACATGGAGTGGAAGGTGGTGAGGGACATGAAAAGTTTTTAGGTTCTGGGGTAGTTCAATCCACAGCTTTGGACTATCCCTTGAGAAAACCATACCTCTTTCACAGACAACCTTTATGCTTGAGGTTGAGAATTACATGTGCCTGAGGACTGGAGCTATTTACTTAGTTCTTTGTCTTTGAGGTCTCCATGATCTTTCAGATATTCTGGGTCTGAACCACTGAACCAAGATAAGGACCAAAGGCTGATATTATATTCAAGGGGCTGTAAGCAGAAGACAGGTTTGATATTGATCAAGAATTGGCTCTATGAGGCCAGATTTTAAGAAACCAAATCAACTTAAAATGCTAATTTCAGTTCGTGACGTTTTATTACCAGGTAGCGAGTGGAAGCAGCCCACTGTTTAAAAAAAGTATACTTACAAGTAAGAAAAGAGGTTTATCCTATCTTAAGTGATTTTCAAACGGCACACAGCAGTAGCAGAATACATTGACTCCTGCCCTGATAGTTGACAATTGTCATGCAAATGAGGTGTTTGAGATAAACAATGAGTTCATATCACAGCAAGGAATGATCACATTTATTCTGGTTATTACAACATGTTGGCTATTAGATGGCTAGCATCTTTGGTGTCAATCAAGTAATTCACCAGTAGTATTTGCCTCTGGATGTCAACTGTGTGCAGCATGGAGGTGGTCATTTGTCCTGTGGGATAATAAAATAGTTATTTTAGCATGTTCTCTTATGTATGTGTGTTTGAGAAAGTACTGATTTGGATATTGCATTTATTGTCATTCAGAATAGTCAACCCAGGAGGGCATTTATACATTATGGCTACGTCTACACTGTAGCCTTCTTCCAGAAAAGCAAATGAAGCATGGAGTGGAATATTGCCATGCTTCTTTTGCATAATTAATTAGCAGCTGTTTTTGCGCAAGAGGCTTTTGCGCAAAAAGGAGCTTATAGACGGCTCCTTTTTGCGCAAAAATCCCCTCTTGTGCAAGAGTCGTTATTCCTGAAAAAATGAAGAACAGCTCTTGCGCAAGAGGGAGTTTTAGTGCATAAAGGAGTCTACACAGCTCCTTTTTGCACAAAAATAGCTGCTAATTAATTATGCAAATGAAGCATGGCAATATTTCACTCCATGCTTCATTTGCATAAGCTTTTCCGGAAGAAGGCTACAGTATATATATAGCCTGAATGCTTGACTCATATCTAACTTTTTACATTACAAAGTCCTGTTTTTCTTAAGTCTTACTCACCTACTCACACCCATTCATCCTCCATTTGTTACAAGAAGTAGATGAGATGAGATTTGCTCCTTGGAGTATAGGTCTGTTCCTGTTAACTACATTGTGAGAGTTCCTAGAGGCCTGAATCAAAATCTCTTTGTGCTGATGCTGTACATGTGCATGCACACACATGCACAAAATGCAGTCCCGGCCTCCAAGAACTTGTCATTGCAGGAAGTCAATTTTAAACTGTTACAGTGCTTGTATTTTTCTGTTAGAAAAGTAATATAGAGCAGCTTTCACCCCAGACAATCTGCAAACTACAGTACTGATAGAAGCACTGTACAATAGCCAGTAGGGCAGTGTTTCTTAAACTTTTTGAGACCATGGAATACCAAACAATAATATTTTTATATGCAGAAAACCTATGAAAATTTTCTTTAAAAAAAAATTGTCAGACCAAAAAAAAAAAGACAAAAACAAAGAAGAGGTTGCAGCACACCTGCGAGTTGTTCATGGAACACCAGTGTTCCGTGGAACATAGTTTAAGAAATACTGCAGTAGGGGCTCTGATGTAAAACACGTCCAAATGTCCTCAGCCAAAACACTAGTACCACAATGTTTTATGTTCTCTTGTGCCTGTGCACAGCAACAGAGAGAACCTTAGTTACTAAGGCCTCATCTGAAAGTTGGTGGACAATGTGAAGTGTCTGCCTTCAAACAAATAAATTAATTTTTTAAATTATCTTTAAGAGGCAAATGAGAGATCCCCATTTGGTAAAATGGATACAGCACAATTTTTTTATGTCGAAAGAAAGAGATTAATCCCCTCTGCTAGCATTTGAACCTGGAGATTCTGCTGTTTCTAGGTGCTGAAACACTATTATCAGTTAAACCAGACTATTAATCACTTAGATTTTGGATAAAGCATGTGGACACTAAAACTTCAACAAAGATGTAACAGCTGAGGTCTCACCTTTTGAAGTTATTGGCGGATGTTTCACCCGGTAAGCGTAATTTCACTCTGGTTAATTTGTCCTATAATTTCATTGTATTTTCTGGTCAGGGCATTGGCTTTTCTGGTCAGGTGGCTCAGGACACGATACAAGCCTGTAAAGTGATAATAAAGCAGTTGTTCAAGATCGGCCTCCTCTCTATTTTCTTGTACTTCCTCTCTGCTGGTGATCTGGTGTTTGCTTTCGTTTAGAGGCACTAGTCGACCCTCCATCGCAAGTTTGATGGATTTCAGCTGGAGGTAAAACTCATACAGGTCCCTGTTGCCAAAATCATCAGTAGCTACATCATTCTGCTGTTCCATGTAGACACCTCTGAGGAGGCTGGGAAACATAACCACATGTTCCATCTTGCGGATGGCAGAAAAGTACTCTTCCATGGCTTTTGTCAGACGGCTCTGAGATTTCCTGGCTTCTGCAGGGCTTAACAGGGATGCTGGCTGTTGCCTGATGGTGCTGAAGCCTTTCAGGCTGCTTGGATGTTATGATGAAGAGGAAATCAGCAAAGCAGGCAAATGGTTTTTAACAGTGGAGAGAAGGGGTGTGTATACCAGCTAAAGATACTCCTCTCTTTCCAGCTAATCAGAACACAGAGCCTCTGCATGTCTCAAAATCTGCTTAGTAATCTGTCGGGGTCAGCATGAAGTCTGTATTTACCCACTGGACTTCACCCAAAATGATCTTTAACTAATTTGAGAACTTGACCCTCAGGCGGGATTTTCAGGTCATGTTATCTTTCAATGACCAGATAAGAAAATGGCCATGAAGATACCTGCTGATTGGAGCAGAGCTTTCCCAACTCCCCCACCCCCAAACTGGAAAAGCTGGTGTCTGAAAAGTTGATGCAAGACAAGGCATGAAGGCTGCAGAAAATATTGCTTTCCTTTTTTGTCCTAATTCGTGACATTTGAACATAACTCTGCCATTGCTGCCAAGGTGAGTCACCTTGAAACGCATATATATCTAGAATGTGAGACTCAACAAGCCTGCAGCTCACAAGTGATCTGCAAAACAGATCCATCTTCTTAAGCTAAGGCTGAGAGAGAGTTGAAAGTTTGTCAAGAGGGGAAAGAAAAGGAAAAAAAAGAAAGGGACAATGAGATGATGGAATAATATAATACCTAGTCAAGATCTATATTAGCAGGTGTTCCAGTCATGCCTGGACTTCACAGTGTTAGAAGAAACATGGGCAAACTATATTTCCATCTTGAACTGATTCTCACTTTTTTTAAGGGGATATTACAGTAGCGTGGTGAAGGTCTTGTTGAGATTTGGGCCTTGCGGTGCTAGTCCCTGTACAAATACAGGCTCTAAGACAATCCCTGCCTCAAAGAGCTTACAGTCTAAATAGAGCAGGCAGAGGAGAACAGAGGGACAAAGAGGTGGACTAACATGCCTTGTGTCCGAACCAGGAATAGAATTCATGGACCATGCAGTGCCTTCACCATTAGTTTTTGATGCCACCTCATAAACTCTCCAAGTGATCTTTAAGAGGCAAGGCCAGAACTCTGCCACAGTATTCTTGATTCAGTGCTTCCTTGGGTAGGTCACTGAATTTCTTTGTCTTGATTTTTCCCCATCTGTGAAATGGGAGTAAGAATACTTCACAGAAGTATTACATGGCTTTCTACAGTCCCCTGTATTTGAAGGGCATCCTTTTTTTTAATGGACAACCTCTTCTTTATGTAGAGTGTTCCAGTGTCCTGTTTTTCACCTGAGTCATTAATAAATCCCTTTTCTTTGTGCTGTTAAGAGTGGGCTACTAAATTTAATCCTAAAGTAGGAAAGAATTTACAGCTGAGCATGAACTGTGTGCCTGGCTTGATCTCACTGACAGAATAACAAAACCACAGCAAGAATGACTCCAGCAAGTCCCCAAAATATCTTTTGGAAGGATCCTTTCTGGTCTTTTTTTATTACATCTGTTCTTTTGAGTTTTTCTCAGTTATTCAAAGGCACGGTGCTCTTCTCAAAGTAATCTTGCCTGCGATTTCCTAGCACAGGCATTCTTCAGGGAGCCAAAACCTGGTATAAATCAACATAATACCATCCATTTCCATTAGCTGAAAGTCTGAGCCCGTATCTTTAAATAAAGTAGCTTGCTGATTAGCAGCACTCATTGTTTTTTAAATGTGCCAGTTTGAAAGGAAAAACAGGGTCCATTCAAATGTAGATACCATAAATAATTATTGTTTTTCTACAGTCATATAAACTGAGGTTCAAGAGTGCAATTATCTAAGTCACCTACTCTATCACCTTGCCAGGGCACGCTTGTCCTCTCACTAACATATATGGTCATGCCTATTTTCTTCCACAATTTGATCTGAGGAAGTAGGTCTGGGCCACGAAAGGTCATCACCTAATAAACCATCTTGTTAGTCTTTAAAGTGCTACATAGTCCTGTTTTTTGTTTCATTTTCAAACTCAGCAGCCTAAAGTTAGGCAGGTAAGGGCCACATCTTTAAGTGGTGTAAATTGGTGTTGCTCTTTGGACGTCAGTGATCTGTGTGAATTTACACCAGCTGAGATTTGGCCCCATAATCTCTAGTTAGGCTCCTATACAAAAGTGGCCTAATTCTCAGAGGTGCCTAGGCCTCACTCCAACCACTAGGGGTCTCTGAAATCTCAGGATTTTAAAAGCTGAAAGATCAGCAGAAGTGAAGGCCTGAGCCTGTTTGTCAGAGGAACTAAAAATGGGCTGTTGCCCTCATAGGCTTGCTGATCTCTGAGCAAGGTATATCCACTATAAAGTGCTGTAGGCTACAGCAAATGGTTAGTAACTTAGGCTCCATCAGTGGCTCTGTTGGAGTGTGGCTTGCTCTTTAGAACCCAAGAATGCAGCATTCCCAGTTCCTGTGGCTCTGTGAATCTTGTGATACATAGGCTATGTCTAGACTGCAGAGTTGAAAGTATCCCGGAAAAACTCTGCTGCATCCAAGGAATGCGTCTGCTTTTCTGAAAAAAAAAAAAAAATTCAAAAAAGCAGATGCGTTTTTTTGGCAACCCTGTAAACCTTGTTTTACGAGGAAGAAGGGATGTTCCAAAAAAGGGTTTTTTCCCCTGACATTTGGCCCAGTGTAGATGGGCCAAATGTCGGCAAAGCCTCTTCCAAAAAAAGAATCAGCAATTTGCGTATCTTTTTCTGAAACACCCCCTTCCCACCCTCACGGTGGTCAGAAACCATAACACACTTTGCACTAAAGGCCCTGCACAGGGATGCTCTCTTCCCTTGCAAGGAGAGGCTAATGATCGATTTCCAGTGTGGAAAGAGAATCCCTACATTCCAGGGCATCCTGTCTGGGATCTATAGAGCCTGCGTGGGGTGGATTAGCATTCCTCAAGTGGGGGTGGTGGTGTGTACCCACGGGGGTGGGGCTGATATATGGCTGGGAAGCAACGGGTGGGACCAATAGCAATGTTTGTGCAGGCTGAAACAGCTTCTGTTTAACTTAGGAGTGATTCACTGAGGCTCAGACCATGCAGGGTGCTGACCCAACATCTGTCACTCACAGCTGCAGTCAGAGGACGCTGAGTGCAGTCAACATCTTGCGGGAGTGGACCCAGATGAGGAACTACCAGGGATGACTGATGATGGCTCATGATGTGAAACTTAATTGAGGAGAGAGTTAACTGCAGTAGCAGTTACCCCATTGTAGGTGGGTCTCGTCTTGCTAAGGGGACCTGGAAACTTTACAAACTTTTGTAAATTGGAATAGGTCTCTGTCTCCCAGGCATTGGTGAAGACTGAAATTCTGCTGTGTCCTCTGGACAAGGCTCCATCCTGTAGCCCTTAGAAAGACTCCAAGAGGGGGCAAACCCAATCCAGTCCAGCTAGAGATAAGCAGACTGAGCGGACTTCTTAGGCAGTCTTGATAGCAGAGTGCCAGCTGCCATGTAAAATTGCCATCCCTAGGGTGAACTTCCACTCCAGCACCCCTACTGCTTCAGATACAGGGAGGGATGGTCTGCCCCCCTCTGAGCCACTAGGTGTAAATCTGACCCTTCATTTACATGCTGGAGCCTCAAAGAAGTTAGAGATGGCCTAAAGAAGTGGGGGGTTTGTTCCAACTTGAGTGTGGCTGGGGAACTCTGCTAAATTGGAGCCTTAGTGAATGACCTGTTAAAATAAAAGACAAAGCCACAGGAGTTAAAAACAGGTATAATCTCCTTAGAATTACACATACTAGACTTGTAATGTAGCCCCCTTGCTTCTCCCATAAAGTGCATTTTATTATCCAGTCTGACCTAA
This sequence comes from Pelodiscus sinensis, assembly GCF_049634645.1. Classification (NCBI taxonomy): domain Eukaryota; kingdom Metazoa; phylum Chordata; order Testudines; family Trionychidae; genus Pelodiscus; species Pelodiscus sinensis. Next base: position 316,713,695 of record NC_134711.1, read on the forward strand.
AAAATCCAAGCCACAGGACTCTCTTGGGCTTTTTTGGGGGGGTCTACAGCAGAGGTGGACAACCTGCAGGCCACATGTGGCCCATCTGGTTTCTATGTGTGGCCCACGAGACATTTTGTTTACTGTTGCCCACATGCACGGTTGCCAGATTCTGTTGGTTTCCAACCACATCATTTAGTAAAAGTGGTAAGAAAAAAAAACCTAACACACATGTACAGTGTGGGCACACAAAGAGAGGTGTGTGCTGATTGCACACAGCATTGACTGTAAGAACGGTGTGCTCCCTCTGCATCCAATCCATGTGCTGCTATGGTTCAGTGGGTACACCCTGCAAATTCTAGGTCCGCTGCGCAGTTAGCTAAACTACCTTATCCTGGGAGCCCATCCTGGTTATGACAATCATGTGGCCCACTGAGATGAGTAGGCAGCACAAGCAGCTGTGCATCAGCCTAAGTTGCTCGTCACTGGTCTACAGCCAAACAGATCTCCCTGGTTGGAAATATTTCCTGATATTCAGTGTCTATACATTTTAATTTGCTGATTTATTCTATGTTACTATTTGCATTGCGGTAGGATCCAAGAGCCTCAGTCACGGATCAGGATTCCATTGTGCTAGGCACGGTACAAACACAGGGCAAAAAGCCAGTCCCTGTCCCCAAAGAGCTGACAATCTAAGTATAAGATAACAGACAACAGGAGGATAAAGAAAAAGGCACAGGAATTCCCCCTAGTTCTAGCGTATCCACTTCCCTATACTTTAATGTTCTTATTTCACTTTACCACACAGCATCAGTTTTCATTAAGTATTTAATTTTACCAGGGCTTGGTGTGTTTTTGTTTGTTTTTTAAGAAAGCTATAAACTACTGCTTTACCTATTTGTTTATCTAAAAATCTAGAAAAGAAGAGGCAATTCTAATTCATTGGAAAATTCATTTGCTTAAAAAACCCTTTTTATAGCTGATATTTTTTCCAGCAGACCCCCAATAACAAAAATCCACCTATTTATTCACAATAAAAGGCATCACCAAGTTATTTATCTTTGGATAGACACAAGGAACCCATCTGAAAGCACTATACAAAGGAGGTTAATATCATTATCCTTGTTCTATGGCTGAGGAAACCCAGGCCTAAGGGCTCCCAGCACACCAGAGGCAGGAACACAACCCTGCTCCTCTGAATAGCACTCTAGCGCTATATCCATTAGGCCATACTACTCTGGTGTTGTAAAAGTGCCTAGGTGCCTCAGTCATGGACTGAACCCCCATTGTGTAGAGCACTGTACAAACAGGACAAAAAGACATTTTCTGCCCCAAAAAGCTTACAATCTAAGTACCAATCCTGAGCAGCAAAGTCTCATAAATCTTTGGCTCTTCTCCAAGTGGCTACACACCAGCCTCGTCTCCAAGACAAAGGAAAGAACCATAACAATAATTCCTGTCATAGGATACAATGGCTCCTTTATCCTCTCTCCAGTCTAGTAGGTAATCTGTACCAAGCCTCACTCTGATCCAGAACTCCCCCTTACAAGGGGAACAGTACTGTGTTTATTGGTGTTGTGGGTTTTTTACGTGCACAGCGGTCACAGAGACAAAGGCAGTGCTATTTCACTCCTGCTGCCCAACACAAAGCTGGCAGAATGTGCCTGGGGAGACAGAGTTGATTTGGCTTGTGGCATCATCTGTTTAATAGCAACTTGAATTGGCATAATCCACCAGGGGTGTCAGCCAGGTGCCATCATGTCTCCTGAGGACACGTATGCAATGGGCCTGACTTACCTGGCACACAACACTCATGGTTCTATGCAGAGACAAGGGATGGCCAGCATGGCAGTGGGTGAAGGCCCATGAGAAGAAGGCTAGCCCAGCCCCACCCCTTCCACCTGAGGCCCTGCCCCTTCAGCAACTTCCCTCCCCTCCCCCCCATGGAGCCAAGCCCTGCCTGACCCCATCCCTATCCTTCTTGGCCCCCTGGAGGGCAGAGTACACCACGCTGCACCCAGGGCCCACCCCAGCAGCTGTGAAAATGGGCTCCCACGGGAGAGTGAGACACAAACCAACAGGCTGCCATTACCACAGGTTGTGGAGAGTGATGGAAAAGCACAGTCAGTGCTGGGGGCGGGGAGCGGAGCATGAGAGCCCTCCCTCAGCTCTGCTTCTCTCATCCCTCCCCCACCCCTGAAAACATTGTGCTCCTGCAGGTCATTGTTTGCTCTACCCCCTTCCCCAGTAGCTTTCCTTTGACTGGGATGGAGAGAGAAGAGCACCATGCTGCAAGAGCAGCTGTTTGCATGTAGTGCTAGTGCAGAGGGCTTTGTTCCAGACTCAGACACTGACAACGCAAAGCCTCTTACAGGAGTAAAATGCAGCCCCACAGGGTGGATGGCCCCTGCCAAACAGGCCAGACTAGTGTGTCCACTAGTCCTGGCCTCTGTCTCAAGCTGGGCCAGTACTAACTGGCTCACTGGAGTGGGGAATTCTCAAATGGGGCTGATTTGGCAGTTGGAAATCAAAACCCATAACAAAAAATCCAAGTGGGGAAGCTCAGATACTAGGACCCTGAAAACAAGCCAGCCCATCAGCAGGGGTCTGCCAGTTCAGCAGCACAGTAACAACAATCCTATGTCTCACAGAAACAGCCCCTTTCCGCTGAACAACCCAAAATACTTCACAAACACTGGCCTTGATTCTTCAGGGATGCTGGTGAGAACAGATGCCAACATGAAGCAGAGGTAAGAGAATGGAGCCTGCAGCCCAGGAACTGTAACCCTTTCAAGAGGCTGGGCCACTAGAGGAACACAGCCTACTACTGCTACCACTTTTGCTTAAGTGGGGGAGATCTGTGCTGTGTTGTTGAAGGGCCTGTCCTCAGATACTGAGGAGTATGAGCTCCCTGATTTTGGTTTTGTAAAGTCATAATGGGGAGCTTTAACAAAATGAACTGTCTCCTCTTTAGTGCCATGCTCTGATGGGGGGGTTTCAACCTTTTTCTTTCTGAGGGCCCCCCACATGATATTAAACTCTGCAGCCCACCTGTGCCACAGCAACTGTTTTCTGCATGTCCACTAGATTAAAACCGGGGCCAGCATTCAGGGGTAGCAAGCAGTGCAACTGCCCAGAGCCATGTGTCACAGGGGGCCCTACAAAGCTCAGCTGCTTTGGGCTTCCATTTCTACCCGAAGTACTGGGGTTGGGGCTTTGGCTTTCTGCTCTGAGCCCCAGCAACTCTAACACTGGCACCTCTCTGGTTTATTTGGTTGGCCCCCTGAAACCTGCTTGTGCTCCCCCTCCCCCCCCCATAGGGGCTCTGGACTTTTGGTTGAGAACCACTGCTTTAGTTAAAGTTTACAAAGATAGCGAGGTGAGTCAGGGTCTCTTCATCCATTCCTGCGGCTGCTGGAACAAAGGTTGGTGATTCTTCCAATAACAAAGACTCACTGTACAGAAAGAACTTTGAATTGATATCAGTCAACAGCTTCAGGTTTGCAAGTGGATTAAATGCAGGATGTTTGAAAGGCATAAGTGAGCTGGCCCCTCTAAGGGGATTTGGAAAAATCAGTGACCTAGAAAATTCAAACCTGCCAACTCCTCACTGTTTTCCAGTGAGTCTTGATTGTTTATGTATTTAGAGACTCACACAAGCTCCTACCTCCAAGGACATCTCAGGTTTCACTGCATTCAGCTCTGTTAACTCTTTATGCCCGGCAAGAGAACATCCAAGCACCTGCACTAAAAAGAATGCATAGTAACTCAGACGTAGCTTATTACTAAGGATCTCTGGAGAGAGATGGTTACAGCTGTGTAGAAAGCTTGGAACATAACCTAACAGCATTCACACTCACCTGGTCTGGGTTTCATCATAAAAGCAAGACTTGGGCCAAGTTCGCTGGCAGGTTCACTCAGGTGCATGAGTCATTCAATGGAACCTGGGCCTAGCTTTGATCAAGTCTTGGCTGGTTCTGGGTTTAATTTAAAAAATGGGAGACTCAGGGCAAATTCAGATCTCTTTGTGCTTCAAGCTTAATTTTGGCCCAAACCTCAGAGTCTGGTTTGGGGGAGGTGGGAGGGAATGCAAATGCACACAAACCAAAACCAAAAAAGGAGTTGGCTTGAATGTTTATAAGCTGACACAGTCCAGCTGTAGGAATGATGCACAAAGAAAAAAAAAGCCAGACAGACTAGGGAGAGGACATACTGGCATGGGGTGTAACAAGTGACCCTCAAATAGTCTGCAGGAGAGATGAGGCCACACTACAAGATTCTGCTGCAAATCTGAACTTCAGCGATGTTTTTGGGGTCAGGCTTCGATTCAGCACTCTCCCTTCTTTTAGGATAACACAGTGGTTTCCAAACTTTTCGACATCACACCCCCTTTTTGATTATTGAAAAACCCTCATGCCCCCCTCAACAGCAAAACTTGTTGAGCAAAAAAAAAAAACCTGACCGGGGCAGCAAAACTTGAAAACTTGATGGAGAGTGGGGGAGACTCTGGGTTGCCTCAGGCCCTCTCTGGAATTTCTTCATGTCCCATCCCTAGGGGGGGGCACACCCTCCAGTTTGGAAACCCATGGTAGCAAGATAACAAGAGGAGGGGAATTGAGAGACTTTGTTAGGTGGGTGGGAATTTGGCTTGAAATCTCATTAGCATAGATCCCCCTACTCCATGGCTACATCTAGATTGGCATGATTTTCTGGAAATGCTTTTAACGGAAAAGTTTTCCATTAAAAGCATTTTCGGAACAGAGCGTCTAGATTGGCACAGACGCTTTTCCGCAAAAGCACTTTTTGTGGAAAAGTCTCTGTGCCAATCTAGACGCGCTTTTCTGCAAAAAGGCCCCGATTGCCATTTTCGCGATCGGGGCTTTTTTGTGGAAAACAAATCTGAGCTGTCTACACTGGCCCTTTTGCACAAAAGGGACTTTTGCCTGAACAGAAGCAGCATAGTATTTCCGCAAGAAGCACTGATTTCTTACAGTAGGAAGTCAGTGCTTTTACGGAAATTCAAGCAGCCAATGTAGACAGCTGGCAAGTTTTTCCGGAAAAGCGGCTGATTTTCCAGAAAAACTGGCCAGTCTAGACACAGCCCATGAGTCTTCTAATGCTGCCTGACTCCAGCTAAGCCGGCAATACCTCAACCAAGGGATTTCTGTTACATTTCACCTTTAACCCCATGTGAATTTAGGTGTATGAAAAACTGGGTGAGGTGAGGAAGTTAACCAAATATTTGTGAACTACCCAAAAAGGTCAGGGTTGAGTGGAGTTTCAGCTCTGGTGTTAGTTTACCTGCCACAATTAATGAATACCTGAGCACCCCAGAACACACAGCCACCTGTGGGCATTCGAGTCTTAACGTGCTGGCCAGAGTGCAGTGAGCTATGGGCTGTACAGTTCAGACTAAGCCATGTACTGTGTCTTTAAACAGAAGGGTCAGGGAGAAGGGTGTAGCCAGTTCAGCCAGACAGTGTCACATATGGCAGTGCTTCTGGGCAGGCTCTGTGCACTGGGAGGGACTGTCTGGGGTTTAGTCACGACACTGATATCAGAGGCGGATGCACTGGGCACGCAGCCCAGGTCCACCTTGCCCCCACAAGGTGGTGTGTGCTGCTTGCCAAAGGACTGATGAGTAAACACTTCCGCATACAGGCTCAGCCCTCTGCTCTGTCACACCTATAATTGGTGGCACGGCAGCACCTGAGCAAACTTACACCCTTCAAACAGCAGCTGGGCTGGAGTCACATACAGGAGCCTGAAACAGACCTCAGAAGCTGAGGGGGGAACCTCAGGAGAGAGTCAGAGAGAAGCCAAGACCTGAGTGCCAAGCAGCAAGTCCCTTGTGTACCTCTGAGCCTGCAGGCCTGGGGGAGATGAGCATTTCTTCGGAGCACAGACCCCTTGGGAAACAAGTCACCAGCAGCCTGCAAACGGTGAGCGGGCCTGGCTGTGTTCTATCTGGTGGGGTCTTGGCCATTTGCAGTGGGATTAGCACCCCTCTTTTGCCCCATTCTGGATGTTATGCTGCTTTTAACTGCTTGCCAGTTTTGAGACTCAAGGTTTAGTCAGCACCCAAAGATGACTGTATGAAAAGCCTTTCATTCCAGTTTTCTCACATTGTCCATTCTGAGCAGAACGATGCCTCTTTAGACACCAGGGGGCTGGCAGCAGCAAAGCCTGCACTGGGCAGTGATTTCTGCACCTGAATGGAAGGAACTATCTTGACTTTAACTTATATTTGTTGGAAATGTTTTTTTAAAAAATACCCAAGCTTTTCCTGCTCAATGGGCATCTTACATAGTTGACAATGACAGCAAGATTATCCTTGTGTTTTCCATTTGCAGAATATCAATGCCAGACTAGCATAGCAGGTTCGCTATCATGTAACACCAAGGCTAGGTCTACACTAGGAAATCAGGTTGGTACAACTGAGTCACTCAGGAGTGTGAAAAATCCATACCCTGCCCTGAACAAGAATTAAATCAACTTAACGCTTGGAGCAGGCAGTGTTAGGGCAGCAGGAGAGTTTGCCTCTTGGGAAGGCAGAGCACTATGTGTTCAGCATCTTCACTGAATGCTATAGTGGCTTAGCTGCAGCGTTTTAAATATAGGCCTGCCCCTAGTGAGAGTCGCCAGTAGCAAAACCCAGCTATTGTACAATACTTCTCATCACAGCCCTTTATAAATGAAGTCAATGTTATTATCCCTATTTTATAGATTGGGACACTGAGGCATGGTGGGAGAGCCAGGACTACAACAATTTAGGTCTCCCGAGTCCTAAACCAATGTTCTCTCCACTAAGCCACATTCCCTAGGGCTGCTAATTAGTGAGCAACCAAATAAAGATGGTAAAATTGTTAAGAAAGCTGCAGTAGTGAATGTAAAATGTGTTCATTTCCTCTGACAGAGTAGTTTGCTGTTTGTCACAGAGGACAACCCTTTGTGTATGTTTCTGCAAAAGAAGTGAAGACCTTGCTTCCCAGCCCTGCTGTTTGATCGTTGCTGGGAAGTGAGTGAAATTGCTCGTTTTCAGGTGGGACTTATTGGGTTTGCGGGCTAGTGTAAAAACATGTAGTGAGGGTCCATTATAGAAATATTGTTGGGGCTTCATCTACTGTTCCCCACAATCATTTATACCTTTGTCAGGTGGGTGTAAAATGCTTCCTAGGGTGAATGACACCACTGGACACCCACTTTGCTTTGGTGTAAATGGCTGTGCAAGATACAGGACGATGGAAAATCAAGCCCATTTTATTTCACTGTTCCTTTGGAACCTTATATGTAACCTTCATGTTTCCCCCACATTTTCTGGATACGGGCTCAGTCCTGAGCGCCTGGGCCCTGACTTAGCAAAGCACTTGAAGCTTCCCTTTGGTTCTGGTGGAGTTGATCCTTGTGCACTCAAGCCCTATGAGTATGAAAAAGAACAGATGAGATGAGTACTAGAAGCCTGCTTTGTTCCTGATGCTTTTCCAGTGGCAAGGTGTGGTTGTAGCAGTATATTGCATGTGACTTGCATTCCAGGTGTAATTGTGTTAGACAGCACAAACCTGCTTAGTGGCTGACTTTTAAATAAACAAGAAAACTGTGTCATCCACACACACACACACTTGGCTGCACTAAGCACTAAATAAAGGGGCTATGCAGAAGAGGATGCGGTGTCTTTTTTCATTAGTCAGCACTGGGGGTATTATGCTTCTAGAGGAGCCATCAGAAGTAAAACTAAGTTTGTGACTGCTCTGGGCGTTCAAAGAGTCCATGGCATTTTTCACAACCATGGTGACATTATGGCTTGCAGAAATTCAAATCTGAATAAATTCCCCTGTAGTGTTAGGTTGGCATATTTTTCACTTTGTGGGCTAAAGTATTGGAAAGTTTGAGGGTGCCTTGATAAACAACTGTTTTCTTCCACCCCAGAAATGGCTGCATTTCAGTGGTGTTTGAATAACTAATTCAGTATGCTTTAGGTCTTTGGCCCCCAAACAGGTAAAACTAATTTGTTTTTTTCCACACAGCTCTTGTCCCAAATCTTAAGAGAAAACCCAAATCAAGAGGAGAGGAATATAAAACTTTAGTTATGAATACTGTAAAAATCCTTGTTTGTCCTCATGCTTATTGCTGTCAACTCACTGAAACAACACACCAGCAGAGAGAAGTCAGCACTCCATGTTCCTAAGGCATAGATCTCTCTTGAGCAAATAGAGAATACAAAGAGGAAAGATGGTCCAGCAGTTATGGCACTCACCTGAAACTCAAGTTCAGGTCTGTGCTCAACCACAGACTTCCTTTGTGACCTTGGTCAAGTCACTTGGTCTTTTGGTACCTCAGGTTCCCAACTGTAAAGTGAGGTTAGTGGTACTTCCTACCTCACAAGAGTGTTGTATGGAGAAATACATTACAGAGTGTGAAATACTCAGATGTTATGGCAATGGGAATCATATAAGTACCTTAGACCATTGGTTAGCTATTAGCACAGTGATGGGTAACCTGTGGCCCATGGGCCACATACAACACCTCAGGGTTATATGTGTGTCCCATAAGACATTTTGTTCACCATTGCCCAGAAGCGGGGTTGCCAGATTCCACTGGTTTCTGTCTGCATAGTTTTTTTTTCCTACCAGTATAAAGTGATCTGCACATAAACCAAGGGCTTGTGAATTGAGATGTGTGCTGATTGAACACAACGTAGACTCTGAGAACCATGTACTCCGCATCCAACTACATTGCTGCTACGGTTCAATTGGCACACCCCGCTAATTCTAGGTATGCAAGCACAGTTAGCAAAATTACCCTATCCCAGGTATCATCTTGGTAACAACCATCTTGTGGCCCATTGAGATGAACGGCCACTCATGCAGCCCACCTTTGCCTAGGTGGCCCATCAGGATACTAGCAGGATATGAACTCAGATGCAGAGGGAAGCAGCTCTGAGTCCATCCAGTAGGGGGCAGTGACACACTAGCTAGTTAATTCTAATTTCCAACATCTCTGATGTGTTATTTCTTCCCTGTACTACAGCTGTCACCAATTGTGGAGTTAAATGTTGGTGGGGAGGTGTACACAACAATGCTGAGCACCCTGAAGAAACACCCAGGCTCCAAGCTGGCAGAGATGTTCACTGGCCAGCCCAAGCTCAGGACTGACTCTGAGGGGAGGTTTTTCATTGACAGGCCAGGCACCTATTTTAAGTACATCTTGGAATACCTCCGCAGTAACCAGGTGCCCACCCAGTGCATCCAGGACGTGTATAAAGAAGCACTATTCTATGACATCGAGCCGCTGGTCAAGCAGCTCGAGGACTCCCCTCAGATTTTTGGTGAGGTGGTGGCAAGGAAGCAGTTTCTGGCCCGTGTGCCCAACTACAGCGAGAACATTGAGCTGATGATTCGCATCGCCAGGGCAGAGGCGGTAGCATCCCGCCAGTCCAGCGTCACGGTGTGTGTGGTCAAGACCGAGGAGGACGTAGCCAAGTGTCACGATGCCCTGAGCAGCTTGGACATGGATAAGAAATCGGTGGTGAAGTTTGGCCCCTGGAAGGCGACGCCGAGCATTTCTGATCTGCTAGATTGCATTAAAATGGACATTGAAGCCAAAGGATACAAGATCTCCTTCCAGCCCCACACCACGGAGAAAGGCTTCCGGTTCAAATCCTACATCTTCTTCTACAAATTTCTGTTCACATGGTGGTAGCCAAATGGAACTGTTGGCAGTGATTTTAAATGGCTCTTCAAATAAATAGATTTCTGTTTTAATACAGAGAATCTCTACCTATGGCCCTTCCTGCCGAACCTTTTGGAAACCAAGCTGTGGACAGTGGTGTAGATGGGAAGAGAAGAAGCGGCCAATGAAAGAATCTCTTGGATTTTACCTGCCAAATTCAACAGAAATTAAGAACCGCTGTTTTAATAGGTACATTTTTTAAAAGGAGAGAGATCCTCACATTTCTAAGCCTTTCTCATCCAACATGCATAGGCCTTCTGTGCCTTTCTGTCCCTTCTGCTTACTTCACTGAGAAGTAACAGTCCTGCAGAGTCAAGGCAGCTAGAGAAGAATAAGCTGGATTTCATTCTTTGTTGGGGTGGGCAAGATCTAGCCCGTGGGCTGGATCCGGCCCACCAAGCCATTTCATCCACCCTGCCACCCTCCCTGCCATGCACTTGGCCCCAGGCCAATCAAGCCCTGGGGCAGAGGAGCATGCAAAGTCTCCTCCCTCCCCACTGGGAACGCGTGACACCAGAAGGAACCGCCAGCTGTTCAATATTGCTGGCAGTTCCCTCTAGGCTCCACGCACCCTGGCAGGGTTGGGGTGGGAAACTTTGTGTGCTCCTGTGCCCCCAGGCCAATTAAAGCTTGGGGGCGGGGCAGTGCTAGAAGTCTCCTCTCCCTGCCAGAGGCACACAGTGCCAGAGGGAATGGCCAGCTGTTCAAAATGTTTGGCAGTTCCCTCTAGGTGTTGCATGCTCTGGGAGCTTGGAGTGGAGACCTTGTGTGCTCCCCGCCCCCACACCAATTGGAGTCTGTGGGCAGGGGAGCACATAACATCTCCTTCCCCCGAACCAGGAGCACGCAGCATTAGAGGGAACCACCAGCTGTTCAAAACGGCGGGGGGTTGCCTCAGGGCGCTGTGTGCCCCTGGCAGGGCGGCGGAGAGGGGAAGAGACCTCCTGTGTTCCCCTGCCCCTAAAGTGCTGGAAATTAATATGTGCATCAGGAGACACAATGAAATCCTTTGGTGAATATTAGATGGAAGACTCTCATAAGGAGTATAGCCAGGTGCCTGTATTCTTTACTAAAGCAAACCTCCCTTTTGACTTCAGTGAAAAATTTTGCCTGAGGGGGTGCTCAATTGAGTCTTCTGCCATTTTCAAAAATCTTAATATTCAGAAGTTTATTTTTATTTATTTTTACACTTGAGATAGTTGATTATTTTAAATTATTAACTGTTCCAGGGACATTTGAAAATCATATTCGTTATTCTAGATCATGGCTATATGCTTATTATTACTCTCAAAATATGGGCTGCCTCCCATAAAGGACAATATATGTTTTGAGATACTAAATAAATACATTTTAAAAAGCCTCTTTACATAGTGTAAATCTATCTTCTTTATTATCCTCTTAAAACCCCCAATGCTTTCCTTATGCACTACTGGAAATCTATAAAGTGTAGTATCAAAAGCCTACATCCTGGTTATTGATCTTCCAGTGATGTAAATCAGAGATGACGCCACTGAAGTCAATGCAGTTACTTTATGTAAAACTGGTGTAAGTGTGAGACTCAAGAGCCCTCTAAAATTTTGAAGCCTTGGGCAAGATTTTAAAAAGTGACTAAAGATTTTGTGTGCCCAAAATCCCTTAGAGGGGCCTGGTTCTCAGGCAGTGCTGAGCATCCACTACTGCAGGTCACTTCTGAAAATGTTGGCCCTGATTCCCTATGACCTTCCCTATGACACCATGGCTACGTCTAGACTGGCATGATTTTCCAGAAATGCTTTTAACGGAAAAGTTTTCTGTTAAAAGCATTTGCGGAAAAGAGTGTCTAGATTGGCACGGATGCTTTTCCGCAAAAGTACTTTTTGTGGAAAAGCATCCGTGCCAATCTTGACGTGCTTTTGTGCAAAAAAGCCCCGATCGCCATTTTCGCGATCAGGGCTTTTTTTGCGGAAAACAGTACTGTGCTGTCTACACTGGCCCTTTTGCGCAAAAGGACTTTTGCCTGAACGGGAGCAGCATAGTATTTCCGCAAGAAGCACTGATTTCTTACATGAGATCGTCAGTGTTCTTGCGGAAATTCAAGTGGACAGTGTAGACAGCTGGCAAGTTGCTGGCAGCTGCTTTTGTGGAAAAACTTGCCAGTCTAGACACAGCCTGTATGTTTAGTCCTCAGAGTTCTGTACATAACGCCTGTTCCAATGCCTATTGAAATAACACTCTCCTTTGACTTCACTGGGCAAAGAACCTGATCCTGAGATGTACCACTCTCCTTTAATTTCCACTGTACTTAATGGGAGTTAAGGGCACTCAACCCTTCACAGGATTTAGATCTAGTTATGTTAAATATTTGCAACCAAACTGAAAAGCACATGAAACATACCCAGTTTGGGGGTCTGATTACAAAAACACAGCACTGTTTTGGAGAAATCACATTCTAAATTAAAACTAGGGATGTCAACGTGTACATGGCTACACAATTAACTGATAAGCCTGGGCTTATCAGTTAATCTTCTTGATTACACGCACTCCCCACATTGCTACCTCTGTATCAGAGGAAGCAAGTGGGGGGGGGAGCAGGAGTTGGTGCCCGTGAGGGCAGCTCCCCACAAGCATTGGATCCGCCTGTCTCCTTCCCACACCTGCACTGCTGCCTCTGACAGAGAGGCAGCAGCGCCGAAGGTAAGGAGAGCAAACGCGAGCCGATATGCACGGGGAGCTGGCTTTTAAGTGGCTCTTTGTGCATGCCAGCTCTGTGGACCTGCCCGCTTTTCCTTGCTGCCTCCAACAAGGAGCCGGTGCTGGGGAGAGCTCGCTTAAAAAACAGTTCCCCCCAGCACCAGGTCTGTGGCGGCACCTGCCCTCCCTCCCCTATGCTGCTGCCTCTGCAACAGGGGACAGGGGAGGCTGCCACGGAGTAGCCTCTGTCTGTGGGCCTGCCACGGACCAGAGGCTGCTCCAAAGTGGCAGCCCGTTTGTGGAGGGTCCAAGCTCTGTGGACAGGGGCTGCTGTTGTGGAGCAGCCTCTGTCTGCAGGGAACTTGGACCCCCATGGACAGGGGCTGCTGCCATGGAACAATCTTTGTCTGTGGAGAGCTGCGACCCTCCACTGACAGGGGTGGCAGGTGGGAGCCGGTCTGCGCAGGGAGCTTGGCTTTTAAAAGCTGTATCTGGGGCAGCATGTGGGGTGACGGGATTTGCTGGGAGTGGAGTTGTAGCGCACTGGCTGCGTGCCTCCTCTCCAGGGACTATCAAATAGTTGTGTAACCACTAAGATTTCATGTGGTTACATGACTGTTCAATTACGTGATATCTAACATCTCCAGTTAACTTTCTTCCCTGAAAAATGTTTTTATTTCTAGATATGATAGGCCAAAATCTCATAATGCTGATGCAACTGTACTGATTTCAGTGGGTTTACACAGGAATTACTTTGGCCTGATATAGTCTGTATTTGTGTGTAGCATAGGAATCTAAGGTCTTCAAAAAGAGAGATGTGCTTGAATCAGCTCTGAACATCACCAAACTTTGTTGGGTCAGAATCCATACCCAAATGCAGAACTAGTCTCTGACCCCTATTTCTTTTGGAGACACGGGACATGAAATCTTGATTACATTTTAGTTCACAAAGGCTATAGTTAACTTTAAAGACAGCTTCCAACTTGTTTGATTTTTCCACCTCTTCCTAACTTCAGCAAAACCAAACACATCCCCATGAAGTATTTCATGCCACATGTTACACCACAATAGAATTTTTCTGAAACATTTGGGTCACTATTATATAACTTATATAACTTCAAATCTTTCCATTAAAAAGGGGGTAAACACCAGGTAGATAAATATTTTATCAAGCATGTCTAAGTATTGCATGAACCTTGACAGATGGGCAAGACCAGGACACAGCAAACAAATATGTTTCACCTTTATTTACCTAATCTATATCAAATACTTATGAAACACAATTAAAGATAAAAATTCTCTTGTCACAGTATAATAGTAAGTTTCCTAGACTGGTATCCTAGAATTTGAAAAGCATATTATATACTTGTAAAGAAATCAGTGAAACTAGTCTTGGCATGAAGCAAAACAGTCTTTTATATAGAAGCTAACATTTTTAAGGGCTCCTTCTGGCTACTTTCAGAGCACATGTGGAGGTGTAACCACCATCAGGCAAATTTGAACCTGGGATCACTTAGGCTATGTCTACACTGGCAGCTTCTTGTGCAAGAACTCTTTTGCGGAAGAGTTCTTGTGCAAAAACTCTTCCAGAAGAGAGCATCTACACTAGCATGTGCTTTTGCGCAAGAGCATCCATGCCAGTGTAGACACTCTCTTGCGCAAGAAAGCTCTGATGGCCATTTTAACCACAGGGCTTTCTTGCACAAGAAATTCATGTTGCCTGTCTACACTGGCCTCTTGCGCAATAACAGTTGCGCAAAAGGGCTTATTCCTGAGGGGGAGCGTCAGAACTCTGGCACAAGAAGCCCTGATTTCATACGTTAGAACGTCAGTTTACTTGAGCAAGAACACGCGGACAGTGTAGACAGGCAGCAAGTTTTTGCGCAACATTGCGCTAGTGTAGACACAGCCTGGCTGTGTCTACACTGACTGCGTATTACGGAATAGGCATGCAAATGTAGCACTTTGGAAAAGGCAAATCCACGGGGGATTTAAATATCCCCCGCGGCATTTGCATTTTCATGGCCGCCGCTTTTTTCCGGCTTGGAGATAAGCCGGAGAAAAGCGTCCAGACTGGCGCGATCCTCCGGAATAAAGCCCTTGCAAGTAGGAATAAGAGATCCTCCGGAATAGGGCTTTATTCCGGTGGATCGCGCCAATCTGGATGCTTTTCTCTGGCTTATCTCCAAGCCGGAAAAAAGCGGCGGCCATGAAAATGCAAATGCCGCGGGGGATATTTAAATCCCCTGCGGATTTGCCTTTTCCAAAGTGCTACATTTGCATGCCTATTCCATAATAGGGGCCAATGTAGACGTAGCCCCTGAGTGTAGGAGCCTCTACAGCTTGAAATATAAAGCCAGCTGGCTCTCAGCTTAGGCTGTAGAGCTCCCTTGTCTAAGTGCCACTACGTGGGACAGTGAACCACCCTAGGTCTGTGGATTACAGAGGTATTTATTAAAACATGTTACTGAGAATAATAACAGGAATGAATTTCCCGTCTGTATCACTGAACTGAGGTACTCTTCCCACAGACAAAGAAAGTCATACATTTTTAACTGTGAACATAATCTATTGGAATAATTTGTCAAAGGTTGTGGTGGATCCTCCAGGATGGGCAATTTAAAATCAAAATAGAATGTTATTCTAAAAAATCTGCTCTTGTTCAAACAGGAATTATGGGGAGTCCTATACTCTGTGTTGTATAGGAGGTCTAGGCATGCACACAGGGAGAGATGCGAAGGTGCAAATGCACCTCCCTGACCACCCAAGTCAGCATGAGGGGGCTCCTCAGCCGCCTTCCTGGTGGTCTGCAGCTCGATCTCAGCTCCCCTCCTACTAGTGCAGTGGGGAGCCCACACGGGCACAGTAGCCTCACCCTCCCACATCCCCCCATGCGGTTGGTGCACTAGCATTAGCTTCCTACTGGTGGGGAGGGGAGAAACCCCAGAGCCTCACTACATGATCTGACTTGCAGGGAAAAAGGGCTCCCCCTTCCCCTCTCCTGGCTGGGGGAACAGCAGTGCGCAGGCTTGCTGCTGTTCCCACAGCTGTGGGAAGGGAAAGGGGAAGAGAAGTGCTCCTTTCCCACAAGCTGGATCACGTAGTGCGGCTCAGGTCTTTCTCTCTCCCACCCCCTCACTGGGAAGCTGGAGCTGGTGCTCCAACAGAATCCAGCCAATGAGAGCAGCGGGAGGCAGTGCCTGGGATTAGTATGGGGCAGAAAGGCAAATAAGTGCCCCCCCACCCCTTCATGCCCAGCCCCCTCACACACCACCACCACCCCCTGCTCCTGCACCCTCCCTCATGGCCAGACACCCTACCCCCAAGCCTGCTCCTGCATCCTCCCTTGCTCCTGCACCCTCCCCCTGGCCAGACACCCGCCCCCTACCCTGGTCCTGCAGCACTAGCAAAATGGCTTGGGTGTAATTATGTAATTAACAGTGAGTTTCCATTAGCAACTGATGATTCATGGAAAGGTTTGCATTGAACCAGGTGGTCCACAGGCCAAAAAGTTTGAGAACCACTGTGTTAAGTGGATGGGAGAGTGCTGTGTTGGGGGGTGGGTAGGCAAAGCTGGTGGTAGTGCAATAGGGCTGGGGGAATAGCGCCCCCCCCACCTGCAAGGAGCAGCCTGAGCCTGGCCCTGCTGGCCGGATGCCTCACCTGCTCTCAACCTAACCCTGGCCTCAACAAACAGGTAGAGCAGCAGCAGGCAGTGGTGGCCAAGGGAGCAGGGGGCCATGGTGGCCAGACTGCCCGCCATGATCCCAGAAGGTAATTTCTGTAAAGCCTTTATTGCTGTATAATTTTTTAGTATAACAAAATCATTTTACCAATCACTGTTTCCACTCAAATTTATCATTAACCTCTTTTGTGCACACTCATTGCATAACTATTCTGAACTCCTTTACATTAAAAAAAAATCGTGGTCCACATTTACATAAGAAGCATCCCTCCACAAAAATCCTTGCATATGGGCTTGAGGTCAGACTAGATGTTCACAATGGGCCTTTCGGGAATCTATGACTCTGTGTTGTCATTCCTCTCAGGCAACAGCCTGAGGAAATGACCTCGCTCTACGTGCCTGGGAGGAAATAACAATTCGGATTATCACGGGAGTACATTTGTTACTGACAGATATGCAACATCCTGTACATTAAACATGTAGATACAGAAATCGATTTGCGTGGGGCAAAAGAAGACGCAATGAATTAAAAAAAATCTTTCAGGAAATTAAAAATGTTGAGCCTGAGCTGTGCTGATTTGCCCCAGCTGAGAACCTAGCATAGGATCCTGATCCGCACCACAGCCAGGGGCCCGTGGAAGCCACTTATTAAAACAGATCCACCGAAGAGTCTAGAAATTGAAGGGCGGCTTGTATGATTCCCTTCGCTGAGCGGGGGTCACTGCTCCTCCAGCCCCTGCTGATTCAGCCCTGCTGTTCCCAGGGCTCACTTTGTTGTTCCCAGGGCTCACTCTTCTGCGGTTGGCCAGGAGTGTGAAACACACCTGGCCACGTGTGGGACATGCAGCTGACCACATGCTGGCCACGTGTGGGACATGCAGCTGACCACATGCTGGCCACGTGTGGGACATGCAGCTGACCACATGCTGGCCACGTGTGGGACATGCAGCTGGCCACGCTGGCTCTTTGCTGGGGAGTGACTCCTGGTTCCCAGCCCAGCGCTTCAGCACAGGGATCAGGGACCCTCCCACCAGCAAGGTGGCTTTCCTAGCGCTGAGCACTCCCACTGCGGGCACCACCCCTTGATTGACAGAAGCCCAGCGACGGGCGCTCCAGCCTCGCAGGCCTCTTTCTCCCTAGCCAGGGACTCACTGGCCATAGAGAGGAGACCTCCGCCTGTCTAGCAAGGACAGTTTATCTTCCCATCATCGCCAGCATCTCTATGGTTTCATTTCCGGGTGCGGTGGTGGAGGGGAGGAGAAGGAAGAAGGTACGGTGGCTGCGAGGGCTCGCGCCCTGCTGAAGGCGAACGGCGGCGGTGGCGGGCCTCGGCATGGCGGCGCACCTGAAGAAGCGGGTGTATGAGGAGTTCACTAAGGTCGTCCAGGTAATCCGCGAAGCACGTGAGGGCGGCTTGGGGAAGCCTCACCCCCGTCCCCGGGAGAGGGGCTCGGCCCCTGCCCGGGAAGGCGACTCCTGGGCGGCCTGACGTTTCAGGAAAACCCGCTGGAAGCCTGAGGCCTGGCACTGAAATGCCTCGGGACCCGCAGGCGGCTGCTCCTCTTCTGGAGCGCCGGGGAGCCGCGAAGCTGCCAGCCAACCCGGGGTCCCCCGCGAAATGGGGGCGGGGCCCCCCGGGGGGGGCTAGGGGCCCAAGGGGTCCCCTGCAAAGTGGGGGCGGGGTCCCCTGGGGGGGCTAGGGGCCCAAGGGGTCCCCTGTGAATTTGGGCGGGGTCCCCTGGGGGGGCTAGGGGCCCAAGAGGTTCCCTGCAAGTGAGGGCAGGGTCCCCGGGGGGGGGGGGGGGCTAGAGAGCCATGAGATCCCCGTGAAGTCGGGGGGGGGGGGCTAGAGAGCCAAGGGGTCCCCTGTGAAGTGGGTGGGTGGGGGCGTTAGAGGGCAGAGAGCCCAGGGGCATGGAGGGAATGCCTACCCCCCCCCCCCCCCAGTAGTGGCTGTGCTGGTAAAACCATGCACAGGCTGGAGCTAGTTGCTAGGAGCCCAGGCTCCCCTGCTTCCCTCTGTTCTGAGGTCTTGCCTCACTCTGTGGCTTTGCCCAGCAGCAGCAGCATGAGGAGATCTCTGCAAAGAAGCTGCGGCTGACCAAGCCCAGTAAGTCGGCAGCACTCCATGTCGATCTGTGTAAGGCTACTTCGCCGGCAGATGCTCTGCAATACCTGCTTCAGTTTGCCAGGAAACCAGTGGAGGCGGAAAGCGTGGAAGGAGTTGTCAGAATCTTGCTAGAGCATTATTACAAGGTAGGGGAAATAGCCTCAGGAGCAACTTTCATGGGACTTAGAGCTGCAAGAAATAGTGGGACTTTTGTATAGTTCTATTTCCTGACATGGCTCTTGTTGGAGAGATGCTCAAGTGTTGGTAACAGAATGTGAAGGTTCTAAAGTGATGTTGGGTTTTGGAGTGAACCTCCCCAAGCCTGATTGACAGAGTTGGGTTAGTCTCCTACTAATGCCCTAAAAGTAGCTGTATAAATAGGGCTTTGAAGTAACCACTTGGAGTCTAAAATGTAGAAAAGGGTGATGAACTTCAGAGCTCTCCCAATTCTAGTGGCCCATTGATTCTCATCATGCTTATTATTGATTCTATGATGCTTATTAAAAGTGAAGTTAAAAAGTGCACCGTGGCTTAACAACCACGTAAAAGAAGCAGCAAGAGATAAAAAGGCATTGTTTAAAAAGTGGAAGTTAAATCCTAGTGAGGAACATAGAAAAGAGCATACACTCTGTCAAAGTAAGTGTAAAAATATAATTTAAAAAAGCCAAAAAAGAGTTTGAAGAACAGCAAGCCAAAGCCTAAAAAGTAATAGTAAAATGTTAAAATACATCAGAATCTGGAAGCCTGCTAAACATCCAATGGGGCCATTGGACGATCAAGATGCTAAAGGAGCACTCAAAGACGATAAGGTCATTGCGGAGAAACTAAATTAATTCTTTGCTTCAATCTTCACAACTGAGGATATTAGGGAGATTCCCAAACCTGGCCATTCTTATTTCTTATTACAGCGACAACCTCAAGTTCACCTATCTTAGTATTTGAACTTCTTGCGTTTGTATACAAGCAGTTACAAAATCTGTTAATATGTAGTTGTCTGCCTTCAGGTTATGTAATTGAATGGGACTCCTTTTTGTTTGACTTACTCTTCAATTCCTATCTGTACTTTTATCAACTTCTATTCTCTTCTCCTTACTAGGCTATAGAGCTAGGGTGCCCAACACGCTAGCCACATATGGCTATTTGGCCTGTTGAGTGTGGCTAGTTTCAGAACTGGTTGGAAACCACGGAGTATCCTCTTTAATCCTCCCTTAAGTGATATGGTTGTCTAAACTGTGTGTTCCTCTGCATCTGTTGACTTGCCCACAGCTCTTAGTTCAAAAACTACTCTACTACTTAGGGATGTTAAGCATGTAATTCGTTAATTGTGTAGTCGACATAATTTTGTTGACTACATGATTACTCAATAAGGGTTAGCACTGTTACCACTCAGTCCCAGCTTGAGCTGGGTCTGGCAACTACTCCTGCTTTGGTTCTGCACTACAAGCACTCGTAAGGCAGAGCTGCAGCAGGGGTTGATGCTGGGTCCCGGCATGAGCGAGACTAGGGCTGTTAAATATCGGAACATTGAAAAGTCGATTAACCTCATAAATATTTATTGGTTGATAGACTGTTCTATAGTTCCCAGGGATGAGGCCGGCAGCCAGTGCGCTCTAGCCCCACTCCCGAGGAACCCCTGCCACTCTGTGCTGTCGGGGGGGGAGGGTGGGGCTAACCTCCCAAACCCTGCACAAGTCGAAACTGAGCCAGGCTGCCCGCCCGCCTGGCTCCTAACACACTTTAAATGCAGAGCCACAGCAGGGATAGGTTCTGGACCTGGCGTGAGCAAGGACTGAGTTGGGCTTCTGGTCAGCCTGCTAAAAAATGTACTGGCAAAGAGGAGGTGGGTGGGAGTAAATGCATGTAGCTATAACCTATAAGCTTTTGCTTATTGGTTAATCGACTACACTATTACATCCCTAGCCGGGACTGATCCAGCCTATCTGTTCACTGGCTCTTATTGCTGGGACCTGGCAACAATCCCCGCTGTGGCTCTGCAGTACAAGCATTAAGAGCCAGTGTGGGGGTTAATGCTAGGTCCCAATGTGAGCCGGGACTGAGCCAGCCTGTCATCCAGCCCACTAAAATATTTACTTGTGGGGTGGCGGGAGTGTTGCGTGTAGTCAGTGGTGTTAACCAATAAGCACCTACTTATCAGTTAATCGTTTAGTTGACTACACTGTTACATCCCTACTACTACCCTCTTTAATTTTACATACCAGCAAGCTGGCTCTGTTTTGGTTTAGGCGTAGCCCATCTGTTCTGTATAGGGTCTTCATTTCCCAAAAGTTTCCCCATTCCTAATAAATCTAAATTCCTCGTCTAAACACCGTTGTTTCATCCATACTTTGAGACCCTGCAGTTCTGCCTATCTAACTGACCCTGTGCACGGAACTGGGAACATTTCAAAGAATGCTACTGTGAAGGTTCTGTACTTTAATCCATTACCTAGCAGCTTAAATTTGACATCCAGAACCTCTCACCTGTGTTTTCCTATGTCATTAATACCTACATTAGTACCATGTCCACCTGTTCACCCCACCACTGCACATAAATCTGTATGTGTCAAGAGGTCCATCACCTTCACACCTGGCCAGCAATTCACCAAGAGGGACTTTCTGTCATCACAAACCCAACAATCTGTGTTTCTTATAATCCAATCCCTGCATTATTATTACTTCTTCACCTTCCAGAAACAGCGGTCTCTTCCCCACACTGCTATCTTCAGTGTGAGATGACAATTGAGACTATAAGGTAGCTTTCCCCTTACTCATCACTAAAATCTTGATGGAAAATTCTTTTCCTAATATAACTTTCCAACAAACTAATGGTATACATAACATTAGGAGTGAAACATATCCTGGCCATGTCTCAAGAAAGGTGTTGGGACAGATTTCCCATAATGTGAATTTCTCTTCCTCATCTTTCGGAGGCAACAATTACATGAAAATATGTCTGGGAAGAATCATTATAATTCTTTACAATAGGGTTGAATATCTTACTTTGGGGTGTTAGCCATCAGTTTCCCAAGTGAAGATCATGCTGACAACTCAGTAGGAGCTGCAAGGCAACATCTGATTATAAGGGGGCAACAAAAAGTCAGATGAAATTCTATGAAGACGATACAAGATAACATACTGGGTTAAATCAAAACATAGGTCCTGATATTTTAGGTGCTCTACAACCACAACTGGGGTCAGTTTTTCAGAAGTGTTTAGACACTATTCAACATTGTAATAGTATGGCCAGATTTTTCCAAAGAGCTGAGCACCCAATGTGGGGTGCTCCTCTAAGAATCCTGTCACTTATTTAGATGCCTAAATGGGAGCTCTGAGTTGTTTGCAACTGAGATGATCTTTGGAGCATTTTCCTGATTCATCTACTTGGCCAGGTGTAGGGAGCTGGAGGTTTCTTCTATTACCTCTATCCTAGTCCATGAAGCAACATACAGACTTGGAGGGTAAGGTTGGTTTCCCTAATCCACTGCTTTGGGCCATCTCAAAGATCCCTCTGATTTGTTTAAAATAAACTTGCAAGACTCATGCATGTAATGTTTTAAAATGATTTGTTAGAAATTGTTAATTTAAGTCTAGGTTAATGTATTCTTTTCTATACAAGAACATGGGAGGCATTAGAAATTCTGTAAGCAAGTAGTGTATTCATGAAAATCTGTGTCATGTTACTGAAGTAAATAGTTTAGTTATACTGCATGTTGCAAGAATGCTCAGTCATCATTCTTCAGTACATGGGTTGCTCTCCAGCTAGAATTAAAAATTAATTGCTCTTTACTGGCATATTGTGTTATGGAGAGAATATTTCAGAAGTCACTGCCATTGGCTGCTGTTGCAGGGAAAACAGTAAACCGTGTGAATCATTAATGTGTGAGATTGCAATTCTGATGTTCCCATCAATAATTGTTACAGTACATTTGTGTTGTCAATAGAAAGCTCTCCTACATGCTAAAAACTGAAAATTGTGCATTGTAAAATTGGAAACATTTGAGCCATCTGAATTTAGTATCAAAATAATGGAATACTTTCTATCAGAGCACCCTCACTTCATATTCAATTAAATAACTTTTTGAATGCTCTGGAAGCTGCTGAGGAAATCTCAATATGCCATCAAATCTGGCATTGCTGTGCTGCAGTAATTAGGGCGATTGGGGGGATTGCTGAAGACTTTGACATCCATAATTTTGTGCTGTATGTGGGTCCTAGCCTGTGTTTCACTATTTTATGATCTTTAAGCTGAAAACAGAGTGGAGGAGATCCTCATATTTTTTTCCATTTCTAGGAGAATGATGCATCTGTGAGGTTAAAGATTGCTTCCTTGCTGGGTTTGTTATCAAAGACGGCAGGATTTTCTCCAGACTGCATTATGGATGATGCCATTAACACACTTCAAAATGAAAGTAAGTCACACTTCAGATTCAAATTGAAATCAAGGCAGAATTCTGCAGACTTCATACATCTAAGGATTGTGGCAAGATTCTTATGTGAACATAGAGAACCTAAATATATGCTTTAGGATTCTTGCCCAAAGGGAACACTCATGCCTTCCCTTCTGCCCTGTTCTGTATTTTTATGACCAGTGGAAAACCCTATCATGGCATTTTGAGGGCAAAAAAGTCTTTCAATATTACTGAAACAAAAGGCAGAACTATGTAGCACTTTAAAGACTAACAAGATGGTTTATTAGGCGATGAGCTTTCGTGGTCCAAACCCACTTCCTCAGATCAATATGTGGAAGAAAATCGGCACAACCATATATACCAAAGTGATACAATCAAAAAAAAATGAACGCATGTGAAATTGACAAATCAGATTCTAGAACAGAGTGGGGGTGAGGGGGAAAGGTAAGTTTCTGTGAGGTAATGACATAGGGGTGATAATAGGGGAAGTTTCTGTGAGGTAATGACATTAGGGGTGATAATTGGGGAAACTATCTTTGTAATGGGTGAGATAATTAGAGTCTTTGTTTAAACCCATACATAGTGTCAAATTTAAGCATGAATTTAAGCTTCAAAATTGTCATTCGTTGTGCCGATTTTCTTCTGATCTGAGGAAGTAGGTCTGGCCCACGAAAGCTCATCACCTAATAAACCATCTTGTTAGTCTTTAAAGTGCTACATAGTCTGGTGTAGCTGAAACAAAAGACAGAACTAACACAGCTGCATCTCTGTCACTTTTCAAAATCACTGTTTGTTATTTTCGTTGTAGAGCAGATAGTGTGTTCCTGCTGCAAAATCACAGAACCAGAGCGGTTGTTTCTCAACTGCTCATTTTTGGGGGGGAAGGAAGGAGCATTGTTTGCAAGTGCAAGCCTGTAATGGAATCTTTCCTCACTTAGGCTGCAGGATAGCAGCAGAGGTTTGATTTAAATGTGCACACAGGCATCATTCCCCTAGCACTGTTCTCCATATCTGGCTATAACAAAGCCAATTTAAATTAAATTAAATTTGTATTTAGTTTTAATTTCATCCCTCTGAACACTTTAGGTAAAAGCCTTTCATTGGGAGGAGGGGATGCAAGTCACCAGGGACATTTAGGAGCACAAGTTCAGTTGAGAGTCCTTTTGGATATTTCAAACATGAAAACAGCATGTTTGGAATGCATACAGTGGTATAACAGTTTACTTGCAGTGTAGACAGTGAGATCTCTGTAGGCTCACAAAATTATTTCAGAGATATGAAACCTTTCACTGTCTTATTTGACAGAGTCCCACCAAGTTCTTGCTCAGCTGCTGGATACCCTGTTGGTGATTGGGATGAAACTCACAGAGAACCCAGCTGTCAGAATGAGACTGCTAGATGTAGCCTGCAAGGTAATATAGTCTTACTGATGAAGTAAATATGCTTTAAAGGCCAAAGTCTGCTCCTGGATACTCGTGCAGCTTATGCTGTAGTTTGCAATATAAAAAAATCTACATAACAAAAAGTGTTCAATACACTGAAACCGTCTAAATCTGAATTGACCTGTTGCAGCCCCAAAATAGTATCTATGACATACCTGTTAAAATCATAATCTTATCAGTTTTCATGCTTTCTATTTACATAAACCTGGTTATGTCCAGATTACAAATGTGGCTAAAAGTTGTCCCTATTTTCCCAGTGTAGTTACTGGTTCATGGATAAGTCAAATGAATGGAACCATCTTACATTTAGATATGGTTGGATATTGTATTTCTACATGTCTGCGATTCACCTAGCATCCCATTGGTTTTACGTAAATCCAGATTCCCTAAATTGTAGGCCTGTCTTCAGTCCACTAGACCACAATTGCCTTTTATATTTAAAAAGACAGAGGAAATGAAGCCCAAAGTTCATAGATAATGTTATCTGGCCTTAATTTGCAGCATTAAGGGGTATTCTTATTCTTCTTATTATTTTTATACTTATGTGGTCAATGATATCTGACTGACACCTGCTAACTCTTTCTCTTAATACTTATGTCCCACATAAGAGCCCCTGTAAAGATAAAATAACTCTATGTAAGCTTGAAAGCCTGTCTCTTTCACCAACAAAAGTTGGTCCAATAAATAATATTAAAACACCCACATAGTCTCAAGAAAACAATGTCTGTATATAGCTAAAATATTCTTGTTGTTAAAGGGAAAAATTATACTGACTCTGATGTTTGAGTTGAGCAATAAGCCTTGTGATCATTCTGAATTTTACAATTATATCTGTAATTAGAGTACACTGAGTTAATGGAATAGCCACTTTGAATAAGAATCATGGAATGCTTTGCCAGGTGAGTTAATAAATTATCCATAATTTACCCATTTCCCTTTTGTTATTTGAATGAAAAGATTATCTGAGTCAATTAATCACTCCCCTTCTTCAAATGTAATTTTAAAATGTGCTGCTTATCTTTGATTTATGATCAATCTTCTAGCTGAGAAGACTGTATAAGAAATTATATTATACTAAATGATCTTTTAAAGATATTTTTGGGAGGGATTTAATAGTTTGTTTCATTGATACAGAGGATTAGTGATTAATTGGTGAAAATGTTTCCTAATTTTACTTACCATTTGAAAATATGCTTGTAGAAGTGAATTTAATTTCTATTAATTGTATTGACAGGCAAGCTATATTCACAACTGTTTTTCTGTGTGTGTACCAAATCAGTAGGAGATTTTGGTGTCAGTCAATTGCAGGACAGGACTTTGTTAGGGCTACTAAATTTAAGGATATATTTTAAGGTAGACTAAAATCATATACATTCTGAGACAGTTTGGGCATGAGCACAGGACAAGGAACTCTTGAATTCCCACTTTGACACTTTCATTCTTAACTGTAAAATGGGGAGGATGTTTGTAAGTGCCAGGTATCTTTTTCTGCATGAGCAGTTATTCATTTTGTGTGTGCTGCTGAGGGTGTGCAATATTTTGCCTAAATTACATCTGCAACTATTTTTAAAAATAATGCCCCCTGAGACAGCTTATTTTAATTTGTTGCCAAAAAACAATTTTCTATGGAGATAACTGTAATGTGTGACATTTTTTTATTAAACTTCTTCATGAAATTGTTATTCTGTAGGATTGATAATGTATAGAATAAAATGCTAAGTATCAAGTATTTGAAGGAGAGCTACTACTGAACTCTTCCTCCCCCATAGATAAAAAAACTTTTTTCCTGCAGATGACAATGTGGCGTCATCACGTCATCTGCGTGCTCATGCCATGCCGCTGCCTCTGCCTCTGTCCTTAGGGGTATGTCTGGACTACATGCCTCTGGCGACAGAGGCATGTAGATTAGGCTACCAGACATAGTAAAATGAAGCGGCGATTTAAATAATCGCCGCTTCATTTAAATTTACATGGCTGCCGCGCTGAGCCGACAAACAGCTGATCAGCTGTTTGTCGGCTCAGCGCGATAATCTGGACGCGCGGGTGTCGACATCAAAGGTATTTGTCGACCACCCAGGTAAGCCCCCTGGGATGAGGTTTACCTGGGTGGTCGACAAATACCTTTGATGTCGACACCCGCGCGTCCAGACTATCGCGCTGAGCCGACAAACAGCTGATCAGCTGTTTGTCGGCTCAGCGCGGCAGCCATGTAAATTTAAATGAAGCGGCGATTATTTAAATCGCCACTTCATTTTACTATGTCTGGTAGCCTAATCTACATGCCTCTGGTGACAGAGGCATGTAGTCTAGACGTACCCTAGGATGCTTGCTGTGGCCAGCCATCTGAGCCCACCCCTATCCTTTCCCAGGCCGCGCTGGGTCCACTCTGTCATCCAAGTCCGACCCTCCTTCCCTGGGTCACACCAGCTCCCCTCTACACACACACCCTGAGCTATGCCAGGTCTCCTCCACCATCCGAGCCCCTCTTCCCCCACCTCTTCACACTTTCTGCTAAGAGAGAGGGGGTTTGGTGAGCATATTGAGCAAGGGGCACAGCCCTCTAGTTTCCTCTGAAAAATGTTGCATATTTAAAACAAAACAGACTTTTGAGAGACTTTTAACTCATGTGAAAAAGAAAAACATTTCTTATTCTATCCCATTACATAGTATTTGACAGACTCCTCCCATGGTGTCAGAAATAAGTGCCTCCAGCTGATTGGCTATCTTGGATCTGTGGAAAAAGGAGCCACAAAGGAAACAGAAAGTTTGGTTACCAAAGATGTCCAGAAGATAATAGGGGACCACTTTAATGACCAGGACCCTCGTGTTAGGAGTGCTGCTATAAAAGCTATGGTAAGTGCTGCTGCACACTTACATGTTTTCTTGAGTTACTCCTCATATATTTAAGTGGTTGTACATTTGAGCCATAAAAACCTCAGACAGGAGGGTGATTTATTAAATCAGGTTGGTAAACTTGAGAATTAAAGTTACTCATGATACAAGTAAATTGGCCGTAAACTAGTGAGAAGGGAATATGCAGATTCTTGTACAATAGATTTGTAGTTTATATAACACAGGGCACATTCCAATTAGCAGTAAATAAGCTTTTCTTGCTTTAGCATTGTTTATGATCAATACTGACCACTCCAACCAATGCTTGTTGGGATACAGCATCAGAAAGTTACTGGAGGAAGAAGAGCTAATTCAGTAATTTAAAAAATTCAAGAGAAGGTTTATACTTAAAAGTAGTATGTCTGCAGAGCTCAGTAGTCATACTAATTGGGTGTTCAGCAACTGCTAGTAAGGTAAACCCATTCCCATGTGGGAATGGAGGGTATTTAAATTAACACTTGTTAAACTTCTGAAAAAGAGGCAGTACTTAATATAGGATTTCAGTAAGGTCTGGTTGGGACTCCCTCTGCTAGAAGTTGCTCTTTCCATCCACTTGTGGTACATTTTAATGTCTCTCTTTATAGATATATTTTTAAAATGTCTTCATATGACCTTTTATGGTTAAATTGAATGTCCAAAGCTAGACTCCTATTGCGAGGAAAAGCACAAAAACATCCATCATTCATTGGTTTTAGAGTGGAAAGCACTGTTTTGAGGCACTCAAAAACCTTGGCAATGTTTACTTTGCTACTGTATTAATATTTTTCTTCATGTGTAAACTGTAATCTGAAGAGGCCTATTTAAAAGATAAATGCTTTTCTTTCAGATGATGGCCTCGTGGATAGGCTTCCCATGTATAGGAACATGTATAATTTTGTCTTACAGTTTATACTTCAGAAGCTCACGTGAAGCTATAATATTCTATGTAGAAATTGTCTGTGGTTGCTAGAGAAGTTTCTGTTGCTTTTTTTGAGTCAGTAGTTGAGAGTGTTTCCAGGACAAGATTTTACTGAGATTTCGTGTTGTCAAGCGCAACTCTTCAGACTGGAGAAAGATGGTGTTATTGAAAGCATTAATAGAGAAACCAAGTATGATGGAGACAAACTTTATATCAAAGTCTCAATAATTATTTATTATAATAAGATGAGAATATGTAATTCAGCAAAGACCAGTTAATCAGAGAATTGACTATTATTAATTGTTTGCTATATGGGATTCAAGTAAATGACAATCAAATGTCCGAGACAATAGCAATGAAAATTGACTGTCTATTTAAAACCATGTGATAACACATCTGTGTTTCTCCTTTTATAGCTGCAACTGCATGAAAGAGGATTAAAATTACAGCAGACTATTTACAGTCAGGTAATATCTTATTAAATATTGTTCAGGTTCCTTTTTTGTTTGTGACAAGGTAGTTGAAAAGGAGAGGAAGTACGTTTAAGGATAGTGAGGCTGTGGAGGTGATGTAATATGAATTCAGAGTATGAAGTCAGATTGTATACTTTTTTGTAGCTTTGTCCTGAAAATGCAAGTATTTTTGAAATTCTTGTTTTCTCAGCTGCAATAGGTCAGACAGGTATGATGACTTTTACTGAAGGAGGGAGAGGGTTGGGGAAAGGATGAAGCATTTACATAATTATGGCCCTGATCCTGCAGTCTAATTTGTGCAAGTGGAACCTTGTACACATGAGTCTTCAAAGCATTCCATGGAATGGGCCAAGGATATTTAAAAGACTGTCTAAAGCTCTGGAACAAAGACCCCGATTGACAACTATGCTCCTCTGGCATAGTGGAGCGCTCTACTTTGAGTAAAGCTCATCTGTGCAGGAGACAGAACTTTTCCCAGGGGACTAAGACTGTGGAATAAACTCTGCCAAGAGCCAAAGATCATCACAGACGCTTCTTTCCTAGTGCAAGGTGCATTTTTGACCTGCCTTCTCTGATATAAACTCATAGCATCAGGTATATTAGGAGAGGGGAAAATTACCTAAACATGATACTCCATGCATATAGTTTGTCCTTTAAAGAGAAGAGTGAACAAACAACATGTGGAAGGTCTGGTATGACTAGGCTGAAATAATCCTATACATCTTGATTGGTAACCTGGCCTAACTGGTAAAGTACAGATTCAGAGTTTAATGGAAGCTTACATGTAAACCTAGTGCAGAGGTGTAAGACTAATATTTGGAAACCTTCATTTCAGGCTTGCAAATTGCTCTCAGATGATTATGAACAGGTACGCAGTGCTGCAGTTCAGTTGATCTGGGTCCTCAGTCAGCTGTATCCTGAGAGGTATGTGCTATGTTCAAACAGATTCAGAAAGTTATACAGGAGGAGAATAAGCATGCTAGTTCTGAAGGTTTTGTCTTAGACAAGTCTGTAAGTAGTGATTTGAAAGGCTATATGTATTAAATGCGATAAGCTGAAAGGGGATGGACATGTTGTATTACATGACTTTTTTTGTTTTGTTAAGATTCCTTATATTATATAGTAGTAGTAGTACAGTCCTGTTTATTTCAGTGGTCTTTTCCATGGAAGATGACACATTTTATACAAAGTATCAGCACAGTGACTTATGTTGTGTGCGTTTGTCTTGTTCAGCATTGTACCAATTCCTTCTTCCAATGAAGAAATTCGCTTAGTTGATGATGCATTTGGAAAAATATGTCACATGGTTAGTGATGGCTCCTGGGTTGTTAGAGTGCAAGCTGCTAAGCTGTTGGTAAGTTTCCTTGTTATTCTCATGCCTTCCTGGTAGAAGATCACAGTATGCCTATGTTTTTGGGGGAAAGGCTGTGAGGAGCAGGGCTCGACAAACTGCTGTTTCTACTCGCCCATAGCGAGTAGATTTCAGCCGGTCGCTCCATGCACCCCATTCAGCGGCGCTGCGCAGTGCAGGGCTGGCGAGTAGCTCTCGCCATAGTTTGTCGAGCTCTTGTGAGGAGAGTATTATTATTCTGAATTTTGTTTACTGGATTTGTTGGTTGATGCGGTATATGATGTCAATGTCTAAATAAATTGATATCTGCAAAAATGTCAAATCCATTATGAGGAGACGGGTGTGAGAAATGGAGCTAGAGTGTATGCAGAACCATTTGAAAATAGCTTCCAAGCTGTGGATTCACAGCTGTTTTCTCCTCTGTGGGGAATGGACTCCTCAGTACAACCAAAATCTCATAGCCCCCAACTTCAAGTCCAGATTTTTAGATCCCTAGTTCTAAGGGAGGGGTGCTATGATGAACTCAGATTTTTAAAAGCTCCTAAATACAGCAGTGATAAGCACTAAATAAATCTCTTGGAATACAGAAATGAGTGGTCACTGTGCTGGGGTGGGTTAGTGGGTTAGCTAGCAGATTCTATTCTCTTAAATTCATAACCATCTTGGTTCTTCATATAATGTGTTTGTTTTTCTTCCAGGGATCTATGCAGCAAGTTAGTTCCCATTTCTTGGAGCAGACACTTGATAAGAAGCTGATGTCAGATTTGAGGGTTCGTGAATCTTTTCTTTGATCATTTTTTTTGTACCTCCCCCCTGTGCCTAGCTAAATAAAATTGCACAACAGATATGATAATGATGAACATATTTGTTTATCACGTCCATGCCTGAGGGCAATTGAGAGCTGATTGATCGTGACAGGTTGACTTTAACAGAAAATGAAGCCTAAACTGACTTCATTAGCTTTTCATAGAAGATTAGAGTTGGAAGAGACTTCAGGAGGTAATCTAGTCCAACCTCTCCTGTGCAAAGCAGGACCAATCCCAGCTAAAGAATTTTTGTGTCCTTGTAATAAATCACTCCTTAGGCTGTTTGGATTTCATTGAGAAGACAGTGGGATTAGTATGCTGTTTTGTCAGCTTCTTGTTTTATAATATCTCTTATTTATTAGGATCAGAAAGATTTTGTTCAAGTTTTGGGAACATGCTATAGCGCAAGATCTTACACAATCTCTTTGGTAGTCATTTCAAATGACTTGGTGGTTATAATTGTTTTGTTTTGTTTTTTATTTTGACTTAGTTGATTCATGTAGTAGCCTTGGGCGGAATCCTCAGTTGGCTCAGTTTTTCTATGTACAAAGTGGGGATAAATCATCTGTATCTCACACGGATGAAAACAAGTAGTCCTGTGGCACCTTAGAGACTAACAAATATATGTAGTTTCATTTTTATTTTTGTTAGTCTCTAAGGTGCCACAAGACTGCTCATTGTTTTAAAGTTAGACTAACACGGCTACCGCTCAGAGACCTTTTTCACAAGGATGAAGTGTGTTTGAGATACATGGTTGGCTAGTAAGTGAATGGAAGGCTTTGTCTGCACTGGAAAAATGAAGTGTGTTAGGAAATGTCCAGACATTTTATTTAACACGTGGTTTAATGCCAGTTAGTGTCTAATACAGACAATCAAAGTGGTAGGATTTAACCACAGTTTTCCCAGTGTAAACAAAGCATAAAATATTAAGTAATTGTCATGTAAGAAGCTTTCATGTCTCTCAGCAATTACATCTCTTCTTCTTATCAGCTTTGAAGGTTCTTGCCACACCTTCTGGGACTGGAGCAAGCCAGTTAATGCATCAGTAGTTCTTTTAAAATTCAGTAGCCTTTATGATACACATGGGTTGTAATCAGAACATTTTGTTTGCACAGAGGAAGCGCACTGCACATGAACGAGCCAAAGAGCTCTACAGCTCTGGAGAGTTTTCAAGTGGCAGAAAATGGGGAGATGATGCGCCTAAAGAAGAAGTAGACACAGGTGCTGTGAACTTGATTGAATCAGGAGCTTGTGGGGCTTTTGTTCATGGCCTGGAAGATGAAATGTATGGTAAGTGTTAACTTTGTATGTGGCAACCAAAGAAAGGAAGATCTGCCTGTAAAGTCCCTAATACATTTTTCTGTATAACCTTCCAAAATTCATGTTTCCCAGAACTGATCCCTTTTGTTTATTTTAACAAATGACTACTATATTGCAAGGTGTTTTGTAATTAACATATTATGATGGTGAGCAAGTAGATTTTGTTGTTTCTTGCAAAATAGTCGTGATTCTCCAAGACTGAATTAATGTTGGCTTAGCACTTTGGATAGGCAAAACATTCTATACTAGAGTATCTTGAAGTCAATAATTTTTATAAGCAATTAATTTAGTTAAGTGTGTGCATGTGGAGGGGGAAGGAGTATGTACTTCTACTGTTCAAGGACCAGCTTCCACCAGGTGTTTTCATTGACTTCAGTAAATTAGATTGGGTCATACTTCGGAAACTTTAATTGCTGTTGCTAGAAATGGACAAATTCTCTAGCTCCTGGAGGAAGGGGAAACTACGTTCATCTTACAATTTAAATCATGTTCATCCTCTCTCATTGTAAATAATTTTAACCAAGTTGGCCAGAGTCTGGAGATTGGAACCCAGGCACTAGAGTTCTAAATTTGGCGATGGCAATGACTTGATGGACAAGGCCACTTCACCTCTCTGCCCCAGGCTCCCCATCTGTGAACTAGAAATAATTCTTACTCCTTAATTCTCCATGGGGCTATTGAGAGGGTTAATGTTAGTGAAGTGCCTTGAATATGAAAATTTCTGAGAGCTGTAATTTGCTGGTTTTCGCTTTTAAAATGTATTGCTAGGATATAGTAACATTAGAAAGTACAGGGTGTGCTCTAAAAAATACCTCTATAAAATTACACTGTAAAAATTGGTTTGTTGTTCTATCAGCTCTATATTGGGCTTGCTCAATTTGCAATTAAAATTATGTTGTGTTTCTGTGAAAATCCTTCAGTGATGTGAAAAATAACCTTGGTTCTTTCTGGCTTAACAATAAATATTTTTCACTTGGAACAATTCTGATTTCCAACTTGCTGTCACATAGACGTTTTCTTTTCATGCCAAAGGGTAGCATTGCTATCAATGATTGATTCAGAATACATGCAGATCTGGTGAAGTGATCTGGAAATTATTTTATATGGTCAACTCTGACTATTACTGCACTTTAAAGTGGAACTGTAGTCAGTAGCACTTGCACACTAAGGATGTTAAATTGAGGTTAATTGACTAGTCGATGGAATTTCCATCGATTAGTCGATATGCACTTTCGCATTCCTCCTCTTGTACATTTCAAAGG
The DNA here is from genome assembly GCF_049634645.1 of Pelodiscus sinensis. NCBI lineage: Eukaryota > Metazoa > Chordata > Testudines > Trionychidae > Pelodiscus > Pelodiscus sinensis. The sequence continues at coordinate 316,746,720 of NC_134711.1, forward strand.
AGGAATGCGGAACTCTGCATACAGCCTGGGGCCAGTGGGAAATCCCACTGACTCTGGGCTGCAGGCAGGTGCCTGCTTTGAAATGTACAAGAATCCCCAGTGGGGGCTCTTGTGCATTTCAAAGCTATGGAGCCCAGGGTCAGCTGGGGAGTCTCTGGTGCTACCCTTTTGAAATGCTGAAGCAGCGTTTCAAAGGGTAGCACTACACAGCTGAGCCTGGGATCAGCTGTGCAGCTGCCCCTTCTAAACGCCAAAGTGCTGTTCAAAAGGGCAGCGCCATGGAGCCCGAGGTCAGCTGGAGGACTCCGTGGCATTTCAGTGGAACCTGGGCCAGCTGAGAACTCCCCAGCTGACCCTGGGCTCCACGGCGCTTTGGTGTTTTCAAGGGGCAACCTCACACTGCTGAGCCACGGATCAGCTGTGTGGTGGCTGCCCGCCGCCTTGGGGTTTCAAAGTGGCAGCGCTGCACAGCTGATCCCTGGCTCAGCTGTGCAGCGCTGCCGTTTTAAAGTACCCCCTCCCCTTTGCTGCCTTTATCTGGTAGAGGCGGTGGGGGGGATTGACTAGTTGATTAGTCCTTAACATCCTTATTATACACAGTGCAGCAGCCTACCTTTCATCCATGTACTGATTTCAATCTGTATTTTAATGTGCCCTGTCAGAGCCATATCAGTGAACTGTGTTTCAATCTCCATTGCCTTGACTGTAGTGAGTGGGTTGGTAGATGTGGGAAAAGTATCTATAACTAAATCATCAGAAGTCTTACTATGGTTGTGTTTTTCCGGTTAATCAGGCATCAGGAATCACACCATGTTTTTCAAGAGAAATAGGTCTAATATGCTACAATTGCAAGTTTTAATTCAGTGTTTTTGGATGAAAAATAGAAATATCTAAATGGGTCAGATCAGGTTCTGTTGTTTATGATGATTTATAAATACTTTCAGAAACCATATGAGAATCTTTTCCCTTCATTTAATGGATTACATGTGGAGATACTTCAGACACCTGCAGTGCTTTTTACAGCATGAATATGTGTTTGTGGTTTGGGTTTCTCTTCTGGTCTTTGCAATAATATGTATTGCAATGATTCACATAGTACCTCTTCCCTTCTCCTGAGGGATCACAGAGCTGTAAAAATAGGGTTCACTCTTTCTGCTATTGAAGTACAGTCACCCTGGGGTGAAATGTAACTTTCCAGCAGTACATAGAGAACTAAACAGTAAGTGAAAAAAGGATGTGAAGAATACACTAGACAATTGAAATGTCAGGAAGACTATAGGGAGGCAGAATGTAATTTCCAAACTGTTATTTGACCAAGGTTATACCCCTATTCCAGTAAAACATGCCATGGCTCTCAAATAATCTAGTATCTTGTTTTCTTATCTCACCCGAAAATACCTTCAGTGTCACTTGCAAATGGTAGCTTGTGCTGTTCAGAACTGACAATTGGAGACAATGAGTTCTACCTAACTGAGCCCCTAGAGCATCTCTAGAGTTTCCTTAGCTATCTCATATCAAAAGCCTGACTCTTGCATAGCTAGAATTCTGACCCTGAGGTGGTATTGCTTTTGACCAGTATTAAAAATAATAGTAAATAACATTTCTTTTTTCTTCTTTCAGAGGTTCGAATTGCTGCAGTCGAGGCCCTGTGTATGCTGGCTCAGTCTTCACCTTCTTTTGCAGAGAAGTGTCTTGATTTTCTAGTAGATATGTTTAATGATGAGATTGAAGAGGTGAGATTACAGTCGATACACACGATGAGAAAAATCTCTAACAATATTACGTTGCGAGAGGACCAGCTCGATACTGTGCTAGCTGTGTTGGAGGCAAGTGTTCTCTTTGGAAAGAGCTTCCCATGTCAATTGTCTTTGACCTCCTAGAATGTATGACATTTGTGGGGTTGTTGGGCTTTTTTTTGGGGGGGGGGGGGAATATGAAAAATCAAGACATATGCCAATATGGAGCATGGTTTAAACTAGGGGTGTTAATTAATGTACATTTGTGTAAACGTGTAACCACTGGATTTATCAGTTTCCTCTGAACTGCCTTCTCACCCCATCCCATCCCTCCCCATACTGATAGAGGCAGCAGCATGCAGGGCAGGTGGCTCTGTGAAAGCCGATGCGTGCGGGCAGCTGGCTTGAAAACCACACTTCCCACATGTACCGTCTCTCACCTTCTGATAGAGAGGCAGCAGCGCGAGGGGGGCAGGTTAAGTGGGTTCCTCCCGAGCGCTGGCTCCCTCCTGCCACCCACACTGCTGCCTCTCAGGGGAAGGGAGAACAGATGGCTCATTCTGCCCATATGTATTGTATTCCATTTGAGAGAATGAAGAGTCAAGAAATTTGTGTCTATGAAAGGAAGCAAGTGAGACATCTTGGCTGAGTTCAGATGAGCTGGACTGATGTTCCTGTGTGTTTTGCTGTAACCTATTGTAAATAGACAGTGAGTTTAGAGATCCTGTGGGATTAATTCTACAAGTCAAATAAAAGGAATCAACATCTTCAAAATGTGTATATGCCTATATACAGGTGCACGCTAATCTTTTGGCCTTTTCATTTTTAGGATTCCTCCCGAGACATCAGGGAAGCACTTCATGAACTACTGTGTTGCACCAATGTCTCAACTAAAGAAGGCATCCATCTTGCACTGGTAGAGCTGCTGAAAAACCTAACCAAATATCCTACTGACAGAGAGTCCATATGGAAGTAAGAAATGCTTTTCTACAAGCTTCTTGGTTGTCTGCTTTCTTTGGCTTTCATATTTATTCTAATAAATAAGCCATATAGCTAGTACACGTTTTATTTAGATGAGGGATACGGTTACCATTCATGTGCTTTCTTGTTCTGTAAATATTCTGAACAGAAGTTGTATTAGGCATTCTTTATACTGACCTTCAAAATAGAATTTTTTGGATCTTATACTAGTTGTTAACTATATTATTCATGAGCACACTGTGCTGTTGGGTGGGGGCTGGAGTCTACTTGACCTCCATAACAAACATTGATTTTTTTCATAGACAACACAAGAGAGTTGCTTTGGATTTTTAAAAATGGAAACAATAAACAAGTCAATACTATACAAAATGTGGATTCAAATTGAACTTATTATTTTAAAATCCTTATAAGTATTTATTTTAAACCGCTTTTTCCAAAAAGCCACTTAAAATATATTCTGGATATTTAACACACAAAAAAAGGGTTAGTAAAGGTGGTATGTTTATTAATTAATTAATTTAGTATTATACATAGCACTGCAAAGTGTATTTGGCATTTTGCAGACAGGTTTCTGTCTATAAAATAATTACAATTTAACTAGACTGCATTTATTTTTGCTCCCTCCATTTTTCTATTTGTTTTTTCAAACATTTTCAGTTTCATTGACATTTGATAGGGACCAACAAAACTAAGACTGTCATTGGATATATATGTGAAATACTTAACACACTGGGATCCTGATTTTGATTGGGTCCTCTGGGGGCTATTATAATATAAATGTGCTATAATGTTAATGATTTTGTTAAATCTTCTTTACTCAGAAATGTTCTTAAACTGTGCATTTTTCAGGTGCTTAAAGTTCCTGGGAAGTAGGCATCCTACTCTGGTGCTTCCACTGGTCCCAGAGCTGCTGAGTACACATCCTTTTTTCGACACCCCTGAGCCTGACATGGATGACCCAGCCTGTATCTTTTTTTCCCCCTCCTCCTTCCCCCTCCTTTTTTCATATATCTGTCAGAAAGTCTTTGCTTACTTGAAGACTTATGCAAATTTTTCTAATCAAATTCATTTTACTGCTTCAGAGTAAAGTAAACTATTTCACTATGCAGTGCTGTTGTAGCTGTGTTGCTCCCAGGATATTAGAGAGACATGGGGAGTGGTGTGATAGCTTTTGTTGTACTAACTTCTGTTGTGAGAGAAACAAGTTTTCGGGTTAGTTAGTTTCTCAGACCTGAAAAAGGGCTGTGTGCAAGCTCAAACTTGTATTGGGCCAACTTCTATTGGTAAAAAGACAAGCTATTATGTCAGCTATTTAGCTGTTCATTGTTCTGTTAGTTCTATTACCAGTCCAATGGTGGGGTCAGGTTTTGGAATAACTATGCTACCTAGTTCAAATGCCATCAGGATCAAATTAGTCCTTTATCCCTCTGAGGTGAATTAATTAGGTACCTTGCAATTTGTTGTGTATGGGTCTGTCAGATAAGTCCATTAAAGACCAAGATCTGCATGAACTTTAAAGATCCATTAGCACTTTCAGCAAGCAAAGGATGTGCCATGGAACATTTAGCTAAAACTTCCCTTTCCTTGACTGTTCTGCAGTTCTGGTTGGCTGGTGTCATTCACCCCAGAGATGGCTAAATTATAGATGAGCTATACATTTATAGTTTGTGGGACACTTTGGTTTCTGTCATAAATCTTTAATAAATTAATGGCTTCACTGGAACATCTAAAACATTGTGTGTGCTAAGTGTTATCATCATCATCTTAGACAATAGAAGATGCTATGGAGATATAAAATGCCATTGTTTAGTTTTTTTTTTCTCCTCCATTCTCATCTCAGTAATTGCAGACACAAAACTTTGTTTAAAATGCTTAGAACAGTTCTACTGGAACTATTCTCTCCCCCTCTACTTCTGTGTAGTATAGCTTCTTTCTCATGCACCATTTACCCAAGCTTTGTAGTTGTACAGAAAGCTTGGGTAAATGGTGCATGAGAGAGAAGCTATACTATAGAAAGGAAACTAAAATAAACCCTTTTAGAAATTGAGGAGAGTCTGAATTGAATGCAAGGAGGGATTTATACCTAACCAGATAGCTAATGCAAATAATTGAATACATTTGTCCTTTTGAGTAAAGATTTAGAGAAAATTGGGAAAAGAGGAATCCATTTGAGTTAAAAGGTTTCTCATACTCCAGTCCAAAGTGTGTTAGTTTACACAATCTTCACATTACTTCCTAATAAGGATGTTAAGAAGTGAGTAATTGACTAATCGTGTACTCGATACAATTTTATCAACAGCCCAGCAGCTCCTACTACATTTAAACTGTAGAGCTGCAGCAGGGGCAGGTGCCAGACTTGGAAATTCCATCGACTACTTGACTAGTAAATTAATCGTTATTTAACATCCTTACAACGTAGGCTTATTGGGTAGTCAACTACTAAACTAGTCACTTACATCTCTACTTCCTAAACATAAATGGTTGATGCTGGTGCTGTCCTTTCACCAGTGTCAGTGAAGTGTACTGTAATATAGTACCTATATGCCATATGTTTATCTGGCAGAGAGGTGTTTGAGGTTTTTTGCCCGTGTTGGACAGAACTTTATAAATAATCTGCAGCAAAGGAAGTGTCCAATGTTTCTTAACTTGCTATCCATAAAGAATCTAAAAATTACCTTCTTTTCCCTTAACATCCCACTTCAATAGATATTGCAGTTTTGGTTCTTATTTTTAATGCTGCCAAAACTTGCCCAACAATGCCAGCGCTGTTCTCGGATCATACTTTCCGACACTATGCCTATCTTCGTGACAGTCTTTCTCATCTTGTCCCTCCATTGAGAGTAAGTTGAGGCTCCTTGGTTTGCACTTCGGTTTTGCATTAGTCTTTTATTCTTGTTTGGTTTTCAGAAGTCTGACTTTCCTTAACCATTTACTTTCCTTCAGTGGGGTAAATGCTTGCGGGGGGGGAGAGGGAGGAAGGAGAAGGAGAGAGAGACTAACTCATTACAGTATGGATTTTGTAATATTTTGGTGGTGGGGTGGGGTGGGGTGAGAGAATAATCAACCATATAAAAGAGAAGAGTATAGTGGTGATGAGGGGGGAGGGATAGCTCAGTGGTTTGAGCATTGGCCTGCTAAACCCAGGGGTTGTGAATTCAAACCTTGTGGAGGCCATTTAGGGATTTGGGGCAAAAATTTGTCAGGGATGGTACTTGGTCCTGCTGTGGAGGCAGGGGACTGGACTTGACTTGATGACCTTCCAAGGTTCCTTCCAGTTCTAGGATATAGGCAATCTCCATTAATTTATTTATTTAGGACTCCTGAGTTCTTTTCATAGCTCTGCAGCAGAGGTCCTGCAACAAGGCCCATGATTCAATTCCACTTAAGCCTTCTACTTATGAGTAGGCTTGCCCCTTGATGCTCTGTGTCCCCGTGCCCCATTAGCTTAGTGTAGTGTTTCCCAAAATAGTGCTCCGTGGAACTCTGGGTTTCTGTGAAGTGAAAGTAAGGGTTCCGTGAGAACACGATCACATCACCTCTCCCCCCCCCCCCCCCCCCCCCGAAGTGGTCTTAGGGGCGTGTGAGCTGGGCGGTCACTTGGGGCCGCCAGCCGCCGTGCTCTTAGGGGTGGGCTGGCTTTTTTTTTTTTTCTTCTTTTTTTTTTTGCTTGACACTCCCCCCCCCCCTTTTTTTTGATTGGGGGGGGGGGGGGTCGACCAGTTTCCACCAGCGGCTTTTTTTTTCTTTTTTAAAGGGTTCTGTGGCCAAATAAAATTGGGAAACACCGGCTTAGTGTGTGCCTTCTGCATGGGGAAGAATTTCACTGTGTGCAATCTTGGCAAAGACAGTTGTTAACTATCCTGGTTTTATAGATGGGAATGCCTGCCATTCAGGTGTTTTTTAGTTTAATTATATAGTGTATTGATATCGTGAGAGGAGAGGAGGAACTCTAGAACTGCAAAGAGATGTGTAATGAAGATGTGAAACTGAAGGCTTTGATGCAAATTCTGAAATAGAAAAATATATTGTTGTTTCCCATTTGTAGAATTCTTGTTTAAATGCTGACACACAAAATTGTGACCAAACTAATTTTGTCATCTGGATTTAGCTTGTTTATTTGTGTGTGTTCCTTTTTGCTCAGTTGCCAGGTAGAAAACTGGTATCCTCCCCTGTTTCCCCCAGTGTTACCCCTCATGAAGATCCTTCCCAACAGTTCCTGCAGCAGTGTCTTGAGAGAGTTTACAACCTTCAGCACCTTGACCCCCAGAGCACACAAGAGCTGCTGGAATTCACCATTCGGTAAGGCTGAGTACTGTCGAGTGCTTTGAGATCTAGTGATGAAAATAAGAGCTAAACGTTATTTTTAATTGCTGTCAGAAGAGTTGTTATAATTCCCATCTTGAAATGCCAACTGTTGGTAAGCCCAGTTCAGTCCTGGCTCGAACCGGGTCTGGGAGCTACCTCCGTTGCAGCTCTGCATATTAAACGTAGTAATAACTGGACGTCACTTACTACATTTAAACTGCAGATCCTCAGCGGGGGTAACTTCCAGACCCTTCTGGCTCGCACTGGGTCCAGGACCTACCTCTGCTGTGGCTCTGCAGTTTAAATGTAGTAGGAGCCAGGCTGCCTGTGTGCCTGGTTCCTACTACATTAAACTGCCGAGCCACAGTGGGGGTAGCTCCTGGATTCGGTGCAAGCTGGGACAGAGCGCCTTCCCTTATTGAAACAAAAAACAGGACTATGTAGCACTTTAAATGACTAACAAGATGGTTTATTAGGTGATGAGCTTTCATGGGCCAGACCCACTTCCTCAGATCAAATAGTGGAAGAAAATTGTCACAACCATATATACCAAAGGATACAATTTTAAAAAAAAAATGAACACATATGAAAAGGACAAATCAAATTTCAGAACAGAGGGGGGATGGGGGGGGAGAGGTAAATGTCTGTGAGCTAATGGTATTAGAGGTGATAATTGGAGAAGCCATCTTTGTAATGGGTAAGATAATTAGCATCTTTGTTTAAACTTAGGCGTAAAGTGTCGAATTTAAGCATGAATGACAGTTCAGAGGATTCTCTTTCAAGTGTGGTCTGAAAAGGTTTTTGATTTGTCATAGTTGGCATCAGAAGAAAGATTTCCCAGCAGTTTAATACAAATTGGTTCTTTGCTGCATTAGAATATCTGGAATGTTTGCATTAAATCTGGAGTCACGGTGCTCTGTGGTTCCCATAGAGATGCAGAATAATGCTGGATGACAGACTAACTGCTGCTCATGTCAGAATATGGGAAGAGGAAAGAAGCTGGTAGGTCTCCTAGTGCAGGCTGCTCTTCTACACATTTTGGTGTGGTTATAGAGGTGGGCAGAGGTAAAATACATAAATAGGTAACTTCATCATTGCTACTGCTGCAGGATTGGAATGTTAAAATTGACATTTTATTGTCTCATCTTTACAGAGCTTTGTGGTGGTGTTTTAATGCATCTGAATTTTGCATTTTTTCTTATTTGTTCCAGTGACCTTCAGAGACTTGGAGAACTTCAGTCAGAACTGGCAGGGGTAGCAGACTTCTCTGCAGCTTACCTTCGGTGTCAACTACTCCTCATCAAGGTTAGGCTTCATGTGTTTTCCTAGAGCATAGAATCATGTCTGTGGTGAGCAAATCTAGCATTTGCCATATTTCATATGTGCTAGTGAGTCTAACCACTTACAAAAGCTGCTGATTTATGGTGAAATCTTGGGTTCAGTAGTGCTCTGAGCACAGGCCTGGCAATCAAGGGCTGTTTGAATTTTGTAACTTGGTCCTATAATGGAGGGTAATAAGGTTCTTGTCCCTTCATTTTTGCTAGCTTGATAAAGCCAGTGTTTTATAATATGCAAGCTGTAGGTTCCTTGTGTTACTGCTAGATAAAATCAAGGCTAAACTAAGGATGTTAAATTGCATTTAATCAGCTAATCGAATAGTGGATGGAATTTGATTTGTTGATAAAGAAGAAAACTGCAGAGCTGCAGCAGGGTTAGTTCCTGCCCCTGGGAGCTACCCCCGCTGCAGCTCTGCCTTTTTAAATTATTAAAAGTTGGGCGACTCTTTTTACATTTAAAAGGGAGAGGCGCAGCGTGGGACTCTGCTGTGGCTTTGCCTTTTAAATGTAAGAGCTTGGCGGCTCTTACTACATTTAGAAGGCCAGAGGCTCAGCAGAGAACCGGGTGCAAGCTGGGACAGCTGAGTCCTGGCTCATGCCCAGTCCCCCCACTGCACATCTGCCTCCCCCTGCCGAGATGGTGCTAGGGGAGTAGGTGAGGGAAGTACTCATGCCTAGGTGAGACAGTCCATCACAAAGCAGCATGGAAAAGGCAGTGATCTGCATGAAATCATGACTAATTTAGAATATCTGGAAAGACCATAAAATGTAAAATCCTATACACGTTGGACAGTGAGACCCCCCCTTCAGTGCTGCTTCAGCTCCTTTAATTAGGAAATTAACACTGCCCTTAAGTATTTTGTGTGATCCAACAGACTCACCTAGAAGCAAATCATGTCCCTTCCCAGCCTCTCTGGGATCAGAAGGTCCCAGGTATAGCAGAACTAAATCTGTTTGCTCATGTTTGAAGCTGGTGGGCCAAGATTTTAAGAGCAAGTCCAACTACAGGCAGTCCCCGAGTTACGCGGATCCGACTTTGTGTCGGATCCACAGTTACGAACAGGGCTTTTCTCGCCCCGGAGGACGGGAGCGGCGGGACGCCCAGATGTGCTGCGGTCCCGCTGCCTGCGTCCTCCGGGGCGAGAAAAGCTGCTCCGCATCTCCCTGGTCTGCTGGGGGGGGTAGCCCCCCCCAGCAGACCAGGGAGACGCGGAGCAGCTTTTCTCGCCCCGGAGGACGCAGGCAGCGGGACAACCCAGATGCGGACAGCCCAGATGCGCCACGGCTGTCCCGCTGCCGGCGTCCCCTGCGGCTTTGCTCCCCGTCTCCCTGGTCTGCTTCTAGGTGAGTCTGTTGGCTCCCCCCCCCCCCCCCCCCCAGCAGACCAGGGAGACGGGGAGCAAAGCCGCGGAGGACCCGGGCAGCGGGACCGCGGCGCGTCTTGGTCCCGCCGCCCGCGTCTCCCTGGTCTGCTGGGGGGAGGGGGGACACAGCTAGTGCGCCCTCCCACCCCCAGCAGACCAGGCTTTTCTCCGGATGCCTGTGGTAGAGCAGCTCTGGGCGCTACTGGACCAACCCGGCAGCACCCCAGCTGCTCTGCCCCAGGCATCCTGATTCAGCCGCTGCTGGTCAGTTTCAGCAGCGGCTGAATCAGGACGCCTGGGGCAGAGCAGCTGGGGTGCTGCTGGGTTGGTCCAGTAGCGCCGAGGAGTGGTGCTAATGGAGCAACCCGGCAGCACCCCAGCTGCTCTGCCCCAGGCGTCCCCGATTCAGCCGCTGCTGAAACTGACCAACGGCTGACTACAGGAAGCCCGAGGCAGAGTTGCTCTGCCCCGGGCTTCCTGGAATCAGCCACTGATCAGTTTCAGCAGCAGCTGACTTGGGGACTCCTGGGGTTCTTAAGTTGAATCTGTATGTAAGTCGGAACTGGTGTCCAGATTCAGCCTGTTGAAACTGACCAGCGGCTGATTCCAGGAAGCCTGGGGCAGAGCAACTCTGCCTCGGGCTTCCTGTAGTCAGCCGCTGGTCAGTTTCAGCAGCGGCTGAATCTGGATGCCAGTTCCGACTTACATACAGATTCAACTTAAGAACAAACCTACAGTCCATATCTTGTACGTAACCCGGGGACTGCCTGTAGTGGACACCCTAAATGTTCTGCAACTTGGTTCCCTGGGTCTTCCTGTGTAACCACAAGCTAATAAATTCATATTCATATTGGAGTATAGCTTTTACATGTGACTCCTATAGTGGGGGATAAGGTGTATTTACATAATTATATGGAGTTCTCATATTCCTCCATTTTCTGTTTTTTGGGTTTTTTTTTGTTTTTTTGGGGGGGTTTTTTTGCTAATGTTTTTAAATATGGCCAATACATTTTCTATGAATGAAGAAATTGTCAGTGCTGCCTTTTGACCTGCAAGGAAGTGCAAAGCACTTTTACTTTTAAATTATTGTGTTTGGACGTTTATCAGTATTCCATGGGTTTCTTTTGTAGGCCCTCCAGGAAAAACTGTGGAATGTGGCAGCTCCTCTCTACCTGAAACAGAATGCTTTGGCATCAGCTGCTGCAAAACAGGTGAGATTGCAGAAGCCATGTCTTCCTGAGCGCAGGTTTGTTTAAGTATTCTGTATACCTCTATTTAAATAAAATAGACTTTAGTGAACTTGGATTCCAGAAGCAATGTGAATCTGTGTGTTGTATAGGATGAATAATAGGCTGACTTGCATATAACTCCACATGTACCAAAGATATTCAGAATTGTTTGGATGCTGTTTGTTTGTTTGTTTTTTTAAAGAGAAAATTACACAGCAGATAATTGGGTGATATCTAAATTATGAGTCAACTGCTTCAACCAAACATAAGAACAGCCAAACCTGGTCAGACCAAAGGTCCATCTAGCCCAGTATCCTGTTTGCCGACAGTGGCCAATGCCAGATACCCAAGTGAACAGAACAGATAATCATTAGGTAATCCCTTTCCTGTGAACCATTTCCAGCTCCTGACTTACAGAGACTAGGGACACCATTCCTACCCATTCTGGGTAATAGCCATTGATGGACCTAAAATGTATCTAATTCTTTTTTGAACCCTAGGATTATGTTGAACTCCACCTTCAATAACTTAAATTCCTTTTGGAAACTAAAAGCTCTCTGCATGTCATTTTCAGAACATCTGCCCAGGTTGATTTCATTGTAGTTGAGTGTGAGACTAACTGTAGTCTGACAGATGCTCACAAGATCAGCTGTGCTGAAGTCACTTTAGAATCATATATATGTAGGCCTGGAAGGGACCTTGAGATGTCCTTGGAGCTGTCCCTTTCCCTTAGGCATGACCGAGTAAGTGTAGACCATTCCTGAGAGGTGGTTGTCCGATGTGTTCTTAAAACCCACCAACTACAGGGATTCCACAACCTCTCTTGGAAGCATGTTGGCGCTTAACCATCCTTACAGTTGGAAAGATTTTTCCTGATATCTAGTCTAAATTTGCCTTGCTGCAGATTAGACTGATTACTACTTTTTCTACTTTACATAGACATGGAGAACAATTGATCACCATCTTTTTTGTAACAGTCCTTAATCTTCAAATAAGTGATCAGGTCCTCCTTTAGTCTTTTTTCAAGACTAAACACGCCAAGATTTTTTTTTAATCATTTTTGTTGCTCTCCTCTGAATTTTTCCTAGTTTGTCTTCATCTTCCTTGAAGACTGGTAGAAATAAAAGTCTGTTATGTTTGTAAATCTTTTTCTGATTGAAATAACTTTACTGGCAGTTCTGCACATGCTGCTCACTCCCAGAAAATGAAAGGAGAGGGTAAACTTTCTTATAGAATCATAGACTACTAGAACTAGAAGGGACCTTGAGAGATCTTTAAGTCCAGTCTCCTGCCCTCTCAGCAGGGCCAAGCACTGTCTAGATCATCCCTGATAGATGCCTGTCTAAACTGTTCTTAAATATCTCCATTGTTGGAGATTCCACAACCTCCCTAGGCAATTTATTCCAGGGTTGAACCACCCTGACAGTTAGGAACTTTTTCCTAAAGTCCAACCTAAACCTCCCTTGCTGCAATTTAAGCCCAGTGCTTCTTGTCCTATCCTCAGAGGCCAAGAAGAACAATTTTCCCCCTTCTTCCCTGTGACACCCTTTTAGATACCTGAAACCCCCCATCACGTCCCCTCTGTCTTCTCTTTTCCAAACTAAACAAGCCCAATTCCTTCAGTTCAACGTAGCTCATGTTTTCTAGACATTTAATTATTTTTTTACTCTTCTCTGGACCTTGTGCAATTTCGCCACATTTTATTCAAATGTGGTGCCCAGAATTGGACACAATACTCCAGCTGAGGTCTAGTCAGTGCAGAGTAGAGCAGGAGAATGACTTCTCGTGTCTTGCTCGCAACACTCTGTTAGTGCATCCCAGAATGTGTTTGCTTTTTTTGCAAGTGTCACACTGACTTATATTTAGCTTGTGGTCCACTATGACTCCTAGATCCTTTTCTGCAGTACTCCTTCCTAGACAGTCACTTCCCATTTTGTATGTGTGAAACTGATTGTTCTTTCCTAAGTGGAGTACTTTACATTCGTCCTTATTAACCTTCATTTTTCTCCCTTCCTTGTTACACACTTTTAGATACTTGAAAACTGCTATCATGTCCCCCCTCAAGTCTTCTCTTTTCTAAACTAAGCAAACCCAATTCTTTCAGTCTTCCCTCATAGGTAATGTTCTCTAGACCTTTAATTATTTTTGTTGCTCTTCTCTGGACCTTCTCCAATTTCTCCATATCTTTCTTGAAATGTGGTGCCCAGAACTGGATACAGTTGAGGCCTAATCAGCACAGAGTAGAGCGAAAGAATGACTTCTCATGTCTTGTTGACAACACTCCTATTAATGCAGCCTAGAATCGTGTTTGCTTTTTTTTCCAACAGCATCACACTGTTGACTCCTATTTAGCTTGTGGTCCACTATGACCCCTAAATCTCTTTCCACAGTATTCCTTCCTAGACAGTCACTTCCCATTCTGTGTGTGAAGCTGATGGTGCCTTCCCAACTGGAGTACTTTTCATTTGTCCTTATTAATCTTCATCCTGTTTACCTCAGACCTTTTCTCCAGTTTCTCCAGATCATTTTGAATTTTAACCCTATCCTCCAAAGCACTTGCAACCTCTCCCAGTTTCGTATCATCTGCAAACTTAATAGGTGTATTCTCTATGCCATCATTTAAATCGTTGATGAAGATATGGAACAGAGCCGGTCCCAAAAAAGACTCCTGTGGAACCCTACTTATGTCCTTCCAGTATGACTGTGAACCGTTAATAACTACTCTCTGAGAACGGTTATCCAGCCAGTTATGCACCCACCTTATAGTAGCCCCATCTAAGTAGTATTTGCCTAGTTTATTGATAAGAAGGTAATGTGAGACTGTATCAAATGCCTTAATAAAGTCTAAGTATACCACATCCACCACTTCTCCCTTATCCACAAGACTTGTTATCCTATCAGAAAAAGTTGTTAGATTGGTTTGACATGATTTGTTCTTTACAAATCCATGCTGGCCATTCCCTATCACCTTATTTCCTTTCAGAAGTTTGCAGATGAATTCCTTAATTACCTGCTCCATTATCTTCCCTGGCACAGAAGTTAAACTGACTGGTCTGTAGTTTCCTGGGTTGTTCTTATTTCCCTTATAGATGGGCACTATATTTGCCCTTTTCCAGTCTTCAGGAATCTCTCCCGATTTCCATGATTGTAGTGTAACTTTGCAGTACTTGAGTTAAATATGAAGTGCTACTTGCAGAGAAAGTAGCAATCTTCTTTAATAATCTAAGCATTTTTCTAATTTATTTGTGCACATTACATTATAGTAGACTATATATAATGTTGCAAATGGGATAACTTACTGCCTGAGCTGTGAACTATATATTTAGAGAATCCAGAATGACTTGTTTTGTAGCTGAAATTTGAAACTGAATGTTAAGCATTCGTGACTGCAAAGTTGATTGCGAGAGGACTGGACTCTTTTTAAAAATCAAAATCCCGACAAACCTGAAAATGCTCATTTAGATCTTAAATCTGAACAGGGTCTTTGAGACTGCTGCTTTGTGCTTACCTCTCGTGCTATCTTACTATATCAGAACAATTATCACAGAAGTGGATTAGTGAGCACCAAAAAAACTTACAGCATGGGTAGCTTGAAACTGGGTGCAAGGAGAAATGGCATTGGGAAAGAGAGAACATAGAAGCATAAGAACAGCCATACTGGGTCAAACCAAAGGTCCATCTAGCCCAGTATCCTGTCTGCCAACAGTGGCCAATACCAGATGCCCCAGAGGGAGGGATCACAACAGGTAACCCTCACGTGATCCCTCCCCTGTCACCCACCTCCGGAGAAATAGAGGCTAGGGACACCATTCCTACTCATCCTGGCTAATAGCCATTGATGGACCTAACCTCCATGAATCTATCCAGCTCTTTTTTGAATCCTGTTAAAGTTCTAGCCTTCACCGCATCCTCTGGCAAGTAGTTCCACAGGCTGAGTGAAGAAAAACTTCCTTTTGTTTGTTTTAAACCAAGCTGCCTATTAATTTCATTTGGTGACTCCTACTTCTTTTATTGTGGGAATAAGTAAATAACTTTTCCTTATTCACTTTTTCCATACCAGTTGTGATTTTATAGACCTCTATCATATCTTCCCCCCCCCCCCCCCCTTAGTCCTCTCTTTTTTTTAAGCTGAAATGTCCAAGTTTTTTTAATCTCTCTTCATATGGGGCCTGTTCCAAACCCCTAATAATTTTTGTTGCCCTTTTCTGAATGTTTACCAATGCCAATATATCTGTTTTGAGCTGAGGCAACCACAGCTGTACGCAGTACTCAAGATGTGGGCATACCATGGTTTTATAAAGAGTCAATAAGATATTCTCTCTCATTCTCTATCCCTTTTTTAATGACTCTTGACATTCTATTTACTCTTTTGACTGCTGCTGCACACTGAAAAGTAACAGAGAGGTAGCTGTGTTAGTCTGATCTCAGGAAAACAAAAAAAAAAGCAGTCAGGTAGTACTTAAAAAACCATCTTGTTAGTCTTTATTAGGTGAGAGCTTTCGTGGGGCCGATCCACTTCTTCAGATCTGAAGAAGTGGGTCGGCCCCACGCAAGCTCTCACCTTAAACCATCTTGTTAGTCTTTAAAGTGCTACCTGACTGCTGCACACTTAGTGAATGTTTTCAGAGAACTATCCACAATAACCCAAAGATCTCTCTTTTGAGTAGTTTTAGCTAAATTAGTTCGTGTGTGTGTGTGTGTGTGTAGTTGAGATTATTTTTTTCCAATGTGCATTACTTTACATTTATCATCATTAAATTTCATTTGCCATTTTGATGCCCAATCACTTAGTTTGGTGAGATCCATTTGAAGCTCTTCAGTCTGCTTTGGTCTTAACTATCTTGAGCAGTTTGGTATCATCTGCAAATTTTGCAGCCTCACTCTTTATCTCTTCCTCTAGATCATTTATAAATAAATTGAATAAGATGGGTCCCAGGACAAACCTTTGGGGACCTCACTAGTTACCTCTGTCCACTCGGAAAACTTACCATTTATTCCTACCCTTTATTTCCTGTCTTTTAACCAGTTATCAGTCCATGAAAGGACTGATACCATGACTTATACCATGACAACATCCCTCTTATACCATGACAACTTACTTTACTTGAGAGCCTTTGGTGTGGGACCTTGTCAAAAGCTTTCTGGAAATCTAAGTATACTATATCCTATAAGTATACTATATCCATTCTATCCTGCTTGTCCACCTGAGGTAGATATAGAGCATGTACACACCTCCCCTGAACACCCTTGTTTTTGCAAGGTTTCATGCATTTTATTTATTTATTTAGGGCTAGATTCTAATCCCCTTTACATAGGTTGGGTACTACTTTATTCCAGGAGTAGTTCAACTGGAATTACAACAAGACTGAGATGCTATTCCGCCTGAGTAATAGTCTCTAACTCTGACAACCACACACACACAGCAGCTGCACAAAATCTGACAGAGTTAATCATGTGGTGTTTATATTGCAGATTATGGAAGAAACTTACAAAATGGAGTTTATGTACAGTGGAGTGGAAAATAGACAAGTGGTTACTATTCACCATATGAGATTGCAAGCCAAAGCATTACAACTTATAGTGACTGCACGTACTACTAGAGGGTAAGAATTACCTGCAGGGAAAGCTTCTTGAATGGGTTAACTGCAAAAATCCAGTTCTCTCAAGCTTGGTTGCAAATGACAGAGGTAACTTAATATGTGTAATATATAATCACATGCAAACAGGTCATTAAAAGGCTGTAGGTTGAGAATAAGCTTGTTTCTTAATACATCTCCCAAGAACCTGATGAGCTACGCAGCATAAAGTCAAGTTATGAACTTGCTAAAAGTGTACAAACCATTTGGGGGTTTTTCCTCTGACCCTAGGATATGAAATACATACATACCTAATCCCTTCTAATTTGATAGAGCATTAGTCATTTTACATCTGAAAATATGGAGTTTATTTTAAAAAGGAGAATTTCAGATGCATATTAAAAACACCCATCATATTTATATGAATAGATTCCCCAGTAAATTTTTTAATAAGTCTTTTCTGCCACAAAAGAAAAATCTATCTTTTGTGAATGTTTTAGGCACAATATTGCAAACACTTAAGCATGATTAGGTGAGTGGCAGTTTTAGTTCAATTTGATTGAACGAGGAGTAACAGTAGTTCGGAATAGGAAGCCTAGTCCGAACTACCTAATCCGTGCCGCGTGTAGCCGTACGGCACGGAGTCCGCACTAGCGGACATTTAAAAATGGCGGCGCCCGGCGAGATGCAAATGAAGCCTGGGAAATTCAAATCCCGGGCTTCATTTGCAACTCTGGTTGCCTACATTACCACCCTAGTTCGAACTAGGGTGGTAGTGTAGACCTACCCTGAGTAAAGTATTATATGAGTTTAAGTGTTTGTTTGCAGAATGAGTGACATACATTGTGTCTGTAGTGCAATTGAAAGGTGTATGAGACATACTACAGTAGCTCTTATTAAGCTAGGGCATTGAAAATAGAAGCGTAGCTATTGTGGCATGAGTGGCAGGGGGAACTAGCCATCCTAACTATATACCTGTCCAGGATGCTAGGGCAGCTAGTACCTTGTGCTGCTTATGCTGCCGCAGCAGTCACTTGGATTTTTAGTGTGAACGTCTCCTTAACCTAGTTTTTAGCTTTTATTTTACCTGTAACAGAGTTGCCTTGGGAGGTCTCATAATCTATTTGCTTCAGTTTCCCATGGTACAAAGGGACGTTAATACTTTCTGTGAAATGGTAAAGACTCTATTTGAATGCAAAGATTTATTTTATGAAACTATAGTGGTGGCCTTGCACTATCTGAAAAGTCTTGCACTTTCCACAAACATGGGTTGTTCCAAAATCTCTAGAAACTTTTATAATGCTGGTAGCACTTGTGACAACGTGTTGGGGTTCCCCCGCCTCCTGCACCCCCGGAATGGCATGAACAGACTCCACCAGCCAGTAGAATAGAGGTGGTTTATTGCTTCTCCAGCATACAGCACAGCACAGATGTCATCAGGTTACAGGGCAGGCCTAGGATGCCTCAGCCCCCCCTAGGATGCTTCTAAACCCCCCAGCCTGTTGCTGAGGCTGCTTCCTTCATCCTCCCAGACAGAAACTAAACTAACTCTCCTCCAGCCCTGCCCCTCAGCCAGGGCAACATTCACCTTCCTTTATTCCTCTCCATAGGGGGTAGCTGGTCAGACAGGTTGAGACACCCTCTTTGCATAATGACTCATCGCCTGTCTTGCTCGGTGGTGCTACAGACAGTGGCCAGTGAGTTAGCAAGTTACCCCCCACTATGTCACAGCACTATAGCCAATTTTTTTTAATTTGCGGGGGAGAAAAATAAAAGGAACTTTTTATCTTCATTTCAGAGTGGAACCCCTTTTTGGAATGTGTGAAAATTTTTTACAGGAAGTGGATTCTTTTCAGAGGTGAGTGTCCCATTGTTCTTTCCATTTCTATTTTTAAAAACTCTTAAAAAAAAAATAAGCGATACAAAATCTATTCTTATGAAACCTGAAAATAAAGATATTGTGTAATTAGTAATCTTAATTAGGGTGTGTCAAACTAATTTTAAGATGAATATAATTCTAAAAAAAAAGTGTAGAAAAATTCTGCACTCTGTCTACATAGTGGGTTTTATCGTTGATATCTGGCTTTCTTTTTAAGCTCCTATTGCCACTAATAAGATGTATGCATATAGGGGCTGATCGTGCACCAATTGAAATTACTTATATCATTTTGTGTAGAATTGAGGTCTTAGCAAAAACAGAATATAACCAATGAGTAATCCTGTAGCATCTTAAAGACTTAACAAAAATATAGGATCATGAGCTATCCCTAACACATTCAGAGATATCCATTAACTCCATGAGGATACATATTTAGGACCTTATTCATGTGTCTCTCCCTTTCTGCCACCATTCTTTTCATGGAATCTTAATATAGTATTAGTTTAGTTAATGAGGCCTACTTCTGAGCCCCATAGAAACGTGCTCTGTCTGCTGTCTATAAAAACTGCCTTTTTAGCAGCTGTACCAGCAACTTGAAGGCTAGAGGAAATTTAGGCCCATATGGTTGGCCCACTTCACCCTTAGTTTTTTACCAAAATTGTTTTTGATTTTTTTTCATTTGAATTAGATGTTCTTTCCTATACCCCACTCCAAACGACGAGAAACCAAACTGCTCACCTTTAATATATCAGAGGGGTAGCCGTGTTAGTCTGAATCTGCAAAAGCGGTGAGGAGTCCTGTGGCACCTTATAGACTAACTGAAGTATTGGAGCATAAGCTTTCGTGGGCAAAGACCCACTTCGTCAGATGCATGTCTAATATAGTTAGGGTTATTTCATATAATGTTTACGAGAAAAGACCATTTGAAAGTTCCCTTCAGATGTTCGTAGCATTTGCTGATAGGATGAAACATCAGAGAGTATCTGCCCAGTAACGGTTTAAATGAATATCTCGTTCAGTGATTGGCAACCCCAGCTCTGGAGAGGAGGAGGAGTGGGAAATGAAGCTCTGAAAGTGCTGGGAGGGGAGGGGAGGAGCAGATAAGTGCGGGGCTCTGGTGCCCCAGTTTGCGAGAGGTGCATAGGGAAGAGGAGGTAGATAGAGGTGCTATGGGACCACAGGTGGAACCCCAGTGGGCTGCTGTAGCCACTAAGGTGAAGAAGGGCCACTCATGCAGCCCAGCCACTGTTCATGGTTGCCCATTCCTCATTTAGTTACATTAGGTCATTATATGACCTAATGTAGATTAGATCCACACAGGCAGGTTAAAGCAACTCTGCCCAGGTTCAGGCAGCCTCTTGAGCGGTATACAATTTTTTCTAATGCTGAAACTGAGCTTGAAACTTGTCCATTTATTCTGATATTTTTAGAATGTTTCTATTGTCATGATAGAAGTTATAAGATAAAGCTGGATGAACAAGAGGTTTGACGATGTAGCATAGTCTTATCAACTAACAGTAATAAGCACTTGAATTTTTCTTCTATATATTTTTAACACGCACAGATGTTTTATTTCTGAACTGCCCCATATGCAAGACAGTTTTGTCGATAAGCTGCTGGACTTAATGCCTAGACTTGTGACCTCCAAGCCTTCAGAAGCGGTGAAGATCCTGCAGACAACGTTACGGCAGAGCACCTTCCTTCATCTTCCTCTCCCAGAACAGGTCAGTAATCCATAGAGGAATGAAGAGCAGCCTCAGGTTCCAGGGCTAATTCTGTAAAGGTAGAGCAAGAGGCTTTTATAGCCTATTCGACTGGCTATTTATGAGGTTTATTTCCTTCAGATATTGTATAGTCTCTCCAGCATTGTCCTTAAAAAAATTAAGGCACTTGAATAATATTTAGATAGTGTCAAGAATTTTTACAAGTTTGCATCATGTTTTTTCCGTTGTACGTTTTCTCCACACCCTCCTCCCTTTTCCTTCCAGATTCACAAAGCTACCGCAACGATTATTGAACCGGCTGGAGAGTCTGATAACCCTCTAAGGTTTACGTCAGGACTTGTGGTGGCACTGGATGTTGATGCAACTCTAGAGCATGTGCAGGACCCTCAGAGCACAGTGAAAGTTCAGGTAATGAGTGATTCTTCTGAAAGGGAATGTAGTGGGGTGCAGACTCACCACTGGGGCTCTTCCTTTGGTCAGTTTGGCCCCACTCCATAGTGGCTAGACTTCAGCATGAAAGCTGGTCCCTCCCTTGGGGCAAACTGAAGTTCTTTGCTGGTCAGTGGGGCAAAGAGAGGGGAACCCAGGCCCACCCCTTAATGCTATACCCTGACACAGAGACCCTCAAGTGGCAACCACCTACTGCCTTCCTCCACTGTCCTTCTGCATGCCTTCCCGGGGCCACTTCCCTGTAGCCCTTGCACCATCTCAGCCCTTTGTATTAGGGGCTCAGTCTGGCTGTTATCAGGCTGGAGCCTCCTTCTGGGTCCCCTGACCTTGCCCAGCTCTTTTCTGCTATTGGTGCTCTCTAAGGCAGCTGGTCCTTCTCAGTTGCAGGCCAATGAGAGACTGCCCTTCTGCTCTGCTGAGCAGCCCTTTATATCTGGGCTCCTGCAGCAAGCTTTATTGCAATTGTCTCTCAGTAAGCTCATCGCCAATTGGCTGGGTTCTGTGCAAGCACTCTCCAGCCTGATTAACCCTTCCTATGCCAAAATGGGGCGGCCATTCCACTACAAAGAAACAAGAAAGTTAACTCTTTGAGAAGTTTGCATTTTCCCTTGTTATTCACCACAGCAATATTAGTATTTCTGAATTATAAATAATTGTGTACTTTATTAGCCGTGAGGAATTTTTGTGTGTAGCTAAACAGGACAGTCCATTTAGAGACTGGCCTGAACTATAGTCTAGATCAGGGCTACTCAACATGCGGCCCGCGGCGTGGTTTGGGTTTACACAGAGCTCAATGTGCAGCCCGCAGGAGGGAACCAAAACAAAAAAGTAGTAAATATAATGGTCTTCTGTTGGTATACGTTTTAGTAGTTAAATTCCTGGATTGTTATTGCTCATTATAAGTGCAGTGGAAATTGGGTAAATTATTTTATTAATATCAGCAGAATTTACTTAAATGGGGCCTGTGTGTTGAGTAGTCTTGCCTTAAACTTTGTCTTCATGCTTGTAAGTGTGAAAGAAGCTATTTGCATATATATGCAACCACACTTAAGTTGTGGCCCTCAGCATGTGCTGTGAGTATCATTGTGGCTCCCAGGGCTTCCAAAGTTGAATAGCCCTGATCTAGATCTTCACTTGCCCCAAAATTGTAAGTGTTTGGTTTGAGCCCATCTCATCTTACATAACAGCAGGAACAACACTGGAGCAGTGTCATGCCTCTTGTATATTGCAAAATCGTCAGATGGTGTCACCTTTTGTATTAAAAAAGCACTTCCTACATTGTGGATATTAGCAGAAACAACTAATCCATGGCAATAGAAAAATCTATACATCTCAAGTAGGCTGAATGAAATTATGGAAGCAGAGGAGGCTTTTCTCAAGGATATATAACAATATAAGGCCATTGCTCTCCTTTGAGATAAATAACTAAACCGCAGGAAGTTTTTTTGGGAAATGTTGCCAAGAGGTTGCATGTGGAATGATCCTAAGTAGATTATACAGCCCTACAAAGTGTTCATTACCCAGTGTTTGGTGCAGGGGAGAGAGCCACTTTTGATTTAAAAAAAATAATAATTTTAGACCATGGTCCTGAATAGCTGGTGTATAACCAGTAAAACTAGAGGATGTGGAATCTTATAAACAAAATAATGTCTGAATTCTTGTCTTTCTACTGGTAGCAAAAAAGTACCCTGATAATATGTAAATTCCAAGTACATGATTGTTTCATCTTTTTTCCCCCACAGGTATTATATCCAGATGGACAGGCACAGTTGATCCATCCTAAACCAGCTGACTTTCGAAATCCTGGTCCTGGAAGGCACAGATTGATAACTCAGATTTACCTGTCTCATACTGCCTGGACAGGTAAGAAATAATTGGTATGAATTCATATGCTTAAATGTTGCTGTATCTTTATAAACAGGAATGTATCTTGTTCTAGTTCAGTGATTTGGTTCATAGAGGGCATCTCTCACAAACAAGAGAACCTTTTTGGAAGTTTTCTGTGTATTCTGCAATTGCCATTGCCACCTTCTGCTGAGCTTCTGCACCCTTGAGGAATCTGCTTAGTACCATGTTGACCCTGCAGGCACATGGACTTCTCTGGCTGGCTGATACTATTAGTTAATTAACCAAAGGAGCTGCTGTTTGACATAACACCTTCACAGGCCTCATAGCCTTTAGAATGAGACACCAGAAACTAAACCGGGGCCACCCTTCTGGCCACAGAGCACTGGCCCAAGACCTCAGACTGCAATGAGATCCTGGAAGACTGGAGAAGGGCTAATGTAGTGCCTAAAAAGGACGGAAAGAAGGAACCAGGAAACTACAGACCAGTTATCTGGAAAACCAGTAGAAAAATGTATAAAACATTCAATTGCAGATACTTGGGATTGGTCCTGCCTTGGTCAGGGGGCTGGACTTGATGACCTCCTGAGGTCTCTTCTAGCTCTATGATTCTATGATACTTGGGAGTATGAAGGGATAATCACAAGCAGCCAATATGGGTTTACTAGAAAGAGCATACTGATCAAATTTGCAGATGAGAAAACCTGCAGAGGTTTGTAAACACTGTGGCGGATAGAACTAAAATTTAAAAGGCTCTTGATAAACTGGAGAACTGGACTGTAAACAACGAAATGAAATTGAGTGAAGACAAATTAAATACAAAATAGAATACATAGCTGGAGTCAGCTTACCTTAAGCTGAGCTTGATGGAATTCCCACGTCAGGAGGCTGATGAGAGCAAACACTCCTGTCAGCATCCCTTACTCCTCGCAACTGCGCGGAGTACAGATACTGGCTGGAGCTGCCCTCAGTATTCGATTTATAGGTTTATACTAGACCCGCTAAATTGAATGCCAGAAGATCGACCTCCGGAGCATTGATCCACAGGTAAGTGTAGACGTGGCCTGAAGGAAGAAAAACTAAATGCACAAATACAGAATGGGGGGAAAACTCGGTTGGCATTCGAACTGCTGAGAAGGATCTAGGAGTCCTGGTGGATCAGAAACTCAACTTAAATAGTCAATGCGATGCTGTTACCAAAAAAAAAAAGCAAATGTAATTTGAAGTTGCATTGTTAGAGGCGTTGCATGCAAGTCATGAGAAGTGATAGTACCACTGTACTCAGGGCTGGCTAGGCCTCAGCTAGAGTACTCTGTCCAGTTTTGGTCACTGCTATATAGAAAGAATGTAGAGAAACTGGAAAGGATCCAGATGATAGTAACAAAGATGATCGAAGGGATGGAATGCAAATCATGTGAGCAGTGGCTGAAGGGATTGAGTATGTGTAGTTTGGAAAAGAGGAGATTGAGGGAGTACATGATAGTAGTGTTTAAATACTTGAAAGGGCGTTCTAAAACAGATGAAGAAAAATTGTTCTTTCTCATCACAGAGGGCAGCACAAGAGGCAGTGGGTTCAAACTGCAGCTTAGATTCAATTTAAATCTTAAGAAAAATGTCCTAAGAACAGTAGGACACCACCCTATGGAGGTGGTTGAAGCTTCTTCATTAGATGTTTTCAAAAAGAGCTGAATAGAGCTGTCTTGGGAGGTTTAGACACAACAAATTCTGCATCTTGGGAGGTTGGGGGGAGACTAAATGATTATTTCTCACCCCGCGAGTGTACTGTTCTAGTTTAAATGCAAGCAGTCTTGTTAAAATGATCCTGGTATTTCATTGGTCTTAAGTCATGGCTGAGAATTTCTGGATCTGTTTAACCTACATAGTAAATTTACTGCTGATTTATGTTTACACTCTTCTGTGCCATATAAAATACAGTTATCCCTGATGAGATCTGAGAGTTTGATATTAATGTTCATTACTTGGATTTTCATTTGCAAAGTGCTATAGCAAATGCTAATATGTCTAGACCACCAGCACAGAGGTTGGATGTATTCTGTGTTTGATATCAATGCCAAATCAATCACATGAAAATTCACTTTCTGCTTGGTATTTTGTTGTCCAGTCAATGTGGTGACTGAGTATTGTATTAGTTTTTTTGTGTTTTTTTTCTTTTCAGAGCCGTGTCAGATTGAAGTGAGGTTATTACTGGCATACAACTCCAATAGGAGCAAGGCATCCACTAGACTCTCAAAATCCACCTGGATTGACAGCATGGAGGCTGTTCCACCATCTGAATATGGCATTGAGGGAACCATACCATTCAGCAAATCGGTCAAAGTGTATATAATGCCCAAACCTGCCCGACGGTGAAGTCAATCACTAAAAGACTTTATTTGTGGGATTGTTGGGATACATGCAGACAAATTGCTATGTTCAAGATAATGACTCAGACCAAAACAGTGTTACAGGAGAAAAAAGTACACCAGAAGAAGACAGCTACAAAATAACAAATGGCATCCCCTATCAAAATACTGGTTAATTATTATTATATGTTCTAGTTTTTGCAGATGGCTGTGAATGGTTACATCAATTACACAGACACTTCTAAATCAAACCAACAAAACCAAGACAATTCCTAATTAAAATTAGCATTTTCTCCATTCTCACTGGGCAAAATTCTGCAGTCATTAGTTTCTATCTAGGCAAAACACCCCGTGGCTTCTGTGGGTGATTTTTCTTGAGTGGTAGGTGCAGCTGGCAAAATTCATTATGAAAATATACATAGTAAGGGACATAGATATGTATTACAGTCTGTGACTGTCAAATCCAGCAGAATTTTAGTAATGTTTTGAATGTGTATTTGTGCATTGGTCCTTGTATGGGGAGTAAAAATCCTTCTCTAAAGAACTTCTGTGCCTGGGCAAAAGATATATCTCAAAGTTAAATGATTTGGGCTGGCTCAGATCTTGTGCACGATATTGAAGTTAATGGAATAGTCTGGGGTATTCATCCATGCCAAGTTTGGTGTGTTGTCTGTTTTAAAACAAAAAAATCTGCCACAAATAATGAGACTTTTTGCAGGCTTAGGTTGGTTACCTAACAGAGTAATAGCAATACATCATCTGTAAAATCAGGGACTTCCTTTCCCTAAAACGATAGGGAGGCCATATATATTTGCCAGTAACTTAAACTCTTCTTCCCAGCCTCATTCTGTGTGTCTCCTTATGAAGAATGTGTGCAGTGGCACAGGGTTAAGAGTTAACAGCTCTTTTGTTACAGTATAATGCAAACTGTCATTGTAACTTGTGCTGAGCTTACCTTGCTATAGTTAAGGTTATTAGCCTCTGCATCCATTTGATAGTCAAAGGAAGTCTAAGATTTACTTCAGTAATTGGCCACACTTAATTGTTATCAAGCTAGAGTGTGCCTATCCTTTGAGTAGGTACACAAGTGGTGAGATCAAAGGCAGAGGGAGATTTACCTAAGGGGCAGGCACAATTTGCAGCTTTGCAGTCAAGGAGCCCCATGCTCTGGGAGGTGTTATACTTGGATGCTTCTGTTGGGAAAGTGTCTTTGCGTATCTTTGTAACACAGGGCTATGCCTCCTGTGATTTACTGAAAGCACTTAGCCCAATAGCTAAATGTTGCCTGTGTCCATAAATTATTTGTAAAAATATGTATTTGCAGTGAATTGTTGAGAATTTTTCACTTGCCTGCAAATTAGCATAAATATTTTTGCATAAAACACCCTTTAAATGTGCTTTTCTACAATAAAACTGAAAACCCCAATCTAGCTGGTTTCTGTTTGTTGTAAGAGTGAACATGTATTGCTGTAGAGGTTTGTGCTAATGATAGGAGAGGTCATTACTTGTTTAGACTTGAGATACTGGCATACTTCAGGAGTTGAGATTTCTGAATTAAACCTCATTTTGTAACATTATTGCTCTTACAAATTGTTTTTATATTTCACCTTTAGGGCCCTGGTTTGAAAACAGCCTGCATCTGTAGCAACAGAGTTACCATCTAATGGCTGTATGGCGACCTAAGTTCAGTTCCCAGCGGACAGGGGTTGATGCACATCTCTTATTATGAAGCTGTATCCTGGGCAAATTCTTGATGTATTGAGCTACCTCCTTACAGATGTTCTTACACTTGTTTTACACTTTGGTAGTATTTGTATAGTTTGCCCTCCCAATAAAAATGTTTGATTCAACTTCTGTCCATATTATAAAAGCCACAACTGCTCCTCTCTCAGGCAGTCGGAGTTGAGACTCCAAGGTTTGAATGAGCCATGGGGAGAGAACTACCCAGTCAATCCTAAAAGCTATCCTGCCATGTCAGGGCGAAGCCTGTTGTGGGGCAATAGAATTAAGCTTTGACAACTACTGATTATATTTCTTATAAACCATCATGTTCCATTGTTGTTAGTGAGATGCCTTGGAAGCAGGATGTGGGAGTTACTTTTGCTGTTTTGGGGCTAACAAGTTCTGAGCTATGACTAGCCAACTGGTTTAGGACCATTGATGTATCATATTCTTCCTTCTGGAAATTCCATATTGTAAATGGAGAGCTGGACAACCTTTTCATATCACTAAGTATTGTAATGAAAATGTAATGTTTGACTCAAGGTAATGACATGATGGAGAATCCTTTATTCTTATGTTGGGCTAATACTAACCTTAACATGGCATGTAAAATATGAGATTAAAGTGACTTTTCTCACCCCACATCTTGGTAAGAAACAAGGGCTAGATTTCAAAGGTATTTACGCATCTAGGAATGTGCTAGTGGGATATGTGCAAAACACACTTCATCTGCATCTTTAAGCACCCAAATACCTCTGAAAATCTGCCCCTGAAAGACATTGGCAAAGCTGCAGACATGTTAGATCATAAAACTTCAGAGGGAGAATGAAGATCCAATAGTTCGTTCCCTTGCTTCCCCTGGTATATTCTCTGGTTCTAAATGACTCAAGCAATTGGGGCTTCCATTGTCCTTGTGAGGTTATTCCACATTCAGTTAGTTCTTAAAGTCTACCTGATGCTCATCTTCTATTTTTTTTCAATACTCCTAGTTCCATCTCATTGCAAAATCCTAAGGAATTCTCTCTGTCTCTCTCCTATTTGAACAGATGATGACGAATCCCCTTTTGTCATTGTTTGGATGACTGTACATATTTAACTCTTGTAAAATCTTTAAATTAATTTCTGTGGCTTCAAACATATTTTTGTGTGTGGTTACTCTGGGATTTAGAAAAGAGCATTAGATCTTTCCTCATATCAGGCTGACAGAACTGAGAATTGCCTAGCATAGAGCTGGAGGAATTGTGTCCCTGTTGATTTTACTTTAGCTCTCTTACTGCCTTCTTGTTTGCACTGCATTCTCACTTATTTTATAGTTTGCTATCAGAACTCCCTCTCTTTTGGTGCTGTTACTATTCCCTCCTGCTTAGCCTATTCTGAAGGTTATTTTCAGACATTTTTCTTCACAGAATTCTGATTTGTCCAGGTCCTCCAATTATATCCTTCATTTTCTGAGTGTTCTTAGAACACCTGCTAACTTAGGGCTTGTTTCCACTATACTAGAGATCGATGCTGCAGCAATTGACCCATTTGGCTGTTGATGTATATCACTTAGATGTGATACATTTATTTCCAAGTGCTCTCCCATCAATGCTGGTACTCCACCAGAATGAGAAGTGTAGCTAGCATCAATGGGACAACAGCCCCTGCTGACATTACAGCACATAAGATGCTGTAGTAAGTATGTCTACTTCAGCTGCGCAGCTGAAATCACATAGATTAGATTGATGGCAGGGGTTAGTGTAGACAAGGCCTTACTAGACGATTTCTTTTAGGATACTGACTTCATGGTTTTTTATGCTCTTTGGGGTAAATATTTTTCTGGATCCCTTTTTGCCTCAGTGTTGAGGCGTTTGGGCTCTGATCATGGGAAATACTGGAGACCCTCCAGCCTTGAAGCATAGGGACTTAACCATTATCACTTCTGGCATTACAGCAGCTCTTGTGCTTTCAGTCCTTCAATTCTCTGACTTTGTGTACCTTTCAGCTTGGAGACCCCCGCCCTGGTGCTGGCTAAGAAAGAGATGGATCTCTTCTGAGGATGAGGAGTTGTCTTACAAGAGGCAAAAGAGAACCCAAAAGGCTAAGCATCAAATGAGCTCTTGCTCATGAGGCCTTTGGTTTCAGATCATAATAATACTCAGCCAGACCAGCAGGAGGTTTTCCTGGATACATTTGAAGCAATATAGATGAATATAGTGGCCAGCACAGGGAGGCTGAGCAGCCTAAAGCCAAGGGCAGATAACCTCCTCTTGAAAACTAAAACAGACCATTCCTCTTCATTGAGGTCATTAGGGAGGAGTGGGAAGCAGCTGACAAATTCCTGGCAGTCCCTTCTGACTCTTCCCTGGTTTGATGCAGCCATGGCATTCCATTTAAGGCACAGTAGTCTGTTGCGTAAGGGTGGTTTCTTCCCAAAAGACCCCACAGAGAATTTTAGAAGCCCTTAAAACATCTTCAGCAACCCATAGAACTTTCTAGGGCCAGGATGTCCTGGTGTAATTACTCCATGAGCCTTGCTCTCAAATCATGATGAATTCAAGTCAATACTGAAGAAAATTCTTGTTCCTGTGTTTTGTGGCAGAAAGATCTGGGTGCTCCATGAGGCTGGCAGGTAACAAATCTTCCATTTCATTTTGCTTGAAAACAAATTCCAAAGTAGGAAGATATTTAATCCTAGGTGACTGACTAGTCCTGAGATATTCTAGTGGTAATCCTCTGTTATGTCTTGGCTAAGAGGAATCAGCACAGGTGCAGAGGTGTGGTAATGCAGTACAGGTCTCAATAAGGGTGGTGCAGAGAGAGTGTGCCTTGTCTTGCCTCTCCCTTCTGCGTGATCCTGCACCTTGCCTCACAAAGATAAGGGATGGAGGCTGAGCAACTTGTGGCAGTAGGAGCTGGGATGGAGTCTTGCTGGCACTGAGCCCAGAAACAGCTCTGAGCTACAGAATTTGCTGGGGGCGGTGTTCACAGCCTGCTGGGAGGCAGATTCTTGCTAACTGAGCTGGAGACGGGAGGGAGAAGAGAGGCTGTTTATGTGGCTGAGAGCCCTGCCAGGAGAGTTCATACTTGCAATCTGGTATTTGAGATGTTTAGCTTTTGAAAGATAGCTGTTTTGGACAGAAATAGCAATTTAACAAAGCTGCCCATGTGGAATGTTTAAGGAAGTGGGGCCTACTTAATAATTAATCAAAAGCTCCAAAATTGCTCTGTTCTCTATGCTTGCCTTGAAGCTCTGGTATTGGCCACTGTCTGAGACAGGAAATGAGGGTCAGCTGGACCATTGGTTGACTGTGTGGCACATTTTGTGTTCTTAGTTTGCTGGTTAGTTGACACAATGGGACTATCTG
The DNA here is from genome assembly GCF_049634645.1 of Pelodiscus sinensis. Taxonomy (NCBI): domain Eukaryota; kingdom Metazoa; phylum Chordata; order Testudines; family Trionychidae; genus Pelodiscus; species Pelodiscus sinensis. Next base: position 316,776,578 of record NC_134711.1, read on the forward strand.
CACTGCAGCTGTAAACCAGTCCTCTGGGACTGGCTAAACAGACTTGTGTTAGCTGCAGTCACACTGATGTGCTGACAATAGCATGGGAGATGTTGTAGCTTAGCTGGTGGCTCAGGCTAGTCACCCAGGTGATTGGATGGGTTTCCTGCAAGTTGTAGCATGTTAACTCCAGCCTAGCTAGTTCAAGTCTTTTTACCAGGTCTAGGAAGCTCACTCCCAGCTGCAGCATAGACATCCCCAATGATTCCTGATCTGATAACAGTTCAGCCACATTTGGTAAGGGATTTTGGGGAAGTCACATTCTGTGTTTTTTCGGGAGCTTTGTAACTTTGGCATCAGCTTTTGGTGGCTTTGGCCAGAGATGGGGCTGTGACTCCCTCACAGCTGCAGTAGGAGCCAGGGCTGTGCTGCTGCTCTGTCATGTGTGGTTTCAGCCAAAACTGTGGCGGGGTTGTGCCTTTTTCTTAATTCGTACAGTCTTTGTAGAGAAGAGCTTTACATCCCTAAGAGAGCTAAAGCCATCCCTCAGAAAGCTAATGCCTCTAGGTCAGTGTTCAGTCTTTTATTGCTTACCACACCAACTAGCCAGAATTATGTTACAGCATTTATAGTGTGAATAATCATCTACTAATTATACTGGCTGCTGTGACAATGAGTGCAAATACACCCAGAAAGAAGCTCCTGCTGTTTTAGATGAGTTATTGTCTCAATATAGCCCTAGTGTTGAAGAATATTATTATAATTAAAAGAAATGAAAATTAAGTTTTTCACACATACTAGTTCTTCCTCTTATTTCCTCAATTAAATCATTTACATTTAATTAATAAAAAAGGAGAAAAGCGAACCAGCTGAAGGGAATACTTTCCAAAAAAGGATTCAGGTAGAGTTGTTTCGACAGACTGTACTGTACTTATCACAGTAGGCCCTTCCAGTATCCTCTCTGTCCTATTGTAATACATACAATATGCAGACTTAAATAATAGCTAACAGTCCTTGTGGAACAAAACCTTACCAGTAATTTTTAATTGAGCATATGCCACAGTAAATCCAGCACAAGATAGAAGTGAAAAAGACAGGCGCCATTAAATTAGGTTTAAAATCTGCAGCTTTTATTAAAAATCTATGCATGTGTTTAATGTTCAACCAATAGCACTGGATCTAAAAAATGCAACCTCCATTCCCCAGCTCATTAGCAATGATGGGCTAGTCTAATGTGCTGCTTACTAGCTTTCATTTCCATTAACTATAAACCCAGGGCTTGCAGTAGACACATTCCAAATACCGTATGTTAGGGGTTTTTCCTTATTGATGTGTACTAGTACACATCACTACATAGTGCCCCCTCTCTCACTATTAGGGTTATCTTTTCTTTAGTTCCCAGTGATTTGTTTTTGTGTAATGTAAAATTTACAAATGCTAAGTTATGAAAATAAAATCCTCTCCAAGAAGCAAATCTACCATTATTTCACTCTGTGCGCACTGCTAAGAGTTTAGACAGCTCAAGACATTGGCAATGGAAGGCATAGCTTTCCCTCTTTTTCTATACAGCACTGAAAAGTGGGCTGGTTGCTTTCAAATTTGATACCCGATGGTAGTGAATAAATGTGATCATCCAATAGCTACTACAAATCAGGAGATTATCTGCGATGTGATTTCTTTTCAAACAGGTTTCTAAAGTGTAACTATTTTACTTCAGCAGCTACGCCAAACATTAACAGTCAGAGGATGAATTACCTCTTCAGGCCTAGAGGATTAGGTCGAAATCACAAGTGTTGAGAAGCATGATTAAATTGTCTACCATATCCAGCACTGTGAAAAACATTTGTGAGCAATGAGATTCATTTAGATTCTATACTGCTATATTTCTCTTCACTGTTTTAGATCTTCATCTCACATCCAGGCTTTGGTATGGAGGGAAATGAATATGAACTATAAATCCACAATACTGACTGCTATCATTTATTCAATTAAAAGGCACAAATTTTTTGGCTAAGGGGGAGAGGACTGTATTGTTATATGCATTAGCATGTTGAATGGAAGACACCTCCCACTTTGACACCTTGAGCAACTAGTGCATTGTACTCCTTTACAGCTTTCTCTGTTTGCAGGACTAGCACATCAATCCCATTTTTCTTGAGATACTCCACTGTTGATGCTGGTACCTAAGGAACAGGATAGGAAAAAGATGTAAGACAAATGGTAGATGCTTTCCCTTGCAGACTACCTCCAAATAAGAAACAAGTACTGGTTGCACTTATTCATAAAAATGCTTAATTGCATCTAGTTTTAAAGGTAATAAAATAAACTTGTGGGGTAGTAACCAAATTGATAACAGGAATATACTTCTCAATTTGTTATAGTGGAGAAAAAGGCACTTTTATTTCACTGTCATTTAATAATAGTTAACATATATCCAACTTGTATTCATTCTTCTTTAGCATGTTCCTCGATGGATTCTGAATTGTACCATGAACAGAAAATTCAGGAGATAGTGGTGGAAATGACTGTGAATTAATACATATAATAGAATGTAGCGCTTTCTAAGTGGGAAGAGCACTACAAAGATGCCTCTGCCCATTTCACTCAGGCCACCCAGTTCAAAAAGCTAGCAGACTGCTTTTTGAAATGAATGAAGCTTCACTGAAAAGATTGGAATTTCTTCAGCTTTCTGCTGAAGTGACACATGAAAATACCATTTCTAGCAAGGGTAGTCAAGGACAGGCTACAAATTTCTACAACACACTGGGGTTCTGATTTACAATCCGTTTTAAAGGTTTAAAAATTAACATAGTTGAAAGATTGTAATTGCTGCTGCTATTACTGCATGTTGTAAACTGAATTACAGTTTGATGCTGGGATCCCAGTATCAAATGAGGTTACTTTCAGAAAATGTCTTTACTCCCAAAATGCTGATCTTATATTTTACAACTTTTTTTCATAAGTGCTTCTTGGCTTTATAAAAGAACAGGTTCAGATTGGGGGAATAAATGAATTACTAGATTGCTTTTTATCAAGGCTAGAAATGATCTATGCTTAAAGAGGAAAAGAACCAGCAGTTACAAGGTGTTGTCATAGGCCAAAACTTACCTGCAAGGCCTCGCTCATGCCACGGCCGATCACTAATGTTTTAACTCCCTTCTTGACAACTTCTTCAAGATCAGCTGGCTGCACACCTGGAGAGTGCTAAGTTTGAAGAAAAAGAAAAAAGTGCTACAGTTTGCATGCTGATCATCAAACAGCAAGCTTCATCTAAATATTTTCAACTTGCAGCGTCACAGGCGGTCAGACAGAGCATACTAACTTTACAAGACCTAACTGACATCCCTTCCTTCCCAACACTCATTTTGTGTTACACTAGCAATTTCAAGGATACTCAAACAAGATACGTAAGAGGGGAATGCAGGCATATCCATATCTGGCTATGGCAATCGTACTGAAGAATCAGTGAGACTCTTAGAACCCATTCTCAAACACCATGGTTAGCTTCAACAAGGAAATCCTACAGCCAATTATACACAAAAGCCAGAAATCACCACACTTACCTCATGCACCAGGCACTCCTATTACTGAATGTGCTCAGAAGAGAGTCTGAATTACCTGTCTTAATCCAATTAAAATTACTTTCACTAAACAAGCAGTTTTACCCAGAAAAGTAGATTGCATCATTAACGGGCCACCCAAATCCTGAGAGAACTTGCTTCAATGCAGAACCTCTTTCCATTTGCTCCAAATACACACCGCCAGTGGAACCCATATAGGCTATCAAGCAATTACAATCCATACTTGATGGGAATCACATCCTGAAATAATCTTTCCTGATACCTTCTTGTGGTCTTTAAACAACTTTCTAACCATGCCAAGCTTATCAGCAGAAGCAAGTTCCATAGACCAGTACACATCTGAGGAAGTGGGTCTGGCTCACAAAAGCTCATAAACCATCTTGTTAGTCTTTAAAGTGTTACATCGTCCTGTACTTTGTTTCAGGTACACCAGACTAACACAGCTGCATTTCTATCACTAGACCAGTACACGGTAACTCAAAGTGGCACCAGACTCATCCATAACAGATGCAAAACCTGTAGGCATAGCTCTACTGACACAAAGAGCAATACATCTTTCAAGATCCCTGGGTCTTACACACAGCTATCAAGTGTGCTGGACCTCACCCAGTCCATCAATTGCACAATAACAACGCTGTGGCTGAAACAAGACAGTAACTGTACTTCTAAATGAACTCACACAGAAAAATAAACACACCATCCCATCCATAGGTAAATGCTTTTCACAAAATGATCACTCCATATTTGACCTCTCAAAAGAAGAGCCTAGGAGCTTAAAATCATAACTTTGCCAGATGCTAAAAGCTATGGACTCAAAGACACTGGATTTATGGCTCATAATCTGTAATCCACTAATCCTCCTTTCTCCTACAACTACAGAGGTGTTAACAGCCATTTCACTTAAATGGTCTCTGAAAGAAGTGTCAGCTATATAGATGAACACAATTTGTTGGGGGAAAAGTCAACATGGTTACTGTAAAGGGACATCATGCCTCACCAATCTACTAGAGCTCTTTGAGTGGGTCAACAAACGTGGATAAGGGGGATTCAGTGGCTATAGTTTACTTAGATTTCCAGAAAGCCTTTGACAAGGTCCCTCACCATAGGCTCTTAAGCAAAGTAATCTGTCATGAGAGAAGAGAGATGGTCCTCTCATGGATTGATAACTAATTAAAAGATATGAAACAAAGAGTAGGAATATATGGTCAGTTCAGAATGGAGAGAGGTAACTGGTGTCCCACAGGGGTCCATACTGGGACCAATCCTATTGAACAGGTTCAGAAAAGGGTAACACAAATGATTAGAGGTTTGGAACAGGTATGGTATGAAGAGAGATTAAAAAGACTTGGACTTTTCATCTTAAAAAAGAAGAGACTAAGGGGTTGGGGATATGAGAGAGGTCTATAAAATCATGACTGGTGTGGAAAAAGTGTTAATAAGAAAAAGTTATTTACTTGTTAGGAAAAAGTTCCTAACTGTCAGGGTAGTTTAAACACTGGAATAAATTGCCCAGGAAGCTTGTGGAATCCCCATCTCTGGAGATCTTTAAGAGTAGGTTAGATAAATGTCTATCAGGGATGGTCTAGACAGTATTTGGTCCTGCCATAGGGGCAGGGGCCTGGATTCGATGACCTCTCGAGGTCCCTTCCAGTCCTAGTATTGTATGATTCTATTCCCACAATATAAGAACTAGGGGTCACCATATGAAATTAAAAGGCAGCAGGTTTGTCTGGAAATGGATGATGGGAGAGGGATCATGTGATGATTGCCTATTATGTTCCCTCCCTGTTGGGCATCTGGTATTGGCCTCTGTCTGACCAAATATGGCTGTTCTTATGTTAACATTCATAAATGACCTGGAGACAGGGATAAATAGTGAGGTGGCAAAATCTGCAGATGATACTAACCTGCTCAAGATATTTGAGTCCAAAGCAGACTGTGGAAAGCTTCAAAAGGATCTCACAAAACTAGGTGATTGAGCAAGAAAATGGCAGATGAATTTTATAATGTTGATAAATGTAAAGTAATGCATATTGGAAAACACATAATCCCAGCTATACGCATAAAATGATGAGAATTAAATTAGTTGTTACCCCTCAAGAGATATTTTGGATGCATTGTGATAGCTCTCTGAGAACATCCACTCAATGTGCAGGCAGCATCAGTCAAAAAAGCAAACAATTGTAGGAACCACTTAAAAAAAGAATAGAAAATAAGACAGAGAATTATCTTATTGTCTCTATATAAATCCATGGTATGCACACATCTTGAATAAGGTGTGCAGCTGTGGTCACTTCATCGCAAAAAGATATCTTGGCATTGGAAAAAGTTGAGAAAAGAGAAACAAAAATTATTAGAGGTATAGAAAAGCTGCCATATGAGAGATTAATAAGACTGGAACTTTTCAGCTTAGAAAAGAAAAGCCTAAGGGGGATATGATAGAGGTCTATAAAATCATGACTGGTGTGGAGGAAGTAAATAAGGAAAAGTTATTTACTTGTTCTCATAACACAAGAACAAGGGGTCACCAAATGAAATTAATAGGTAGCAGATTTAAAACAAACTAAAGGAAGTATTTCTTCACATAATGCACAGTCAACCTGTGGATCTTCTTGCTAGAGGATGTTGTCAAGACCAGGACTTTAACAGGGTTCAAAAAAGAGCTAGATAAATTCACGGAGGATAGGTCCATCAATAGGTATTAGCCAGGATGGGCAAGAATGGTATCCCTCTGGCAGAAGCTGGAACTGGGCAACAGAGGATGGATCACTTGATGGTTACCTGTTCTGATTATTCCCTCTGGGACACCTAGAATTTGCCACTGTCAGAAGATGGGATACTGGGCTATATGGACCATTGGTCTGACCCAGTATGGCCTATGGCAGGACCAAATACTGTCTAGACCATCCCTGATAGACATTTATCTAACCTACTCTTAAATATCTCCAGAGATGGGGATTCCACAACCTCCTTGGGCAATTTATTCCAGTGTTTAACCACCCTGACAGTTAGGAACTTTTTCCTAACAAGTGCCAGTGCAAAGAGTCAACTGTGCATGTGCACAAGCGATATACTAATTGTGGTATCTTTAGGCTGATGTAACATGAGGTAGCAAAAACTTGTAGGCTACGTCTACACTGGCCCCTCTTCCGGAAGGGGCATGTAAATTTCAGCAGTCGTCGTAGGGAAATCCGCGGGGGATTTAAATATCCCCCGCGGCATTTAAATAAAAATGTCCGCCGCTTTTTTCCGGCTTTTAAAAAAGCCGGAAAAGAGCGTCTAGACTGGCCCCGATCCTCCGGAAAAAGTGCCCTTTTCCGGAGGCTCTTATTCTTACTTTGAAGTAAGAATAAGAGCCTCCGGAAAAGGGCACTTTTTCCGGAGGATCGGGGCCAGTCTAGACGCTCTTTTCCGGCTTTTTTAAAAGCCGGAAAAAAGCGGCGGACATTTTTATTTAAATGCCGCGGGGGATATTTAAATCCCCCGCGGATTTCCCTACGACGACTGCTGAAATTTACATGCCCCTTCCGGAAGAGGGGCCAGTGTAGACGTAGCCGTAGTGTAGACAGCTAAAGCGTTACATCTAAATACAAGGTGGAACCAATTATTAAGTGTAGTGAGATAACATATTGCAAGAATATAAGAATGGCCATACTGGGTCCATATAGCCCAGTATCCCATCTTCTGACAGTGGCAAATTCCAGGTGTCCCAGAGGGAATGAACAGAACAGGTAACCATCAAGTGATCCATCCCCTGTTGCCTAGTTCCAGCCAGAGGGATACCATTCTCCAGTAGTGCTTGTGTCAACACATAGTGCAGTGCAGTACACTAGGGGTAAGTAACCCACTGGGCAACCCACCATCGTCTAACGCACTGCTTTTTTGGATATTTTGACAATGCGTGGTGGGGCAAAAAATAGTTATGCAAGCGGGACTGGGAGCTAAGGGGGCCAATACAGAGACTATAACTTTTTTCATCTCAGTGTCCTCTCTCTCCTGAAATTTTTGCACCTTTAAAAAAAATCCAATGAACCCACACAGCCCCCCTCACTGTCCACCATCTCTGACAGAAGCATGAAGCTCTGCATTATTGTCATGAGTGCTGCTAGCATGGGATGCACAATGCTCTGGTATTTGCAAAGCTGCAAGAAGGACAAAATCAACAGGGAACATAATGGCTACGTCTACACTGGCATGATTTTCCGGAAATGCTTTTAATGGACAAGTTTTCTGTTAAAAGCATTTTCGGAAAAGCGCGTCTAGATTGGCAGGATGCTTTTCTGCAAAAGCACTTTTTGCGGAAAAGCATCTATGGCTAATCTAGACGCGGTTTTCCACAAAAAAGCTCCAATCGCCATTTTCGTGATCGGGGCTTTTTTGCGAAAAACAAATCTCTGCTGTCTACACTGGCCCTTTTTTTCCGAAAAACTTTTGTGCAAGACTTTTGCCCGAACAGGAGCAGCATAATATTTCCGCAAAAGCACTGACAATCTTACATGAGATCGTCAGTGCTTTTGCGGAAATTCAAGCGGCCAGTGTAGACAGCTGGCAAGTTTTTCCACAAAAGCAGATGATTTTGCGGAAAAACTAGCCAGTCTAGACACAGCCGATGATTTCACAGAGGACAGGTTGTTGTCCAACATAGTGAGATTCAGTTCAGGGTATCATAGAACCGCTACAGACTGAGCCCGAGGAACAAGTATCCACTGTTGGGATCATGTTGTAATGCAGACCTAGGATGATGAGCAGCAGTGGCAGAAGTTTCAGATGTGCAAGGCTACTTTCCGGGCACAGACACATCAGAATGAGGGCTATACTGACAGAATGGCTGGTGCACTGTTGAGACACACAGCATCAGATTGTTACTGTTCAGTGAAAAAAATGTTGGTGTTGGAAAATTCACTGGGGGGGGGGCATTGTCATGCAAATGTTCAGAGTCATTAATCATCTCCGGCTACACAGGACTGTGGTGGTTGGCAACATGCATGACACAGAAGATGGATTTGCAACATTTGGGATCCTGAACTGTGGTGGAGCAATAGATGATACACATCCCTATTTTGGCATCAGACCACTTTGCCACAGAATACATCAACAAAGTGCTACTTTCCTATGGGTATGCAAGCACTGGTCAATCACTGGGGCACTTCACCTACATCAGGGTTAGCTGGTCAGGGAAGGTGCATGACCCTCACATCTTAAAAAAACCACACAACTGTTCCAAAAGATCTGAGGAGGGACTTTGTTTCCCAACTGCCAGATTGCCACTAACCATGAAATGTGTGAAGATCTTTAATGTCTAGTTCAAAAAATGATAAAACCTAGGTAGGATGTTAAACATTTTTTTTAAAGGAGAATTAAAATAGAGTGGTCACATGTATTTCTATTGTTGCATGAAGTTTAATAAGGATAAATGCAAAGTGCTCCACTTAAGAAGGAACAATCCATTTCACACATAGAATGGGAAGTGACTGTCTAGGAAGCAATACTGCAGAAAGGGATCTAGAGGTCATGGTGAACCACAAGCTAAATATGAGTCGACAGTGTTGCAAAAAAAAGCAAACATGATTCTAGGATGCATTATTAGAAGTGTTTTGAGCAAGAAATGAGAAGTCATTCATCCACTCTACTTAGCACTGATTAGGCCTCAATTGGATTATTGTGTCCAGTTCTGGGCACCACATTTCAAGAAAGATGTGAAGAAACTGGAGAAAGGTCCAGAGAAGAGCAACAAAAATGATTAAAGGCCTAGAAAACATGAGCTACGAGGGAAGACTGAAAGAATTGGGTTTATTTAGAAAAGAGAAGACAGAGGGCACATAATAGCTGTTTTCAAATATCTAAAAAAGCTGTTACAAGAAGGAGGGAAAGAAATTGTTCTCCTTGCCCTCTGAGGATAGGACAAGAAGCAATGGGCTTAAAGTGCAGCAAAGGAGGTTCAGGTTGGATATTAGGAAAACTTCCTAACTGTCAGGGTGGTTAAGCACTGGAATAAATTGCCCAGGGAGGTTGTGGAATCTCCAGCACTGGAGATATTTAAGAGCAGGTTGGATAGACAACTATCAGGAATGGTCTAGATCAGTGGTTCCCAACCTTTTTTATGCCACAGACTGGCAAACCCATTCACAAACGTTTGGTGGACAGACATCATTTTATTTGCATACTTACATATTCATTGTGCAAATAATGAATATGCAAATATGTAAATCAAACACTACGAATCGTCCTAGCCACAACCCAGCCCCTTGCTCCCCAGTGCCTTTTTCCCCCTTGCTCCCAACGCCCGATGCCCTTTGGTAAAAGGGCCGCGCGGGTGGGGGAAGCCCTGGAGAGCTGCTCCACCGCCTCCTGCCACAGCTGGCAAAAGCGGTCACGTGGGTAGGGGAAGTGGTTGTTGGAGGCGTGCCTGCCTCTCTCCTTCTTTACGCCCCCTCCATCTCCAATCACGTCTCCCCAAGTGGAGAGGGGAGAGGAGGGGGGAACCACCTCCTGCTCTGCCTCCTTCTGAGCCACAATAGCTGCCAGAGCTGAACTGCCAGTAACAGTGGCTTGAGCTCCGATAGCTGCGGGGGCCCAGCAATGAGCGATCCAGAGCCCAGTGATCAGGAACCGCTGGTCTAGCTGGTGATTGGTCCTGCCACGAGGGCAGGAGACTGGACTTGATGATCTCTCAAGATACCTTCCACTTCTAGGATTCTATGTTTTTAGCAGTACTTTTAGCTGTTGCCATTTTTAGGGCTGGCCCTTATTTGTGTCTGTGTAGCTTCTTCTACCAACAGACCATGGCGATCCAAAATCTCTTGTGTATTCCAGGCTGCAACGTGTCTGGATTGTGTAGCCAGTATGATGAACTGGGTACTTGCACACAATAGCTGCTAGATGGGCTTGTCAAACTAGACAATCAGGCAACAGCACTTCAAAAAATTCACACGATTTTAAGGGGTGAGTTGAGGGCTTCCAGTCTTCATGACTCCTGGGTAATGCAGTTCGTAATGGTGACCAGAGCAATTACAATTGGGCACTGTGGACAGGGCCGGCCCGAGCCATTCTTGTGCCCCGGGCAGCGGGAGCGCGGCACATGTGCAGCCCTGCCCCCTGATGCGGCACCCCTTACCACCTCAATCAGGCGCCCCCCATAGTTTGGCGACCTGGGCAGCTGCCTGGCTAGCCCTCTCCTCTCCCCCCACGCCTTAATCCGGCCCTGATTGTGGAACAGCTGCTGGAGAGACGCTGGAGGCAACACAGCATCTACACTTCTGTAGTGGTTATCTCAGTACATGACCTTGGCTCAATAACACTTGGGGAGGTAGTATTAATATGTTGCTATCAGAGGATGTTTTCAATGGTGGGAGACAAACTTAAGTATAGACGTATGTACAATTAGGTTGACATAAGATACCTTGCCTCAATCTAACTTTGTAATGTAGACCAGGCCTAAGAGCTCAGCATAACTATAACTGAAAGCTTGTCTCATTCACCAAGACCCCTAGTTCTTGTGTTATGGGAGCAAATAAATAACTTTTCCAATAGACGATACTGTCTCACATACCTTGTTTTTCTGATATTCTGGGACCAACATAACAACACAGCATACAGAAGATACTTTAGGTAGTTTAAATGTACCAGTGAAAAAGGATTATCATCAATGGATCATATGATTAATATGCTAATATACTATATAGACCGCTATAAACTGAGAGGATGTATAGCTGCTCTACACATCATTTCTATTTTGGTCTGGCAGCTAACGTCTAATATACTAAAAATTAAAGGGATATCATCAGATTAAAACAACAAACATTTAGTGTTAATCCACAAAATTTTATTGAGATCAATAAAATTACACCACTATGGCAGAGTAAAGTTTCTCTCTCCCTTTAAAAAAAAATATTAAAATAAAAAATGTCAAATGCAACCTTCTACCTATTCATATTGTTTACTTTTAGGAATGTTAAAATGGTTAATAGGTAAGCATGAGGCTTACTGGTATGCTTATCAGTGAACTCTCCAGCAGCGGCCAGACATGCTGGAGCTATGCTAAAACAGCCCCAGCCATGGAGGGACCGGCACCAGGCTGGGTGGTGGAACCCCATGGCCATGGTAGGGCCAGAAGCAGGACCTCATGGTTGAGGTGAGGCTGGGCCCCAGGTTAAAACTGTTAAACAGTTAAGCACTAGCACTTTAATTGGTTAACCATTTTAACATCTCTATTTACTTTGTGAATTCCATTCAGTATGGATAGTTAATTGGTCAGTTTCACTTCAGTTTATAGTCTGTTTAATTTTCTAGTTATCTGGAAAATGAATGTTGTTATGTTTGGTAGAGTAATGTTTAAATCTAAATAATGGTTTTCATTAAAGAGATTAATCTTAAAATATCTATGGGAGATTTTGACTCAAAGTGATTTTTGTCCCAAACTACTCATTCCCTTTAACAAACAGAACCAACACCAAAAACCAATCAAACAAAAAACCACACATCAACTGCCCCCCACACACGCTTTTTCCACTTTCTCCAACATTAACTCTCCTGCTGCTCCTGTCTAAGGTTAGCAGTTCATGAACTGTAAATACAAGCACAAGAATTATGCTTTGTATTTGGCTACAGTATAGTCTCTTTTCAACATAGAATCATAGTCATAGAATACTAAGACTGGAAGGGACCTCGAGAGGTCATCGAGTCCAGTCTCCTGCCCTAATGGCAGGACCACGTACTTTCAGACCATCCTTGATAGACAGTTATCTAGCCTACTCTTAAATATCTCCAGATTTCATAACCTCCCTGGGCAATTTATTCCAGTGTTTAACTACCCTGACAGTTAGGAACTTTTTCCTAATGTCCAACCTAAACCTTCCTTGCTGCAGTTTAAGCCCATTGCTTCTTGTTCTAGCCTCAGAGGCCAAGATGAACAAGTTTTCTCCCTCCTCCTTATGCCACCCTTTTAGATACCTGAAAATGGCTATCGTGTCCCCCCTCAGTCTTCTCTTTTCTAAATTAAACAAACCCAATTGTTTCAGCCTTCCTTCACAGGTCATATTCTCTAGACCTTTAATCATTCTTGTTGCTCTTCTCTGGACTCCCTCCAATTTCTCCACATCTTTCTTGAAATGCAGTGCCCAAACTGGACACAATACTCCAACTGAGGCCTAAGCAGCACAGAGTAGAGCAGAAGAATGACTTCTTGTGTCTTGTTCACCACACACCTGTTAATGCATCCCAGAATCATGTTTGCTTTTTTTGCAACAATGAAAATTGTTACAGGTTAAAATTCTCTAGTCCAGTACACTTGGGCCATGACTGGTGCTGAACCAGAGATTTTACCAAACCATGGGAGGTCAACATTGTCTAGCAGCATTGCCAACACTTCCACTACTTATTGGGCTCTTAGAAGACATGGGAAGACATGGGGGCTACGTCTACACTGCAGGATTTTTGGCCAAGAACTGTATTGCGCAAGAGTTATTGCGCAAAAGGTCTTGCACAAGACCGCATCCACACTGCCATGTGCTTTTGTGCAACAGATGTGCTTTCATGGCAGTGTGGACGCCGTCTTGTGCAAGAAAGTTCTGATGGCCATTTTAGCCATAGGGGTTTCTTGTGCAAGAAACCTCTGTTCCCCTCTATACTGGCCTTTACGCACAAGAGCTCTTGCGCAAGAGGGCTTATTCCTTGTGGGGAGAGGAATAACTCTTGCACAAGAAGCCCTCTGTTCTGATGCCTTACTGTAAATTTACTTGCATAAGAACGCACATGCAGTGTAGACACTGCGCAAGTTTTTGCACAAGAACAGGTGTTCTTACGCAAAAAGTCTGCAGTGTAGACGTAGCCTTAGGGTAAATTAGAGCTAAGTAACAGCAGACAACACAGAGTCAGGATTGGTGGCTGTAAACAAACTTTGAGACTGTAGGAAAGTTGGCCACACCCATGATAAGTGGACATCTGGCTAACTACAGTCATGCCAACCACAGATGTTGCTGGATCAGAGTGTGCTGGACTAGAGAAATCCACCTGTACCATTAATTTGTTCAAGTTTTTAAAGAGTTTAAAATATCCTTTATGAAGAATGTGACCCTGTGAAAACTGACTAACTCCCCATGTTTTCTTTTCCTTACAAAGCAGGCAGTGCAGTGTGGATCTTTGAACAATTCTTCTGGAAGACAACTATCAAAGGCATATAAATGTGATCAGACATGAACACGGAATGCTTCCTCCATCCCACCCTGTCCCAAAATATCCTATTTATTGTAAGGCCAAAGCATCAGCCTACAGTTTAATAACATGTCTCTTGCAAGGCTACGTCTACACTGCAGGCTTTTTGCGCAAGGACAACCGTTCTTGCACAAAAAATTGTGGTGCGTCTACACTGCACACGTGTTCTTGCACAAGCAAATTTACAGTAAAGCATCAGAAGAGAGGGCTTCTTGCGCTAGAAGGCAGTGTGGACAGGCAACAGGGGTTTCTTACACAAGAAACCCCTATGGCTAAAAAGGCCATCAGAGCTTTCTCACACAAAAGCACATGGCAGTGTGGAAGGGCTCTTGCGCAAGACCATTTGCGCAAGAACTCTTGTGCAAAACAGTTCTTGCACAAGAAGCCTTCAGTGTAGATGTAGCTTTGTTGTTTCACTAGGATTTGTCTATACTACCACCTGAACAACAAAACTTTTGTTATTCACAGGGGCTTAAAAAAAAGCCTCCTTTGAAAGAGAAAAGTTTTGCCATGGTAAGTGGCAGTGTGAATGGCTCACTGTCAACAAGAGATGGCTCCTGCTGACAACACAAATCCGCTCATAGGGGGTGGAAGTATTTTGTCAGCAAAAATGCCAACAAACAGCATTTACGCTGCCAAAAAGCAGTGTAGTGTACACAAAGCCTCACAAAAAGTTTTCCAACTTTGCCCTCTAGCAGATAATCTGATGTTTAAGGGATCCACATTCCTTCCTGCCCCAATCTTCAGTATTATAGTCACAGACAGTGATGAAAGTAACTTAACATTTCTTACAGGTACTGTGTCCTATTGCTACCCAGGTCCCTGCCAGCTCTTTAAATAGCTCCTTGCTGGTGTTTGCTGCGGCTCAGCCAGCTCTTGTGGGAGCTGCGCACCTGGGCACACCCACTTACTTTCATCTCTAGGGACCAAGCAACTCTTTTCATGGCTTCTCAACCCTGTTTTTTAATCATTGTGTGCAGTTATAGTTGGATGTTTTTTTAAAGTAGGAGTCTTTCCAAGCTGAAGCCAGCTTTTTATTAGCTCTTCAAATTTCAAGTGGGGGCCCACCATGTTATAGCAATATTATCATCCCCATTCTGCAATGCCACATGACAGTGGGATCTCATCTTTAATTCCTCAGGGTAAGAACATGGCATGAACACCAGGCTACTCTACACCCAGTAGAGAGGAGAGAGTGTATCCCATGTTGTTAGCCAGTGTAGGTTTAAATGCCCCTCATACACTGCTCACATGTTACAGAGCCTGGCTTGGTGGTTAACCTTTTTTAAAAAATAAAATTTTGATGAGTCTTTGAGGAATGCATGAAACCTTTGTGTACTTTAACAATAATCACTTAGACCTAAACAAATGGAAAAGGTATGATTTATTGTAATTATATAATTAACAGGTGACAGTCAACTTCCTGTGATCAACACTTTGGAGATAAAGCTTTGAAAGAATGAAGATTTTGTTTTGCTTACACAAAGATTTTCTGAGGAGTGGGTACTCTCTGCATAGGGGGCCAGAGTGGAGACCCAACATATGGGAGAAAATACATTACCCCAGTCAATTCTCCTGATGCAGCGGCTAGGGGAGAAAGAAACTGCAGTAGAATTTCTTTGTCTGTTGTTCTCTGTTCTCCTCTTTACCACTCAGGAATCCTACTTCTTTTCGCCCATTAGCAGCTGGCACTGAAGTGCAGTCAGCCAGGAAGGCTGCCTTTTATCCCCCAGGGTTAAGGTCACATGGACTGTTTGTTCTTAAAGCTACAGAACCCTCCAGAGCTAGTTATGCAGTTTTCCCAAGGAGAGAATTATCTACCGGGTATCAATTTGTCAGCACAGCAGCAAAGGAAGCAATTTATTTCTACAACAGTACAGAGCATGAAGGTCACCCTGGGAGAAACTAGGCTTCAGCCTTGGCAATGGAAACATCTCCAGAGGAAGCACACCCTTATCTGGCCTAGTAGGGGTGGGTCACGAGAAAAGGGTTGTGAATATCACCCAACTGGTTCCAGACAGCTAATCAAACAAAGAGATGCTTTTTTCTAGCACTTTTGGTGCTGGGAAATCTTATTTCTAGTCCCTGTTTTGCTATTTGCTGTCTGACCTTAGCCAAGTCATTTAATTACCCTTGCTTGCCTCCCTGTCTGCAAGAGAATTATACTTACAGAGCTTTACAAATGACTTGCAAAGGAAAAAACGTAGGTGCGGCTTGCATAAAGGTGGTCTGTTTTTTCTTGTAATTTTTGTAACTGTTTAGATTTTAGGAATGCTGCACCTTACCATCCCTGCTTTAGGTGAAGCTTCTATGGATTTACAGCTTTCTCAGCTTTCAGTTGAAGGCATGAGCAGCAGGTATTGTAGGCATGGGAAAATTGTCTTCAGGCCTCCTCCTGACAGCTGTTCCTGTGCTACAGGCTGGGGGATGTGCCGCCTATCTTTCCTGCGCTGAGGTGCCCCAGCTGATGTGTTGGGGGTTTCTAGTGCTGGGGGTTGTGAATATCACCCAACTGCAAGGGGGGAGGGGCCTCCAGAGCAGGAGGATGGAGAGAGGCTGGGGCCATGTCGCCCAACCCTCCGGGGCCATTAACCTAAGCAGGGGGCAGTGCCACAGTGAGGAGAGGGGGCATGGACGCTGGGCAGGGGCCAACAACCACAATACAGGCTGGGTCTGGAGGGCACAGAAGATGCGGGTCATCAGGCAGAAGGGTTGGGGCTGGGCGGGTTAGCCTTTCCAAACCAGAGATTCACCCATGATCCTGGTTGAAGGGAGCTTGTTGAAATCTTTATAAAGAACAAATTCCTCCTAAGCATATTGTAGGTGCTAACAAAACCCAGGTTTGAAATAGTCTAATAATTATAAAAAAAAAAACCCACAAACCAAACCAAAATACTTCCTATTCAATTAACCAGGTTTCATCTGCAGGATTTCTACTATTATAAACCTTCTAGTTTTCTAGGCATCCAGAGACCCTTAAAGTTAAAAATAGGGTAGATAAGATCTGAATTCCTAATGCAAAAAGGAAAAAAAGAGCTGGCCATCCCACCTCACTCTGCTTCAGGCTATTATTTTACATAATGAGTAACACAAATGAAGGGTACTCACAAATCCACATTTTCCTCCTTTTCCATTCACTTAAGATCTCTACACAAAGGGTGCTATATATTGTAAGTATAAAATTAATACTTAGTGTTAGAAGAAATTTCTCTAATGAATCTATATTGATCTCCTAAACAAAGTTTCCAGGCCTGGAAATGGATTTGCACCAGGTCAGTTGTCTTCAGTGGGTTTCTGTGGGTACATCTGCACTACAGAGGAAGATCGAAGCTGCTGCTGTCAATCTTCCAGTGTTCAAATTAGTGGTCTTGTTGAACTCTGTTCTAGTTCTAGCCTTCACAACCTCCTGCAGCAAGGAGTTCCACAGGTTGACTCTTTGCTTTGTGAAGAACAACTTTCTGTTATTAGTTTGAAGCCTGCTACCCATTCCTTTCCCTTGGTGTCCTCTAGTCCTTCTATTATGGGAACTAATGAAGAACTTTTCTGTATGCACTTTCTCCACCCCACTCGTGCTTTTATAGACCTCTATCATATCCCCCCTCCATCTCCTCTTTTCTAAGCTGAAAAGTCCCAGTCTCTTTAGCCTCTCTTCATATGGGACCTGTTCCAAACCCCTCATCATTGTAGTTGCCCTCCCCTCTCCCACCCTCTCTCTTCCCCTCTCCCACCTCCTTTTCCCAGTCTCCCCCAGTTTTGTTCAATAAAGAGAGATTCTATTTTTGAACACAATTGTCCTTTATTTTGTACATCACGAAGGGGGGCTAGGGAGGGGTAAGTGGAAGGAGGTGAGGGAGGAATGGGGTACGAGCCCCCGATGGGGAGGACTGGGCTGGCTCTGCGGGCTTCTGGGGGTGGAACCTCTCCTGCAGCCCCCCAATTGCCCCCTCTCCCCAGATAGCAGCCTGCGGCAAGTGCAGCCGGTCTGATGGCCGAGTGCTGTGATGTGCCCAGTGTGGGTACTCCGGGCAATCCAAGCCAGGACTGCTTTGCAAGCGGGGCACTCCTGAGAACTATCTGTCCAGGGTGGGGGTCGGGTCCCTTTAAGCACAGCCCTCGGCTAGCCTGTGACAGCAGCTCCATGCTCTAAGTCCTCATCTGATGCCCTGCCGGCACTGCTTCCGGCCATCCTTAACCCCGGTTCAGGGTCCACTCTGTGTGGACATGCTAGTTCGAATTAACAAAACGCTAATTCGAACTAGTTTTTTAGTCTGGATGCGTTAGTTCGAATTAGCTTAGTTCGAATTAGCGCTGTAGTTTAGAAACAAAGTAGGGAAATATAATCTATGTGAAGCTACTGTAAAGATGTGTATATAAGTAGTTTGAAAACACTTTCCAGAGAGTAGTTATCAGTGGTTCACAATTAAGGCAGAAGGACTTACCAGGTGGGATCCCACAGGGATCAGTTCTGTTCATTATCTTCATCAGTGATTTAGATGAGGGGTTTTCAAACTCTGGGTTGCAGCTTTTAAGAGCAAGCTGCTAGCTGGCCACAAGATGCTTTGTTTACTTGTGCCTTCATAGGCAATCGCAGCTCCTGTTGGCTGCAGATCGATGTTCCTGGCCAACAGGAGCTGTGGGAAGTGGTGTAGATCAGTTTGAAAACCTCTGAGTTAGATAACAGTAAAGAGAATAGTTCTAAAACTAACATAAGAATGGCCATACTGGGTCAGACCAAATGTTTATCTAGCCCAGTATCCTGTCTGCCGACAGTGGCCAATACCAGATGCCCCAGAGGAAGGGAACACAACAGGTAATCATCATGTGATCCCCCTCCTGTCATACATTTCCAGATAGACAGAGGCTAGGGACATCATATCCATTGATGGACCTAACCTCCATGAATCTATCTAGCTCTTTTTTGAACCCTGTTAAAGACCTAGTCTTGACCACATCCTCTGGCAAGGATTCCACAGGTTGACTGTGCGCTGAGTGAAAAAAAACTTCTTTTTGTTTGTTTTAAACCTGCTGCCTATTAATTTCATTTGGTGACCCCTAGTGCTTATGGGAACAAGTCAATTTTTCCTTATTCACTTTTTCCACCCCATCACGATTTTATAGACCTCTATCATATCCTCCTCTTAGTCTCCTCTTTTCTAAATTGAAAAGTCCAAGTCTCTTTAATCTCTCTTTATATGGGATCTGTTCCAAACCCCTAATTATTTTTGTTGCCTTTTTCTGAACCTTTTCCAATGCCAATATATCTTTTTTGAGATGAGGCAACCACATCTGTACACGGTATTCAAGATGTGGGCATACCATGGTTTTATGTAGAGGCAATAAGATATTCTCTGTCTTATTCTCTATCCCTTTTTTAATGCTTCCTAACATTCTATTTGCTTTTGTGACTGCCACTGCAAACTGAGTGGATGTTTTCAGAGAACTATCCAGAATGAATCCAAGATCTCTCTCTTGAGTAGCTGTAGTTAAATTAGTCCCCATCACATTGTATGTAGAGTTGGGATTATTTTTCCAACATACATTACTTTACATTTATCAACATTAAATTTCATTTGCCATTTTGTTGCCCAATCACTTAGTTTAGTGAGATCTTTTTGAATCTCTTCACAATCTGCTTTGGTCTTAATTATCTTGAGCAGTTTAGTATCATCTGCAAATTTTTCCACCTCATTGTTTACCCCGTTCTCTAGATCATTTATAAATAGGTTGAATAGGATTGGTCCTAGGACAGATCCCACTAATTACCTCTCTCCACTCTGAAAACTTACCATTTTTTCCTATCCCTTGTTTCCTGTCTTTTAACCAGTTATCAACCATGAAAGGACCTTCCCTCTTATCCCATGACAACTTACTTTTACTTAAGAGCCTTTGGTGAGAGACCTTGTTAAAGGCTTTCTGGAAATCTAAGTATACTATATCCATTGGATTCCCACTGTCCCCCTTTGTTGACCCCCTCAAAGTACTCTGGTAGATTAGTAAGGCATGATTTCCTTTTACAGAAACCATATAGACCAGTGGTCCCCAACCATTTAAGGTTGCCGGGCGCCAGGGGGCGTGGCCGTTCGTCCGCTGGGCACCAGAGGGCGGCCCCCCCCCATAGCCGCGCCCCCGGGGGTGGCGCCCCCCCCCAAGCGCCGCGTGCCCGGGGCCGGCGCTCCCCTCATGCGCCGCGCGCCCAGAGCGCGGGCGGCCAATCCGCGGCGCTCCTGGGGCTCGCGCTCACCGTGCGCCATGTGCCCGGGGCCAGGTCAGCCCCGAGCACTTGGCGGGCACACACAAATGCCCCCGCAGGCACCATGGCGCCCGCAGGCACCCTTTTGGGGACCACTGATGTAGACTTTCCCCCAACAAATTATGTTTATCTATGTGTCTGACAATTTTATTCTTTACTATAGTTTCAACTAATTTGCCAGTACTAACATTAGACTTACCAGTCTGTAATTGCCAGGACCATTTCTAGAACCCTTTTAAAATATTGGCTTCACTTTCGCTATCTTCCAGTGATTAGGTACAGAAGCTAATTTAAAGAATAGGTTACAAACCACAGTTAATAGTTCCACAATTTCACATTTGAGTTCTTTCAGAACTCTTGAGTGAATGCCATCTGGTCCCGGTGACTTGTTACTGTTAAGTTTATCAATTTATTCCAAAACCTCCTCTAATGACACCTCAATTTGGGACAATTCCTCAGATTTGTCACTTAAAAAGAATGGCTCAGATTTGGGAATCTCCCTAACATCCTCAGCCATAAAGACTGAAGCAAAGAATTAATTTAGTTTTTCTGCAATGACTTTATCATCTTTGAGTACTCCTTTAGCATCTCCATCATCCAAGGGCCCCACTGGTTGTTTAGCAGGCTTCCTGTTTCTGATATACTTAAAAAAACATTTTACTATTACTTTTTGAGTTTTTCACTAGCTGTTCTTCAAACTCCTTTTTGGCTTTTCTTATTATATTTTTATACTTAAATTGACAAAATGTATGCTCCTTTCTATTTTCCTCACTAGGATTTGACTTTCACTTTTTAAAAGATAGCTTCTTTCACTTGATTGTTAAGCCACAGTGACACTTTTTTGGTTCTCTTACTGTGTTTTTTAATTTGGTGTATACATTTAAAGTTGGGCCTCTTTTATGGTGTCTCTGAAAAGCATCCATGCAGCTTGCAGAGATTTTTCTTTTGTCATTGTTTATTGTAGTTAATTTCTGTTTAACTAGCCTCCTCATTTTTGTGTGGTTCCCCTTTCTAAAATTAAATGCCACAGTGCTGGGCTGCTGAGGTGTTTTTTCCACCTCAGGGATGTTAACTTTTATTACATTGTAGTCACTATTTCCAAGCGGCCTGGTTATATTTACCCCGTGGACCAGATCCTGTGCTCCACTTAGGACTAAACCAAGAATTGCCTCTCCCCTTGTGGGTTCCAGAATCAGCTGCTCCAAAAAGCAGTCATTTATTTAAGGTATCAAGAAATTTTATCTCTGCATCCAGAGGTGACACGTACCCAATCAACATGGGAATAATTGAAATCCCCTACTATTATTGAGTTTTTTATTTTGATAGATTCTCTAAACTCCCTTAGCATTTCATAGTCACTGTCACTGTCCTGATCAGGTAGTCAATAATACATCCCTACTGCTATATTTTTATTATTGCAGAAACCATGTTGACGCTTATAATTTATAGACAATACCAAGTGAGGAGAGACTGCAAGTGTTTTGGAGGTTAGGATTTAAATTTAAAATGTTCTTAAACTGGAAAAATAGTCTGACATAAACAAGATGAAATTAAAAAAAGGACAAATGCAAATACTCCACTCAAGAATCATAGAATACTAGGACTGGAAGGGACCTCAAGAGGTCATCAAGTTCAGTCCCCTGCCCTCATGGCAGGACCCAGTACTGTTTAAACCATCCCTGATAGACATTTATTTAACCTACTCTTAAATATCTCCAGAGATGGAGAGTCCATAATCTCCGTAGGCAATTTATTCCAGTGTTTAACCACCCTGACAGTTAGAAACTTTTTCCTAATGTCCAACCTAAACCTCCCTTGCTTCAGTTTAAGCCCATTGCTTCTTGTTCTATCCTCAGAGACCAGGAAGAACAATTTTTCTCCCTCTTCCTTATGACACCCTTTTAGATACCTGAAAACCACTATCATGTCCTCTCTCAATCTTCTCTTTTCCAAACTAACAAGCCAAATTATTTCAGCCTTCCTTCACAGGTCATGTTCTCTAGACCTTTAATCATTCTTGTTGCTCTTCTCTGGACCCTCTCCAATTTCTCCACATCTTTCTTGAAATGTGGTGCCCAGAACTGGATACAATACTCCAACTAATCAGCACAGAGTATAGTGGAAGAATGACTTCTTGTGTCTTGCTCACAACACACCTGTTAATGCATCCTAGAATCACGTTTGCTTTTTTTGCAAGAGCATCACACTGTTGACTCATATTCAGCTTGTGGTCCACTATAACCCCTAGGTCCGTTTCTGCCGTACTCCTTCCCATACTATAGCTTCCCATTCTGTAGGTGTGAAACTGATTGTTCCTTCCTAAGTGGAAGGAACAATCAGTTGCATACATACAAAATGGTAAATGAACTGCAGAAAGGAATCTGGGGATCATAGTGGACCATAAACTAAATATGAGTCAACAGTTTGACACTGTTGGGAGAAAAAACAAACATCATTCTGGGACTGGGATGTATTAGCAGGAGTGTTGGAAGCAACACACGAGAAGTAATTCTTCCATTCTATTCTGCGCTGATTAGGCTTTAACTAGTAACTTCTCACTTAGAATTTTTCAAGAACTACAATGTTACTTTAAGCGAAATGATGTTAATCGAATCCAATTTCCCTATACGAATTAATGTAAATAGTGGGGATTAAGTTCTAGGATTTTTTCTGGCAGAAAAAAGACAGTACATACATACAAGTTTTAAACAATTTAATACTATACACAGTGAAGATGACTGTGAAGCTTCGTTCAGATGGTGGATTCAGAGGGTGGAATATTTCCCAGGGAGTGTCTTCCACTACATGAACTAGCACTTG
This sequence comes from Pelodiscus sinensis, assembly GCF_049634645.1. Taxonomy (NCBI): domain Eukaryota; kingdom Metazoa; phylum Chordata; order Testudines; family Trionychidae; genus Pelodiscus; species Pelodiscus sinensis. The sequence continues at coordinate 316,799,417 of NC_134711.1, forward strand.
GCTGAGCCCTTCAGGGTTAACATGATGCTATTAGTGAAGCCTCTAACTCTACAATGCAGCATGGACTGAGGCAGGAGGGAGGAAACACAATAGATGCATGGCAGTGGATGCCTGCAAACACTTCATTACAGAAACTGAACATGATGATGAACCCATATTACCTGCTGGAGTGCGCCACTCTCTTTTCTGGATGGTGCATACCTGGTGGCACCGTGTCAAAGAGAGAGAGAGAGAGAGAGAGAGAGAGAGAGAGTGTGTGTGTGTGTGTGTATTTGAGAGAGCGAGAGAGAGGTAGACAGAGTCATTCATTGTTCCTTTAAGTATGCTGGCCCCAGCTCAAGTACACTGCCCTTGTAAGGAAACCAGGAAATCCAGACACAAGACTGTAGCTGTGATATCCTGTTTCGTGGAGGTGGAGATGGGGTATGGGGTGGGGAAAGGGGCTTGGAAGGGGGGCTTTCTGGCATCACCACCCTTCTCCTCCTCACACAACGAACAGGAGGCTTCTCGGAGCAGCTCCAAGGCAGAGGGCAGGAGCAACACTGCAGAGGGTAGGTGGGGAGCTGAAATGGCAGCTGCCCAGCCACATATCTTTCAGGGATTTTAGGGGAGATGATAGGGGGCTGCCAGCCCACCTTGGTTCCAACTCCCCCCCCCCCACACGGAACAGGCTGCTTTCCCAGAAAATCCTGCAAGAAGTGGATAAAGCAGGCAGCCAAACAACATTATGAGGCAGTACTACACAATTTTAAATGAGCCCTCTAATAAATAAGCAACATAACAATGAAACAATAGTAACCAGGACAACATTAAGTCAGGAGTTACTGTGTCCAGTTCTGGAAGCCACAATTCTTAGCCCCACTACTGGTAAATGTAGTAGTAACTGTTCCCAAGAAAGCTCTTAGCTCCCACGTTAAAATATACTAAACAACACACTTACATTTGTGCCTGTTTCTCTCCAATCCCAGGTTCGGCTCCCTCCTGGCCAAACTTTGCAGTCCTTATAAGTTGTAGAACAACCCTTCACCATCATTTGACCCCATGAAAGGGAAGCAATTTCAGGAGAAGACATCATCAACTTCAAAAAGTCTGAAACAAACAACATAATCTTTATAGTGCTTCTCACTAAAAAGGTGTTCATGCCTAGAGGAGCTTGGAATGTAAGTAAACACAGAAGTCACAGTAAGTACTAAAGAAGGAAAGAGAGGACAGTCTTGCACGGGATTGGAGCTCAGCAGATGTGTGTTCAGTTCTCAGCTGTGGCAAAGTCTTCATGTGAGACCTCAGCAAGACATTTCATCTTTTGGTGACTCAGATCCCCATCTGTAAAATAGGCATGATACTACTCCTCTTATTTCTTTGGGATGTGCTAAATCCATATATATCTCTATATAGCTAAATCCATATATACTTGGGTGATGCTCAGATATTATGGTAATAGCTATGATGCCTAAGAAAGTTTGGAGGAGGAAGGTAAAATAAAAAATATTTCTCTTGTTGGCTGTGAATTAACGTTCAAAAGTATTCAGTACAACAAGGAAACAGCTGTATGGTATATAAAGGATTCACTTCAAAAAACATTTAGGTACAGAATTGTTTCTGCCATCCTTCCCTTTACCCTCAATGAGTGAGGTCATTGTGCAGAGAAGAGATGGCTGAAAGCTATTACACCATTCCTTTGTTAGTCTACTTTATGCATTTCTTATGCACCCATCAGAGTCTGATCTAGGTTATGATCGGGAACAGTGGAAGACACTAGAAATGAACAAAATGCTCCTTTCCCCACTTAATATAATGGGTTCTGGGGATACCTCTAAAAGGGTGAAATCAGGGCAAATTGCTTGGAAATAGAGCTACTTATAGCCCAAAACCAGGGGTCCTCATCTATAAGTTATAAAGAGCATTTCTGTTTGCCACACTGGCCAGCAAGAAGTCACATAAACAATCCCCTGGACACTCCAGCTTCTCCTCTGCCACAACCGTTACCATTGCTCACATAGTTGAGAAGTTATGAAAACCAATCTCACTAAATCCAAACAGGTTCTGATCTCAAACGATCAGCCACATTCCCAGGTAAATTTATACCTCAGATCTTACCCAAAAGAGCATGCTGTGCCAATCCTTTAGAAAGAAAAGGTTGAGAGTAAAATTGTTAAAGGAAGTAAATTATATATACCAATTACAAAGTTCTTGGTGCAGGCTCTTAGTAGAGATGGAATAAACGGCTATCTTAAAAGTCTCTGGAATACATCCTTTGTTAGGATGGGTTATCAGTCCTTCTGGGATCAGTTCATAGTCAAGATACTTCTGAAGTGATGAGCTGATGTGAAGACAAAAATTGAGGAAATCTTAGACCCATTTTTTTAATCTTTCCCTTGTGAAGAGAAACCCATTGTTCTTGCTGCATGAAAGTAACTTCCAAATAGAGTTTGTCACATGAGCAAGTCACCTCTCTATACAGCACCAGAGATGGATCTCCAATGATTTTTCCACTAGACCTCAGCTCATCACACAGATGATAGGTAGGGATGTGAACAACTAGTCAGATAGTCGACACACTAGTTGACTAGTTGTTTCCCCTCCACCCCTTGCTGCCTCTATCAGAAAGAGTCAGCAAGGGGGAGGGAAAGAGGAAGAGGTGCTTCAAAGCAGTAATGCCACGTGGAGCCTGGGGTCAGACCCTGAGCTCCATATGGTGCTACCGCTTTGAAACGCTGTGTGCAGCCCGGGGCAGCAGCACCACATGGAGTCCAGGGTCAATCCCCAGCTGACCCTGGGCTCCACGCGGTGCTGCCACTTTGAAATGCTGCATGCAGCCTGGCACCAGCTGGGGACTCTTGCCTTGGACTGCACGTGGTGTTTCAAAATGGCAGCGCTGTGTGGAGCCCATGGTCAAGTGGGGACTCCCCCGCTGACCTGGGTTCCGTGCAGCACTGCCACTTTGAAATGCCATGGGGAGCACGGGGCCAGGAGGGGACTGGTTGAGTTCCCCACTGGCCCCATGCTCCCCACAGCACTTTCACCTTTGAAGTGTAGCGACAGCCCCGAGGCTGTCGCTACACTTCACAGGCGGAGGCACCCTTATCGGCTAATCGATTAGACAATTAACCTAAATTTAACATACTTAATGATAGGGTCCCTTTAGAATCATCTTGATATATGTTAGACCACCATCTTAGAAATTTGTCTTTCTGCCCTTCCAGTTTCTGAGTGGGGTGGTCTGAAAAGAACCAGTTTTCTATCTCTGCACTGAAGAGAGATCTGTTCATTCTGCTCAAACTAATCTGAGGTGGGGACTCTCTTTATCATGTGAATAGTAAAGAGGTCCCTTTATTAAACGTATGGAATTCAACCAACCACTTAAAAATACATTCTCTTCTCCAGTTTATCCAGATTTCCAGTCACAGAAACTTTTCCCAGTCCTGAAGTTGTGTTTAATTGTTCAAATACAACAGTAAAAATCTACTGCATGTAGCCTGGTGTTGCTGATGAACAAGAGTCCTCACAAAAGAGAAAATATCTGGATTAACAGATTTTCAGTCCTCTTGGAAAATCTTATGGAAAAAGCCTGTTAACATTTGCACAAAGGCTCAAATAACATTACAGTAACTTTGCAACCCCTCTGCCCTCTTGACACACAGCAAGGCAAACAGATAGAAAGTAGATACTCTTCTCTGACTGCCAAAAATGAATTTGAGTTTGCTGCCTCAAATGTCACATCAAGAACAAAACAGCACTACTACTTGGGACTCAGCAAAGGATTTAGACTGTCTCAGCATTTATGTTTATAGAATGATAGTAGGGCAACATTTTTTTGGCCTCCTCTTGAAGCTGAGGACAAAGTGCCTGATATCCTTGTGCACAGGACATGTCCCCTGTAAAATACTACAATTCAATCAGATTTGTGTTCTCTCAGTTCATGTTTGCAATGCTATGGAGCCAGCATCCTTTCAGGTGGAGACTCAAATATTCATTTTTGGGAGGTATGTGAAGTGAGGCAGCAATAGAAGAAGAAAGGAAGAACAAGGGCAAGTCTCAGGACAAAGGAGATTAGTCACCCACCCACATTCACCCACTCAGACCAAAGAGTAAAAGCATCATCTCTAGATGTTAGCTCTGAACAGGAAAGTTTCTGTACGAAATATTTATGAGGGATTACAAAGAAACAAGTACAGTATTATAGAGTTGCAATTGCTCAAGATTATACAGAAGAAAGTTACAGTTATCTTTACATAAATAATAAATGATTAAGAGTATAGAAAAATTGTAATAGGAAGAAAGGTTGAAACTAGGGATGTAATAATTTAGTCGATTGACCGATAAGCAAAAGTTTATAGGTTAATGCTATAGACTACATGCATTTCCCTCCCACCACCCTTGCCAGTACATTTTTTTAGCAGGCTGGCCAGCAGCTCAGCTCAGTTCTGGCTCACATTGGGTCCAGAACCTAATACTGCTGTGGCTCTGTATTTAAAGTGTATTAGGAGCCAGGTGGGTAGGCAACCCGGCTCAATTCCAGCTCATGCCAGATCCAGGAGCTCAGACCCACCTTAGAAAGGGGCAGTAACCCTTTATCCGAGGCAGCAACAGTGGGTAACAGGCAGCCGTTCCACAAGGGGAGCTGGTTTTTAAACTGGCTCCCCTCATGGACCAGCTCCCGCCTGACACCCTGCACTGCTACCTCTGTTACAGCGGCTTCCGGCCCAGCCCTAAGGGATTATAGAATAGTAGATTAACCAATAAGAATTCATGAGATTACTCAACTATTCAATTAACCAATATTTAACATCCCTAGCTGAAACAACTGGGTCTGAATAACTGAGACACAGGATGTGATGTAAATGGCCTAGAAAATGTACATCAGGAGCTCGTATTTGCCTTGCCTTCCCAGTAACATATGATTAAGTAAGCATTTAATGAATTTGAATGAAGAGGTGTGAGATCAGATTTTAAGTGTCAAGTGGACACCTAAATATGCAGATACATATCAAATGAGATTGTCAAAAACACCTAGACACTGATCTCCCACTGGAGTTAAACACTGGTGCAGAGGAACAAGAGGCAGGGTGATCAGAAACGTATGAATGGAAGTAGGGATGTAAGTGACTAGTTGACTATCCAATAAGCAAAGCTTATCAGATAGTCGACTAGTCCCTCGACTAGTTGCTTCCCCCCCACCTTGCTGCCTCTATTAGAGTCAGAAAGGCAGGGGGGAGCAGGAGCTAGTGCTGGGGGTTTGGCTTAATAGCTGATTCCCCCTAGCATCGTCTCCATGGAGGGGCAGTGGAGGTAGGGGAGTAGTGGGGAACGGGCATAAGCCCAGTCCCAGATGCTGAGCCTCTGCCTTTTAAATGTATTAAGAGCCAATAAGCTCTTAATACATTTAAAAATTAGAAGTGCAGTGGGGAGGAGGGGGAGGGAGGAGCCAGGACAGCTGATTCTAGGCTCACACTGGGTCTTCCCTACTGCGCTGCAGCCTTTTTACATTGAAGACTGGTGCATAGCAAGGGAGGACCAGGAGAGTCAGTAATCAGCCATCCCGACTCGTGCTGGGTTCCCCTGCTACACTTTAGCCTTTTAAATATATTAAGAGCCTGACAGCTCTTAATACATTTAAAAGGCAGATCTGCAGCAGGGTTAGCTCCTGGCCAATGTGGCTCCCCCACAAATTGACTAATAGATGGAAAATCCATCGACTAGATGATTAAACTAAATGTAACAACCCTATATGGAAGGAGGGAATCTGACACCACTAAGCATTGAGATGGTGTAGAAGGACAGAGTGATTTATAAAAATTCAAGCCTGGCCTGAGATCAAGGAGGATGAGTACAACAGAGTCAATCATCATCAAAGATCTGATTATGGAGGAAAATAGTTGCTATGCTCTGAATGGAGGACAGTATCATTTCCTCAAGAATACTGTGAGAAGGATGGACAGGTAGGTGAGATAAGTTGACTTTTTATGCACTTGAAAAGGAGGAATAGTAGGAATGCTGCAGCAGTTAGAGAGCACATCAGAATTAGGATACATTTAAAACTGAAAAATAGTTGGCCAGTCATACAGGGAACAAGAGTGGAGGGACAGAATTAAAGCATAGAAGTGGATAAGAAAAGGAAGCAGATTTAGTTAAACTGGGGAAAGTAAACTAGTGAGTAAATTGCTCCAGGCATAAGGGATCATAACAGAGGGCACAAAGCAGAGAATGGTAAAAAGAAATGATCAACAATGAACTGGGAGGAGTGTATGGAGTGGGATGGTGGAGAATGATGACATAGAGCTCTGTATGGTGAAGATAAAGAATTTAAATTTGTGTGGCAAGATACAGGAATCTAATTATTAAAACTTGATATTAAGACAATCACACATTTGGTATTTATCAAGTTGAGTCTTAGACCTTTCCTCTAGGTCAGGCCTACGCAACTTTGGAAGCCCCAGGGGCCACAATGCCGAGGGCCGCAACTTAGGCATGGTTAAATATACATGCAAATATATATGCAAATAACTTCTTTCACACTGATAGGCATGAATACAAAGATTAAGCCATACGTCACAGCACCGAACCCAAACGTGGCCAGTGTGAGCCAGTCAGCACCTCTTAGGCTCTGCCCACAAGGCTAAGCAACCAACACTTTCCACAATGCCATGGTGCTCCTGGCACCTCCTCCCTGGGGGCTAGAAATGCCAACACCGTGTACCCATCTGTTCCACCCCGCCCATCTGCTTGTGTCTTTCAATGCTCGCCCCACCTGTAAGATACCTTATCATTGTGGAGCATGTTCAAAGAATCCCACCCGCAGGCCGTGCGTTGAGCCCCACGTAAAACCAAACTGCACTGCGGGCCGCTTGTTGAGTAGCCCTGCTCTAGGTAATGCTTTAGTGAGAATACTACTGATCAAGGTCTTGCATCCCCATGGGGTGGTCTGGGAGAAAGCAGTCCCTTCTTATTACATCCTAAGCAATGCATCTGGATGTTGGCACCCAACACAAGAGCCTGCTTTACGGGAATCAGCCAACTGTCCATTATAGGTGCATTCAAACAGCTGTGATAGGTTGTTAAAGCAGAAGAACATACTTTCTTCTATCTATTGCTATTCGCTCAGCACCTGATTCTGCCACCCGTATGCACAGTATCTAACATACATACTTATAATCATTGGCCCCTCTTTTCTCATAATTATATTTTACTCTGCTTTACTGAGCCCCACCAACTCAGTAAAAAAACTACTCAGCATGGAGGTGGCAGAACTCGCAGCAAGAGCAAGATGTTTTGTAGGTGACATCTCTGTAACAGGAGATGGGATGTAATGTTGGCACTGGCAGAGTCTGTGGCAGTTAGCTCCTGAGAGGGAAAAGCTGCCTTTTCCCCAGTTATCCCCCTCCCACTTCAGCCCCCCCCCCAAATCCTTATGGAAACCCCCATTTACCCCTCCCCAGTTCACCACTTCCTGGAAACCCCAATTAACTCCTCCCTAACCCCCCCAGAAACTCCATTTATCCCCATCATGAAAACCTCATTTACCCCTCCCCAACAATCCCATGTAGCCACATCTAATAATATATATGGAGATAGACCTATCTCATAGAACTGGAAGGGACCTTGAGAGATCATGGAGTCCAATTCCCTGTCTTCACAGCAGGACCAAGTACCATCCTTGACACTTGCCAACAAGGACTTAACAAGTCTTTGAACTTTCTCACCCATTACCAAGACAGTTTCCCCAATTATCACCTGTAATACCATTAACTCACAAACACCCCACTCTCCCTACCTTTAATATCAGCAATTCACAGACACTTACCTTCCTTCCTCCCCCTTCCCACCCTCCTCCTCCGCATCCCCCTTCTGTTCTGCAATGTGATTTGTCCTTTTCATATTTGTTCATTTTTTTTAATTGTATCCTTTGGTATATATGGTTGTGACTACTTTCTTCCACTATTTGATCTGAGGAAGTGGGTCTGGCCCACGAAAGCTCATCATCTAATAAACCATCTTGTTAGTCTTTAAAGTGCTACATTGTCCTGCATTTTGCTTCAACTACCCCAGACTAATACGGCTACATTTCTATCACTATCCTTGACAGATGTGCCCCAGATCCCTAAGTGGCCCCCTCAAGGATTGAACCCACCACCCTGGGTTTAGCAGGCCAATGCTCAAACCACGGAGCTCCCCCGAAGACCCGAGTGATGCCTGACCACGGGGAGCGTCCAGTTTAGCCAGGCCCAGGAACACGCCAGCTACCCCACACCTTCCAACCGCCCCCGGGACGGGAGCTCCTACTCACCCCTCCCCGGGCAGCCCCTTCACCTCTGCCCACGCCTGAGGGACGGGCACGCACCCCGTCCTACCCCGCGGGTGTTTGCTGCCCCCCTCAGCCGCCCCGCCCCCGGAAGCCACGCCCCTTTGGGGGCACCCCACACTTTCGCGGCCTGCTACCCACCGCCGCTCGCCCCCTCCTGGCCAGAGCAGCCGCAGCGGCCTCTCCTGCGGGAGGACACGCCCCCCTCCTCCGCTCGTTGGCCAGCTCCCCTATACAAGCCTTGCCCCCAGCGCGCGCTCGCAGAGCCGCAGGAGCTGCCGCCTCGTCTCGCTTTGATTGGCTGTCCTGGATTGCGTCCCCGCCCCTGCCTCCCTCCCCCGCCTTGTTTTCGTTCCCGTGTCACACGAGGCAGGCGGGGGAGGAGGAGTCGGGTTGGGCCGCTCTGGCCGGCGCCCCGCGGTTGCATTGTGGGATAGTGGCGCCGGGACTCCGGGTCCTCCGAGCGCGGCTCGCCAGCGCCCCCCTCTCTTCCCTCCCCGTCTCTCCTTCTCCATCCTCAGGTCCAAGATGGCGGCGGCGGCGGCTCCTACGGCTCCATCTCCGCCTCCCCCTCCCCCGCCGGGCCCGTGCTACCCCGGCTCGTGGCCGAACTTCGCCGTGGTCTGCTCCTTCCTGGAGCGCTACGGGGCGCTGCTGGACCTGCCCGAGCTGCCCTTCCCCGAGCTGGAGCGCGTCCTGCAGCCGCCGCAGGAGCCCAGCGAGCAGGGTAAGCGGCCCGGACGCCCCCTCCCCTCACAGACCGGCAGGGGGGGCTGGGGCTCCCGCCCCGCTGCCCCGGGGGAGGAGCGCACCGAGCGGGAGGAGGAGCCTGGCCTTCCCAGAGTGAAGCTGGGGGGGAGGGCTTCTGTGTCTCCCCTCCCCCCCCAGGTCCAGGGGGAGCAGCTGTTGGGGGGGGTCTCTTTCCTTAACCCCACCGGAGGGGTACGTAGGGGGAGAGCTTCCTCATTCCAGCGCATGCTCCCTCGGCCTTGTGGGGGCCAAGAGCCCCCTTCCCCCCTGGAGTTTACCCTCCCCCCTCACTGGGTTGCCCTTCCCCCCTATAGGGGGTGGTGAGCCCGTGTGCTCCCCCCCGGCTCTGTGTGAGGGAGAGGGGAGACCAGCCCCCACCCCGTGCCGGTGTTGCAGCCCCCCTACTGTGTGCAATCTTCATTCCTTCCTCCCCTTCCCATTGGGGTGGGGGCTAGGCCTGTGTCCCCCTCCCCACCTGGACCGGCGAGGGAAAGGTTACACGCTTCCTTGTCTTCTTTCAAGCTGCTCCTCACTCACTCCGCCCCCCCTCCCCCACCCCGCAGACGGCAGAGAATGGGATATTTAGGATGCCGGACTCCCCTGGTCCCCAGTCCCTGATATGGGAGGGGATAGCGGAGGAGGGGCAGAGCAGCAGAAGTGCCAGGGAAAGCAAGAGACGCGCGGATACCGAAGGGAAAGGTGTTTATTGCTCTTGGTCTCTTGTCAGTTATTGGTGCGGTGGTTGTTGCTTGTGCTCTCTTGCCACATAGTGACCGAGGAACCTCAAGGCGCATGCTCCCCTGCCCCATAGAAACTTCCTGCTGCTAGAGAATCCCAGCTCAGGACTGCTTCTGGTCCAACCCCCAAACCACCATCCAGCCCCCTTCCATGTGTATTTATTGCAGATCGAATCTACGGTTTGTTCTGAGGAAAATTTTTGCTTAGGCAGTGCAAGTATTATGTTAGTATGCTCATGACATCCAAGAACAAAACCAAACATCAGCTAAGATTCATTTAGTTACCGCCTCCTTAAGATGTCCAGTATCACTTTTTTAATGCAAACAGACACTTCGAAGTGCAGTGACTATTACACAGGTCTGCAGTCTACACTACTACTTTCTCAAATAAAAGTATTTTTCCTGCTTTTCCAAAGCTCCAGAGTGACTTTTATATGTAAAGGGGTATTATAAAAGAGGCATTAAACTCAAGATGACTGCAGTAAAAAAGTAAACTAATAGAATTTGTGGTGGAAAATTAAAAATCATATTTAAAATTTTCAATTTTTAATTTATGGTCTTGTAAGTAAGTTCTGCATTTTTTTTTTAAATCTGACTTTTAACCTTAAAGTGATCTTTTAATATGCATCAGTAAAACACTTTTTAATAGACAGTGATAACCACTTTATAGTTTATTAATTGTAAATTGAGAGCTTCCATATTGAATTGTCTCTAAGATGGTGTTACATGATTTCAGCCCACTCCTGATCCCATAGATCTTCAGGAAGAATGGGAAGTAAAGCAATACATTTTTGTGTATGCCAGTACTGGAAGAAATTTGAACACTTACTAAAAAAAGTTAAGCTAGTGATTTTTGAACATGTATTCAGACAAGGTTAAAGATGTGTATGCACCTGTTTATGGTGGGGGAGTCTTTCAGAGAGGGAAATTTATAAAGATGGAAAATAAAAGTCTAGATGATGGTCTTTTAGGATTCTGAGGGAAATTATGTGGCGGTTATGTCAAAAGGGGAAAAACCCTACTGAGCATTGTTTCTGAGAACTGTTGTCCTCTGCTTATGTTGTACTCTTGTTATCCTATCAAAAGATGCACCCTCATATTTATGTAATACTGTTCTGAAGGGCAAATTTATTGTCCATTATTTTTTAAGAAAAGCTTTATATGGACATAAGCATAAAATAAATGTTGCCAGTTGCTAAACTGACTTAAAAATGAAATATGCTAATCCTTTCCTCCTAATATTTGCTGTTTGTTTACTGTATGCAATTCAACTTGAGCATTAAAATGTAGCTGGTTAATTTAAATGTCTGCATAATAAGTTTCACTTTGTTTTTATGCATTAGCACACTTTTGCAGTGTTTGTCTTTCAAACAGTGGATAGCAATTGTTTAAATACAAACTTTTAATGAAAAACATTTTAAATATGGATTATTTTTAAGAAGCTTTTACAAAACCTATTTGGGGCTAGACCTAACCTACCTGATATTGCCTTAAAGGCTGTCTACTCTAGGAATTAAGGGGGTAGGACTCCCCACTTGCATTGAGAATACTTGTACTAGCTTGAGGATAGCTATTGGGCTAAAAATAGTAGAGCAGCCATGGTAGCAGAGACAGTGGCGAGTGGCTGCTTGGACCTGTGGTTAGTGTGTATCCATGGTGTTCAAGTGGACTTGTATTTAAAGTGTGATGATTTGGGTAGACTTAGTGTGAATGTCTAACACTAACCTGGAATCTTATCCTTAGCTCCTAATGTAGACATTGCTTCTGTCTTAATTCATGTATGACTCATTTAATGACTCATTTCAAATGTAGAATCAATAGTAAATCAACATTCAAATAGTAATTGGAACAAACTGAGGATATTTAAGTAATCTAGGTTTTAACACTTGCTACTTAATCATCCCCTCACCAAAAAAAAAGAGAGAGAAATTAATGGGAAGAGGGGTGCAGTGGCAAAATGTTTTATGTCTATAGAGTCTTTTTACAAACAAGCATGTTTTACATGTTGCCATATTTAAACACATTTTGGGGGTGTTGGTATCAGTATATTAGTGGTGGTACTGTTGTTTAGTCATTAGCACTCTTAATACAAATCTCTCCAAAAATTCCTTCCAAGCTGTAATTTGTCATAGGTTTATGGCCTAAGACACTTGAGCCTTTTGAAGCATATATGTAAAATATATTTAAGCCATACATACAAACCTTCATTCCAAGGTTCAGGTAGAACGATTATATGTACACTCAAGAATGAACTGTTCTACATTCTGTAGTTCTATAAAAGCAGCCAAGAAAATCTTGTTTGCTAATGAGTGAGAATGGACAAGCTGTAAATATGTTTGTTCTAAGGAAGCCAAGGGATAACTTCTAATTCCTGTTCCCATTACCAAAAAGATTATTTAGGGGTACAGAGGAGATATTTGGTAGTTGCCTAGTTGACTATCAAATAATATTCTGATATTTTAATGTTGAAGTTTAAAAAGTTACTATTGCTCAGACAGCATTTGTGCAGTATCATAATGCTTCTTTGTGACTATATCAAGAAAAATATCAATCACCTTTTTGCCTAAGTATTAATAGCTTCCTTTTTGCAGCGTGAACTGATTAGATATTATGCTAATTTATATTGCACCAACAAAAACAAGGAGTCTTGTGGCACCTTAAAAACTAACAAACTTATTAGGGCATAAGCTTTTCTGGGCTGCAGCTCCCCATCAAATGCATCTCATTAAGTTAGCTGCAGCCCAGAAAAGCTTATGCCCTAATAAATGTTAGCCTTTAAGGTGCCACAGGACTCCTTGTTGTTTTTGCTGAAACAGACTAGCATAGCCACCTCTCTGAAACATAGCCCCAACAGTATACTAAGTGCCCTGAAGGTAAGTACTAGAAGAAGGCCTTCCCCAAAGAGAATGGAAGATAATGACAAACCCCGTGATTGAATGGTGATGTTTTGAATAAGGATGTTAAGAGGCGGTAATTCACTAATCGTGTAGTCAATAAGGGAAGACTTGCTCGGTCCCAGCTCGCACTGTGTCCAAAAGCTACCCTGCTGCAGCTCTGCAGTTTAAATGTAGTAAATGTACTACATTTAAACTGCAGAGGTGCAAGAGGGTAGGTCTAGGACCCGGCATGAGCCGGGTCAGAGCTGGGCTTGCTCAGTCCCAGCTTGTGCTAGGTCCAGCAGCCTGTTGGAGCAGCCTTGGCCCACAGTCAGTCTGGGCCACCACAGAGATGGGATGCTTTGCGGCAGCCTCCCCTCCCTCCACCGTGCACTGCTCCCTCTGATAGAAGCAACAGTGCAGAGGAGGGGGTCATATGGCACCACGGAGACGGTAGTAGGGGAAACTGGCTTTTAACCCAGCTTCACCCAGCACCGACTCCTGCTTCCCCCTCCCTCCATATCAGAGGCAGCTTGGAGACAGGGGGGAGGAGGGGAAGAAGCAATTTTTCAACTCAATTACCTGATAAATCTACTCAACTACTTGCTGACATCCCTAGTTTTGAAAATGTCAAGTCAGCTTCATGATTATCTGTTTTATTTTATTTTCAGGTAGGTTAATGAGTTGAAGTGGTGACTAGAGTTAGCCTGATTCTCTGAGAAAATATGTAATGAGATTCTTTTGATTTGTGCTGTTAATGGCTTATTTAAAAGTTAATATCACTTGAATAAAATGAGACCCTTAGTGTGGTGCTGAATTACTAAAACAAATTTTGTTTTTGTACGAAGGCTTTTTCTTTTCTTTGCGGAATGCTATATCTAAGGTAGTTGACAATTGTGATAACTAAACCTTTAAAGCTTGGTTTGAAAAGAGGAGAGTGGAGTATACAGCAGAATTACCATATTCTTGATAGCTGTTTGTAGTAGTTGCTTGTGTAGATGCTGCTGTGTGTTTGCTCTGAGATTTGATAAAAAGATACCCCATATTGGTTAATAAATAAAATCTTTATAAAGGCAGGCAAATTTAATTTAACTTGATATAAACAATAGTTAGTGGATGCAAGACTGTGTGGGCTCAGAAACAAGGTACCCAGCAAGGGCTCTTCCTGCACTGTACTTCAAGCACATAGCTTTTTTTAATCACACCAGTTTTTGCTTCCAGTGGCAAACTTGTGCAAATTGAAATGATTTGTCACACTGGAACTATACTGTAAGTATCAACCACGTTATGAAGTTTCTTACTCAGAGTTATCCTTGTAACTGAGAGATAGTAGTAGTATATTTTCAGGGTGGAATAAAATCCATGATTTTAAAAAAAAACCACCCAAATCACATTTTTTATTTTTAATCAGTAAAATAGTAAATTTCTTATTTAAAAATAACTTACAGTTAACTTCTTTCAGACATGCTACACCTACACTTAGTCTCACAAAAATGAATTAAATGGCTTTAGTCTATCCAGCTTAATAGCTCTTACTTCTTGAAAGTTCTGGGTCTTCAGTTTTTGTTTTTCAGCAGACTAATATGTGCAAAGCCAGACACAGGCTGGATCAGATTGTTTTTGTTCTGTGCTTATGTGCTGGTGGACCTGGGCCAAGCACAGCAAAATTAGTTAAGATGTTACCTAAAGACAGACACAAAATATATAGGAAAGGGCAGACAGCATAGAAAGAACAGTGGAGTGGACTGGAAAGAAAAGGGAAAACATTCAGTACACACACAGCCTTCCTATATTCCCTTACACTTTTGCCGTAGAAACACTATCATGGTTTGAAAATGTAAGAGACCGTTTCTGGGAATATTTTAAAGAAATTTGTTTGTTGGATAAAAAAGGACAATGTCAGATGTAAGCAATGCAAGATGATGATGCAGGGCCTACATGCAAGAATGAAACCTCATAGGAAAATCTGTTTATTGGAAGAAAATGATGTGGCTATGTCAGAAGAACAGTGTGGATCAACTTTGCAATTGCATCATTCTTCCAAGATTCGCTCTATGCCTTTTTAGTGTAAGTGTGATTTCACAAGTAAATTCCCATGCTGTGTTTGATGTTGCTAGGAAAATTTAGCTAAACTAATCCTTATGGCTTATTTAATTAATTAGGTTTAGAATATAATACCCAAGTAAGCAGTACAGAAAACTGCAGTAAGAGAAATCTAGAGTTGCCAGTTGCCACGGAGTATCATTTTCTTATTTTATATTGGATGATATATGCCTCTTATTTTGGAACATCATGGACATAGACCACAATGATGATGCCATAAGTCTGTTCCCTATTTTACTTCTGCATAACTCCACTTTTCCAAAGGAACCCCATCCTATACATGTTTTCACTGTGGCTCACTCAAAAATTAATTGCATTCTAAGCTAAGGCTGTAAAAATTCATTTAAAAAGTGTAACCACTAAAAATTCTAGCAGTTATTTGGTTATGTGCTGTGGGCTCTGCAGTATAAATAAACTTTATACTGCAGAGCTCTCAGCAAAGTCTCCCCAGGAATGGGACTGCTAGCCCCTGCTGGCCCCACTCCTGAGGAGGAGGCATTACTTCTGTAACAAAGCTGCTTCCCTGGGCATGGGACTGACAGCCCCCGGAGAAGAGGCTTGCTGCCACATCACAGCTGCTGTATCAGAGGTAGCAGTGCCAGGTAGGGAGGCAAGGCAGGAGCCGAGTGCCCCCGCTGCATGTAACTGCGTAATTGCTGAAAAATTCAACTGTTACACATTTACCTAATTAAACACATTTTAATATCGCTAGTGTAGACATGGCCTCAATCAGTAGAAATTGTGTTGTTACTGCTTGTGATTACAAGGACTAGAGAAAAATGTATACTGTTCTGCTCTTCACATACTCAGGTGTTTAGGATGGCCTCTAAGTTCTTCCATTTCTCTAAGGTGCTGTAGAAGAGAGGTCTTTTAGGCGGATTCTACTTCCATGATCTGGGTTTAGTCTGCTTCAGGGGTGGGCAATAATTTTTTGTTGGGGGCCACTTCAAAAATTTCTGAATTGGTCCTGGGCCACTCTGGAAGGGGTGGGGCCTTGAGTGGAAGGGGCAGGCCCGGATACTTCCATGTTCCCCACCCCCAGACCATGATTGGTCTGGAGGTGGAGGAACGCCTCTTCCCACTTACTTTTCCCTTCCCTCTAGGTGCCCATGCCCCTGGCTGGGAGGAGACTTCAAATGCTGCTCTTTCTCCAGGCCAATCAGGGCCGGGGAGCGTGCAGAGTTTCCTCTGTTCTGTCAGGGCCTGAAGTGTGGGAGCATGTGAAGTCTTCTCCCTCCCTGCCAGGAGCGCATAGCACTTCTAAGCACTGTGCACTGCTTGCAGAGCAGGGATAGATCAGAGGAAACTTCACCGAACAGAGGAAACTCCCCCTTGGGGTGGGTGAGCACGCCAAGTCTCTTGCAGCCCTGTCAGAAGTGCCTGGCGCTTCTAAGTGCTGCATGCTCCTGGCAGGGCGGAGAAAACTTCACACGCTCCCCCAGGCCCTAATTGGCCTGGGGATGGGGGGAGTGCCAGGGCTTCTGTGAGCCGGGTCCTCCTGCTTGGTGGGCTGGATCCAGCCTGCTGAAGCTCTTTTGCCCACCCCGGGTTGTCTACTTGTATATTTGCATTCTTGCTCTTTTTCTGAGCTCTTGTTCATTTAATGTCCTTTGGATCAGCTAGTTAATAGAAGAGACAATCTTGAAGTTCCTCCTCTCACATGGGTGATTATTGGCATGTTGTATATTGAGTGCTTTGATTTTTATATGGTTACAAATAAGGTACTAATTCAGAGTTCACAAGTGATGTAACATTTTTTGTTATTGTGTATTAACTTCAGGTGCAACATAGTTTTGTGGTTTTGCTTCCATAGACCTTTTGTCTATCTTTGCAGTTTTATCATTAGAGAGGGAATTTGACAAATAATCACTCTAGTAATACATAAATATTCTAGTGGAAACAAAGAAAAACTGAAGCATAGGCCCGTTATGTATGTGGAACCATAAAGCTGTCCTTACTTAAAAAATATTTCAAGGAGTTGCCATGCTTCAAAGCAACAGGTAAGCTGTTTCATAGCTTTCTGTATTCTAACTCCCTCTAGCATGCCTTTAGCACTGATTCTTCCTGGGAGTGTCTACAGTAGGTGCAGAGGGATATAACTTCCTGTTTTGTTTTTCCTTTGTATCAGAGTCAGTTTTTTGTTCTCGCCCATCTGGATTAAAAGCTTGTGGGATGGATTCTAGCTTTACCATCACCTGGATAAAACTAAGAGGTGATTTGTCCTCTGCATTGTAAGTGCCTACATGGGGAGAACATTTCAGAAACTAGAAGACTTATTGATATGTCTGGACATCCAAAACAAGATACATTGACTAGAAGTTGAATCTAGGCAACTTATTTCCAATTTGGACTTGTCTGCTTTTTACATTGATGGTAATTAGCTACTAATTACCATTTTATCAAGGTATGGATTCTCCATCTGTTGAAGACTTTAAGTCAAGATTGAATACCTTTCTAGTAGGGATGTAAACGAGTAGTCAACTACCCGATAAGCAGAAGCTTTTTGGGTAATACTATCGAGTACTCAGTCACTCCCTTCCCCCCCTCCTTTTTTTGCTGCTCTGGACTCCTAAAAGGGACAGAGGAGCCAGTGGGAAAAGATGCTGGCTCAATCTCTGGTCCCCTGCTGGATCTCCAGGCAACCCTCTCCTGTGGTGCCACTCTGTATTCTGAAAGGGACAGAGAAGCGGCAGCCAGTCCCTTGGGTGTCTCAGCACAAGCCCTCCCCTGCCCTCCATTGCCATTCTACATTTTTAAAGGGACAGAGCAGCAGCAGCTTGTCATAGAATCATAGAACCGTAGAGCTGGAAGAAACCCCAGAAGGCCATCAAGTCCAGCTCCCTGCCCAAGACAGGACCAATCCCAATTAAATCAATCCAGCCAGGGCTTTGTCAAGCCAAGACTTAAACACCTTTACGGATGGAGACTCTACTACTTCCCTAGGTAACCCATTCCAGTGCTTCACCACCCTCCTAGTGAAATAGTTTTTCCTAATATCCAAGCTGGATCTCTCCCACTGCAACTTGAGACCGTTGTTCCTTGTTCTGCCATCCATCACTACTGTGAACAGCCTTTCTCCAGCCTCTTTGGAACCTCCCTTAAGGAAGCTGAAGGCTGCTATCAAATCCCCCTCACTCTCTTCTCTTCTGCAGACTAAACAAACCCAACTCCCTCAGCCTCTCCTCATAGGTCATATGCTCCAGCCCCCTAATCATTTTGGTCACCCTACACTGGACCCTCTCCAATGCATCCACATCCTTCCTGTAATTGGGGGCCTGGAACTGGACACAATACTCCAGATGTGGCCTCACCAGAGCTGGATAAAGAGGAATAATCACATCTCTGGATCTGTTGGCAATGCTCCTCTTAATGGAACCTAATATGCCATTAGCCTTCTTGGCTACAAGGGCACACTGACTCTTATCCAGCTTCTCATTTACTGTAATCCCCAGGTCCTTTTCTGCTGAACTACTACTTAGCCATTCAGTCCCCAGCCTGTAACAACGCTTGGGATTCTTCCGTCCCAAGTGCAGGACTCTACACTTGTCCTTGTTGAACCTCATCAGATTTCTTGTGGCCCAATCCTCCAATTTGTCTAAGTCACTCTGGACTCTGTCCCTGCCCACCAGCATATCTACCTCTCCCCCTAGCTTAGTGTCATCTGCAAACTTGCTGAAGGTGCAATCCATCCCCTCATCCAGGTCATTAATAAAGATATTGAACAAAACTGGTCCCAGAACCGAACCTTGAGGCACTCCGCTAGAAACCGACTGCCATCCTGACATCGAGCTGTTGATCACTACCCGCTGGGCCCAACCTTCCAGCCAGCTTTCTATCCATCTTACTGTCCATTTATGCAATCCGCATTCCCTTAACTTGCTGGCAAGAATATTGTGGGAGACCGTATCAAAAGTCTTGCTAAAATCAAGGTATAGCACATCCACTGACTTTCCCATATCCACAGAGCCAGTTATCTCATCATAGAAGCTAATCGGATTGGTCAGGCACGACTTGCCCTTCATGAATCCATGCTGACTATTCCTGATCACCTTCCCCTATTTCAAGTGCTTCAAAATGAATTCCTTGAGGATCCCCTCCTTGATTTTTTTTCCCAGGGATTGAGGGAAGACTGACCGGCCTATGGTTCCCTGGATCGTCCTTCTTCCCTTTCTTAAAGATGGGCACTACATTTGCCTTTTTCCAATCATCTGGGATCTCTCTTGATCGCCACGACTTTTCAAAGATAGTGGCCAAAGTCTCCTCAATGACATTTGCCAACTCTCTCAGTACCTTCGAATGTATTAAATCCGGACCCATGGATTTATGTAAGTTTAGCTTTTTAAAATAGTTCCTAACCTGTTCTTTCCCCACCAAGGGCTGTCCACCTTTGTCGCATATTGCGTCACTTAGCGCATTAGTCTGGGAGCTGTCCTGTCGCTCTCTCCCAGCACAAACCCACCACCGCATTTCCCCCACTGCTGCTCTGCACTTTTGAAGTGAGACACACCTGTGGGCTGGCCTACCACTTCTCTGTCCCTTTAAGAATTCAGGGTGGCAGTGGAGCAGGGAGGTGGGGGACCTTGTGCTGAGACACCCATGGGACAGGCTGCCGCTTCTCTGTCGCTTTCAGAATGCAGAGTGGCAGCTTGGCGGGAACGTTGTCCTGAGACCCTGGGGAGATGACTATAGACAGCCAGCACGCCAGCTCCTCTCTGTTTAAGGGTGCAGAGCGTCAATGGGAGAATTGTGGGGGAGGGGCTTGTGCTGAGACCTGGCAGCGAACATTTTCCTAACAACTAGCTGAGTAGAAATTCCATCAACTACTCAACTAGCAAATTAATCGCTACTTAACATCCTTACTTTCTACAAGATCTACTCAGTCTGTCATGAGTTATTGGGCCTGTTGCAGAAATTACAGGCTACAGAATTTCACCCAATCCAGGCTCAAGCAGAGTGTTGTGGGTGTAAAAGAGAAGTGGAGTACTAGCTTTGAGAGGGGTTGGGGCAGGTGTTTGAGGTGCGGGGGTGGGGGGAGGAGTATGAAGTGCTGTCAGGGTTGGGGTGTGAGGCTCAAGGTGCTGGCTCTGGGAGGCAGCTCAGGCCTGGGATTTGGGGTGCAAGGGGAGGCATATTATGCTCACTTTGTCAGGGTGTGTAGGGCTGGGGTTTGAGGTGCAAGAAGGAGGTATGTGGTGCTGGCTATGGAAGGGAGGTGGGGGGTTGGTGTGTGGCCTCTTGCAGGGCATCATTTATCGCCGGCAGCTCCTGGTTGGTGGCAGAGGCAGGTTTCCTGCTTTCCCTGGCCCTGTACTGCTGCCAAAAGGGGCCAACACGCTGCAGAGACTGGGGGCATGTGGTTCTGTGCACTGCCCTTCTGCCATCACAGTTCTCCATTCCCAGCCAATGGTAACTGAGGGTCAGTGCTTGCAGGAAGGCACAGCATGCCAAAACTCCTGCTTCAAAACCATCCCCTTTCCTCCATGCACATGGGGCTATGCTGGCCAATTCCAGGAATGGCCAAGCAGTGTGTGATATGGGCAGGTAGGGAGTCTGCTGATGGCGATCAATTGGGATACTCCCCAGAATCCACCAGTGAAGTGTGATCGACTGGCTGGTGACCACTGCACTACTTTAAGGCACAGTGTTTATAGTATCAATATAGAAATCCCAGTTCCTGATGGGCCACTTCCCTTCATGACAATATACAAGATCTGACATCTCATTGATATTTCTGTACAACATCAGAGTACTAGTACTGTAAACATCTGTTTCTAAAAGCTTGTGGGGATGTGTTGTAATGTTAGACCCTCTTGGTATGGGTTAACCGTTGACCAGATGAGTAAGGCAGATGACAAACTTTGTTTTCCTGGGAAATAGCACCAATCCTCATATAAAACAAATCTGTCACATTAGCTTAGTCCTCTATCCTTTGGGAGTTTTGAACATGTGGTCTCCCGATCTGTGTACATTACTGGTCTCATCCTGGACTGGGTCTGTGGTGTAGAGGGTGGTATTATACAAGACATGCAACCATAACTTGATTAAACTGATGACATTCACCCTAGATGGCTTAAGAAGATAGTTGAAGCAATCTTGGAACCGTTAACAATGATCTTTGAGAACTCATGGAGGACAGGTGAAGTCCCAAAGGACTTGAGAATGTTAAGCATAGTTTAAAACAGGAAACAAAGAGGACAAGGGAATTATAGACCAGTCAGCCTAATTTACATACTTGGAGAGATTCTGGAACAAATTATCATAGTCAATTTGTAAGCACCTTGAAGATAATACAGTTATAAAGAATAGCCACCATATATTTGTCAAGAATAAAACATGCCAAGCCAACCTAATTTCCTTCTTGATGGGATTACTGGTTTAATGGATATGGGGAAAGCAGTGTGCTTTTTTATTTAGGATTTCACCTAATGGTCAAAAAGCACAACAGCAGAAAATCTGAAGAAACTATCTCAAAGGGAGTTCTGCTTAGAATGGCAGTACTAAAGCATACAAAAGAAGTCTATTCCCAATTAAGGTCATATCGACCCATGAAAATTATTTTGGATTAATGTGAGGATTTTTTATTTATTTTTACTGAATAAACTTTGTTGTGTCCATGTACTCATCTCAAATTATCTGGCATCTCATATTGCATTCATTGGGCCCTCCATTTCTGGGTTTTATTTTGTAAAAAATTATCAATATTTATTACAAAAATGGGTGAAATGGCAAAAATTAACTTCACAGTTTTGGGAAAATATTGGCATTGAGATGGAGGAACAGGAGAAAAAAGCAACTAAGAAAAGTAGGAGTATTGAGAATAAAGGCGGTTAAGTAAAGGAAAGTGAGTTGTCATGGGATTAGGAGAGAAGGTCCTTTCATAGACTGATAACTGTTACAAAGGATAGGAATAAATGGTCAGTTTTCAGAATGGAGAGAGGTAACTAGTGGTGTCCCCCAAGGGTCCGTACTGGGGCCAATCCTATTCAACCTGTTTATAAATGAAAACACCATCCCAACTACATGGGCTAAATTAGCTATTGCCACTTGAAAGAAATCTTGGCGTTATAGTGGATCGTTCTCTGAAAATATCCACTCAGTGTGCAGCATCAGTCAAAAAACGCAAACAATGTTAGGAACCACTAAAAAGGGTTAGAGAATATTTTATTGCCTCTGTATAAATACATAGTATACCCACATCTTGACTACTGCATATAGGTGTGTCTGCCTCATCTCAAAAAAGAATCATAGAACACTAGAATTGGAAGGGGCCTCGAGATCTTCAAGCCCAGTCTCCTGTCCTCATGGTAAGACCAAGCACTGTCTAGATCAGGGGTTGGAAACCTTTCAGAAGTTTCCAACTTATTCACTTCTATTTACAGATCTGTGTGCTAGGGGGAGGAGGAGACGAGCATGCTGGGTACAGTGACCATATTTTCTGAACCAGCTGCAGCTAGGAAGAACGGTTTAATTTAAATTATTAAACAGATGAAGCCTTTTAACTTTCTCATGTTAGTTTATCAAACTTTATTTTAAATAAAGAAAAATATTAATTTGTCCAACATAAGGCTTCAGTGTCTTCTTTATTTATGGCAGGGGTGGGGAATCTTTTGGGTCGGGGGCAAGTGACACACAGAAAAATCAGTTGGGACCACCCAATTGAAGCGCAAAAAAAAAAAAAAAAATCCTCCAGCCCCCACTTCCAGTCCTTACTAATGTGGCCCCCAACTGAGACACCTTACTCTTCTGGTGCTCCAACCTCATGGGGTACGTGGAAGGGACAGGAAGACTGAGGTTCAGGGCTTCCCATAGGCCAGATTCACTTTTCTCAGGTTCTGGAGTTAGTGGATTTTGTGGACCTGCTTAGGCTCTGGGGTGGGAACAAAAATGAGGCATTCAGTTTTCAGGACAGGGCTGCCAGTGAGTGTGATAGGGATGCAGGATCTGAGGAGGAGGGAGCGAGGAGAGTAGGGTCTGGGAGTTTGGCAGCAGGAGAGGGTGTGGGGTGGGGATACGAGAGGGGGTTTAAGGAGTAACACAGAAAAGGGGAGAGGGTGAGAATGCAGCCAAATAAATAGTAGGGATGTAAATTTTTGATTATTTGGCTAATCAAATAGTCGATGCAATTTGCTTATCAGATAGTTGACTAGTTGTTCACATCCCTAGTTGGGGAGGGAGGCAAAGAAGTGGTGAGTAAAGGAAATTGCAGTTTCTGCAAAGTAAAATCGTTTTCTCTCTCATGTCTTCCTTCTGCTCCAGCCTCGCTCCCCTCAACCCCGTGATCTCTCCCCCAGCCGTAACCCTCTGCATCGCCCCATCCCCCTCAGTGCAACCCTTGGCACTCCTATCCCCACATATCTGTGCCCCGGCGTGCATACTGGCAGGGCAGCAGTGCTGGGACTTGTAAGCCCCCTAGGGGCACTGCTGTGCCAGTTCAGGGGGACAGAGTCACTTCCCTGTCCAGGTCAGCCCTTCTCTGGGGCTTGCTGCTTAGCTGCAGGCTGCTGCTCTGGGGCTAGGGTGGGCAGAGCCCAGGACTGGTTTCAGCCCAGTCAGGTGCAGTGAGGTGCTGGGGAAGGGGCTCTCTCACACACCACAGGAAGCAGCGCGGTGCAGCCTGATCCCTGGTGCCCTATAGGGGCAACAGCAGCTTGAGACTGGCCTCCCAGTCCTGGATCTGCAGAGCAGCTCCAGCCTCGCACTGACCCAAAGCAGAGAGCAGAGCCTGTAGCGAGGGGGGTGGTGGTGATTAACCCTTTACCTCCTGGGAGGTGCATGCCCAGATTGGGCAGGGGCAGCCCCAGGAACATGGAGCCTAGTGTGAGGTCATGCTGGCCATTCCGCTTGCTTAGTCACCCTGGCCCTTATGTGCCCATGCCATCCTCCCCACCCTCATGCCCTTCCAGCAGGAAGCTGGAGCTTGTTTTCCACCCTGCAGCTAAATGGCAATCGCAAGGCTCTAGCTCAGTGGTCTCCAACCTTTTTACACCCAAGATCACTTTTTAAATCGCCAAACAGGCGAAGATCTACCGCCCCGCCCCTTCCTTGAAGCCCCGCCCCTTCTTTGGAGCCCTGCCCTCTCTATTCTCCTCCTGTCCATCATTTGCTATCCCCAGCCGTTATACACTCTGATAAACAGTTTATTTTTAAATTATGCGATGTATAAAATTAAAATCACGTGTTTATAGTTATGAAATAAATGGTCTGTTTTTTATTCATGCTATTTAAATCTAAAATGAAGCATTTATAATTATACATTTTGTGGGGACAGAGTTCTGCGGCTGGGGGCAGGGGAGAGGGAACGGTGCTGGGAGGGCAGAGGACAGGGTTCTGCACAGGGGACAGAGTGCCAGTGGGGACAGGTTTCTACAGCTGGGGACAGGGTGCCAGTGGGGACAGGAATAGGGACAGAGTTCTGTAGCTAGGAACAGGGGAGTGGGAACAGAATTCTGTGGTTGGCGACAGGAGAGTGGGGATAGAATTCTGTGGCTGGGGACAGGGAAGTGGGGACAGAGTTCGGGGAGTGGGGACAGAGTTCTGTGGCTGGGGAGTGGGGTGCCCGTGGAGGCAGAGAGTTCCCTGTATCTGCCTCTTCTCAGGATTCCCCTGCCCCCAGAGGGAAACCAGCGCGCGCCTCCCCCAGGGCCGACCGCCCCGGTACAGGGAAACCCCGCGCGCCTCCCCCGGGGCTGACTCACCCCTCCCGTGCGGTGCAGGGAGCCAATGCTCCCTCCTGCAGTACACCTGGTAGAGTAGCTAGCACTGCTTCTGGAATCGCCGGAAGTGGCGCTAAGCTGCGGGACTTCTGTCCATCCCCGGGAAGCCTACACTACCTCCATTTTCACTTGAGGTAGGTAGTGGGGCTTCTCGGGGATGGGAGGGAAACGGGGGCGGGGCGGACAGGACGCCTCACGATCGACTGGCCGAGGCCTCGCGTTCGACCAGTCGATCGTGATCGACCTGTTGTTGACCACGGCTCTAGCTGCTTCTAGGGGGAAAGAGGGAGGCTGAGCTTGTGCCACTCAAAATCAGTATGTGCGCTTTTGGTGACTGACCCCTGGTCTAGATCATCCCTGATAGCTATCTCCAGTGATGAAGATTCCACATCCCTTGGGGATTTATTCCAGTGTTTAACCACCCTGACAGGAAGTTTTTCCCAATGTCCAACCTAAACCTTCCGTGCTGCAATTTAATCCTATTGCTGCTTGTCCTATCCTCAGAGGCCAAGGAGAACAATTTTTCTCCCTCTTCCTTGTAACACACTTTTAAATACTTGAAAACTGCTATCATGTCCCCTCTCAGTTTTCTCTTTTCTAAACTAAACAAACCCAATTCTTTCAGTCTTCCCCCATAGGTCATGTTCTCTAGACCTTTAATCATTCTTGTTGCTCTTCCCTGGACATTCTCCAATTTCTCCACATCTTTCTTGAAATGTGGTGCTCAGAAGTGGACACAATTGAGGCCTAATAAGCACAGATTAGAGCGGAAGAATGACTTCTCGTGTCTTTCTGACAACACTCCTATTAATACAGCCTAGAATCATGGTTTTTTTTTTTTTTTTTTTGCAACAGTGTCACACTGTTGACTAAAATTTAACTTGTGGTCTACTATGACCCCTAGATCCTTTTCAGCAGTACTCCTTCCTAGACAATCATTTCCCATTCTATATGTGTAAAACTGATTGTTCCTTCCTAGATGGAGTAATTTGCATTTGTCCTTATTAAACTTCATCCTATTTACCTCAGAACATTTCTCTAGTTTGTCGAGATCATTCTGAATTATGACCCTATCCTCCAAAGCAGTTGCAACCCCTCCCAGCTTGGTATTATCTGCAAACTTAGTAATTGTGTACTCTATGCCATCATCTAAATTTTTGATGAAGTTATTGAATAGTACTGGTCCCAAAACAGACCCCCGTGGAACCCCACTTGTTATGCCCTTTCAGCATGATTGTGAACTGTTAATAACTACTCTCTGAGAACGGTTATTCAGCCCAGTTATGCACCCACCTTATTGTAGCCCCATCTCGGGTGTGTTTCCTTAGTTTATTGATAAGGTCACGTGAGACCGTATCAAGTGCCTGTTTCTGCCTCTTCACTGGACATTGGGCCTTTCCTGTCCTTGGCTTACCTCTTTCTTCTAATATATTTATAGAATGCCTTCGTGTTACCCACAATTTAGCTTATTTTGTGCTTTTGCCTTTCTAATCTTGCTCCTGCATACCTGTCTTATTTGCTTATATTCGTCCTTTGTAATTTTACTTAATTTCCACTTTTTATGACTCCTTTTTTGTTTTTAGATCATGTAAGACCTCCTGGTTGATCCAAGGTTGTCTCCTGCCATACTTTATCTTCCTTATGCAGTGGAATAGTTTGCTTTTGGGCCCTTAATATTGTCCCTTTAAAAACTACCAACTCTCTTCAGCTGGTTTTTCCTCAGTCTTGCTTCCCATGGAACTATCTTAGCATTGGAAAAAGTTCAGAGAAGGGCAACAAAAATGGTTAGGGGTTTGGAATGGGTGCCAAATGAAGAGAGATTACAAAAAACTGGGACTTTTCAGCTTAGAAAAAAGAAGAGTAGGTGGGGATATGATAGGGGTCTATAAAATCATGACTGGTATAGAGAAAAATGAATAAAGAAAAGTTCTTTATTTGAGCCCATAACTTAAGACTAGGGGGTCACAAAATTGAATTAATAGGTGGCAAGTTTAAAACAAACAAAAGGAAATTTTTCTTCACACACAGTCAACCTGTGGATATCCTTGGCAGAGGATGTTGTGAAGACCAGGACTTTAACAGGGTTCAAAAAAGAACCAGATAAATTCTTGGAGGATAGGTCTATCAATGCTTATTAGCTAGGATGTTAGGAAAGGTCTCCCTAGTCTGTTAGAGGTTGGGAGGGGGACAGGGTAGAGATCGCTTGATGATTACTTGTTCTGTTCATTCTCTCTGGGGCACCTAGCATTGGCCACTGTCAGAAGACAGGATACTGAGCTAAATGGACCTTTTTTCTGGCCCAGTATGGTTTTTATGTAGACAGTTTAATGTTGGTTTATTTCATGAACTCTACACATTTTCCACTGCACTGCCTAACTTTTTTAGCCTTGCATTTATGCTTGTATTAAGATTTATTATCATAAAAATGTTCATCTAATTTAGAGGTTCAAAATTCATTCAGGTGAAAGTTGATAAAAATCAGATAATAGCTTTCATACAACCTGCAGGGTTTTTTTTTTTGGTAAAACAGTTTGTAAAACCAGAAACCAAAGAGTTTTGTTTTCACTAATCCACTTTGGAAGCAGATTAACTCTAGTTCATAAAGATTTATCCCTCAATAGGAATGGTGTGGACGCGTCATTATTTTGAATTACGTGTTCTGCTTCTGGTACTCCTCCAACTGCTATCCCACATTGCACTGCTGCACATGTTGGTGGGCCTGTTTCACTGTGAGACCTCTTGTGCTCTGAAGCTGGAGTCATTTTGACTAGATGTCACTTCCCTGTTTTAAATGTTGGCCTGTAGGCAGGTATGTCCCTTCATGATGCTAGCTCATGGTTAGTTCATACTCCTGGAGTCCATTCTGATATTAACAGCCATGTTCCATACAGGCCTTTCACATGTCGTGGGTGTCCTTGGCCTCTGAGAAGAGGAACAGGTCTAGTTCAGTCTGAAAACAAAATGCAGAGATACACAGAAGGCTACCAGACCAAATGAAGAAGGGGGAACAGTCCAGAACACAATGCAGTTCTACAACAAGGGAAGGCATTTCTGGCATTATTATAAAAGTATCAGGTACAGCAGTGAGACATCTGGCAGTGATCACAAAATTCACACTTACTATGAAGAGCCAGACTGGATTCTTGCAAGGGAGTCCATCACTGCATTCTCAAATGCAAAGACACCCAAACAGGACCTCACATGGGACGAGACTGCCATCAGTCAAGATCACTTCAACCTGCAAAACCTTAGGGAACAGAACGTTCAGTATATCCTGACAACACAGACAAGGACCAGCCTGAGAGTATTTGGGAGGGCCGTTTTCCCATAAGGTTTGTGTGCTATATTATAGTACACCTCGGGGGAGAGTTAATCAGCTTTGTTCTATGTATCTTCAGAATACCACCATGATGTAAGCTGATATCCCCTTTGCACTTGATTGGCTTTTATCCTCTAACCCACCTGACATGCTCAAAATGGCATCCATGCCAGAGGATTTAAGCTCCAAAGTATTGTTTTTCTGAAACATCAAATCCCACAACCATCAGTCAAATATGCCCCCCCCCCCCCTTCCTGTGCTGCTTATTGCTCCTTCCCTCTGATCAAGATGGCAGCACCACAGGGATTTAAAAAATCAGGCACCTTGAATGGCAGGTGTATTGTAGCAACAGATCCAGAAAGAGAAAAAAAATAAGAAAAGTACTTTGATTCACAGTTTGACCAAAGCCCTGTGCTGTAGTCTAAGGTAAATCTCCCAAATTTGTGTACAGAGACATTTCAAAATACATGGAGATTATAAGGCTTTCATGGCTATTTTAAGTCACATGCTCACTATTATGAACCACTAGGATTCAGAAGAATTATTGCAAAAGTATTTATTTTGCAGGGCACTTTGTGCTATACTGAAGCTATTTTAACAGAGCTTAAGGGAAAGGTAGTGCTCTAGATTGGCATTCACACTGCAAGGCAATGCAGCTTTCTTGCACTTGCTTTTATAAAAGGTGGTTCTCTTCCATTCCTGTAAGAGATGTCAAGGCACCATTCTATCAAATTACAATGTGGATATCTTTTCACTTTGACCATTGCCTTTTGAACAAGCTTTTTCTCTGCCTTTCTTGTTTTTTCTTAAGTAACATCCTTCAACTTAAGGAAAGCCTGTAGATGTGCACATGCAATTACTAACTTGTCTGCTGCTCTCCTCCCTCAGCTCTCCACCAAGCTAGCATTGGTACAGGGGTCCTGTGCAAGGGGTTGGCAAAATAAGTGCAGGCACAAACTACCGTACGCATTTGGTAAAAGTGGAAACTAGGAAGCTTAAGTTGGATTTTTGAATAGCAAATACCTTAAGATGTAAAAACAAATTATTTATGCATACCAGAAACAGGAAGCCTGGAAAGAATTGGTGGGTCTGTTGTGTTATCAGGCTTAAAGGCACAGATATTGCTGAGAAGTTTAAATGATTTGTTTGCATCAAGCTTCACCACTGAGGATGTTAGTTGGAAGATACCTACCTCGAAGCTCCTCTTTTCTAGTAGTGAAATGATATACTATCCCACTGATATTAAAAGTGGCTATGCTGGGACAAGCACTTTTAAAAAGTGGTTGTGCTGTCTATCATAAAAAACTGATGCTGTGCTAGAGAATTGGAAGACAGTGAATCTTATACCTATATTTAAAAACAAATCTAGCAGTGATACCAAGAAATTACCGTCCAGAAAACCTTACAAACACTTGAAAAATTATAAGACCTAATCCTTTTATTCAAAGAAAAATCTAATCTTGCTAATCTATAAGAATTTTTTGAACATGTGAATAAAGGAAAAAGACTCAACATAATTTACTTTGAATTTTAAAAAGCAATCGACAAGTCATTAGCAAAAGGTACTAATGAAGTATTACAGTCAGAGGGAGAAAAACCAAAGTGGTGGCATAAATCAGAAATAGAAAACCAATTTTCATCATAGCAGAATTTTAAGTCAGGTGTACACAATATTTTGGAAAACGTAGATGTGCAGTCAAGTAGAAAAAATTTGCAGATGAATTACTCAGGTTAGTTAATTCCAGAGAAGGACTTCAGTAAGGTAGGTGCATGGGGAAATACTACTGCAGATAAAATCAGTTGTAAGTGCAAGGAACGTGCATTAGAGGAAAAAGTTTAAAAAGAAAGCTA
Source organism: Pelodiscus sinensis (assembly GCF_049634645.1). NCBI lineage: Eukaryota > Metazoa > Chordata > Testudines > Trionychidae > Pelodiscus > Pelodiscus sinensis. The sequence continues at coordinate 316,829,065 of NC_134711.1, forward strand.
AATGTTAGATGGCATAAGGGAAAATAATGTAATGCATGTATATAAGTCAGTGCTTTGTCCTCACCAGGAATAATGTTTAACACTGGCCACACCATCTCTAAAGAACTGGACGGAGTTAAAAGATGAGTGATTTAGAATAAATAGGGACATGAAAAAGTTCTCATGAAGAGAAATTGAAAATATTGGCACTGTTAATTTTAGAGAGGAGACAAAAGCATACAACAATGTGTTGAATTGGGAAGGTAGATTAGGAATTTGTGTTTTTCCTGTTTCACAATAAAAGGACATTTTATTATACTGAAAGGTGGCTAATTCAAAATTGATAGGTATATTGCTGTTTCATCCAGAGTTATTGCAGGGGCTGACAGGAAGGCTCTGATGTGGCTCCATTTTTTTATTTTTTATTTTTATTTTTCAGGATATGCAAAGTGGTGATTAGCGACTGCTCTACCTGCAGAACATTCATCTGTGGAGTGCTACATGGCATCATACGCCTCTCCCATTTTTGTTAATATCTACCTGCATTTATTGGGGGTGGGCGAAGCTGTGAGCTATCATTTTCTCAAATACCAAGAAAATTCAGATCATATCAAGGGTATCAACTTTACCGTTGATATGGATGGTACCATCTCCCTACCTAACTGAGATAAACAGCAGCATGATAGGTAATTGGCTGAAGCTCAACCAGGGAAAGAGAGATGTGCTATTGATGGGTATAGTGAGACCTAGAATCCACTACCAATTTAACCTTTTTTCTGGGGGGAGGAAGGGGGGGAGGAGACTGCTTCTAATTTTTCAAATTTGCAGCTTATAGGCCCTTTTGGACGCTTTACAGATGCTGGATAAGGGACAAAGTGTTTATCCCCTCATCCATTCCCCCCCCCCCCCCCCCCCAAAAAAAAAAAAAAACCAAAAACAACATAGCAGTGGCTACCTCATGGGAAGTAGAAGAAAATTAGATGATCAACCATTGGCTTGTTGTGACTTGGAATCATCTTTTTAGGAAGTGCGCTGATACTGCAGTGATTGGCACCATTGCAGAATCTGGTTGGATGATAGTAAGAGCAGTGTTTTCTTATAGATGGATCTTTGGTATGACTCTGTATGGCCATCTTATCATAGAATCATAGAACTGGAAGAGACCTCAGAAGGTCATCAAGTCCAGCCCCCTGCTCTAGGCAGGACCAATCCCAACTAAATCAACCCAGCCAGTGCTTTGTCAAACCAAGACTTAAACACCTCTAGGGATGGAGACTCTACTACTTCCCTAAGTAACCCATTCCAGTGCTTCACCACTCTCCTAGTGAAATAGTTTTTCCTAATATCCAACCTGGACCTCTCCCACCACAACTTATGCTCTGAAGAAGAGAAACATGAAGAGGAGACTTACAAATTGATGTGGAGGAATAGTAAAGGTGAGGCTATGATGCCAGTAGGGAGAGACTATCAGATTGAGGAAGAGCTAGTGAGAAAACAGGAAAGGTACACACAAAGAAAGAGAAATTTAGCTCTGCAGAGACCACAGAAATTGAGACAGTAATCCTGTTCATGTCCTGTTTCTCTACATTGGCTTTGCCACCCGTCTATTAGATGGCTTTTAAAGTTCAACAACTTTGTGCTCACTTTGTTTTTGAGCCTATTATCCCTTCAGGTGGATTCTGGCGCTGTTTCTACCTCTGTAGCCGTTGCCCATTAATAATGCCCTGTTCATGAATTCTGTGCCTCGTTTATGGTTGTCAGCTTCTGAGCTGTGATACTTCACTTCAGTTGCCAGTTGTGAAATGGTCTAAGACTTGAACCAAACACAAATATCTAAGAAGTTTTATAATTTTTGTGCTTACCAAGCAGTGTGACTATTCCATCAGCCTTTCTTTGGTATTGCATTTTAAGAATTGTACAAAATCAATGATGATTTTGCTGAAATAATTTTATTATGCAACCATGAAAAGTCCTTAAACATCGGTGATGCCCATCCATACTATTTTTGATCTATTGTGAAGTCTGGTTTAGAAGTTTTTTGCTTCTAAGTAATCAACGTTAGTGTCCATTTATGGAGTATGTTTTAGTGCACTGAATAAAATAACAATTGCCTGGCCTCTCTTCCCTATCTGCCTCACTTACACCTGAAACTTCCTAAGCATTATTGACTAGAATAATTTTTAAAGCAAATTCCATCTACAGTGGAGTAATATCAGTCAGAGATATTGGGTGTTTATAAAGTAGTGAGCAAGCTTAAAAGGGAAAACTGATGATCCATAAATATTTTAGTTGCTCTAGTACCTTGTGTGGAAGGGGATGTTTCCTGCATTCAATAGATAGAACAGAAAAAAAGACATGGAATTACTTGAGACCAAGATGTAAGTCAAGGCTACATTCTTTGATCGGGAATGTTAATAGTGACTGATCTGTTTCAAGGGAGAATAGGAATAGAAGAACCTACTAGGCCTATCCCCAAACCATGAGAAAAAATTTAAGGTATAGTCGCGCCTCAGTGAGATGTTCCTGGACCATGGAGCCCAGGGAATGGGAGGTCTCACGATGGGGCAGGAGCCACGATGGGGAATGGGAGGGGGATGGGCAGCGACTAAGTTGGAGCCCCGTGCAGGAGCAGGGGGATGGGCAGCACAGTGAGGCGTTCTGGCCCCTGTGGCTGGGCAGCAGCGGGGAGCCTGACAGTGGCCATGGAACTTGGCCCTGGCCACACAGCCCTGGCTGCAACCAGGGAGCTCTGGCCCTAGCCAGTCAGGCAGCAGTGGGATTGGGCTGGAGCCTTGGCCATGAGTGGTCAGCACCAGCCTTATAGAGAAGGACCTCCCCTGGACCAGCAAATCGTCTCATTTGGGAGCAGTCAGGTCCCATGGATCTGGGTCTAGGGAGATCCAACTTGTACTGTGTTAAACATAAACTGTCAAAAAAGGGGGGGGGGGCAGCATTTTTCTTCACAGCTGAATTAAGTCAATGCTCATTTATAAACTTTTGAAAGAACAACCATAATGTTTTGTTCAGTTACATACTTTTCAGAGTTATGAACAACCTCCATTCCCAAGATGTTCGTAACTCTGAGTTCTACTATGTGTGTTAGATGAGGTCCAAAGTGGTTCCCAAACTTTTTGACATCACGCCCCATTTTTGAATTTTGAGAAACCCTCAGGCCCCCCCTCCCAAAAAATAGCAACAAAATTTGGGGTGGGATTGACGGGTGGTGTGTGTAGCTGGGTTGCCTTGCGCTCCCCCTGGAATTTCTTTATGTCCCCCCAGGGGGGCACGCCCCACAGTTTGGGAACCCATGGCTAGATGATGAGTTTGGCTAAATATTTGTGCAAGGATTCTATCTCTTTCATTGTTACATAATAAGATACTTGGAGCAAGTGCATAGAATAGGGATGTAAGCTACTAGTCGAGTAGTCGACTCAATTAACCCAGGCTTATTGGGTAGTCAAGTCACTACTCGACTTCTTACTTCTCCCCCTTGCTGCCTCTACCAGAGGCAGCAAGGCGGAGGAGCAGGAATCAGTGCTTGGGGGAAGCTAGCTTAAAAGCCGGTTCCCCCTAGCACCATCTTGGGGGGCAGGGAAGGCAGAGGCACAGTGGGGGTCCCAGTGTGAGCCAGGACTGAGCAGTCTCGGCTTGCACCAGGTCCCAGATTGCTGCAGCTCTGTTTTTTTAATGTAGTAAGAGCCACTAGGCGTCCCCAAGAGCAGCTGGCCCAGGCGTCCCCAAGAGCAGCTGGGGTGCTGACGGGTTGGTCTCGCGGCGCCAAGGGTCGGCGCTACCGGACCAACGCAGCAGCACCCCAGCTGCTCTGCTGCAGGCGTCCCCGATTCAGCTGCTGCTGAAACTGACCAGCAGTGGCTGAATCGGGGACTCCTGGGGCAGAGCCGGACTATCAGAAGGGAGGGCTATGAGGGGGTCTAGGGTAGCATCCCCCCACCCCACCCCAGACCCCTCATAGCCCCCCATTCTGATAGTCCGGCATATCTGATAATCCGGCACCCCCTGGGTCCTAAAGGTGCCGGATTATCAGAAGTTTACTGTAATAAGTAAGTGAGTAGCAGAGGTTTCCAAGATTCTGCTGTCAAAACAAACATTGTGAGAATGCTATAGGTTAGCCCTGCAATTGGTGTGGGAGTTGCAGGAATCAGGGCAGGGCCATGGTGATGTGGGGGCAAGAGCAGGCTAGAAGACAGGAGACATGGGGTGTGCGCAAAAGTGAGGGTTTGGAGGGTGAGGAAGGGTTCAGGGCAGGGGGTTCCATTCAGCTAGGCTTTGTCTCCTCCCTCCCTGGCTGCCAGGGGCCTTCTGTTCTCCCCTGCTCTCCCCACCACTAGGGGCCTTTTCTGTACCCTCCCACCCCACTGCTGCAGGAAGGTGGATGGAAAAGGTTTGGGACAGGGGGGCTACTTACCCAGTCTGGTGGTAGGCAAGATGGTGCAGCTCCAGTCCTGCTGGCCACTCCCTTGGTGGTGCAGCCGCCACCAGTGACTAGTCTCAGTATTGTGTCCCTCCTCTCTGTCCCTGTCCCTTTTGCATCCCTCCTCTCTTAGCCCCTTCCCATTCCATGTGATGGAAAATAGTCCCATTCCTGGCACTTCCTGTTTTTCTTGTCATAACCAACCCTTACCTTGATTTAAGTGAGAATAAGAGGAAGCTGCATACCAAATTTGGTGGTCTCCACTCTTACCATTTAGGAGGAGTTCTTGAACAGGCTCAGAGACAGACAGACATTTCTAAAACAGATAAACCAAGTTGTTTTTAATTCTATGTGATCAAATGTAAATGAAACTCTTGCTTGTCTTTGAATAACATCCATGCCACAATTCATAGCACCAACAATGGGGAACTTGCATTTTCTATTGAATTTCATAGGTGTTTTGAATATCTTGTAGAGCATATGATGCAAATGCCTGCAATATGATCATATTTGCTACATGACTTTTTGGGAGTAACAGTTTTGTAGGAGAGGGTAGACTTAAAATTTAAAATTGTTTTTAGTACATGAAGACTTAAGGACCAGATGTGTAGGGGAGGCTGCTGCAGTAATATGTTAATTCAACATCTGTCCTAAAGTGTTAATATTTTGCTAAATGGGTAAATTCATGCACACTTGCATGTGACTAGCAGACTTCCTCAGAAAAGGAGAAGTAAAGCTGTGGATATGTTTTAGAGCATGAGTGAGGTTGATGAAGCAAACAGTGCCTCGGGAAGATCACTGAAAACATGGAAGAGTTTTTAAGGTTGAATACAAAAAGGTCACAAAATGTGTTTGTGGCCGATTTTATTTGATGTATGAGGAAATCGAGAAGCTTTTTCAGACATTTTTAATCTTTCCTTTTCTTCCTCTTTGAAGATTATAGGTGACTAGGGGTGAATTTTCTGATGTCATGATCCAGAAAGTGAAGCCTGACTGTTAGAAGAGATTTTTATTCAGGCTTTTCTAAAGCTTTCTTTTAACATTGCGGCTGCGTCTAGACTGGCAAGTTTTTCCGCAAAAGCAGCTGCTTTTTTGGAAAAACTTACCAGCTGTCTACACTGGCCACTTGAATTTCCACAAGAACACTGACGATCTCATGTAAGATTGTCAGTGTTCTTGCGGAAATACTATGCTGCTCCCGTTCGGGCAAAAGCCTTCTTGTGCAAATGCTTTTGCGCAAGAGTGCCAGTGTAGACAACGGGGTATTGTTTTGCGCAAAAAAGCCCCGATTGCGAAAATGGCAATCGGAGATTTCTTGCGCAAAACCGCGTCTATATTGTCACGGACGCTTTTCCGCAAAAAGTGCTTTTGCAGAAAAGCGTCCATGCCAATCTAGACGCTCTTTTCCACAAATGCTTTTAACGGAAAAACTTTTCCATTAAAAGCATTTGCGAAAAATCATGCCAGTCTAGATGTAGCCTGCCTGTTTAACTCAAGAAACACTTGGGAGTCAATGGTTTTTATAAGCAAGTCAACACTGTTGGCTTCTTTTTTAATTAAAGGCTGAAAGAATTCTTAGCCCACATCTAAATCTGTTAAAATTCTTCAGTAAAAACAAAGATCACCAGACATGGCATTCCCAAAACAGAAACAGCTTTCAGACTGCCTTTTTTCATATAATAAAGCAAAATCACCACAAATCAATTTACTTAATATCAATCAGTAGGGCACAGGAGTTTAACTTTGAATATAAATATTATTTTATAATACTAGGGGTAGTGTCCCCTGCTCACTATGCTCACCAAGCCCCCTGTCTTTGGAAATAAGCAAGCCCAGCTCTCCCCCTGGTGACCAGGGCCACTTCAGCCCCAGCCTCTTGGGGGACCCCCCGGCCGCTAGGGAGGGGAGGGCCAGCGGCTATGCCAGACTCAGCTGCCGGGGAGGGGCATCAGGGCTGGGAGCCCCCACCTTCCTCCACAGCAGCATGTGCTCTCCTCCACAAGCCACCTCCGCCTCTGGCGGAGCCTCCGGGTTTTCTCCTCTCTCCACAGGAAGCCAGCACTGGCTTGTGAGGCGGGGGAAGGGTTCCAGGCTGGAGCTCCAGGCATGCGGCAGCCCCAACACATGGGGCCCAAGCAGTCAGAGGCAAAGGTTCCCCGCTGGGTCCTGGAGCATCAGGGTCCCCAGCACAGTGCGGAGCCACTGCTGCCATCCCCAGCCCTCCTTCATGGGAGTGGAGGGCCAGCAGGGAGCCCAAGACACCTCCCGGGGGGGAGGAGGAAGAGAACCCTGAGCTATGGCCATCTCTTCCCCTTCTGGGGACTTTGTTGAGGCTGGAGTGGCAGGGTGGCATAGAGTGATGTGGTGACATCACTCTGTCACCCTGAAGGAAAAACAGTCTTGAATATATAGAGAGATATGAGGGAGAAGATATTTGAAATTAAGCCAAAACCTTTCTAGCTATTAATGTGTAACTTTTCTTTGTGTGTGTGTCTGTTTGTGGGACAGTTATTCTGCACAATGACCATAGGGGGCAGCAAGGGACCAGAGATGTGGACCAGGACAGCATTGGACTGGCAGCGGTGGGGAAAGGGACAGCTATCTACTATATATTTCAGAGAGTTTGTCTGTGTCAGATTGTCATCTAGTTAGGGGGATAGGCACCTCTCCCTTGGCCTGCTGTAGCTGCCATGGTCGGGTGCTTCTCACCTGGCCCCAAGCTTCTGTGGTGTGGTGGTTGTCCTCTCTCCCTAGGACAGCCTGCCTATTGAACCCCTCATCCCCAGTTCCACTTCAGAACAATGATATAAATGAAGAAAAACAAAACTTGTTTAAAATAAGGACCCAAGCAACACCGGGTAAATCTGGGTATGTCTGCACTACAGCACTAATTCAAACTAAATTAGAACTAATTCGAACTAGCATGTCCAAACTGAGTGGACCCTGAACTGAGGTTAAGGATGGCCGGAAGCAGTGCCGGCAGGGCATCAGATTAGGACTTAGAGCGTGGAGATGCTGTCTCAGGCTAGCCGAGGGCTGTGCTTAAAGGAACCCGACCCCCACCCCGGACAGACAGTTCTCAGGGGTTCCCCGTTTGCAAAGCAGTCCTGGCTTGGAGTGTCCTGACTGCCCACACTCGGCACATCACAGCACTCAGCCATCAGCCCGGCTGCACTTGCCACAGGCTGCCATCTGGGGGGGGGGGGTCAATCAAGGGGCTTCAGGAGAGTTTCCACCCCGAGGAGCCCGCAGAGCCATCCCAGTCCTCCCCATCGGGGGCTCGTACCCCATTCCTCCCTCACCTCCTTCCACTTACCCCTCCCTAGCCCCCCTTCCTCATGTACAAAATAAAGAACACGTGTGTTCAAAAATAGAAACTCTCTTTATTGAACAAAACTCGGGGAGACTGGGAAAAGAAGGTGGGAGAGGGGAAGAGAGAGGGTGGGAGAGAGGAGGGCAACTAAAATGGTCAGGGGTTTGGAACAGGTCCCATATGAAGAGAGGCTAAAGAGACTGGGACTTTTCAGCTTAGAAGAGAGGAGACCGAGTGGGGATATGATAGAGGTCTATAAAAGCATGAATGGTGTGGAGAGGGTGCATAAAAAAAAGTTCTTCATTAGTTCCCATAATAGAAGGACTAAAGGACACCAAATGAAATGAATGGGTAGCTGGCTTCAAACTAACAACAGAAAGTTCTTCTTCACAAAGCAAAGAGTCAACCTGTGGAACTCCTTGCTGCAGGAGGCTGTGAAGGCTAGAACTAGAACAGAGTTTAAAGAGAAGTGAGATAAAGTCATGGAGGTTGGGTTCATGGAGTGGTATTAGCCAGGGGGTAGGAATGGTGTCCCTGGCCTCTGTTTGTGGAAGGCTGGAGATGGATGGCACGAGATAAATGGCTTGGTCATTGTCTTCGGTCCATCCCCTCCAGGGTTCCTAGTGTTGGCCGCTGTCGGCAGACAGGCTACTGGGCTAGATGGACCTTTGGTCTGACCCAGTACGGCCATTCTAAGCTCAGGGCTCAGGGTCGGGGGTCTCAGTGGACCACCTTGATTTTCATGCAAACCTGCTCCTGGGTGGCCAGGCTGGCAGCTATCCTACCCTAGACGGCCACTTTCCTGGGCGTAGTACGGAGGCTGTGGATGAGGTCCACGATGTCTGCACTAGACCAGGTGGGCGCCCGCCTCTTGCGGACTTGGGCAGGCTCCTGGGAGCCGCCAGCCTGGTCCTGGGAAGAGGCGGAGAGCTGGGTGGCAGTGGGTGGTTGGCTCGAGCCGTGCCAGGTGCAGGGTCTGCTGGCTGGGTGCTGGCAGGCTTGCACCTGGCATGGGCACCGTAGCCAGACCGTGCCCCTTTAAGGGCTCCGGGGCTGGGAGGGGGGCAGAAGAGTTTCCCTGGTGGTGCCCAGAGTGGCCACCAGGGAAAGCTGGGGAGGGCTAGCCTCCCACTAGTTCAAATTAAGTGGCTACACAGCCCTTAATTTGAACTAGTTAATGCGAACTAGGTGTTAGTCCTCGTAGAATGAGGTTTACCTAGTTCGAATTAAGCGCTCCGCTAGTTCGAATTAAGTTCGAACTAGCGGTTTGTATGTGTAGCGCCTATCAAAGTTAATTCGAACTAACATCTGTTAGTTCGAATTAACTTTGTTGTGTAGACATACCCTCTTATAGTTCTAAACAAGGAAAGAAGTAGAGGGGTGACAGAAAAGAGGAAACCGACACTGAAAACAATTCTGGGAGTAAAAAAGATAATCCATAGTCTATTATAGACATTGGAATGAAGCCAGAAAGGGAAAGAAGGTTCTTGAAGGAAGAGTTTCTGTTTATAAGAAATGTATTAAATAGAAAATTGGTACACAGTGTTTCAGTTAAATATCATACATGGCAGTTTAAGCCCTTTAAAGTGTTAGGACCATGGCTTGTGTGAGAAGAAGTGCAGGGTATCATGGGTACTTTTCATCTGTGTAGTAGACATCAGAAAATTAAGACTTGTATCCTGTTCCATGGGATAAACTGAGCATATCATTCTGCCATATAATAGTATTCATAATAGACTAATTTCTCCTGGGAACGGATAGAAGCCTGATCTCTTGGGACATTTAAGGCTAGTATAAGGCCCTGGAGAATATAATATTATGAATAATTTTGTCTTGATTAGGAGATGGGCTAAGATAAACTACTTGGTCTTTTCTGTTACCAACTGTCATGATTGTATGATCCGGTACTATGCAAAGTTTCCTACACCACTCTGCCTCCGCACCATGAACTTTGTTTGCAAGTAGAAACTTAATATTCCCATCTGATTCTCTTGAATAGTGATGAAAGGCTAACCCATAAACAGTGGGCCATCTGACATAAATGATAACTTACTTTTGTGCAATTAAAGGACACTTAAATATGGTTGTAATATTTCCAAACGCATTGAACAAAAACCAGGGGTAACTGAGGTGGCCTTAACATATGCTTCAAATCTTGGCAAAAATATCTCATGCTTAAAGGCCATTGGTCCCAAAAAAGATTACTGCAAGAGTATAATATGTTTATCGGTAGATATCAAAGCATTCTATGAAGGTCGTAAGTATAATTAATTGTGAGGATAACAGTTAAATGTGACCAAGTGCTTAAAACCATATTAATAATTGGGAATGAATAGGTTACAGAATATTTAGATAAATTAAGATTTATTCAAGTCAGCAGGGCAAGCTGAAATTCCTTCTAAATTACGTGAAGAACTTGCTGAAACAATTTCTGAAACATTAGCAATTACCTTGTTGAATTTATGGAGGATGGGTGATGATACAGACTATTGGAGAAGGCCAAACACAGAACCTATCTTTAAAAGTAAGTGAAAGGAGGACCTAGGGATTATAGATCAGTTATTTGAACTTTGATACCCAGAAATATACAAGTACAAATTAAACAATCAATTTGTAAGCATATAAAGGAAAATTAGGTGATAATCATCATAGAATCATAGAATACTAGGACTGGAAGGGATCTCGAGAGGTCATCGAGTCCAGTCCCCTGTCCCCATGGCAGGACCAAATACTGCCTAGACCATCTCTGATAGACATTTATCTAACCTACTCTAAAATATTTCCAGAGATGGGGATTCCACAATCTCCCTGAGCAATTTATTCCAGTGTTTGACTACCCTGACAGCTTTTTCCTAATGTCCAACCTAAACTTCCCTTGCTGCAGTTTAAGCCCATTGCTTCTTGTTCTATCCTCAGAGGCCAAGATGAACAAGTTTTCTCCCTCCTCCTTATGACACCCTTTTAGATACCTGAAAACGACTATCATGTCCCCCCTCAGTCTTCTCTTTTCTAAACTAAACAAACACAGTTCTTTCAGCCTTCCTTCATAGGTCATGTTCTCTAGACCTTTAATCATTCTTGTTGCTCTTCTCTGGACCCTCTCCAATTTCTCCACATCTTTCTTGAAATGTGGTGCTCAGAACTGGACACAATACTCCAACTGAGGCCTAACCAGGGCAGAGTAGAGCGGAAGAATGATTTCTAGTGTCTTGCTCACAACGCACCTGTTAATGCATCCCAGGATCATGTTTGCTTTTTTTGCAACAGCATCACACTGCTGACTCATATTCAGCTTGTGGTCCACTATAATCCCTAGATCCCTTTCTGCCGTACTCCTTCCTAGACAGTTGCTTCCCATTCTGTATGTGTGAAACTGATTGTTCCTTTCTAAGTGGAGTACTTTACATTTGTCTTTATTAAACTTCATCCTGTTTACCTCAGACCATTTCTACAATTTGTCCAGATTATTTTGAATTATAACCTTATCCTCCAGAGCAGTCGCAACCCCTCGCAGCTTGGTATCATCTGCAAACTTAATAAGCGTACTTTCTATGCCAGTATCTAAATTGTCGATGAAGATATTGAACAGAGCCGGTCCCAAAACAGACCCTTGCGGAACCCCACTTGTTATACCTTTCCAGCAGGATTGTGAACCATTAATCTCTGAATATGGTTATCCAGCCAGTTATGCATCACCTTATAGTAGCCCCATCTAAGTTGTATTTGCCAAGTTTATTTATAAGAATATCATGCGAGACCATACCAAATGCCTTACTAAAGTCTAAGTATACCACATCCACCGCTTCTCCCTTATCCACAAGACTCGTTATCCTATCAAAGAAAGCTATCTGATTGGTTTGACATGATTTATTCTTTATAAATCCATGCTAGCTGTTCCTTATCACCTTGCCACCTTCCAAGTGTTTACAGATGATTTCCTTAATTACTTGCTCCATTATCTTCCCTGGCACAGAAGTTAAACTAACTGGTCTATAGTTTCCTGGGTTGTTCTTATTTCCTTTTTTATAAATGGGCACTGTATTTGTCCTTTTCCAGTCTTCTGGAATCTCTCTTGTCTCCCATGATTTTCCAAAGATGATAGCTAGAGGCTCAGATACCTCCTCTGTCAGTTCCTTGAGTATTCTAGGATGCATTTTGTCAGGTCCTGGTGACTTGCAGGCATCTAACTTTTCTAGGTGATTTTTAACTTTTTCTTTTTTTCTTTTATCTTCTAAACCTACCCCCTTCCCACTAGCATTCACTATGTTAGGCGTTCCTTCAGACTTCTCAGTGAAGACCGAAACAAAGAAGTCATTAAGCATCTCTGCCATTTCCAAGTTTCCTGTTACTGTTTCTCCCTCCTCACTGAGCAGTGGGCCTACCCTGTCCTTGGTCTTCCTCTTGCTTCTAATGTATTTATAAAAAGTCGTCTTGTTTCCCTTTATTTCCGTAGCTAGTTTGAGCTTATTTTGTGCCTTTGCCTTTCTAATCTTGCCCCTGCATTCCTGTATTGTTTGCCTATATTCATCCTTTGTAATTTGTCCTACTTTCCATTTTTTATAGGACTCCTTTTTTATTTTTAGATCATGCAAGATCTCGTGGTTAAGCCAAGGAGGTCTTTTGCCATATTTTCTATCTTTCCGACACAGCTGAATAGCTTGCTTTTGAGCCCTTAACAATGTCCCTTTGAAAAACTGCCAACTCTCCTCAGTTGTTTTTCCCCTCAGTCTTGATTCCCATAGGACCTTACCTATCAGCTCTCTGAGGTTACCAAAATCCGCCTTCCTGAAATCCATTGTCTCTATTTTGCTATTCTCCCTTCTACCCTTCCTTAGAATTGTGAACTCTATGATTTCATGATCACTTTCACCCAACCTGCCTTTCACTTTCAAATTGTCAACCAGTTCCTCCCTATTTGTTAGGATCAAATCTAGAACAGCTTCCCCGCAGTAGCTTCTTCAGTCTTCTGAAATAAAATGTTGTCTCGAATGCAGTCCAAGAATTTACTGGATTGTCTGTGCCCCGCTGTGTTATTTTCCCAACATATATCTGGATAGTTGAAGTCCCCCTTCACTACCAAATCTTGGGCTTTGGATGATATTGTTAGTTGTTTAAAAAAAGCCTCATCCACTTCTTCCACCTGGGTAGGTGGCCTGTAGTAGAGTCCTAGCATGACATCACCCTTGTTTTTAACCCCTTTTAGCCTAACCCAGAGACTCTCAACACTTCCGTCTCCAATGTCCATCTCCACCTCACTCCAAGTGTGTTCATTTTTAATATATAAGGCAACACCTCCTTCCTTTTTTCCCTGTCTATCCTTCCTGAGCAAGCTGTACCCTTCCATACAAACATTCCAATCGTGTGTATTATCCCACCAAGTTTCTGTGATGCCAACAATGTCATAACTGTACTTATTTATTAGCATTTCCTGCTTATTACCCATACTTCTCGCATTTGTATATAGGCATCTAAGATACTGATTTGACCTTGCCTCCCAGTTTTACCCTGACTCTCCGTTCTCTCTGCCATTATAGCCCATGCTCCCTCCCATTTCTGATCCATCTCCCAGGTCTCCATGTTCTCCACTTACCTGTGGGCTTTGCTTACCTGTCCCCGTCGAATCTAGTTTAAAGCCTTCCTCACTAGGTTAGCCAGTCTGTGTCCAAATAGGGTCTTCCCCCTCCTCGAAAGGTGAACGCCATCTCTGCCCAGCAGTCCTTCCTGGAATAGCATCTCGTGGTCGAGGAAGCTAAAGCCCTCCTGGCGACACCATCCTCACAGCCAGGCATTCACCTCCAGGATGCACCTGTCTCTGCCCGGGCCCCTATCTTCGACAGGAAGGATCAAAGAGAATACCACCTGCACTCCAAACCCCTTCACCCATACTCTCAGAGCCCTGTAGTCACTCTTGATCAGCTCAGGGTAACACCTTGCAGTATCATTTGTGCCCATGTGGATGAGTAGCATGGGGTAGTAGTCAGAGGGCCAGATAATCCTCGACAATGCCTCCATAACATCTCGGATACGGGCCCCAGCAGACAGCATACCTCCCGAGATGAAATGTCTGGGCGACAGATGGGCGCCTCTGTCCCCCTCGGAAGAGAGTCTCCGACCACCACTACCCTACATTTCCTATTCGCAGTGGTGGCAGCAGACCTCCCAGCCTTGGGGGTACGAGGCTTCTCCTCCTCCATTGTAGGGGGTGATTCCTTATCTCCTGTATAAAGAAGAGCATAACAGTTTCCTAGTACCACGGCGGGAGGGTTCGGAGCAGGGGTGGAGCAGTGCCTGCTGCCAGAAGTAACCAGCTGCCAGTGTCCACCCTGAGCCCTCTTCTCCTCCACCAGCGGTGTGCCCGCAGTCCTGTGTACTGGGACAGCTACCTCAGCTGTCTCCTCATGAACACGGTCCAGGAATTGCTCATGGATTCGGGTGCGCCTCAACCTAGCCACCTCCTCCTGTAGCTCTCCCACCTGCTGCCTGAGAGATTCCACCAGCAGGCACCTTTCGCATTGGATGATTTCCCCAGCCTGAATATCAATAAGTGGGAATTGCAAGCCACAGTCCCTGCAAAACCACACCAGGATCTGGGTAGAGGCATCCATGCTCAGGCACTCTGGCTACAGGCGCAGGTGGAGGAGACAGAAGCAGTTCTGGCACAGGTGTTGCGGGTCTTCCTGACCATTGTAGGCCTCCCTCTCTCAAACTCCCCTGTCTGCAGCCCCCTGTCCGCTTTCTCTCCCTGGTAGCTCTGCCTCTGACTTTTAAAGCCTGCTTGCCTAGGCCAGGCCTGCCCCCTTGTGAGTTACACAGGGGAAGGCTGACCAGGTGCAATCAAGAGAGCAATTGAGGGAACAAAGGGTCTGGCACTCAGTCCCACAGCAGCTGAAACTGAAACTGCTGTCACCTGAAATCAGAATTCAACAAACAAAATTCAAACAGTTGAGCAAACTCACTCATACCAAAAGCGAGTACTCTTGCTCTCACTCTCACCAGGTAGCCTGTTCAGTGGTGGGATCTCTTGCGGTCCCTCTCAAACTCCCCTGTCTGCAGCCCCCTGTCTGCTTTCTGATAAGTAATAGCCAAGAATGAATCATCCCAAACTGACCTAATTTCCTTGTTTGACATGGTAACTGATCTAGTGGATGGGAGAAGAAGTAAACGTGATTTACCTTGACTTCTAACGCTTTTGACACAGATTGAAGAAACAGTCTCATAAGCAAACTGAGGAAATTTGATGGTGAAATTAAAATAAGGGAGGTGGACAATTGGTTCAGAAATTGACACCCAGAAAAGTTATCTGTAAATCACTGTCCAACTTTGAGGACATACAACGTGGGGTCCTGAAAAGGTCTTTCCTGAGTCTTGTATTCACTGTTTCCATTAACATCTTGGGTAATGGAGTGAAATGTACAATTATAAAATTTGCAGATGACATCCGACTTTGAAGGACAGGGTTAGGATTCAGAATGATCTTGATAAATTGGAGAATTGGTCTGAAATCCATTAAAATGAAATTCAGTAAAGATAAGTGCAAAGTACTACAGCTGGGAAGAAAAATCAAATGCACAAATACAAAATGGGGAACAATTGTCTAGGCAGTAGAACTGCAGAAAAGGTCTGGAGGTTATAGAAGAGAACGGATTTAGTATAAATCAATGTAATGTATTTTGGGAAAAGGCAAATAGAATTCTGGGATTTATTAACAGCACTTGTATGTCAAACATAGGAGGTAATTGTCCTGCTCTACTTGACAGAGGTGGAGTACCATGTCCAGTTCTGGGCACAACACTTTAGAAAAGATGTGAATGAGCTGAAGAATGTTCCAGAGAAGAGAAACAAAAATGGTAGAAGGCTTAAAAAACCTGACCTACAAGGATAGATTTTAAAAAAGACCTGTTTAGGATTGCAAAAAGAAGCACAAAGTGGAACCTGAGGCTTTACAATCCTTTTTATAACAGCCTTTAACATCAGTTGTTTTCTATGTCATAAGAACAGCCATACTGGGTCAGGCCAAAGGTCCATCTAGCCCAGTATCCTGTTTGCCAACAGTGGCCAATGCCAGATGCCTCAGAGAGAGTGAACAGAACAGGTAATCATCACGTGATCCCTCTCCTGTCATCCATTTCCAGCCTCTGACAAACAGAGGCTAGGGACACCATTTCTACTCATCCTGGATAATAAGTATTGATGGACCTAACCTCCATGAATTTATCTAGTTCTTTTTTGAACCCTGTTAAAGTCCTGGTCTTCACAGCATCCTCCGGAAAGAAGTTCCACAGGTTAACTGTGCGCTGTGATAGAAAAACTTCCTTTTATTTGTTTTAAACCTGCTGCCTATTAATTTCATTTGGAGACCCTTAGTTCTTATGGGAACAAGTAAATAATTTTTCCTTATTCACTTTTTCCACATCAGTCATGATTTTATAGACCTCTAGTATAACTCCCCTTAGTCTCCTCTTTTCTAAGCTGAAAAGTCCCAGTCTCTTTAATCTCTCTTTAATGGTCTTTATGTAAATTGCTTAGTTTGCAGCAAGGGAGTTTTGATATTAGAAAAACTTTCTAAATATAGAGATAGTTAAGAACTGGAAACGGCTTATGTAGTGATGTTGTAGCATCCCTATCACTGGAATTTTAATAGCATACTTGGAAAACACCTGTTGGTTATGGGCTAGATATACTTAATCCTGCTTCAGTGCAGGGCGCTGGATGAGAGAACCTCACAAAGTCCTTTCCAGCCTTACATTTATGTGTTTCTATTTCAGTTTTACAGGTGGGGCAGTAGAGGCACAGAGGTAAAAATGAGTTCCGGAAGGTCAGCCAGTAGGTCCGTGGCAGGGCTTGGGATAGAACCCAGGGCTTCTGAGTCCCAGCCCATTGCATCCCAATAGCAAAATACCTAGATCAGCGTTAAATAATATGACTTAATGAATATATGCCACGGATTCTAGGTAAGCCAAGTGTTTTAAGGCAGGCATTTTTAACAATTTAAATAAATACAGGAATGTTTTACTCAATTGTGTGCCTTCGGTATTTTGATTAGATTTTTAAGTGCATGTTAGGATCTTTCTAGGAACAGAAAAAGGATGTTGAAGGATGATGGTAGGCATCTCTTGTTCCAACAGTTTGAATCTTCTATCTAATTACAGATGTGGGGTTTTTTTGGTTTTTTTGCTTGTTCTTTTATGTTCATTTTGAAGCCTGGGCTGTTGCATTTCTTTCTTTTCCTACACAATTTGCTCATAGACAGACAACTAGGAAATAGTATATAGAGTGGCTTAGTCAGAAGATGTAAGCTTAGATGATGAGCTCCTTGGAGCAGGAAATGCCTAGAATGTAGTGGGATATGACAGTTAACTTGAAAGGTATATTCTTTGTTGCATCTTTAGGTCAAGCATATTGCATACACCAGGCTTCTCTTGCATCCCTCCATTCACAAGCTCCTTGTGTGCCACATTTTGCCCTTTTCATTTCAAGAACTCACTTCAGCTTCCCCACCTGTTCCCTTATTCTGGAACTATGTGCTCCCATTCATCATTCCCCATTCTCCCATGCCAGAACTTTGTGCCCCCCCAATCACTCTTGCTTTCTCTATAGCATGAAGTCTCCCATTAGCCCTCTGCCTAATGGGTTCTGTGTGACCTCAATTTCCCCATCTCTCAGTATCCCTCATATTCCTTTCCCCATTTTGTGTGCTCCCACCACACCAGAGGATATGTGCTCCCCTCCCCCATTCCTTCCACCCTTGTGATGGAAGAGAGTACTACCCTTTTCTAAACATCCCAGCATTCAGTAACTAAACGGTTAAACTCAGAACAGTGGGTAGCCAGGAAGTGTTGGCAGAGAGCCAGAAAAGCCAATGGGAATAAAGTGGGAGAAATGTGAAATAGGTTTGCCTGCTTTAGTGTCCTTTGTTTGTGAGAGGAGAGCAGGTGCTGGTAGAGAGAGATAGATTGCTCAGTTCCCTCTGAGCACCAGCTCCTGGGGAGCCACCTGCTCCCCCATGCTGCTGCCTCGGATACAGAGGCAGCAGCGCAGGGAAGGGTAGGTGGGAGCCAGCTTTTAAGCCAGCTCCCTGTGCATACTAGCTTCGATGGAGCTGCATTCCACACACACCCCAGCGTGAGGGAGGGGCCAGGTGGGAGCTGGTATGTGCAAGAGAACCAGCTCCTGCCTCCAACCCCCATGTGCTGCGTGTGTATCAGAGGCAGAAGTTCAGGGTGGAGGGGCAGGTGGCTCCATGGGAGCTGGCTCCCCCCAATTGCCCCATGTTCATAAACGTGTAACCTCTGAAATATTCAGTAGTTACATGTTTACCTGAAGAAACACACTTTAACATCACTTGTCAACAAAGTGGTAAATGGCTTGCAAAACTTTGCAGTGGCCTTCAGCAACACCTGGAACAATTAGGGAGCACCTGCTGGTGGTGCTGTCAAAATTCAGAGACTGGTCTAATCATAAAACCGTCTAAGTGCAAGATAGGAGCAGCCAAGATCCATTATCTAGGGCATTGGGTATGTGTGTGTGTGGGGGGGGGAGAAATGACCCCATCCCTCTTAAGGTGAAGGCCATTGTGAAGTGACTTGTGCCCCAGACTAACAGGTCCAATCCTTCATAGGCATGGCAAATTATTACAGACAGTTTGTGTGTGGAGGAGGAGGGGGAGTGTTCAGCGATGTAGCCCCAGTTACAGACTTGGTGATACTAAGATGATTTGGTCAGACATATGCCAGGAGGGTTTTGATAAGGTAAAAGTACTCTCATCAGCAAAGCCTGTGCTAGCCAACTCTGACTTGGATAACACTTTTGAATTGTGTACTCATGCAATTGACACTGGCTTGTGGGCAGTACTTATGCAAACTGGAGAGGACAACAAGGAGCACCTTATTGCTGTCCTAAGCAAAAAGTTGTCCTCCACTGAGCAGAATTACTCTGTCACAGAGAGTGCTGTGTCATAGTGTGAGCTGTCAGCTGGAGGTTCAGGATTCTTACAGACCATTCACCATTAATAAGGCTGAACAAAACCGAGGGCACAAACTCAAAACTACTGCATTGAAGTCTGGTCCTGCAAGAATTCATCATAGAGACTGTACACATTAAAGGGAAGGAAAAGATGGTAACAGATGCCCTCTTTAGAAAGAGGAGATTGAGCACACTGCCTCTGCACTGGACACTGTCCAACCTTCTAGCATTGAACTCAGAGGAAAGGTGTGATGCTGCACCTTCTTATTTTTAATGGAAATATGTTTATGAATATGCATAATTTGAGTATGCTTTCTGCAAAACAGGGCAAGTGATGCATTGTTCGAGAGCTCGTGATTCCCTGAATGTGTATATTTTATATGTGTGCATGTATCAATCTTGTATGTGAAGTTAGAAATATGAACTGTAAACCTGCTTATTAATCTAGAATTTGTAGTGAGAGCGATTAGTGGTGCTTAATGACTTAATCTGTAAATGGCTTTGTTTTTCCTGTAAACCCAAACTGTGGTTGGCCCTTCAAAGACACATGACCAGGCCACCTGATGTTGGAACCCATTTTGGATCTTGTACTTTTCCACTGAAGGTGAGAAAAGTTTGAACTGAAGACAAAGAATGTCCACCTTGGGCAAAGGGGATGTAAAAATGGGAAACCAAACAATAGGGCTGTTGCCAGACGCTAGGAGACCTTCCACTTACCACCCAACATGCCTGCTGGAAACGTATAAGACTGAACAGGAAGAAGGATCAGGCCAAAGCTAGGAGGCTGCCTAGCTTATTAGAACAACTGTTAGGGTAAGAATTTGCATTTAACAAGTTTCGTAGTGCCTTTGCAGGGCTAGACCAGAGCTTCTGACCGAGTAGGACAGGATGGTGGGGCACCTCAGAGGGAGGATAGGCAGGAACTCAGTGGTATAATCGACATATCGGGTGACAGCCTCAAGTGGATGTCTGATCTAACTCATCTCATCGCAATCCACCCATCTCAGAGGAGATTTTCTTAAGATTCACTTCGTGCCAAGACCATCTCCTATACAAAGTACTCCCGTTTTGTCTATCTTCCAGAGTGATTTCAACAGACATCTGTTTGAGAGGGTTTCTTCCAGAGTTGGTATCTTCCAAAGTGATTTCAACAGACATCTGTTTGAGAGGGTGTTTGGAGAGGCTGTTTCTGTCACAATGATCAGAGGGTGGGAGTTAGTTTCTGTAGGTGTCTTGCTGGCTTAATTCTTGTGAAGTGATTTCTTTAATGCTGCTGGGATATTGTATTGTCAGTGATGTAGTAGGGTATCTAAAGCCTTGGATAGACATTTATTTTAAATCTAAATGCAGATTTTTAGTTGTGGAACCCTTCTTACAGTGTTTTGAAAATTCTCAATTTATGGTTTTATTTCAATACTTTTACAATATTTAGTATTTGAATTTATTCATGTTGGGTTATTTTTAACTATTGCTCTCTCCTACCCCTCTTTTAATACTACAGTTCCAAAAGAGTTGGTAGAGCTTCACTTGAAACTGATGAGGAAGATTGGAAAATCTGTCACAGCAGACAGATGGGAAAAATACTTGATCAAGGTACAGTAAATGTCTGTTATGTTACTCTAAAATTCTAGGATCAGATTCTGTGATGAGATCTTATGTCCGAAATCCTAACATGAATTTTAGTGAACATAGTGCTGTATCCAAAATCTGTGTGCATGCCCTGACTGAGGCTGCATAATGTTTAAGTTTAGCCAACTCAAACTCTCAGCCTGCTTGGGAATGCACACAAATTTATGAAACTAGATACCAACTTCTGCATGTACAAGATAGGAGCAGATTGGCACAGCTTCCAGTCATAAGGACTGCTTTTTAAGCTTTCATTGCAATTTAAAAGTGACTGCAGCTCTTAGCAATCAGTGCTTTATTTTTTAGTGTTGCTGAAATTGTTAATACATAATACTTTGCATGTAGATCACAAATTACAATAATATTGCCCACAGTGATTATAAAATATATGTAAGCCACCAGCTGTCAAAGAATGGATAAGTCTAGATGGCACAGTGAAATAATAGGTTACTTTTTTGTTCTTTTGATCTTGCCTGTTAATATGTACCTTGTGGTACTACCATTACAGCTACTAAATATTCTGATCGTGCCCAGATAACTACAGCAGAATTGTGCCTTTTTTGGGCTATAAGTTGAACCTCTCTGGTCTGGCATAGGGATGTAAGCAACTAGTTGACTACCCGATAAGCAAATGCTTATTAGGTAGTCGAGTAAGAACTCGACTGGTTGTTTCCCCCCACCCTTGCTGCCTCTATCAGAGACAGGCAGCAAGACGGGGAGCACAAGCTAGGAGTCAGGGGGGAAAGCCAGCTTAAAAGGGGAAATTCCATTGACTACTTGATTAGTTGATTAATCAAAATTTAACATCCCTGGTCTGGCAACATCCGTGGTCCTGCATGATTTTAGTTAGCCAGTGTCCACTTATCCTGGGTGTGGCCAAGTTTCCCATGTCCCATAAAGTCTGTTTACAGTCACCAGTCCTGGCTCTTAGTGTTCTGTGCTGCTATTTATCTCTAATTGACCCCTAAATGTCTTCTAAGAGCCAATAAGCAGTGGAAGTGTTGTTAATGCTGCTAGACAATATTGACCTCCCATGGTCTGCCAAATTCTCTGGTTCAGCACCAGTCAGGTCTCAAGGGTGTTCTAGAGTGCTGGATTAGAGAGGTTCAACCTGTACATGCTTCACAGAGATAGACAGATCCCTGCCGTACAAATTTTACAATCCAAGAAGATGAGTAGGACGAGAGAAGGATAGAATATAGGGGGACAATGAAATACAGTTTTTATGTCCAGGTATATGTGTGTGTATAAATTTGCTTTTTTGTGTAAATATCAGCCTTCCCTAACTCCTGGTTTCATTTGTCATGTTACATTGTAAAGGGCAGTCATAAAAAGCAGGCCTTATGACTAGAAACGATGCCTGATGTGTTGGCTGAATGGTGTGAAGGAGAACACACCAGTGTTTTTTGGTAGGAAGCTGGTGTAAGGTGGACCAATTGGGTGGTTCTTTTCTGTTCCCCTCAGTAACAGTTATCTGTTCAAACAGAAGTATTTGGGAAACATAATGAAGAGAAGATACTTGGTGTGCTTCTGGAATCTCAATGTTATTTTCTATGCAGGGATCTTGTGGTCATACAGAAGGCTCTGGTTAAGCAATGACAGATTATTTGTCCTCAGAGATAGACGGATTAGCCCTTATGGGAAGTGCACAGTGTCATTAATACAGATTGTTTTGTTCCCATGAGTACTTCCTTTATTTGATCACTCTCAAGAGTCTTTTTTGTGTTTGTACAGTTAAGATTGGCTTTGGCCTAGACCCTTTCCATTGTGAATCTACAGATTTCCAAGAGGCTGTTGCTTCAGACTGCATTCTAGCTTTGTTTGGAGTTGAGTTTGCACTTACCAGGATTAAGGATCATCTGCTGGTTTTAGTTTATGGAAAGAAACTTGGTCATTGTGGTTATAACAAATGGTTTCAACATATCTTATGCCCCTGGATTGCTGCCTTTTGTCACTTATTTGGGCAATTAAAAGACATTTCCAGTATTTCTGAAACTTCCCTTCATTGGTTTGAATGATACATAGAACATTGGATTGGCCATTGATGGCTGACATTTTTTCTTCGGGTTTTTTGTATGTAGCCTCCCAACCCAGCCCCTCTCCCCAGCCCCCCATCTTCATGTTCAGAATACGGAATACAAGAGATAGGGTACAGTAGAATGTTATCAGTTTGTTGGCAATAAACAACTGTATCTCTTGCTCTAAGTTTTGACCTATGCATTGAAAGAATGGACAATATACCTTGTCCTCATACCAGGAAAACTTGCCTCACAGCAGAAGTCATTTTTTAAAAATGGTAGTCTTTTTGTTATCACTTCCTGAATCAACTCATTTAGAATTTGTGAATGAAGTTTTGCCTCCCTTTCAGCCATGCTGACTCCATTGAAACGAAAGCTACATTTTGGATGTGGATTAGAGACTTATTCAGTGGTTTAATTTGTCCTGGGTACAACCTCTATTTGACAATGACTTCTTGATCAGGAAGATTGATAATTATAATTCCCTTAATGCTTCCAAGAGACCTTCTGTTGCTTGAATTTGTTTAGAATGCATCAGGACTTTTGGCCACTGATTAGAGCATCCATAGTACATTAGTGCCTCTTTTAAAAAATCCTTTAACATCGTTGTGTCTTTGTATATTTGAGATTACCTTGAGCCTTTTTCTAATGGATGCTTGACCTAAGAAAACCCACACAAACTAGGGATCCTACTGTTGTATCTTAAATAAGTAAGCAGCCACCAGTGCCTTTGCTGTTATGGGTCTTAGGATATAAAATGTGTTCCCTCATTATTTTGATCTCAATTATTTTGACCCACTCTCACATAAAAAAAAATGTGAATCTTATTCCAACTCTGTTTTTCTGCTATTGATTCCATATATTCATTCTTTATCACTTCTACTTCCCACTTTCTGTGGCTTTTTATTTTTGAAGATAGTCTTTATTATAATGTTTTCACACACATTTTAAATGGTTTATGGTATATGCTGCAAGGACCTCATCATTTTATGCATACTTACATTATTTTACAGTGCCGAATAAATATAATTTGTATTACAGTAACAGTGCCTAGAGGTTCTAACTGAGACTGGGATTCCTTTGTGGTTTGTGTATGCTACATTATAAACTACTGCATTAAGTCTCAGAGCTTCAGAAGCAAGCCTCCACTCCAAGCTGCAAAAGTTTACACTGCTGCTTTTGGCCTATAGTGTGAGCCTCACAAGCCTGATGCTGGAGACCCAGGTTAGGAGACTGGCTGCTGTAGATTTTATAATGCAGTGTAGACATACCCTGTTAAATTTACAGACACATAAGAAGCAGTCTTTGCTCCCATATCACTTGGAGTCTAAATAGACATGACAGACAAAAGGAGGTAGGAAAAGACATGGTTGCACAGAGGTGAAGTAACTTGACTAAGATCACATAGCCAGTCAATGACAGTTAAGAATAGAACCTGGGTCTTCTAACTCTCATTCTAGTGCCCTAGTTGTAAATCGTGCTATCTCTTAGAAGTTGCCCAGAGCTAGGAAAATTAAGGTGATGATAGCCATGATCCTGATTGTATAGGTTTTCAAGACTTAGTGAAGACACACCCACCTACACCTGGCTTTATCTTTATCTCACTTTTTTGCTTACAGAAGTTATATAGCATGTAGATAAAAATAAACTTTGGTATTGTAGAGGTTTCAAGTTACATTCATCCACTAATTCTAGTTAACTTAATATTTTATTTATCTGACAGATATGCCAAGAATTCAACAGTACTTGGGCATGGGAGATGGAGAAGAAAGGGTACCTGGAAATGAGTGTTGAATGCAAATTGGGAATTCTGAAGGTAATGTATTTACTATTTTTTGAAAATGACACTTTGAACACTTACAAATTGCAGTAATTAAATGTATTACACATAGAGCGGATATCAGAGCTTGTAACAAACAAATATAATCAATCGTAGTTTCTGATGGTCTTATAATGGGGATAAGCCTCAACTAAATATGTTGTTTTCTATTTGTTTTCATAATTTACTTGTTTGCACTGAAATATATTTGTAGTTACTGTTCTGCTCTTGGTGGGTGTTTTACCCACGTTAGTAGTCATTTTTGTTATATGTATGAGCTAGTATGGAAACAATTTTATCTTAAGTGCAAAGGTGAGATATGGGGCTCATCTTCAGCTTTTCAACTCATGAGAATAGTCAGGAATAATGAGCCTTGCATATGATGGCCTTAATTGCCATCACATACAAGTTTTAGAGTAGTCTTATATAGTAAATAATAGCCTCTGATTAGCTAAATCATTTACAAAACAGAAGCTTCCCATATATATTGCTTTCAAAGTGTGTATAAATTACAGAAGTTAGTTTCAATTGCCACTTTTAAAAGAGGAAGTAAAAGCACCACGCTGTGCATCTGTGCTTTGCAGATGGCTTGCTTTCATCCTGCTGTGGTAGCTGTTGGAGTTCTTACTACAGCAGAACCCCAGACTTATGAACAGCAGAGTTACAAACTGACCAGTTAACCCCACACCTCATTTGGAATCCAAAGCAGACTGTGAAGAGCTTCAAAAGGATCTCACAAAACTAGGTGACTAGGCATCAAAATGGCAAATGGATTTTAATGTTGATAAATGCAAAGTAATGCATATTTGAACACATAATCCCAACTACACTTACAAAATGATGGGGACTAAATTCTCTATTACCACTCAAGAAAGAGTCTTGGAGTCATTGTGGATAGTTCTCTGAAAACATCCACTCAATGTGCAGCAGCAATCAAAAAAGCAAACAGAACGTTAGGAATCATTAAAAAAGAGATAGAGAATAAGACAGAAAACATCTTTTTGTTTCTATTAAGGATGTTAAGTATCGGCTAATTGAATAGTCGATGCATTTTTGCATCGATTAGTTGATAAGGGCGCCTCTGCCTTTGGAGTGTAGCAACACCCCTAGAGTTGTTGCTACATTTCAAAGGCAAAAGCGCTGAAGCCTGGGGTCAGCTGGGGACTTCCCTACTGACCTGGGCTCCAGGCAGCCCTGCTGCTTTGAAGTGCCTCAAGGAGCCTGTCACTGGGTTCCCTGTGGCATCCAAAGCGGCAGTGCCGCACAGAGCAGCTGATCCGGGCTCCTTGCAGTGCTGCCACTTTGAAGTATCCCCCTTTGCTCCCCCCCCCCCCCCCCTGTGCTGCCTGTATGTGATAGAGGCAGCAAGGAGCTGGGGGGAAGAGTGACTAGTTGACTATCTGATAAGGATTTGATCATTGGATAGTCGACTAGTCCTTCACATTTGGGGGAGGGATAGCTCAGTGGTTTGATCATTGGCCTGCTAAACCCAAGGTTATGAGTTCAATCTTTGAGGGGGCCATTTAGGGATGTGGGGCAAATCTGTCAGGGATGGTACTTGGTCCTGCCGTGAGGGCAGGAGACTGGACTCAATGATCTCTCAGGGTCCCTTCAAGTACTATGAGATAGGTATATCCCTAGCCTCTATATCAGGGCTACTCAACATGCGGCTTGCAGTCCGCAGTGTGGTTTGGGTTTACGCGGGGCTCAACACATGGCCCATGGGTGGACTTCTTTGAACATGGCCTCCACTGGGAACATGCTCTACAATGGCGAGTCAATATAATGGTCTTCTGTTGATAAGTGTTTTAGTAGTTAAATTCCTGAACTGTCATTGCTTCTTAAAAGTGCTGTCATATGGGTGGAAATATTACATTTTATTAATAACAGCAGAACTGACTTAAATGGGGCCTGCGTGTTGTGTAGTTTTGCTTTAATCTTTGTATTCATGCCCATCAGTGTGAATGAAGCTATTTGCGTATATATTTGCATGTATGTGCAACTTAAGTTGCGGCCCTTGCCATGTGCTGTGGGTATCATTGTGGCCCCCCGGGGCTTCCAAAGTTGAGTAGCCCTGCTCTATATAAATCCATGGTACGCCCACATCTTGAATACTGCATACAGATGTGGTTGCCTTATCTCCAAAAAGATACCTTGGCATTGGAAAAAGTTCAGAAAAGGGGAACAAAAATTAGTAGGAGTTTGGAATGGCTGCACTATGAGGAAAGATTAATAAGATTGGGATTTTTCATCTTAGAAAAAAGGAGACTAAGGGGGAATATGATAGTGGTCCATAAAATCATGACATATGGAGAAAGTTAACAAGGAAAAGTTATTTTTACTCCTTCCCATAACACAAGAACTAGGGTTTACCAAATGAAATTAATAGGTAGCAGTTTAAAACAAACAAAAGGAAGTAATTTTTTATACAACACATAGTCAACCTGTGGAACTCCTTGCCAGGGGATGTTGTGAAGACCAGGACCTTAACAGGGTTCAAAAAAGAACTAGATAAATTCATGGAGGATAGGTGTATCAATGGTTAATTAACCAGGAAGGTAGGAATGGTGTTCCTAGCCTCTGTTTGTCAGATGCTGGGAATAGGCCACTGGGAATGGATCATTTGATGATTCCCTGTTCTCTTCATTCCCTCTGGGGCACCTGGCATTGGCCACTGTCAGAAGACAGGATACTGGGCTAGATAGACCTTTGAGCTGACCCAGTATGGCCATTCTTATGTTCTTACACAATCAGATAGCAGCAGAGATGGGGGGAAAAAAACAAACTATAGAAAGCACATACAATAATGTGGTAAATATGAAATACAAAAGAAAGGAAAAGCAGATTTTTCTTCTTATTAATAAAGTTTCAAAGCTGTATTAACTCAGTTTTCAGCTGTAAACTTTTGAAAGGACAACAATAACATTTTGTTTAGCGTTACAAACAGCCTCTATTACTGAGGGGTTTGTAACGCTGAGGGACTGTCCAGTAATGATGCTTTCATTCTCCTCTGTTTTAAAGTTTGGTGTTGAACAAGTTTAACACCATTCTAAATGGCCATTAATATGAAATTAAAAGCTAATCCTGATTTATCAAAAGGGTACAACCTGGAAGGGCCTGTGCATTGGCTCTTCCTTTCTAGTTAAGTCACAGAAACAATAAAAACAGGTTTAAAAAGAGAACCCAAAACACACTGAGGGGTTTTTACTGGTATTTTTATGTTTTAAAAACATTTATCCATTGCAATTTTTTCAGTACCTCTGTGAGTGTCAGTTTGATGACAATCTAAAATTTAAGAATATCATTAATGAAGAGGATGCTGATGCTATGCGTCTACAGCCAATTGGTCGAGACAAGGATGGTCTAATGTATTGGTACCAGCTGGATCAAGAACATAATGTGAGAATGTATGTAGAAGAACAGGATGACCAGGATGGGTCTTCTTGGAAATGCATTGTCAGGTAACTTTGTTTTTATTCTTGTTTATAACTGTACGTTTTAAATGTGATTATCTGTGATTATGAAGTTTAGATGTTGAATTCAATAAGTGTCTGCTTTTCAGAGAGCAGAATTCCCATCAATTCTCTGCTTTCAGACATACGCAGTAGGGAAAAGCACGTGTACAAATAAAATTATGAAGAAAAACGTCTTTCTGGTTTATAGGATAATAGCCAATCCATATTTCATTTTATGGTTTATAAGTGAAACATCATCTAAAATTTCAAGACCATAATGGATATATGTCAAGAGGATCAGGAGGAGTATTATACTCCATGAAGAATGGTCCCACTATATGCTGACAAGGTGCTTTAGGGAACATGGAGGAATATTGTGTTGATTCTCTAACCTCTCACACTATCAGTCACAAATTAGCAATTGACGGCATTATGCTATCATTAGAATTGCAGAGTTGAGTTCTAGGATCATAGAATTCAAAATACATGTTGAACCTCTTTAGTCTGACATCCTTGGAACCTGACCAGAGCTGAACCAGGGAGGTGACGGGAAGTCAATATTGTCTAGCAGCATTACCAACACTTCCACTGCTTACTTGGCTCTTGTAAGGCAGGGATAAGTTAGAGTTAAATAATGGCACAGAACACTGAGGCTGTGTTTACACAACAGCATTATTTTGGAATAACTAACATTATTTCGAAATAACGAAGAGTGCTTCTACAGTACAAGCGTTTATTTCAACATAATGTTGTGCTGGAGGACTTCATACTTTGACTCATGGTAACCTTCATTTTACGAGGAGTAAGGGAAGTCGAAGGAAGAGTGTTCTTCCTTTGACTGCCTGCTGTGTAGACAGCGTCAAAAGCCGAAGTAAGATATTTCGACTTCAGCTACATTGTTGACGTAGCTGAAGTTGCATAGCTTATTCCAACTTTAGCCCTGCTGTGTAGATGTACTGTGAAAGCTAAGCCTGATCGCTGTAAACAAACTTAATGGGACTGTGGGAAACTTAGCCACACTCATGATAAGTGGACATCCAGCTAACTAAATCATGCTAGACCGTGGATGTTGCTGGACCAGAGAATGCCACACTAAAGAGTTTCAACCTGTAGTATCCTAATCTGGTCCAGAAATCCAAACACAAGACCATTCTGAAATGGATCTCAGATCCTGAATGACGAATGATTGAGTTACAGAATGCTGGTAAGTGCTCTGTGGGCTCCAGCAATTTAGCCTCTTACAAAGATACACTTCTTTATTTTAATACTATATAAATATTTCACTTTCTAGCATGTTCTGAGCCATATTTTCAAAATAAAAGTATTTTAGTTTTGAAATTATTTATTTATTTAAAAAAGCAAGTGACTGATTTTTAATATATTCTCGTATGGAACCTTTATTTATTTATTTTAAACAAATCTAGTTAATTCCAAATGGCTTTTAAAGCTGGTCTCTGATCAAAAGAGAATTGGCATTGAGTAAAAGAGTAAACAAATAAGGTGGCAGATATGTCATAAATTTCAAATACTGTCTATAATTTAAATGACGTGACTATAGTTACAGCTTTTAGCAGTTAAGAGTTGTTGAATAAAATATTCAACTGCAAAGTCAGTTCTTAGTTGGTTGTAGAACATGACCAGTGTTACCACCAACGAGCTGCTATTTGTGAATAAAGCAAATTCAACAAACCGCATCAGCCAAAAAATAAACTATACTAACCTTGCAGCATGTCCCTGTGGATTGCTAGGAGAAAGGGGGGCCAAAAGCAAAGTAGGTTAGGCTTATGCTGAGACACCTCTCCCCCCACGGCATCTTGCGTCTGATGCTGGTAAAACATAGGAATTGATTCTGGAGTCAAAAGTGCTCTTAAAAGTACCGAACTCTTCATGCTAAACTTGTGCATGCTTCTAGGCTTTGTTTTTTTGTGTATGTAAAACTGAAATTTTTACCCAAAAACAGTTGCTGCATAGAGAGCAGAAATGAGAGATCCCTGACATAACCTTATGGTGTCTAGACTACATGGCTCCGTCGAAGGAGCCATGTAAAGTAGTTTACTCGACATAGTCAATGAAGCGCGGATTTAAACAATCCCTGTTTCATTAAAATAAAAATGATCCGGCACAATGCGTCAGTCTAGACGCAGCATGATCGACAAGGGACGCTTTTGTTGACCGCTCCGGTAAACCCCAGAGTGGTCAACAAAGGCCACAAAGGTTGACCGCACCACATCTAGACTGCCGCGCTGTGCCGGATCAGCTGATTGTCGGCACAGCATGGCAGCCATTTTAATTTTAATGAAACGGGGATTATGTAGCCTAGACATGGAGCCATGTAGTCTAGACACACCCCCACAGTGCAGCATTACCTCCGTTTAACCTGCTCTCAAAGCGGGTTGTTTTACTGCACTCTGCTTCCTTACTCAAAAGTTTAGATTGGTAACTTTATTTTACTTACTTAAGCGTTAATTTCCACTCATAATATCTGCATCAGTGTAGTAACTATTTTTAAATGCTAAAGTTTTTCTTCTGGGAATTGTTAGGGTGGGATTTTTGAAAGTACTTAAATGCTTTTCAAAAATCCACCTTTAAATGATATTGCTATTCTGTTTCATGAGCGCTACACTACAAGATATTTCAGTGAGGGAATGGGATAGTTGCTAAGGCAAACAAATGGACATTGAGAATAACCAGTTAATATATACAAAACTAATAAAGAATAGAAGCTCAGATTGAAAGCAGGCTGTCTGGAGCCTGAAGGTTGTTGTGGCCACTCAGAAGGGTTAGCAAGGTAGTTTTAATTTTACTACAGATAAAATGGCAAGCCATTTAATCACAAAATGATGGCTATTCTGACTGGACAAAGCCAAACCTCTAGTCTTATAATTTGTAATGCAGCATTCATTTAAGCAGGTGGTATTTTTTGTTAGAGATGGATGGTTTCGGGAAGAGCCAATAAAAGCTTTATCAGACAACTGATTTCTTTTCTTTGTCATCCAGAAGCCGAAATGAGCTGGCTGAGACACTTGAGCTTTTGAAAGCACAAATAGATCCTGCACTGTTGAAAAACAACAACCAGCAGGACAGCTCATCACGTGAAAGCCCTAGCTTAGAAGATGAAGACAGCAAAAAGGAGGAAGAAATATCTCCACAAGGTTTTCTACCCTCTTTTTTACCAAGCTTTAGACATTGTGCTGCATCATAGCAAAATGTTAAACTTGCTTGAAAAATGAGAGGATTAGAATAGGCCGTTTTTGGGGGCGGAGGTGGGGGAATCTCAGGGATGGGGAACCTAAGGCCTGTGGGCCAGATGGAGCCCCCAGCTTACCTTGATCTGGCCCTTGAGGTTCAAAGTCCCACCCACCCCCAGGAGCCCATGCTGGCATTCCAGCCCCCTGCCATCTCCCTGTGGGGCTGGAATACACAAAATCTATCCTGGGCCCCCTTAGGCTCTATGTGCAAGGGGAATGTGAGGTGTGTCTTTCTTTTTCTCAGTCGGGGTCCATGTCAGTGAGGGTTTTTTGTTTTTTTGTTTTTGCTTATGTGCGGCCCCTGACTGATTTTTCTGTGGGACAGCGGCCCCCAAATCAAAAAAGATTCCCCACCCCTGCCTTGGCTATAAATCGCCAAGACATAGCAGGATAAAATTTTTAAATTTTCTTACACATCTTAAAGTTCAAAATAATTTAGGTGCATATGCAGTTTACTTCAAAAAATAACCAAATTACACGTGCATCTTTCAATTTTTAACACCATTGACATTTTGACATTTGCTTTCCTGTCCATTATCTATTCTTCATTTGTCATGGCTTAAGTTTCCACCCAGCGTCACATTTCTAATGGACAATTTGTGTGGTGGGCATAATTGATATTGAACACCAGTCCTATAGTTGGATTGACATTGTTTTTGGCTTTGTATAACAGCCTATGTATTTTTCTTCACTTTAGTAACTTGTTCTTTAAAATCAAGATTAACCCATCAGTTCAAGGTAGCTGTAAATAGTTGGACTTAAGCTACTTGGCAGTCCTGTACTTAATACTAGAAATGAAGACCTATGGTGGGCTTTGTCTGATAACAAGCCTTAACTGTCCACATTTTATTTTTTTCACCAGTGAAGAAACATTATTTCATTCCTTACTGCTTTGTCACTCCATATTTCTGATATGTTGCCTAATTTATTTGAAAAGTGTTAGTTTTTTAACAAAAATCAATTAATGGTAAAGGCTTCTTCTCGTAAAAGACCTAATGTTTCAGGTTCAAAGTAGTTAAAAGCCTATGTTCCTTAGATAAACCAATTTTAATATTAGATTGTATTTTGGGGGAAATTTTCACAGTGGGGGACAAGCTTTCAGGGTTACATTGTAAATTGTTTTACATTCATGCCAATCCTATTAAAAATAATGGTGTGTTATAGATGTAAATATGGGCAGAATTTGCCCGAGTTCTGGCTTGCAAGAAGAAGTTTTCCTGTTTCATTGACATTTTATGCATGTTCTTCCAAATAACTGGAAGAGAAGAAGCAAGTGCTGTAGAAACTGTTAAGAAGCTTTATGGTAGAATTAACTGTATCCTTGCTAATATCAATAATTGAAACAAAGTATGATCTGTATTGATTGATCTATGTTTAATATAACTAAGATATTTGACAATGGATAAAGTTGTAATTAATTACAAATAAGAGATGATTAAAATCTCCCCAATCATTGATACTGCAGAGTTAATTTCAAGCAATGGTCTTGAAATTGTAGTTAGGTAAAAACTGGTCAGGCCAGTTTAAGCTTCCTAAACTCAGGGTTATGCTTTGGCTCTACCTGATTGATTTGAAAGTCTGTTTAGCTGAACCAGTTTTAAAACCTTTTAAAACAGTTCTCCACTGAACACAAGCTCTAAGACATCATGATACATCAGTTCATCAAAGTTCACTACTCATGTTAGACTGGCATCTAATATGTATTGTTTGTAGAATTTCTAGTGCTAGACAATGGGGTTGGGTCTATACCAGACAATAGAATTACTTGTAACTGGGTTCAGGAACAAATAGTTCTGGGAGATCTTAAAACAACACTCCCCTCCTCCCCCCCCCCCCCCCCCCCCCGGATGTACTGTTTGTCCACATTGATGTTGGTATTAAATTATTCCCGTGTAAAAACAGTGCAAACTGAACCAGTTTTTAAATCTGCTTAGTCTACTCCACTCAAGTGGAGTTTTAAGAACTTATAAACAGCAAAAGCCTTCTTTGTGGGTGGATGTGAATGTTTTCATATAGAGAACTAAATCATTTCTTAGACTGGTGAATTTCTCTAGCATAGACAAGATTAGAACAGCTGCTGCCTTCTAATGCTAGAAGCTTGAGGGAGAGGCACGATTAAAAGAAAAAGGTGGCAAAAGAATGAGGTCAGAGACAAAGGAAGAGAAAGTAGAAAAGAGTAGATTTAGAAAATGCATCTTACTCTTATCTTAGGTAAGTATTTCCTTCAAGAAAGTCCAGCACTGCGAAGTTACAGGGCAAGAGAAGCTTGTAAATCACCTAAGTAAGGAGGGAGAAAATGGGATTGGACGTTTCAAAATATTGTCCACCTTTTGACATTGATGGGGGAGTTTGCTTCTCTCTCTGGCTGCCTTCTGAAACTAACTTGGTTTTGTTTGTTTTTTCTTTCAAAGTGCTTTCAGTTTCTCCTCACCACATTCTTTTATATTTCTATGCACTTATTTCCTGTTTGATTATAAGAGTTAAGCTAACTCTTGGATGCCCCCCTCTTCATTTAGAACCAAAACAGCACTTTGGGAAACTTTTAGCTGGAAGAGACTTAAATTAGTGGAGGGAGAAAGGAATAACTTGGTGCTGGGATGTATTGCACTTTGTAATTGTAAAAGCCTTTCAGGTGTTGGAATATCCATTTGTTGACTCCTATCACAATTTCCAATAAGTGTGTATCTCAACTTCTGAGCAAAAACCATGTAATTCTTGGTAGATCTGCTCCTTGCTGTTTTCTCTGATATACTTGTATTCTGCACAAGTTTTGTTTGTGTTAGTCCTGTTGAAGCCAGTGGAACTTCTGTATGTGAAATGAATACAGAATGTATTTATTATTTATATTGTGACAGTACATAAGAGACCCCGTTATGGCCCATGCTGCTTGAGTGTAACTAATACTGGTGAACTTTGTTTCAGGTTATAGTGTTTCAGCTTCTACTTCCTCGCTCTGAAATACAAAAAAATAATAAGTAAACCCCTCTGGATATATTAGTGTATACAAACAAGAGTGTGGCTTGGAGGGGGAAATTTCACTTGAAATTCCACTATAAGGAATTCTGCCAACCATTTTGTTGTAATGAAGTAATTCAAACTATGAAGTCAGACTCCTTTCAAAACTAGTGTTACAGGCCTCATTTGCTTAGATTTTATGTACCTATACTTTTAGGAAAAATGTAATAAAATTGAAAATGGAGCTAAAAGGTCTGCATAAAAATAGATATGGGGCTCTTCTGATAGATACTCTCTTGTTAAGTATAGAATTTGCTTAGGTTTTTAGTTAAACCGAACTGCCTTTCTTTCCCATTCTTTGGCTAATATTTGGAAATCATAATGCCAATGTTAGGCCAAACCCTTAATTTCATTAGAGAGGACTCGACTGTTGTAGGATGCATATTTAGCTTTATTTTGTATGTTATATTTTAACAGAAAATGAATTAAAAATAAAAGAAGAAAAGGAGACAGTGGAGAAACAGTCAAAGCAATTGGAAACCCTTCCTCTACCTACAGTCCCAGCAGATGAAAACATAATGAAAACGGAAAAAATGGAAGAAAAGGAAATTATAAAACTGCCAGTAATAGTAAAGCTTGAAAAACCTTCAGAAAACAATGAGGAAAAGCACATCATCAAAGAAGAAAGTGACTCATTTAAAGAAAATGTCAAACCTGTTAAAGTAGAAGTGAAGGAAAATAAAGTAGAGCCAAAAGATTTAAAAGAAGTAAAAAGCAGCACAGATAAAATAACAGCTCATGAACCTGAGAGATTAGAGTTTTGTGTCAATGCCAAAATCCCCCAAGAAGTTGTGGAGAAATCTGTAGAAGAAAATGAGAAACTTAAAAATGACCAACAGGCAAAGATACCACTGAAAAAGCGAGAGCTCAAGCTGACAGATGACTATGACAGTCCAATAAAGGGGTCCTTGTGTAAATGTGCAACTCCAACAAAGGATGTCTTGAAAGAGGAAGGAAAACTAGAAGAGGAGGCTTTTAAACGAGTCCCTACAATCACTGCTTTATGTCCTGATGGGAAATTGCTAGTAAATGGGGAGGTTAGTAGTGAAAAAGTTGCCCAAAATGTCACCCAAAATAGTAAGTCGGAACATTCCATTAGCACAAAGGAAGACAGCAGCAGCTCATTGAAAGAGAAAAATGGTATAAGTGGGGGGAAAATATCAGACTCTTTGAACTCTGTTAGCAAAATTGTGAAAACATGTGAAGATGACAAAAATGTGCCTACAGATAAAGAGGTAGTTGCTACAGTCTCTGAGGTTTCTTATCAGAAAGTGCCTTTAAAGGAGGGATCTGGTCCCACCGACAAAGAGTCCCTCAATAGTATGACTTCTGAAGTAGCAATGGAGGACTCTTGGAAAACAGAAGACTGTTCCAAGAAACCTGAAGAGAAATTTGCATTGAAAACTAGAAAGGACAGACGGCTACCACTCAAAGAATGTTTAGAAAAGCTGGAAAAGTCCATGAAGACTTCCGCTCCTAAGGAGCCACCCAAACATGATATAACAGATGAAGAGGGTTTGAAAAGTAAAAATGAACTGGAGAAAAAATCAGACTCTCCAAAAGCACCTGAAACCCCTCCGTCATCTATTCCTCCTGTTCCTTCTGAGAAGTCTGTTTCAGAAAAAGAGGACTCAGATTCCAAAAGCATACTTCCTAATGAAAGCAAAGTACAGGAAGGATCATACTCAGAAAAACAAAAGGAGGAGTTTGAAGCTGTCCAGACAGAACCAGATAAACCAGGTAAAGCCCAAATCTCTAATGCAGATGAGTGTTCAGAGACTAATAAGGAATCTGCAGTACAGAAAAACAAATTTAAATATAAACTGGTTTCTGAAGAGAACATCTGTGTAACAGATAACAAGGAAATAACCTCTGAGAGGCAGAAAGAAGGGATCAAGTTAACCATCAGAATCTCCAATAAAAAGAAGAAGCCTGATCCACCTCCCAAGACTCAAGACACTGAGCAGAAGGAAGAGGAGGAAGTCAGTGTTGGTCGCACTTTAAGGAGGTCTCCAAGAATATCTAAACCTACTCCAAAAGTGGTAGAAACTCGGGATCAGAAACCTGACAAAAAACGAGTTGAAGAAGAGGAGGAGAAACTGTCAGCGCTGCAAAAACAGGACCGAAGAGAGGATGTGAAAAAACAAGAGAAGGAATCCAATTCTAAAGTGAGCAAGGTAACACCATTATAGTGCACAGGAGGATAGTTGTTTTTGATCAAAGGAAAACACATCTGTGGAGGAATGTTGGAAAGCATGCCATTACAGTCAGTGTATGCATGTTACTAGTCCAGTAACTTTTGTTTAGGGTAGTGACTGATCTGAAAACAGCCCTCAGGAAAGTGCTAATAGCCGTTAACTTTACAATTTGTAAATGCCAGGATTCTTACATTGAACTTGGTTTAGAATAACTAGTGCAAATTATTTTGTTTTCTAGAAGATTTTATCTTTATTAATCAAACCTTCAGGATGCTCTAAATCCATAGGTTGGATGCTTTAATGATGAATAAAATGCTGACGATTAACTGTGGGATGTATATTCTGATGCCTGGTCAATTTGACAATGATGATAGATTGATGAGAATAAGAAAAATGTTAGATTAAAATAGTACTACTATGTAACAGGAGTTTTCTTCTTAGGAGAGTCTTCTGTTTTAATGGGGTTGAGAGAGAATCTTTTATCTAGGCTGAATGTAGATTTTTTTGGGGTGGGTTTAAGAAGTGTTTTTCCATAAGAAACGTTTGGCTTTCATGCAGTTTCAAGTTTTTTATAGTGTAGAGTGGTGATCTTGCAATTAGAAGACATGTAGGCTACGTCTAGACTGGCATGATTTTCCGGAAATACTTTTAACGGAAAAGTTTTCTGTTAAAAGCATTTTCGGAAAAGAGCGTCTAGATTGGCACGGACGCTTTTCCGCAAAAGCACATTTTGCGGAAAAGCGTCCGTGGCCAATCTAGACGCACTTTTGCGCAAAAAAGCCCCAATCGCCATTTTCACAATCGGGTCTTTTTTGCGCAAAACAAATCTGAGCTGTCTACACTGGCCCTTTTGCGCAAAAGTTTTGCGCAAATGGGACTTTTGCCCAAATGGGAGCAGCATAGTATTTCCACAAAAAGCAATGATTTCTTACAGTAGGAAGTCAGTGCTTTTGCGGAAATTCACGCAGCCAGTGTAGACAGCTGGCAAGTTTTTCCAGAAAAGCAGCTGATTTTCCGGAAAAACTGGCCAGTCTAGACAAAGCCATATAGTCTGCTTTTAGCCCTGTGTAACTGTGACTCTTGAGTTCTTTGACCTGCATGTTTTCTTGAAAAGCTAACTAGAAAACCCAGTATGATAGAAACAATATTTTTCTTTAGTACTCAGGTTAACGAGACCATGTCAACTTGAAATCTAGTTTATTTAAAAAAAACAAAACTAGTTTTTACAGGTGCTATTCCTATTCTGAATCCCTTTACAAGCTTTTTTAGTTCTACAAACACCTTTTCCTATATTTAAAAAAGGGTTTTCTCTTTTCAATTGCGGTGTGAATAACCTTCACAGACAAAATGAGAAATAGATCTTATAGGGGACAAAGTGAACCTGTTTTAGTAAAGTAAGATCAAATGCTTTATATAAACTGCAAAAGTATTGGGATCTTTTTATCTTTCCGTTCTAGTTATCATAGGCACTGCAAGTAACAGTAATACATTAAAAATGAAACAAATATGGTCTTAAATGGACATAACGTTTGAAGACTTAGTAATCTAAATATGTATAGTGAAATACAAAAATTAATATAATTAGGGTTGCCAGGTGTCCGGTTTTGAACCGGACAGTCCAGTATTTGAGCTTTTTGTTCGGGAAACAAATTGAAAAAATATAAATGAGAAAATACAAATGTCTGGTATTTTCTAAATAAGATGTAATGTAGATTGTGATGTAATGTCAAGTGTATCTGGTATTTTTGTTGGAACCGTCTCGCAACCCTAATATATATTAGAGAATTTTGGGCCTGGGCCTGGGCCTGGGCCTGTTGTATAAAACACATGCACAGTCCTCTCAGACATCTTCTTCCTCCAACCTCACAAGCAGAAAGAACTCTTAATGCTGATAGCAATTTATGTCTTACAATATGATGATTCTAAAATAAAATAAAAGTCACATTCTGTAATTCGTTTTTCAAAAAGAAAGCAATATTAGAAATACATTCTCTTTCAGTTGAGGAAAAGCAGCTTTAAATAAAGATGTATTGTTCTTTGGGGGTGAAGCTTACATATTAAAGTTCTCATGTTCGCTTGCAAAATTACCCTGTCAAAGTAGAAATCATAGATTTTGATAGCTCAACAAAAAGGGGCTGAGTCACATTCGAAGGCTTTGTCTTTACATCTTTTAAACCTTATATGAAGTATTTTCTTTGCCTGTACTCCTTAATTTTTTCCCATTTAGTTTTAGTTTTCTTTAGTTCTGTAAGTATTTTGGGACTCAGTGAAAGATTATCTACTCATTGAAACTGCTGTATCATGCTACATTTTCCTGTAGCTATTTTGATTTAAATGAATCAGTTCAGTTTAGAGAATATTTACTTAAACTTAAAAATGATAGTCTCTTTATCGTTGGAATGCTAGGTCACACAGAGAAGCAAAGTGAGGTGGACAGGCACGCGAACACGTGGCAGGTGGAGATACTCAAGTAACGAAGAGAGCGAGGAGTCTGAGAGTGAAGAGAAATCTGAGGAGGAATCTGAGGAAGAGCAGCAAGAGGAAGAAGAGGAACCTGCACCTGCTGATGATGATGAACCATGCAAGAAGTGTGGCCTTCCCAATCATCCTGAGCTAGTATGTTCTTGATCTACAAAATAGTATGATAGAAAAACGTCCACTGATCATTCTGAAAGTCGTGGTTTTTTAGACTAGTAATGTGTAAAATATAGCTATTTCTGCTTTGAGAGAGCTTTCTTCTGAGAGATGTGTAATGATATTTTACAATAAACACTCCTGTCCTGGGAAAAGTGATGGGACAGGTTTAATAGCTAGCAGCAGTAATGGGCCATAGATGAGGCTTCAATAAGTCTGCTATTCATCTTAATACAAACTGTTTTTTTACTGGTGTAGATGTGCCCTCATGGCTTGGAGGTAAGAAGAAATCTCTTTCCAGTAAGATAGTGATAGAAATGTAGCCGTGTTAGTCTGGGGTAGCTGAAGCAAAATGCAGGACGATGTAGCACTTTAAAGACTAACAAGATGGTTTATTAGATGATGAGCTTTCGTGGGCCAGACCCACTTCCTCAGATCAAATAGTGGAAGAAAATAGTCACAACCATATATACCAAAGGATACAATTAAAAAAAATGAACACACATGAAAAG
The DNA here is from genome assembly GCF_049634645.1 of Pelodiscus sinensis. Taxonomy (NCBI): domain Eukaryota; kingdom Metazoa; phylum Chordata; order Testudines; family Trionychidae; genus Pelodiscus; species Pelodiscus sinensis. Next base: position 316,868,276 of record NC_134711.1, read on the forward strand.
GACAAATCACGGTTTGGCCCACGAAAGCTCATCATCTAATAAACCATCTTGTTAGTCTTTAAAGTGCTACATCATCCTGCATTTTGCTTTCCAGTAAGGTTCCCCTCACATCTCTTTTGCCTGCCTGCTTCCAATCTGGATTTGCTGACTGGCATGATGGTGGCCTGAGGAAGAGGGGGCAGGATTCAGAATCCAGCTTCATATCTTCAGCCTTCCCCAACATTTACTCTCTCTCTTCTCCATCTCATGCTCCCCCACCCCCAAATGCTCAGCCACGTGATGTAGCTTGGCCCACTCCCTGTGAAGCTGCTGAGCTGGCAGGCTGCACCAGGCAGGGAGAGATAGAGGTAGGAGAAACAGCTGGAAGCTGTGGACAGGAACTGCTGCTTTAACTCTGCTGGGAAAAGCAAGAGAGAGCAAGCTAAGAGCTGCAGGGAGGCGCTGCTGGTTTCTAGGAAGAAAGGATATGCTCCTTTCCAGGAGTGGGGGGTCTACCTGAGAAGCGAGTGATTTGAACAATCCAGAGTTAAGGCTGACATTCCAGATATACAAGCTGTACCATGCAGATACATGCTTCATCTTTTCCAAAGCACCCTATAAATAAGTGATTTTGAAGGTTCTGAAGTTTGTATAGATCAGGGCATTTTTCCACAGATGTTTCGACACTTCCTAGGAAATACTTTTAGAACTTGCTACCTGTCATGATGTGCAACATAATGCTAATTTATTACTGGACTTTGTTTCTACAGATTCTGTTGTGTGACTCTTGTGACAGTGGATACCACACAGCCTGCCTTCGCCCCCCATTGATGATAATCCCAGATGGAGAATGGTTTTGCCCACCATGCCAACATGTACGCTTTCTAGTTGACTAGTTTTTAACTCTGCTAGATATTGTGGAGCATCGTTGTTTTATTAACAAACTATTTCTGGTAACCATCTTTCTCAGTTACAAAAATTCCTCTTATTTGGGATGCATCCCTTCAACTAATTTCCCTGCTCTGTTAATAAACTGAGGTGTGAGTGGGGATCTTTTCTTCATGCTTTTTCCTTTGACTTTCTTTTATTAGTAGTAGATGGCTATTGTACTACCAATGTATAGATAGGAGAGCATAACATGATCAGTTCTTTTTCACCTTTCCAATGATTGCACTCAGGACATTATAGAATTGGAAAATATTTATTCTCATAGTTTTTCCTGTAAGAAAGACTGAATGTTTCAGCCTGACTAGGGAGCACTAAACATTGGGAAGTGCAGCACAAGTCAAGGAAGCAGACCCTGGTTGGATCATGCTGTCAGTTGCCTGTAGCAAGCCAGCAGGACCAGGCTTGTGATATGCCAGGCAGACTCTGAGAGCAAGTGCTGTCATTACCCAACTGCAAGCAAATTTCAGTGCTTTCTCTAATGAGACTGGATGCTACTATAAAAATATTTCAGTGCAAGCCTATGGCTGGCCTTTATGTGAACTAGAAGGTGCAAAAATCATGAGTTCTGCAGGGCAGATGCCTGGAGTTTTGAAGGCTGAAGTGTGACTAGTACCTTTCCTACTGCGGTGACTGGGGAAGAGTTAGGTACTTTATAGAGGCAGGCTTGTGGATCTTGTACCCCATTTTTGCTTCCAACATGGCTTGATCACTTGCACGTCACAAAACAGGGCTGCAAATGTGCAAGAGGAGATCCTGCTCAGTGATTATTCAGGCCCTACCAATTTCACGGCTGTGAAAAATGCATCACAGATCGTGAAATAAGCCCTTCCCCATGAAATCTGATGTCTCCTTGTTCCTAGGAACACCCCCATCAAAGGGGGATTTCTACCTCCAACTGGACATGGGAAGGACAGGACTTGTATCTCCCCTGTAAAGTCCTTTGTTAGTGGGAGAGGGGGACCATGCCAGACTCACTTCTGGGTGCCTTCTGCTGCTGCAGGACTCTGGGACTTGGCAGCAGCCTGAGCTGCCTGCAGCTGAGTGTGGGGCTAGGAGTGTAGCACTTTCTGCAGTTGTGCAGAGAGAGAGCAAGTGTTGTTCCTCCCAAGCCAGTCAGGACTAGCAGCAAGGAGTCCGTAGCATGGGCTGTTCCCAGCAGCAAAGGGGAAATCAGACCCACTTCTACCTCTTGCAACCTCCTGTTGTTGCAAGAAGCACTGCGCTTGGTGCCTTCAGAGTCTAACAGTCTAACTCTGAAGGCATCACAGAAATTAGAGTGGCAATCCCATGTTGCCCCTACAACAGGTTTGCAACTCCTCCCACACACAATCTCTTTTTGAGTCAGGATCCCCACAGTTACAATATCATGAAATTTCAGGTTTAAATACCTGAAACCATTAAATTTACCAATTTTCAAGTTCTGTGGCTGTGAAATTGGCCGTAATGTACTGTGAATTTGGATAGGGCCATAGTGTTGATGTATAACTATATTGTGCATCAAAATTTGCCTGTTTTTGTGGGTTTAAGTATTTTTAATGTAAATAATTAATGAGTTGTATATGTAAGACTTTTTTTCTTTACAAAGTTAGATGTGGTTCTTGCACGTTATTATATATAAAGCACATTCCACTAAGGTGCTATTGGCTGTGTTCACTAGTTCCTAATAAATACATAATAAGGAATAATCCCACCTAAAACTACAAAAATGACATTTTAAATGTGATGAAAGGTTCCATGGTAAGTGCGGTAAACATACTTTTGGGAAGAATTCTTGCACATGTAACAAGTGTAATGGGAAAAGGTATGACTCATGCTGAGAGAGCAAAGCAAGTTCTTGTAGGGGAGACTTACTTACAACAAAGATCAGCTCAGCTGCTGACCTAAGCCACAATGGTAGAATCCCTACAAAGCAGGTGATATGTCTGTGAATAATAGCCACCTAGGTAATGACTTGATTATTATCTTGATATTAGATGTGGATATTTTATTTTTTTTTAAATATTTTAATAAATAGAAACCGAGTGCTATGTGCTATCCAGTTAAAGAATAAAAATATAAGTTTATAATATAAAAATATAAACAATAAATAGTGTGGGAAAGAGGCCAAAACATACTGTTTATGTGTGTATAAAAATAAAATATTAGCTACCTTAGAAATATGTTTATTCTAAACACTCATCTTTAATAGATACACTGGCCAGACTGCTTTCTGCAGTAGATGCTTCTCACCAGGAGGGTTTATCTGAGTAGTAAAACTTGAAATTTATGCTAAAGCGTACCTTAAATTTAGGAAGACTAAATCTTCAGTACCTGCCCTTTCTGGGCTGTCCGCTGCCCGCGTGTTCCACGGCTTTGCTCCCCGTCCCCCTGGTCTGCAGACCAGGAGAGGGGGAGCAAAGCAGAGCAAAGCCGCGGAGCCCGAGGGCAGCAGGACAGCCACAGTGCGTCTGGGCTGTCCCGCTGCCCCCGTGCTCCGCGGTTTTGCTCCGGACGCCTGTGGTACAGCAGCTGGGGTGCTGCCGGTTGGTCCCGTAGCGCCGCTCTGGGCGCTACTGGATCATCCCGGCAGCACCCTAGCTGCTCTGCCCCAAGCGTCTTGATTCAGCCACTGCTGGTCAGTTTCAGCAGCGGCTGAATCAGGACACCTGGGGCAGAGCAGCTTGGGTGCTGCTGGGTTGGTCCAGTAGCGCTGAGGAGCGGCGGCGCTACTGGACCAACCCAGCAGCACCCCAGCTGCTCTGCCCTAGGCGTCCCCAAGTCAGCCGCTGCTGAAACTGACCAGTGGCTGACTACAGGAAGCCCCTGCCCCGGGCTTCCTGGAATCAGCCGCTGATCAGTTTCAGCAGCAGCTGACTTGGGGATGCCTGGGGTTCTTAAGTTGAATCTGTATGTAAGTCAGAACTGGCGTCCAGATTCAGCCGCTGTTGAAACTGATCAGTTTCAGCGGCGGCTGAATCTGGCCGCCAGTTCCGACTTACATACAGATTCAACTTAAGAACAAACCTACAGTCCCTATCTTGTACGTAACCCGGGGACTGCCTGTACAAAGAAAACGAGGAATTTGAAGTATCCCCATTCCAGATATCGCTAAGGCAAATGTGAAAACAGTGAATTAAGAGTCTAAATAAATTGATTAATGAAAGTATTTGCTTATGCAAGAAACTAATACTATGTATTATCCCTCTAGAAATTACTCTGTGAGAAGTTAGAAGAACAGTTGCAAGAGCTGGATGTTGTATTGAAAAAGAAGGAGCGGGCAGAGCGAAGGTACTGAAACATAATTGGTTGTGTTCACACTGCCAGTTGCTAGATAAAGAGATGGAAGTAATTGATCAAGCCTTAAATAGACCTGAATAAGTGTGCTAATGAGACCTTGAGCTGATACACTTGTTTTTGATCAATACCTATGAACTTCCCATAAATCAGGGAGTTTACTGCCAGCAGCAGATCTGGAGAAGCTTGCAAGAAGGTAGAAGAGAAGTGTCCAATAGTTAAAGATGAAGAGATGGTGTTTACTGTGCTTCAGTCATATCTTCTGAACATGGTTTGGTCCTTCTTACTCTTGTAGTTTTAATGATTTTCAGCACTGGTTCATCTGCACCGTTTGCTAATAGTCAGCAATGTCTAAATTTCCTGGTGTAGTCAAGTTCTGAATCACCTGACTTGGTTGCAGAAGTTTCTAATGTAATGTGCTGTACAGAGTCCTGTTGCCTTTTTCACTTAGATTAGCTTGAAACTTCATCTATACAACAGGATTACACTATTGCAAGTTACAGTGGTTCAAGTAAACAAAGTCTGGGCAAAACATCCTCCGCGGGCCGGATCCGGCCTCCCGAGCCACCAGATTTGGCCCACAGATGCAGCAGGAAACCTCAGGCCTGCTTGCCCCGCCCTTGCATGACGCTCAGAAAAGCGGCTGCTGGGCCGTTTGTGTTCCACAAACTGTGAGCAGAGGGGAGGGAGGAGTGGTGCTTTATGCATTGCTTCCACCCCCAGCACAATCCCATTGGCCGGTTTCTGGCTTTTTATATTTAAGAACATAAGAATGGCCAGACCAAATGGCCATACTGGGTCCATCTAGCCCAGTAGCCTGTCTGCCATATTTAAATGGGAGATGCGTGTTTGTAGAGCAGGCAGTGTGTGAGGCACCACTCCCTCCTCCCCTCAGGCTCTTTATTTGCAGAGCACATGGTCCTTGCTGCCAGGTCCTCAGAGAAGAGGCATGAAGGAGGCGGGGCAAGGATATTTGGGTGTGAGGTAGCTCTTACATTGCACTTAAATTCAAAAAGTGATCTTATGGTTAAAAAGGTTGGAGACCATTGCTCCAGGCACTGCTGGGCGGAGGGCAAAGACCTCCTGTGCTTCCCCTGCTCCCCAGGCCAATCAGTGTCTGTGGGTAGGTAAACACAGGAAGCCTCTTGGCCCTATCCCTTCTGCCTAAGGCCCTGCCCATTGCAGGGCAGCCTGCAACCACTTCAGAAATTTGTGAAGTGGCCCCCCTTCAAAAATTATTGCCTACTCCTGAAGTAAGCAGTTATAATTTGAGATGGAGTGTTCTGTTCATCCTAGGCTATGTCTAGACTATGCTGAAGTTTCAAAAGAGGTACTTCCAATCTCACTTTTGAAAATGAGGTTTACGCAGCTTTTTGAAACGGGAAGCGTTTGCCGGAAAAAAACACATTACAACTACTTTCACTTTAGAAAGCTCCGCCTTCAAATGTGAGAGCAGAGAAGATATGCAAATTCCCGGGGAATTTACATATCCTCTTTCGAAACTTCAGCATAGTTTACACGAGCCCTTAGACATTATCCCGGTTAGTGTAAATCAACACTCTGTCCTACAACTGTGGGGTTGTGCATAGCAGTCACACAGTTCCCATCAGAGATATTTTAAACAGATTTGTGAGTGGTAATCCAAGATTGGGAGAAGTGCCATATTACAGTGTCCCCTTAAAAATCAACTTTTAACTCATGCACAGTAAAGAAATTTTTATTCTCTTTTTATTTATGATACTGCAGGTGGTACATGTCAGAGCCATGGCTTTTTTGTTTGTCTGTTTTTATAAAATGGGTTTTGTATTAAAGTTATATTAATGCAACATTAACAGTTGAAAACTTTAAAAGCTGGGAAATAGTGAAAAGTTAAGGTTCTTCCTAGCAATGTTAACTATTTCACATAGCAGATGTATAGTATTTTTGCATTCCTAAACGTTAAAATAGCACATGCTGATTTGTCGTCCTCATTGTCAATCTCTCTTGCTTTTTAAATTTGCAGACACAGAGTTGCATTGTTGTAGGTTTTGTTACAATTTTATAGAACACCACACTGTTCACATGTTATATCTGTTTTATATGGTGAAAATTAATATAAGAACAAATGTTTAGCAGTCTAATCTTCCAGTCAAGATGGTATCGTTTCCTGTTCTACATTTGATATTTGCTGCCTTTTGAAGCATCTGTTGGTAGGTGAGGCAGGACAGTAAACTTGATGTTATAACTTTATGATCTGGTCTAGTTCTGCATTATTATGGTATGTTACACGTGAAGAGGGTAAGACTCATGTCATAGTGGTGTCGGAATCGTCTAGGGTCTCAGACTATTTTTTTGTCACAGTACAAGTACAGTTAGCTAAAATAGGAAAATAAATGTTTTTTGGCTCACAAAAGCAAACCGTTCTTAACAATATTTGATGTACCAAAACTGAAGTTTTTTAGTCTTTCCCTTTATTGAAAAGAGAATCTCTGGAAGGGGGTTTTTGTGCAAAAAGGCGCCATCTGCACAGTGCTTTTTTGCGCAAAAACCTCTTGCGCAAAAGGGAAAGGAAGAGGAAATGCAAATGAGAGTGTGACATATGCAAATGAGCACTCCATTTGCATTTCCTCTTGTGGAAGAGGCTCGCAGTTTAGACATAGCCTGAGTACTGTGGTCTGACCCTTTGTATCACTGCAGTAACATTGCTGAGTCTCCTCATTTTGACTATTTTCCAGGTAACTCAGGGTTTAACTTGGCAACATTCAAAGTCCTCATTGAAATTGGTTCAGCAGTTTAGCAACACATCAATACAGCCCTAAAATGGCAGGTTGTGGGAAACTAATTTTTAACTAGCACATTTACCTGGCATTGCTCGTGTCCTTTAAGGAGGGGCTCAGGGCAGTGAGCTGAGGATGCGGGAGGTGTTGGAATCAGAGTTGGGGGGTGAGGAGGCACTCTGGGCAGGGGATTGTGTGTATCTCTGTAAGGAGGTGGGCAGGGGTGTATTAGGGCTGCTTGCTCTTCCCCTTCCTGACCCTGTCAGGGAGTGAGAGCAAAGTGCACAACTTGTGTGCACTCTGTTCCTCAGCCAGAGTGAGAAATGCAGCAAACTGTGCACTTTCTCCTCACTCCCTGATGAATGGGAGCTGACAGCAATGTCCCTGTACAAATTTGGGGGTGCACTTCAGTCCCTGTTCCCCCCTTCCCCCTGCCTTCTCTAAAGGGCAACTCAAGGGTGGGAGGTTTGGGGCTGGGGCAATCCTGGATGGGGCAGAGGCAGCCCCAGTCAGCCCTTTTCACCTTCCTGTTGATTCTATTTCTGTATGGTTTTATGAAAAGCAATCCCATTCTAGGCACATCCCATTTTCCTGGCCACAATCAAATTCTTACCTTGCTTTAAGTTATGATAAGAAGAAGCTGCATACTGAATTTGGTGGTCCTAGCTCTTAACTGATTAAGAGTTCTTGAACACACGTACACAGACACACAGACAAATACATAGTAGATGAAAACCACTGACTCCATGATTACAATGACAGATGTGACAAAAATGTAGACTTCGGTCAGAATATTTTTCTCCTGCTCCGGGCTTATTGAATTTCAAGGGTTTTATTTATTTATATGTCTACTAACATTTTATAACCATATTCTGCCACCAGATGGAAGCAGAGGACACTGAAGATTTTGCCGATACTGTTTTCTATTTAAATCAGGGGTTCTCAGATCTTTTCAGCGGGTGTACAAAATATTTGTTGTCTTCTGGGACTACTTACCTGTTCAGGGTCGCCTCTTCATCCATTCCCAGTATCATGGATTGCCTCCTCTCATTCATAATGTCATATCATGTCCCCGTGGCAACTGGTGCAGTTAGTTGTGCAGAACAATAATAGTGTGAGATAATGTGTATCTGGGTTCTTTTAGTCAGTGCAGTTGAGCAAATTAGAGATAAAGAAAGCCAATGCATCTCCATGATAGGCAATCTGAAAATTGCTGGTTTAAATGTTGAACCTTCATTTGTTTGTTGTTGGTAAGGAAGGTTCATGTTTCATTTGCCTAAGCCCTTCGCTATAACATTCCAGGCTCTGTTTTTAATGCTTTTTTAAAAAATTCCCTAATTTCCTAAATAATCTGTTAGGGTTGCTGACTATCCGAATTAGGAGCAATACTGGTAGAATTTTACTCTTCATTCCCTTGTACTGTACTTATTTTTTTATTTTTAGGGTGCGTCTAGACTACATTCCTCTTTCAAAAGAGGAATGTAAATGAAGGAAATTGAAATCTCATGCTTCATTTGTATAATCATGTCCAATCGCTTTGTTGAAAAAGATTTTTTTGGAAAAAAAAGCAGTTTAGACATGGTTCTTTAGGGGGGAAAAAACAACCCTTTTTCGAAAGAACCCTTATTCCTGAAAAAATAAGGTTTAAAGGGTTGTTTTGGAAAAGGGTGTTTTTTTTTGAACAAACCATGTCTAGACTGCTTTTTTTTTTTCAAAAAAACCTTTTTCGAAAAAGCAATCAGACGTGATTATGCAAATGAAGCACGAGATTTGTAAATCTGTGCTTCATTTGCATTTTTTATTTCCTTCATTCATGTTCCTCTTTCAAAAGAGGAATGTAGTCTAAATGCACCCTTATTGATTGATTGCTTCATGGGAAATAAGTGGAAGAAGCAATGAATCCCAGTACAGAAGGAATTTTGATTATTAAAACTTTTACATTTGTGTTCTCCCCTTTCGTAGCTTCTTCTTTTACATTAAGAGATTATTTTTCATGCATTGCCCTTAATTCAAATCTGCTAAACAAATGAAGTAATTTTCTCTTCACCCACTCAGATCTCATAGCACTTGGAGAGAGAAAGTTTCTTTTTTATTTATAAGGTTAGGGAACTGGCACTAAGATAGCAAAGTAGGTATTTTCAAATAAAGCCAAAAATATCAGTACAAGTGTTACTCTGCAGTAATATAAAATTATGACAGCATGTGGCTTCATTACACAGCTTTAGGAAAACTATTCAGAATCTAGTTTACTGTTATGTCAACTTTATTTTGGAAACAATATTTACAGGTTTTTTCTAAAAATAAAATTGGACATACTCTCTGCAATTAGTTGGTTAGAAGAGTATTGGCAAAAGGAAGTCTTGTTCAAATGTGCAGTCATAAGTATATTTCAAAATCTTGATCTGCTATCAGATAAATGTAAACATTGGGAAATATAGTTTCTTGCATAGATGTTTGCAACTGTGTACTATTATCTGTCTGCTTGTAACTAACACATACAAATTTAAAGTTACTATGCATATCGGGTATTTGCTTGTGTGTGAATAATTAAATGCATACACAGTGCATGCAAATGTGATTTGGACATGCAATTGTGTGTGTTCACATGCAGCTGCTTATTGCCAACTTTAAAGATCTGATTTTGATTGACAATATATCCATTCAGGATCTGTTTCAGCTGAGAAAAACACATACGCATAGCACTATGGCCTTAATTCTTGCTTTCTGTTTTAATAGTACAGTAGGATTCTCAAAGTTTAAGGACACCTCAGGAATGGAAGTTAACTGAAATGTTTATAACTTTGAGTAAAGTGTTATTGTTCTTTCAGAAATATACAGCTGAACATTGACTTAATACAGCTTTGCAACTTTAGTATACAGAAGAAAAATGCTGCTGTGAACTATCTTAATTTAAATGAAACAAGCTCAGAAACAGTTTCCTTACCTTGTCAAATATTTTTTAAACTTTCCCTTTAAGTAATGTACATTTAACACAATACTCTCTTTTCTTGGTGTCTGTTCCTCTTAGACACTTGCGGTTGTCTGAACTGTCTGTAAAGTAACCAGTTTAACATATAAAGGAAACTGTGAACCTTCAAGACCTAGCTACTACTAACTACTAATGTTAATCAAGGTCTGGAAACTTTGTAGTTTGCAGTGAGACAACTCATAGGGCTCTTTCTTCCTGACTGCATGAACAGCTGTGAATGTTATTGATTAGAGTGGTTTTTTTAATCTTAGTTTTTGTGAACAATTTTTAAAAAAATTTTCTCTCCCAAGGAAAGAGCGATTGGTGTATGTGGGCATCAGCATCGAGAACATCATCCCACCACAAGTAAGTGTTCTGTTCTTTATTTCATTGTCTGCAATAAGGGATTTACTTCCTAAGATTTTTGTCATTCTTAAAAGAAAACTGTCAACATTATTTACATTCAAAATTTTACCACACAGAACTAGTGTTGTGCTTAAACACATGTTTAAGTTCTTTGCTGGATCAGAGACTAAATACAGTTTACTGCTCTGTGTTGCAATTTGCTGTTTTATGTATTGATAATGAAAATAATTTGAGTCCTTTTAGTATATCGAACTTGATGAAAAAATATCTGGACTTCTCCAAAAAGTGACGTCACAGTGATATTGACTGCTTTGCATTATCACCCAACAGTCCCTGTATGATCACAGGGAGGAGACACTCAAATGTTAGGAGTGGCAAATGCTTTTTCAAGGCAAATGAATTAATTAACAGGTAGATGAGAATTAATTCATTGGCTCACCTTTTAGATATTAATTGTTGTTGGTTTCTTTTGGGGTGGAGAAAACTTGTTCAAATTTTAAAAGCTTAAAACTTTATGAATAGTGCTAAGTAAAATACTCCACTAGCAATTAAGACATTATTTACCTTTTAAAATTCTGATGATCACTTTCCTGATAATAGGGAAGTCAGTTATGCATCCTCAAAGATATTTTCTTGTATTTTTTAAACTACACTGTTAAATAAAGGACGAGCTCTTTGTTTTTGGTGCCAATATAATTTGGGACTTTCTAAAAAAACCAGTTGCTGTCTGGCATTCTCTTAACTCTGCAAAAAGCCTACAATAACAGTGTTATGATTTTGGTTTTTATATTCACAAAAGTCAGAAAATTTAAAGCTATAGTGCCCATAACATCGATAACTTGTCTCCTGCTATCAGTAGAATCTTATGTTACTAGATATTGTATTCACTGTTTGTCTTAATGAAAGTGTACCTTCCTTTTTTTGTTTTTTAAAATCAGATTGGGGAAAAAATATTTTGCTCCTCCAGAACTTGTGTTTTTCCCTCAAACTCATCTTAAAGTGATTTTTCTAACAGATGAGTTAATCCATGCCCAGTAAGTGAGCTCACACCTTTTGATAAGAGCAAAAAATTCAACCCAGAGGTCATTTTTGTTGAAAACTAAGATTCTGGCAATCATGGCATAGAATTAAAGCTCTTTCCAGAGGGGGACTAAAAATGTACCACAAAAAGGTATGCAATGAGGTGGAGGGGAGCGTGATATGGATCTTTTTCGCAAGAGCTGTCAGCTGTCTAGAGGATGTGATCAATAGTGCGCGCACACAAAAATCCCAGTTTACAATGGCTGCAAACATGTATCAGCAATTGTCTTGTTCAACTGTAGCATGGAGAAAACCTGAAAGTGTCACCTCAACTAGAAGCATTTTGTCAGTTTTGTTACTGTAATCTGCATCCTCAGTTCAGGAACTTAAAAGTTTGTGTTGCCCTTATTATGTATAGAACCACAAGGAGAACAGGCTACCTGTGACCTAGGTACCTGTATACAAGGCAGCCACTTGGAAACTTGAAATGTTTTGCATTCGCCACTTCTCTGTTTGACATGACAATAGACAATTCTAGCTCAGACCTCCTAAAACTTGAGAGAGGAGACAAAGCCCTGGGACATCTGCCCTAATGTGTCTGACTCTTGTTATCCAACTTCAACAGGAGCCAGAAATACCAGAAGGTCTGGAAGAAAAGAAGAAAGATTCCAAAAAGTCAAAATCAAAACTGCTCGAAAGGCGGTCTACTAGAACACGGAAATGCATAAGTTATAGGTAGGCAGCTTGTTCTCCAATTGGAGAACATTTTTAATATATTGCCATTTCCTCTGTCCATCCAGTCACTTGCTTCTTAGAGGTATTGTTTTTGGTTAGCCAACTGATATAGTGTCTTCAGTCTTACTTTTGAATACTGCACAAGATTGCCAAGCACAGTAAACTTCCGATAATCCGGCACCTTTAGGACCCAGGGGGTGCCAGATTATCAGATATGCCGGACTATCGGAAGGGGGGGCTATGAGAGGTCTGGGGTAGGGTGGGGGGGATGCCACCCCAGACCCCTCATAGCCCCCCCTTCTGATAGTCCGGCTCTGCCTCAAGTGTCCCCGATTCAGCCGCTGCTGGTCAGTTTCAGCAGTGGCTGAATCTGGGACACCTGCAGCAGAGCAGCTGGGGTGCTGCCGGGTTGGTCCGGTAGCGCCGCCCCTCGGCGGTGCCAGACCATCAGGAGTGCCGGAGCATTGAATGCCAGACCAATAGAGCTTTACTGTATAAAGCAAAGCCACTTTTTATGACTGTGTAAGAGAGGATATACGATATTTAGCCAAGTGGTATAAGATTTAGAGCCATCTTTAGAAATTATTTTATTCTTATTGCAGTGCATGTAAAATACTAATCTTTTCTCCCCTATAATGGAAGATGAACTAATACAAATATCTGAAAACTTTGGGTTCCTATTCCTTTTTCTCTGTACGCATCTGAAGGAATATACAAACGAAAACCTTATCAAAGTGAGAAAAATGAACTTTACCTTTGCACAAGAGTTGGAAACAGAATAGTCAAGTCACCATTGCTTCCAAATAGTTATTGCTAACAGGGTCATAAGATTTCTTCCCCTCCCCCCATAGTAGGTTCTAAAACTGTGCTATAGATTACTTATTGAAGCAGTCTGTAGTATGGCATGGCTCTACTTTCAGTGAGGAATAGGGCATTAATATAAAATGGTGAATTTGCCGTCATTGTTGTTCACTGAGCACTCAGGAACTTTCTCTTTGTTAACTGTGGATACTTTTCTGTACATTCCTTAGATAACAGCAGATGCCATACTGAGGAAAGTGTCGCTGCTAGTATACAAAATTCAATATCACTTGTAAGAGGCTTGATCCTAAGGGCAGGTTTTTATAGATTTGCTATCATGTTCCTGACAATTGAGGCACCACTAACCCAGTAGAGAACATTTTGGCCTGTAGGGAATTTTGACAGAATTGCAGGGGTTTATAAAATCCTATAGGGTTAGTGATTTTTAAATTGAAATAATTTGTTTCATACAGTATTATATTTGAAACTCAGTCTTGCTATATAAAATGATAGATAGGTATATCTTGCATAGTAAATCACTGATGTCTTAGAATATGTGTATGTATTTGTGTGAGTGTGTATTGTCTGTACACAACTTCAGATTCATAGATATACAGTGGAAATCTAGAGTATGTTAATGAGAACTGCATAGGCCCTCTTTCAATGAGGGGAAATAAACACTAAGGTCTTGTTTTGCTCATAAATTAATCTATAAAAATATATTAGTTCTGTTCAGATTCTTTGGCTACATCTAGACTAAGCAGTTTTTGTGGGATACCAGAATTAACATGCAAAAACCCCACTGTGTCCAAGGAACACGTTTGCTCTTCTGATTTTTTTCACAAAAGAGCAAACGCACTCTTTCAGGAGCCCCGTATACCTCATTTCACGAGGCATACGGGCTCCACTGAAAGAGGAGGCTGCCCCATCTAGATAAGGCCAAATGGCAGAAAAGCCTCTTCTGAAAAAATCTAGTGAACTATAAACCTGCAGAAGAGCAAGCTGACATCTGTTCTGCCTCATATACGGAAAGACAATTGTCAGCTAATGCTTAATTCCAAAATATTTATTAATACTGTTATACAGAATAGTTCCAAACACAAAGTGAAGTTCAGAGATTTTTGTTAGGAGAAAAAAATCTTGTTTGGAAGTACCTCACCAAGGTATTTCAGATTGCTTATTTTACCATAAATGCACTTTAAAGGTGACATGCAAATTTGCTTCTTTATAATATACAAACAAGGCCAGACATTTTTTATTATGAAGAAAATCTGCTTGTTTTCACACACAGAAATATCAGAAAAATTAGGATTAGTTTTTTATGTTTTGCATGTAAAGTACAGAACAAGGATCTCTCTTGCTCATTCAGTTAAGGGCCGAGCCCTTATCAAAAGAGGTTTCCTTTAGCTATTAGGCATTTAAATTAAAAAGATATGTGGAAAAATAAAAAGGTAGAGTTTTCTCTGTCTGAATAAAATTTATTTCCTTGGACAATAATCCAGTTTAATTTATTTATATCTGATGTTAGAGGCCTACTAGCTTTTTTTTTCATCCATAATGTCCTCCAGCGAAACCAAGGTAGACAAGGCTTAAATTTTCAGATGAAGAAACAAAACAAACTCTTTTTAAACAAAAACCCACCTGTCTTCTTCTGTACATCACATCAAAGAAGGAACAGATTCTGTTTTCCCCTATTTGCAGGTTGCTTTTAAATTGCTTTCTTTATGTATAAAGTAACATTCAAAATTGTAAAGACTGCTATAGCAAAAATATGTTGACTACTTTGATTTTCTCCTTCGTTTACATCCTATTTAAATCTGTAAATAATAGCTACCATAATAAAATTAAATGTAGCATCCTTGTTGGGGTTGGAGAATACCAAAGAAGTCCATCACAGTTGCATTTAACTTCAGAAAGAGGAGTTACACAAAAATGAAAAAGGTAGGTATATGGAAATTAAAAAGTACAGTCACAACAAAAGCCTGCAAGCTGCATGGAAACTTGACAACATCATAGAGGCTCAAATTAAAAGTGTTTCCCAAATTAAAGATATAATAAGTGAACCAAAATAGTGCCACCATGGTTAAACAACAAAAGATAAGAAAAATAAAGGAGCGTAAACACTGCAAAGTGAAGTGTGAAAATATAATAAGGCAAGCCAAAAAAGAATTTGAAGAGCAGCTAGCCAAAGACTCAGAATAACAGCAACATTTTTCAATATATCAGAATCAGGAATCCTGCCAAACAATTGGTGATGCCATTGGACGATTGAGGTGCTAAAAGAGCACTCAATAGATGAGGCCATTGAAGAGAAACTAAGTAAATTCTTTGTATCAGTCTTCATAATTGAGAGAGAGACCCAAACCTGAGCCATTCTTTTTGTGATAGATCTGAGTAACTGTCCGTGATTTAGGTATCAATAGAGGAGGTTGTGAAGCAAATTGATAAATTAAATAGCAAATAAGTCACCAGGACCAGATGGCATTCACCCAAGAGTTTTGAAGGAACTCATACATGAAATTATGGAACCACTAAGGGTGCATCTACACTGCAGGATTTAACTCGAAATAAGCTGTGCAAATTGAGCTGTCAATTGCGTAGCTTATTTCAAAATAGGGAGCATCTACACAGCACTTTTTTCGAAATAGAGCACTCTTCCTCCAACTTCTCTTATTCCTCATACAATGAGGGTTACAGGAATCAGAGCAAGAAGTCCTCCAGCTTGACAGTAGTTTGACACTATTTTGAAATAACTGCCTGCTGTGTAGATGCAGACTATATTATTTCGGAATAGCGCTAGTTATTTCGAAATTGTGTTGCAGTTTAGATGTACCCTAAGAGAGTTTTACAACCTATCACTTGCTCATCTTTTGTATCAAATGACTAGACGATAGCTAATATGATACCAATTTTTTTAAAAAAGGTTGCAAAGGCAACCTTGGCAATTATAGGCCAATTATAGGTAAACCTAACTTCAATACCAGGAACATTTGAACTATAGCTTCAGCCAAATTATCAGACACATAGATGGACACAATTTGTTGTAGAGTCCATATCTTTTTTTGTAAAGGGAAATCATACCTTACCAGTCTGTTAAAATTCTTTGAGAGATCCACAAACGTGGACTAGGGTGATCCAGTTGATATAGTATACTTGGATTTTCAGAAAGCCTTTGACAAGGTTCCTGTCCAGAGGCTCTTAAGCAAAGTAAGCTTTTATAGGATGAGAGAGGAAGTCCTGTCATGGATCAGTAACAGTTAAGATAGGAAAGAAAGGGTAGGAATAAATGGTCATCTTTTCAGAATGGAGAGAAGTGAACAGTGGTGTTCCCCAGGGATTTGTACTGGGGCCAGTCCGATTGAATATATTGATAAAATGGCCTATAATGAACAGTGAGATGGAAAAATTTGCAGATAATACAAAACTACTCAAGATAGTTAAATCTGAAGCAGACTGCGAAGAGTTACAAAGAGATTTTACAAAACTGGGTGATTGGGCAACAAAATGACAGATGAAATTCAATCCAAAGTAAAGCACATTGGAAAATATAATTCCAAATATACATACAAAATGATGGGATTTAAATTAGCTGTTAGTGCTACAGAAGGAGATCTTGGAATCACTGTGGATAATTCTTCCAGGCTCAGGACTGACTGACTGGGCAGAGCTGATTGTTGTGAAGCTGTGCTGCCCTGCAGATTAGAGGGAACACTGGTGGGTGGGTATGATAGAGGTTTATAAAATCATGAATGCTATAAAGCCACGTTTCTCAAACTGTGGGTCCTGACCCCCCAAGAGGGTCGCGAACAACTTAGAGGGGGGTCGTGGTATCACAAAGTTTGAGAACCCCTGGGCTATGTCTACACTCGTGGCTTCTTGCGCGAGTAATATGCAAATGAGGCTAAGCATGGACTATCATTTGCATACCTAATGAGCCACCATTTTTTTCAGAAGAGGCTCTTGCGCAAGAAGGAGCGTCTACACTGCCCCTTCTTGCGCAAGAAAAACCCTCTTGTGCAATGCCATTCTTCCTGAAAAGTAGGTGTAATGGCATTGCGCAAGAGGGTTTTTCTTGCGCAAGAAGGAGCAGTGTAGATGCTCCTTCTTGTGCAAGAGCGTCTTCTGAAAAAAATGGTGGCTCATTAGGTATGCAAATGAGGCTCGGTGATAGTCCACGCTTAGCCTCATTTGCATATTACTCACGCAAGAAGCCGCGAGTGTAGACATAGCCCTGGTGTAGAGAATTGAGGAAGTGTTAACTACTACTTCATACAAGAAGAAGGGATCAACTTTTTCTGAAATTAATAGGTAGCAGGTTTAAACTAGGGATGTAATAGTGTAACCAAATAACTGATAAGCAAAAGCTTATCAGTTAATGCTATGGACTACATGTATTTTCCCCTCTCCCACCCCCATGCCAGAACATTTTTTAGCAAGCTGGCCAGCAGCCCAGCTCAGTCCCAGCTTGCACTTGGTCCAGGTCCTACCCCTGCTGCATTTAAAGTGTATTAGGACCTGGGTGGGCAGGCAGCCCAATTCCATTCTGGCTTGTGCTGGGTCCATGAGGGGAGCTGGTTTTTAATCTGGCTCCCGTTGCATACAAGCTCATGCCTGGTACCCCGTGCTGATTTCTCTGATAAAGAGGCAGCAGCGTGGAGTGGGGCTGGAGATCATTGGGTGCCGGCCCCCCCTCTGGGACTATAAAATAGTCAAGTAGCCGATAAGAATTTATAAGGTTAATCAACTATTCAGTTAATCGATATTTAACATCCCTAATTTAAACCACAAAAAAGAAGTACTTCCCTTAACATGCATTCCACTTGTGATTCTAGTTGCTAGAGGATGTTGTGAAGGCCAAACTATATGAGCTCATTAAGGATAGATACATCAATGACTATTAGCCAACACAGGGATGCAAGGCCATGTTCCAAGTTTCCCTCAGCTCTCACTGCCAGAATCTGGGAGTGGACAACGGCGGATGGATTACTCAGTTGTTGCCCTATTCTGATCATTCTCTCTGAAGCATCTGGCATTGATCACTGATGGAACACAAGATGCTGGGCTAGATGGACCATTGGTCTGACACTTATACCCATTCTTATGTTCTGTCAGATGAAGAACTTTGTGTAGCATGTATTACCTGTTTACTCTAAATTGTAGGTAATGAACACAATTTAGAAGTTTAGAGAGCTGAAAGAGCACAATATAAAATAAAGAGCGATCAAAATTCAGACAACTTGACTTCTTCAGATGTGTGTACCGCACATCTGGGAAGGCTATCCTGAAAAACAAAGATGCATATGTCATCTAAATTTTTTAAAAGTTTGGCATAATCAATAAGCAATTATTTCTTGTGAAAAATGTTGCTGAAATCCTTTTAAAAAACAAAATATTCACACTGTGTTTCTTGAATGCAGTAGCATATGCTGTAGAAGGAAGTGTTCTTCGTCGAGAGGCATCCCTGGGGGTGCTTCACTTCAGGTGTTGAGCGCTGCAGCACTTCTCGACAGATTTTTCTCAGCAGTGTATCGGGGGCCGGATATGCACGGTGCGCGAGAGCCTCCCTCAGTACTATTGCGCATGCACGGCCCCCCTCCCTTCAGTTCCTTTCTACTGCCCCCGGCTTCAGACGGAACTCTCCTCCTCTCGCAAAGACTTCTCCTCATACATTACTTTCTTCAAATAGTTGTTTAGAATTACCTTTTCTCCACAGTTCTTGTTACTAGTTAGTTATTTCACTTGTTTAGAGATAGTTTAAAAAAAAAAAAAAAACCTCCTGCAGTCTTGAACTGCAGTCTCCAGCCACCCAGCTTTAAAGCTGCAGGCTCTACAAGAACTTAATGCCTGTCTCCCACTGCGCTAACCTGAAAACACTCAAAAGCAGAGGGCTGTGATTGGAAATGTCCTTCACTGATAAGGACAAACACCATACCTCTCACCTGGGCTCAGGTCTGAGCAACACATGGAAGAGGCAAATGTCCCCTAATCCATTAAAGGCAGAGGTGAGTAGGGTTGCCAGATGGTCTCCCAAAAAATACTGGACACGTGGTATTTTTTTGGTTGACCCAAAAAAAAAAAAAAAGGCAGGGCCATGATTGGCACTGGGAGTCTGTGATTGCGCAGAAGCCTTGCCGGGGTGGGGGGAGTGGCTGGGACTTGCAGCCACTCCCTCCGCCCCGGCTAGGCTTCTGAAGCACCCAGAGTGGCGATCGCGGCCCCTCCTCCTAGCTGGGACTCCCAGGCTGGTAGGCGGGGCCACCATCGGTGCTAGGAGCCTGTGATTGTGCAGAAGCCTGGCGGGGGCGGAAGGAGTGGCTAGGAATTTTACTGGACAAAGAGTGCAAATACCGTACTGCCCAGTAGAATACCGGACACTTGGCAATCTAGGGGTGAGCTCTGTTAATCAGCAGCCCAGAAAGCAGCACGCTGAAGGGAGAAAGTCACACTGCTTAGGCAATAACTGCTTGAGCACATTTGGCCACCCAGGGACTTCAGGAGAGTACAAAAAGGGCAAAAAAATGTTAAAAAATCTGCCCTTACTGTGGCAACAGGTTTTCCCTTGCCTGCCTCACATTCCATGCTGCCTGACACATCTCACCTCACAGACCAACAGCTGTCTGCCAGCAATTTGTTTACAGTCAGCAGAGCTAACAATGCTGCATACTCCCCTCATTAGCCACAAGGACCACAAAGACCTGGCAATTTCTCCCACTTTACATTGGCCTAACTTGACTGATAACATACATCCTCAATCTCCATTCTCTGATTACTCTGACTTCCCCTCGCCTCTCTCTGAGGCCGAGGTAGAGTGTTTACCTGTTTTTTCACTTCAGCCATATATGGAGGGCTCTATGTGGTCTGCTTATCAGCAACAACCAGATTTTCTTGGAGCACAAATGGCTCCCTGGGCTCCTTATTTTTGGATGCCACAGCCTATGCTTTGCCCCCCACAGTAGCAAATGTTCAATCAACCACCTCAACAATGTAAAAAGAGGCCATATAAGACCAAGCATATGGCGAAACCCTGATCTCCTTTAAACTGTCACCCCACATCTCTATGAGGGGGACTGACAGTGAAAGCCATTGTTCTCCAGTGTCGGCTTCTACATCTCTACTACATTCAAACACAGCCTCAGCCATAGAGCAGGCAATGTTACCACCTACTACTCATACCACCGATGATCTCTCCTCTTTCCAAGATTTATTTTAAAGAATTGCTATTGATTTGAATATATCTAGGGAAGAAGTTCAGATTTCTCAACATGAACTCACTAATATCCTCCAGCCCAGTACAGCAATAAAAATGGCACTTCCTATTACTCCAGCCATCTTGGAGCCTGCTAAAACTCTATGGCAAACACCTGCATCCATCCCACCAACATGCAGGAAAGCCGATCGAAAATACTATGTTCCCCCCAAGGGTTCTCAATTTCTCTTTTCACACCCCTGATCCAACTCCCTCATAGTAGATGCTACACAGCAGAGGAACAAACAACAAAATCGTTCCATACCATCCGAAAAGGACAATAAACGTCTAGACATGTTCGGGAAAAAAGGTTTATGCCTCGGCCACTCTTCAGATGAGAGGGGCAAACTATGCTGCTTTATTAAGTAAATACAACTTCAATAATTATACAACATTCAATACTTTTATTGAAGATATCCCCGGCAGCAAAAAGGCACGGTTTCAGGCTCTCGTCTCAGAAGGTCAGATAATATCACAAATAGCCCTGCAAGCCGAACTTGACGCAGTGGACACAGCTACAAGGACTACAGCAACAGCAGTCACTATAAGACGAGCCTCATGGTTCAACTCCTCTGCCTTTCCCCGCCAATTGCAACCGTTGGTAGAAGACCTTCCATTAGATGGAGAAAAGCTGTTTTCTGCAAACAGCAATGAGCTGCTCCAATCGATGAAAGATTCCAGAGCCATATTGCAGTCACTCTGTATCCAAACACCTATGACAAGACAGAGACAGTACAGGTACCAACCATATCAGAGACCTAGTTACCCACAACTCACTTACCAGTACCAGAGACAAGATCATGCCCCATATCACCAGAGGGGGCGCAACAGGCAGCACAGACATCGCCCTCAGACTAATAACCCCAACCGCTCATCCCAACCCAGCAAACAAAATTTGAAATAACAGTCGAGAGATGTAAAACTACACCATATGAAAACACCATATACAGAAAACAAGGAATCACAATTTACCCATACTTAGACGACTGCCTTATCAAAGCGAGGACCAGTCAAGACTGTTAACAAGATACCATTACTGTGATAACCTGCCTTCACTCATTAGGCTTCCTAGTAAATTACGGCAAATCAACACTCACACCAACCCAAACAATCCAGTTCATTGGAGCTCAGCTCAACTCGATCACAGCCAGAGCCTCTTTACTGACAGACAGATTCACTTGTATCAGTCACCTTGCAAAATCGCTTCAAGAGATGCCAGTAGTACTGCCTTCAACTATTAGGTCACATGGCATCATGCAATCCTGTGGTCCCAAGTGCACGTCTCTTTATGCGATGCCTCCAAGGTTAGCTTCAAAGCAAGTACAAGCCACACATCCATCATATTAACAAAATGCTCACACTACCACAACCAGTGAAAGCATTCCTACACTGGTGGACAAAATCATCTAACCTGTGCATAGACATTCCCTTTTGAACCCTGGACCCCTCTGTAGTTGTCACTGCAGACGCATCCCTTACGGGTTGGGGTGCCCATACAGAAGGCCGCACAGCACATGGCCTGTGGTCTCTGGCAGACCGCATGCTCTACATCAGTGCCCTCAAACTCAGGGCAGTTCGCCTGGCATGCCAAGAACTTTTGCCCAATGTCATGGGAATCCACGTAAAAATATATACAGACAACACTGCATGCATGTTCTATATAAACAGGCAAGACGATGCCCGATCATGCACTCTATGCCTGGAAGCTATAGCACTTTGGAATTGATGTCTAGCCTGAGACCTTCATATATCCGCTTGCCACCTTCTTGGGGTCCTCAATTCAATGGCAGATGCCCTCAGAAGAGCCCTGCCACCAGAGAACGAATGGGAACTTGACTATGCTCTCCTCAGCGACATATTCAATTGATAGGGTCTCCCAGATATCTATTTAATTGCCACCTCAATCAACAAAAAATGCCCAAGTTATTGCCAGGGAGGTCATGGGCAAAGGGTCCTCCGGGGATGCTCTTGTTATAACCTGGAATGCACTCCTACATTACACTTTTTCCCCATTTCCTCTCCTCAACAGAGTCCTCGTAAAGATTCTGAATGACAAGGCAAAAGTTATCCTCATTGCGCCCTGCTGGCCCCAACAGCCGTGGTTTCCCCTCCTACACAGGCTAGCAGTACATCAACCAATCATGCTTGTGAACAATCCCAACATTCTCTGTCAACCAGGGATCATGCATCCTCACTCACAGTTTCACACTTTCCATCTCAAGGTGTGGTACCTAGATGGTCACGGGCATAGAACTGTGGTGCTCTCAACAAGTCCGTCATGTCCTCTTACAAAGCAGAGCACCTGCAACAAGAAAAACATACGTGAGCAAATGGACTTGACTTGTTCACTGGGCAACATCTTGTATCATACAACCGCAAGATGCTTCACTTCCTGCTGTATTGGAATACCTGTTACAACTCAAACAATCACATCTCTCCCTCAGCTCAATGAGGGTCCACCTAGCAGCCATTGCAACCTTCCACACAACAGTGGAAGTCACCACAGTCTTCGCACACCCAGTAACTAAGCGATTTTTGAAAAGTCTGCAGGCTCTATACTCAGAAGTGGCACCCCGTCAAGAGCCTTGAGACTTATGCTTAGTACTAACAACTCTCACAAAACCGCCATTTGAACCCATGGCGACATGTTCCCTATGCCATCTATCCTTAAAGATGGTATTCTTGGTAGCAATAATATCAGCCCACAGAGTGAGCAAGATGGCTGCCCTGATGGCAGAATCACCTTTCACAATCTTTTTCAAGGACTAGGTCACGATGCGACCGCACCCAAAATTCCTCCCCAAGGTGTGCTCCCCTTTTCATTTGAATCAGACAATATACTTACTAGTATTTTTTTTACAAAACCCCACGCTAATGCATTTGAAGCTCAGATGCACACCCTAGATGTCAGAAGGGCTCTCTCCTTCTACATCGACAGAACAAAACTTTTCAGATCCTCTTCTCAACTTTTCGTCTCCATCGCAGATCATAGTAAAGGAAAACAAATTTAATCACTGAGATTGTCACTTTGGATCGCAGAATGCATTGCTACTTGTTATTCGCTAAATGACCTACCTTCGCCAATTCCAATTCGGGCACATTCCACAAGGGCAGTCGCCACGTCCATTGCTTACCCGAGGAAAATCCCACTGCATGATATATGTGTAGCCGCCAAGTGGTTGTCAGAAAACACCTTTGCAAAACATTATGCACTCACCTCAGGACCCCTCCAGAATACCAAACTAGCAAAAGCTGTACTACAAATGGCATACTTACCTGATCCGAACTCCCTGCCTCCATAAGAAAATATTGCTTAAAGTCACCTGATGTGGAGCACTCCCAGGGACGCCTCTTGACAAAGAAAAGGAGGTTACTCACCTTCCTGTAACTGATGTTCTTCGAGATGAGCGTCCCTGGGGGTGCTCCACTACCTTCCCTTCCTCCCTTCTCCTTCGGAATGCCCTTATGATAACATCTATAATACATTATTTTCCGGGTTCCGGATAGAGAAGGAACTGCAGGGAGGGGGGCTGTGCATGAGCTATAGTACTGAGGGAGGCTCCTACGCGCTGCGCATGCGCGGCCCCTGATACACTGCTGAGAAAAATCCGTCAAGAAGCGCTGGGGCACTCAACACTTGATGTGGAGCACCCTCAGGGACGCTCATCTCGAAGAATGTCAGTTACAGGAAGAAACAAAAAATAGGACTATGTAGCACTTTAAAGACTAACAAGATGGTTTATTAGGCGATAAGCTTTCGTGGGCCAGACCCACTTCCTCAGATCACAGGAAGGTGAGTAACCTCCTTTTTTGAGAATGTATTTATCTAAATTTTTATTAAGTCAGCCCAGTTAGTAATATATATATCTACCCTGGTAGAAGCTGGAAATATTCTACGTGTTTTTAAAATCCCATTGAGCTTCTGTCTACTAAGCTATGAATATATATGGGGTTTTTTTCTGATTATTTTACCAGTTTGTCTCAATTTTGTAAAGCCTGACCCACTCTGAATTCTTACAGCTATTTTTGATTTTGAGACATGACTTCAGAATATATCTGAATTGTGCTCTGTTTCAAAGTAGTAAATAAGATATATTATTTTTAGATTTGATGAATTTGATGAGGCAATTGATGAAGCAATAGAAGATGATATCAAAGAGGCTGATGGAGGAGGTATGTTTTTATTGCATATTATTGGTACTGTTAAAATGTTGACATGCTCGGCTGATATGACACACGTTGTTACTAAGCCTGAGGCAATCGTAGGATGCATTAGTAGGAGCATTGCGAGCAGATTTAGGGATGTGATTATTGACCATCTATTCAGCACTGGTGAGGACATATCTGGATTATCGCATCCAATTCTAGGCCCCCCATTATAGAAAGAATGTGGATGCATTGGCGAGAGTCCAGTGCAGGGCAACAAAAATGATTAGGGGGCTGGAGCATATGACTTAAAGGAGAGGCTGAAGGATTTGGGCTTATTTAGTCTATAGAAGAAAAGAGGGAGGGGGAAGGGATTTGATAGCAGCCTTCAACTACCTGAAGGGGGGGTCCAAAGAGGATGGAGAGAAGCTTTTCTCTGTGATGATAGATGACAAAGAGGAGCAATGGTTTCAAGTTTCAGTGGGGGGAGGTCTAAGTTAGATATTAGGAGAAACTATTTCACTAGGAGGGTGGTGAAGCACTGGAATGGGTTACCTATGGAGGTGGTAGAATGTCCATCCCTAAAGGTTTTTAAGTCCTGACTTGAGAAAGTCCTGGCTGGGATGATTTACTTGGAATTGGTCCTGCTGTTAGCAGGGGGTTGGACTTGATGACCTCCTGAGGTCTCTGTCAATCATATGATTCTGAGATTCTCTGCATAGCTTGATATTCTTAGCACTGCACTTTCAAATACAAATACAGTACGGGGGGTCCCTGCTATAAGTCGCCCCGGTATACATCTGTTTGACACTAAAGTTGTTGACCTTTGTAGTAACTGATGCGTTATAAGTCCTCCCATTCCCTGCTATAAGTCATGTGAAACACCCCTCCCTCCCTTCCAGTTTGCTTAAATGGAATTCAGCCGCGGGAAAAAAATTTCCCCCTTTAAGTTGTTTCACTATAAGTCCAAGTTTTTTGGAACGTATCTTGGACTTATAGCAAGGACCCCCTGTAGTCATTTCCCTAGTCATGGAGCAGTGGGCATTGCGAGTTGGAGAGTCCAAATAGGGAAAAGTCATTTAGCTTTCGTTAATGATAGTTAAGTTAGTTTTTACTTTTTTCAATATCTAAACATAAAACTTGCATCAAGAGTCAAACATTGTATAATTGCTCACTCAGTTTGGATGGCCAGATGAAAAAGCCATGGGGTACTGCAGGTGTTCAGTATCTCTGGAAATTGGGATCATATGCATTTTCACATTGAATTACTCAATGCTAGTGAACATGTTCAAAATGTTGTTCCTAGCCTTAGTACTTCCCTACTGCACAGATGTGTTGTGAAACTTTATTCCTTAACATTTGTAAATTTCTTTGAGATCCTCAGATGGAAGAAGCTAATAGAAAAATATATTAGAATGAAGTTAGAAAAGTATAACTCAATCATACTATTCTGTTCTGGCTTGTTTTTGTTGACATGTTAAAGAGTCGAAGGAGAGATTTTTAAACTAAACATACCCAAGGGATTTAGGAGCACAGGCTTTTATTGCCTGTCAGTGGGATTTGTGCCTTCAACATCTCTTGTGCATTTAAAGTATTCAGAAAATCCTCTTGCTTCTGTTCCTTTAAAATCCACAGAATGATGCCTGTTTGCCTGTGCACATCCATAGGGCTTTTGAAAAAAAAAATCCAAGCAATCTGAAAATCAGGCTTGATTATTTATTTAGATTCAAAGTAATAAATACACTTATGCAAGGCTCTAGGTAGGGATGTAAATGACCTGCTGCCTCTGCAGCAGAGGCAGAAAAAGTGGGGAAGAGGAGCCAGTGCTGGGCAAGCCAGCTTAAAAGCTGGTTCCCCCAGCATCGTCTCCACAGTGCTGCCTGTCTCATCCTTCCCCCCACCCCTCCTCCGAGGCAGCGGTGGGAGGAATTGCGGGTAGGGGAGGCTGAGCAGCAGCCCCTGTCCATAGGGCATCCCAGTGGTTCGGAGTACTGCTACTCTGCGTTTTAAACGTAGTAAGAGCCACCCAGCTCCTATTACATCTAGTCTGCAGAGCTGCAGCGGAGGTAGCTGTTGGATCTATGTGACTAATCATGTAGTCTATGCAAACTGTATCAACTACACGATTAGTCTGTTACCCGCCTCTTTACATCCTTAGTTCTAGGGACCCTAAAAGTCTCAAAAGCATTAAAATGAATTCCATAGGATGCCAGCCAGCCATCTACCCTTTTCCACTAGGAGGTATGCCACTGGTTTTCTCTAAAGACCCTATCAAACAGGTGTCATTTGCAGTGTGCTTAGAAAGTAACCAAATTTGAGGTATTACAGACTCAGTGAGGGAGTCATTTCCAGAGTCTAAGGGTACGTCTACACTACAGGCTTTTGTCGACAGATACTATTGACAAAGCTTCTGTCAACAAAGAGCATCTAGACTACATCCAGTTCTGTCGACAAAAAGCAAGCCGCTTTGTCGACATGACAGTGTAGACACAAAGGACAGTGTAGATGAAATAATGCCTTCTGTCAACAGAATTCTTTCGACAAAAGGCGTTGTTCCTCGTTGAATGAGGTTTACAGCCGTCAGAAAAACTGCTGAGTTCTGTCAACGTTATGTCAACAGAACTCAGCGGCAATGTAGACGAAGGTATAGTTTTGTCAACAAAAGTCCACTCTCTCTGGGTGGCTACGTCTACACTGGCCCCTTTTCCAGAAGGGGCATGTTAATTTCAGAAGCCGTAATAGGGAAATCCGCGGGGGATTTAAATATCCCCCGCGGCATTTAAATAAAAATGTCCGCCACTTCAAAGTAGGAATAAGATTCTCCGGAAAAGGGCGCTTTTTCCGGAGGATCGGGGCCAGTGTAGACGCTCTTTTCCGGCTTTTTTAAAAGCCGGAAAAAAGCGGCGGACATTTTTATTTAAATGCCGCGGGGGATATTTAAATCCCCCGCGGATTTCCCTATTACGGCTTCTGAAATTAACATGCCCCTTCCGGAAAAGGGGCCAGTGTAGACGTAGCCGGTGTGTCTAGATTACAGGGTTTTGTCGACAAAAGTGAACTTTTGTCAACAAAACTATATCTGCGTCCACACTGTCTTTGAGTTATGTCGACGTATGTAAACCTCATTCTACGAGGAATAATGCCTTTTGTCGACAGAGTTCTGTCAATAGAAGGCATTATTGCATCTACACTGTCCTTTGCGTCCACACTGTTATGTCGACAAAGCGGCTTGCTTTGTCAACAGAACTGGCTGTAGTCTAGACGCTCTTTGTCGACAGAAGCTTTGTCAACAGTATCTGTCAACAAAACTTCTGTCGACAAAACCCTATAGTCTAGACATACCCTCTGATAGAGGCAGCAAGGGGGGAAGTGACTAGTTGAGTCACTAGTTGGCTAGTCACTTACATGCCTAGCTCAAGCAGGCTACAGCTATATCAGTACAGCCCAATAGGTGAATAGAGCACATCCAAGGAACAGACATGCAGAGTTTTGGCTGTGTGCACATTACAGAGATTATCCCTCAAACTCACCTTACCAAGTAAACAAAATACATTCCCATTTTATCCTGCCATGGCACTCTGGGGGCGACTTGTCTCTTTCCATTACACCAACAGCAGATATAGGCCCCTGCCATATGTGCAGCAGGAGATGGCTACTCAGGAAAGAGCCTGCCATCACTTATTCCTTCAACAGGCCATACATGGAAAAAAAGAGAAGAAAATCATTGCGTCATTCTCATTATAACGAGGACCCAAGGCTGCAACCTCCATTCAGCGCTTTTGGCTTGAGTATCACTTCTGAAGGGCTCAGTCCCACCATGATATAAACAACAAAATATAAAATAATGTTTATAGTAAAAGTGGTATGTACTTTCTGGCGCACTTCGTTCCATTCAGGAATGGTGTTACTAATCACTGGGACATGCTGAGCCTGCAGGACCAGAAGTGGTTAAGGAGTGACCATGCTCCATCATTCTCCCATGGTG
The DNA here is from genome assembly GCF_049634645.1 of Pelodiscus sinensis. Classification (NCBI taxonomy): domain Eukaryota; kingdom Metazoa; phylum Chordata; order Testudines; family Trionychidae; genus Pelodiscus; species Pelodiscus sinensis. The sequence continues at coordinate 316,896,499 of NC_134711.1, forward strand.
TTGGGATTGGTCCTGCCTTGGGCAAGGGGCTGGATTTGATGACTGCTGAGGTCTCTTCCAGCTCTATGATTCTGTGATTCTGGGGAAGGGGTAGACAACAATTTTTGAAGCGAGGGGGCCACTTCACAAATTTCTGAAGTGGTCCTTGGCCACCCTGGAAGGGGTGGATCCTCTGGTGGAAGAGGTGGGACCAGGAGGCTTTCTGTGCTTCCCCACCCACAGACCCTGATTGGCCTAGGGGTGAGGGAGCATGTCCAGTCTTTGCCCCCTGCCCCCAGCACCTAGAGAGAACCACCAACTATTTTGAACAGCTAATGGTTCCCTCCCTGGCTGTAGGAGATGACTTTGTGTGCTCCCCCGTCCCCAGGTCTCAATTGGTCTTGGGGCACGGGAGTAGCAGGGTGGCTGCAGGCTGGATCAGCCAGATTGGTGGGCATGATCCAGCCCATGGAGGCTGTCTTACCCACCCCAGTATAGGGCCTCATGTTGTGCCCTACTTACAGACCCATGTACTCTGTCACATCACTTGAAGAAACCCTTTGGTAATTGGGATGGGGATCCCTCTGTGCTAAGGGCCATAAAAACATATATAAACATAATCCCTGTTCTGAAGGCCTTATAGACGTAGAAAATAAGAAAAATGTATGGTGGAGGGGGAGACAATCTGGGGGAGATAACATCTTTTAGTGGACCAACTTCTGTTGGTGAGACATGCATTTTTGAGTCACACACAGCTCTTTCAGGTTTGGGGATGTAGATGTGCACATGCACTCTTTGCATTTATTTTTTGTTTTATAATTGCATCAGTAAATGTCAGTATACTCTGACTGCTTCTCAGCCTATCTATCTAAAACAGGGGTGGGAAACCTAAGGCCCAGGGGCCAGATGCAGCCCCCGGCTTGCCTGGATCCAGCCCCCGAGGTTCAGTCCGCCGTCTGCCCCCCAGCATTGGGGAGCTCGTGCTGGTGCATCAACCCACCACTACACCCACATGATGCTGGAGCACACAAAATGTAGTAGGCTGACCCCCCTAGGCTCTGGTGTGTTGAGAGGAATGTAGAGAGGGTCTTTCTCCATCTCAGTCGGGGCCACATCAGTGATGGTTTGGGTTTTTTGTTTTTTGTTGTTTTTGGGGGGGGGGGGGAAGGTGTTGGGTTTTTTTGGTTTTGAAACTTCTCACTTTTGTGCAGCCCCCCAGCTGATTTTCTGTGGGCTAGTGGTCTCAATCCAAAAAAAATTCCCCACCCCTTATCTAAATACTGGCTATTAAACATTGTGCTAAGCTAATGTTCTCACTACTTATTTCCTTGTGATAGGTTTGTGTCACCAACTAATTGGCCAGTCTTCAAAACCAGTTCCCCAATCAGGCTGTACATGATGAGGAGGGCCACCACAGCCCCCTTCTTAAGTTCAGTTATGGTAATAGTTTGTTCTTCTTCGAGTGCTTGCTCATGTTCATTCCATATTGTGTGTGTGTGCTCACCACATGCACCAGTGCTGGACTGGCCCTGGCACCCTCTAGAGGAGCGCAGTCAACCTGTGGAATTCCTTGCCAGAGGATGTTGTGAAGACCAGGACCTTAACAGGGTTAAAAAATAAAAACAAAAAAATCTAGATAAATTCATGGAGGTTAAATTAATGGATAAATTCATAGATCCATCAGTACTTATTAGCCAGGATGGGTAAGAATGGTGTCCCTAGCCTCTGTTTGTCAGAGGCTGGAAGTGAGTGACAGGGGATGGATCAGTTGATGATTACCTGTTCTGTTCATTCCCTTTGGGGCACCTGGCATTGGCCACTGTTGGAAGACTGGATATTGGGCTAGATGGACCTTTGCTCCAACCCATTATGGCCGTTCTTATGTTCATATGTCCTCTTTGTTGTTGAACAAAGCCATCACGGCTCACATTCATTCAGTTCCAAGCTCATGCCGGGCTCATCAGGACCTGTTGAAGAGGGTTGCTTCCAACCTGGGGCTCCAGGCAGAGGAGCTAGAGGAGTCACCGGACTCCGTTTGACGTCCTCTGTGCCCCAGCACCTGCTAAGATGGCATTATCCAGATACGAAGAGGTCTCAGATTATTAGGGTCCCATGGAAAACCCCCTCTTTCTGGCTCCCCATTTCAAAAAGGGCTGAACAAAAATACGTCATTGCAGCTAGAAGCCACGACTTCCTTTACACTCGCTGGCCCCAACCTCCCTAGTAGTTGAGCTGTTAATCAGGGGCAACCCCGGCTTATGCAAAGACTCAAAGACACTGGATTTACTTGGGCAAAAAAACATACTCCTCTTTCAACCTTTAACTAATAGTGGCAAGCCACCAAGCCTTCTGTGGCTGCTATGATTATAATATGTGATAGGCCATGGCTGAGTCTGAGGTTTTGTTTTCCGAAGGGTCCAGAAAGGAATTATGAGTGATCGTTGAGGAGGGCATGGCTGTAGCCAGAATGGCCTTCCAGACAGCTTCAGACGTGGCAGACTACAAGGCTTGCACCATGGCCTTAGCCATCTCCATGTAGCAGGTGTCCTGGCTGCTCTGCTCTGGTCTGTCAACTGAGGTTCAACAGTCAATGCAGGACTTCCCCTTTGCTGGCCAGGCCATATTTGTGGAGCAGACAGAGGGTAAGCTGCATGGGTTAAACGATTCCCACGCTACCCTGTAGTCCTAGGGCTGTACATCCCTGGTCCAGCATGTAAATAGTCACTCCACTTGTGGGATTTCTGCATCAAAGCACATGATCCATCTGGAGGCCTATCACCTTCCAGCATCAAGAACACACTGGCAGATCACCTCAGCAGATCTCTTTTCTCTCACCACAAGTAACTGCTCCACTTGGAGGTAGCCTGGATGCTCTTACAGAGGTGGGGAGCTCTCCAAATGGACCTCTTCACCACCAGCCTGAATAGAAAATGTCATTGCTTCTGTTCCCTACAGAATCTAGGCAAGGACTCCCTCTCCGATACCTTCCTTCTGTCATGGTTGGGGAGCCTGATGTACACATTCCCACGAATTCTGCTCATTGGCAGAGTCCTGGCAAAGATCAAGAGAGAAGGCACGTCTCGTAGCCTTGTCTCATCGTTATGATTGCCCCAGCATTGCCATGCTAACACTGGTTTGGCATGCTGATGAACCTGGCATTGTCTACTCCCTGGCCCCTTCCTGACCAGTGGGACCTGCTCTCACAGGATCAGGGTTCAGCTGATCGCCATATTTGGGGTTGGGAAGGAATTTTCCTCCAGGGTAGATTGGCAGAGGCCCTGGAGGTTTTTTGCCTTCTCTGTAGCATGGGGTACAGATCACAGCTGGAGGATTCTCTGCATCTTGGGGTCTTCAAAGTATTTGAAGGCTTCAGTATCTGAGATATAGGTGAGAGGATTATTCTAGGAGGGGGTGGGTGAGATTCTGTGGCCTGCACTGTGCAGGGGGTCAGACTAGATTATCATAATGGTCCCTTCTGACCTTAAAGTCTATGAGTCTATGAACGCTTCCTGCATATCAGCCTTGCCCCCCTCTTCCTCACACGATGGATGTTGCGTGGTTGAATTTGGAGTCCTCTCTAATGAGCTTCAGCAAATCCTCCTGAAATATAGGAAGCCTTCCACTAGAGCAACCTACCAGTCAAAGTGGGCGAGGTTCTCTTACTGGGAAACAGTAGCATCTCTCCCTTGTACTCTTCCTTGCAATCTATTACTTGTTCTATCTTAAAAACCAAAGGCTGGTGCGCTTCCCCATCAGGGTGCACCTTGTGGCCATCTCCACTTTCCACCCACCAATCCAAAGTCAGATGGTGTTCTCGCGCAATATGTCAATTTGCTTCCTTAGGGGCCTTGAGAGACACTTCCTGCTGGCCCGGACTCCTGTCCCACAGTGGGACCTTAACTTGGTTCTTAACAGGCTCACGGGCCTACCCTTTGCCCTCATGGGTTCCTGCTCCCTTTCTCGCCTGTCATGGAAGGTCATTTTCCTTGTGGCAATACATCAATGAGATGAGGGTGGAGCTTAAAGCTTTGACTTCAGAATCGCCGTATAAGGTATTCTGCAAGGACAAAGTTCAAGTGTGACCCCATCCAGCTTTCTTGCTTAAAGTGGTGTCTTCCTTCCATGTAAACCAGGACATCTTCCTCCCAGCGTTGTATCCCAAGCCACACACCACTAGTGTGGAAAGGTCGGATGCTCTCTGGTGTTTTATTTGAAGCATTCCAAGCCTTTCTTCAGGTCTACCCTGCTCTTCATCGTGACAGTGGACAAGATGAAGGGTCTTCCAGTGTCCTCACAGAGTCCACACATACATGGCATATTACACCATCACTTGCAGGCCAGAGATGACACCGGGTTTGGCAGAGCTGTGTTGCTACCCAACTTACTGTGTGGAAGTAACCTAATATGAAATGAACATGAGCAAGCACTTGAGGAAGAAAAGTCAAGTTACCTTTTCCATAGCTGGTGTTCTTCGAGTTGTGTTGCTCATATCCATTCCATGACTCGCTTTCCTTCCCCACTGTTGGAGTTTCTAGCTTATACTGTGGCATGTGCTCTCCACTCCAGAAGGCACCATAGCCCATCTCCTACAGATACTGCTGAGGGGAAAACTTGCAGCATGGGTCTGTGTGCTGAGCATGCAGCCTTACTGTGGGATGAACATGAGCAATACATTTTGAAGAACACCAGTTAGGGAAAAGGTAACTTACTCTTTTAGCACATGCTAATTACTGGTGCATATGTAGCTGGTGTAAAATACACTGGTAGAAGGCCTTTGGATGCAGCTGCCTGGTGACTACCAAATCCTGTAGCAGTTCTTTATAGATAATTGCCAAATATACTCCTTTACAGCTCTCAGATAAATCATTGGGGAATGCACCATGCTTTGTGAAGAGTAATGTGCCATTGATTGATTTTACTCTCACGTCTGATAACAACATCTTTATAGATGTCTTGTTACCGATTCAAATCTAGTGTCTCCAAAACCAGATTGCTCATCTTTTGTCTTAATCCGTCGCCACTTCTCCCTCTGGCATCAAAAAAAATTTTGCTACTGGCCCTTGTCTCCCAAGTTGCTAATGCCATCTCAGACTTCCCAACTCTCCTTCATCTGCACTCAGTTCCTTCATTAAGTCTCATTACTTTTTCTTGTTTAAAAATCAGCATGTACTTTCATATTTCTCTTCCTGCACTAAAACACTTATCCATGATTTGGGTGTTTTCTCACCTTGATTATGAGAATTGTATCTCTAATTATTCTGTTTCCCCTCTTCCCCCCACCACAACCTTCTGTTCTGTCTAGATTAATGCTGTTATTCCTTTTCTTTACAATTATTCCAAGCACATGTCATATCCTTGAATCCACTGTCTAGCTTTCTTTCAGTCTCACATTATATTCAGACTTCTTGTCTTTTCCTTGAAGACCATTCATAATCTTATTTTGCGTGTGCGTCCCCCCAAGTTTGTCTTATGGGATAGCATTTTAATATGTTCTTAGCAGATCAGCAATCCATCTAGCCCATATGCTGTCCCAGACAATAATCAATATCAGATACTTCAGAGGAAGATGCCAGCATTCCTGTAATTGCCTTTTATCCAATAACCTGCCTGAAAGGAATCTTCTTTCAGATATCCCACGAGTCAATAGTTGGTTTGTGCCCCAAAGTGTTAGAATTTCTACCTTTTCCAAATATACTTTCTATAATATAGCGATGGATGTAAGAAACCTGGGTTCAGTAAATTTTGTCTCGGTGATGAAAGGAGTGGGGGCTTTTTCATAAAAGGAAGTTGAAATTAGCAGCATGAAAGGAAGATCCATGTGAAGATGAATAAAAAATATTATAATTAACTTGCAGATTATTTTTCCCTTTTTTCATTAATATAGGTGGTGGCAGAGGCAAAGACATGTCTAATATCACAGGTCACCGTGGAAAAGACATTTCCACCATCCTAGAGGAAGAAAGGAAAGAAAATAAGCGCCCACAAAGAGCTGCTGCAGCACGTCGCAAGAAACGACGGCGACTGAATGATCTTGATAGTGATAGTAATCTGGATGAGGAAGAGAGTGAGGATGAGTTCAGAATCAGCGACGGGTAGGTAGCTGCTAAACTACTAGTCTTAGGTTATTAACAATTACAGGTTTCTGTGAATTTAGAATTCCAGTGGGTTGTTTCTCTGAGGTTTAAAGCTGTAAGATAGAGGAGGTTTTCTATTAAGGTCAGGTCTAGACTTAGAACTTTTATTGGTCTATCTTTCAGTTAGGGTTATGCTTTTGGGTGTTCTTTATTAAAAACACAACAAAGGTAGATACATCACTGAAAGCCCTAGAGTAGACACATTTATATTGGTATAAAGGTGACTTATACCGGTATAGTTGTGTTTCTTACTGTATGGGAATTGCAATACCAATGTAAGGCATCTTTCTGTTCTACTCAATATAGATAAGGAGGTACAACTTTCTAGTACAGACAAAACCTCACAGATATCTTAGAATTATGAAGTACTGATAGGTAGACTGAATGCTTCATTTCTAGTAGCTTAAAGAAAGCTATTGAAATCCACTTTTGATTTTAGCATGCTAAAAATTTGAGGTTCAGATACTAGCAGAACTAGATGCAGAAAGCAGGAAAAAGTAGAGTTTTTCTTCCCAACCTATGAGAGTAACAGCAACAACATACTGTTGCCTATGTACCTTTCCTTTCAGGTAGGTTACTTAACTGTTGTATAAATTGGCTCAGTCTTTGTATGATAGTATTGCTGAAAAAAATCAGTAATATAAATCAGTGAATTATAAGTTTATCCATAAGTGTATCAACTTCATGGTTATGATTCTTTCAACTCTCACAAGTGAATAGGTTTGTATTTGGTTAGTGTTTGAATGAAATATCTCAAAGGAACACCTACTGTAGGTGAAATGTGAAATTATTTCGTAGGTGGTGTTCTATCTGAATTATTACTGAACCAATATGACAGAAGCAGTGTAAGAGTGAGGGTACCATATTTCAAAGAAGAGACAAACCAAAGTCCTGACTATTTGTAGGTACTTAAACACCACTATTCTTATACATTCTTTATTTTGAAGTTCTGGGCCAACTGGAATTCAGCCAAAATAAAGCCACCTGCCATTTCAATTGGATTCATGTACTGTCCTAATCTGCTCTATATGGGTATGTCTACACTACCCCGCTAGTTCGAACTAGCGGGGGTAATGTAGTCATCCGCAGTTGCAAATGAAGCCCGGGATTTGAATTTCCCGGGCTTCATTTGCATGAAGCCGGCCGGCGCCATTTTTAAATGCCGGCTAGTTCGAACCCTGTGCCGCGCGGCTACACGCGGCATGGAGTAGCTAGTTCCTAATCCGAACTAGCTACTCCGTGCGTGTAGCCGCGCGGCACGGGGTTCGAACTAGCCGGCATTTAAAAATGGCGCCGGCCAGCTTCATGCAAATGAAGCCCGGGAAATTCAAATCCCGGGCTTCATTTGCAACTGCGGATGACTACATTACCCCCGCTAGTTCGAACTAGCGGGGTAGTGTAGACATACCCTATTATATTCTATAAATGCAACTTCAGGTATGCAGCAGGTGTTTAAGATCTCCAGGCAAAAAGAGATACATAAATATATCATTGAAGTATCATCTACATTTATTATAAGCTCTATTAAGTATATCTATTATATGTTACATTGTTTTAGTCTGTTTGTTCCAAAAACCTCTTTTGGCTGTAACATTTTTAACAGATCTCAGGATGAGTTTGTTGTCTCAGAGGAGAACCCGGATGAAAGTGAAGATGATCAGCTATCAAACGAAGACAGTGATACCGAGTTCTGTTCCCGTAGACCCAGGCGACACTATGCTAGGCCAATGAGACAAAGCAGGCGGTTACGAAGAAAAACAGTCAAGAAAAAATATTCAGAGGATGATGAAGAGGAGGACTCTGAGGACAATTTAAGTAGGGAGTCTGGTAAGCTTAAGTTTTTCAGAGTTAGCTATTGTGTGCCAGAGAAGGGGGTCCAAGCAAAAAGACTGGGGAGGGAGAATAAAGGGAATTATAAAATCCTGACTTCTAATCTAGGCCTTGACATTGATTGGCTATTGGGTCATGTGTCATCTGTGCTTCTAAGGTACTAACTGTAAAAATAGGGCTAATGTTTTTGTAATAGAGGTGATGTTGTTTAATTAGATGACTCTGTGAGTTACTTTGGAGATGAAAATTGCCATTCGAGTATTTTTTTAATATATTAAAGTGTGCTGAAGTTGCGAGGGTACATTGACAATTGTATGCAGAATTTGCAGGTTCCCAATGTTTCATTTCCATTAGCTTCTCTATTTTCATGTTTTGTGCGTTACAATCTTTTTTTAAAAATTTAGCCCGAAAAGTAGTTTAAAGAAATATTTTATTGTGCCTACTCAGCCTCTGCTGATGCCTCATTGAAAACTTTGAAAAGCCTACTGGTTGGAGAAACTCTCCCTGATTTTGTAGCATAGGGAAGAGTAATTCCCTCAACTGCAAGAATTATTGTACTATGATCTATGTTAAACAAGGAAGACAAGGTAAATTACAATAGTAATCCCTTCAGACTTAATAGTCTATGAATCTATGCTTTCGTTATTTCTCTCTTTTGAACTTTAATTACTAGGGAGGCTTGCTTGACAACAGAATCTTTGTTCCTTGCCTTATACTGCCTGATCCCGAATCAAAATCCATCCTCTATCTGAAATTCAGTTGACTCTGTGGAAATGAGTCCTACCCACAGGAATAAGTAATGGAAGCAGATGAACTAAAGGGAGAAGATTTTTTTTCTTACACATATTTGTTCTTACTAATCAAGAAGGAGTAAATCAGAAAATAGGTAAATTTTGTGACCTAATGTATTCTCATAGCTTTCCATGAGGAGTTAGCACTTTTTAGGAAGAACATCTTTGGGAGTATCACTCACTCTGTAGGAGTGGGCCCAAAACTACCTAATGTCCTAAACTCCTATATGGAGTTAAAGGCATTCAATGCTTTGCAGTATTAGCCCATTGCAGGTACCAAATGGCCTTTCCATTATTGTATCCATCTTTGTGAAGTCAACTGAGCTTCTGCAGACTGAAATGGGTTATTGTTGAAGGGCTTGTCTCCAGTGTGAGTTATGTTTGGGCTAATTAAGAAAGGTGTATGAGCTTAAAATGATTGTTCTGTAAGCTGTCTTCCTTTTCTGCAGGCCACTAAGGGACCAACAACAACTTTAACAGAGAAATGGTTTGAGTCTGAACACACACACAGAGTCATAATGGAAATGGTGTTAGTCTGTGATTAATGAAAATATGTGAGCAACTGATGCAGAAGCTAAAGGATCTGAAGTTATTACACACTAATGCAGCTGAATATTTGGGAGCAGTTTGTGTTTAGTTCCTAGTGGACGTGTTCATCACAAAAAATTCTACCCTAATAGAGTGTATGCACTGAGGCTCTTGTTAACAAGAGGCAGAGAGGCCAATGGCTCAGTGTGCCTGAAAGTGGAATTTCCTTCTAATCTCTGGACGTGATCCCTCCATGGCAGCTCGATGTTGGAGAAGCTTGCTCTGCTGCTGACTAATATTCTTCGGTTTTGTGGACAAATAAAGCATCTCAGTCTTTGAGATATTCTGTCCTGTTCCTTTCCCCAAGACAGTGCATGTCTCTCATCCCTCTGCTCCTCCCCTCTCTCTGTCTCCTCCAAAAAGGGTGATTGCTCGAACTGTGTGTTCCTTCCCTTATGCCCACAAGCTCCTTTTCCAGGGAGCCTGTCTTGCATGATGTTGGATCTAAAGAAATAACAAACATGGACCATTGCTTTATTTTTTTTTCTTCTCCAGAGCTCTGAGGTATCTTATTGAGCTCTCTGTTGAGTTGTTCTTGCCTTTTTCTTAATGTTTCTGTGGTAAAAGGCAGCAGTTTTAGTTTGTCATTTCAGTTAATAACATAATAGGGCATCTTGTGTTGTGAATGAAAATGCAGCATTATCACTATGGACTAATGGTTCTGACATGGTTCAAAGAAAAAGTAGTTAAATGGCACCCAGCTACCACAGTTATTTTCAGTTGGAAAAAGTGGCTGACAGGCTAAACCAGGGCAGTGGCCCCTAGCTGGCTTCCAGAAACTTTATTTACCTCAGCATCCTCAGGTATGGCCACTCACACTCTCATTGGCTATGGTCCATTGTTCCATGCCAATGGAAGCTGCAGAAGGTAGTAGCCTAGCCTGCACTGCTTCCCACAGCTCCATTAGCTGTGAACTGTGAACCATGGCCAACAGGAGCTGCGAATGGTCACACTTGCAAATGCTCAGGTAAATAAGGTGTCTAGCGGCCCACCGGGACTACCACAGGCAAACTGCGTGTAGGCCACTGATTACCCAACACTTAACTGGATCCTAATAGGGTACTAGGTCTCCAGAAGACTGGTGCACCAAAGAACTAGGAATGAGTGTGGGGTTGGTAATTATAAAGACTCTCGTCTGGTATTCTGACCAAACTTGTAGCTGCAGCTTTGAAACCTATAGGATTGATTTCTTGTTACAGATTGATTGTTTTCAAGTCAGCACTTTACAACTACAGCAGAATGGTCAAGGGTAAACTCAGGTATACAAAGTTTAGCCACTTTTCTTTTCAGGAATTGTTTACCCACTTCATTTTTAACCACTGCTATTCTGTCAGTGTCTTTCATGCACATTGTCTAAAAATGCTTGAATAAAATAAAATTAGAGTTGAATAAAAACTGGTCAGGAGAGCTATTTTCCAGTGGAGATTGAAATGAAATTATATAATCAATTCAGATTCAAGCAGGTTGTTCCAGTTGGCTGGCGCTGTAGAGGAGAAGCGTGTTTCACACAGGCAGAGGTAAGATTGTATAGAAGGATAAAAGGAAACCAGTGCTAGAGGAGTGGTGGGAGAGGTTTGTTAGGGTAGCTGGTCAAGTCCATACGTGAATTTTAAAAATAGATGCAATTTCATGCTGGAAATGAATGGGGAGCCAGTGGAGTAGTTTGAAGCTGTATCTGGTCAAGATGATAACGTTCCCATTAGAGGCATAATGCTTGAGGTGTTCCTTTGACTGAAGAGTAGTTGATTTTGTTGGTTCAAGGTTGCACATACCTTTTGGAAATGTGATGGTGGGTCTGTGCATTTTCATGTTAACAGTCTAAAACACATGGCTGTTTTCTTCTTTGCAGAAAGTGGTGACTACACAGATTACAGTGATGATGATTATCTGGAAACTAGGAGGAGAAGATCAAGGCGGAATCAGAAAAGACAGGTTAACTATAAGGAGGATTCAGAAAGTGATGCCTCACAGAAAAGTGTTCGATATGGAAAGGAGCTAAGACGACTTCATAAACGCAGGCTTCCCAGTTCAGACAGTGAAGGTAAAAAAGAGCACTCCACCGTTTGCAGGAGCTAATGTGTGAGTGATAGTGCAAAGAGAGAAATATGGGTAGAAAGTAAACGTGAGAGTGGAGGTTAGTGTGAGATGCACAGAGGATTTTTTCCTGAGATCCTCAGTATTTTCCAAACTCTAAATACATCCTTGTGATGCAACTTACCACTTGATATAACAAGCCATTGCTACAGTTATTTGTCAAACTATCTCTGCATTCCCTTATCCTGACTTCCTGGTGTGAAATTACTCTACTAGGTAGGGAAACATTGAGATTCCAAAGTAGGAAATGCAATTATTCTGGAAGACAGGAGTATTTTGCATGTTTCAATTGAGAAGTCACAAAATCCTGACCTTTGTGATAATTAAAGATCCTTTTGTAAGAGTCAGGGAGTTAATGCTGGTGTCCTGGTTGTATCTAAATTGGGTAATTTTGTTCTGTTCCCTACTAAATATCCATGTATTTGCATGTAAACTTTTAATAAAATTATAGAAATGTAGAGCTAGAAGAAGAGATCTTGAGAGGTCAAGTTCCCTGTGCTGAGGCAGGGCCAAATAAACCTAAACCAACCTGAACAGGTGTTTTTCCAACCTCTTCATAAAAACCTCCAGTAATGGGGCTTCCACAACCTCATCTGGTAGCCTGTTCCAGAGTTTAACTACTTTTATAATTAAAAATTGTTTCCTAATATCTAAGTCTTGCTGCAGATTAAGCCCATTACTATTTGTCCTACCTTCAGTAGACATAGAGAAGAATTGATCACCATCCTATTTGTAGACTGTTATCAGGTCCCATATTTGTCATCTTCTCACCTGCCTAACCATGTCCAGTTTCTTTTAAACTTTCTTCATAGATCAGGATTTTAACTGGCACCCAGATCTGAACACAGTGCTCCAACTGGGACCTCACCAGTACCAAGTAGAGCAGGACAGTTATTTTCCATGAAACAAAAGACAGGACTATGCCGCACTTTAAAGACTAACAAGATGGTTATTAGGTGATGAGCTTTTGTGGGCCAGACCCACTTCCTCAGATCAAATTGTGGAAGAAAATTGGCATGACCATATATACCAAAGGGATACAATCAAAAAAAGTGAACACATATAAAAAGGACAAATCAAATTTCAGAATAGAGCGGGGATGAGGGGGGGAGGTTAATGTCTGTGAGCTAACGATATTAGAGGTGATAATTGGGGAAGCTATCTTTGTAATGGGTAAGATAATTAGCATCTTTGTTGAGGCCCAGTCGTTCATGCTTAATTATCTTACCCATTACAAAGATAGCTTCCCCAATTATCACCTCTTATATCATTAGCTCAAAGACATTAACTTCCCTCCCTCATCCCCCCTCTGTTCTGAAATTTGATTTGTCCTTTTTATATGTGTTCACTTTTTTTGATTGTATCCCTTTGGTATACATGGTCATGCCAATTTTCTTCCACAATTTGATCTGAGGAAGTGGGTCTGGCCCACAAAAGCTCATCACCTAATAAACCATCTTGTTAGTCTTTAAAGTGCTGCATAGTCCTGTCTTTTGTTTCAGCTAAACCAGACTAACACGGCTACATCTCTATTACTAGTTACTTTCCATGTCTTTCATATGACACTCCTGCTAATACACATTGGAATGATATTGGTCTTTTTTGCATCAGGTTGTTGACTCAATTCAATTTATCTACTTTAACATCCAGATCCTTTTCAGCATTGCACCCACTTATCCAGTTGTTCCTCATTTTGTAGTTGTGGATTTGTATTTTCTTTTCTAAGTGAAGTACATTGCCCTTATCTTTTTAGTACATTTCATGTTGATTTCATCATAATTCTCTAATTTGTTAAGGCTGTTTCAAGCCCTAATCCTGTCATCCAAAGAGCTTGCAACCCCTCTCAGTTAGGGATCTTTTGCAAAGCGTTCTCTACACTTAATTGTTGCAGTCATTAATGAAAAAAATGAATAATATCAGACTGAGAACAGAGCTGTGGGGCCCCATTAGATACATTCTGAGAGTTGACAGCAAACCATTGATAACTACACAGAGTACAGTCTTTAATCCTGTTGTACACCCACTTCTATAGTGATTTCATCAAGCCCAAATTCCTCTGGGTTGCTAATGAGACTGTCATGTGGGACATAAGCCTTCTAAAGTCAAGATTATACCATGTTTTCTGCTTCCCAGTATCCATTAAGTCAGTAACCCTTTCAGTGAAGGAAATTAGGTTTGCTTGGCAAGATTGGTTGTTTGAGTTCTTACTCATGTCAGTTCCAATCAGGGATGTGCATTTGGTGAATGCACACCTAATTAGTTAGCCAGAAGGTTTTTCCCCTAACAGTACCCATCGGGTTGGCTTAGGCACCCTCTGGAGTCATGCTTCTGTGGTGCTGTTTTTAGGGCTCTGCCATCTCAGTTCCTTCTTACCACCTATGACGGTTAGCCGGAACCCACGTTTGCTTTTGTTTTGGCAAGTCATCTTCTTAATAGTCTTCAGACTGTCTTTCTGTAAATAGTTAAGCCATTTAATTAGTAGCTGTAGTTGGTCATTATGTACAGGTTGGATCTCTGTGGTCCAGCACCTTTGGGAGATTGACCCCCTCCTCTCCCTTCCTCCTCCTCTGCCGCCAGGATGATAAGACTGTGGCTGAGAAACTAAATGAATTATTTCATAGAATCATAGAATAATAGGACTGGAAGGGACCTCAAGAGGTCATCGAGTCCAGCCCCCCGCCCTCAAGGCAGGACCAAGCTCCGTCTACACCATCCCTGACAGATGTCTATCTAACCTGTTCTTAAATATCTCCAGAGAGGGAGATTCCACCACCTCCCTTGGCAATTTATTCCAATAGTTGACCACCCTGACAGTTAGGAATTTTTTCCTAATGTCCAATCTAAACCTCCCCTGCTGCACTTTAAGCCCATTACTCCTTGTCCTGTCCTCAGAAACCAAGAGGAACAAATTTTCTCCTTCCTCCTTGTGACACCCTTTTAGATATTTGAAAACCACTATCATGTCCCCCCTTAATCTTCTTTTTTCCAAACTAAACAAGCCCAGTTCATGAAGCCTGGCTTCATAGGTCATGTTCTCTAAACCTTTAATCATTCTTGTCGCTCTTCTCTGTACCCTTTCCAATTTCTCCACATCTTTCTTGAAATGTGGCGCCCAGAACTGGACACAGTACTCCAGCTGAGGCCTAACTAGTGCAGAGTAGAGCGGCAGAATGACTTCACGAGTTTTGCTTACAACACACCTATTGATACAACCTAGAATCATATTTGCTTTTTTTGCAACAGCATCACACTGTTGACTCATATTCAACTTGTGGTCCACTATGACCCCTAGATCCCTTTCCGCTAGGCTCCTTCCTAGACAGTCGCTTCCCATCTTGTATGTATGGAACTGATTGTTCCTTCCTAAGTGCATCAGTCTTCATGGTTGAGGATGTGAGGCAGAGTCCCAAACCTGAGCCATTCTTTTTAGTTGATAAACCTGAGGAATCTGTCCCAAATTAAAGTGTCATTAGCACAGGTTTTGGAAAAAAATAGATAAATTAAACACTAACTTTGTGATGAGAGGGAAAGGGCAGGAGAGTGTGAGACAGAGAAAGGATTGGCATTTCAGAAGAGAGGGATAAAAGGTAAAGTATAAAGAGCAATTCATAGACCCATAGAGGATTAGTATTGGAAGAGACCTCTGAACATGATTTAGTTCAGCCTCCTGTTCAAAGCAGGACCAAATGCAGCTAAATCATTCCAGTCAGGGCTTTGTGAAGCTGGGCCTTGAAAGCCTCTATGGATAATGATTCCTCCCGACCCTAAATAAACCATCTCAGTGCTTCATGACACTCCTAGTGAAATCGTTTTTCCTAATAGTTTTAACCTAGACTTCCCACACTGCAACTCAAGACCATTACTTCTTGTTCTGTCATCTGTCACCATTGAGAACAGCCGGGCTCTATCCATTTTGGAACCCCCCTTCAGGTAGTTGAAGGCTGCTATCAAATCCCCTTCCACGTTCTTTCTGTCGTGGTGGGCCGAAAACTGCATGCAATATTCAAGGCATGGCCTCAGCAGTGCGGAATAAAAGGGAATAATCACTTCCCTTGATCTGCTGGCAATGCTCCTACTAATACAGCCCAATATGCCTTTAGATTTCTTCGCAACAATGGCACACTGTTGACCTAGATCCAGCTTCTCATCCACTGTAATCCCCAGGTCCTTTTCGGCAGAAAATTGTTAAAGTTTTGTCTGCCATCAGATTTTGCTAACCATTTTAAGTCTGTTCCTCATTCCAGAGAGCTACATGTCCAAGAACTCTGAAGATGATGAACCAGCAAAGGATTCAAAGCGGTCTATTCAAAAACGTAGCCGAAGTACAGATGAATACTCAGAAGGAGAAGAGGAAGGGGACAAACCAGAGGAGGGAAGACCCGTCCGAAAACGGCTGAATCGAATTGAAACAGACGATGAAGATAACTGTGACAATGCGAACAAAGATGTAGAAAAGCCTGCACCTGCAAATAAGCCGTCAGCACCCCATGTTCCTCATGACAGCACCAAGAAGTCGTGCTACCGGATAGAAAGTGATGATGAAGATGACTTTGATAACGTAGGGAAAGTAGAAAGCCCGTTGGACTACAGCCTAGTGGACTTGCCTTCCACCAATGGACAGAGCCCAGGTAAAACTATTGAGACCTTGATTGGTAAACCAAGTGAGAAGACTCAAGCCCCCAAGGACAGCACAGCCAATGCCAGTCTGGCACCCAATGGGACAGGGGGTGGTCAGGAAGTAGCAGGGCCAGAGGAAGAGGAGGATGAACTTTTGAGAGTGACTGACCTTGTTGATTATGTCTGTAACAGTGAACAGTTATAAGACTTTCTTCCATTTTTGTGCTAATTTATTCCACGGTAGCTCATACCAGCGGGCCAGTTATTAAAAGCTGTTTTATTTTTCCTAGAAGACTCTCCACTACAGTATCACTTTTTAGAAGCAAGAATTTCACCAGTTCTGTAGTCTTTCTGTGAAGTGACCAGTTTTGAACTTTGAAGATAAATTGCTGTAAATTCCCTATTCATTTTTTTCTCTCCTTCCATGTCCATGGTCCTGGGTAATTTCATTCACAAAAACCTTATAACAACAAGAGATTTGTATATTTTTGACTTTATATTTCCTGAAAGAAAACAAATTTGTCGAAATGTGTGGCCTATGAAAGCATTCCAAATCAGTCAGGGCCCAAAACGTAACTAGGGCAGGGGAAGGGGGAGGTGGGAATGAGGGCGTGTGTGCAGAAGCACTTGTGCTTTAGCTTTTTCATATGAGATATATATTATATTTAAATGTTCACAACTTAGATTACAATTTAACAGTTTAAAAATTAATGTCTCTACTGTTGCATTTTGTGAGTTGTAGGTTAACATACATAGCTCATTTTAGTAGCCATCTTCATGAAAGCAGTTTGATTTAAGACTGGAGATAACCACAGTAAATAAAAAGGCCCAGAAAGTACAATAAACAAGAACTCTAGTATCCATTTTGGTTTGCAGAGTTTCCTGATAAACATCCTTTAAAGTGTTTGTACAGTGAAGTGTACTGTAATGAAGTTTTGACAGTTGAAATATACTACCAATGAATTTATAAAACAGTTTTTTATGAATATTTCATCAGATGGCCTTTAATGTACAGTATCTGGTGGGAGGGAAATCTTGGTGTGAAATTAGTTTGTAAATTGGATGATACCACGTGAATGCTGTAAAATTTCACAGATGCCAGAACTGTATAAAGTAACTTCCTGGCCCTTTGAGTTTGAAACCATCTATCAGAGTATTTTGAAAGGAATATGTTTGTACATACTGCATCGACCACAGAATTTCAGCACATCTGATGATGGAGGGATTTTCAAATAAACCTTGACTGGTCCATTCATGCCCCTAATATCTACTTCAAATTGAAGTAAACAAATGGAGCAGTTTTCTTTTTGGAGGTTTTCTGTTTTGGATTTGTGTGTTTCTGTTTTGATTTACTTATTTGCCTGGATGTATTAGCAGGTTTTGAATGTAGTGTTGGCCTTTGGCCATTAGAATTTTCTTAAAATACATTTGAATAGTTGTCATGTGACCAACTGATTTCAAGAGGGCAGTATTTCTGGGATAAAATGCTAGATGCCAAGACAACATCTCATTACTTTGAGTGGCATGTACTTTAGCTTGAGTATACAGATTTTATAACTGTTTATTTGGCACATAATAGACAGTGAAGCTGAAGTTTATTTCAGGTAGCACTCAGTTTTCTCTTCGCTGTTAATTAAGATGCAGATTGTAAAGTTTATACATTATAGCCCATAACTAAAACATAGCTGCCAAATGTTGAAATCTGATACGGTCACATCTATTAATCCTTTTGTGCTGAGATTTGGATTTTTCTCCCCTGGTGTTCTGTCCATTGCCGGCAATGGATGCACCAAATTTGCTGCTGGCACCATGGAGTTAATTCTCCTTCCTACCCTCACCCCCAGCTCCTCCAGGTCGTATTGACTAGTCAGTCAGTAGTTAAGCACTTCTGTTTCACTGTAATAAAGCTGGCATTAGGCCTTTACTAAATACCTCTCTAGAAAACCTAGATCCAAAAAACCATACCTTTTGGCCTTGAAAATCTTTATTCTTGTTTCCCTCCCCTTCCGCCCTCCCTCCCCCAACCATCCATGTAAGTTCTGTAGAATCGACTGCATTAATGTAATTTCATTGGGATTCTAGCAGTTCATATATCCTCATGTATAAAACTAGAACTATCAAAGATGCAAAAGGTTAGGACACAGTCATCATTTGCTATGGTAATCAAGGTTTGTGACTTAAAATATGAGAAAGAATTCATTCTTTCCAAATGAGTTTATTCCATTTGAATTTAAAAAAAATAATTTCTGCCATGTCAATTGATAGATAACAGGTTTCATTAACAGATGTTTAAACAGGGTAGTGCAAACAGCCACAAAAGTTTAGAAAGTGTTCTTAAAAGTATATGTAGCATTTTAAGCTACTATAGGTGTTTTTTTCTTTTGCTTAGGTGATGCATCAGTGTAGTGCTGCTACATTTCTAATATACTTGTGTTTAAAATTAGTGACACGTGGCTCCCATTTTTCAGTGTTAGTAATTGTTGTGCATTTTTAATATTTGCAATGCAAGCTGTCTGAAACACATATAGCAATACTCTGTACAGCCAGGACTTCTGTTTTGTTTGGACAGTGCCATAACCCTTTTACTGTCTGTCTTAGCCTTTTAGTATCTGGAAAGTGCTATAGCAAACACTCTTGCTGCAGCATCAACTCTAAATTATAGACATTTAATGGGCAATTAAATTCAATGTAAGAAAAATACAAAAGAGTTGGAAGTAGTGAATACACCAATCGTGGACACAATCAAATATTATGTCTTAATTGTGGGAATGATGTAAAAGCAAACAACGTCATAAAGCCCAGTCAGAAGACTGGAATATATAATCCAGGTACCGTCAGTTCTATAAATACATCCGTGACTTTGACACTGCTACAGAGCATTACTTCCTGTATGTCAGTTTTGTCAATTCACTTTCTATTTGATTAAGAAAAAGTCATTTCTGATGTTAAGGTCATCCCAAAGATTCCAAGCCTGAAGCCCTTACACAGGCAAAGCTCCCTTTTATATCAATGGGAACCCTATCTGAGTAAGGACTGCATCATTTGGCCCAAAGAGAGGACATATATTTTCAGCCTCTTCCCAATCCCTAGTTTGAAGATACTCTGCTTGATGGGAAATGTGTAGTATCTTATTTGGAAAATGGCACTTCTTGATAAGAGCCCAGGTGACCCCCTAGTCAAATGGGAAGACTGTTTTCATTAGTCCACACTACAGAAATATCCTCCAGTTCATTTGGAGTCATTCACAGATTGTGTTCTACTGTAATTTTGGTTAGGAATGAAGAGCGATGTTTTTGGATTATGTCAATGTTCACAATGAATACCAATCTTCAGATGTTGCTAAAGTCAATAAGCAAAAGATCAAATAATTTTAGAAACAAAATGGAGACAGGCCTTGGGTTATTTAACATAAATGTTTCAGCTGGAAAAGAATAAGCAGATAGCAGTCCTGTAGGTAAGGATTTGATCGCACAAGCAGCTACTCATCAGGTTGTGACTAAATGTTATATTGCAGATTTTTAAGTTGAACATTAGTTACTACAGAACCCATTGGGAAGAAAGTCAATTAAGTGCAGTTCAGATTTTAAGCAGGATCGGAAAAAGGAGGAAACTACAAGTTTAGGGAGTAAAATGAGGGATGGAAATTTCTAATTCCTTTCACAAAGAGAAGAGGGACATTAGCTGGCTTGCTAACCATTTGCATGAGCATTGGTATCATAAGTGTACAGTAAATACACTTCACACTTAAATGGATGTGATGGATTACATTAACAAGCCTGTAATATAGTAAGAACTTCAACATGGTTGTTTTTGTCATCTTTGATTCTTCTAAACGAGTGTATTCCTGGTTTTTAAAAAAACAGATATAGTAGACAGTTTGTCTCTTTAATTACAAATACAGGAAGATCAATACTAAACAGTGAACTCTTTGAGTTTTGATAGTTTATTCAGAGTTGTGCACATTAAATTATATGAACACACAAACACCTCTTTTCTCTATCTAAAGGCTTCTGCATTTTAATTGCACTTCAGAGGAAGAGTGATTTTTTTTTTTTACCCCATATTGTATGTTTATAAGATAGTCACCTTTTTTAAGATTATCCCTTTGGTTTAAGGTGTTCAGTTGCTCTTCAAGGCAACATGAATGTTCATAAAAGAAAAAAAACTTCGCATGGTAGTCCATTTGTTCTAATTTGTCTTAGGCTCTTGAACTGTGTGGATATCCAAATGCTGTAGTAATTCAATAATTCTAAAAGTCAGGGTGTCCAAACAGATCTCTGTTTTCAGACATTTCTAATTTGACACTGAGAGCTCTTTGGTTTGAAGACTTGGCTCAACAGTAATATTTAAACATTGCTTCCAGTCACACACTTTCACAAACTAGCTTTCTTAAAAGTAAACAAGGTAAAGGCACTTGGGTTTTTAAAATCCCCTTTGTGTACAATAATTAGATCGTATTTGGCAGTAATGCTAGCTCCAAAATGGTCTGAGCAAGATATTTGTGTCACCTGGCTCAAAATGGCAACCTTTAAGCCTCAAAAAAGTGATTGTGGCACATGTGCAGTGACTACTGTCCACAGGTTTGTATTGTAGATTTTAATGCACAGGATGCATCCTACAGGCATATTTACTTAAGAAGAACACTTCTGGCCCATTGGGTAAATAAAACCTTTAAAAGTTGTATATAAATAAATATTAAATCATTTAAGCGGATGCATATCTTTACTGAAGAAAAATATACTGGATGGAAGGGAAAAGAAAGAAAGTTCATGTTAAATAGCCCTGATCTGCAAGTCCTTACACAGAAGTGCATCTATGAAAATCATTAAGACTGCTCTAATGAATAAAGATGTGTAGGATTAGGCCTATAATTCTTGACGCATCATAGGAACTCCTAGCTGCCAGTCTTAGCTTTTGTCTTTCACCCTTCACCTGAGTTAGGGGTGGAATGTTGCTTTTAACTGGTTTGGAATTCAGGAAACACAGAGTGAGTAGAGAGGCCTTCATTTTAGTTGAACTAATGTTTGCAATATGTACGGACCTAATTTTTCAAAAATAGCTAATGATTATGGATGCTTTCATGTTTGGGTATCCAGTCTGAGACATATTAAAGCAGTGCACTTTTTGAGAAACAGCAGAACGCTCACTCATGGAAAATAAGGCGCCTTGGAGATGTCTCCCATTGGACAACCAAAAATTGAGACCCTAAAAATCATTAGTTCCTTTTGAAAATTGTCATCTATTAAGCTCTTTATTATAGCATCAGCATAACTGCCTGTTTGAATAACGGAACACCAAACAACAGAAAACCAACTTGCTTGGGAATTGAATACTTACCCAAAGCTTGAGAGTAATTTAACTTATTTGTACATTCCAAAAGATTTATATTGCATAGAACAACACTTAAGTTATGTACAGTTTCTGAAGGAAAGAATTGAACACTGTAAAGTAGGTAATAGGTTTTTTACAATTGAGAATGTAGTATAAAGACTCCAGACACAATTACAAGTATAAAAAGTCTGACAACTTTGATTTTTAGCAATCTAACTGCTTGCACCCTGAACCTGTTCTCATGAGCAGTAGAAACTCAGGGAATACAGGCAGAGGATACACATTGCTTAATAATGGTACTTGTGGCTGTATATATGTCTGTGATTGCTACAAATAACCCCAAAGGTTACTAAGTAGAGCTGAGAAATCAGAGAGGGAAAGTGTTGCTCTGTTTTTTCCAATTTTTTACTTTGTGCACTGGATAGCACTTTGTGTATAGTCAGCCTCACTGGTTCCCAGGGCTAGTCAGAAATTGTTTCCCCCGTTGTGCTGAGTGGATCATTCAAATGGTAGTGCAGAGCAGGAAGAAAAAAATCATGACCTTTTGCAGAAGTGGGTTCAGACAAGCACGGTGCTGAAACAACTTGTAATTCACTCTTTACAAATTGACTAGATTTCAAATTGACTGTGCCCCTTTAAGAGACTGAGGCTGACACCCTCTTGACCTATCCCCACAGCTGCATAAAAATCTGTGTGTTTGCAAAGGTGGTTTCCTACAAGGAATGAATGAGTGTTGGAGGGCAGGTGTGGATGTGGGTTTTTTGGAGCAATACATTAAATATTATAACATGGCTTGGCTTTGGCACAATCTGATGGAGGCCACTGTGCATGCTTATCCTTATGACCCAAGCAACTACACTGATTTGTAATATTTACCTTAGCCTATTAAGACATAACAAGTTGCAATCATGTTGGTCCCAGGATATGAGAAATTTTGGGTGAGGTAATATCTCTTATTGGACCAACTTCTATTGATGGAAGGTACAAGCTTTCAAACTACACAGAACTCTTGGCTATGTCTGGGGAAGGAGGCACAGTATCTAAATACAAGTCAAAAGTTCCACATTTTAGCTCAGGCACACTGGTTCCATCTCCAGACCTGAAGAAGAGCTCTGCATAGCTTGAAAGTGTGTACCTTCTACCAACAGCAGTTGACTGAATGAAAGGTACTACCTCACCTTGACTCTCAGAATTTAACAAATCTTTCTAAAGGGAAAAAGCTCTTTTATTGAAAGCTGTAATTAACCTAGTGCTGGCACACCATTTATTAGCGAGATGAGTATAAGGTCCTGCTACTAAAGTTAATGTAGTAGAAAAGGAAATAAAATCTTTTGCTTTTAATTTTATACTCATTATATTGTCTTATTCTTACAGTACATTCATTAAAATAGTATTTTACCCTAACTTGCATTAATTTTTTAAATGCCATTGATTGTTAATTTCTTGTTTCACAGCCCTCTTTTATAATATGCTAGTTGACAGATTTGAAAAATGTAATGTCACTATTTTAGTGTATAATGGCTGTCGAATGGGCACGCTTTGTGTGTTTATACCTGATGTCCATGTCTCTATCCACAGTTCCAGTAAGTGTAGTACAGTTTAGTTGCTAGCAGAATGGTTGTTCCAATACTCCAATGTGAGAATTAGGTCAAAACTCCCAAATACGGTCTCTTAAACTTAAAGATATGCTTACATGTGCTGTTTGAATGTTTGCAAAGAAACCTACAGTTCCTTAAAGTTTCTCAAATTCACTGATGGCCTCATTTTTGTTTTATCTTTTTCTTAAGAGGTGACATGGTAAATTTCCAAAAGCTTAGCAGTTCTTTGTAGAGCTTAACCAATACTTTGCTTGAGTCCTGAACCTTGATTTTTAAATCTTTCTCTGAAATCATGACTTGCTACATTTTGAGGAGAGTGGACTATAGGGCACATACACTGTATGTGTTGTGTCTGTATGTGGAGGGGGGAAAATATGTTTTTAAAAAACTGGAAGTGTAAATCCTGTTGCACATAAATTGGGTGATGCTTTCACTGTTATGTTTCCCACCAGTAATTTCACCTGCATGTAAAACCTAATACATTAAAAACTTTAAAACTAAAGTTGTGGTGGTCTCAGTGCTCAAAGGGGTTAACTGCAGTTTAATAACTGCTGATGTTTTTAGATTTGCAGTACACAACTGTTTAAATACTGTATTCCTTGTAAATGAAGTAAAAAAATGTTAAGGCTGGTGCCAATATTTTTGTTAATGAAATGTTCATTGTTGTCTCTCACTACAGTCTGGTCAGAACTCTTTGTGTATAAGCTAGGCCTGAAGCCATTTTATAGCTTATAGGCCTAATTGTGTAACTTTTTCTTTCATAATGTTTTGTTATAATATCTACTGTTGTTTCTTTCATATAAATATGACATGTAAATTGTCATAATAAAAAATTAAATAACTTGATGATGTACAAAGTATAATGTGTCTGGGAGAAGCATGTTTGCTTTTAATTATCCTGGCACCTAAATAAGCAAAGAGGCTTCTTTTTGTTTTACTTTAAGGTAGATCTTGGAAAATGGCTACAGCAGCTCAATTCAGCCTTTGAAAGTGACTTTTGTGTGGCTAGAGGGATGTACAAGTAGCAAATTGTGCTCTTTTTCTTATGGCAGTTCAGCCTCTGCAGTTTCATCTTTGACCATCAATTGATGACAGAGAAGAAGTTTGAAATCTCTATCTTTTATATAGCTGAACTTGTCTGGCCTTTGCTGTCAGTTTTCTCTCTCTCTATCTTCTAATATACTATTATTTAAAAATAAACATTAGGCTGTTCTGCTAGCTGATTCAGAGTGGCAAATTGGGGAGGATAGCTGCTTAGGGCCAGATTTTTAAAGGTATTCATGATTTATGCACCTGGTGAGATTTTCAAATGCATTTAGGCACCTATCACCCACTGAAATCCGTGAATTTTAGGTACCTAAAGTCCTTTGTGAAAATCCCACTAAGTGCCTAAATATCTTTAAAAATTTGGCCCTTATTGCTTTTGCTCCGCTGCCACAGTCTCTAACGAAAACCATATTGTACAAAATATTTGTCATTGTAAGGCTTAAATAAGCTTCTCAAAAACAAACATCTGAAGCCGGTCTGCCAACAGAATGTAGCAGACATCTGTGGCTGCTCTGGTCGGAGGTTTACAATATCCTAGATCAGAGTTCTGTAATTGAATGGAAGAATCAGATTAAACATGGCCTGAAAAAGGATCAACTTTGCTGAAACTTGGTGAGTGTTGGTGCTTGCAAGTTGGCAAGAAGCCCATGTAAAGAAACAGCTGCAGTTAAAGGTCCAGGTCAGTAAAGAAAATACATTTGATGATTCCTTAAATGCAAGAGCCCTGTTGGTAGTGGAAAGACTAAAGCATTTGAACTGCCAGAAACCTTTAAAGCTTGTAATGTTCTTTTTTCCTGATGTGGTTTATGGAGGCAGAGTAAGCTTTATCTATGCTGTTCTGAGTTGGAGACAATATACTGTTTACATGATGCTGTAAACAAGCTCTGGTCATTTTATATATGTGTTTGATTTACCCACTTCAGCTTTGTCTGTGAATATGTCTACATTATAGATTTTTGTCAGAAAAACAGCCGTTTTTCCGACAAAACCTGCATTACAGCCACACTGCAATCATATTCTTCCAAAAGTAAATTGAAAGGACAGAGAGGTTTTCCCGGTCGGTGTTGGTAATCCTCTACGAGGAAGAAGCCTTTTTTCAAAAGAGCTCTTTCAGAAAAAGGTGTGTGGACAGAGAGGAGGGTGGTGTGTTTTTTTTGTTTTTGTTTTTTTTTTTATTATAAGAGAAGAGGCCTCCAGGAAATAACACGGGTGCCCTGGCGGACACTTCGTCCAAATTAATCAGGCCTCTATAGTTCCTGTCTCCTCTTAAAGTTGCAGGCACCCTGGACAAGCCTTGTGGCAGGAAGATGGCCTGAGAGCAATACCTCACAGCACAGCTCTTCCTGCCATAGTCCTTGCCACTCATGGCCCAGCCTCAAGCCCCCCCACGACCCTTCTGGCCCGTCGCAGGGAGCAGCCCCAGGGGTCTCAGGACCCACCCAGGGGGACCAACAGGCGGGCACCCTCCTGGTCCAAAGCAGAGATCCTGTCCCTCCTTGAGCTGTGGGGCAAGACAACACCTTGCAGGATCTCCGTTCCAAGCACCGCAACGCGGAGATTTATGAGTACATGGCCGAGACCCTGGCGAAGCACGGACACCCACCCCAGACCTTGGAACAGATCCGGAGTAAGGTCAAAGAGCTCAGTCAGTGATATATTCGGGCCAGAGAGCACAACTTGCACTCAGGGGCAGGACTTCACACTTGCCCCTACTTTGACGAGCTGCACCAGATCATGGGGGGTGGGGAACCATTGTGGTGGACTCCAGACCCCAGTTGTCACCCGGCCGGAGGTCACGGAGGAGGAGCAGGAGGACCAGAGCCAGACGGAGGAGAAAGAGACCATGACTCTGTCCCCTGAGCCTGGCACTAGGATCCCACCTGTGCTCAGGGGCTGCCTGCTGCGTTTGCGTGCCACACACTAACGCTGCACAGGTTCCACGTGCCCAGACCATAGCACGATATCCAGCCTGAGTGACGCCCCCCCGCCTCCTGTGCACATGACAAACCCAGACCACTTACCTGAAGATCCCTCCCCTGCATCCGACGTACTCACGGGCCTCTGCCCCAAGAACTATTGGTTGCTGCTCACAGAGGAGGGCATGGCCTCGGACAGTGTCTGCATGGATGACTGACTGTGTCTCCTTTGTGTTCTCCACAGCCGGGACTGAGGGCTAAGCCACACCACCACAGCCAGCTGCTAGAGCCTGGGGGACCCGAATGCGTGCCGAGATCCAGGAAGACATCATGCACCAATGTCAGCGTCTTGCATGACATGCAGCAGACCCTGACGCAGAAGGTCTGTGAGGACTCCCGAGTGGCGGAACCGTGCAAGGGACCAGCTTATGCATCAGTGTGATAGCGTGTGCCATCATGTCGCACATTAGGGCACAACTGCCTGCTGTCGCTGCTCCACCCTCCTGCCCCCCCTGCTATGCCCATTCCCCCTCTGCCTTCCCCCCAGGTGATGCCCATGCCCCAGCCCCCACTCCAGCCCCCTTTCCTGTGGTCCCCGGACCCACCCAACCCTAACTCTGACAAGATCCCCGCACCTGAGGTGGCACATCTAGCTGCCCCTTCCCCCTCCAGGTTATGAGCCCCACCCCTCCCTCTGCCCACCTTTTCTTAATGTAAGATAAATACAGACTTCATTTTGTTGGAAACCAAACAGGTGTGTTTATTCAGAGGTCCGGGAAGGGGCGAAGGGAGAGGTTGTGGTGGGGAAGGGATAGGGCAGCAAGCCAGAGGCCTCTGTTGGGGAGGCCCTGGGGAGAGTTACTGGGGTCCTTGAGAGAACCTCTCCCTCAGGGCCTCCCAGATGCGCACCCGGCCTGATGAGCCTGGCGGATGGCAACTGTCTGCGGCTGTTGGAAGGCTCGCCCCTCGTGGCCAGCGACTGACCCCTATCCTGGGAGGAAGGACTCCCTCTTCCTCTCCACAATGTTGTGGAGGACATAACATGCCGTGACCACCTCAGGGATGTTGTGCTTCCCCACGTTGAGCCGGCTCAGCAGGCACATGAAATGTGCCAAAGGTGCGCTCCACCTGGAGCCAAGCCTAGTTCAGGTGGGCATTAAATTGGTCCCTGCTGGGGTACAGGTGGCCGGTAAAGGGTTTAATAAGTCATGTCATGAGGGGGTAGGCCACGTCCCCCACGATGCACAGTGGCATCTGCACGTCACCAACCACAAAGTCACGGTGGGGAAAGAATGTGCCCACCTCCCGGTTGCCGTAGAGGCTTGAGTTTCTAAAGACGTGGGCATTGTATGCCCTGCCCGACCCCCGACAAAAATGTCCATGAAGTGTCCATGGTGGTTGACCAGGGAGAAGTAACCCTTCCTATTAATATACTGGGCCGCTTGATGTTCTGGTGCTCGGATCAGGATGTGGGTCCCATCTATGGTTCCAGTGCAGTTCGAGACCCCCAGGGTGGCAAATCTGGCCACAATTGGGTCCAGGTCTCCTGAGTGGATGACCCTCCCACAGCAGGATTGAGATGATGGCCCTTACCACCTGCAGAAGGACTCAAACACACAAAACAGAGAATAAGAGAGGGAGTGCCTGAGCCCTTGGGAGGTGCTCCCCCCCTATTCTGTTTTCCCTTCCCCCCCCCCATCCTCTATGAGGCCACCCCTCCCCCAGAAGCAGGGCTGTGTGAGGGTGGGATGGCACAACCCCCGGGGATGGGGCTTCCCCCTACTCCTCCCTCCACAACCCCCTTTTCCAGGACCTTCTCTCCCCCCCCCGTACAGGGACTGCAGCCCCAGAGTCCCATGAGGAGGGGCCTGACTGGACTTCCCCACACCGAACTGATTGCCCACTGACCGGTAGCTGTTGGGGGGTGGCAAACTTCCAGATGGTGATTGTGACCCACTTCTCCAGGGGGATGGCAGGCCGCAGGTGGGTACTGCATCTCTGGCGGGCCGGGGGCGAGCCAAGCACACAGCTCCAAAAAGGTGGCCTTCTGCATGTGGAAGTTTTGGAGCCACTGCTGGTCGTTCCACTGCTCCATAACCAGCCAGACCCACCAGTCTGAACTGGTGTCGAGCCTCCAGAAACACCTCTCTACTGTGAGGTGCAGCTGCCAGAATGTAGCTCCCACACCCAGGGAGAGGGTCCCCAGAATGATCTCAGGCTCGAGCTCGGTCAGGACCAGGAAGGCAGCTGGCACAAAGTGCTGCAAAAACTGCAGCATGGCCTATTGGGGGGCCATTGCATGCCTAAGGGCAGCTCTGGCTCCATGGCACCAAGAAAAAAGCTGTGGCGTCTAAAAACCAGGGCAACCACAGCAGGCACTGCGAGAGCTTTGCTGTCCCTCAAAAAGGTAGCAGGCACACAGCAGAAGCAGAGAAATGGCTGTCCATGGGGGTCCCTTTATGCGCGTCTCTCTGCAAGACTCTGGCACCAGCAATCGGAAGCAACTGGTGACCTAAAGCCCTGGCTTAAGTGGTTTTGGGTGGCCTTTTATGCGAGAGAGCGTCCAATCAGTCTGGACGCTTTCTTTCGAAAAAGCAGATCACTTTTTTGATGCGCTTTTGTGTGTGGACGCTCTCTTTCTGAAGAAGTTTTTTCAGAAGATCTAATGCGTTGCCCCTTAAAGTACCAAAATGGCACTTCAAAGGGGCAGTGCAAGTGGAGCCAGGGAGCAGCTGGAGTGCCCCGCTGATCCCCGGCTCTGCATTGCTAAGTCCTTTTCCAGTGCTTCAAAAGGGCTTTGCAATAACGGAGCCAGGGGTCAGCTGGAGTCCCCAGCTGATCCCAGGCTCCTAATGCACTGCCCCTTGTAAACGCTGTTGCAGAGCTTCCAAGGGGCAGCACTGTATGGAGGACTCCAGGTGATCGCGGGCTCCATGCACTGCTGCCCCGTTGAAACACCACTGGTGTGTTTCAAGGGGCAGACGCACGCGATTAATCGTGATTACATTTTTTAATTGCTTGACAGCCCTACATCAGACCATTTCTGTAGTTTGTCCAGATCATTTTGAATTTTGACCCTATCCTCCAAAGCACTTGCAACCCCTCCCAGCTTAGTATCACCTGCAAAATTAATAATTGTACTCTTATGTACTCATTTAAATTGTTGGTGAAGATATTGAAC
The DNA here is from genome assembly GCF_049634645.1 of Pelodiscus sinensis. Lineage (NCBI taxonomy): Eukaryota > Metazoa > Chordata > Testudines > Trionychidae > Pelodiscus > Pelodiscus sinensis. The sequence goes on from NC_134711.1 coordinate 316,925,605, forward strand.
AGAACTGGTCCCAAAACAGACCCCCTGAGGAACCCCACTTGTTATGCCCTTCCAGCATTATTGTGAACCATTATTGTGAACCAAAACTTCTGTCGACAAAACCCTGTAGTCTAGACGTACCCCAACATTGACCATGTTAGGCATCCTCTCACCATCCTCTTGATGAAAACTGAAACAAAGAATTCATTAAGCACCTCTGCCAATTCCAAGTTTCTTGTTACTTTTTCTTCCTCTTCAATGAGCAATGGAACTATCATCCTGTCCTTGGTCTTCCTCTTGCTCCTAATATACTTGTAGAATATCTTGTTACCCTTTATGCCTCTAGCTCGATTTAGCTCGTTTTGTGCCTTTGCCTTTCTAATTTTGCCCCTGCATACCTCTGTTGTTGGCTTATATTCATCCTTCGTAATTTGACCTAGTTTCCACTTGTTATATAACTCCTTTTTTATTTTTAGATCATATAAGATCTCTCGGTTGATCCAAGGTGATCTCCTGCCATACTTTCTATCTTTTCTGTGTAGTGGAATAGTTTGCTTTTGGGGGCCTTTAGTAATGTCACTTCAAAAAACTGCTAATGCTTCCGTTGTTTTGCTTCTTACTGTTGCTTCCCATGGGACCTTATCTACCAGCTGAGCTTATTAAAATCTGACTTCTGAAATCTATTGTTTCTATTTTGCTGTTCTCCCTTCTACCATTCCTTAGAATCATGAACTCTTATGATTTCATGATCACTTTCACCGAAGCTGTCTTTCACTGTGCAGCCACGGCTAGGCAGGGTTCTTCCTGTCGGTACAGGTAAGATGTAGAGCTCTTTGTGGATACAAAATTTAGATCAGCAAAAATGAGCTGTGGAAATGCAGATCTCTAAAAATGTGCAAGGTTCTAGATACAAAATGTGTATCCACATCCACAAAAATGAGCTGTGCATACAGATACCTACAGCTATCCATGAATTTGTAGGGCTCTAGTAATATGTTTTCCCAGGAGCTAGTTCGTTGCTCAAGCAATGTAGAAATTTTCCATTGATTTAACCTTGTCCCCCATGGAGGGCGGAGGAAGGGGGGTAGATTGTCTTAGCTACACCACTCCCATGTGGATTGCTCAGGTCCCTAAGTGCTATAGTTAAGCCCATTTATTTTTGCATGTGGCTCTTGCCTCCCTCTTGAAGGGTTCAGGCATCTTCACCCCTTGTGCATTACACCTTCCAAGCTCCGTGGTGAACCCCCCGGGTCTCCATGCTCAGCACTGGCAGCTGCAGTGGAGATGGGCCATGGCCTCCTGCCGCTAGTGTGGAACCTCGTGCGTTCCTGGCCCTTCCCGGCTGCTGCCACCACCCATGGGCGTGGGGCGCAACCCAGCCATGGTGCGCGCTTGCGCACTGCTGGCCCCAAGCGGCTGGGGGACCAGACCAATCAGGCGCCCCTGCAAGAACACAGCAGATCACGTGACGCGCTGTGTAGGGCGGAGTGCAAAGGGGTGGGGCTTCACCTTGGCGGCCTCGTGCGGCGAACGCTCCGCCTCCCCACCATAGAGCGGTGCCTAGAGCGCCCTCCCCCATTCCTCTCCGTCTCCATGGCCACAGTGGAGGTTCCGCTTCCGGCTTCCGGGCTCGGCGCGCGGGCGGAGGGAGACGGTTGCCATGAGTTTCCTGAAGCGGTTCCCGCCGCCGGCCGAGGGCGTCCGGCAGAGGCAGCCCGACACCGAGGCGGTGCTGGGCGGCCGCGGGCTGGGCACCGGGACCTTGTACATCGCCGAGAGGTGGGGCCCGGGCAGCCGCTGGGGGAGGGGCGACGAGCGGCCTGGGGAGGCGCAAGTGCCGAGTAGAGTCCGGCTGCCGTGGGGGGAGCAGGCCCGGCGGGGGGGCGGACCTGGCCCCGGGGGGAGGGGGGAGACCCGGCTGGCGGCCTTGGTGTGATGGGGGTTGCTCTGTCATCAGACTCCTACGAGCGGGCTCAGGGCTCTTGCCTTCCTGGGGGTTCATCCGAGAAGCAGCTGTCTGCAGTAACGTGCGCTGCAGGGCGGGTCTGGTGGGAATCCCGCTGAGCGGGGGGCTTCAGAGACACCGCGAGCATCCCAGAGCGATGCCCCGGGTCAGTGGGATTCCTGCCGTGCCCTCCCTGCAGTTACTGTGGCCTGAGAGCCTCTTGCCTGCCAACCACAGGGTGGAGCATCTCTCCTGGCCTGACTGTCTGCGCTCCCTACCCCCCCCCCCCCCCCCCCCCGTCTCTAGGTTCTCATGGGATACTTACTATCTCTCCGTCAGAACAGGGCTGGCTTCCTGGGCTCCTCCTCTGCATTTCTACGTACTGCTCTTTCTCATTTAATTGATGACTATGTCCAGTGGTGTAGAACTGCCCTGTGGAGAGTTGAATTTAGGTAAACTAGTCATCTGTACTGAAATCCAAGTTATAAACTAGGTAGATATACTGCTTCCACTCTGCCCTGAACAATGTAGTTAGGCCAAAGATATGAACAACCCTGGGAACTACAGTAAGTTTAACTTCTGTGCTAGGAAAGATAATGGAGCAAGTAATTAAGGAAACATTTGGTGATAGGTAACAGCCAACATGGATTTGTAAAGAAGAAATGTCAAACTAAGCTGATAGCTTTCTTTGATAGGATATCAAGCCTTGTGGATAATGGAGAAGCAGTGGATGTGGTATACTTAGACTTTAGTAAAGGCATTTGACATAGTCTCACATGACCATCTTATCAATAAACTAGGGAAATACAACCTAGATGGGACTACTATAAAGTAAGGATGTGAACGACTAGTTGCCTGTCCAATAAACAAATGCTTATCTGATAGTCGACAAGCTAGTCGACTAGTTATTTCCTCCCATTACTGCCTCTATCAGAAAGAGGCAGCAAGTGGGGAGGGAGTTGGAGCGGAAGGGCAGCTTCAAAGCAGCAGGGCTGCATGGAGCGTGGGTCTAGATCCCAGGCTTCACGCAGCACTGCCACTTTGAAATGTTGCAGGGAGCACAGGACCAGCAGGGGACTGCTTGAGTTCCCTGCTGGCCCTGTACTCCCTGCAGTGCTTTCACCTTTTGCCTTGGGGCTGTTGTTACACTTCAAAGGTGGAAGCCTGCTTATCAACTATTCGATTAGCCAATTAATTGAAATTGTACATCCCTGCTATAAGGTGGGGGCATAACTGGCTGAATAACCATTCGTAGTAATTATTAACAGTTCATAATCATGGTGGAAGAGCATAACAAGTGAAGTTCTGCAGGAATTTGTTTTGGGACCAGTTCTGTTCAATATCTTCATTGATGATTGAGATGACAGCATAGAGAGTACAATTATTAGGTTTGCAGATGATATGAAGCTGGGAGGGGTTGCAAATGCTTTGGAGGATAGGGTCAAAATTCAATATGATCTGGACAAACTAGAGAAATGGTCTGAGGTAGGGCTGTCAAGTGATTAAAAATTGAATCACGTTTGCCTCCCCTTTGAAATGCTACGGTAGTTCAACAGCGCTGCATGGAGCCCAGGATCAGCTGGAGTTCCCAGCTGATCCTGGGCTCCATGCAGCGCTGTCCCTTGGAGGTGTCACAGCAGCGTTTCCAAGGGGCAATGCATTAGGAGCCTGGGATCAGCCGGGGACTCCAGTTGATCCCCAGCTCCACTATTGCAAAGCCCCTTTGACGCGCTGGAGCTTCAAAGGGGCTTTGCAACAATTAAGCCGGGGATCAGCTGGGCACTGTAGCTGATCCCAGTTTCTGCTTGTGCTGCCCCTTTGAAACACCAGAGCAGCACTTCAAAGGGACAGTGCAGCATTAACGCGTTAATCCTTTCATGCATTAATTGCGGGCGTTAACGCAGGTCAGTTGACAGCCTTAGTCTGAGGTAAACAGGATGAAGTTTAATAAGTATAAATGCAAAGTACTCCACTTAGGAAGGAACAATCAGTTTCACACATACAGAATGGGAACTGATTGTCTAGGAAGGAGTACTGCTGAAAGGGATTTAAAGGTCATAGTTGACCACAAGTTAAACATGAGTCAACAGTGTGACACTTGCAAAAAAGCCAGCATGATTCTGGGATGCTTTAACATGAGTTTTGTGAGCAAGACATGAGAATTGATTCTTCCACTCTACTTTGCACTGATTAGACCCCAACTGAAGTGTTGTGTCCAGTTGTGGGCACCGCATTTCAAGAAAGATGTGGAGAAATTGTAGACAGTTCAGAGAAGAGTGACAAATATGATGAAAGCTCTAGAAAATATGACCTATGAGGGAAGAGTGAAAGAATTGGGCTTTGTTTAGAAAAGAGAAGACTGAGGGGGGACATGATAGCAGTTTTCAAGTATCTAAAATGGTGTTACAAGGAGGAGGGAGAAGAATTGTTCTCCTTGGCCTCTAAGGATAGGACAAGAAGCAATGGGCTTAAATTGCAGCGACAGAGATTTAGGTTAGACATTAGGGAAAACTTCCTGTCAGGGTGGCTAAGCACTGTAATAAATTGCCCAGAGGGGTTGTGGAATTTCCATCACTGGAGATATTTAAGATGTTGGATGGACATCTATCCAAGATGATGTAGACCAGTGGTGTCCAACAAAGAGAGCCAAAACTGCAGAAGAAAAAATGCGAAGAGCCGTACCAGAATTGTCAAGCAAAACAAACAAACAAAAAAAAGCCCCCCAGAACAGAATTGTTGAGAAAAAACAAAACAAAAATTTTTTTAAGGGAGGCTGCCGCTTTAAGATAGCTGCCATCTTGGGCGCCATTTTTAAAACCCCGCTGCTCTGACCCAGGAAGCTGGGGGGGAGCTGGCACGGGCCATTGGGGAGGGGGTGCAGGAGTGGCTTTCTGAGCCACACTTTTGTGGGGCAAGAGCTGCAGGTTGGCCACAGTTGATGTAGACAGTGCTTGGTCCTGCCGTAAGAGCAGAGGACTGGTCTCGATAATTTCTCGAGGTTCCTTCCAGTTCTAGGATTCTGTGTGCTGTCAGCATGTATAATGCTGTCTGTGTGTGTGTGCCTTTTACTTAGCTTTCAATAGACTTTGGTCTGAGGTTTATATAAATATTTCTCCCAGCTTTTTGTCTAATGTGTTGGGAGGCTTCTACCAGAGCCATTTACTAGCAATGAATAGAATGAGCCAGTATACACATCAGTTACATTATTGGAGTTCTGTATTGTGGAAGAACTAGGCGCTGTTGAATACAATGAAGCTTTGGATCCAAATACAGACCGGGTGCATTTACAGCTGTCAGTACATAGAAATGAGAAAAGAAACAGCTTGCTGATCATAATTAGGAAAGGAATTCCCCACTTTATCAAATCCCGTTTCTTCCTGATGTCCAATAGAAACTCACTGATATAAGTGATATTGATATTATATTTGTTATCATTACCACAACTGGAAGATCTTATTTTATGATCTCATTGTTTTGAAGGATCACAAAGCACGTTACAAATTGAGGTATAAATTATACTCAAGGATCAATTTAGCTACTTCTGGGGGTGCAACATATCAACAACATGTATCGATTCAAAGAGCGAAGGCCAGAAAATGAATTACAAAGTCTTCAAATTGAAACTGCAGCAGGAATTTATCTAATGTACTAATCCAAGATTAAACTTGTCCAGAACACTTGGAGTCACTCCATCTTTTGTGTAAAGTCTTATAGTACATATGACCATAAATTGTCTGAATTTTAAACAAAAGGATCTGTTAGTTAGCATCATGCTTGAGCCTTAGTTCAGTAATAAGTGGAATGGGTGCTGCCCACAGAATCTCTTCCATAAATGTTACTGTTTCTGATTTGTTAAGCTTCATTTGTAGAGTTGAGTCATGTGACTCAGAACTTTGTTGGACTTGCTTAATTTGACTTATTTTTTTTCAGTCGCCTGTCATGGTTAGATAAGTCTGGATTGGGTTTCTCCTTGGACTATCCTGCTATAAGTTTACATGCTATCTCCAGGGACCTAAATGCCTATCCATGGGAACACTTGTATGTCATGGTGAATGCCAAATTTGAAGGTATGGTATGTTAATATAGTTATGAACTTTTCTTCCTCCCTCTTCTAGTTCAGTAAGCAATTGAAATAAAAATAGTTTCCATATTGGGGTAATTTGTCACTTGACCTGTCAATTGTGAACAGCCTGGAACTTGGGATTAAAAAGCACCAGGCTTTGTCCTTTTTATTTCAAACTCTATCCATTATTTTCCTTTTCTCAAAGACTGTGCCTCTCCCATAATCATTGATATTCTAGTCACTTTTACTATTAACTTTTTCTAACCTGTCTCTTGGCCTTTTAAAATGTGCATCGGGAATATTCTTATAAAATTTCACTTTTTAATTATTTCTACCCTTCTGGTCCTATTTTAAAAGAATAAAAAAGTACTTACATGCTCCTTTGATATTTGTATTCATGTCCCTTTCTCTCAACTGCTTCCTCTTACTCTACTCCCTCCTTTTCTGTGTGTTGCAAATGGGTGTTTGCATGTCTGCATTTTGAAACTATGCTGGAAGCCTTCATTAAAGATTCTTGTGAAATTTTTGTAGGTACGTAGGAGGAGCTCATGTTATGAGGTTTATCACTAAATCTTTAAGGCTGTCCCACAAAGGTTTTTAAACTAAATTAGTTTTATGGTCATTCTTGTTTCTTCATGATGTAGAAAGGAGACCTGAAAGGTGTTTTTTTGTTTTTGTTTCAGTTTACTTTTTTTAAAACACTGTTTGAAATATCAGGTTTGATAAGTCTGTCCCTTTGGAAGTGCTTTTGGGGTTTTTGGAGCTCTTATACAGTGAACTTCTGCTGAAAGGGCAGGGAGTTGAATTCTTTAACAAATCTCTTTTCTCCATAATACACATTGTCCACTGCAGTTAAATTAAGTGTTCAAAAAGGCAAACTAAAAGGTAAGTTTTAAATAGGATGACTAAATATTTCTCTTATTTCCCTGTTCTCCAATCACTCACTTCAACTTTCGAACTATTAAGTTATGACATTACAATCTTTTACTAGTAATAAATACTCTATTTAATGGTCTTACAGGTTAGATGAAACACCGATTTCTTCTTATAAAATGTTTTTGGGCTTATTCTTTTATGCTATTTTTATAAATCTTAAGAAAGCAAAGTATCCCAGCTTTGTTAATGTCAGTTTATGGTATATTGTAAAGAGCCTGTTGCTTGTTAATATTAGAAGATGTCATTCGAACCTTGCTCAGATAGTGAGGGAGAAATGGACAATGTATGTATTTTTATTCCAGTTCCATAAGAAGGGCCTACAAAATTCACAGTCCCTTTCATACTCCTAGAATTTTAAAAATTGTAAATTTCATGACTTCAACTGTTTAAATCTGAAATTTCATGGTGTTGTAAGTGTAGGGTTCCAGACCCAAGTTGTGGGTAGAGGGGTTTTAAGATTATTGTAGGGGAGGTTGTGGTACTGCTACTCTACGAAGTGGTGGTGGCAATGACTTCTGAGCTGGGCAGGTGACTGCTGCTTGCCAGGACTGCAGCTCTGAGGGCAGAGCCGCTGCCAGCAGCAGCATAGAAATAATGATGACATGGTATGGTATTGCTGCTCTGTAAAGGCTTATAATTGGAAATTATGCATCTAGAGACAAAATTATGTTTTGAATACAGTTTTTTTTTTTTTTTTTTAATTTTTAATTGTAGCTAGGACAGTTCTGATCTTATATGTGGTCTTAGTCATTTAATTGGGCCTACCTATACTACAAATAAAACTAAGGCAAAGGATCCCAATTACAGTGCTATTTCAGGTTATTATGGTGATTGATGTACACATTCCTAAGGCAGTTCAGACAAGGGCCTTAGCTATGCTTTGCCTGTGTTCTTTATGTGACTTAGAACCTGGGTATGGTACTACTATCATTTTGGGACCAGGTTCCTGGCTTATAGGTAATATGTATGTGCATTAAAGGAACAAATGGTCCTGAATTTGGAGAAATGCAAACATTTAGATTTCTTTTAAACACTTGAATTCCTTAGAGGAAGAGCCGAAAGAAGCTCCCATGGCTGAAGAGGAAGAAGGGGAAGACAGCGATGATGATATAGAACCAATTGCAGAATTCAGATTTGTACCCAGCGACAAATCAGCCTGTAAGTAAAGAAATAAGGTGATGGTATAGCTCTTTTTGGTAAGAGGCTCAAAGCTCTATATGAACAATTAAGATTCTTGCATATAGGGGAGTTGAGGCACAGAGAGGTCAAATGATGCAACTCCCACTGCTGTTGGGTAACTACTAGACTTCTGCCTTCCTAGAAATATTGTTAATTAGTACCAATTTGTCAGTCTTAGTATTTCAGTTACGGTTGGGGTGTTTTGGGCAGCAAGTTTTTAATTAAAATTCAAGTACAGTTGCAGTATGTAGCTGATACAATATGGGTAGTCTTAAAAATGTTATCTGCTGAATAATATTTCTGAGAATAACCAGGCTACATGTCTGCAACTCCTTATTCATCTACAATAGGGGTGAGGAAAATAATGCCTGGGGGCCAGATGTGGCCCCTGGGTTGCTTAGATCTGGCCCCGAGGATGAGGGGCTCCCCCAGCATTGGGGAGCCACACTAGCACTCCAGTCTCCCTGCAGTTCCCGGTCTCGGACTGATTTTTATGTGGGTCATCGGCCCCATACCTTAAAAAGGTCCCCACCCCAATCTACAGTGCTGTTCACTTATGTAGTAAATGTGTGCATAAACTTCCGTTAGTTTAATCTGTTATGACAGTCTCTCCATATCTCTAACTTTCATTGCCCCCATTTCTGAACTTTTTCTAGTTCCTCTCTCTTTTGAGATTTGGTGATCGGACCAGAACACGGTATTCTAGATGTGCCCTTGATCTATGGTGTAATTTCAGTATTTTTCTCATTTCTTATGTGTCTCAACACTGTTTGTTTTTTGACTGCTGCTAATAGGGATTAAAAGTTTCGTAGGGGTGAACCCTAGGCTTTCATTTTTGGTATTTACAGTGAGTCTAAACCCAGCAATGGATGAGTTCAGGAATGGTATACTGTATGCCTATTCTCTTATTTGTGTTATGTGTCTCTGGTATTCTCTTTCATTGTCAGTCTTGACTAAAGAGAATTTTGTGTTGAATGCAAATTTTTTTCTCCTCCATCTAATTTAAAATTATTCAAAAATATATGAACCTCACAATTCTGGCAAGTGTTCTTGAGGCATCCCGCCTTGAGGCATCCTACTGTTAACTTTTTACCATGCTGAAAATTCTTTTTTTCTTTTCTCCGATCTTCTCTCCCATCCTGAAACCTTGTGAGTGCTGTCATGGTGCATTTCAGTGGAAGAGTTCTGTTACTCTGTCCTTTCAGCACTCACAAATGCTGCCCTGTATATGATGAAGACCCCTCTCAGTCTGTAGATTTGTATTTATTAGGAATGTTAACAGCTAACCATCTAACCGATAAGCGATTGCTTATCGAGATTTAGGAGTCATTGTGAATAGTTCTCTGAAGACGTCCATGCAGTGTGCAGTGGCAGTCAAAAAAGCAAACAGGATGTTGGGAATAATTAAAAAAAGGGATAGAAAATAAGACGGAGAATATTTTATTGCCCTTATATAAATCTGGAATACTGCGTACTGATGTGGTCTCCTCATCTCAAAGAAGATATACTGGCATTAGAAGAGGTTCAGAGAAGGGCAACTAAAATGATTAGGGGTTTGAAACAGGTCCCATATGAGGAGAGATTAAAGAGCCTGGGACTAAGAGGGGATATGATAGAGGTATATAAAATCATGAGTGGTGTGGAGAAAGTGAATAAGGAAAAGTTATTTACTTGTTCCCATAATATAAGAACTAGTAGGGGCCACCAAATGAAATTAATGGGCAGCAGGTTTAAAACAAATAAAAGGAAGTTCTTCACACAGCGCATAGTCAATCTGTGGAACTCCTTGCCTGAGGAGGCTGTGAAGGCTAGGACTATAACAGGGTTTAAAAGAGAACTAGATAAATTCACGGAGGTTAAGTCCATAAATGGCTATTAGCCTGGATGGGTAAGGAATAGTGTCCCCAGCCTCTGTTTGTCAGAGGGTGGAGATGGATGGCAAGAGAGGGATTGCTTGATCATTGCTTGTTCGATTCACTCCCTCTGGGGCACCTGGCATTGGCCACTGTTGGCAGACAGAGTACTGGGCTGGATGGACCTTTGGTCTGACCCAGTATGGCTGTTCTTTTGTTAACGGTCCCAGTTAACTGCAACACACCTCCACACCCACGTGCTCTGCTTTTTAAACTCAGACCAGCAGACGGGCTCACTCCCAGCTTGCTGAAGAACACACCAGGGAGCCACCTGCCACTCTGCGCTGCTGCCTCTGATGCAGAGGCAGGGTGGCATGTGGGAGCTGGTTTAAAAACCGACTTCTGGCTGCTGCCCCTGTTGGTGGGGGGCCTCAGCTCCCCATGTACAGAAGCTGCTCCAGCATCCCACAGAACAGCCTCTGTTGGCAGGGAGCTTGGGCCCCTGTGGACAGGGGCTGCTGCTGTGGGGCATCTTCTGTCTGTGAAGACTGAGAGGGGACATGATAGCGGTTTTCAAGTATCTAAAGGGTGTTACAAGGAGGGAGATTAATTGTTCCCCTTAACCTCTAAGGATAGGACAAGAAGCAATGGGCTTAAGTTGTAGCAAGGGAGGTTTAGGTTGGACATTAGGAAAAACTTCCTGCCTGTCAGGGTGGTTAAACACTGGAATAAATTGCCTAGGGAGATTGTGGAATCTCCATCACTGGATATATTGAAGAGCAGGTTGGATAGACGCCTATCAGGGATGATCTAGATCAGTGGTGGCCATCCCATGGCTCGCGAGCCGCATAAATTGTGGCTCCTGACGGAACCCGGAACCGCTCAGGTTAGCTGCTCTCACAGCTGGCTGCTCTGAGCCGCATGTGTGCTCATGGCCCACACTGTTCAGCTCACGTCCCCCAGTGCACAGTGTCATATCCTGCACGTGCTAGCAGCTGGCCGCTGAGCACAGGTAGCGGCTCTGGGAGTGGCAAGGGCACCGAGTGCAGCGGCAGTGGTGAGGGCTCCGGGTGCAGCGGGCGTGGGTCCGGGACTTGGGCGTAAGGTTGGGGTGGGGGAGAACCTGGCTTTGGAGAAGAGGAGGGCAGGGGGATCGGGCGGCAGGGGGAGGGAAGTGCGCCTGGCATTCCAGATGCACGTGGTGGTAGCGGCAATGGTTCTGGCTCCAGGACCTGGGCATAAGGTTTGGGGGAAGGGAATTGGATTAGAGTGGGGAGGGCAGGTGTCTGTCTCTGGGGGAGGGGAGAGGGATTGGGTTAGAGTGGGGATGGGCATTGTCTGGCTCTAGGGGAGGGGAATTGGATTAGAGCTGGGAGGGGGTGCCTGGCTCTGAGGGAGAAGAGGGGATGGGGATTGGGTTGTGAGGGGGGAGTAGGAATCCTAGTACTGCATGCCAGCTCAACTTCTCAGGAAGCACGCAGTTGACATGGGGAGCAGACGAAGAGCACGCGCTTCCTGAGAAGTTGGAGTTGGCATGCAGTCCTGGGTCTCCTACTCACTCTCACTCACTCACTCTGTGCAGGCAGGCAGCAGGGGGAAGGAAGTCCCTGGCTGAGCGACAAACCCAGTGTTTCAGGGAGCGTGACAGCTGTTTATGGAAGGGGAGGGGAAGAGCAGCCCGTGTGTTTCCTTAGACCCGGGATCCCCAGGTACCAGCCAAGCTGTCCCTGTCTCCTCCCCTCCCCCACCAACACTCTGCCCCAGCACTCTGTCCTCTGCCCTCACCAGCACAGTTGGGTCCACATGAGTGAGGCTTGGGGTTTTTTTGGAGGGGTTGTTTTTTTTATCTCACTTTTGTGGCCCCAACTGACTTTTCTGTGGGTCAGTGACCCCTGACTCAAAACAGGTTCCCCGCCCCTCTCATAAATAAAGACAATGCTGAAACATGTTGCGTTTGACATAATATTTTATTTAAAAATGAAGCCTGGCCAACAAGCCCCCAATTGGGACCAAGCTCCCATCTGGCTGTAGCATCATAACACTCCTGCACCTTCCCAGACCCCAAACCTGAGCCTATCACACACTGGAAACCCCTGTCCTGAGCCTCTCTCATCCCCAAACTCCTGCACCCCGACATTCCCAGTCTTCTGCCACAACACTCCTGCACCATTCACACACTGCAAATCTGTGTCCTGAGCCCCTCATACACCCAGCCCAAGCTCCTGTACCCTCACAGCCACAAGCCTTCTCAGCACTCCAATACTGTCCAGCCTGGAGCCCCCTCCCTGGGACGGCGTACGAGCACCTATTATCCCACGGTGCGGCGCTGCCTGTTTTTTTTTTTTTTTAATGTGCTCAACTGTCCCCACCCCTACTCCCTCCCACCCCGTACATGGCTCTTTGCATTCTGTCCACCGCTGTTTTGGCTGTTCATCTCTTAACGGGTTGGCCATCCCGATCTAAATGGTGCTTGGTCCTGCCCTGAGGGCAGGGGACTGGACTTGATCTCTTGAGGTCCCTTTCAGTTCTACTGTTCTATGGATTGTCATAGCAGCATCTGTCTGCAGGGAGCTTGAGCTGTATCAGAAGCAGCAGCTCAGGGTGGCACGTGGGAGCTGGTCTGCGTGGGGAGCCGATTTTTAAACCGACTCTGGTTTAAAAACCAGAGACAGCAGTGCAAGGTGTCGGGGGGTTCCCTGGGAACGGGACCAGGAACACCGCTACGAATTGTTGCGACTACACGATTACTAAAATAAGAGAGCTAACATCATTAGTATGTATTATTCATATTTTTTCAGGGGCAAGTATTTAGTGTTTGGCTAAAACAAGTATATTTGCCACATCCTAGCTAATGTAGATCGGCTCTGATTGATTTTGGGGAAGTTCTGTAATCTGTGTTATGCCGGAGGTCAGACTACATGATGGTCCCTTCTGGCCTTGGAATCGATGAATCTGTCTATAGAGCTGTTTTGTCTGTTTGCCAGTGAGAGAATGTGTGACTTGGTTTTGCAGTGGAAGCTATGTTTTCAGCAATGTGTGAATGCCAAGCCCTACATCCAGATCCTGAAGATGAAGATTCAGACAATGATTATGAAGGGGAGGAGTATGACGTGGAGGCCCATGGTTAGTAATTTGCTACCATTTAAATATTTACAAACTTTGGTGTACCAGCAGCCTCTCTTAGAAAGCCCTTTTATTGTAAATGTGTATTTTTAAAAATAGAAAGTTCCTTGGCTGTTACTGGTATCCTCTAAATTTAAAAAAATAGAATAGTCTCTTATATTGTACGTTAGTAGTGTAGAAGCTTAGAAATGATTAGAAAATTACTAATTAGCCTGCAAAGTGTTAGCTGGAGTTCAGCAAAAAGCCTTGTTTGTATTTACAAAATCATCAAGGTATTAACTGACCACAACTTTCCCCCTTCCAAGACAACAAGCTAATGTGATTTTTTTTTTTTAACATCTCTACAGCTTGGTCACTTTGTTTAATACAGCATAGGGGATTGTTAGCTTACACACCCTCTTACACACTAGCCTTCTTTACCGTAACCCTGTAGAGACTTTTTCTGATTCAGATTCTTCCTGCTTCCAGAGGTATGATCTGCAGCTTTCTTAGCTAGAGGATGATGCAATGAAAGCTTGTTCTACCTGGCAATAACTGCTATATGATTCCAGTTATGCTCTTAAAGTGTCTATGTAAAAGGCCCTGATTCAACAATGTGCTTGAGCAAATGCTTTATTGTAAGCATATCCTTGACAAGTGTCTGTCCAACCCATTCTTAAAAACCTTTAATGATGGTGTTCCCTTGGAAGCCTATTCCAGAGCTTACCTACTTGTATTGTTAGAAGGTTTTTCCTGATGTCTAACCTAAATCTGGCTTGCTGCAGATTAAGCCCATTACTTGTTCTATCTGCAGTGAACACAGAACAATTAATCACCATCCCATTTATATTACCGCCTTTCATATATTTGAAAACTGTTATGAAGTCACCCCTCAGTCTTCTTTTCTCAAGAATAAATGTGCCTAGTTCTTTTTTTTTTTTTTTTTTTTTTTAAATCTTCTCTCATAGGTTGGGTTTTCAAAACCCTTTTTAGTGCTCTCCTCTGGACTTTCTCCTCTTTGTCCTTGTTTCCTAAAGCATGGTTCCCGAGTAGAGGAGGGCATTTATCTTCTGTGTCTTACATACAGCACTCCTGATAATACATTTCAAAATATTAGCCTTTTTCACAACTGCATCATATTGATAACTCCTTCTCAGTTTGTGATCCACTGTAATCCCCAGATGCTTTTCAGTAGTACTGTCACCTAGCCAGTTGTTAATTTTTAGTTGTGCATTTGATTTTTTTCCATCTTATGTGAAGTACTGCACTTTTATCGAATTTCATCTTATTGAATTCAGATCATTTCTCTGATTTATTTTTTCAAGGTTGTTCTGAATTTTAATTCTGTCCTTCCAAGTGCTTGCAGCCCTTCCCACTTAGTCATCCTGATTCTATAGGAATAACCCTCACTCCATTCTCCAAGACACTAATAAAAATATTAATAGTACCAGACCCAAGACTGACCCATTTGGGAACACTCTAAATACATCTTCACAGTTTGACAGCAAACCACTGATAACTATTTTTTTGAGTGTGATCTTTTAACCAGCTGTGCACCCACTTTATAGCAATTTTATCTAGATTATATTTCCATCTTTTGCTTCCCCCATATTCTAGACCAGTAAATGCTGTCAAAGATGGAAATTGGATTAGTTTGGCATGATTTGTCTCACCTGTCCCATCTTCTTCCCTTTCACTCAGGTAATCCTTACCCCTTCCCTCTAAGCCCCCAACCTCGTCTCTCTTCTACTACCCTCAGAAAGGCAAGCCCCTGCAAAACCTGGCTTTTGTCCTGGGACCTGAAAGGGCAGGGTCAAACCCTTCTCATCCTTATTCCTTCCATTTCTCCACCCCATAAAGTGCTGGTCCCCTGCTATCAGCCATTTGTATATCTATTTTTGTTTTGCAAAAATACATTTCCCCCAAAATTAAAAAAAAATTAGTGATTTTTAGCAATATGCCATCCATCCTTTTCTAGTTTCTGCTTAATGCTCTATGAAATTTCATTAACATAGTGAATACTAGTGGGAAGGGGGATATTTAAGAGTAGGTTAGATAAATGTCTATCAGGGATGGTCTAGACAGTACTGAGTCCTGCCATGAGGGGAGGGGACTGAACTCGATGACCTCTCGAGGTCCCTTCCAGTCCTAGTATTCTCTGATTCTATGAGCATCTCATTCAGCATGAGAGTTTTGCCATACTACAGTAGATCAGTGTTTCTCAGTGGTCCCTGAAACTACCTTGAGAAACCTGTTAACTAGCCGTTCTAGTGTGTTTACTTTCTGGCACCTTGGTTGAAATGGTTAAACAAAGCCAATAGGAGCTACAAGACTGTGGCTGCGGAACCAGTAAGTAAGCACACCAGAGCGGCCAGTTAACAGGTTTCTCAAAGTGGTTTCACTGACTGCTTAGAGAAACATTGCAGTAGAGTAGCAAAATCTGTCAGTTTTAATTTGATTTTCTCCAGTTTGCCAGGTTACGTTTGTCTGAGATCTTGGTGCAATGATCTTCTGCACCTTTGTTTGATCACTCTCTATAAGCAAAAACCAGTTAAATCTGTTGACTTAAAAAAAAAAAAAAAGCTGTTATTCGGGGACGAGTGTGTATAGGGATTCCCTTGGTCAGATGTCCCCAGATTCAATCTATTAACCTGTGCTGTCATGATGCACAGCAAACTTCAAGGAAATTTGAATAACTGCTTTAAATTTAGAGCATTTAAAAAACTCAGGCCTTAAGCAGAAATCTAGTTTGAACCTTAACAGGGCTATCAGCTATAGGGATGTTAAAATGCATGTATTTTTGTAAACGTGTTTACATGGGGGGAGGGGGGAAGCTCGCGTTTGCAGGGAACCAGCTTTTAATCCAGGTCCCCTCCGAACACCAGCTCTGTCTGCCCTCTCTCCTTTCCCTCTGATAAAGAGGTGGTAGGGGCTGCATGTAACCATGTACACAGGTACGTGTTCATAGACCTAGTCAGCTGCTATAATGTGGTGCAGGAGCATTGAGGAGAAATTTATTGATTGAAGCACTTTGAGATCTGCAAAGGAAAGTGCAAAATGCTGTTCATTAGTGGGTTCTTTTAAAAGCATTTTAGACCATGTATGTGTGTGTTTCTAAATTGTCTACTGTCATCAAGAGATCCTGCAGTGTAGTCATTGCTAGTTAATCTTTTCAGTTTGACTTACAATTGGTTTTAAATAGCTCATCTGGTTAACAATAAATAAGTATACATATGGAAGTGGTTTGGTATCTTGTAGGTACTTTATGTGCTTATAACTTCATATCTGCTCAATAAAAAATTGTCTTTGCAGAACAAGGACAAGGTGATATCCCTTCCTTCTACACATATGAAGAAGGGTTGTCACACTTAACTGCAGAAGGTCAAGCCACTTTGGAGAGATTAGAGGGCATGTTAGCTCAGTCTGTGAGCAGCCAGTACCACATGGCTGGAGTGCGAACAGAAGAATCAGCAAGAGAATTTGAAGGTGAGACATGCGCCTTTCCACCAAACTACATGTAGTAAAGTTTTTTGGTCCTTGCTGCATGGAACTTGCTTGTGAGAAATATTATCATAATACACGTCTGTGTGTGTTGGGGGAAAAGAAGCCGTTTTCGCGGCATAAATGGTGAGTAACAACATTATTTGAAACATTAAGAAAAATTATTTTCGTGTCTAAGTATTTCCATTATCTTTTTGTGGGTTGGTCACTGTTAAAGCTTTGTGAATGCAATCTTAGCAACCTGGAGGCAAATATTAAAATAAATTGGGGAAAGCTGTGGGCTATTAAAATGCTGCCATTTAATCTTAAAAGGATAGTACCTCTTTGCTTGTCTCTGGATCAAAAGTGTGTAGAATGTATGTGTCTGAATATAGGCTTGCACCAGTTTAGGTAAGAGTCTGAGAGTTTCTAAATACTTTTTAAAAACTATGTATCTAAGATCTTCTTTTTAAAAGTTCTGTTAAATTTTGTTCTTAGCCCATCCTTTTTCTTGCTAGGCAAAGTAATATGGAAAATTAGGTATGTGATGTGTTGCAGTAATTGACAGAGCTGAGTGTCTCTCTTTAAGCTTGAACTCTGAAATTTTTAAAACTTTTTATAGGTTAACTGTATGTGTTCCGTAAGTTTTTGTTTAGATTACATTTGAATAAAAATGATTTTGTGACCTCATTTGTTCTTGTGAAATTTCCTTCATTTCTAAGTTCAGTCTGGATTTTGAACCCAAAGTTTTGGATGTTGGAAATAAAGTGGATAGTGTATGGTACAGCTTGGACCTACTCTTAGTGGGCTTAGTAGCCTTCCTTGATCTTATTGGCTATTAGCTGTTCTTGATGGGTGGGTTGGCTTGAATGATTGATCCTTGGCTGCTGATCTTCTGAATTTTTCTGAGATTTCTTGATACTCTGCAGTTAAAGGGAGTAATCCTGACTTTGCTCAACAACAGGGGTAGGCAGTAAGTTTTCTATTATATTAATGGAGGGGATATGGGGTTTCGAATGGAAGTTGGGTACAGGAGGGAGTTCTGGGTAGGGAAATGAGGTGCAGGAGGGGTGTGTGTGAGGACTGGGGGTACAGGAGGAGATGGGGGGGGGGTCGTGATCTGGGGCAAGGGTGCAGGTAGGAGTACAGAAGGTTTGGGTTGTGACCTGGCCAGACAGTAGGCGTGTAGGAGGGAGTGGAGTACCATGTGCAGGCTCTGGCCAGGAGGCATTTACCATCCTCCAGCCTGGGGCAGCCTAGTAGGACTTTCAGGCAGGCTCCCTGCCTACTGCACCTCTTGCATCACTCAGTGGCCGGTTGCTGGAGTCCACGTGTGCATCTGCAATGCACGCCGCTTGAGTGTGGGATTTCCATGTGCTGCATGCATCTGCAGGTATGGCCCAGGCACTGTGCAGAGATCCCCACTCTCAAGGGATGTGCTATACAGACACATGTTGGTGTCTGGTAATTTGCACAAGGGTTGCAGGGTATTGGTGGCCCAGAATATTGAGGCAGTTGGGATCTGACAGGACAGAAGTTCTCAGAACAGATGCTAGATTGGCTTTATTTGACACTAACCGACTTCATATACACCTGCAATGTTATGTTTTCTAATCATGTGTTCATCTCAATGACAGGGGTCTTGTGTTCAAATCTGTGAACCAAATATGGGATCTTGCCTTTTAAAAAAATTCTTAGAGTAAGAAACTGCAGTTTAATAATCTTGCATCTCTTTAATGTGCAATGAAGTGATGCTGAATTGTCCTACGTTTTAAATAGGAGTATAGCTAAGAGTAGGTGAACCAGCTTTGTGGAGTTTTCAACTTTGTTTCTGTCAGCATAGCATTTGTATCTGCTGCATCACTACTCTCTGGCCAGCAGAGGGCCCTGACTTTTATGTCACAGCATTTTCAGCTTGTGAGTGCTGCAGTATATCATTGTCTTGGATTTGTTTTCAGATGGGATGGAAGTGGACACAGCACCAGTGGTTGCAGGGCAGTTTGAAGATGCAGAAGTGGATCACTGAGGAGGATGTGTGCTACTGTAAGCTTAAGACTTCAGTTTTTTCTACCTTCTATGTGAAGCTCTTCAGTTTGATGAATTGGGAATTGTCCATGTGTCCCTGTTTTAAATTACTTTGGCAACCAATGAGAGTTCTGTGAATAAATACGGGATTTTGTTTTACAGTAAACGAAAAAATATAGCAGCTTTGAAAAAAATTGTTAATCATAACTGTAGAAAGGAGTTAAACTGTAAAATGAGCAGCCAGATCAGGTTTAATTGCCATCTTATTCAGACATTGACCTTACACACTTCAAGGAAAGGTAGATTAGTCTGAGGGTAGATGTAGAGCCTTGGGTCACATGAATTGTCTGATCACACAAAGTCTCTTGGAAGCAACACGAATACTGGGCCCAAGGCTGTGAAGTTATATAGTAGGGATGTAAAATCCCCTTTAATTGGCTAACTGGTTAAACATTTTGTTTAACTGGTTAACCAGTTAGAGGGGATAAGCGGGGGTGGGGGCACTCCAGCCCAGCTGGAGCTGCCCCTTTCTGGTGTGAGCTCCCCCAGTTAACCTTAACCAGTAAACTAGTTAAACCTTCATATCCCTAGTATCCACTGTTTCCCTCCTAAGCATGCAAGATTTGCAGTGTTTTCTAGGGGGCAGAACTCTTCACTGTGGCAAGTCTTAATATAAGTGGGAAGAGGAATTCTTCCTATTGTTTTTCAAGCTATCTTGGTGGGGGTGGTGTTGAAAGCTTTCAGCTTTGGAACAGCTCTAGAAATAAGTTTTTCCTGTTTCCCCTCTTTTGTAATGTCTGTCTTCCTGATGTTAGTGGCATAACAAGGTGTGATAGTATTTCCCAGCCACAGTGGGGGAGAGAGTTTAATTTGGGAGCAATAATTGACTTCTGACACACACAGACTTTACATTGGGCTTGTACAGCTACATAAAAGTTGCCTGCCTGCCAGCTTCAGCAGCAACTATTGAGGTGGCCAGCAACAGGCACAGCTTACATGTGCTGGCAGCAGTAAATTGATTTTAGCATCTCTGGCCTGCTCATTGCAGAAGTAAGAGCACAAAACCCTGCCTTAAAAAGCCCACCACTAGGCAGCTGCACTTCAAGCAGTGTGTCACCTTCTCTGAGGAGTGGTGGGGGAGGGGAAGGGAACAACAAAACTAATAGGCTATGTCTACATTGGCATGATTTTGCGCAAGAACTCTTTTGCGGAAGAGTTCTTGTGCAAAAACTCTTCCAGAAGAGAGCGTCTACACTGGCATGTGCCTTTGCGCAGGAGATGTGCTTTTGTGCAAGAGCATCCGTGCCGCTGTAGACACACTCTTGCGCAAGAAAGCTCTAATGGCCATTTTAACCATAGAGCTTTATTGCGCAAGAAATTCATGTTACCTGTCTACACTGGCCTCTTGCGCAAGAACAGTTGCACAAGAGGGCTTATTCCTGAGCGGGAGCATCATAGTTCTTGCGCAAGAAGCACTGATTTCATACATTAGAACGTCAGTGTTCTTGCGCAAGAACTCGTGGCCAGTGTAGACAGACAGCAAGTTTTGGCGCAAAAGCAACTGCTTTTGTGCAACATCGCACCAATGTAGACACAGCCATAGAAAGTTAGTGCAAAAAAAAAAAAAACAGAAAAAGTGTCTGGAAAGGAAAAGTGAAAATGAATCAAAAATAATTGTTAGGAAACAGGTGAGCAGCTGCCCCAAGAGAGGTTGCACAAGTAGCAGGCTGGGAATCACGATGGAATACTGGTGTGAGTCTTTATATATATGGCTTTTCTTCTCCTCCTCTGCCACTGCTTATTCTTCCTGTGTCTTTATATAACTGAATCTACATTTCCTACTATCTGGGAGCTTTTGAATGACACCCTGGTCACATACTGATCCTGAGAGGATTGGCCCTGAAGTAAGCTTTCATTTTGCTTTTTCTCCTTTTGCTATAAGGACTCAGCCTCCCTTATTCTTTGCCACTTAGAGGTATTTAACAGGGTGCTGGCACCATCCTGAAGCATTGAGTGGCTCAATGAGGAGCTATTACAGGTACCATGAAGATTTGTTGTTCTATCTCCAGATTCCTGGCTCTGTATCAGGGATGCCCATGACATCTAAACCTTGAAGAGGTTTGCTCGTATTACCGTAGAGCTGTGTTTTCCCTCCAGTAGCTATCAGTCTATCTGCCACATCAAAGCGAGTTTCTTTGTGGTAGTAATATTGCGATGTTTCACTTTTTGTGAAACATTACCACTAAATGGTCACATTGTAAGCTTAGCTGGGTCAGGCTGGGTTAGAAATAAAATTGGAAGCACCTAAGGATGCCTAGGAAGTTATATTTTAGGGCTTATGGGGTTTTGGGGAGATGGTAAAATTCTGTGCAGATTTCCAAGAATCTGAGGGGAGGAGAGGGAAGAGTCAGGGCCTTTTCTTCATATACTCCCATAGTGTAATTTGAAACAGTAGCACATAAAAGTGCCCATGGGGAACTTTTAGTTTACATGGACTAAATAGTATGCAATACATATACCTGGTTAGGGATGTAAGCAACTAGTTGACTATCTGATAACCGCAAGCTTATCGAATAGTTGAGTAGTCACTTCCCTCCCCTTGTGGCCTTTATCAGAGAGGCAGAAAGGGGGGCAGGAACTGGTGCTGAGGGGAGCCCCGCCATGAAAAGGGGCTGCTGGACTCAGTGCGAGCTGTGACCTAGGAGTCCTGGTTTGTGCTGCTCCAGGACACTGAGCTTCTGCATTTTAAATGTGGTAAGATCCCGGTGGCTCTTATTACATTTGAGATGCAGCGCAGGTGGCTCCCAGAGCTGGCATAAGACGGGACTGCTCAGTCCCAGATTGAGCTGGTTCCTGAAGCTACCCCCGCTGAGGGTCTGCAGAGTGGTCTTATCGACTAATTGTATAGCCAATACAATTTGAATTGACTGTATTTAGCTAGGTAACCACAATGTAACATCCTTACACCTGTCTCCCATTACTGCTCTGTGAAGACAAGCCCTGAGGTATAAGCCAGGAACTTTATAAATAAACTGCACTGGAAAAGATGAAGTCAACACAGACTAGGTAACCTAGTCTTATGTTTGGATAAACACTGATTTAATTTTTTGTATCTGTGTTTTTATTGGTGTTTGTCAGTTAAAAACCTAAAATCAGAAGCTTTGTGTATTGGCAACACTTTTTCTGGCAAAGCATCCTGATATGTTATAACATCTTCAGTTGGCAGTACGCTTTCTGAGCCTATAGTGTACATACCCCAGTATGTTGTTATAGAACACTGTTAATTGGTTAGGAAGCAAAGATTAGCATATCTTAAACCATGTTGCTGTGCAGTTCTTGTTCAGTGGTGGATAAAGTCTTCTGTGTATTTAGTGCTAAGTATTATGTCACTTCATAAAGCATTTGAGAGCCGTTGGTATGAAAAGCCCTGTAATGAGTGGGCCACCAGGTTGGTTTGCTGATTTTAACTCCGTTCCAAAAAAAATAATTCCCAAGTAATCACAGAATCCATGTGAAGAACAATTGGCTCTTTATTGTGTCTGCTAATCACCATGCTAGCAAATTTATGGCATGTGGGTTACTGTAATAAAGAGGAAGTTTGAGATTTTCATAGTACGCTATGGAGCAAATAATTTTAGATTTGATTCTTTTTAGTTTGCTTAACATTGCAAGCAGACTGAGCAAATAATCTGCAGGAACATCACGTCCCAGTGATCCTTTGGAAAGCAATGAACCACCATGCCTCTAAAATGGCACTCTCATGTGAAACTAATGTTGCATGTCATTGTTCATTACACAGATGAGATGTGACAGTTGCCTGGCAAAGCTCTTGAAGACTTGTTGATGATGAAAGTGTGAAATTTGTACTTGGTCTTGTCAAGAGCAGTTTTTATTTATTCAACTTACAAAAGTTTACTTTTTGTTCAAACATGTTTGTATATATTAAACTGGTAGCTGTTGGGCACTCTTTCCCTATCCATACGCACATTTAGTACTGTCCTTTTAGGGCCTGACTTTCAGACCAACTGAGCACTCAAAAGTCCCACTGAAGTCGGTGAGAGCTGCAGGAGCCCAGCCCTTCTGAAAATCAGGCCCAAGATGTGTTGAGTGAATAGTTATCCCATGCTGTTGCTAGCAGCTATTATTCTTTAATGACAATCTAAATCCTGTGTTTTGTATCTTTCAGATTCCTCTTGTGGCCCTTGCAGAATAAACTGTAAAACTGAAGGCATTGCAGTAACTATTGGGAATTAATCTCCTTATTAATAACTTCTCTATTAATGACCTAAGCATGGACATTTATGTCTGTAAATGCTTGTATAGATGTGCTTAAAACAGAGTTTGATATTTCTGTGACCACTATGGGGATTTTATTTAAAAGATAAAAACAACAGCACCTCTTGTCTAATGCTTGAATAGGGCTAATCATGGCTCATTTCTAGAAAGCCTTTGTAGGAATTCTAGGAATTAAGAAACAAAATTGTAATTAGAAGAGAATTCTAGGTTGTCCTAGAATTTGTCCATATTTTTGTATTTGTCTATCCATTAAATCAGCCATGTATGATAGAAACATGAATTTGGTAAAGAAAAATAGTCAGCTGAGGATGCAGAACAAAACTAATTTTTAGGCACCCAAGTAACTGGTTTTATCTGTTCATGTCTTTTGTCTGTCATATTTTTACTGACAGAGTTTGGGTAGGGAAGAGGCTAGAGTGATGTCCCACAGATGAGGCTTGTTTTGTCTTTGTAATAAACATTAACAAAATTGTTTAATAAACTTAAGACTTTTGTATCTCACAATCCAGGCTTCTCTTGCAGCTGTCAGTCATTTTCTTTGGAAGATTAATTCAGTTGCTCAGGGCTCTGCTTGGACAGCTCACTTTTGGGAGGGGATAAGAGGGGCGTTACTTAAGTGCATCCCTTAAAAGGGGATGTTTTCCTTGAAATGTTTCCCATTTTAAGTCTTGTCTGCATACAGGATTTTTGCGCTATTGTAACACTGGTACAAATCTCTAGTATAGATGAACTGTTCTAAAATGTTGTAGAGCTACCTTCGCTGTGACTTACCCTGGGTTTTTAGGAGATTCTGACTGCTAAGAAAAATGCAGAAATCTGCTGAAGCTGCCTTTCATCCATTCCACCATGTCCTCTGATTTGTTGGGAGACAGTTCTGCTGGGTATACTCTGGTCTTCATATTCTACTCTACAAGGAATTCTGCATCATTGTACATATGCAGAATTAATGATACTTTCAGATTTATTTGCTTCCCTGCAGCAAAATGACTTCTGCTCAAAAAGCAAAGATAAACCACAAGAATGGCCATGCACCCCTCCCTAGTAGTGTAGGCAAGTAGCTTCAGGCTCCTGGAACAGCTGATAAAGAAATAAATCACCACTGGAGGGGCTCTGGGCATCACATTTATGAGACTTGCTTGCTGTTGAGGCATGCTTGGCATGAGAAGGCAGGGCTTTGGAATGTTAGAAAGTCTAAATTTTTGGACTGTATACATTTCCTATCAAAATGTGCTTCGTCAGCTGTTGCTACTGACATTCTGGAGATGGTCAATAACCAATAGAAACTCTTGAGTTCAGCGTTTTCGTTTGCTCTAGTTGTCTGTGATATAGCACTGAGTGTGTAGCTGCATATAGTTTTTGATAACTGGAAATAAATTGTCAAGACTACCTATATTATTATTAGCAGGGCTCGCTGAACCGCGGCGAGCCCCGCTCACCAGCTGTGCTGTCCAGCGATCTGCGCATGCGCAGATCGCCCGAACCTGGCTCTTCCGGGTTGCAATCTACTCGCCACGGTATGTAAATTTGTTATGCCTATTGCATAGATGGAGAAGTTGAGGCACCAATTGAATTGCCTTTGTCTCAGTGAGTCAGTGACACAGTTGCAGATAGTAATAGAGATGTAGCCGTGTTAGTCTGGTCTTGCTGAAACAAAAGACAGGACTATGCAGCACTTCAAAGACTAACAAGATGGTTTATAAAGCTCATCACCTAATAAACCATCTTGTTAGTTTTTAAAGTGCTGCACAGTCCTGTCTCAACAGTTGCAGGTGGAAATTAGGAGTCCTGATTCTGTGGCTGTTGCCTTTGGACAGCAGGAAGAAGTCAATGGCCATGATCATGTCTCAAAAAATGAGGTTTACAAGATTTTTTCGAAAAAGGGTTTCATTTTCGAAAGATCCCTGTTTAAATTGCCATTTTTCTATCAAAAAGCCCCATGCTGAAAAAACTGTGGCTGCCATTATGCAAATGAAACACACAGGAAATATAAATCCCAGCTTCATTTGCAATTTTGAAGTATCTAATTTACATCCCTTTTTCGAGAAAAGGGATGTAGTCTAGACTTTTCGAGAAAAGGGATGCACCCTCAGATGCATCCTCATTTTTGCAAATACAGATTAACACAGCTACCCCCTGATACTTGTCATTAAAGACAATGGAACTGTGCCCCTGCTGCTGAGAACTTAGTTTTCATCTACAATTTGGCATCATGTAGAGACTGTTACCCTTTCAGTTACACAAACTGGATAGGAGCAGTGCTGCTCAACAGCTATCTAATGATAATTGCAGAGAAAGGAGTGTTAGAATAAGAAACAGGGCTAATATTCATCAATTTCTAAATATTCAAGAGCAGAGAATTATCAACTGTGCTGGAGGGGTTTAAGCTGGAGACTTGTTGGGCCTGTCTTGAAGTAGTTCACTTGCGTATATTGGCCAAACGGGACACTGCCTGGTGCCTCAAAAGCTATGAATGAGACACATCCAGCCCATTTAATTAGTCCCATTAACATGGGTCTTACAGTTTAAAAAGTGCGAGGGAGTAAGAAAAAGTGGAAGGGTAGCAGTATGACCTATATTGGAACTACCTCTTTCATTTACAACCTATCCTGGAAAACAATCCCTCGCTCTCTCAGACTTTGGGAAACAGGCCAGTCCTTGTCTATAGACCGCCCTTTAACCTGATATAAGTCCTTTCAAGTAGCCACACCATACCTCAGATACGTTCACCCGGGAACCTACCCCTGGCAAACAAATCCTGTTGCCAACTCTGTCCACGTATCTCTATGAGCAATACCATCACAGGACCTAACCACATAAGCCACAACATCAGAGGCTCATATCACTGCACATCATCTAATGTGATATGTGCCAGCAATGACCCTCTGCCATGTATTTTGGCCAAACTAGACAGTCTGTGACAAAGGATTAATGGACACAAATCAGACATCAGAAATAACACACACAAACCCGTAGGGCATGGGGCAAGTTTTAAAAGGGGGACACTTCATAAATTTCTGAAGTGGCCCTGGGTCACCCTAGAAGGGGCAGGGCCAGGAGACTTCTCATGCTCATCTCCTTCCTCTCTGCCCCCTCCCCCTCCCCTGGAATTTGATTGGCTTAGGGGTGGGGGAGCGTGTGACATTCTCCCCTCACATAGAATCTGCAGCTGTTTTAAAGGCTTAGGGGTGAGGGGAGCAAGCAAAGTCACTCCCTGCCCCCGCTCTGCCAGAGGTACGACAGCTAGAGAGAGCCGCTGGCAGTCTTAAAACAGCTGGCATTTCCCTCTGATGCCACAGGCCTGGGGGCGGAGGAGCGCATGAGGTCTCTCGCCCCCGTCTTCACAGGTGGGTGTCAGAGAGAAATGCTGACTTTTAAAACAGCTGGTGTTTCTCTGTAGCCACCATGTGCCCTTGTTTGGGGGAAGAGGGGTAGAGAAAGTATTTTGTGCACTCCCCTATCCCCAGATCTCAATTGGGCAGGGGAGTGGCAGGGTGGCTGAGAGCCAGATCTAGTGGCTTGGCGGGACAGATCTGTCCTGTGGAGGCCCCTTTGCCCATCCCCGCTGATATGCATGGGGAGCTAGCCCTCCTCTCCCCCGCCTTCTCCCCCTTGCAGCCTGGGGCCACCAATTGGTTAGGGCCGGCCCTGCAGACACCCCCACAGATGGGCTGCTGCCACCCTGCGCTGCTGCCTCTGTATCAGAAGGGAGGAAGCCAGTCCGCGAGGTGAGCTGTTTTTTAAATTGGCTCACCTCGCAGACCAGCTCCCGCCTGCTACCTCGCACTGCTGCCTTCAGTAGAGAAGCAGCAGTGCTGAGTGACAGGGGCTCCCCTGTAGTGAGGCCAACTGCACTGGCTGCTGGCCTGCCCCTGGGGCCTATCAAATAGGGGTGTAACTGCTAAAATTTCATGCAGTTACACGACTATTCAATTACACAACAAACTAACACCCCTAAATTTTACAGTTACCCTGGGCCTGAATAAAGACATTAACTGATTAGTACTTTACAAAGCCAATTTCCCCTGCCTCTGACATCTGAATTTTTGTATCAAAAGTAGGGATGTTGATTAATGAATTACATGCTTCTTGAATACTCGACAAAAAAAACCTGTTGATTACCCAATTAATTGATAAGGGTTAGCACTGATACCACTCAATCCTGGTTGTGCCAGGTCCTGGCAACTACCTGCACTATGGCTCTGCATTCCAGGCACTAAGAGCTGGCATAGGGGTTGAAGGACGTAACTGGTGCAAGCCTGGACTGAGCCAGCCTGTCGGCCAGCCTGCTAAGGGACTTACTTACAGAGCAGTTGTGTGTTTCTGTGTAGTTGATAATGTCAATCAATAAGCACCTACTTATTGGTTGTTTAGTCAAGCATTTCCCAATGGCCGAGTTGTGAACCAGTGCTAGGCCCTGAACTGCTGGCTGCCGGAGCTGAAGCTGTCTGTTCGCAGTGGCTCTGGGGACTGGGGCTTTTGGCAGACGGGTAACATTTTATGTGCATTTTTGCTATGTGCATAATTAATATACAAACATGCAAGTAAAAATGTTACCGGTCCACCAAAAATTTGTGAATGTGTTTTCCAGTCTGCGATATAAAAAATGTTGGGAAGCACTGATTTAGTCGAGTACATTATTACATCCCTAATCAAAAGGTATGAATGAAACACATCCAGCCCACTTAATTAGTTCCATTAACGCACATCGTACAATTGACAGAGACTTCTTTTGCTGTTATAGATACCTTGGATTCTGTTATTTCAATGCAGCTGATGAGGTGGGTCTTACCCACAAAAGCTCATGATACTATATATGTTAGTCTCTGAAGTGCCACAGGACGACTTGTTTTTAAAGTTTCATACTAACATGGTTACCCCTCTGAGACATTTCATCTCTGTGAATCCATGTGTTTACAATGCAAGGAAAAAAATACAAGACTGAGAACAAAACACTATATTTTAAACAAGTTATCTGAAGAAAGTATTAACAATAGAGAATTTCTCTCCAGAACACTTGCAGAACTAAAAGATTAAGAAAAGTATCTGTTCATTAAGGCTTAGTTCATTCAGTACCAAGTATTTTTACAGTGCAAAATCTTAATCAGGTCTGTTTTTGCAGCAGAATGAGGTCTGCAGCATAATCATGGCCAGAAATGTCTATTTCAGTGTTTAAAAGGCAGAATTTATTCATCCATAGTTTTATTTTTCAGAAATATTAATGAAATATTTTTGCCTTTTGGGCAATTTGACACATCACCTTGGTGTTACTAGTTTTTTGTTTGTTTGAATAAGAGTGTACTGAGTAGGAGTTTCACTTTTCCACAGGACAGATTTTAAATTTATAAGAAAAGTAATTGGGCAACAACAAAGCTGTAAATAGAGCTATAATACAGTAGAGTCCGATTATCCAACCTAAACAGGACCGACTGGTGGTTGGATTACTGAAAATGCTGGATGATAGAGACTCTACTGTAGCCAGCGCTGCTTGGTCCCCATCTCTGCCTGGCCCTGGCCCCTACAGCTCCCGGGCGCCCAGCCCCGCTCGCTTCCCCGTGGCTCTCCTGGAGCCGCTCCTGCCAGCGCCGCTTCGTCCCCAGGTGCTGCAGGGAGGGGACAAAGCGGCGCTGGCAGGAGCGGCATCAGCAGCTTCAGGAGAGTGACGGGGCAGCTCTCCCAGCCTGTGCCCTGGAGCTGTTGATGCCTGCAGCTCCCGGGGACGAAGTGGCGCCAGCAGGAGTGGCATCAGCAGCTCCAGGGCGCAGGCTGGGAGAATGGCCCCCGTTCGCTGCCCTGTCACTCTCCTGGAGACACTGATACCTGCAGCTCCCAAGGCCGAAGCGGCGCCAGCAGGAGAGGCATCAGTGGCTCCAGGAGAGCGATGGGGCAGCAAACAGGGCCATTCTCCCGGCCAGCGCCCTAGAGCTGCTGATGCCGCTCCTGCCGGCGCCGCTCTGTCCCCAGGAGCTGCAGGGTAGGATAAAGCGGAATGTCGGATTACCGAAGGTCGGATAATCCAGACTCTACTGTATTAACCGTAGCAAATAGACTAAAAAAGTAAGTCAGCTCTTTTGCCAGTCATCTTAGATTCTGGAAATCCTTAACAATGTGTCAGAAATTTCAGATGTCTTTCTGGCTGTTCCTAAATGCATTTGGTTGCCTGAAACAAGGGTTTGCAGACCTGGACTAATGTAGACTGTTGAATAGATGCTATTTGTTTTTCAGCTCTATAGCTTACTAAGCCAGCATTATTGGAGTTGGCTCTGAAGTAAGACCATGCCTCATCTTAAGTCAAGAGGAAACTTAGCTGAGATAAGGCTAACAGCTGAAACACTAGAAGATCATATGTAATATCTTACATATGGACAGCTATTCAAAACAAAAATCAAAATGTGCTTATCTGTAGCAATACTACTTTCTCTGAAAATTAACCAGATTGGCAACAGGCAAAATACCTAGAGGTATCCATAAAAATATTCACTCTACAGCATTTTAAAGACTGGGTGTGTTGGAGTTAGTTTAAATTCGGAATCTAACAGTGCAAAATCTCCTGACTGCTTTGTGAGAGTCCTGTGCTTCAGTGTCTGTTATGTATAAAATTTGTTATCTTTATCCCCTTTCAAATCCACTAACCATAAATGGAGGAACACAACCAAACCCTCTAAATAAAGTTTTAAACAAAATGGTGATTTTGCACAGATGAGAGGGGCAAAGTGTTCAAAGTTAATGGTATTATAAAAGCATATATAGAGAAAAACATCATATGACAATGCAAACTACTGTGGAACGCTGACAACCTGTAGGTTGTGTTCACCACAACAAAGGTCTTTTCTGGTCAATTAGCTTGGTGTGCAGCAGGGGTACATTTTCTGAGGCAGCAGAAACTCTGCTCGTTATTTTTTTGTACAGCAGAGCACTGCTCCATGTAAAAGAAAAATACTAAATATGTGCACTGAGAGCCTTTAAAGAGAAAATAGAATCACAAGTGATTCAAGCTTTCTGAAAAGTCATCAGAGTATTTGCCTGTCTCTAGTACTGATTAAGTCTCCTATCAGATTTCTCTTGCTGATAATACTTACTAATCTTAGGCAAAGTTAACAATAGAAAATGAACTGCTGTCAATTAATCAGTACTCAGAAGAAGAGAAAACAAAAATAACTGAAGTATGGGCCTGATTCTGCAACTTTTACTACCAAACAGGATGGGGCCCTAGAGGTAGATTCCTCACAAAAGGAAAAGATGTATTACTACTCCTCAGTACCTTGTCTTTTTTTAGAGTGTTACCTCTGCATGTTCACACTTACGAGAAATGGTGTATCTTGTGTTAAACTCTGTAATCTTTCTAGTGAATATTATCCATTGGGGACACATGCCCCATGGTGCCTCCTTGCAGATGCTAAGTATGCTACAAGTAGGAATATGCAGTGGGTCATTCGAAGAATGAAGTTTTCAGAACTCACCCCTTCTCTTGTGGGTATTATATATGGATAGGATGTAATTAAACAGTAGAGGCAGATACCCAACCTCTTCAGATAATTGTGGAGATACACAAAAGTTGAGATTTTATATAGGTTTCACTTTCATGGTTCTCTCCATACAATTTGTTGTAATTAAATTCTACTGTGTAGTTCTAAGACTGTATTTCAAAACATATAATTATCTGGAAAATCTGTAAGAAAATCAGTGTTCTGAATGCCTGGTATCCAGGTGTCTTCTCTCTATGTACTGTGTTGCTGCACTTCAGTTGTTTTTAAGAGTCTTTTTAACAGATGTAATTCTAGAGTTTACCATTTTAAAATCTCACAGTATCAGAGGAAGAATTTCACCCCGCACAATGGCCACAAGTACTGTACCTGATGGGACAAAATACAAAAAGGCAATTAAGTACATACATTTGAGGAATACACAATCCCAGTGCTATGTAAAGTAAAATAATTTAAAATGTGTTTGGGAGTCTGAAGAACAGTAGAAACTGACAAAAGAAATTTCTTGTAAAAAGTGACATGCAAATTAAACACCTTGGAAACAATCACATCAAACACAGTTTCCTACAAAGAGAAATCTTGAAGAACCTGTAGAAGATGACATCACTAATTAATTTTTCCTGGACAGATTTCTTACCCTAAGAATATATTATTCAAAGCAGATTCAGATTGTATGGAAAAATCTGCTTTTAAAAGCCAGAGTCCATAAGTTTAACTCACTTGAAAATACAACAGTAATCCAAAAAATCTCAACTAATGGACCAACTGATTCAATTAACCAGATTTCAGAGCAGTCAGCACACTAAGTTAGTTTATTCTGTCACCGGGCCTCCTTTTCCAATGTTCTGTACTTCGACTTGCTAACTTCTTTTTGAAGCTGTTGGTGATGTCACATTGAATCCATAGGGAGGCAAGGATTGACATGTAGAAGTTAACAGGCCTTTTAAAAAAGAAGGTACTATCTTGTGTAGTTTTGCTAGGTTGCTTTTTTAATATCCTAATTTTGTACTTAAAAATTACATCTCACCACTACTGGCCAGTTCTGTCCTCCAATAGGGTTCTATGGCAGCTGTGACATCACTAAAGTAGGGCATGTTTAGATTTCATAGAGTGCAAACTGCCACATCTGGAGTTTAATGATGAGGAAGGAGGAAAAGGTACATTTTTATATTAACAACACACTGGATGTTCTGTTATTTTGAGCAGTTAGTCCAACACTTAAGAAAAATCCAGTTTTCTTAATTTTTGTGTGTGTTGTAATTAAGTACTGTAGTACAGAATCTAACTGGGTAGACACCAGCTGATCAATTTCTGTCCATTTTCAAATTCTTTCAGGATATTTTTCACTTTCACAGCTCACCTTCCCTTTTAGGGTTTGCCAGAATCCAACAAATGTGGCTGATATTTTGTTGGAACCTGAACAGTCCTTTAGGATGTTGCACATCTCAAACCACAAGACTTTTAAAACAGAAGCACCAAGGCTAGCCAAATGAAAGATGAATATATCGAACTGTAATATCATTCTGGCAGAGCCAAAGTAGATGTGTCAATTTAAAACTGACCAGTTAAAATGCATGTCTGTCTGTCTTGCAAACCATTTGGAATTTTGCAGCTCTTTTCAAAGCACCCTGTGCCATATATGTACTTTACATTTAAGTTAATGATCACATAGTCAAAGAAAACACCTCACTTTTTCTTATAAGAAATAAAATAATTTCCCCCCCCCCCCCCCACACCAAAATATTGATTCCAACAGCTATCTTACTATGGTGCTAAGACTGAGGCTTAAATCTCACAGGCAATTAAAAATTATGGCCCCTATTGCAAGCTTTACAGATGGATGTATGTATGTATGTATGTCTGCAGAACTATAGCAGTGCCGAGTGTATGATATTAGAAAGACAATGGCTGTGTCTAGACTGGCAAGTTTTTCCTCAAAAGCAGCTGCTTTTGCGGAAAAACTTGCCAGCTGTCTACACTAGCTGCTTGAATTTCCGCAAGAACACTGACTTCTTACTGTCTGAAATCAGTGCTTCTTGCAGAAATACTATGCTGCTCCCATTCAGGCAAAAGTCCCTTTTGCGCAAAGCTTTTGCGCAAAAGGGCCAGTGTAGACAGCTCAGATTTGTTTTCTGCAAAAAAGCCCCGATTGCGAAAATGGCGATCGGGGCTTTTTTGCGCAAAAGTGCGTCTAGATTGGCATGGATGCTTTTCCGCAAAAAGTGCTTTTGCGGAAAAGCGTCCGTGCCAATCTAGACGCTCTTTTCCTCAAATGCTTTTAACGAAAACTTTTCTGTTAAAAGCATTTGCGGAAAATCATGCCAGTCTAGACGTAGCCAATATGTGTAAGATAGTAGCTTTCATTGAACCATCTTCTTTTGGTGAAAGACAAGCTTTCAAACTTATGTTTGTGTCTTTCACCAAGAGAAGTTGGTTCAATGAAAGCTACTATCTTACACATATTGTCCTTCTAATATAACTTTGAATATCCTGACTAGAATCAAATTCTAATCTTAATACTGCATTAATGTAGCTTTTATTTATTCAATTGAAAATGAAAATCTAGATTACTATCCTTTATTTTCACAATTTTTTCCCTGAACCTCATATTGTAACAACATGTTTTTTGAAGTTGGAAAAAAAAGGACACTTACCTAAGGAAGGTGCCATCCAATATACTAGTGAATAATCCCAGAATTTGTTACGAAAACAACTTGCATGTAATGAAAAGGCCAATGCTGGATTAAATATTGCTCCTGTGAGGTTTCCTCCTGCAATAAGTTTTAAACAAAATTAAACTAAACCATCTTCCTTGGTTTGTATTTCTTTGATTGGAAATATTCAGTACAGGACACAAATATTAATCCATGATACTAGATTAAATGTATATTTTGTTACTCTGATAATAAAAAACATTAGCAGAACTGATTTTAAATACAGTTTAATTCTGATTTGGTTTGTCTGGTCAGGTGAACTGGGGAGAACTGTTTTTTAAAACAAGTTTTTAAAAAGGTGTTTCTATAGATAGGCCTCTCTCTCTCTCTGACTGGGATGGTCTAGACAGTATTTGGTCCTGCCATGAGGGCAGGGGACTGGACTCGATGACCTCTCAAGGTCCCTTCCAGTCCTAGTATTCTATGATTCTATGACTGTCCTTGATCTATAATAACAAATTGTCTAGTAGCACCTTAAAGACTAACAAAACATGTAAATGGTATCCTGAGCTTTCGTGGGCACAACCCACTTCCACAAAAGCTCAGGATACCATCTACGTGTTTTGTTAGTCTTTAAGGTGCTACTAGATTATTGTTTAAGTTTTTCCTGCTACAGACTAACTCGGCTACCCCTCTGAAGCTCTTGATCAATAATATCAGTTCTTAGAGTGCCTCCTGAATAGTCTCTTGGGATGCACTGACCTGAGGCAGCTAGGACAGTGGAACATTCTGTAATTGTGCCTATTAGAAGTATCTTGCCCACCCCTCCCATTCTCAGATCCCTTGCCAATTAGGGGAACATGACTACAGGATAATCATTGGTGCTGTTGTTATCTCAGTTCCTTCCAATGGACACAGCATTAGACCAACTTAGATCTGTCTGTCTCCATATAAGTGCAAGAGTCTATAAATAAATACATTAATTAAATAAAATACTTTAGAAGTATTGTAGTCAGTACAGTTATACTTAGTTAAAAATTAAATATTAAAACAACATAGTTAACTTATTGATCATGATGGAGGTCAAAGTCAGAAAGCACATTCAAAAAAAGACCTGCATTGTTTCTGGCAATCTTTCCTTCTGAAGCACACATCTGGTGCTTAAAATGTTTTGGTGAAAATCACTCACTGGTACACTTCCAGATTACAGCACTTCCAGTCCTATGCTCCTCTCCCCCCATACCACCCCCCGCCCCCCCACTAGTACCTCCAAACCAGGAAGAACAGACAAAATAGATTTGCAGGTCTTTCCATTAAAAGAAGTGCTATCTGGTAAGCCTGTGGGATCTGAAAGCTCAAGAAGATCTGGCTTTAAAAGTAGGAGACCAGAGTCAAGGAATGGCTATGTCTACAGTATTTTTCAAGCACATTTCTACTACTGAAATTTAAAAGATGGTTACATGGAGAACAATCCATGCTTTCACAACTCACTGTGCACTAGATTTGGAATCAAGGTCCAATGCTCATTTTGGCAGGTCAATATTTCAATCACTGTTCAGTTTTAGGACTCTGTCTCCTTTTTTAGATACTGCTTTCCAAATTTCCCCAAGGGTGGCAATATGCAAAGGAAACTTTAAAAAATGTAGGTTGGTTATTTGTAGCTGAAGTTCTTTGATATACTTTCCGCATAGTCACATTCCCCACCTATCTTCCCTGCTTCTGTGGAATCCTAATTGTATCATTACTTGGTATTCTGCTTTAGCATTTATTCTCCAGTGTGTGCTCTGTCAGGAGGAGAAAGGAGAGGACCAAATGCTGCTAACAGGCACTGTTACTAGAAGGTTCCATCATTCTAGCTGCATCAAGTCAGCACATCCCAAGAGTGTTAACTATGCAGCATGCATAATGAAGAACTTCAGTTACAAGTAACCTCCAAATGCTGTTCAATGGAAGCATCTGAGTAAAATATTAATTCTATTTTTTGTTCCATTTACTTAATGATTTCTTATAAAACCTTCTGGCTTAGCAAGTAGGTTTTTGCTTTACAGAAATTAATAAACATAACTGCATATATAACCCATAGTAAGGCAAATTTAAAACAAAAACAACCCTATTATTGCCCAACTCCGAAACTAAATCCTGAAGCACATATGTGTACTTTGCATCTTTCTCTGTAGACTGCCTTAAAAGCCTTGGTCAAATGCCCAAAGGGAGCAAATTCCAAAGGTAACAGACTATAGATTGAGAGATCTGAACTCTGGACCTTGGGAATTCAGTGTAATAAACCATCAATTGAAGCTTGCATGAAATCTGACACACAATCCCGACTGCACATGATACACCTCACACCAAATGATAATAGGGATTGCAATCTTCATGTTAGGTTAACAATAACTTTTATAGAATGTTTAACATTCATAAAAATCAGAGAATCATAGAAACATAGGGTTGGAAGGGACCTTAAGAAGTCATCAAGTCTAGCCCCTTGCACTCCAGCAGAACAGGTGTTTATCTCATTTGTTTATTAATACTTCCAATGATGGGAACTCCATAACATCACTTGGAAGCCTATTCCAATGCTTTAACTACCTTTATAGTTGAAAAGCTTTTGCTAATATCTAACTTAAATATTGCTTGATGCAAATTAAGCTCATTACTTCTTGTCCTACTTTCAGCAGACATGGAGAACAATTGATATAGCCTTCCTGTTTTTAACAATCCTTTTATATATCAGAACACTTACCTGGTCACCACTCAGTCTTCTTTTCTCAAGAATAAATGTGCCCAGTTTTTTAACCTTTACTCATAGATCAGTTTTCTAAACCTTTTATCACTTTTTTTGCTCATGTCTGTACTCTTTACAGTTTGTCCACATCTTTCCTAAATTGTGGTGCCCAGAACTGGACACATCTTGAGAGAGGTCTGGGGGGGTACATCAACACAACTAGGGTTGCCAGGTAGACCCCGCCAAAAAACTGGACACACTGGATCATGGGAGGGGGGGAGGCAGGGCTGGCCGGGAGGTGGGCGGGGCAGGGCGGGAAGCAGAGCTGGGGAGGGTCGGGGTCCGCAGGACTGGACGGGAGGAGAGGGGGGCCCGGAGGAAGGGGGCAAGAAGCAGACCTGGCGGGGGGGGGGGGGGTGCAGCCACTGGCCACAGCTGGAGTCCTTCAGGCCGCGCCCCTGGCAGGCATTCCCTTTACTTGTGAGCAGAAGCCGGGCAGGGCGGGGCTGGGAGCCACTATCCCCGCCCAGCTTCTGCACACAACCAGAGGCTCCCAGCTGGGAGACGGGGCCGCAACTAGCGCTGGGAGCCTCTGGTTGCATGCAGAAGCCCCCACCCTGCCCACCCAGCTTTGCACATGACCACAGGGCTCCCAGCGCCAATCACGGCCCCGCCTCCAGTCGCTCCCCGCCCCCGCCAGGCTTCCGTCGGGCATCCAGCCAGAAATTCAGAAAATACTGGACATTGCACATATCCGGTCTTTTCTGAATTTTTCTACCGGACAGATGGTGCAAATACTGGACTGTCTGGTAGAAAACTGGACACCTGGCAACCCTAAACACAACTGAAATTTGGAGAAAACTGAATTTTTCTGTTAAGTTTTACAGCACTTTATTATTTTTGTACTTTTTACACCCACAAATTTCATCGCCTGCACGGCTATGATTAAGTTGTTTAAACATGTGTTGCAATGGTAGAAAACATTTTGTGCATCTGAAAACTGTAGGTACTGGGGGTACTTATAATTTTTTTAAAGGGGTACTTTATAAAAAAAAAGGTTGAGAAACACTGCTCTAAACCACATTCCCCTAGTTTGCTTCTGAATATATCAGGTAGAACTGTTTCAAAAGTCTTATTAAAATTAAGATATGTCACATCTGCTGCTTCCCCCCATGCAACAGGTCAGTAATCCTGTCAAAGAAGGAAATTAAGTTGGTTTGGCATGTTTTGTTCTTGACAAATCCATTCTTGACTATTCTAACTTTATCCTTCAGGTGTTTGTAAATGGATTGTTTAATAATTTGTTCTGTATCTTTCCAGGTACATTATCGTATAGTAAGTAATTGCAAGGCAATAGCGGGGATGGGGGAATGTGTTTACATCCAATTTGCTTTATGCATTACTTAATTTTTTTTAAAATAGCCTAAACAGAGGGATGATCTTGAGATATGCCATGCATCTTTATTTCCATTCAATGTCAATAGGATGTCAATATGAAGTGAAGATGCTCATCATTTCTCAGGATTAGGCCCATAAAGACAAATGAAGTATATTATGGAAGCTAAATTAATCATTAAATGTAATACCACTTGCATTAGTAGAGTTATATCGGGCACAATTTGACCTTTGGGGTTTATTTGGTTTGTTTTTTGTTTTTAACTTTTGCTGTGTATTCTGGTGGTGGACATTTTGCTGAAGAGTGATATCTGCAAAGAAGAATTTTCATACTGATTTACAGTCTTGTTTGATTATCTGTGTAAGGGTTATTTTTGCAAATTTTACCCAGTATTAAGTCTTTCAAAACTTGCTTCTAATTTTCCCTGGATGATACTTTGTATGAATGTTACACTGCAGTGATTCCTGCTTTTTGTCCCAGGTAACTGTTACTTCTACCTCCTTCTGATATCCCATCCTGATTAACCAACTTGGGATCACAGTGTGAAATTTAAATAAGAGAAGCTCCAAGGTAATGCAGCACTGATGGGCTCAAGAAGAAATATTATGCTCTGCTACCACTGACATGCTATGAAATAATATACAAATATTAAAATGAAAATAAATTCCTAAATGAAGTTTCAAAATTCCAAAATGAGCATTTCTCATTTTGAAATACATCTGTTTCACCAGAATGCTCACTGAAATCCATACTGTTTTAAAATGCCTTGATTTTAATAAAAATGGCATTTTACATAATTGACCACATTCACACTCAATTTAAAGGTTCTAGTGATATGCAGCAGGATTCAGGGAAGGGTATATAAACCCTGGCAGAAATTAAGGGGAGAGATGACATGACTCTGTGTACCCTTCTGCCTGATCCCCACATCACAGCATCAAGAAGCTATCAGTCTAGCACTGTTTCTGCAACATGACGACATCATTGAGGGTACATCTACACTGCATGCTTATTTCAAAATAAACTCTCCTGGAATAGTTATTCCAAAATAGCTTATTTCAAAATTAGTCCGAGGCAGGCTTCCCTAATGTAGATGTGCTATCTTGATTTAGAGCCCCAGGAGGCAATGGGGAGGAATAACTCAAAATGGCCCTGGTAAAGGGCTATTGCGAAACAGCAGCAGTGGAGCATGCCTTATTTCAAAAGAGTTATTTCCTAATAGGTGTTATTTCTCGTAGAATGAGATTTACAGATTTTGGAATAAGCCATCTGTTATTTCGAAATAAGGAATGGCTCACATTATTTCGAAATAATGCTAGTTATCTCAAAATCACGGTGCAGTGTAGATCCATGGTAAGATTTCAAGATTATTGGTGAGATGGACTTTGCAAAATTATTACCAAGAGATTAATTTTAATTGTTCATGTAATAATGTTAAAATTTATTAATCATTCTCAGGAATTTAAAATACCAACAGCTTTTCTGGCAACACATCAGATTTGTGTACTCCTGGAAAGTATGGGTACGTCTAAACTACATGGCTCCATCGACGGAGTCATGTAGATTTGTTTGTTCGGCAAAGGGAAATGAAGCTGTGATTTAAATAATCGCGGCTTCATTTAAATTTAAATGGCTGCCCCGCTCTGCCGATCAGCTGTTTGTCGGCAGATTGGGGCAGTCTGGACGTTCCCCTGCCAACACGAAAGCAAGGCCTTTATTGACCTCCCCGGTAAACCTCATCCTACGAGGCATAACGGGGAGGTCGATAAAAGGCTTTCAGGTTGGCGCGGGAGCATCCAGACTAGTGCGCTGAGCCGACAAACAGCTGATCAGCTGTTTGTCGGCTCAGCGCAGCAGCCATTTAAATTTAAATGAAGCCGCGATTATTTAAATCGCGGCTTCATTTCCCTTCGCTGATTAGCCTAATCTACATGGCTCCATTGATGGAGCCATGTAGTTTAGACACACCCTATATGCTATCCTTGGCAAACAGAAACAAAAACAAAGAGAAGGATTTAATTTAAACTTAATATTCATTCATTTGCCTGTCTGAAAACTGTTCCTTGAATGATTTATTTTAAGTTATCAATTTGAACATAAGAACGGCCATAATGGGTCAGACCAAAGGTCCAATTAGCTCAGTATTCTGTCTGGTGACAGTGGCCATTGCCAAGTGCTCCGGAAGGAATGAACAGAAGAGGTAATCAAGCAATCCCTCCCGTCACCTTAGGATAAATCAGACAGGATACAGAAACCTTAAGAACAAAATTCCTTTGCTCATCTACATACTATATTCACTATTAATTTTTGGGATAATTCAGTTTGGTTTTCTAATCTAGCGATCATAGAATCATAGGGTTGGAAGAGACAGGAGGTCATCGAGTCCAACTCCCTCCTAAAAGCAGGATCAATCCCATCTAAAATCATCCCAGACCAGGCTTTGTCAAGCCTGGACTTAAAGACGTCTAGGGATAAGGATTCCATCATCTCCCTAGATAACCCATTCCACTGCTTCACCACCCTCCTAGTGAAATAATTTTTCCTAATATGTCCCCACCAAAGGAAGACCCACTCTTCATGTGTAATCTCTGTTGAAAGCAAGCCATACAGAAAAGATTGTACTGAAAGTAACTATTGTTTACTACTACTTCTGTTTCACCTTATTATTTTCTTTTCCTTTTTTTAATAATAAAATAGTCATAGATAGATATACAAGTGATTATTCTGCTTGTCTTACATCATGTCTCCTAAAACAAAGCAAAGCAAAGCAAAGCAAGGATCTCTTGTCACTTAAAATAATGGGGGTAACATTCCTGAACTGGCATTTATTAAAACAATTCTTAAGATCTGTCCTGTTGTTTCTTGTTACTCTGGACCAGTGATAGGAAACCTAGGCTAGCGAGTGGGCTGCATGAATGGCCCTCCATCTCAGTGAGCTGCAAGCTTGTCCTAGTTAGGGTAGCTTTGCTAAACATGCTCGCGTACCCAGAATTTGCAGGTTGTGCTGACTGAACCTTAGCAGTGCTCTTTAATTGGATGCACAGGGAGCGCATAACTCTTACAGTCAACGTTGTGTGCAGTCAGCACACACATCACTTCAAATGCCCTTGGTTTATGTGTGTCACTTTAGTAATACTGCTAGAAAAAAAACAATGTATATGGAACCAGCAGAATCTGGCAACCATGCATGTGGGCAATGGTAAACAAAATGTCTTGTGGACCACACACAGAACCCTGAAAGGCTGCATGTGAGCCGCAGATTACCCACCACTGCTCTGAATTATGTTTTTAGTAATTTTGGTGAATTGCTTGGTGCTTAATACCTTAAACCATCCTTTTTTGTCTGCACAATGTTTTGAATGATAATGCTTCCCAACTGGTTGTGCTAAGGCCATGTTTACATTACAAAATTATGTCAACCTAAGTTATGTTGGCATACAGTCCCTGCAGTTAGCGCATTGCTTGTGTGCATTCATGTTTGGCTCCTTGTACTGCCTGACAAGCCAAAACAAGTCACAGAGGGGTGACAAAGAACATTAGGTCAACTTCCGTAAAGAAGTGTTCTCCATTTCCCACTGCATAACTCTAGAGGGGACTTAAAATCAAAGTAGCAACCATACCTCTCTTGGTTGTTCCACAACATCACTACTTCTGCACAAGTAAAAATGATTAAATCAAAAGATGTGTCCTGCTACTTTGGGGGTGCCATCTCCATAATTTCAAAGTAAATTGCATACTTACCTATGGTTCTTTCCTCTGCATTGGGCTCACCTATGCTCAACTGGCGGGATTGACTGGATTGCAGTAGAGTAAAAAAACAAACCAGATACTGGCTTGCTGTGCAGCAGGGTTCCCCCGCTGTGTGACTCCCATACTGCTACTCCTCTTCCTTGTATACCTCCTCCTCCTCGCTATTCATAGCAGGGGTCTGACACTCAGGTTCCTTGGAAATATGCACAAGTATGGTGAGGATGAGGTCTCCTCTCCACCAAGGATGATGTATAGTTCTTAGCAAAAGCAGATGATCTGTAACTCTGCACCACATTGACTGTTGGTCTCCCTGGCCTCCTGATATGTTTGTCATCCTCCTTTGCTTTTACACAGCACTGCTGCTGGTCCCTGTCATAGCTTTTCTCCTGCATCCCCTGAACCATCTGCCTGTAGAGGTCCACATACCATAAATACCATACCATGCACGCTTACAAAAGGATAAGACATTCATTGCCACGTAGCCTGAGAGCCAGAGAGAAAGAAATAGTTTGACTGACGGGTTGGGGAAAAAAAGCTGGTTTTGTTGGATTTCTGAAAACTGGTGCTATATAGACTCATAGACTTTAAGGTCAGAAGGGACCATTATGATCATCTAGTCTGACCCTCTGCATAATGCAGGCCACAGAATCTCACCCATCCACTCCTAGAATAATCCTCTCACCTATATCTCAGATACTGAAGCCTTCAAATAGTTTGAAGACCCCAAGATGCAGATAATCCTCCAGCTGTGATCTGTACCCCATGCTACAGAGGAAGGTGAAAAACCTCCAGGGCCTCTGCCAATCTACCCTGGAGGAAAATTCCTTCCTGATCCCAAATATGACGATCAGCTAAACCCTGAGCATGTGGGCAAGACTCACCAGCCAGACACCCAGAAAGTTCTCTATAGTAATTCCTATCATCCCTCCATTAACCTATTTATATCTGGTAATGTCTAATGTGGCTTCACTTATTAAGATAATAAGATGGCTATATACATGTAGTAAACAACAATAGACTAATTAGAAACAACTACACAGAGTCTCTGTCCACTCATTTCTCTGAACCATCTGACACTGAGACTACACAACTTACTTTCATGTAAGCTATCAGATGGTAATATTTTCACCACTTTTCTGCTTCAGCCACTGCAGATATTCAAAAAACAGCAAAGTACATTTTGTGATGTCTTAACATAGACAGAATCTGTTATTCTCACTCATTTTCCTCAAAATGGCACACCACAAGTTCAAAACAAAATAGCAGATGAGTGCATTGTAATATAATTATAAATAAAATAAAATAAAAGATGGTTGCTAGAGCTCCCATTACCTAAGGCTGCATCTAAGCCAGACTGTTTTCTGATTTTAAAAAAATGCCAATTGTTGCAAATATTAGCGCATCTCTATCAGACTCTTTGGCGGGCACAAGGATTGTTAGGAAGAGATGGGATCCATCTAACAAAGAGAGGAAGAAGCATCTTCGCAGGCAGGCTTGCAAACCTAGTGGGGAGGGCTTTAAACTAGGTTCATCGGGGGACGGTGACCAAAACCCTGAGGGGAGTGGGAAAGTCGGATACCGGGAAGAAATGCAGAAAGGAACGAGCAAGAAAGGAGGACCCCTGATTCGAATGGAAAAGATAGGGCGATCAACTGGTTATCTGAGGAGTTTGTACACTAATGCAAGAAGCCTGGGAAACAAACAGGAAGAACTGGAGACCCTGGCCCAGTCCAAGAAATATGATTTAATTGGGATATTAGAGACTTGGTGGGATGACTCGCATGACTGGAGCGCTGTCATGGAAGGGTATAGACTGTTCAGGAAGAACAGGCAGGGGAGAAAAGAAGGACTTGCACTATATGTAAGAGAGCACTATGATTGCTCTGAACTCCTGTATAAAGAGGGAGAAAAACCTGTTGAGAGTCTATGGGTTAAGTTTAAAGGAGCAAACAACAGCAGTGATGTTGTGGTTGGTGTCTGCTACAGGCCACCGAATCAGGTGGATGAGGTAGATGAGGCTTTCTTCGGACAACCGAGAGAAGCTTCCGGATCGCAGGCCCTGGTTCTCATGGGGGACTTTAATTACCCTGACATCTGTTGGGAAACCAATACGGCAGTACACAGGCAATCCAGGAAGTTTTTGGAGAATGCTGGGGATAATTTCTTGGCACAAGTGCTAAAGGCTCCAACCAGGGGCCATGCGCAGCTTGACCTTCTGCTCACAAAAAGGGAGGAACTAATAGGGGAAGTAGAGGTGGGTGACAACCTAGGAAGCAGTGATCATGAGATGGCAGATTTCAGAATCCTGACCAAAGGAAGAAAAGAGATTTTGACTCCCTCAGAGACTTGTTGGGCAGAATCCCCTGGGACGCTAACATGAAGGGGAAAGGAGTCCAAGACAGCTAGCAGTATTTTAAAGAAGCCTTATTGAAGGCACAGAAAGAAACCATCCCGACGTGTAGCAAGAGAGGCAAACGTGGTAGGAGACCGGATTGGCTTACACAGGAAATCCTTGGTGAACTTAAGCACAAAAAGGAAGCTTACAAAAAGTGGAAACTTGGACAAATGACCAGGGAGGGGTTTAAATGTATAGCTCGAGAATGCTGGGGGGTTATCAGGAAGGCGAAAGCACAGATCGAATTGTGACTGGCTAAGGATGTGAAGGATAACAAGAAAGGTTACCACAGGCATGTTAACAAGAAGAAGGTGATCAGAGAGGGTGTGCGGCCCCTACTGGATGAAGGAGGTAACCTAGTGACAGATGATGTGGGAAAAGCTGAAGTACTCAATGCTTTCTTTGTCTCTGTATTCACGGACAAGGTGGGCTCCCGAACTAATGCGCTAAGTGACGCAAGATGGGATGAAGATGGACAGCCCTTGGTGGGTAAAGAACAGGTTAGGAACTATTTAGAAAAAAATGTACACAAATCCATGGGTCCGGACTTAATGCATCCGGGGGTACTGAGGGAGTTGGCAAATGTCATTGAGGAGCCTTTGGCCATTACCTTTGAAAAGTCATGGAGATTGGGAGAAATCCCGGATGATTGGAAAAAGGCAAATGTAGTGCCCATCTTCAAAAAAGGGAAGAAGGACGATCCAGGGAACTATAGGCCGGTCAGACTTACCTCGGTTCCTGGAAAAATCATGGAAGGGATCCTTAAGGAATCCATTTTGAGGCACTTGGAAGAGAGGGAAGTGATTAGGAAT
Source organism: Pelodiscus sinensis (assembly GCF_049634645.1). Classification (NCBI taxonomy): domain Eukaryota; kingdom Metazoa; phylum Chordata; order Testudines; family Trionychidae; genus Pelodiscus; species Pelodiscus sinensis. The sequence goes on from NC_134711.1 coordinate 316,969,676, forward strand.
AGTCAGCATGGATTCACAAAGGGAAAGTCGTGCCTGACCAATCTGATTAGCTTCTATGATGAAGTAACTGGCTCTGTGGACGTGGGAAAGTCAGTGGATGTGATATACCTTGACTTTAGCAAGGCTTTTGATACGGTCTCCCACAATACTCTTGCCAGCAAGTTAAGGGAATGTGGATTGGATAAATGGACAGTAAGATGGATAGAAAGATGGCTAGAAGGCCGGGCCCAGCGAGTAGTGATCAACGGCTCGATGTCAGGATGGCGGTAGGTTTCTAGTGGAGTGCCCCAAGGTTCGGTTCTAGGACCGGTTTTGTTCAATATCTTTATAAATGACCTGGATGAGGGGATGGATTGTACCCTCAGCAAGTTTGCGGATGACACTAAGCTAGGGGGAGAGGTAGATATGCTTGAAGGCAGAAATAGGGTCCAGAGTGACTTAGACAAATTGGAGGATTGGGCAACAAGAAATCTGATGAGGTTCAACAAGGACAAGTGCAGAGTCCTGCACTTGGGACGGAAGAATCCCAAGCATTGTTACAAGCTGGGGACCAACCACTTAAGTAGTAGTTCTGCAGAAAAGGACCTGGGGGTTACAGTGGATGAGAAGCTAGATATGAGTCAACAGTGTGTCCTTGTAGCCAAGAAGTGCTAATGGCATATTAAGTTGCATTAAGAGGAGCATTGCCAGCAGATCCAGAGATGTCATTATTCTCCTTTACTCTGCTCTGGTGAGGCCAGATCTGGAGTATTGTGTCCAGTTTTGGGTCCCCCATTACAAAAAGGATGTGGACGCATTGGAGAGGGTCCAGCAGAGGGCAACCAAAATGATTAGGGGGCTGGAGCATATGACTTATGAGGAGAGGCTGAGGGAGTTGGGGCAAAGGAGGGGAGCCTTTGAGATCATTTTGCTGTAGTTGGACTATTTCACTAGGAGGGTAGTGAAGCTCTGGAATGGATTACCTAGGGAAATAATGGAGTCTCCATCCCAAGAGGTGTTTAAGTCTTGGCTTGACAAAGCCCTGGCTGGGTTGATTTAGTTGGGATTGGTCCTGCCTAGAGCAGGGGGCTGGTCTTGATGACCTTCTGAGGTCTCTTCCAGCTCTATGGTTCTATGATTCTATTACTGTGCTAGGAGTGCCAATGAAGAAAAAAGAGAGACAGTCCATCTGCATTTTTCTATGGATAGTAGTATTACCACCATTGATACCAAAGATGAATTTGTACCAGTTGGGAAATTTTTCAGAAAAAAAAATTAGCACAGACATGTTAGCCCCGCTTTTATTGCCCACATACCTGAGCTCACAAAGTTCTCAGTGAAACTTGTTTAACTGTTCGTTATCGTCTGCCAAAATTCCCAAGTGTAAAAAAATATTTTTGTAAGCCTGGAAATCACAAAGTCTTAGACTTCCCTGACAAAAATGTGGCCTTACCTATTGACAATCCTGTGGGCTATCATTTTCCATGAATGTTTATTTGAGCATTGCCTAGACTCATAATATGACTTGGCAACATAATCCCCAGTTAGCTCCTGGGGGCAGTATGAGTCCTCTGGGACTGCTGTGGCTCTATACTTTAAATACAATAAGGGTATGTCTAGACTGCATGGCTCCGTCGACGGAGCCATGTAGATGAGTTTACTAGACATAGGAAAATGAAGCAGTGATTTAAATAATTGCCGCTTCATTTACATCAAAATGGCTGCCTCGCTGTGCCGATCACCTGTTTGGCAGCACAGCGGGGCAGCCTAGACACGCCACGGTTGACAAGGGAAGCCCTTGTTGACCGCTCCAGTAAACCTTATTTCACGAGTCATAACGGAGCGGTCAACAAGGGCTTCCTTGTCGACCGCGGCGTGTCCAGACTGCCCCGCTGTGCTGCCAAACAGCTGATCGACACAGCACGGCACCCATATTGATGTAAATGAAGCGGTGATTATTTAAATCACCGCTTCATTTTCCTATGTCTAGTAAACTCATCTACAAGGCTCCGTCAATGGAGCCATGTAGTCTAGACATACCCTAAGAGCCTTCTGGGCTTTTACTACATTAAAGTACAGAGCCGCAGCGGGGTTAGCTCCCAGGGCTGGCACGAGCTAGGACTAAGCAAGTCCAGCTTGCACCGGCTCCGGGATTACTGTAGCTCCCCCCACACCGCTGTGGGAGCTGGCTTTTTAAGCCAGCCTATGCTGATCAGGTAGTTGACTACTCAACTAATCGCTTACTTCCCTGGGAGGTAGGATCTGGCCAGGAGGTAGGGCGCAGGAGTGGGCTGGGACTGGAGGGTGTCTGGCTGGGAGGCTGGGTGCAGGAGCAGGCTGAGGGGGGGGCTGGTCTGGGAGTGAGGGTGTAGGAGTGGGGTGAGGGCATGAGGTCTCAGTGGGAGGGGAGAGGGGGCCATTTACTTTGCTCTGTGTCTCTCCCTGCTCCCAGGCACTACAACTCCCACTAGCTGTGATTCCAACCAATGGGAGCAGCAGGGAAAGCTTTCAGGTAAGCCATTTCCAACGCTACCATTCCTCCAATTGGGGGAAGGAGGAGTGGCAGCACTGGGAGTCACTTCCTTTCCCCGTAACCCAGATCTGGCCCACAAGGCTCTCCTTCCCCTCACAGTGGGAAGCCTGCGATAGTGCTCCAACCTGGTGGAGGAGAGGTGCGGGGTTGGAGTGCCAGCAGGGGTTCCCAGCTGCGTTGGGGGTAAGGAGAGAGTACCACACTTTATCACAAAGTCTGGACCACACTTTAAGAACCACTGCTCTATGATAGTGCTTCTCAAACTTCTTGGTCCATGGCCCACCCCGCTCAATGCAAACCTTTCCATGGACCACCAGCCAACCACGCACGAATAATGAAACAGATTAAGCACTTTATCACGTTAGTTTACCAAACTTCATTTTAAATAAATTAATATTTTAGTTTATGTCCAAAACCAAAGGTTTCAACGTTGTCTTGGTTTATGGCAGGGGCGGGGAACCTTTTTTGGGTCAGAGGCCACTGACTCTCAGAAAAATCAGTAGGGGCCACACAACCCACTCCTGCACCTTCCCTCCCTCTAAAAAATCCAACCCTCACTGATGGACCCCCAGCTGATTCACCTCACTGCCCTGATGCTCCAGTCCCAAAGGAAGGGAGGGGGGTAGGGAGGAATAAGTTTCAGAGCTTTCCACAGGCCAGATTAACTCTTCTGGGGTGCCAGGGTTAATAGATTTTGTGAGCCTCTGTAGGCTCTGGGGTTGGGCCAAAAATGAGGGGTTCTGTGTGCAAGAGGGGCTCAGGATGGGAATTTAGGAAATGTGAGGGAGGAGGGTTCTCAGTGAGAGGTAGGGTATAGGAGCGGGCTGGGAGTGGGGTGCCTGGCCAGCAGTGAGGGTATAGGAGCGGGTTGAGGGTGGGGGAGTTTGGAAGGGAGGGAAGGTGCAGGAGCGGGTCGGGGGTATGCCTACATGGCTTTGTGCCCACACCGCTCACAGGCACCACCTCCCGCTGCTCCCATTGGCTGTAATTCGGAATAACAGGAGCAGCAGGGAACGCTTCCAGGCAGCACTTCCCTGTGCCACCTTTCCCCCAGCTGCAGGCAGGGGAGAGCTGCAGCGCACAGAACCACTTGCTCCCCCCACAAGCTAAATCCGGTGGCGAGGCTCAGTGCTGTCTCCTTCACATGCACACACAGTGGGAAGCTGGCACTGGTGCTCCCACCTTGCAGGGGAAGGTTGGGGCGGGGAGACTGGAGCACCAGTGCAGGCTCCCCGCTGCAAGGGGGCGTGGTGAGCCTTAAACCGCAGTTTAAGAACCACTGCTCTATGAGGACCAGTCAGTGGGGGGGTGTGACATGACACAGACTTTGGCTTACATATATATTTGCTAAATTACAGAGGTCTGTTAATAACCAGAAATCTTGTGTTCTATTTTATGCTGTCAGGATACAATAATGCCTCTTCTAAATCTTTAGCCTTTGTCTTCAAAACTTCACTTAAGAATGTCATTGAAAATTGCTAAGCTTGTTTCTGCAAATCGTCATGGATTTTTTTCCAGTCTTCCTGGTCTTCTTTAGACTAGAGTTGCTGGTTGCACTGTAACTTGAATTAATTGATTGCCAATTAATACTACTGCATACATTTGAGAGACATTGTTCCAGGTCATGATTACAAAATTTGTATCCACAGCTAATCAATCCACTAACATGGTCAACAGATATCCACAGATTTACAGGATTCTAGTCACGGTTTACCTGAGATTTCAGTGTAATATGCCTAATTAAGTCATGCTGGAGCAAAACCTGCTTTACAGCATTTGGTAACACAAGTTTTATGAAAGAGGTCATGCAATATAAAGTTATATTATGAAAAGATTTTTCTTTGTATTTCAGTAAGATATTTAAAAGATCCATCTGGAGAAACTCTTTACACTTAGTTTTACCCATTTTTTAAGACAAAATATTTAGAACAGAGATTTTTATTTCTTTTCATTAATAGGCCCAATGCTGCAATGGGATCCATGCAGGTAGACTTTTACATCTATACAGAGTCCAAATGAAGTCTCCCCATCTTTTTCAGTTTACTGGATTAAGGTCTTTGTCCAGTGTGTTTTATCAGCTGTATAGCACAGCAACAGCACTATGGAAACAAGTTTGCATGCACACATATTTTAAAACATCGCTTAATTAAAAAATATCTAGAACTTGAAACAATCATGGAGAAAAAAAGGTAACTAACCTCCATACACCAGCATAGTAATGAGAAGAGCAATCAGGTGGACTCTGAGCCTGGGTTTAACTGACTCGATTTGCAGTATGGTCAGCTGGAACGCAGTAGAGAAGAGCAGCTCTATGCAAAAAGCCTGGGTCTCCGTGGTTTGGATGGGATTACTGCAGCCCTCAGCCAGTGCCTCAGAGTGCACCTGGATGATCCCCATGGACCAGATGCGATGGACGTAAATTCTAGCTAGCACTGCACCAGTGAACTGAGCTCCAATCTTCAGCCCGCCCTGCTTGACTGAAACCCCACTATCCAAGATTTGTTGCAGGGTGCCACAGGGATTGCATGTACTGCCTGTCAGAGTCAAGCCATGCAGGACGGTAAAAACATAGGTGAGGGTGAGGGCAACATGCGGCTTGGGCTGTACATTGGCCAGCAGCCGGAGCTCATTGGTGCAGGCACAGATTTGGAAAGTGGCAAACATCTCCAGGAGAAAGGTGCGAGGGCGAGGGCGCCGGGTGTGCATAAGGCGTCGGGTCAGCTTCCGGCACCCTCCTGCCAACATCATAGCGGCAGCCATCAGCAGGAGCGAGATCCAGGTCTCATCGAGAACCATAGTGAGGCCCAGGCCGAGGGAGACCAGGACGTCTCCCAGCACAGGGGCAACTGCACTCAGGTCCTGGGCTCGTCCCTCTCCAGCCCTGCTGCCTGGGCAGGGGGGGCCTCCGCTTCCCTCAGGGGGGTGTCTCAGCTGATGCCTCCCGCCTGCCAACCCCCCACAGCCAGTCGGGGTGTGTGTACCTAAGTTGCTTCCCCCCCCCCTCAGCCCGTCGGGGGTGGGTGTCTAAGCTGCTCCCCCCACAGCCAATCGCTACCCCTCCTCCGCGCAGTGCCACACAGCGCCCCTTCCCCACCCCGCCACACAGCAGCAGGAGGCGCCGCCACCGTGGCAGCGCCGCGCTGGGACCCGGGGCGGCGCAGCGAGGAAGCAGCCTTCGCTCCGGGCCAGGGGCCGCCTGTCGGGCGGGATAGAAACGAGCCCCCGGAGCGAGC